>NC_134835.1:56695926-57946209 GCF_004210375.1 Tachypleus tridentatus | reverse complement strand
AGTCGATAACCATATTGTAGCGGTGTGCGAAAAGAATCCTAACCAAAGCAAGGT
The DNA here is from genome assembly GCF_004210375.1 of Tachypleus tridentatus. Lineage (NCBI taxonomy): Eukaryota > Metazoa > Arthropoda > Merostomata > Xiphosura > Limulidae > Tachypleus > Tachypleus tridentatus. The sequence goes on along the minus strand of NC_134835.1, from coordinate 57,946,155 downwards.
GTAAAGAAACACCATGGAATTCGACAACTTCGCTGATACAAAATTTTACAAATTGGAAGAAGAGTTTTTGCGACTTATAAATTAAAAAAGAACTTTTATTTCACTTACTAACGAAAGTAGGTTCCCCAAATAAAGATGCTCCAGACGTTCAATATTTCCTCTTTTTCTTCGTCGTGCACAACAGGTGCGTTTTGATGATTGTGTATATTTCATACCTCCTTGATGGTATACAGCCCAAGTACTTCTCCCAAAACATTTTCGAGCAGAAATATATCGGCCAAAACATCATTCGACAGAACTCGTAAAGTTCCCGATATTTAATATATTTCGAAGTTCTTTTATTTCAAAAGGGCGTTTCAAGAAACTCGTTTAATTTTTTTTTGTCAAAATCGTGTTTTATTGCCAGTACTGAAATGTTGTAAGGAAAGTGAAGTTTTCGTTTTAACTTGCCGTCGTTGAAATACCCCATACGGAATGTATATCTTTTATCGATTTTCAAGAAACATTCAAAACCATTTGCACTACGAGATCATTTTCTTCATGTTAAATAAGCCGTGATACACTTTCTTCTTCCACACTGGAATTTCTAATGTGTAAAAGTTTACCTTTGAATCAGATTCCAGTTACACGTCACATGCGAAAAGTAAATTCTGCATCTCGTAGAAACGACAGATTATTAAATGTTCATATTTTTTGTTGTTTTTCTCTAAAGTAAAAACACAGTGTGGGGGACATTGTTTTTCGTTTTGTTTCTAAAAGAAAGAGAGAACTTAAAAGCTGGACGAAACTACGAAAAGTCTATTTAAAAGTTTCTCAAACTGCACTTCACTGTTGGTGAGACGTTGATCCTTGAGTAGTTTCCTTTTGAGCCAGAATGCTCAAAGAATTGTATTTGATATATAGTATAGCATGAGGTGAGATTCAAATCCTCGGAGCCAGTTGTTTTAGTTCAAAGAATTTACGAAATTTCTTTAATAGCGGTTCTGATATTGTGTTTTTGTTCTGTAGGACGTTAAAGACGAACGTTTAAAGGATAAATGAACATTGTAAATTTCTTTCAGACAATTTTTGGAACACAAGCCGAGATAGCTCAGTTGGGAGAGCGTTAGACTGAAGATCTAAAGGTCCCTGGTTCGATCCCGGGTCTCGGCGATGTATGTAGATTCTTTTAGGTTGATTTAGTCGTCCTGACCTGTTCTTTGAATGAGCTCGGAAAGGACAACTTTTCAAAATTAATCACTAAATCTACTGGTTTACAGATCGATATTTTAATTTATTCACTTTTGCGTTTCGCGAACACAGTTAAAAGCATGGCAGAGTGACGCTGACTAGTAGTGAAATCATACGTACATCGCTATCAAATCCTTTCTTCGGTATAACACAAAAAACAAAGAAACGAACTACGCATCGCATTTTCTCTATCAGAAGGGGTTTCCATGTTCTATGTACAGGGGAAAATAGTGAACGCCAAGTGTACAATTGTAAATTTACCGTCGATTTATAATATCCGTGTGAAAATGTATCAGACGATTTCACAATTTTTTTTCGCTATTTTGTTAGGAAGTATAACAAATATGGAAAATCCAATATCACGTGCTTCAATGTAAACGTGTTAAAAAATTTCGTGTTCTTTCAGAACCGTTAAAGAGTATTCACATACACGTGAATATCTGACAAAGGCATAAGATATATATTTCATAAAATTATACCGAATTCTAACACAAATACTTCCCCACCCACTACTCAGTAGTATTAATATTTAAAACTTTTAATACCTCCATGTGATCCTCCTGTGTTTACATATACTACCAATCGAGTGAACACGGAATCTTGAGGAAGATACAAGGTCTATCCCGTATAAAACTAGGGTTATCATGTGACGGAGAGTTCTCGATTTATTTATCATTTAAAAGAAGCCTAAACGGGAAATATAAAAGATATTTTCTTTCAAAATAAGTACCCTAAACGTGATCAACTTGAAGAGAAATAACTAAAGACATAACGTTATCTTTCTTGAAAATTTTGCTTAATATATGGTAAATAAATATTAAGAAGTGTGTAATTTTTCTGACTAGTGAACGTTATTCAACGAAGGTTAAAGATTAGTTACCCTACCATACTATTACTCTATATTCTAACAATAATGAGATCAATTTGGTCTGTAGAATTTAATGTTATAGGAACGTGCTTAGAGGAGTGTCAATAATATCACGTTTCCCAATAAATACGCTTTGTATCCATAGTTAGGTGCATTCTCAAGAAACGTTAATAGCTTGGAATAGCGTACAGATTCCGTCGCTCGACCAGCTTACGAAGTGGCGTGGTTTCGGAAAAAACCGCAACGACAATCCTCGCCTTTTGAACTTTTTAACCATTACAGTTTTACAATCAAAGAGTGGGCTGTTGGTGTTGTTGAGTAGCTACCCACCCTCTTGCCTATCACTGCTAAGATGATACACGGGGTACAGTCGATAACCATATTGTAGCGGTGTGCGAAAAGAATCCTAACCAAAGCAAGGTGTAAAGAAACACCATGGAATTCGACAACTTCGCTGATACAAAATTTTACAAATTGGAAGAAGAGTTTTTGCGACTTATAAATTAAAAAAGAACTTTTATTTCACTTACTAACGAAAGTAGGTTCCCCAAATAAAGATGCTCCAGACGTTCAATATTTCCTCTTTTTCTTCGTCGTGCACAACAGGTGCGTTTTGATGATTGTGTATATTTCATACCTCCTTGATGGTATACAGCCCAAGTACTTCTCCCAAAACATTTTCGAGCAGAAATATATCGGCGAAAACATCATTCGACAGAACTCGTAAAGTTCCCGATATTTAATATATTTCGAAGTTCTTTTATTTCAAAAGGGCGTTTCAAGAAACTCGTTTAATTTTTTTTTGTCAAAATCGTGTTTTATTGCCAGTACTGAAATGTTGTAAGGAAAGTGAAGTTTTCGTTTTAACTTGCCGTCGTTGAAATACCCCATACGGAATGTATATCTTTTATCGATTTTCAAGAAACATTCAAAACCATTTGCACTACGAGATCATTTTCTTCATGTTAAATAAGCCGTGATACACTTTCTTCTTCCACACTGGAATTTCTAATGTGTAAAAGTTTACCTTTGAATCAGATTCCAGTTACACGTCACATGCGAAAAGTAAATTCTGCATCTCGTAGAAACGACAGATTATTAAATGTTCATATTTTTTGTTGTTTTTCTCTAAAGTAAAAACACAGTGTGGGGGACATTGTTTTTCGTTTTGTTTCTAACAGAAAGAGAGAACTTAAAAGCTGGACGAAACTACGAAAAGTCTATTTAAAAGTTTCTCAAACTGCACTTCACTGTTGGTGAGACGTTGATCCTTGAGTAGTTTCCTTTTGAGCCAGAATGCTCAAAGAATTGTATTTGATATATAGTATAGCATGAGGTGAGATTCAAATCCTCGGAGCCAGTTGTTTTAGTTCAAAGAATTTACGAAATTTCTTTAATAGCGGTTCTGATATTGTGTTTTTGTTCTGTAGGACGTTAAAGACGAACGTTTAAAGGATAAATGAACATTGTAAATTTCTTTCAGACAATTTTTGGAACACAAGCCGAGATAGCTCAGTTGGGAGAGCGTTAGACTGAAGATCTAAAGGTCCCTGGTTCGATCCCGGGTCTCGGCGATGTATGTAGATTCTTTTAGGTTGATTTAGTCGTCCTGACCTGTTCTTTGAATGAGCTCGGAAAGGACAACTTTTCAAAATTAATCACTAAATCTACTGGTTTACAGATCGATATTTTAATTTATTCACTTTTGCGTTTCGCGAACACAGTTAAAAGCATGGCAAAGTGACGCTGACTAGTAGTGAAATCATACGTACATCGCTATCAAATCCTTTCTTCGGTATAACACAAAAAACAAAGAAACGAACTACGCATCGCATTTTCTCTATCAGAAGGGGTTTCCATGTTCTATGTACAGGGGAAAATAGTGAACGCCAAGTGTACAATTGTAAATTTACCGTCGATTTATAATATCCGTGTGAAAATGTATCAGACGATTTCACAATTTTTTTTCGCTATTTTGTTAGGAAGTATAACAAATATGGAAAATCCAATATCACGTGCTTCAATGTAAACGTGTTAAAAAATTTCGTGTTCTTTCAGAACCGTTAAAGAGTATTCACATACACGTGAATATCTGACAAAGGCATAAGATATATATTTCATAAAATTATACCGAATTCTAACACAAATACTTCCCCACCCACTACTCAGTAGTATTAATATTTAAAACTTTTAATACCTCCATGTGATCCTCCTGTGTTTACATATACTACCAATCGAGTGAACACGGAATCTTGAGGAAGATACAAGGTCTATCCCGTATAAAACTAGGGTTATCATGTGACGGAGAGTTCTCGATTTATTTATCATTTAAAAGAAGCCTAAACGGGAAATATAAAAGATATTTTCTTTCAAAATAAGTACCCTAAACGTGATCAACTTGAAGAGAAATAACTAAAGACATAACGTTATCTTTCTTGAAAATTTTTGCTTAATATATGGTAAATAAATATTAAGAAGTGTGTAATTTTTCTGACTAGTGAACGTTATTCAACGAAGGTTAAAGATTAGTTACCCTACCATACTATTACTCTATATTCTAACAATAATGAGATCAATTTGGTCTGTAGAATTTAATGTTATAGGAACGTGCTTAGAGGAGTGTCAATAATATCACGTTTCCCAATAAATACGCTTTGTATCCATAGTTAGGTGCATTCTCAAGAAACGTTAATAGCTTGGAATAGCGTACAGATTCCGTCGCTCGACCAGCTTACGAAGTGGCGTGGTTTCGGAAAAAACCGCAACGACAATCCTCGCCTTTTGAACTTTTTAACCATTACAGTTTTACAATCAAAGAGTGGGCTGTTGGTGTTGTTGAGTAGCTACCCACCCTCTTGCCTATCACTGCTAAGATGATACACGGGGTACAGTCGATAACCATATTGTAGCGGTGTGCGAAAAGAATCCTAACCAAAGCAAGGTGTAAAGAAACACCATGGAATTCGACAACTTCGCTGATACAAAATTTTACAAATTGGAAGAAGAGTTTTTGCGACTTATAAATTAAAAAAGAACTTTTATTTCACTTACTAACGAAAGTAGGTTCCCCAAATAAAGATGCTCCAGACGTTCAATATTTCCTCTTTTTCTTCGTCGTGCACAACAGGTGCGTTTTGATGATTGTGTATATTTCATACCTCCTTGATGGTATACAGCCCAAGTACTTCTCCCAAAACATTTTCGAGCAGAAATATATCGGCCAAAACATCATTCGACAGAACTCGTAAAGTTCCCGATATTTAATATATTTCGAAGTTCTTTTATTTCAAAAGGGCGTTTCAAGAAACTCGTTTAATTTTTTTTTGTCAAAATCGTGTTTTATTGCCAGTACTGAAATGTTGTAAGGAAAGTGAAGTTTTCGTTTTAACTTGCCGTCGTTGAAATACCCCATACGGAATGTATATCTTTTATCGATTTTCAAGAAACATTCAAAACCATTTGCACTACGAGATCATTTTCTTCATGTTAAATAAGCCGTGATACACTTTCTTCTTCCACACTGGAATTTCTAATGTGTAAAAGTTTACCTTTGAATCAGATTCCAGTTACACGTTACATGCGAAAAGTAAATTCTGCATCTCGTAGAAACGACAGATTATTAAATGTTCATATTTTTTGTTGTTTTTCTCTAAAGTAAAAACACAGTGTGGGGGACATTGTTTTTCGTTTTGTTTCTAACAGAAAGAGAGAACTTAAAAGCTGGACGAAACTACGAAAAGTCTATTTAAAAGTTTCTCAAACTGCACTTCACTGTTGGTGAGACGTTGATCCTTGAGTAGTTTCCTTTTGAGCCAGAATGCTCAAAGAATTGTATTTGATATATAGTATAGCATGAGGTGAGATTCAAATCCTCGGAGCCAGTTGTTTTAGTTCAAAGAATTTACGAAATTTCTTTAATAGCGGTTCTGATATTGTGTTTTTGTTCTGTAGGACGTTAAAGACGAACGTTTAAAGGATAAATGAACATTGTAAATTTCTTTCAGACAATTTTGGAACACAAGCCGAGATAGCTCAGTTGGGAGAGCGTTAGACTGAAGATCTAAAGGTCCCTGGTTCGATCCCGGTCTCGGCGATGTATGTAGATTCTTTTAGGTTGATTTAGTCGTCCTGACCTGTTCTTTGAATGAGCTCGGAAAGGACAACTTTTCAAAATTAATCACTAAATCTACTGGTTTACAGATCGATATTTTAATTTATTCACTTTTGCGTTTCGCGAACACAGTTAAAAGCATGGCAGAGTGACGCTGACTAGTAGTGAAATCATACGTACATCGCTATCAAATCCTTTCTTCGGTATAACACAAAAAACAAAGAAACGAACTACGCATCGCATTTTCTCTATCAGAAGGGGTTTCCATGTTCTATGTACAGGGAAAATAGTGAACGCCAAGTGTACAATTGTAATTTTACCGTCGATTTATAAAATCCGTGTGAAAATGTATCAGACGATTTCACAATTTTTATTCGCTATTTTGTTAGGAAGTATAACAAATATGGAAAATCCAATATCACGTGCCTCAATGTAAACGTGTTAAAATTTCGTGTTCTTTCAGAACTGTTAAAGAGTATTCACATACACGTGAATATCTGACAAAGGCATAAGATATATATTTCATAAAATTATACCGAATTCTAACACAAATACTTCCCCACCCACTACTCAGTAGTATTAATATTTAAAACTTTTAATACCTCCATGTGATCCTCCTGTGTTTACATATACTACCAATCGAGTGAACACGGAATCTTGAGGAAGATACAAGGTCTATCCCGTATAAAACTAGGGTTATCATGTGACGGAGAGTTCTCGATTTATTTATCATTTAAAAGAAGCCTAAACGGGAAATATAAAAGATATTTTCTTTCAAAATAAGTACCCTAAACGTGATCAACTTGAAGAGAAATAACTAAAGACATAACGTTATCTTTCTTGAAAATTTTTGCTTAATATATGGTAAATAAATATTAAGAAGTGTGTAATTTTTCTGACTAGTGAACGTTATTCAACGAAGGTTAAAGATTAGTTACCCTACCATACTATTACTCTATATTCTAACAATAATGAGATCAATTTGGTCTGTAGAATTTAATGTTATAGGAACGTGCTTAGAGGAGTGTCAATAATATCACGTTTCCCAATAAATACGCTTTGTATCCATAGTTAGGTGCATTCTCAAGAAACGTTAATAGCTTGGAATAGCGTACAGATTCCGTCGCTCGACCAGCTTACGAAGTGGCGTGGTTTCGGAAAACCGCAACGACAATCCTCGCCTTTGAACTTTTAACCATTACAGTTTTACAATCAAAGAGTGGGCTGTTGGTGTTGTTGAGTAGCTACCCACCCTCTTGCCTATCACTGCTAAGATGATACACGGGGTACAGTCGATAACCATATTGTAGCGGTGTGCGAAAAGAATCCTAACCAAAGCAAGGTGTAAAGAAACACCATGGAATTCGACAACTTCGCTGATACAAAATTTTACAAATTGGAAGAAGAGTTTTTGCGACTTATAAATTAAAAAAGAACTTTTATTTCACTTACTAACGAAAGTAGGTTCCCAAATAAAGATGCTCCAGACGTTCAATATTTCCTCTTTTCTTCGTCGTGCACAACAGGTGCGTTTTGATGATTGTGTATATTTCATACCTCCTTGATGGTATACAGCCCAAGTACTTCTCCCAAAACATTTTCGAGCAGAAATATATCGGCCAAAACATCATTCGACAGAACTCGTAAAGTTCCCGATATTTAATATATTTCGAAGTTCTTTTATTTCAAAAGGGCGTTTCAAGAAACTCGTTTAATTTTTTTTGTCAAAATCGTGTTTTATTGCCAGTACTGAAATGTTGTAAGGAAAGTGAAGTTTTCGTTTTAACTTGCCGTCGTTGAAATACCCCATACGGAATGTATATCTTTTATCGATTTTCAAGAAACATTCAAAACCATTTGCACTACGAGATCATTTTCTTCATGTTAAATAAGCCGTGATACACTTTCTTCTTCCACACTGGAATTTCTAATGTGTAAAAGTTTACCTTTGAATCAGATTCCAGTTACACGTTACATGCGAAAAGTAAATTCTGCATCTCGTAGAAACGACAGATTATTAAATGTTCATATTTTTTGTTGTTTTTCTCTAAAGTAAAAACACAGTGTGGGGGACATTGTTTTTCGTTTTGTTTCTAAAAGAAAGAGAGAACTTAAAAGCTGGACGAAACTACGAAAAGTCTATTTAAAAGTTTCTCAAACTGCACTTCACTGTTGGTGAGACGTTGATCCTTGAGTAGTTTCCTTTTGAGCCAGAATGCTCAAAGAATTGTATTTGATATATAGTATAGCATGAGGTGAGATTCAAATCCTCGGAGCCAGTTGTTTTAGTTCAAAGAATTTACGAAATTTCTTTAATAGCGGTTCTGATATTGTGTTTTTGTTCTGTAGGACGTTAAAGACGAACGTTTAAAGGATAAATGAACATTGTAAATTTCTTTCAGACAATTTTTGGAACACAAGCCGAGATAGCTCAGTTGGGAGAGCGTTAGACTGAAGATCTAAAGGTCCCTGGTTCGATCCCGGGTCTCGGCGATGTATGTAGATTCTTTTAGGTTGATTTAGTCGTCCTGACCTGTTCTTTGAATGAGCTCGGAAAGGACAACTTTTCAAAATTAATCACTAAATCTACTGGTTTACAGATCGATATTTTAATTTATTCACTTTTGCGTTTCGCGAACACAGTTAAAAGCATGGCAAAGTGACGCTGACTAGTAGTGAAATCATACGTACATCGCTATCAAATCCTTTCTTCGGTATAACACAAAAAACAAAGAAACGAACTACGCATCGCATTTTCTCTATCAGAAGGGGTTTCCATGTTCTATGTACAGGGGAAAATAGTGAACGCCAAGTGTACAATTGTAAATTTACCGTCGATTTATAATATCCGTGTGAAAATGTATCAGACGATTTCACAATTTTTTTTCGCTATTTTGTTAGGAAGTATAACAAATATGGAAAATCCAATATCACGTGCTTCAATGTAAACGTGTTAAAAAATTTCGTGTTCTTTCAGAACCGTTAAAGAGTATTCACATACACGTGAATATCTGACAAAGGCATAAGATATATATTTCATAAAATTATACCGAATTCTAACACAAATACTTCCCCACCCACTACTCAGTAGTATTAATATTTAAAACTTTTAATACCTCCATGTGATCCTCCTGTGTTTACATATACTACCAATCGAGTGAACACGGAATCTTGAGGAAGATACAAGGTCTATCCCGTATAAAACTAGGGTTATCATGTGACGGAGAGTTCTCGATTTATTTATCATTTAAAAGAAGCCTAAACGGGAAATATAAAAGATATTTTCTTTCAAAATAAGTACCCTAAACGTGATCAACTTGAAGAGAAATAACTAAAGACATAACGTTATCTTTCTTGAAAATTTTTGCTTAATATATGGTAAATAAATATTAAGAAGTGTGTAATTTTTCTGACTAGTGAACGTTATTCAACGAAGGTTAAAGATTAGTTACCCTACCATACTATTACTCTATATTCTAACAATAATGAGATCAATTTGGTCTGTAGAATTTAATGTTATAGGAACGTGCTTAGAGGAGTGTCAATAATATCACGTTTCCCAATAAATACGCTTTGTATCCATAGTTAGGTGCATTCTCAAGAAACGTTAATAGCTTGGAATAGCGTACAGATTCCGTCGCTCGACCAGCTTACGAAGTGGCGTGGTTTCGGAAAAACCGCAACGACAATCCTCGCCTTTTGAACTTTTTAACCATTACAGTTTTACAATCAAAGAGTGGGCTGTTGGTGTTGTTGAGTAGCTACCCACCCTCTTGCCTATCACTGCTAAGATGATACACGGGGTACAGTCGATAACCATATTGTAGCGGTGTGCGAAAAGAATCCTAACCAAAGCAAGGTGTAAAGAAACACCATGGAATTCGACAACTTCGCTGATACAAAATTTTACAAATTGGAAGAAGAGTTTTTGCGACTTATAAATTAAAAAAAGAACTTTTATTTCACTTACTAACGAAAGTAGGTTCCCAAATAAAGATGCTCCAGACGTTCAATATTTCCTCTTTTTCTTCGTCGTGCACAACAGGTGCGTTTTGATGATTGTGTATATTTCATACCTCCTTGATGGTATACAGCCCAAGTACTTCTCCCAAAACATTTTCGAGCAGAAATATATCGGCCAAAACATCATTCGACAGAACTCGTAAAGTTCCCGATATTTAATATATTTCGAAGTTCTTTTATTTCAAAAGGGCGTTTCAAGAAACTCGTTTAATTTTTTTTGTCAAAATCGTGTTTTATTGCCAGTACTGAAATGTTGTAAGGAAAGTGAAGTTTTCGTTTTAACTTGCCGTCGTTGAAATACCCCATACGGAATGTATATCTTTTATCGATTTTCAAGAAACATTCAAAACCATTTGCACTACGAGATCATTTTCTTCATGTTAAATAAGCCGTGATACACTTTCTTCTTCCACACTGGAATTTCTAATGTGTAAAAGTTTACCTTTGAATCAGATTCCAGTTACACGTTACATGCGAAAAGTAAATTCTGCATCTCGTAGAAACGACAGATTATTAAATGTTCATATTTTTTGTTGTTTTTCTCTAAAGTAAAAACACAGTGTGGGGGACATTGTTTTTCGTTTTGTTTCTAAAAGAAAGAGAGAACTTAAAAGCTGGACGAAACTACGAAAAGTCTATTTAAAAGTTTCTCAAACTGCACTTCACTGTTGGTGAGACGTTGATCCTTGAGTAGTTTCCTTTTGAGCCAGAATGCTCAAAGAATTGTATTTGATATATAGTATAGCATGAGGTGAGATTCAAATCCTCGGAGCCAGTTGTTTTAGTTCAAAGAATTTACGAAATTTCTTTAATAGCGGTTCTGATATTGTGTTTTTGTTCTGTAGGACGTTAAAGACGAACGTTTAAAGGATAAATGAACATTGTAAATTTCTTTCAGACAATTTTGGAACACAAGCCGAGATAGCTCAGTTGGGAGAGCGTTAGACTGAAGATCTAAAGGTCCCTGGTTCGATCCCGGGTCTCGGCGATGTATGTAGATTCTTTTAGGTTGATTGAGTCGTCCTGACCTGTTCTTTGAATGAGCTCGGAAAGGACAACTTTTCAAAATTAATCACTAAATCTACTGGTTTACAGATCGATATTTTAATTTATTCACTTTTGCGTTTCGCGAACACAGTTAAAAGAATGGCAGAGTGACGCTGACTAGTAGCGAAATCATACGTACATCGCTATCAAATCCTTTCTTCGGTATAACACAAAAAACAAAGAAACGAACTACGCATCGCATTTTCTCTATCAGAAGGGGTTTCCACGTTCTATGTACAGGGAAAATAGTGAGCGCCAAGTGTACAATTGTAATTTTACCGTCGATTTATAAAATCCGTGTGAAAATGTATCAGACGATTTCACAATTTTTATTCGCTATTTTGTTAGGAAGTATAACAAATATGGAAAATCCAATATTACGTGCCTCAATGTAAACGTGTTAAAATTTCGTGTTCTTTCAGAACCGTTAAAGAGTATTCACATACACGTGAATATCTGACAAAGGCATAAGATATATATTTCATAAAATTATACCGAATTCTAACACAAATACTTCCCCACCCACTACTCAGTAGTATTAATATTTAAAACTTTTAATACCTCCATGTGATCCTCCTGTGTTTACATATACTACCAATCGAGTGAACACGGAATCTTGAGGAAGATACAAGGTCTATCCCGTATAAAACTAGGGTTATCATGTGACGGAGAGTTCTCGATTTATTTATCATTTAAAAGAAGCCTAAACGGGAAATATAAAAGATATTTTCTTTCAAAATAAGTACCCTAAACGTGATCAACTTGAAGAGAAATAACTAAAGACATAACGTTATCTTTCTTGAAAATTTTTGCTTAATATATGGTAAATAAATATTAAGAAGTGTGTAATTTTTCTGACTAGTGAACGTTATTCAACGAAGGTTAAAGATTAGTTACCCTACCATACTATTACTCTATATTCTAACAATAATGAGATCAATTTGGTCTGTAGAATTTAATGTTATAGGAACGTGCTTAGAGGAGTGTCAATAATATCACGTTTCCCAATAAATACGCTTTGTATCCATAGTTAGGTGCATTCTCAAGAAACGTTAATAGCTTGGAATAGCGTACAGATTCCGTCGCTCGACCAGCTTACGAAGTGGCGTGGTTTCGGAAAAAACCGCAACGACAATCCTCGCCTTTTGAACTTTTTAACCATTACAGTTTTACAATCAAAGAGTGGGCTGTTGGTGTTGTTGAGTAGCTACCCACCCTCTTGCCTATCACTGCTAAGATGATACACGGGGTACAGTCGATAACCATATTGTAGCGGTGTGCGAAAAGAATCCTAACCAAAGCAAGGTGTAAAGAAACACCATGGAATTCGACAACTTCGCTGATACAAAATTTTACAAATTGGAAGAAGAGTTTTTTGCGACTTATAAATTAAAAAAAGAACTTTTATTTCACTTACTAACGAAAGTAGGTTCCCAAATAAAGATGCTCCAGACGTTCAATATTTCCTCTTTTTCTTCGTCGTGCACAACAGGTGCGTTTTGATGATTGTGTATATTTCATACCTCCTTGATGGTATACAGCCCAAGTACTTCTCCCAAAACATTTTCGAGCAGAAATATATCGGCCAAAACATCATTCGACAGAACTCGTAAAGTTCCCGATATTTAATATATTTCGAAGTTCTTTTATTTCAAAAGGGCGTTTCAAGAAACTCGTTTAATTTTTTTTGTCAAAATCGTGTTTTATTGCCAGTACTGAAATGTTGTAAGGAAAGTGAAGTTTTCGTTTTAACTTGCCGTCGTTGAAATACCCCATACGGAATGTATATCTTTTATCGATTTTCAAGAAACATTCAAAACCATTTGCACTACGAGATCATTTTCTTCATGTTAAATAAGCCGTGATACACTTTCTTCTTCCACACTGGAATTTCTAATGTGTAAAAGTTTACCTTTGAATCAGATTCCAGTTACACGTCACATGCGAAAAGTAAATTCTGCATCTCGTAGAAACGACAGATTATTAAATGTTCATATTTTTTGTTGTTTTTCTCTAAAGTAAAAACACAGTGTGGGGGACATTGTTTTTCGTTTTGTTTCTAAAAGAAAGAGAGAACTTAAAAGCTGGACGAAACTACGAAAAGTCTATTTAAAAGTTTCTCAAACTGCACTTCACTGTTGGTGAGACGTTGATCCTTGAGTAGTTTCCTTTTGAGCCAGAATGCTCAAAGAATTGTATTTGATATATAGTATAGCATGAGGTGAGATTCAAATCCTCGGAGCCAGTTGTTTTAGTTCAAAGAATTTACGAAATTTCTTTAATAGCGGTTCTGATATTGTGTTTTTGTTCTGTAGGACGTTAAAGACGAACGTTTAAAGGATAAATGAACATTGTAAATTTCTTTCAGACAATTTTTGGAACACAAGCCGAGATAGCTCAGTTGGGAGAGCGTTAGACTGAAGATCTAAAGGTCCCTGGTTCGATCCCGGGTCTCGGCGATGTATGTAGATTCTTTTAGGTTGATTTAGTCGTCCTGACCTGTTCTTTGAATGAGCTCGGAAAGGACAACTTTTCAAAATTAATCACTAAATCTACTGGTTTACAGATCGATATTTTAATTTATTCACTTTTGCGTTTCGCGAACACAGTTAAAAGAATGGCAGAGTGACGCTGACTAGTAGCGAAATCATACGTACATCGCTATCAAATCCTTTCTTCGGTATAACACAAAAAACAAAGAAACGAACTACGCATCGCATTTTCTCTATCAGAAGGGGTTTCCATGTTCTATGTACAGGGGAAAATAGTGAACGCCAAGTGTACAATTGTAAATTTACCGTCGATTTATAATATCCGTGTGAAAATGTATCAGACGATTTCACAATTTTTTTTCGCTATTTTGTTAGGAAGTATAACAAATATGGAAAATCCAATATCACGTGCTTCAATGTAAACGTGTTAAAAAATTTCGTGTTCTTTCAGAACCGTTAAAGAGTATTCACATACACGTGAATATCTGACAAAGGCATAAGATATATATTTCATAAAATTATACCGAATTCTAACACAAATACTTCCCCACCCACTACTCAGTAGTATTAATATTTAAAACTTTTAATACCTCCATGTGATCCTCCTGTGTTTACATATACTACCAATCGAGTGAACACGGAATCTTGAGGAAGATACAAGGTCTATCCCGTATAAAACTAGGGTTATCATGTGACGGAGAGTTCTCGATTTATTTATCATTTAAAAGAAGCCTAAACGGGAAATATAAAAGATATTTTCTTTCAAAATAAGTACCCTAAACGTGATCAACTTGAAGAGAAATAACTAAAGACATAACGTTATCTTTCTTGAAAATTTTTGCTTAATATATGGTAAATAAATATTAAGAAGTGTGTAATTTTTCTGACTAGTGAACGTTATTCAACGAAGGTTAAAGATTAGTTACCCTACCATACTATTACTCTATATTCTAACAATAATGAGATCAATTTGGTCTGTAGAATTTAATGTTATAGGAACGTGCTTAGAGGAGTGTCAATAATATCACGTTTCCCAATAAATACGCTTTGTATCCATAGTTAGGTGCATTCTCAAGAAACGTTAATAGCTTGGAATAGCGTACAGATTCCGTCGCTCGACCAGCTTACGAAGTGGCGTGGTTTCGGAAAAACCGCAACGACAATCCTCGCCTTTTGAACTTTTTAACCATTACAGTTTTACAATCAAAGAGTGGGCTGTTGGTGTTGTTGAGTAGCTACCCACCCTCTTGCCTATCACTGCTAAGATGATACACGGGGTACAGTCGATAACCATATTGTAGCGGTGTGCGAAAAGAATCCTAACCAAAGCAAGGTGTAAAGAAACACCATGGAATTCGACAACTTCGCTGATACAAAATTTTACAAATTGGAAGAAGAGTTTTTGCGACTTATAAATTAAAAAAGAACTTTTATTTCACTTACTAACGAAAGTAGGTTCCCCAAATAAAGATGCTCCAGACGTTCAATATTTCCTCTTTTTCTTCGTCGTGCACAACAGGTGCGTTTTGATGATTGTGTATATTTCATACCTCCTTGATGGTATACAGCCCAAGTACTTCTCCCAAAACATTTTCGAGCAGAAATATATCGGCCAAAACATCATTCGACAGAACTCGTAAAGTTCCCGATATTTAATATATTTCGAAGTTCTTTTATTTCAAAAGGGCGTTTCAAGAAACTCGTTTAATTTTTTTTGTCAAAATCGTGTTTTATTGCCAGTACTGAAATGTTGTAAGGAAAGTGAAGTTTTCGTTTTAACTTGCCGTCGTTGAAATACCCCATACGGAATGTATATCTTTTATCGATTTTCAAGAAACATTCAAAACCATTTGCACTACGAGATCATTTTCTTCATGTTAAATAAGCCGTGATACACTTTCTTCTTCCACACTGGAATTTCTAATGTGTAAAAGTTTACCTTTGAATCAGATTCCAGTTACACGTCACATGCGAAAAGTAAATTCTGCATCTCGTAGAAACGACAGATTATTAAATGTTCATATTTTTTGTTGTTTTTCTCTAAAGTAAAAACACAGTGTGGGGGACATTGTTTTTTCGTTTTGTTTCTAAAAGAAAGAGAGAACTTAAAAGCTGGACGAAACTACGAAAAGTCTATTTAAAAGTTTCTCAAACTGCACTTCACTGTTGGTGAGACGTTGATCCTTGAGTAGTTTCCTTTTGAGCCAGAATGCTCAAAGAATTGTATTTGATATATAGTATAGCATGAGGTGAGATTCAAATCCTCGGAGCCAGTTGTTTTAGTTCAAAGAATTTACGAAATTTCTTTAATAGCGGTTCTGATATTGTGTTTTTGTTCTGTAGGACGTTAAAGACGAACGTTTAAAGGATAAATGAACATTGTAAATTTCTTTCAGACAATTTTTGGAACACAAGCCGAGATAGCTCAGTTGGGAGAGCGTTAGACTGAAGATCTAAAGGTCCCTGGTTCGATCCCGGGTCTCGGCGATGTATGTAGATTCTTTTAGGTTGATTTAGTCGTCCTGACCTGTTCTTTGAATGAGCTCGGAAAGGACAACTTTTCAAAATTAATCACTAAATCTACTGGTTTACAGATCGATATTTTAATTTATTCACTTTTGCGTTTCGCGAACACAGTTAAAAGCATGGCAAAGTGACGCTGACTAGTAGTGAAATCATACGTACATCGCTATCAAATCCTTTCTTCGGTATAACACAAAAAACAAAGAAACGAACTACGCATCGCATTTTCTCTATCAGAAGGGGTTTCCATGTTCTATGTACAGGGGAAAATAGTGAACGCCAAGTGTACAATTGTAAATTTACCGTCGATTTATAATATCCGTGTGAAAATGTATCAGACGATTTCACAATTTTTTTTCGCTATTTTGTTAGGAAGTATAACAAATATGGAAAATCCAATATCACGTGCTTCAATGTAAACGTGTTAAAAAATTTCGTGTTCTTTCAGAACCGTTAAAGAGTATTCACATACACGTGAATATCTGACAAAGGCATAAGATATATATTTCATAAAATTATACCGAATTCTAACACAAATACTTCCCCACCCACTACTCAGTAGTATTAATATTTAAAACTTTTAATACCTCCATGTGATCCTCCTGTGTTTACATATACTACCAATCGAGTGAACACGGAATCTTGAGGAAGATACAAGGTCTATCCCGTATAAAACTAGGGTTATCATGTGACGGAGAGTTCTCGATTTATTTATCATTTAAAAGAAGCCTAAACGGGAAATATAAAAGATATTTTCTTTCAAAATAAGTACCCTAAACGTGATCAACTTGAAGAGAAATAACTAAAGACATAACGTTATCTTTCTTGAAAATTTTTGCTTAATATATGGTAAATAAATATTAAGAAGTGTGTAATTTTTCTGACTAGTGAACGTTATTCAACGAAGGTTAAAGATTAGTTACCCTACCATACTATTACTCTATATTCTAACAATAATGAGATCAATTTGGTCTGTAGAATTTAATGTTATAGGAACGTGCTTAGAGGAGTGTCAATAATATCACGTTTCCCAATAAATACGCTTTGTATCCATAGTTAGGTGCATTCTCAAGAAACGTTAATAGCTTGGAATAGCGTACAGATTCCGTCGCTCGACCAGCTTACGAAGTGGCGTGGTTTCGGAAAAAACCGCAACGACAATCCTCGCCTTTTGAACTTTTTAACCATTACAGTTTTACAATCAAAGAGTGGGCTGTTGGTGTTGTTGAGTAGCTACCCACCCTCTTGCCTATCACTGCTAAGATGATACACGGGGTACAGTCGATAACCATATTGTAGCGGTGTGCGAAAAGAATCCTAACCAAAGCAAGGTGTAAAGAAACACCATGGAATTCGACAACTTCGCTGATACAAAATTTTACAAATTGGAAGAAGAGTTTTTGCGACTTATAAATTAAAAAAGAACTTTTATTTCACTTACTAACGAAAGTAGGTTCCCCAAATAAAGATGCTCCAGACGTTCAATATTTCCTCTTTTTCTTCGTCGTGCACAACAGGTGCGTTTTGATGATTGTGTATATTTCATACCTCCTTGATGGTATACAGCCCAAGTACTTCTCCCAAAACATTTTCGAGCAGAAATATATCGGCCAAAACATCATTCGACAGAACTCGTAAAGTTCCCGATATTTAATATATTTCGAAGTTCTTTTATTTCAAAAGGGCGTTTCAAGAAACTCGTTTAATTTTTTTTGTCAAAATCGTGTTTTATTGCCAGTACTGAAATGTTGTAAGGAAAGTGAAGTTTTCGTTTTAACTTGCCGTCGTTGAAATACCCCATACGGAATGTATATCTTTTATCGATTTTCAAGAAACATTCAAAACCATTTGCACTACGAGATCATTTTCTTCATGTTAAATAAGCCGTGATACACTTTCTTCTTCCACACTGGAATTTCTAATGTGTAAAAGTTTACCTTTGAATCAGATTCCAGTTACACGTTACATGCGAAAAGTAAATTCTGCATCTCGTAGAAACGACAGATTATTAAATGTTCATATTTTTTGTTGTTTTTCTCTAAAGTAAAAACACAGTGTGGGGGACATTGTTTTCGTTTTGTTTCTAAAAGAAAGAGAGAACTTAAAAGCTGGACGAAACTACGAAAAGTCTATTTAAAAGTTTCTCAAACTGCACTTCACTGTTGGTGAGACGTTGATCCTTGAGTAGTTTCCTTTTGAGCCAGAATGCTCAAAGAATTGTATTTGATATATAGTATAGCATGAGGTGAGATTCAAATCCTCGGAGCCAGTTGTTTTAGTTCAAAGAATTTACGAAATTTCTTTAATAGCGGTTCTGATATTGTGTTTTTGTTCTGTAGGACGTTAAAGACGAACGTTTAAAGGATAAATGAACATTGTAAATTTCTTTCAGACAATTTTTGGAACACAAGCCGAGATAGCTCAGTTGGGAGAGCGTTAGACTGAAGATCTAAAGGTCCCTGGTTCGATCCCGGTCTCGGCGATGTATGTAGATTCTTTTAGGTTGATTTAGTCGTCCTGACCTGTTCTTTGAATGAGCTCGGAAAGGACAACTTTTCAAAATTAATCACTAAATCTACTGGTTTACAGATCGATATTTTAATTTATTCACTTTTGCGTTTCGCGAACACAGTTAAAAGAATGGCAGAGTGACGCTGACTAGTAGCGAAATCATACGTACATCGCTATCAAATCCTTTCTTCGGTATAACACAAAAAACAAAGAAACGAACTACGCATCGCATTTTCTCTATCAGAAGGGGTTTCCACGTTCTATGTATAGGAAAAAATAGTGAGCGCCAAGTGTACAATTGTAATTTTACCGTCGATTTATAAAATCCGTGTGAAAATGTATCAGACGATTTCACAATTTTTATTCGCTATTTTGTTAGGAAGTATAACAAATATGGAAAATCCAATATTACGTGCCTCAATGTAAACGTGTTAAAAATTTCGTGTTCTTTCAGAACCGTTAAAGAGTATTCACATACACGTGAATATCTGACAAAGGCATAAGATATATATTTCATAAAATTATACCGAATTCTAACACAAATACTTCCCCACCCACTACTCAGTAGTATTAATATTTAAAACTTTTAATACCTCCATGTGATCCTCCTGTGTTTACATATACTACCAGTCGAGTGAACACGGAATCTTGAGGAAGATACAAGGTCTATCCCGTATAAAACTAGGGTTATCATGTGACGGAGAGTTCTCGATTTATTTATCATTTAAAAGAAGCCTAAACGGGAAATATAAAAGATATTTTCTTTCAAAATAAGTACCCTAAACGTGATCAACTTGAAGAGAAATAACTAAAGACATAACGTTATCTTTCTTGAAAATTTTTGCTTAATATATGGTAAATAAATATTAAGAAGTGTGTAATTTTTCTGACTAGTGAACGTTATTCAACGAAGGTTAAAGATTAGTTACCCTACCATACTATTACTCTATATTCTAACAATAATGAGATCAATTTGGTCTGTAGAATTTAATGTTATAGGAACGTGCTTAGAGGAGTGTCAATAATATCACGTTTCCCAATAAATACGCTTTGTATCCATAGTTAGGTGCATTCTCAAGAAACGTTAATAGCTTGGAATAGCGTACAGATTCCGTCGCTCGACCAGCTTACGAAGTGGCGTGGTTTCGGAAAAACCGCAACGACAATCCTCGCCTTTTGAACTTTTTAACCATTACAGTTTTACAATCAAAGAGTGGGCTGTTGGTGTTGTTGAGTAGCTACCCACCCTCTTGCCTATCACTGCTAAGATGATACACGGGGTACAGTCGATAACCATATTGTAGCGGTGTGCGAAAAGAATCCTAACCAAAGCAAGGTGTAAAGAAACACCATGGAATTCGACAACTTCGCTGATACAAAATTTTACAAATTGGAAGAAGAGTTTTTTGCGACTTATAAATTAAAAAAAGAACTTTTATTTCACTTACTAACGAAAGTAGGTTCCCCAAATAAAGATGCTCCAGACGTTCAATATTTCCTCTTTTTCTTCGTCGTGCACAACAGGTGCGTTTTGATGATTGTGTATATTTCATACCTCCTTGATGGTATACAGCCCAAGTACTTCTCCCAAAACATTTTCGAGCAGAAATATATCGGCCAAAACATCATTCGACAGAACTCGTAAAGTTCCCGATATTTAATATATTTCGAAGTTCTTTTATTTCAAAAGGGCGTTTCAAGAAACTCGTTTAATTTTTTTTTGTCAAAATCGTGTTTTATTGCCAGTACTGAAATGTTGTAAGGAAAGTGAAGTTTTCGTTTTAACTTGCCGTCGTTGAAATACCCCATACGGAATGTATATCTTTTATCGATTTTCAAGAAACATTCAAAACCATTTGCACTACGAGATCATTTTCTTCATGTTAAATAAGCCGTGATACACTTTCTTCTTCCACACTGGAATTTCTAATGTGTAAAAGTTTACCTTTGAATCAGATTCCAGTTACACGTTACATGCGAAAAGTAAATTCTGCATCTCGTAGAAACGACAGATTATTAAATGTTCATATTTTTTGTTGTTTTTCTCTAAAGTAAAAACACAGTGTGGGGGACATTGTTTCTCGTTTTGTTTCTAAAAGAAAGAGAGAACTTAAAAGCTGGACGAAACTACGAAAAGTCTATTTAAAAGTTTCTCAAACTGCACTTCACTGTTGGTGAGACGTTGATCCTTGAGTAGTTTCCTTTTGAGCCAGAATGCTCAAAGAATTGTATTTGATATATAGTATAGCATGAGGTGAGATTCAAATCCTCGGAGCCAGTTGTTTTAGTTCAAAGAATTTACGAAATTTCTTTAATAGCGGTTCTGATATTGTGTTTTTGTTCTGTAGGACGTTAAAGACGAACGTTTAAAGGATAAATGAACATTGTAAATTTCTTTCAGACAATTTTGGAACACAAGCCGAGATAGCTCAGTTGGGAGAGCGTTAGACTGAAGATCTAAAGGTCCCTGGTTCGATCCCGGGTCTCGGCGATGTATGTAGATTCTTTTAGGTTGATTTAGTCGTCCTGACCTGTTCTTTGAATGAGCTCGGAAAGGACAACTTTTCAAAATTAATCACTAAATCTACTGGTTTACAGATCGATATTTTAATTTATTCACTTTTGCGTTTCGCGAACACAGTTAAAAGAATGGCAGAGTGACGCTGACTAGTAGCGAAATCATACGTACATCGCTATCAAATCCTTTCTTCGGTATAACACAAAAAACAAAGAAACGAACTACGCATCGCATTTTCTCTATCAGAAGGGGTTTCCACGTTCTATGTACAGGGAAAATAGTGAACGCCAAGTGTACAATTGTAAATTTACCGTCGATTTATAAAATCCGTGTGAAAATGTATCAGACGATTTCACAATTTTTATTCGCTATTTTGTTAGGAAGTATAACAAATATGGAAAATCCAATATTACGTGCCTCAATGTAAACGTGTTAAAATTTCGTGTTCTTTCAGAACCGTTAAAGAGTATTCACATACACGTGAATATCTGACAAAGGCATAAGATATATATTTCATAAAATTATACCGAATTCTAACACAAATACTTCCCCACCCACTACTCAGTAGTATTAATATTTAAAACTTTTAATACCTCCATGTGATCCTCCTGTGTTTACATATACTACCAGTCGAGTGAACACGGAATCTTGAGGAAGATACAAGGTCTATCCCGTATAAAACTAGGGTTATCATGTGACGGAGAGTTCTCGATTTATTTATCATTTAAAAGAAGCCTAAACGGGAAATATAAAAGATATTTTCTTTCAAAATAAGTACCCTAAACGTGATCAACTTGAAGAGAAATAACTAAAGACATAACGTTATCTTTCTTGAAAATTTTTGCTTAATATATGGTAAATAAATATTAAGAAGTGTGTAATTTTTCTGACTAGTGAACGTTATTCAACGAAGGTTAAAGATTAGTTACCCTACCATACTATTACTCTATATTCTAACAATAATGAGATCAATTTGGTCTGTAGAATTTAATGTTATAGGAACGTGCTTAGAGGAGTGTCAATAATATCACGTTTCCCAATAAATACGCTTTGTATCCATAGTTAGGTGCATTCTCAAGAAACGTTAATAGCTTGGAATAGCGTACAGATTCCGTCGCTCGACCAGCTTACGAAGTGGCGTGGTTTCGGAAAAAACCGCAACGACAATCCTCGCCTTTTGAACTTTTTAACCATTACAGTTTTACAATCAAAGAGTGGGCTGTTGGTGTTGTTGAGTAGCTACCCACCCTCTTGCCTATCACTGCTAAGATGATACACGGGGTACAGTCGATAACCATATTGTAGCGGTGTGCGAAAAGAATCCTAACCAAAGCAAGGTGTAAAGAAACACCATGGAATTCGACAACTTCGCTGATACAAAATTTTACAAATTGGAAGAAGAGTTTTTGCGACTTATAAATTAAAAAAAGAACTTTTATTTCACTTACTAACGAAAGTAGGTTCCCCAAATAAAGATGCTCCAGACGTTCAATATTTCCTCTTTTTCTTCGTCGTGCACAACAGGTGCGTTTTGATGATTGTGTATATTTCATACCTCCTTGATGGTATACAGCCCAAGTACTTCTCCCAAAACATTTTCGAGCAGAAATATATCGGCCAAAACATCATTCGACAGAACTCGTAAAGTTCCCGATATTTAATATATTTCGAAGTTCTTTTATTTCAAAAGGGCGTTTCAAGAAACTCGTTTAATTTTTTTTGTCAAAATCGTGTTTTATTGCCAGTACTGAAATGTTGTAAGGAAAGTGAAGTTTTCGTTTTAACTTGCCGTCGTTGAAATACCCCATACGGAATGTATATCTTTTATCGATTTTCAAGAAACATTCAAAACCATTTGCACTACGAGATCATTTTCTTCATGTTAAATAAGCCGTGATACACTTTCTTCTTCCACACTGGAATTTCTAATGTGTAAAAGTTTACCTTTGAATCAGATTCCAGTTACACGTTACATGCGAAAAGTAAATTCTGCATCTCGTAGAAACGACAGATTATTAAATGTTCATATTTTTTGTTGTTTTTCTCTAAAGTAAAACACAGTGTGGGGACATTGTTTTCGTTTTGTTTCTAAAAGAAAGAGAGAACTTAAAAGCTGGACGAAACTACGAAAAGTCTATTTAAAAGTTTCTCAAACTGCACTTCACTGTTGGTGAGACGTTGATCCTTGAGTAGTTTCCTTTTGAGCCAGAATGCTCAAAGAATTGTATTTGATATATAGTATAGCATGAGGTGAGATTCAAATCCTCGGAGCCAGTTGTTTTAGTTCAAAGAATTTACGAAATTTCTTTAATAGCGGTTCTGATATTGTGTTTTTGTTCTGTAGGACGTTAAAGACGAACGTTTAAAGGATAAATGAACATTGTAAATTTCTTTCAGACAATTTTGGAACACAAGCCGAGATAGCTCAGTTGGGAGAGCGTTAGACTGAAGATCTAAAGGTCCCTGGTTCGATCCCGGGTCTCGGCGATGTATGTAGATTCTTTTAGGTTGATTTAGTCGTCCTGACCTGTTCTTTGAATGAGCTCGGAAAGGACAACTTTTCAAAATTAATCACTAAATCTACTGGTTTACAGATCGATATTTTAATTTATTCACTTTTGCGTTTCGCGAACACAGTTAAAAGCATGGCAGAGTGACGCTGACTAGTAGTGAAATCATACGTACATCGCTATCAAATCCTTTCTTCGGTATAACACAAAAAACAAAGAAACGAACTACGCATCGCATTTTCTCTATCAGAAATGGTTTCCACGTTCTATGTACAGAAGAAAATAGTGAGCGCCAAGTGTACAATTGTAATTTTACCGTCGATTTATAAAATCTGTGTGAAAATGTATCAGACGATTTCACAATTTTTATTCGCTATTTTGTTAGGAAGTATAACAAATATGGAAAATCCAATATTACGTGCCTCAATGTAAACGTGTTAAAAATTTCGTGTTCTTTCAGAACCGTTAAAGAGTATTCACATACACGTGAATATCTGACAAAGGCATAAGATATATATTTCATAAAATTATACCGAATTCTAACACAAATACTTCCCCACCCACTACTCAGTAGTATTAATATTTAAAACTTTTAATACCTCCATGTGATCCTCCTGTGTTTACATATACTACCAGTCGAGTGAACACGGAATCTTGAGGAAGATACAAGGTCTATCCCGTATAAAACTAGGGTTATCATGTGACGGAGAGTTCTCGATTTATTTATCATTTAAAAGAAGCCTAAACGGGAAATATAAAAGATATTTTCTTTCAAAATAAGTACCCTAAACGTGATCAACTTGAAGAGAAATAACTAAAGACATAACGTTATCTTTCTTGAAAATTTTTGCTTAATATATGGTAAATAAATATTAAGAAGTGTGTAATTTTTCTGACTAGTGAACGTTATTCAACGAAGGTTAAAGATTAGTTACCCTACCATACTATTACTCTATATTCTAACAATAATGAGATCAATTTGGTCTGTAGAATTTAATGTTATAGGAACGTGCTTAGAGGAGTGTCAATAATATCACGTTTCCCAATAAATACGCTTTGTATCCATAGTTAGGTGCATTCTCAAGAAACGTTAATAGCTTGGAATAGCGTACAGATTCCGTCGCTCGACCAGCTTACGAAGTGGCGTGGTTTCGGAAAAACCGCAACGACAATCCTCGCCTTTTGAACTTTTTAACCATTACAGTTTTACAATCAAAGAGTGGGCTGTTGGTGTTGTTGAGTAGCTACCCACCCTCTTGCCTATCACTGCTAAGATGATACACGGGGTACAGTCGATAACCATATTGTAGCGGTGTGCGAAAAGAATCCTAACCAAAGCAAGGTGTAAAGAAACACCATGGAATTCGACAACTTCGCTGATACAAAATTTTACAAATTGGAAGAAGAGTTTTTGCGACTTATAAATTAAAAAAAGAACTTTTATTTCACTTACTAACGAAAGTAGGTTCCCCAAATAAAGATGCTCCAGACGTTCAATATTTCCTCTTTTTCTTCGTCGTGCACAACAGGTGCGTTTTGATGATTGTGTATATTTCATACCTCCTTGATGGTATACAGCCCAAGTACTTCTCCCAAAACATTTTCGAGCAGAAATATATCGGCCAAAACATCATTCGACAGAACTCGTAAAGTTCCCGATATTTAATATATTTCGAAGTTCTTTTATTTCAAAAGGGCGTTTCAAGAAACTCGTTTAATTTTTTTTGTCAAAATCGTGTTTTATTGCCAGTACTGAAATGTTGTAAGGAAAGTGAAGTTTTCGTTTTAACTTGCCGTCGTTGAAATACCCCATACGGAATGTATATCTTTTATCGATTTTCAAGAAACATTCAAAACCATTTGCACTACGAGATCATTTTCTTCATGTTAAATAAGCCGTGATACACTTTCTTCTTCCACACTGGAATTTCTAATGTGTAAAAGTTTACCTTTGAATCAGATTCCAGTTACACGTTACATGCGAAAAGAAAATTTTGCATCTGGTAAAAACGACAGTATTTTAAATGTTCATATTTTTTGTTGTTTTTTTCTAAAGTAAAAACACAGTGTGGGTTACATTGTTTTTCGTTTTGTTTCTAAAATAAAGAGATAAGTTAAAAGCTGGACGAAACTACGAAAAGTCCATTTAAAAGTTTCTCAAACTGCACTTCACTGTTGGTGAGACGTTGATCCTTAAGTAGTTTCCTTTTGAGCCAGAATGCTCAAAGAATTGTATTTGATATATAGTATAGCATGAGGTGAGATTCAAATCCTCGGAGCCAGTTGTTTTAGTTCAAAGAATTTAGGAAATTTCCTTAATAGAGGTTCTGATATTGTGTTTTTGTTCTGTAGGACGTTAAAGACGAACGTTTAAAGGAAAAATGAACATTGTAAATTTCTTTCAGACAATTTTTGGAACACAAGCCGAGATAGCTCAGTTGGGAGAGCGTTAGACTGAAGATCTAAAGGTCCCTGGTTCGATCCCGGGTCTCAGCGATGTATGTAGATTCTTTTAGGTTGATTGAGTCGTCGTGACCTGTTCTTTGAATGAGCTCGCAAAAAACAACTTTTCAAAATTAATCACTAAATCTATTGGTTTACAGATCGATATTTTAATTTATTCACTTTTGCGTTTCGCGAACACAGTTAAAAGAATGGCAGAGTGACGCTGACTAGTAGCGAAATCATACGTACATCGCTATCAAATCATTTCTTCGGTATAACACAAAAAACAAAGAAACGAACTACGCATCGCATTTTCTCTATCAGAAGGGGTTTCCACGTTCTATGTATAGGAAAAAATAGTGAGCGCCAAGTGTACAATTGTAATTTTACCGTCGATTTATAAAATCCGTGTGAAAATGTATCAGACGATTTCACAATTTTTATTCGCTATTTCGTTAGGAAGTATAACAAATATGGAAAATCCAATATTCCTTGCCTCAATGTAAACGTGTTAAAAATTTCGTGTTCTTTCAGAACCGTTAAAGAGTATTCACATACACGTGAATATCTGACAAAGGCATAAGATATATATTTCATAAAATTATACCGAATTCTAACACAAATACTTCCCCACCCACTACTCAGTAGTATTAATATTTAAAACTTTTAATACCTCCATGTGATCCTCCTGTGTTTACATATACTACCAGTCGAGTGAACACGGAATCTTGAGGAAGATACAAGGTCTGTCCCGTATAAAACTAGGGTTAACATGTGACGGAGTGTTCTCGATTTATTTATCATTTAAAAGAAGCCTAAACGGGAAATATAAAAGATATTTTCTTTCAAAATAAGTACCCTAAACGTGATCAACTTGAAGAGAAATAACTAAAGACATAACGTTATCTTTCTTGAAAATTTTTGCTTAATATATGGTAAATAAATATTAAGAAGTGTGTAATTTTTCTGACTAGTGAACGTTATTCAACGAAGGTTAAAGATTAGTTACCCTACCATACTATTACTCTATATTCTAACAATAATGAGATCAATTTGGTCTGTAGAATTTAATGTTATAGGAACGTGCTTAGAGGAGTGTCAATAATATCACGTTTCCCAATAAATACGCTTTGTATCCATAGTTAGGTGCATTCTCAAGAAACGTTAATAGCTTGGAATAGCGTACAGATTCCGTCGCTCGACCAGCTTACGAAGTGGCGTGGTTTCGGAAAAAACCGCAACGACAATCCTCGCCTTTTGAACTTTTTAACCATTACAGTTTTACAATCAAAGAGTGGGCTGTTGGTGTTGTTGAGTAGCTACCCACCCTCTTGCCTATCACTGCTAAGATGATACACGGGGTACAGTCGATAACCATATTGTAGCGGTGTGCGAAAAGAATCCTAACCAAAGCAAGGTGTAAAGAAACACCATGGAATTCGACAACTTCGCTGATACAAAATTTTACAAATTGGAAGAAGAGTTTTTGCGACTTATAAATTAAAAAAAGAACTTTTATTTCACTTACTAACGAAAGTAGGTTCCCCCAAATAAAGATGCTCCAGACGTTCAATATTTCCTCTTTTTCTTCGTCGTGCACAACACGTGCGTTTTGATGATTGTGTATATTTCATACCTCCTTGATGGTATACAGCCCACGTACTTCTCCCAAAACATTTTCGAGCAGAAATATATCGGCCAAAACATCATTCGACAGAACACGTAAAGTTCCCGATATTTAATATATTTCGAAGTTCTTTTATTTCAAAAGGGCGTTTCAAGAAACTCGTTTAATTTTTTTTGTCAAAATCGTGTTTTATTGCCAGTACTGAAATGTTGTAAGGAAAGTGAAGTTTTCGTTTTAACTCGCCGTCGATGAAATACCCCATACGGAATGTATATATTTTATCGATTTTCAAGAAACATTCAAAACCATTTGCACTACGAGATCATTTTCTTCATGTTAAATAAGCCGTGATACACTTTCTTCTTCCACACTGGAATTTCTAATGTGTAAAAGTTTACCTCTGAATCAGATTCCAGTTACACGTTACATGCGAAAAGAAAATTCTGCATCTGGTAGAAACGACAGAATATTAAATGTTCATATTTTTTGTTGTTTTTTTCTAAAGTAAAAACACAGTGTGGGTGACATTGTTTTTCGTTTTGTTTCTAAAATAAAGAGATAAGTTAAAAGCTGGACGAAACTACGAAAAGTCCATTTAAAAGTTTCTCAAACTGCACTTCACTGTTGGTGAGACGTTGATCCTTGAGTAGTTTCCTTTTGAGCCAGAATGCTCAAAGAATTGTATTTGATATATAGTATAGCATGAGGTGAGATTCAAATCCTCGGAGCCAGTTGTTTTAGTTCAAAGAATTTACGAAATTTCCTTAATAGAGGTTCTGATATTGTGTTTTTGTTCTGTAGGACGTTAAAGACGAACGTTTAAAGGAAAAATGAACATTGTAAATTTCTTTCAGACAATTTTTGGAACACAAGCCGAGATAGCTCAGTTGGGAGAGCGTTAGACTGAAGATCTAAAGGTCCCTGGTTCGATCCCGGGTCTCAGCGATGTATGTAGATTCTTTTAGGTTGATTGAGTCGTCGTGACCTGTTCTTTGAATGAGCTCGCAAAAAACAACTTTTCAAAATTAATCACTAAATCTATTGGTTTACAGATCGATATTTTAATTTATTCACTTTTGCGTTTCGCGAACACAGTTAAAAGAATGGCAGAGTGACGCTGACTAGTAGCGAAATCATACGTACATCGCTATCAAATCATTTCTTCGGTATAACACAAAAAACAAAGAAACGAACTACGCATCGCATTTTCTCTATCAGAAGGGGTTTCCACGTTCTATGTACAGGGGAAAATAGTGAACGCCAAGTGTACAATTGTAATTTTACCGTCGATTTATAAAATCCGTGTGAAAATGTATCAGACGATTTCACAATTTTTATTCGCTATTTTTTTAGAAAGTATAACGAATAGGGAAAATCCAATATTCTGTGCCTCAATGTAAACGTGAGATTTGTCGATTATTTTCTTCATCGAACTTGTTCTCCTTTTGTCCGTGTAGAAGTTATTCTGGAATGTGGAATCGCACCTTCTATTGGTTAAAAAATTGCGATACGTATTTTTTTGCTAGCAGCTTTCTTTTTAACCTGTTGTTTCTAATCCAGGACGGATAACGTCGATAATTCACTTGTAATTCTGCTCGACAGTCAGTCCAATACAAAACTGAGTGTTTGGAAACGCTGAAATTAGATGTTCTATTTACAGCTGGTTTTGAATTACCTTTGTTTTGAAGAGCATCCCTATAAAAACGTGGATGTTTTTGAAGAGAAGAGTTGTTCGTTAGGAAATTTTATTTGTGTTTGTAAGTTATATTTTTCACATTTTTTTATGTTTTCTATATTTATATGTTTTCAAAAGTGTACATTTTTAATTCATTGTTTTTGTTTTTGAATTTCGCGGAAATCTACACGAGGGCTATATGCGCTACCCCTCCTTAATTTAACAGTAAAAGACTATAGGATAGTTAACTTGTCACAACCACCCACTACTAGCTCTTCTACTTTATAAATGTTTGAGATGCATACGTTCTTTGTCTTGTTTCTGTAAACCAAACTTTTTTTCTGTATAATGGCTCGGCATGCCAGTGGGTTAAGGCATTGGACTCGTAGTCTGAGGGTCGCTGGTTCGAATTTCCGTCAAACTAAATGTAGTTTTCCTTTCAGCTTTGGGGGTCTTATATTGTTTTGATCAATCCCACTATTCTTTGGCAAAAGAGTAGCTCGAGAGTTGGCGGTGGGTGGTGGTGACCAGCTGCCTTTTCTCTAGTCTTACATTGCTAAATTAGGGACGCCAAGCGCAGGTAGCCCTCTTGTAACTTTGCGCGAAATTCAAAACAACCCGCATGTTGTGTATAAAGTTCCACTTTTTTAAAATTTGCTTTGAATAAGCACTTAACTATTAGTTATATGTGCTTTAAATATTTTCATCTGAGTTTATATTTTAATTTTTCAAGACATAAACTTCACATTTACGGTAATATTTTTACGAAATACATACTCAAAGTTTTCAGTTGTGTGTTCACTTCTTGTATAGTTCAAGAAAACACAACTGTAATTATTATTATTTCATAAGCCTTCCAAGAGACTGGAATGATGTTTTGATTAGCATCAGGAAATTAGGTTTATTTATTTATTACTTTGTAATCAAGTTTATTACACTTCGAAAAAATACATATACCTTAGTTAACAGTGTAATTGTGATTTGTTTAAATATTGGTCTAAACTTGCATAATGTTAAGTGCATAAATATCTATAGTTTTTGTTTTGAAGTCTAAAATAATGAATAACAGAGGGAGCAAACTTCAATTATATTATGCAAGAAACAATTTTCAATGAATAAAGAAAATAGTCAGAACACTACATTGTATCTAACCTTAGAATTTTGCTTTGTAAGTGCGCCAACTAACCACTGATTTAGAAGGAGGACTCGTACAAGATACAACAAGATGATGGGAAGACGATTTGACAAATAAAACTAGTTCCCATGATAAAGTTTTATAATTTCTCTTGCATATTGGCATCATTAAACTGATTAGGATTTTATCAGCCATTAAGAATGCCCTTTTAATGCGTTTTATCTCGAAAACTCTAATCATTTTCATTGTGTCACGTATATGCTTATAAAAACTTCTAATTGACCTCTATCTAGAATTAAAAATTGATTTTTCTATTTTGTGTCATCTGTACCATAAACGTTCTACTAAAGTATTACTAAAAACAATTATCAATCGTAATCTGTTGCGTTTGAAATCGTTTTAATAGAAATATACTAGATGGCAGCACGTGCCATAGATTTTGATAATGCGACTGCTGATTTTAACGCAAAGCTACAAAATTTACTGTCTGCCTTCCATCCGCAGTGTGAAATCGAACTATAAAATTTAGAGATATAAATTTGTATACTTACCGCTGATTCATGTTTAAGTAAAAAAAGTTAGCAAAACATTTTCTTTAGGTTTATAACGCTAAAAATTGGGTTTCGATAACAGAGATAATTTTTACGCAGATAACCTATTTTTGAGGTTTGTGATTAACAACAAATAAAAAAAGAAGAAAGTTTGTTTCGAATTTCGCGCAAAGCTACTCGAGGGCTATCTGCGCTAGCCGTCCCTAATTTAGCAGTGTAAGACTACTAGAGGAAAGGCAGCTAGTCATCACCACCAACCGCCAACTCTTGGGCTACTCTTTTACCAACGAATAAAGGGATTGATCGCCACATTATAATGCCATCACGGCTGAAAGGGCGGGCATGTTTGGTGTAATGGGGATTCGGACCCGCGACCCTCGGATTACGAGTCGAACGCCTTAAGGCGCTTGGCCATGCCGGGCCAAAAAAGAAAGGAAACGTTCTGGTTATAATAAAATGTTGCAATGCTACTGACGATTTGTTATGTCATGTTGCAATTTAGTAGTTCCTTGAGAAGTAAGTCACGTGAGAAAATATCTGCAATCGGAGAAAGTTATAGAACTCTCCATTTCTGTGAAAAGCAGATTCTAAGATGTTTTATGTTTGATTGAGTTTTCTTTAATCTTAAATAAACACAAATTTTTCATCCTTTAGGTGTTACCTCTTTCTTGAAGTTTATCTGTTTAGCAGAGATGCCAACCATTACTATTTGAGCGTAATCATTACGATTTTGGTGTATACATTACGACTATACGCTCATACAGACAAATATTACGACTTGTTGCAACTCCAAAATTATCATATATTATATAGGCTTATAAAATAAAGTAATAAATTGTTCCCCCAGGTTTTGAAAAGGGTGAAAAGAAAATTTCTAATGAGATACAAATAAATTTTGATAATAAATAAAAGACATAGTCCAAATGGCTACTTGCGATAATCATGTTTGTGCTTGAAATAATAAAAAAATATTTGTATCTCCGACGTCTACCAATAGTTTGAGTACGGTGCTTCTCCATACTGGGTACGTGGGGGAATCCATAGTTACGTCTTCAGTGCTTGTCAGCCAATCAGCGCTCGCGTAGATGGGTATTTTTCGTTTTCTAAGCGGCATAGAAACCCAATGCGATCGTTCACAAGATGGAAAAAAAGAGGCCTCGTTCACCAGATTGTCTTGTTTCTGGCAAATCTAAAATGACTAAAACTGTGAATCAAAAATTTAGGAAAGAGTATAGTGCACAATATCCGGTCATTGCATCAAAAGTCAGTGACAGTCATGCGTTTTGTACAGTTTGTCACATCGATTTTTCCGTGGCGCATGGCGGAATAAACGATTTTTCCAGACATACAAAATCGGCATCTTACCAACAAATGGCTGAGGCGAAGACAAAAACGATGCAGATAACAATTATGAGTAAGAATTCAGAATATGAAACCATAAATGCAGAAGTGATGTTCACGCAATTCGTCATTGCTCATAATTTACCCCGAGCTGTAGCCAATCATGCAGGACATCTATTCAGAAAAATGTTCCCAGACTCTGATATAGCGAAAAAATATGGCTGTGCTAGAACCAAAACTATAGCCATTGTACAAATGTTGGGTTGTGAAGATGACAAAATGATTTCAAGCATACGTACTAACAGTGTTTACAGTTTAGCCACAGATGGATCCATAGACATGGATGACTCAAAACTGTATCCAGTGGTTGTACGATATCTGTACGGGCTCTGTCTACTAACATTACGCTCAGCCATTTGAAATAGTTGGCATCTCTGGTTTAGTTAATTGAGACAACTCATACATGGTTAAATAAGTAATACTATGATCTGATTATTGATGTTGCTGAAATTTACGAGTCAGTTAAGTGGAGTGTAATTCATTCATTGATATTTAATTAAAGTAATTACACTATGAGTACGGTATTACCAGAGATGGCAATAATGTTGTTAAAACAAACGGATAAGCATTAAAACTCGTACTGTTATATAGTATACAAACATTTCAATAAAATGAATGTCTGAAGTACATTTTAAAGTTAAAAACATTAAACATTCCAGTGACACAAAAAGACTTTATCTATTCTTTAATTCACTATTCTCATTACGACAAACTAACTGAGTTCAAAATTTATCGATGTTGCTTATGAGAGTGAAACAAAGTAAGAGTAATATAGTGTTGTGGTGTAAGTAGTTTGTTTTGGTTTATATCTGAAATTATTTACTCGTCACTAATAACCTAAGATATTTTAGATGGAAATATTGTATTTTGGACATGATGGCCTTAAGACGGAGCCTTTCAATGGAAACTACACAACATGGCTATCGTCAAGAGGAGCGATCGTGAGATAAAGCATGACGACATGGACTGTAACCACATGATGAGGATCCAAAATTGCTTTGATGTAACATACTCGTTTTCTGTTTATCTAAACCTTTATAAATATTTGATAACACCAAGTGCGCATGTGTGTGTGCCGCTTATAACCGACGATCTTCTAGACCGATTGTCATCGAACCTAGTATATACCCTTAAAATTCCACAAGAATTAACATAATTGGTCTACGTTCAGATCTGACCCTTTATGCCTACTTTTCCGCGAACCATATAATCTTTAATCATATAATAATAATGGTATCAAGTTTGTTTGTTTGTTTTTTAATTTCGCGCAAAGCTACACGAGGGCTATCTGCACTACCCGTCCTTAATTTTGCAGTGTAAGACTAGAGAGAAGGCAGCTAGTCACCACCACTCACTGCTAACTCTTGAGCTACTCTCTTACCAACGAATAGTGGGATTAATCGTTACAATATAAGACCCCAAAAGCTGAAAGGAAAACTATATTTAGTGTGACGGGTATTCGAACCAGAGACCCTCAGACTACGAGTCCAATGCCTTAACCCACTGGCCATGCCGGGCCATTATACAGAAACAAGTTTGGTTTACGGAAACGAGACAAAGAACGTATGCATCTCAAACATTTCTAAAGTAGCCTAGCATAATAAATATTTTACATAACGTTAAATAAAATTTAAAAAAGCTGGTAGTTGGTGGTGGTGACTAGCTGACTATCCTCTAGACTTTCACTGCTATATTAGGGACGGGTAACGCATATAACCCTCGTGTAGATTTCCGCGAATTTCAAAAATAACAAAAACCAATGAATTAAAAATGACATACTTCTGAAAAGATATAAATATAGAAAACTATATCTGACGGATCGACCGTAACAGTATAACGCCTGCACGGCTGAAAGGGCAAACATGTTTGGTGTGACAGGGATTCAAACTTGCGCCTGTTGGATTACGACTCGAGCGCCCTAACCACATGGTCATGCGGGGCGTGGTATAAAGTTAGTGATTATGTATGTGTTTTCATTATAGCAAAGGCATATTGAGCTATCTGCTGAGTCCGTCGAGGGGAATGAAACCCCTGATTTTAGCGTTGTAAATCTGTAGACTTACCGCTGTACCAGCGAGAGACAGATATAAAATAAAATAATAAACGTGGTTTGAATTAAACACCACTGCGCTATTATAAAGAATTTTGTTTTGGAATTTCGCACAAAGCTACTCGAGGGCTATCTGTGTTAGCCGTCCCTAATTTAGCAGTGTAAGACTAGAGGGAAGGCAGCTAGTCATCACCACCCACCGCCAACTCTTGGGCTACTCTTTTACCAACGAATAGTGGGATTGACCGTCACATTATACGCCCCACGGCTGGGAGGGCGAGCATGTTTGGCGCGACGCGGGCGCGAACCCGCGACTCTCGG
This sequence comes from Tachypleus tridentatus, assembly GCF_004210375.1. Classification (NCBI taxonomy): domain Eukaryota; kingdom Metazoa; phylum Arthropoda; class Merostomata; order Xiphosura; family Limulidae; genus Tachypleus; species Tachypleus tridentatus. Next base: position 57,911,117 of record NC_134835.1, on the reverse strand, counting down.
ATTACGAGTCGCACGCTTTACGCGCTTGGCCATGCCAGGCTGCTATTATAAAGATAAAATGTTCTTGATACGTGATAATTAATGTATTGTGCATTAAAGCTCTTGTGTATCGAATTTCATAGGAATATATCTGTCTTCATCGACAATCAAGGAGTATATTTCGGTCAGATTTTTAAACCTCTAATAACCAGTATACATTTATTGCTCCCTTCTTTCGTTACTGTCTCCCTGTCGAATATAACCAATATATTGACATAAAGACGGCATATCGTTCTTCAAAGAACACAAAATCTGTATTTCCATGACTATTATTGACTAAGGAGTAAAAATCACTTTCAACACTTATTTCATAAGTGTTTAGCTGGGTTTTTTCATATCGACATAATAATATTAAATTATAAGAACTAGAATAAAATAACGTCGCTTCGCTGCGGGGTTAAAAGACCCAGTCATGATTCAGAAAGTAGCGATCGAGATTCTCCATTATCCCCAATTATTTCAGCAACTACCTCCCAGAACATCGCCGTTTAGGACATCCACTCGCTGTACTTGATCAAGTGTGCCACATTTGGTCTCGATAACTAGTAAAGAGGATATGAGTACAATTTCAAACACGCCCAATAACCCAATAACACAAAATCGCATATCAGGATTAGTTCAGCAGTCCTGACAGTTTATTCCTAGATCGAAGGTGTTTTAACCCTCCTTAGTACAACCTTTGTAATTGGGCTGCGCTATCAAAATAAGAATATCCCCCTGGACACTCCAAGTCCCTCTAATAAGTTTGATCTTGCCAATTCGAAAAACTGTAGGAGAAAATAAACAAATGAATTCACAAACAAGAATTCATCTGCAAAACGAAGGCTACGGTCAACCTGCTGAAAAACAAAAGTTGTAATGATGATGTCAGGTAAATTTTCTGGTTCCAATGATACCACAGGCAAACAAAAAAAAATCTGATGTTAAGGAACACTTGCCTACCGGTGGCACAGTGGTATGTCTGCGGACTTACACACTAAAAATCGGATACTCGTGGTGGGCAGAGCACAGATAGCCCATTGTGCAGCTTTGTGCTTAATTCAAAACAAAAACAAAAACAAAAAAAGAACACTTAACGGCCGAATGTTCACTGCTTTCCAGACATACCTGAAAGTCGATGGCTGTTTTCATAAGAAAGATGTCCAAGGAACTGGATTCACAGTTAACACAATATATTAAATATTTGCTAATTTCCTCGACGCAATTCTAAAGCACTTTTATATCGTTAATTTGTTTGAAGATGATCCTCTAAGCTTATACGTACATTAAAAATTCTGTATAACGTCTGAAAATGTATGTAAACTGAGATTACCTTCGCTTTTCTATGCAGAAACTTATTATTACAAAGAAAGGTGTACTTTGACAAAAATGTTGATAAGATTTATATTTGTTTCAGCACAAAGCTACAGACTGTCTCCGCAACAACCTTCAGGAACCGAACCCTAGACTTCATTGTTTTAAGTGAGTAAACATACCACTGGCCCACTGAGGGACGAATGGCTGGTCTCTCGTTAAATAAAGATGTTACCACATCTCGTTTTGCGAAACAGAAAATTGAGGAAGGAGACAAAACAAGTTTATCAGTCAGATATTGAAAATTTATAACATTCGATTCATTGTAGGTGAATAAAAATAATTTAAAAACAATAAATGTGTTTATTTTAAATTTATTTGTTTTAGAGCTCAACTTATTTATACTTCTATTTTGTTGTTTTTTTTACACACCAGATATTTCTTGAATAGACACAACGTATTCTGAACACAAATCACGAGAATTTAAATGAAATATAAAGATATAAAAAACTTTTTATACAGCTATGAAGTTTTCCTTTGATCTTAAATGTTGCTTTATTTTGTTTTTTTACACATTGTGACACTTTTTTCTGTTCCAACGTCAGCTAGAGGCTAACATTTCTAATCCCTTACATGCAGTTTAATGGCTATTCATCTTACGAAATTAAACACGACCGTTCTCAACGTTTTAAAATGACACTTTGTCATTTTTTGTTCCAAGTAACAGATAATTATAATCTTCGTTCATAACATTCGAGGAGTTTCCTCTATCAGGGGAAATTCCCATGCATTATAAACTTATGGTCTTTTTAAAACTATCCGGTTTAATGATCGTTTATTGTCCGCTTGTTAACAAACAATTTCCAGTAACCAAAGGCTTTCTAAAAGAATGGTTGTAATATTTCTCGTTTATAAACTATGCATCTGTCTTCAATAAGTTTCAACAATCCCGTGAAGTATCTTCAAATTTCGTGTATATAGTAAACGTTCCGAAATTGATGCTTCCTTCATTTTATGCTAATGATTAAATACTGAGTATTAACTCTGTTCTTGAGAGAGTATTTTTGCTATGACATCCAAATAAACGCATCTAAAGTTTCAAAGGTTTATGTATAAAAGTAACTATTGCCTGTAACTATTGCCTTAAGGTATATTTGTGGAAAATTCGCATCCTACTACCAATTCAATTGTTGACTATACTTACAAGGAGTATTGAAAGTGACGGCATATGTATTATTATACAATCATTATTATTACATAATAATAATTTGATGCATTATATGTATTTAATGCTTCATACACAGCTCTCCTAAATTTATTTATACTTTGAATCCACTCTCATAAGTTAATTTTAGTTCCAAGTTCTGACCTCGAGAAATTAATAGATCACTTTGGTTTCTATTCTCCGATGTTTAGCAGTTATAAAAGGTTACTTTGGACTTTAATTTTTGATCTTTAGCAACTATTAAACAAAGTAATTATGCATTTAGGTAGCTGATAAATTGCTTTGAATCCTAAACGTTAAGCTTAAATAGCTGAAAATGATCTCCAGAACGTAAGCTTCAAAAGCGAATTGATTGACCACTTTTTATTTTAAATCTGTGTATTTACGTTTCCTACATTCCTGTACACGTTTTTTAAATTTGTTTTGCTTACAAATTTTACTTGCTTATAAGTACATACTAATTTATATCTCAGCTGTTTTGTTCACTCTATTGTAAAGCTTAGATTATTAATGGAGTCGTTCCTTTTTCACAGAAATACTAAATTAATCTTTAATATCAATAGTTTTAAAACGTATTATTAAACATGTTGTGTTTAGAAAATGCATAATAATTAGAATAAAACAAACAGCGATAGGTCTTTGGATTTACACTTCAAAAATCACAGGTTCTATTTCCCTCGATAAACACAGCAGATATCCTGATGTGGCTTGCTACAAGAGAAACAGACAAGATAGCCAAAATTGTATTTAAAACAGTTATATAAGGTTTTCTATTTTAATATAATGACATTGTTATGAAAAAAAGCTGGAAATGTTGCACTCTCATGCTTGTTGGAATATTCAACCTATCTTTTTCGTCGTTTCTTCCTGTTTATATCATTATGCATTGATTGATTTTTTTTTTATATCTTTCTTTTCTAAGATATTTGTTCAGAGTGAATATTGTAGAAGCCAGCATCATTTTGGTCCCCATTAGACGACCACCCTTCACGAAACATCCATATTGCTAATACAATGGAAGTTCACCTCGTGCCCTTGCTCATGCTCACCAATGTCATCAGTATCGGTTACCGTACCCCGAATTTACACGAGGTAGCTGTTAGACAACCCCCTGCAGAGATACGAGTTTGTTCACTTTCTGAGACATGGTTATTGTATCCTCTGGTTCAGGGCAGAGCACCCAAAGAGAAATAAAGCTGTTAGAAGGCTCCAAAGTTTTGAAGTCTGCCGTTTGTCATTGGCGATGACTAGTTATGAATAGGAAAAGCCTCTTTCAGCAAGATCTTTCTCAGCGGGAGAACCTAAACATCGGGATCTCTCCCACCCCTCCACGCCCTCTGCCGGCCTGCCTCTTTTATATTCTTTTCTACGTAGTTGAAGCATAAGAAATAAATGTTTCTGTTTCTAACGATTCTATTAGTCATGTTGTAGTCCTACCAGCCCAGCTGGCCCTCTTCTTTCCGATATGTGTGACTGACTCAATCAGTACAGATCCAAACAGAAAGGAAACATATAATAAATCTCGACGATGGAATGTATCGTTTAAAATCTGACTAGTGCATGTTATGACAGGAGAAGAGCAGTTAGTCAATTCTGCCAAGCCGTTGAGCAAGGAGACAAGAGGGGCGTTTCCTGCTTACCTGAACAGATTCTCAAGAGGACTAGGCAAAGCAATTCTCCTAACGCCCGAAGCTGCCGAGATGAAACTTATGGTCTCACTCTTATCGATAGTTGTACACTCACACCACACAAGAAAGTAGCAACGCTGATATATATGCATAAGTGTAAGTTTAGGTTGGAAGTAATTAGAGTGATAGAAATCTAGGTTTATGATATTTTTAGCAATTAACACTTATTTCTAAATGACGCTTAGAAAATGTATATTTGAAGCAGCTAGTTGCATTATTAGAGACGATTTTATGTGATATACACGTTACACAGTAGAAGTAAGAATTTTTGTGTCCGGTAATTACGTATTCACGTTTTGAAAAATCTAAAAAAAATTCAATGCATATTATAGTAAACCTAAAGTGTACGTTACGAGAACTATATACCCAAGTGGTACAGCCTTATGTCTTCGGACTTACAACGCTATAAACTGGGTTTCGATACCCGTAGTAGGCAGATTACAGATAGTCTTTTGTATAGCTTTATGTTTAGCTATGAACAAACAAACTAGAGTACTTTTATATCATATCTCAGTATAATCTGAGTTTAGCGGTGAGGCTACGGGCTTGCAACGCTAAAATCCAGTGTTCGATTTACTGCGGTGGACAAAGTGCAGATAGTCTGTTTGTATAGCTTTGCACGAATACAACAATATTGAAGTGTACTTTTAATATCTTGTCCATTCGAAAGTTCAATAAAAATTACTTTAGAGCAAATAATGACTCAATAAATAACTAATTTCTTGAAGCTTCTTTAGTGGAAGAAAAACAAATCCATCACATTAATCACTAGGCTATAACTCGATAATTGATTTAGAAATAGAGTGTGAAAGAAACTAAGTCATGGGTTATTACATGCAGGAGCTAATCAAGTGCTTGAAACGAAGAAAAAATATCGGTGTTCTGAAATATTTTGTGATAAAATACAAAGAATGATATAAAGTATTCATTAAAGCATGAGGTTCATTTGATTACATGTTCTAATAAACTTGGCCCGGCATGGCCAAGCGTGTTAAGGCGTGCGACTCGTAATCCGAGGGTCGCGGGTTCGCATCTCGGTCGCGCCAAACGTGCTCGCTCTTTCAGCCGTGGGGGCGTTATAATTCGACGGTCAATTCCACTATTCGTTGGTAAAAGAGTAGCCCAAGAGTTGGCGGTGGGTGATGATGACTAACTGCCTTCCCTCTAGTCTTACACTGCTAAATTAGGGACGGCTAGCACAGATAGCCCTCGAGTAGTTTTGTGCGAAATTCCAAAACAAACAAACAATCTAATAAACTTGTAGTTTCAAAGCGCGGCAAACGTTGATTATCGATACGATAGAACTATAAATGATCCCGTTTAAACCACAGTAAAGATTAGGATTTCTATGTGTCGTTGTTTTCGTCCTTGTGTCTTTAGTTCTTGTTCTCTTTGAATTAAGAACAAAGCTCCATAATAAGCTGTCTGTGCTCTGCCCACCACCGATATCGAAACCCGTTTTTTAGCATTGTAAGTCCTTAGACATACCGCACTATTACTGAAGGGTCTTATGTCTTTTTGTAGTTAATATATTCCATACTTTAATAAGCCGCTTCTTTAGTTACTTTTGAATTAAAATATATCTGTTTGCATAATTCTAAATATTAACCACTAACACCTTAGAATGAGAAGCAATATTTAATGAGTTATTAAAAGACTAACTGTATTTCAGAAATTCTGGAAAAATTGTGATAAAAATAATTACGCATATTTATAATTGTAATGATAAAAATCGTCCCCATGATTCAAGATGTATATATTTAGTTTTAAATTGTCAATATAAACTTCTACTAAATCCTACAAGCATCCTTTGCCAAGTAGTAGAAAAAAAAAAAATCAAAACTGTCAATCACTGGCAGCGATAAAAAGCCTCAACACAGCTGAGGAGAACAAATCTGGGTCACGTGTTGCTGTCCTGAATCCATTATGAGGTCATGGATCACGTACTGGAGATTCTTATCAGACATTACGATCATTACACAAAATAATCGACCTTCCAAACTCTTGTTCAATGTGTCTGATGTACATAACATTTGTCTAAAAGTGAATTAACAGTCCATTTTACTAGTAGAACCAAAGTAAACGAAATGAGTTGCTATTTATTTTTGTATTTTCGTTCCATTTCATATATTCCAACAACTCGGACATTCAGTGCTTTCATTCAAAACTTTCAGCGACCACCATCAGGTGCTAATGTCACATAATTACGTGAACAACAATTTCCAAAACTTAAATTATCACCAAAACAACCAAACAGTTATATCACAAATGAAGACGAAACGGCAGTACTGCTTTTTTCAAGTCCCTTGACAAGTACAAGATGTGTCAAAATGACCAAGCATTCTCACAATAGGACACATGAAAAAAATGCAGATAATTAATAATAAACATTTTGAAAGTGTGTTCGAACTCAATGTTTCGGATAGTATGAAATGTTTTATTCAAGCTTTTTATACCTATATTACTGTTAAATTAAATTTTTACCCAATATAGTGTGGTCAGTTTTATGTCCATATGATGAATTGGATCACAACTACCATAATTTATTCTAATGTCTTTTAGAAATGTTAAAATAAAACAGTATCATCAGCACCATGAAACATATTTATCATTTTGTGTATCTTTCATTCAACTTATCTATTTCAACTGAAACTTCAGTATTTTATTATTATACTTCTCACCGAAGTCTCATAATCCAGTTTAAAACATTTGACAGAGACATATAAGCTTACTGATCCCTATCATTCAAATGAATGACTTACTAACTGTTTATGTGTTTTTAGAAAGTTTAAGCATTACAGCCTAGACCTATTTTTTATCACCTGTTCCCACTATTTAGACATGTGACTTCTAACTCTATAAGAGTTGTTTCAGTTGTATCATCGCAACTGCATTGTTTGTTTGTTTGTAATTAAGCACGAAGCTACACAATGGGTATCGAAACCCGGCTTTTAGAGATGTGAGTCCGCAGACTTACGCTGTGTCACTGTATACGAAGTATATTCACGTTGTTGTAACGATTCAGAATTCAGCTACGTTTTTTCATTTAAAATAAACTGAAATTTTATATAATAATATGAATTATATGCTAAGCAGTTTGCAGCTGTCTTCACTCTAATTATTTTTCACGATCTGGTCTTCACAATGTATTTGCCACATTTCGTTTAAAAAGTGTTCTTAATATCAATACTTGAACGTCCTTTGTCATTATAACATCGTTAGCTTATTCTGTCCTCGATGTTCTCCAGTTATTTTATGTTTTGTTTTTAAGTCATAAGATGCCTAAAATGGAATATAAGTTTGATTGCCACGAAAGTTAAACCATCCTTTTTCACCAAACGTGTGGTAAATTACCTAAAAACATTTATAAAAATGAAATTAGGAAAATATTTCGTATTTTTACGATCGAAACTTTCACCAAAACTTTGTAAGATTCAATGGATTTATGTACGTACCATTTTCTTTATCTTTTATAAACTTTCTGTATACAAATACAATATGTCACAACCAAAATACGTTTCGTGCGCGAAACGTGATTATTTCTCCAAGTGTAAATCATTGCGTTTAATCAATAATGATAACTGCATCGTTAGCAAGCCTTACATTTTCTTCATTCCAATCTAGAACTTTCTAAGATATTCCCTTACTGCTAACGTGTAAAACATATCGATGTAAATAATTTCAACAGTTATAGGATTATAAAGATCATTTTGAATTATCTTTCCAATCGGTAATTAAAAGAAACAAGATAAAAGCGAAAAGAGAAATAAAAATACCCTCGAGATACTTAGAAATCTGGCTTTATATTTTATGTAGTTCTGAAACAGGTAGGTTTACTCTCTTCAAAAGTTTGATATTGTTGTATTATTTTATTACCTTAATTTGACTGATTTAAAATAATCACTTATGTTGAGCTTGACCGATAAAATATATTGTCTGTAAAATGCAAGAAAATTTTCGTTTATTCATTAAAGTTTAAGAGTCTGAAGTAATAGATTTTGTGGTGTATTCAGTCAAGTTCTTTCCCTACGCATGAGACATCTTTATATCACTTGTTTCAGTTTGGCTGGACATGGTCAGGTGGTGAAGGCACTCGACTAATAATCTGAGGGCAGCAGGTTCGAATTCCCGTCACACCAAAAATGCTCGCCCTATCAACCGTGAGAGTGTTATATTGTGACAGTCAATCCCACTATTCGTTGGTAAAGATTAACCCAAGAGTTGTGGATTGGTGATAATGACTAGTTGCCTTCCCTCTAGTCTTAAACTGCTAAATTAGGGACGTCTATCGCAGATAGTCATCGTGTAGCTTTGCACGAAATTAAAAAAACACAAACATTTGTTTCAGTCTATAACACTTTCATCGTAATTATATATATTCTAGATTAAAGAAAAACCTTAGTTGTTGATTAATTATAAAATATAAAAAACAGTAGACAATCTATAAGTTATGAACAATTAATGTACTGTTTTTGTTTGTTTTTTAATTTCGCGCAAAGCTACTCGAGGGCTATCTGCGCTAGCCGTCCCTAATTTAGCAGTGTAATACTAGAGGCAGCTAGTCATCACCACCCACCGCCAACTCTTGGGCTACTCTTTTACCAACGAATAGTGGGATTGACTGCACATTATAACGCTCTACGGCTGAAAGGGTGAGATTGTTTGGTGTGACGGGGATTCGAACCCGCGACCCTCGGATTACGAGTCGAGCTCTTTAACACGTTTGGCCATGCCGGGTCGATAATTAATATATCAGACTATAACACTGCAATACGCAATGTGCAAAGACAACTTTGGAGTTAAACGGTAAACAGTTCTTGAGTTGCTCCACTATTTACTCAACAAATATACCTATTGAGGGATTTAGTATTGGCGGTAGGGTGAAGGTTGACAAAAAGAACATCCATAGTTCAGGCTTTTTATATAAACAGTTATGTTTCAGAGATAGTAACTTTTATGGAAATGTTGTACAAGGTTGGGAAAATACTCTGATAATGAACACAATGATTCTTTCAAACGTTTTACTTTTCAGTCTATCCAAAAACAAACAAAAATTAGCTTTTTATGACAAGAAATTTAAGTGTCATTCAGATATACTTGTACTGTGTTATTTAAATTTAAATTTCTTACACAATCTAATGTTTTATTGGTCTATTTGTTTATCTACTTTTTGAAGTTGTAACTTACTATTTTGAACAGTTTATTTTCAAAACATGAGTGTATGAAATATAACATCCTGTGACTATCAAATCAGTAAATAATTAGGTTAAAATTATATACATAGTATTTCAATATATACATTGGAATCTTTTTGTTTGAGTATTTTGAGTTCATTTTTGTTTTAGATCTAAGTTTAAGTGTTTTAAAGCCTTGAGGAGGAAGATGGTCCTTTGTTGTTATTGTTTTTTTCCTTTGGCATTAGGCCTAATCTTTATCTAGTAATAGTATTCCAACTACACTATGTTTGTCGCATCCATTACCTAAGGGCTGCTCTCATACTAACTAATTGCAAAATTGATGATAACATTATGATGTCCTCACAGCTGAAAGGGCGAGCATGTTCAGTTTCGGGAATTCAAATCCGTGACCAGCAAACTACGAAACGATCACCCTACCCATGAGCCGTATCAGACCCTTATCTAATTTGACTAGCTGCCTTCACTCTAGTCTATTACTAGTAAATTAAAGACAGCTAGCGCAAATAGCCCTCCAATAGCTTAAGGCAAATGTTAAAACAAACAAACTGGATAATGACACACTACTAAAATGTATATGTTATCAAAGAGATGATAGTTTTACCCATAATAATGTCAGAGTTCGTATGGTTAAACTAGTTGAATAATTTATATCGTATGTATTAATTTTACCAATGTATGTTTAATTTATGGCCATATCCAATAAGCCGTTTGTGGTTAAAACGTTATTTTATCATTTGTTTATTAAAATAAGTAAATATTTGTGCAATTTATGAGTTGTTACCCATGGTACAGCGGTAAGTTTATGGATTTATAACGCTAAGATCCGGAGTTTTATAGGCCACTGTACAAAGAATGCAATTAACCGATATAGCTTTCCAATAAAACTAACAATAACAGTAATTAAGATTCTTTCAATGTGGTGTGAAGTTTACACTCGTGCAACACTAAAATTTGGAGATCAATTCCTCGCGGTGTACGGGGCGCAAATATTCTAATAACAGACCTTGAGGTTCGTTTACCCCAGTGTGAAGAACAGGGTGATCAGCTAAAAGTTTCCAGGAGAATTAAACCAAATGTAATGTCTCATAATTAACGAGGGCGGGAAAACGTAAGCTAAGAGGTATTAAAGAAGTCAGTTGTTAATATAACGTAAGAGGTGTAGGAAATCATTAGCGACTAACAATTTCCTTAGGCCCATTTTCTTCGTACGAGTTTCCTGGATTGTTTCAGCAAGGTGCACATTACTATTTCCTTGTGTGCACACATCACGCAATCCTTCATCACGCTTTCCATATTTCCTTGGTAAATACTGCAATAACTTTTTTGCTATACGCTGTTTATGTTTAATTGTACATTGTTTGTTGTGAGGAGACCACAGTCTATCACTGCAACAAACCCTTTATAAAAGGACCACACAAAAATAAAGAGGCTCCGTTGATGGAATAATGTTTATTTTTTTTGTAGACCTTCGTGCGAATTTTATTCAGGGTATCAAAGTGTTTTGTATACTGCCACCTTTAGCCAGATTCTGTACAGATTTGGCAAAGGTAAATACCTTGATTAATATCTCGCTAATGGAAAAAATAAAGATTCGTAGTGAACAGATATATTTGATTAACATAACAATAGCAACTAAATCTCTCTGTTAACTCCTGTAGTGTGATGCTTTTTTTGTTGTTGTTGTTGAATATTTATATCTGAACTGCTCTAAATTAGGTGCATAACAGTAAATTTCTGGATAGATTATATAAATTTCAAAGTTTAACATACTGGAACATCAGATTTGAGAGCTTGTCGCCTACTTTTTAAAATATATGAAGACGCTTTATTTAAGACTAAAAACAAACATGTTGCTTTTCATCCCTTAATAGTAAGAAATAATAAAATATCTCTGTTGTTACACTTAATATTGAAAAGATATTTAGCAGTTTTAACATGAGTAACACCTTATGTAACATCCGGACTAAACGTCCAGGTCGAAAAACCTCTATTAGACTCGGGCACAGCAGCCCTCACATGGCTACTCTTAACCAAATAACATGACTCACTATTATTTTTATTTCGCTTCTACTGTGACAATTAAAAATACGAAAAGCACCCAGAGGTATATTTTCCTCCCTAACTTTGAATCTTCTGTCTGCTTCAAAGCACAACAACCACTAGGTTCCTAGACACAAATGAAAAGAACTGGATTACACTAAAGGAATTTTCCTGTGAATTAAAGTAACGCTCTTTCCTATTTCTATAATATGATGTGAACACAGTACAATCATATAATTAAGATATCCTAACCACCTTACATTATTAATTTCTTTCAATATAGAGAAGGCTTTAACCGTTAAGTTACATTAATTTAAATTATGTTTTGGCAAATCAACTACCGGAATGATTTAATATAAAAAGTACTTTCTCATATTCTATCAAAATATGTCTTGATAACATTATTCCTAAAAATAAAAAATACGCTGTTCTCACCCATGGTAACAAATACGAATCTACATCCTCACTCCATTGCACAGAATGTTAACTATTAGAAGTTAAAGGACAAGACTTAAGCTCAGCCCAGTTGTAACATTTACAAGCAAGTACTTACGTCATCTCTTTAACTCAGCGTATGTAAAATTAACAATTACATAAAAAATAAGGTAAACCATAAACATAGCTCAATCCTAGTAACTTCTACAAGTAAACATACAATTATTCTAACTCATTGCATGCAGCATTAACTATTACAACCAAAAGGATTACTGTTATTATTAACATTTACAAGTTGGTGTCTTACATCTAAAATCATTACACTGATTTCTTCGTGTAAATACCGCATTAGAAATTTAAGTAGTTCCAAACTTTCTTTTTTCTTGTTGCTCACGAATAGACCAGTTCAATTCTTTGAACTTAGAATGGTTCAGCTATATCAAATGAGTAGTTACAGAATATGAGCATTAAAAAGCAACATGTATCGATGTTGGATTGTAAAGTCGCTTGTCTCGCTTAAATCCACCAATTTGACTTATGAAAAACCGATACGTGGTGAAAGAATAGTGGCACCCTGTTGTGTAGTATGTCAGCAGTCACAGGTGAACTCTGCAGGAGTGGCCCAAATCCTTATATCTCCGCCCTCTAGTGACAGCATTATTTAATCGGATAAGTTATGTTACTTCGAGTTATAGCGAAAGTTTTGCAATGCGCGTTACTTGGCTATAGTCAACAGCTTGAGCTGCTATCGGAGTTTGAATAATCTTTCAAAGGTTATACAAGATTCATCATAAATCTTCCTTAGTAAAAAAACGTTTTTATAACAGATTTAAAATCCACCCTGACGTAGAAATGTTTCCATTATTCTTAGCAAACAGCCCTCTAAAAACTCGAGAGAGCGTTACAGTCTTGTTTTTCAATGAACTTAAGTTATAAGAGTAAAACTTTATGTCTGACAAGCATGACGAATAACATCTAAGCCCAAGATAAATATTAGTAAAGTGTTTCGAAGGAACAATAACATCAGTAACGCGCATGCGTTAACAAGTGAACTTTGAATACACAAAAGAAGAATAAGGAACTTTGTAAAAGCTTTAAAATGCAGTATTGTAGATATTTCTTTATCCTCAGTAAGTTGTCAATTCCCCAAATATATGATCTATAACAGCTAAAAAAAAAGACCTACACGTTGGTTTATAAAACAATGTGCAATGCCAAACCGTCAATGTTTCTGTTTCATTGAAAATATGTGTTTTGGCTATGTTATGTGTGTAAATTAACTGACAAGCACACTTTCATATTCAAACTCGTTCGAGTTGAATTTAATAAACAGTGCAAAATATAAGCTGTTATGCACTTCATATTAATTCTTCTTTGATATTGCAATAAGTCATTAATTAAGGAATTCCATAAACATCTGAGATAAAAATTAAAAATGAAGACCTTCAGTCGAAGTACAAGCTATAGTTTTATAAGTTATATTTACCTTACACCACAAACTATGAATCAGAGTGCATACAAAACTATCACACCCAGGTCTTTCCATCCCCGTTACCAAGTTCACTTTAGTTTTTTACTTTTGTTTTTCAAAACGAACTTCATTATTCTATGTATTTGTTGCCCCAGGCCTGGTATAGACAGGTAGGTTAAGGCGTTCGACTCGTAATCCGAGAGTCACGGATTCAAATCCCCCTCGCACCAAACATGCTCGCCCTTTCAGCCGTGGAGGCGTTATAAAATACGGTCAATCCCACTATTCGTTGGTAAAAGAGTAGCCCAAGAGTTAGCGGTGAATAGTGATGACTAGCTGCCTTCCCTCTTGTCTTACACTGCTAAATTATGGACGGCTAGCGCAGATACCCCTCGTGTAGATTTACGCGAAATTAAAAACAAAAATTGTGTTCCCTCAGTGGCATAGCGGTATGTCTGCGGACTAACACCACTAAAAGCTGGGTTTCGACATCTATGGGGGGCAGAGCACAGATAGCCCATTGTGGATCTTTGTGATTAATTCTAAACAAACAATTCTAGTTATTTGTTAGTAATATATTCATTCCAATTTTTGCTATAGTTTTTTTTTTATAAATTAATTCTCAATATTTCTTCTTTTAATATTCACGTACTTAGCATAAGTTATTCATGGGTACTTTCACACATATGTCTCTTTCCTAGTTTTTTTTTATTTTCCCCTTTTAATTTGCATTTCGCTCTTATCTATTTTCATCATTGCATAGTTTCATATGTTACAATGTTTATTTCGAATTTTACAGTAATATGTATGAATTTCCAACAGAGAAATAAATAAAACATTAAAAAATATGTCTTGAATCTAAAATAATGGCCAATTATTCCATACAAAAAAATGCTCCCGCCCTTTTAACTTTTAAACTAATGAGAGAATAAAAGCCAAATTATGATATTTTAATTGATAAACTTTGATCCAAAACTTTACAAACGTGAAAAAAATTGCAATAAAAACATTCTTTTTCATCAAATAGTGATTCAAATAAATTATTGGATCTGTCGCTGATAAAATAAATTAATCACCAATTGCATGTTTCAAGATAAAAACAGGTTAGTATGTAAGTTGACGACGTTGCAATATTTTTCATGAGGTGTGATTAGAGAGTTTGTCGGATCTGATTAAGTCTGTCTTGCAAGCGTCTTTTCATCTAATTTATTTTCCACAGTAAAAATTTATGTGTGAAATGTTTGAAAAAGGCAGTGACCTGTTTTTCTGTTTCATTAATTTCTAAAGAGATAATTGATTTTTGTTTGTTTGTTTCAGAAGTTTTAGTGCATAGCTAGCTATACAAGGGCTATCTGCACTTAGCAATACCAAATTTGGATCTGAGAGAAAGTAGGGAAAAACAGATGATCAACATTACGCTCCTAGAAATCTATGGTTACGTGTGTATAACAAAATATTGGGAATTGGCTGTCCCTCTAACAGCGTACTCACGTTCACAAAGTACGAGGATCGTTTCTGCTGTAATGGGACGCGAATCGTGAAATAATCGTACAGAAAATGAAATTTAATCAGATTTTATTGAGAAAGATTTAAGTAGCTACGCAATGTGTGTATAAATGGATAGCTGCAACTTGCGCAGATAATACAAAAACAAAATAGTTTTTATATGATATTCATACAGAATGCTTCAAAGTACTCAAAGCATTAAAGAACAGAATTTGCACAAATTGCCAAAAACAGTCGTAACAGGTTAAAATGCTTCATAATCTCACAGAATAAATATAAAAATAAGAAAGCTCTTTCTCTTGTTTATCCAAATATCAACAAGTACTCTCTAGTGTGAAAGTACAAAATAATAAAAATATGCACAGGAATTATCCATTCTCCTTGTAAAAGTAGTTTGGTAATTTAGCTGAAAACTTTTTATAATGAATAACAAAAACTGTGCTAATTATTTCGTTCTTTCCGAATATTAGCTTGTTTGTGTGGCCCAGTCTATACATGAAATAATGTGTAAAACGTTAATCCATATTTTTAGAATACAAATTTTGTTTATTTTACTAAATTCTATAAACTCATTCTTTGGCTATGATTGATAATTCATTAGTTAGTATGTTATATTACGTGAACTGTTTAATTTTGTACACTGCAGTTTCATGATGAACAATTCTGTATAACTTACAGAATTAAATTGAGAATTTCCAAAATTCGTGTGCTACTTCGTTTTGGTACTGATGGCCTAGCGCGTTAAGGCGTGCGCTTCGTAATCTGAGAGTCGCGGGTTCGCGCCCGAGTAGCGCCAAACATGCTCGCTCTCCCAGCCGTGGGGGCGTTATAATGTGACGGTCAATCCCTCTTTTCGTTGGTAAAAGAGTAGCCCAAGAGTTGGCGGTGGATGGTGATGACTAGCTGCCTTCCCTCTAGTCTTACACTGCTGAATTAGGGACGGCTAGCACAGATAGCCCTTGAGTAGCGCTGTGCGAAATTCCAAAACAAACAAACAAACAGTTTTGGTACTGAACTTTGCACGTCACATTGTCAGTTTCATTTACGTTTCTTATTCTTGTCATACAGATTCATTATAAATTTAAGAATAGTGCATCGTCTCCTACTGTTACGACTCTGTAGTGCTAAATTATACCATTATGTTTAGACCTATCAGACGACTGGCTTTACAAAATAAGTCGCTCTTAATTCATTTATTATTATGTCAGTGTCACAAAGGATATAACACGGTATTAAGAATGTGAAATTATGATCACCTATAACTTTAAGTTTAATTATTTTAGTTTGAAATAAGCCTGTGATGTGACAGATAAACCCACTTCCGTATGTAAGTAGATAATGTCGTACTTGCCATGATTAACATAAATTTTAATAGGTGACTAACAAATTACGTTTTTTGGTGTTAGTGCTATTTGGTATTACTTGATTAGCTTTTACAGTTGGTGTATGCATATAAGTGGCTGGAAGGTTACTTCAGACCCAAACGCTGATTGGTTGCCTCAGGGGGTTTGCATGTATTCGTCTGTGCGAGGAAAATATTTTGTATATTATGTCATGTTCTTTTCTTAATATTCTGCAATAGCATTGTTAGCAATGAGATTTCAAGTGTCACGTACATGTTCATATATTCTATTATGTACGAGTCAGCAAGTTTCTCCCACAAACGTACCGGAGCATCTGCCACAAGTTACTTCATAAGTAAAGTTTTTACTATGGCATCTATCATGTAGTTTATATTTAGCAGCTTTAACGTTATTTTTTGTACATTTATTTCTTTTTTATAACAGTGTGATTCACACACATTTAAACATTTTTCTTTATTTTCACCAGGGGTCCCTATTAATGATTGACATCTTGTAAAGCAATAAATATGACGTCATAATATAAAAAGGTCGTCAGTCGGTGTAATATAATTTAACTTTTAATCTGTTTTATCTAAATTCATAATACTCTAGTAAGTAAAAAGTTTTGCATCGAAACATATCAATTACATAACTAATAAAGTCGCTTTTCTCTTTGTTTTAGGTTTAACAAAACCGTTGTGTAAAGAAGCATAACAGAAAAGTAAGCCTAAAAAGGCCTAACAGATCATTCATACTAAAACTGAATCCGTCGAACAGTGGCCACGACTGTTCTGTAATAACATTAAATGTAAGACAACATACTTAAAATAAAAAACACACACACACTAACTCGCATAAAATAATTAATTTAAATTTAATCTTGGAAATGTAAGCGTACCTCCGAAACAGAAGTATATACGAAAACATCATATAAAGTAGATTACAGACTAAAAATGTAAGAAAACTAAACAGTACTTTAGTAAGAGAGGTATGAGGTATATGACATAGAAACCACAAAAAGTGGGAGCACACCTACTATAAGATCTAATCTCTATTTGCAAGTATAACAATTAAAGGTGAAATGTTAAAGTTAGAAGTGGGTGTTTGACCTCTCAAATGTTCCACAATTTAGATTGAAGTTTACACTTTGCAGCCGGATGAGGGAAGATATCTGGTTTTGAAAGAACAGGATGAGAGGAGGATAAAATCAAAATGAAATTAAAACGGGTCACTACATCCAAATGATAAATTAATCTTATCTCCCGTACTTGACGACTCACTATTCATAATGATGAATAAGGCTTCATCACTTCTCTAAGGCTACTAAAAGTATTTTGTAAACACTTCTTTTGTTTTCAAAAATGCAGATTTCGAGCTTCCACCTTTTTAGTAATATTATGAACAATTCTTTATTTATAAATGTTAACTTATCTGTAATAATTAACGTTTTGGAAAAGTTATATCTGGAAAATCATTTAGTCAAAAAATATTCTCACTGTTGGTCAGTGTTACTATTTTTGTTTCTCTAAGTTGATAACGCAACAGAAATAAGGTATACTAAGTTATTTATCTGTTTTAATACTCAGTTTTGATGATTAATCTTAATCGATTGGTGTTATAAAAATATAAGAGTGTATAACTGTAATCTCACGGAAATTCCTGAGAACAGAATTTATATTCAGTGTATAATTTTCCTTAACACAATATCAGTTAGAGGAGTATCGCGACCTTTTGTTCACTCATCCTAGACAATTCATCTTTTTATTTTTAATAAGGCCCCACCTAGATATGATCTTCGACTTATAAATTCCATTTTTTTACATGGTAAACTACCTCCTTTAATGCTAAGACCTCAGTTTGGTATTTGAACTATATGGAAGACGAAAAACTCCCTTAACCCTGTTTCTCTGGCCCACCTTGTTTAATAACAGGTGTTTTTGACTCAAACGGTTTGACCAATATTCCTCCCTTTTCCTAATAATAAGAGGTTTCTAAAGCCATGCCTTGCAGTCTTGCAGATCGCATCGAAACCCTTTAAGCTGGCCCCCACCTCAACTGTCTATATTCAATAGTAGGTACATAGATGCAGTTTCTCAGCTTTTCAAGAACTTCAACTATGATGGACGACAAGTAATTGCAAGGGAAACTTTTGATATGCGTGGTTAGTAGGTGTTTTATGATCTAAAAAGGACTTCAGCACCTGTGATATTACCTTACTTAACAGAAAAACTTTAAATTTTCTCCTTTTTGGAAGTAAATATAAATTGAATAAAATAACATAAGCAAAAAAATGTCATAAAGTCTTGTAAAGAATAAAGACAGAATCATATCCAGAAGCGCTTATTTAGATATGAAATGAGCTAATGTGAGTTTAAGGGTTGAGGTATAAATACAGTAATATTCAAATACAAGTTATCTTTATATGTCATATATTCAATCACTGTTGAGAAAAATGTGCATGAGAACGTAATGACGAGATTTAAGAGTTATAGTTACAATAGAATAGCGTTCGTCTTTCATCTGCGAACGAGTTATATTTGGAATGACCGCTCTAATATTTCGCCATATTATATTGCTTTTAATTATGATATGTGATCTTAAGGTTGTTTTTACGCTGAAAACATTTCAGTGGGTGGTGATGACTAACTGCCTTCCCTCTAATCTCACACTGATAAATGAGGGACGGCTATCGCAGACATCCCTCGTGTAGCTTTACGCAAAATTCGAAACCAAACCTCTTATTTACACAAAACATTTACTTGACATGAAATACGCAAAATTATTTGCCTTGTCAGTGAGGTTTTTGATATTATTAACACTATAATCTGATCTATCATAAAAAAAAGGTTTGGGAACAATATAAATTATTCATTCCTCGATGCATGATGTTTATGTATACACACTTCTGTGACTTCTACGTATTCACATCTGTATCTCTTCTGTCTATTCATCCTCGTGTGATTTCTTTGTACTTATACGATTAATATGCATTTTGTTCTGTGATGCCTATTTGTTCACACCTGTATCATTATATGTATTAGTGTCGTATTAATTACAGGTCCAACACGTTCTTACTATGAATCGAGATATTCATCCGTTCCTGATTATTTTACCAGAATGGTATTCATACCACAGCGTTCACGACTAAACAGAAAATGATTATTGTAGTCAAGAAAATATGCATATATTAAGAATTCACTAACAATGGAAATATCGTATTAGTTTCTTATATTTCCCGAAATAACAAACAGTTATGTTGTTTTAATAACCCTTGCCAACAAGTTACATGCTGTTTTAAGATGTAAAAAATTGAAACAGGTTAAAATATATAAAAGAAAAAAAACCTGTGCAATGCATTCTTGGTTTGATATTCTGCACAATATCAACATTTTCAAACGTTCGATACAATATTAAAGAATTAAAAACGTAAAAATACCAATAAAACTAACAATATTAAATGCTATTGCTTGAGTTTTTGCAAATGTAATGTAATTATTTCCAGGAGTTTAACTTGCATTTTACTATATTTTATAAATGTAATTTAAGTGATAACGTGTTTTCGCAGATAACTCCTTCAGTAAAGCTATGATTAAAATAGTTTAGCTAAAGTAATCAAATGTTCATTATAAACATTTGGATGAGAAGTTTTCTTCATGGATCTTGAAAACTCTTGGCAACAGTTTCAAGGACCCTACGTCGTGACTGCAGTAAATATCGAAACGGAAGTTACGCCTCTATTTACGCAGGACGGATAACGATAATGAAAAAAATAACTCTTGGTACATTCTATGTTTCCTTTCAATCGCTCATAATTGTTCGTTATTTTTAACAGTCAAAGCAGCATTTCCTTTACAAAATATGAGATATAACCAACAGAATATACTCTAAAGTTCTAGCAGAAACCATCGTAAGATGACATACTGAGAATTAAACTTGTCTTCAGCTATAAAAAAAATTGTTATGTACTCAGTATATTAAACAAAATATATTAATTATTTTACATATCTAAATACATTATCTAAAGTATAACTATGCTAGATGCTCTTAGGATATAAAGTTATATTCAGTGTCATTTGTACTACTTATTTTTGAGACAAAGACAGAAATGCAATATTTGAATAATGCTAGTGAAACTGCATTTATTTGAGGTTACTTGAAAAAATTATTTTTGTTGTAAGATGCAACATAGGGATAAACTAATTGAGCTAGAAGTTTTGCGTGACAAGGAATAGAAGGGTAACAATATCCCTATTAATCTGCAAATTGAAAATAAAGAATATTTCTTCAACTTAGAATTTTTAGTTTAACATTTAAGTTGAATAATTGAAACAAAACTATAGATTAAGCAGTTAACGATGAATCAACTAAACTTAAAGAGATCTATATAAGTTACTACTCATAAATCACAACGAAAGAGTAAGAAACCAGAAACAAAACATGGCAATACCTGTTTTTTCAAACACCCTGAGTTCATATATGTAAAAAATTATTATGTACTGTTCAATTCGTAGGCATGTCCTTAGTTTCCTCAGAGCCAACAGCAAGTTGTAATAAACAAGTCCCGCCCCTTCAGAAACTCTGCGGTAAGCTTATGGCTTATAAAGCTAAAATTCGAAGTGTTATCCCTGTGATTTGCATAGTACAAAGAATCCATTGTACAGCTTTCTATTTAACATTAGGTGAGCAAAAAGTAATTAACAGCAAGTTTTAAAATTGAAAATATTACATGACTAGCGTTTCTGTGGGCTAAGTGAAAAATAAGTCAATAGAAAGCACAATTTTGCGCTGTTAAAAACGTCGCCATAAAATAACAGATAATGGAATTGGAATATGATTTTAGTACTTTTGATTCTATTTGCACTGACCGGTATAAAAAATGCCTGTTATAAGACTATCATTGTAATAGTATTTTAGCAGTTACTCTATATTTTACACAATGCATTAAGCAATGATGTCCCATTTCGACCTAGTGCATAACTGGAGCACAATGCATTGTCACGTCTGAACTGACTTTTACACTGTAATTGTATTTGGAGTTACATTAAGAGCACTGCAAACACTATATTAGTGCATCCCTTGCACCAGACAAATTTCTGAATATAATATCAAAGCTGTCAGAATGGTTCCAACTGTGCGATGTGTGCCAGAAGATTCGTATCAAAGATATAACTAATACATTTAAAAACTGAAAGTGTCTATGACATAGTAGATACCTGATGAATTATATTATCATAATTAAATATTTTGTTTTTCAAGGAAATGAAAATTGTTCATATATCCTGTTTTATATCAATAAACATAAAGCGCTGTTGAAGGTTGTTAAAGTACATATTGATTTGTTTACAAATTTTTACCATACGTTTTACATTAACTTGGATTTATAGAAGCTACAAACTTAGAATTGTATGTATGAGAATGGCTTAAAATATGTAAATCTGAAAATTATTGCACATTTCGAGGGTGTTAAAAGCAACATAAATGTAAAAAGTGCTATGTTAGGCTTTTAACGAAAGATTGAATAAAGATTTAAATTGCATATGTTAAGAAATAAAAACTATATATATACATGCAATGTGCAAGAAATCCCAAATGATTGTACGTACAAAAAATGCCCCTTCCAACAAATCTATATCAGATATGTACATAAATCACCAAACTATGCCTTATTATTCACTCTCTGAGAATGTAATTATATTGTCTATAACCTATCATTACACTACTTCAAGTGACACAGTGTAAAATCCACACAGAAACATTTATTATTTCGTAAATGACGGATCGACTGCTCAAAGATAACTCGTATATTTACGTAAACCGTAGCACTAATTGTTAAATTAAGTGTCAAAACACCAATGTTATATTAATATCACAAAAGAAAAAATGTTTTTTATTTTCTACTTTAATACTTTTATGTAATTAATCAGTTCAGTTTCGTGGAATTTGTAATGTTTTTTCAATATGAAATATATAAAAGTTCAAACACGCAATTATATATGCAAATAAATAAATATAAAAAACAAGAAGTATGTTTGTTTGTTTGTTTTGGAATTTCGCACAAAGCTACTCGAGGGCTATCTGTACTAGCCGTCCCTAATTTAGCAGTGTAAGACTAGAGGGAAGGCAGCTAGTCATCACCACCCATCGCCAACTGTTGGGCTACTCTTTTACCAACGAATAGTGGGATTGACCGTCACATTATAACGCCCCCACGGCTGAAAGAGCGAGCATGTTTGGCGCGACCGGGATGACAAGAAGTAAAATTTAAAACTTGTGGCAAGTAATATAAAATTATTTAATAATATTGAAGAAATTAAAAAACAGGATATTCACACATTTAGAAGTATACTGAAATATTTTAAATCACTTTTAATAGATTTAATGATTTACATTTTCAACGTATGGTCGAAATTAACATATTTTTATTCAGGTAACAACAATATTATTTACTTTATAACGTATTGCTGCCGAATATTAAAGTTGTATTTTACAACGTTGTCTCCAGTCTTGAATAGCTTCGTTTGCATTAATAGCTTAAATTAATGTTATTTAAAAGCAAAAATGGCTAACAAAAGAGATTGTTTTTTGTGCTTCGGAATAGAACGTGGAAAGTCAATACAGAAGGAAATTTTAAAGTTGTTCGATGTACTTTTACCTGTAAGAACCAATAGTAAAGTACTATATTAATCATTCCAATTACTTGTTACTTGACAAGTTAATAATTCATCATATGTCTAAGAGAAAAAATAACTCGTTACTAATTAATACTTTAATTAGAGATAAATACAGGAAAATATAAAGTAAGCCAAAGTTTCGAAATTATACAGAAATATTGATGTTTCGTACATAATCTGCACATATTTAAACTGCAGTTAACGAATCTTGTGCTAAAAGATGATTTCATAGGTACATAAGTAAAGATTTACAAACACAATGGGCTATCTGTGCTCTGCACACCACGAGGATCGAAACCCGGATTTTAACGTTGTAAGTCCGCAGACATACCGCTGAGCCACTGGAGGGCGTGCAGCAATCTAACATTGCGCTTTCTATGTATTTTTGATGAAAAACAAATTTTCCGTTTAAGAAAAGGAAAACGCAGTAGTGAAAGTACTGATAACGGTAGCTTGATTACAGGTTAGAACATTGTTACCATACTTGAATAATGTCGAAGCGAAAGTTTTGAATACTTAGCCCTAAGGCCACTTTCGTGAGCCTTGTTATTGAAGAACAAACGACAGGATTGTTTGGATGCAGTTGAACATAATGCAAACTTACTCTCACATGATAAGGTCAAAATTCTCATAGAATATGTGTAGCATAGCATAGCATTAACCAGCATAACTCCTTCCACTAATATTCATTATGGTCTTCAATTGCTCATGGTTTTCACATAACGTGCTGTTAGTTCTAATATTATATGTTAGACCTGCAACAACAATTTGAGGAGAAACCTAGCTGACAACAACCAGAAGATCTTTTAGAGCCATATTCAACTCAGTGCTCTGTTCTCATTGTAGAACTGGGAGAGTATACTGCTTTGTAAGCTTATTATATATATATATAGTATGAAAATCTGAATGTGTTTATGTCAAGTTTTGTTAAATAGAATGGCACGATACGATTGAATCAAGTATTCTATTGTATATTTATATTAAAAAAAAAAACGCGTTAAAATAATTAGATAAACCATACAGCGACGTAGACCATTTTTATACGGGAAAAAGTCTAGCAGGTTCCATCATGTTGAAATGTCTTCCATTCGTATTTTGTTGTTTTCTTGAATGTTAGTAAGTCTGTGTTTGACAAAAGAACATGGTTAAATACTTTTACTTATAATAAAATGAACATAATACTTATCTTTGTTTAGTAACTTTCAAAAAGCAAACATAAAAGCCAAGTGTCTAATAAGAATACGTGAGTCCTCTACTCTTAAAAAGTTCACCATTTGCCTTCCCAAGAACGGTGTAATAATCGTCAGGTATATTGTTTATTGTGAAGGTTAAATAACCAATTAACGTGAGAAAGTATCAACAGTAAATACCTTATTAAAGCATGGGGTAACTACTGTTCTATTTAAATTATCACGTAACATAATAAAGTTCTAACAGCAAACCAACAAAGGTTTGTTTTTTTTTCTAATTTCGCGCAAAGCTACTCAAGGGCTATCTGCGCTAGCCGTCCCTAATTTAGCAGTTTAAGACCAGAGGAAAGGCAGCTAGCTAGTCATCACCACCTACCGCCAACCCTTGGGCTACACTTTTACCAACGAATAGTGGGATTTACTGCACATTATAACGCCCCCACGGCTGGGAGGGCGAGCATGTTTGGTGCGACGAGGATTCGAACCCGCGACCCTCGGATTACGAGTCGAACGCCTTAACACACTTGGCCATGCCAGGCCGCCCAACAAAGGACATTGAATTAACATATAAGGTGATTAATGTTGAAACTTGCATTATCTCGTAAATTAGGAAACGTCCAACGATCTTCACTTAAGTATGACGTCTATTTGGAAGTGACACGAAATAGTCCAGTATTCACCTATTTATATTTGGAAATTACAGAATGATGTCAACTCGAAATGTGTTATATGTATCAAAAGTTTACCTAACTGTTTATATAAGGCTCAAGGCTGTATTTTTCTGCCTAAATAAAAAGTCTGTAAAATGAGAATGCACATTACTTCATGAGTATTATATTAGCTTCTTTAATATAGAAAACTTTGTATTCGTATGATATCTCAACAGTCGGTTTATATGGGCATTTACAGCTATTCACAGTATGCAGCTATCAAGTTCATTTAAAAAAAAAAACGTTTGTTTGTTTTTGAATTTCGCGCAAAGCGACTCAAGGGTTATCTGCGCTAGCCGTCCCTAATTTATCAGTGTAAGACTAGAGGGAAGGCAACTAGTCATCACCACTCACCGCCAACTCTTGAGCTACTCTTTTACCAACGAAGAGTGGGATTGACAGTTACATTATAACGCTCCCACGGCTGAAAAAGCGAGCATGTTTGGTGCGACCGGGATTCGAACCCGCGACCCTGGGATTACGAGTCGAACTCCTTAACACACTTGGCCATGACGGGCCTACTAATAAAATAAAAATAAAAAGGTTTTCTCGTCTGGTTTACAAGTTTAAAAGTTCCTTCTCCAAAGCACAATGAAATATAAACCCGACTTAACGCATAAAAGCCTTGGTAGTTTTTTATTTCAACACTAAAAGAACCAAGTATCAGTAAGCGAGAAATATTTTCTTTTTGTTCAATCCCGAAAAGTTAAAAGAAAACTCATTCCAAGTTGCCTGCTCGAATTCAAGTTTTTCATTCACTCTCATACAAAGACTACTGCAAATATACAAAAACCATGTGCTATTTCACAAGTAAAAACTTTTTTGTTATAATTCGTTGTCCATCTAAATATCCTCAAGAACTTCTTTTTTACTGTCTTTAGCAACTCTTTCATTTCGATCTTCTCCAGGTGTAACAAATATATTAAGATCAATCGCTCTTACTACGCCTTCTTATTCACTGCTTGCAGCTACAAATAGGTGTGGCAGAAGCTTTCATATAACTAAAACGTAAATATTGCACAATTAAAATATCTAAATGAGTATATATTTCCCAACGAAATCTCTGATGACTGTGTTTTTTATATTACTAAACGACAAACGAAAAACAAAACAAAAAATCCAAGGAATTATACCTTAGTATACCTAATAATCACTCACTTATATTGCTTGAATAAGAGTACCTGCAAGTTTCTCGGATATTTTATTATACATTATATTAAAAGTAGGTCTGATATTAAGATAACATTATATTCTTGTGCCAGGCCAGGTGTATATGGCTCTCGACTCACAACCTGAGGGTTGCGGGTTCAAACCCCTCCACACCAAACATGCTCGTCCTTTCAGCCTTGTAGGCGTTATAATGTAACGATCAATCCCAAATTCTTTGGTAAAAAAGTAGCTCAGGTGTTGGTGGTAGATGGTAATAATGATTAACCTTCTCCTCTCTAGTCTTACACTGCTAAATTAGCGACGGCTTGCGCAGAAGAGCTTCATGTAGTTTTGCTCGAAATTAAAAAAAAGATTGTGTCGAAAAAAATCTCTATATACATTCACCTTTCTTGAGAAACAACACAATGGTAGTTATTAATTTTGTAAATGAAAGTCACTGAGATAAAATAAAACAGTACACAAGAAAGTAGATGAAATCTAGTGATGTGGGTTAACGGCAATGGACTTAATTTGGTCTAATTAAACGCCAATGAATCAGTACTGTTAAACACATATAATGTGTTACGTAATGCTTTGTATACTTTATTTATGTGTTTTAGTTCCAAGCTGAATAAATAATAAATTTACAGACTTAAAACACTAGAATCTGGTGTTAGATCCCCTTGGTAGATAGATTTTTGCGCCAAAAAAGATAGCAAAAACAATAATATATATGTATACTTCATCATGAATGAATAAAAACATTGGACCTAAGTTTTTACATATCATTTTAATAATATAAATAAACGACCTTATATTTGTTTTATAAGACCAAAATGTTGTTTTTGTTTAATTAGCCACTCGTTCTCACAGATACCCATGGGTGTGGCAGAAGCTTCCTATTAACTTGTTCTGGAGAGTTCTCTAAAACACAAAGGCTCATGAAGTTGCAAAACAAAACGTTCAGCGTCTAATGAAATAAAAACAACATTCTAAGGTTGTAAGGTGATTTATTTCTGGTATTAACATGTATTGTATACACTAATATGTACTATAGGAATAAAATAATGGGTCTCATTTCTTGATTTACTCTTGTTTTTTGTTGTATGTTCCAGAACATAAAACACTAACATATTAATATTGTAATGGATTTACTATTATATATTTATTTTAATATTGATGTTTCTTTTAGTTAAATGTGTATTTAGAAATGAGTGTAACTTATATTGTTAAATGTATATTGCGAGGTTACTGCCTATTCCTTAAATTTGTAGAAAATTGTCGATTATAAGAATCAACAATATATGTTTTACGAAGGTAGTGTCGTACCTTCAAGTATTATTGCCGATTGAACTTTGGAGAATCTCGTCTCCAGTTCATGAATCGACGATCAGAGAGACAGTGTATTACATTCCTGGTTTGCTACTGTCAGTATACTATAAATCTTGAAAGCTATAACTGTGACTAACACTTATTAATTGGAAAACTACAGATACATGACCAGAAACGTTTATAGATTTCGAACATTATAAATCGTTTAACTTCAATGAATTAACTTTGAACATTAGTATTTCTACGAGACATTAGATATCGACACTGGAGACAAGTCAGCTTGTAAACGGCGTGAAGTCAGCCAAGAATAGAAAGCTAGTGAGCTAGCCGTTAATCGATGTGTAGTAATATCAACTTAGAGTTAATTCACTCATCGTAAACCGTCCATAAAATCTTCAGTTCCATACAAGAGAGAAAACTTAGTATTGTTTGTAAGTTTGAAAACATTTGTATATAAATCATTATTAGTAATAAAAGTTATTATAAATTGTACTGTTGTTTGTATATTAAAATACATTTGTGTTAAGAAAGAAAACTGTGTATATCAATCTATTTGTAAAACATCATACATTTTATACATCTCTACGTTCAATTAACTTCTAAATCCACATTTCAATTTCAATCAGTTCAGATTGTTTGAAATTGTAATATGTAACATAGTAAATTGGAGGCTCGTCCGAGATAAATTATAATACGTTACAATATAAATTATGTTGACTATCAAACAGCAAATCTCTCATGGTTTTTTAACAGATTTGTCTGAATTAGTTATGTACTTTTATCTGATAGGTTTTTAATCTCTCTCATCGAACGGAACAACCACACAACTATCTTCAGTTGTAAAGATGTTACCAGTGTTTATTAAGTAATATTGTGGAAATTTATGTTCGTTGATTTTTGTTGATCTACACTGACGTAATAAACTTTTATCTTACAAACAACTTAGTGACATTAATATTGCCAACTTATAGTTAATACAGTAACGTTTCATACGAATCGCAAGTGACTCGTATTATGCTACTCACAAAACCGCCAAATGGGTGGCAAGAGTTTGTTATGCTTGGTTTAATTACACTGTAAGTGATTAAGCTAAGTGATTAGATTTTGAATTTTCTGTCTCATTTTTAAGGTCACTGCATCTTGAAGGAAAGAAAACGTCTAGCAGGTTGAAAATATTTTGCATTATTGAAGCATCTTTATTATATCTTTTGTGTGAGCATAAGTTTTACCACTGAATATCCCAATGACGCAATACAATAAAAGTCTAGTAACTTAACACTCACAAATATAACATTTGATTGTTTATATATTCAGATATGCAAAATTAAATTGTGATCTTCTCAGTGTAATGAATTATACTTTTGATCTTAAAATTTTGTGAGGGAAAATAAATATTTATATGTTTTGAGTTAAACACAAAAACGTAAATTATGAATAGAATAAATACACGCAAAATTTGAAAATCGTAATATTTTTAATTTATTACAAATATTGACTTATTCACAAACAAAAATAAAACAGTGTCTTTGTAATATGTAAAAATGTGACGAAGTACAAAGTTCTGAAAAATAACATAATCTTATGATTTGGTGGTATCTTATAAACATACTGAGAGTGTCCCCCGCTAGTACAGAGGAAAGTCTGCAGATTTACAAGGATGAAATAAGGAGTTCGATTCCCCTCCGTAGACTCATCAGATAGTCTGATGTGGCTTTGCTATAAAAAAAAACACACACACACACACTAAGAGTATGTCTAATTGGCAAAATAACTTTACATAAATAATCTGTTGTTGTCGGTTGTGTCTGAATTAGTGACAAGTAAACGAATTTGTCATGTTTGCGAATCATTAAGTGGAACAACATTTTTTTTTCTAGAAATCAGATTTCTGAAAGATGAAATTTGCATTTTGCAATAAAATCAATGTGATATATGAGATATTCAAATGGCATGGTGATGAGTCAAACGTTAGTAACTTTATAATATTGGGAATAATATTATTGTAAAATAAGGCTCATACATATATAACAAATTAAAAATTAATAACGTGCAAAGTGACTGATATCTGTAGTATAACTATTATATCAGAAGTTCTAAGTAGCCAAGACTGAAATCTCTGTAGTATAACAATTGTGTCAGAAGTTCTACATAGCCGAGACTAATCACTCTGTAGTATAACAATTGTGTCAGAAGCTCTATATAGCCGAGACTGATAGCTCTAACATAACAATTATGTTACAAGTTCTATATAGCCGAGACTGATAGCTCTTGCATAACAATTGTGTTAGAAGTTCTACATACCCGATAGTATATTTTTCACAGCCTGTGACATTTAACTTATTGCATGGAAACACTCATCTCTTCCTTAGTTCTTTTTGTCCAAGTGAAAATGTAGGAGATCAAGCAGCTTTTGTGACAAGAAGGTTGATAATCTGTAGTCCATTGTCTTTTGTTTTTAGATCCATTTGGTAATTGTAGATTCGTGGTAAAAATTATTATAATTTGAAGTGATTTCCTCTCCACAATACTCTGCAGTAGAGCAAGTTTTTCTCGTCTTACAAAAAGTATACTTTACAAAATCTGAGTAATTGGATGCTTTTTTATTAAGTATAGACCAATGTTGGTTAGATGCAGTTTGAAAAGTGTCTGTTTATTGTAACTGCTCTATAATTTAAAATATGTCTCATAATTAGCTTATTTTTGTTTTACTTTATTTGGTATTTTGTAGATACCAATGACTAAGTAAAAACAAATTATTATTTGATATCATCTGTCTATGAATTCTTTAGACGCGTTGTAATGTAAATTTTATTTTTAAAATTGGTATATATTTATTCTTCTTTGCGTAGATTTCCGTGCAAGTTACATGAGCGCTCAATGAAGTGCTAACAACGGGAAACTATAATTAACATTAGCTTTAATCCTAAGTAGTTGACGTTATCTAAGATCTATTTTGTGTAAATATAACAAAAATTGTTATACTACCTCTAAGTTCAGATATTCTAAACATTCTACAGGTTCATCACTACACTTTTATTGTGAACTTTGTACAATAAAAACAGTTCAGTGAGAACCTCCCTACTTAGTTAACTCTATGTTAGCTAGAGGACGGAATTAGACCGTTAATCTCACCTAAAGCAACGCCGCAAACCCCCTGGAGGCATTATTTCATCTTGGTATCCACTCTTGAATTTTGAGATTTTCGTTTCCAGCTCACTTGATCACCCTGTCTACGTTGCTGCATAAAAAAACTAATTCTGGGAAAATTACTGTTATTACAACCTAAATAAGTAGGTAAGCTTATAAACTATAAATCAGGGAGGAAAAGAGGGTGCCACAGTATCAGACAGCCAACAGAGAGAAATCGATAGACATGGGTCGTGGTTAAATAAAGGGTTTATTATTATCGTAAAGGCCCATCGCCAGCCAGAACTTACCATAAAACTGTTTTGTACAATACCGTTAAAAGTGGTTTATATTGTACTGTATGTGTTTTTTAATATAGTGCATGACCAGAAAATATTTTCACTCGTTATTAACAATACTAAGTGATTATTACCAAGAAGGGTATAAAACATGTTAACCGCACAACACCTGCTACATCAGGTGCCAAGGAGATGTTTCATTTAATACCAGATTTAATCATACATGCCAGGTGCCACAGACTTAAGGGTAGCTCAGACGCTGTTTATATTGGCACACTGCTTAACAGCAACTGTATTACGGCGTGAACTTTAATGAATTAGTGAAACTGCATTTTGCCATCTATTTCAAAGCCTAAATTTCCGAGAAGGAAAAAAAAAGTAAAATGTTTTATATATGTACATTATATTTATTAATAAGCCTATTTTGTATCTCCCTCTTACAGCAAGCAAAGAAATGATAAAATAATTTCAACCTGACAGATCATTCATAAAATACTAAAAACCTTCCCTAACTTCATTCATTGAAATGAATTTGTTCTATACTTCATTTATTAGGTTTATGTTTAATTTATCTTTTTTAAACCGAATGAATTTCGTAATTATGTGATATTAAAGTCATTTCCAGAGGTAACAATATAAAAGTAAATCTAAATACTTTGTTGATAATGAAAATTAAATCATTGTTTCCAAAGACCCCGAGTTGGTTCAACAGAAAGGAAGAAACGACCTAGCATGGATAGCCAATGATGCCGCTTAGCGCTATACAATAAACAGATGCTTTAATTAGCTTTGTTGGTATTTATATTTTTCACACATGCTAAAGGTGTTAAAATATTGAAATATATTTTTGATTTCTATATTCCATTTTTATATTTATTCCTGGAAAATATTTAGTTTGCTTCTTTGTTTTTGAATTTCGTTCGAAGCTATACGAAGGCTATCTATGCTAGCTGTCCCTAATTTAGCAGTGAAAAACTAGAGGGAAGGCGCCTGGTCATCGTCACTCATTACCAACTCTTGGGCTACTATTTTACCAACGAGTAATAATATTGACTACCATATTATAACAACCGATGGCTGAAAGTGCGATTATGTTTGGTGGAGTGGGGAGGAGATATTTAGACCGAAAAAATTAATGAGTGTAAAACACTCCATAACAATTAGCAAAAACAACAATTATTTACATCATACTTCAAGTTACCCGACGTTATATAGTCGATTCGTTGGTAAAAGAGTAGCCCAAGAGTTGGCGGTGGGTGGTGATGACTAGCTGCCTTCCCTCTAGTCTTACACTGCTAAATTAGGGACGGCTAGCACAGATAGCCCTCGAGTAGCTTTGTGCAAACTTCCAGAAATCAAACCAAACCTTATATAGTCGAAGGAATAAAGAAGTTAAACACGATAAAAACCAATAATTGTGTTTCCCGGTGGTACAGCAGTAAGTCTACAGATTTACAACGTTAAAACCAGGGGTTTGATTTCTCTCGGTGGACTAAGCAGATAACCCGATGTGGCTTTCCTATAAGAAAAACACAAACACACAAACGAACCGGTAAATGTTAAATGACTTCTGAAAAATGTAATTATTCCTTGAGATAGAAGAAAATGATAATAAACAGTGCACAACTTTATATCAATATTAAAACTATAAATGGGAAAATTTAACATTGGTACATAGCATTAACATTTCTATTTTAGTCTAAAAAACTGATAACATATCATATAGTTTGTCATTTTGATGCTACAGTTTATTATTGAAAGCAATTAGATAATTTGTTATAATTAGCTTTAGTAAATAAAGCATTCACAAATAATTCACTGACAAAAGTAACTGTTTTCAGGCAGATACAGATAATCAAAGCCCGAGAAATGTATTGGGCAAGAGAGTTCGGATCAGACAGGTAAACACTCATGTCACACTAATCAGACTGTGGACTGTCATATGGTCAGAGCTGGACGGTAAATCTGAGTTTCCGAGGCTCGATTTTTGATATTAATAATAAAAATATCATTATGTACTTTATTTAAGGCTGTGGGTGTGTTATAAGAGTAACAGTAAAATCCCACTATTTTATTTTAAAATAGTATCCCAAGAATTGGTAGTGGGTGAGATTGTTTCTTTTCCCTCTCTCTCTATCTCTAGTGTATCAGTAAAAAAAATTACTGACGCCTAGCGCAATTAAACCTCGAGTTGCTTTGTGCAAAAATTCAATTATAAAATAAAATAAAAAAATCGTGTAAATGAATAGTTATTAAACTACATCGTATACGAAAAATAATAGGAACGTCACCTTTAAACTTGAAAAGTATTTTTTATCAATAATTTTTAGAATAATTCTCTCACACCAATTGGACCTTTCCACTTTCTCCGTTCATCATGATAAATTAAAATCAGATGTAGAATTAATTAAACATGAAACTGAAACAATAAACGGTTTAATACAAGAGCTTGTGTACAGACATATACACAAACATAGTGTTTGATATCGTGATACTATCATTAGTTTCGAATAAAAGACAGGTAAAACTCCTCCTCACTGGTTATTGGGAGTTGTTCAAAGTGATTTTTCTGCAACCAACATATCTTTAACACGTGTGGCCTGATGGAAGTTCAGTAGAAAAAAATCAAATTTATTTTAAATATCATTCGTCTCACGTAGAATTGTGGGTTTTTTTCTTTCATGTTGTTTTAGCTTAGTAGCATTTGAAATTCTAATATCAATGAATGACGTAAGCCCTAAGGTAGCTAATGTAAATAACCACACAAATTACAGACTACAGTGAGAGCAATAAATCAGTAGTACTGGCATATTTCTCATGCTATCAAAAAACAGAGACAACTCGCGCTGTAATGTCAACTCCCACGAGGCAAGAAAATGTACGCTGACAAGCATGGCTACTTGTTTCAAATAACCATAGGCATTGCTGTTAATGACACGCATTAGTTATAAACTAACAATCAGTTGGCAATCGACTTTCAAGCTCAACTTACTGTTCAGGTATCAGAAGCTGAGTGATTACATGTAATTCACTGTTTTGTGTGTTGTGTGTGTGTTATTAAAATAATGTGTTTCAATCCTTATTTAAAATCCAAAAGATATCATTGCTGAATTATTTCGCAAAACTTTAATTTATTTCATAGAGATGCATGCTGTCACTAAATATCAGTGTGATCATTCTATCGCTTTTCATTGGTAACAATTAATTAATAACAAGAACAACTGTCAGTCTATACTGTGTAATCATCCTATCACTTTACATTGGTAAAAATTAATTAACAACAACAAAAACTGTCAGTCTATACTGTGTGATCATCCTATCACTTTACATTGGTAAAAATTAATTAACAACAACAAAAACTGTCAGTCTATACTGTGTGATCATCCTATCGCTTTACATTGGTAATAATTAATTAACAACAAGAAGAACTGTCAGTCTATACTGTGTGATCATCCTATCGTTTTACAATAGTAATTAATTAACAACAACAAAAACTGCCAGTCTGTACTGTGTGATCATCCTGTAGTTTTACAATGGTAATAATTAATTAACAACAACAATAACTGTAAGTCTTTACGTTTGACCTCCAAATGTTGTA
The DNA here is from genome assembly GCF_004210375.1 of Tachypleus tridentatus. Classification (NCBI taxonomy): domain Eukaryota; kingdom Metazoa; phylum Arthropoda; class Merostomata; order Xiphosura; family Limulidae; genus Tachypleus; species Tachypleus tridentatus. Next base: position 57,876,804 of record NC_134835.1, on the reverse strand, counting down.
CACTTAAACTCTTAGATAATGCATGTTTTCAATGTTTTTTTTTAATTTGTCAAAGTTATAGCGTTGTCAGAAAATATATAGAAATACGGAAGGTTTTTAACTTCTTTTCATATTCAAGGCGTAATTGTATTTAGATCGTAAGGTTTCGTGTATGAAAGAAAATTGTACTAATACTTAACTGATCAGGAAAGTGAGAAATAGAGATAAAGAGATTGATGTATTATTAAACGTCAGAGACCATTCATTATATGTCAGAGTGACATTTAAAAATAAGTACAAAGATAAATCTACTTAATATTTCTCCACTTGTCCATAGTACGATACCATCAATAAGCGATTATGTTTGTTCGTTTTCATTTCCTTTCCACCTTTTTTTTTTCCTAGAAAGACTAGAAATATAATAAAGCTATTCAGACACATGGAGGCATCCTTACAATAATTGGATAGGTTAGTAATGGTTATTACGTTATTTATGAAAATTTAATAATACAGTTATGCGGATAAGTCCATATTCTTTTTTATAACTCGGTTATTTCTATTCGTAAAAAGCAAAGCAATAAAGTATAGAATTGTTAAATCATAGATATATTTGCACGTGTTTGTGTTTGTATGTTTTTACTGGCTTATTAACTCTGAGGTACAATAAAGGAAAAATATATTTCTAATATGTTCAGATAACAAGTAGAGGACACTTGGTTGTAGTCTAACAAATAAACTGTAGTACATCAATCCATACAACACAGCACATGGGTAATTGAGAATACTTGGAAGATTGTACTCAGATGAATCAAACAGTTATGTTCAATTTATGGCATATAAACTGCAATTCAGAACTCAAATAAGCAATTATTAAAGGCTAGCAGAAACGCTACTTCACAGTTTAATGTTCGATCTGCTTGTCTGTCACGAACATACTCTTTACTTCTTTAATTGCATCTTGGTGAGCAGTTTGTTGTGCTTCTTTCTGTAACCTCCCAGTGACACAGCGGTGTGTCTGCAAGCTCACACTGCTAAAACCCGAGTTTCGATTCCTGTGGTGGGTAAAGCACAGATAGGCCATTGTGTAGCTTTGTGTTTAATTCTAAACAAACAAACAAATTCTTTCTGTATTTTGGGTTTCTTATCACTGAATCTTGATGCATAACTTGATGTGCAAACTTATCTCATTCTTTCTGTAACTTGTATCCTGAGGTTTCATTTTCTTACTCAAAGATTCAGACTTTCTCCGTGATAAGTCAGTTTTCTGTTTGGCAATTTTTGGCAACGAAGCTTTGTTTCTTTGTAATTAAACACAAAACTACACAAAGGGCTATCTGTGCTCTGCTCATCACGAGTATCGAAACCCGGATTTTAGCGTTTTAAGCCCGAAGACATACCGCTGTGCTGCTGGAGAGCTGTACTGAAGTAAAAATTACTTGTACAACTTACTAAAGCTGAGTTACTAGAAAATTCCTACAAATTTGTATGCAACAAACTCCGCACGAAGGACTTGCGATTCATTCGGTCACAAAACGATCTAATTAATATTTTGATTTTTCAGCGGAAAATATCACTATGATTCTTCAGTAGGAAGACTTAGTTTAATATTCTGCATTAAACTCACTTTCCCACAATTTATAGAGTTTTATGTAAAAAAATAACTTTGTTAATAATAAAAAACACAAAACCAATGCAAGGAAAAAACAATGTTATAAAATAAGGTCCTATTAGGTCCTTTTTTCATTTTAAATTTAGCGAAGGTCTATTTCATTACATATTTCACTTTGGTGGATATAAAGATAGTACTGATTTCTTTTCTTTAAAAAAACTAAACCCAAGCACGAAATAAACTTTTTTTTATCAGAGACCCAATTATAGTGAAAGTTTTTAGAAACTTTACTTTATGATGTTGAGAAATATCGCAAAGTTTCATTCAAATGAGACTTAAACTGTGGGAGAAGTTTTGTGCAGTACTGTGAAAAAGTGAAATACATTACTGATTCCTGTTGGTAACTGAATACATCATGATGAGAATACTTTTCGTTCTTTAAAAATTCCATATACTTGTATCAAGGGCACTCGTATGTCATATGGGTTCTGCTTGAATGAACATACTGATCAAATTTATGGTCTGAAATAACTGTTATAGTACCTCATGTTAAGTATCTTTGTTTATGCAGCCATCGGGAGAGAAGGAAGACCGCTGCTGATTTCAAGCATGAGATAAACAACCATGTACCAAATGACAGAGAAATGTCCACATCTACAGTATAAAGAAGACTGAACGAAAACGGACTATTTGATTGTACAGCAGATAAAAAAATCTTTATATAGATCTACAAATATTGTCAAGAGATAAGCACAATAATTTGATTGTTGATGATTGGAAAAGGGTGTTACGGAGGGGTGAATCCAACCTTTGAAATATTTTGTTTAATGCATAGCACTTTCCATGAAGTATAATGGAGGCAGTGTGATGGTTTGGGGTGTTTTTATGCTGAGGCGACAGAAAATATTTGCAAAATAGATGGAATAATGAACCGGCGCAAGTATCATTAGATACTGATCCATCATGATATATCCAGTTGTTTGTGTATTACTGGTAAATAATTATACTACCAAAAAGATAATGGTCCCAAACACTCATTCACCCTATGAATAAATTAATTAGCAAAGAAAGAAGCTGCTGGAGTCATTTAAATGATGCAGTAGTCCCCACAGAGCCCCGATCTTAACCCAACCGAGCAGATCTAAAATTTGATAGATCAAAATATTTACAAATCAAAAACTACTTCCAAACACACTCAAGGGAAATATATTAGAAACATTTGGAGTAAAATCCCAAAGACACTTTGATTAAATATTTTCTAACAATGCCTGCAAGGCTGTCTGCAGTTATTAAAGCAAAAGGAGAACACAAAATATTAGCTGTTTGCTAAACATAAGCACTTTTACTGAGTTTCTTTTGTGCTAAATACAAAGATTAATAAAATTTTGGTGTTTCATATGTGATTTACCTTCCATTTCTCTTTTAAAGTAGCCTGAAATCTAATTTTCTACTTTGTTCTAACATTTTTGCACAATACTGTAGATTAGAAGACTGAGTTCATATAGGTTCACATAGTCTATTATTTCTTGCATGAAATCACAAATAAGGATATTGAATATTCAAATATTTAAATAAGAATGAATGGTGATTAAAATAATGACATAGAGTTGATGACTTGAACATTTAAGACTCAAATGATTAAGTCCTACCAACATTGATGTGCAGTTAAAGAGAGGAGTTAAGTCCTTATACCCAGAATTGTCCTTTTTTCTAACATAAATATATTGCTCGTCCAATCCAATTAAAAGTTTGGAATCAAAATACTCATAAGGCTAATTTCAAGAATAGGTACAAAATAGGATATGTTTATTTTTAACTTGCTACCATTCCAACCTATCCCAAGAAAGTTTGCCTTTTTTCTCGTGAAACCCCACCTTTTATAATGTTGTCTGTATGTGACTACCTAAAAGTGTTGGATTATCCACGCATGGGCTACCAGTTTCTATCATATGTTTTTAAATTAAAATCTTTACCCAAGATCAAGTCCATATAAAAACTCACCTATGTGAAAATAAAGACACTGAAACAAATGTTAAGCAGCCAAACAAATTATGGCAATGGGCCTGCGTGTTCTGAATGTGTGTTTCTGTTTTTGTCTTAAAGCAGTGGTTCCCAACCATTTCAGTTTATGCAACTATTAGTTTGTTGTAATATTTTTTCTTTTCCAAATGTTTCGTTTTTGTTTATATATCATTAAAATCTAATTATAAACATTTGTTTTAGCCACCTTCAGCTTTATTTTTAAACAAATAATTACTGTGAGGGGTGCGAGAACATATTAAATTTTTTTAGGAGTGCGAGGCATAAAAAGGTTTGGAACCACTGTATTAAAGCATAGCCACATTAGACTACCTGCCGTATCCAACGAGGGAAGTCGAACCCCCTGATTTTAGCGTTGTAAATCCGAAGGCTTACGTTGTCCCAGTGGGGACAATCTTCATTAGAATGATGGAGCTTAATCATAACGTTACCAATGTAAAAATATAAGTCATATCAATGCTACAGATTAGTTACTGCTACTCACCTAAATTGGGCCTGGCATGGCCTAACGCGTGAGGCGTGCGACTCGTAATCCGAGGGTCTCGGGTTCGCGCCCAAGTCGCGTCAAACATGCTCGCCCTCCCAGCCGCGGGGGCGTTATAATGTAACGGTCAATCCCACTATTCGTTGGTATAAGAGTAGCCCAAGAGTTGACAGTGGGTGGTGATGACTAGCTGCCTTCCCTCTAGTCTTACACTGCTAAATTAGGGACGGCTCGATGCAGTGGGCTAGCAACCTACTCACTTAAATACTTGTTGAAGAATCCGCAAACGATTGCGGCCCTATGTTCCTAGATGGAATCTAATGGTGATAACTAACTACCTAACTAACTCACCTAAATTACAAAAATCGATTAAAACTATTTAGAGTTGTTTGAATTTCGCGCAAAGCTACCCAAATACTATCTATGCTAGCCCTTCCTAATATAACAGTAAAAGACTAGAAGAAAGATAGCTAGTTATCACCGACCACCGCCAACTCTTGGGCTACTATTTTAAAAACGAATAGTTAGATTGACCCTCTTATAACAAAATACCCCCATGGTTGAAATTACGAATCTATTTGGTAGGTAGGGAATCTGAGCCCTCGACCTTCACATTGTAAGTCAAATACCCTAACAATATGGCCCATTTATTTCAGTTTGTTTGATTTATGAATTTCGCACAAAGCTACTCGAGGGCTATCTGTGCTAGCCGTTCCTAATTTAGCAGTGTAAGACTTAATAGGATTTGTTGAATTCCTCAACCTATTCCGTTAATCCTGTATAATATAAAGGTAAGAGAAACAGGAGATAGTCGTAACACAGAACAGCAATCAGCACATGCTCAATTCAGTGCCCTACCTACCTGTGGAAGAAGAGCTATCTGTGCCGAAACCTAGAGATTCTATATGGAAAAAGGGTGTTTTTTCTTTAGCTAAGTAAAGTTTTGCCTAGTTTTCTTTTTTGTGGTATTTATACCCTTGTTACCAGTTTGTTTTCCATTATTATCATTTTTATTATTATTATTAACCTTTTGTTTTCATTATGCTGCAAATTAGACAAAGGAAGACAAATAAGATAATTGTCTTTAGTAGTCCTTGAGTAAGCAACGACTATTGCAGAATGTGTAAAATCTGTAACAAAAATTACATAATATGTGACATTAACCATGTTTCATAAGACAATTAGTAGTTTAGCTGCTAAAGAATTTACGCAACTGTCAAATGTTGGCTACAATAGTGCAACACAACTCTTCACTGATGAAAAATAAAAACCTTTGATAGAATATGTGCTGAAGACTGTAGATAGGTATTATGGACTGACCGCCTATGAAGTAGTTGTACTAAATTGCACATTGTAAGAAACATGTTGCTGAATTTAAACAAGTTAACGAAAGGATAAAAACATACATTGAATAGAATTGGCAAGAAAGAAAACAGGGTGGATCTGTATAATGTTCGTGACACTTTTCATTTATTCTGTTATCAAATAGTTGGCAAGTTTTTAAACTTTTTAAAGATTAAAAAAATGCACTGAATTTAAAGCATGACAATACACCGTGTATGTTTTTCTTTGTTATGTCAGGTGCGTAAGTTTGAATATGAGTTAGAACAACCTTATAATTACAAATGTCCTCCATCATGGAGTGATAATGAAATTGTTGGTTCAGATTATTTCGCTGCACATTTGAAGAGTCACCAACAGCTTACCATCAGGAGTCCTCAAGCAACCAGTTGGCCCCAGGAAACTAATTTTAACCGCACAATTATGAATATGTTCTTCAACAATTTACAGAAAGTTTCCTTCAGGCATAGATCTGATAGCAAAGATATTTGGAATGTGAAAAAGGAAATCACAGTTTTCCAGCCAACAGGCAGAATTGTTACGATAATACGATGATAACTGCATAGCGTGGAACTTTTATCTTTATGGATATTGCAAGTAATGCTTGAGAAAATAGTATTCCTTTTAAGTTTACCTTTCTACGAAAGATATCTATGACCAGTCTGGGCAAGATTGGCTCACTGGCTGTATTAGAACTGGAAATGGTTCCGGCTGGTTGGCATTATAGCATTTCTAGAGTTACCCTTGAAGTAAATATTTGTTTCTATTTACCAATAACAGGGGGCATTTTTCAATCCAAGGCTTTAATTTCTGCAAAAATAATGGTATAATTCTCATCTCCTTTTCCCCTACGTAGGTTCTACAAATTGCAGCTTTTCGATCGAGGCGTTTACGGGCCATTGAAGATGCTTGCGACCTCATGGAATGACAGTTGGGTGTAAATAAATGCAGGGAAGAATATGTCAACATATGATACTCCTATTATTGTGAATGCAGCACTTTCTTTGGCTCCAACCTCACAAATATCCAATTAGATTTTAGGTGTACAGGAATATGACTGTTCGATAGAAAAAATTTTGAGGAATATGACTTTGCACCATCTTCAGTCAATAACTGGCCACTTCAACTTCCCTTGTCTGTTGAAGCCGTTTCATCTTCTAAAGCTTCAGTGAATCATTCAACAACACAACAGTTTCCTTCCCCCTTAGTAAAATACATGAGGTCTCAGTCATGTTTCCCAGAACCAGAAACTTCATCAGCCTTCTCTTCAGAAACCGTTCGTCCTAACCTACAGTTGTTTCAAGATAAACAACAAGGAAAGGAAGTAATAACTAAGAAACAATTATTCTTGCTGGCACGCCTTTCAAGTTTCTCCTAGAAACCGAAAAAGTCTGTAGCTCAGAAGGCGAAAATAAATATTATTTTGGCAAGTGTAAAAAGAATACCGGAAAGAACAAAATGGCAAAAGAAACATAAAAGAAGATTCTAATTCTTCTGATGAAGAAATGGACATTTGATTAGTTTTTGGTAGATGAAATTTGCATCGAAGGTAACATATCATACATGTGTATAATTGTTACTCACAGTACCATATTTTATTTCGAAAAAACCCATAATTTTCTGGATGACATAAAGTCTGAAAAAGTAGATCTTAAAACACTTTATATAAATCAAACGTTATTCGATAAAGATAGACAGTTCGTGAGCTCATTAGGGTTTGTTGTTATGTATTTAATGATTTTTCACAGAATATTATATATGACCCAAACTTTTGCTTCAACTGACCCTGACCACATTCTAAGCACTCCTGCTATATACATATACATCAGCTCTTAAAACACAAAATGTGTGGGAATTTGTAGAGAACAGATATAAGTTTTTGTGCTAGTATATAATCAAAATGGCTCAAATAATCTGTGCATGATGCAGGGTAAGGTTAAAACATGTTTCAGTTGTTTGCGATCTAGCCTACAAGTTTTTAACATAAACTATTTGTGTGTGTGTTTCACTTTTTAGAAAATACACTGCATTTACAAGAAATAGAATTTAAAAGTCGTAGAAATCGGGTCATAATTTATGTAAAAAGTGTAATAGTACTATTATCACCTGTTATTATGTGTCTTTATTAATATATTTGTGAAGTAATTCCACTTTTCAAAATTATAGAGTTAATGTGTATGTGTGTTTTTTTATAGCAAAGCCACATCGGGCTATCTGCTGAGCCCACCGAGTGGAATCTAACTCTTGATTTTAGCGTTGTAAATCCTTAGGCTTACCACTATAATAACGGGGGGGCATAGAGTTAATTTAATAGAGTTTGCACAAGATAGAAGTTCATGGTTGTGAAGGTCCATAAGGTATTTTAGAAAAGGGTTTATTCCAGAATTTCCTGATAATTGTAGGGTTATGTTATTAAGTACGAAACAACGTACATCGCGACAATGTGAAACAAGGATCCCCTGTATTAAAATATATTTTACCTCATTTGGATAAGTCAACCTCAGTATGCGAAACGTCGTGAGGTTTTTCATTAGATATTATTAGTCAGTCTAGAATAAGACCCAGCATGGCCAGGTGGTTAAGGCACTCGACTTATAATCTGAGAGTTGCCGGTTTGAATCTCCGTCACACAAAACATGCTTGTTCTTTCAGCCGTGGAGACGTTATATTGTGACAGTCAATCGCACTATCCTTTGGTAAAAGAGTAGCTCAAGAGTTGGCGGTGGGTGGTGATGACTAGCTGCCTTCCCTCTAGTCTTACACTGCTAAATTAGGGACGGTTAACGAGATAGGTCTCTTGTAACTTTGCGCGAAATTCAAAACAAACACTCTAGAATCTGAACCTCAAACAGCTCATTAATAAAACGTAACGTTTTGTCACACCTGTCACGAATGTCATAAAAATTCCATTAAATTCCACTATTTTTTAGCTTTAGACTTATTTACAGAAATAAATTCGCCTTGCTGATTATAAAATGAAACTAATTATAAGATTAGCAACACTTAAAGCAATCAAACATACGATAAAATGACCAGAGCAAATATGGTATAATTTTCCTTTCGAACTAGTACTATTGTGAAGTGTGGATGATACATATTTAATGGCTTACACCTAGAACGAATATTAAGCTTGAATATGCCCATGAAACTATCATCATAACATTGTTCTAACTGAAATATAAGTTGGGTACGTACTTCTTTAGATGTTGGAAGGCATATAGTTTAATTACTTGAAAACATTATGAAAGAAAAAAATAATTCTACATTAGTAAGAGGACTAATGTAAAATACTAACGTTAATCTAGCAAACTTGGAGAACTGTCATAGTCATCTTGTTCAATTGATTTATTTTCTTGAAACAGATATTTCATCTGTGTCGCATTTTATAAATATTAGATAATAAATTTAATAGATACATATTAGATTTATAGATCTTTAAAACTTTGTTTATTACAGCAACGCAGAAAATCCACAATTGTTGATTTGCCATGTTACTAATATTAGATATGTTTTTTGTTGTTGTTGGAATAAATCTTTATATTCATAAATATTTTAATTAATATCAAATAATTTTGAGTATAGAGTAGTTTACTTTGATTGATTTACTTATTTTGTATAACTACATACCATGATATTAATGCTCGGCTGGTTACGTTATTTCACCCCGTTGATAAAGAGTCGAGCAGCACTTAGAAGTCTTGAGTTCCTGTTCCTTATGATAGAAATTCATTCCGTTCTTATTTACATTAATAATTCGGTGGGAATAGCTACATTACTACGCAATTAAATAGATAATTAGTTAGTGAATTATTAAGAAAATAACATATATAAAACGGCAGTAGATTGCTATTAACAAGTCACCTCCCAGTTGTCTATGTTTGTGCCCCGTTACCTGGTTTGCGCTCTAATCAATATACTGCAGCAGGACGCCGTAATTGGAGGTCGGTGAGTCGGTGCTAAAAACTTAACGTATATCCATAACAATATACACGTAAAACTATGTATTTTCCTTCTTTTAAGTTCTATATTTTATTTTATCTTCTAAATGTTTACTTAAAGTATTTCCTCATATATATATACTATGTACATATATCAAATTGCTGTAACTCTTTCCAATCTGTAGAATATCCTTATTGCTAAGTAAACTATCTTTTTGTGTTCAATATTTTCAATAATTCTGAATTAAGTTTTACAAAGAAATACTTACCAATACCAAACATTTAATGTTTTGATCTGGACGCATCATTTAAAAGGGAATTATTTTAAAAGTTGAAGCCTTTCAATTGGAGCAATACAGAAATGCCCATTTCACAAAGTTTATCAATAAGATCCACGCTGCTATTCAGTATAGAATTAGCTTATATTTCACGTAGTGTTGTTATTAGTTAGGCTCATCATCTGCTCGAACGGCCACTTTCAACGCTTTAGTGGCAGAAAAAATATAATTAACACCTCTGATAAGTAGAGATAAAAAATAAAAGGCCTACCTACCTCGACGCACGGCCATCTGTGATCTTTCCCCTGTACTATTTACCCTCCCTGATTCTCTCAATCCTGGAAGTCCCTTTCAGCATAGAGGGAAAGAGGAAGAGGGGTGGCACAGACTGTCAGTATCTGAACTTAATAGTCTACTGACTGTGAAGTGATTGAAAAACGCAAACATTAAATAAACACTTATCGTCTTGACATACCACAGTTCATAAACAATAAGTGATCAAGACATTAGAAATAAAAGTAAACTATTTTCGCTTTCATTGTTTATTACCTATGTGCCTCTTGGTACAGGATGTAACTATTGTACAAAACAAGCTTAAGATAGAGATTTAGATTTTTGTTAAATTATTTATAAAATGATTACTTATTTTTCACTGAAATTTAAGCTAAAAATTAAGGAATTGCTGGATACACATTTACATCATCCCTAGATAACAGAACAGGTGAATATTATATATAACTATTTAATAACAATTACATTTGTCTTATTCTTGTACTTTAACATTCTACTACACTGTGTACCTGTGCTATTATGTAGTGATGATGCAATTGCCATCTCTGTTATCGTGTTTACATTGTTGTTGTTTTTAAGGATGGATAATAGCCATCCTTACATTTACTTCCTTTTTTTAAAGGTTTTTCTTTACTTGCAGATAGTTAATTGACTGTTTGTTTGTTTAGAAATAAGTACAAAGTTACACAATGGCCTATCTGTGCTCTGCCCACTACGGGTATCGAAACTCGGTTTTTAGCGGTGGGAATCTGCAGACATACCGCTTTGTCATAAGGGGTGCTTCAATTAACTGACACAAAATCTAAAATTCTAGATATTTAATTGTTTAAAGGTAATATGACATTTTTATGGATAAAACGAAAGATGCGAATACCACTACTAAATATAAACATAACATACTCTTAAGTTTGTTTGTTTGTTTTGAATTTCGCGCAAAGCTACTTGAGCGCTATCTGCACTAGCCGTTTCTAATTTAGCAGTGTAAGACTAGAGGGAGGGCAGCTAGTCATCATTACCCCCCGCCAACTCTTGGGCTACTCTTTTACCAACCAATAGTGGGATTCACCGTCACTTATATCGCCCCCACGGCTGAAAGGGCGAGCACGTTTGGTGCGACCGGGATTCGAACCTACGATCCTCCGATTACGAGTCCAACGCCTTAACGCGCTTGGCCATGCCGGACCCGTACTCTTCACATATATACAACGTTTCAAAACTAACTCAGCTTAGAATAATTTTTTGGAATCATTTTACTTTATAAGTTGTATTGCAAATAGTCAAAAGTTTATATGAATCTTAATTTCGCCCTTGAGAAATATGTTCGTACAGGAGGAATTAGTCTTTCTCTTATCAACAAATGCGTTTGTGTGTGTTTTCTTACAGCAAAGCCACATGAGGCTATCTGCTGAGCCCACCGAAGGGAATCGAACCCCTGATTTTAGCGTTGTAGATCCGTAGACATATCGCTGTACTAGCGGGCGACATCAACAAATAACCCTGTGGTTAAGGTACTTGACTCGTAATCTGAGAGTTACGGGTTCGAATCCCCGTCACACTAAACATGCTCGCTTTTTCAGCTCACTATTCAATCCCGCTATTCGTAGGTAAAATAACAGCCTAAGAATTAGCTGCGGGTGATGATGACTAGCTGCCTTCTCCTCCAGTCCTACACTTCTAAATTAAGAACGGGTACTGCAGATAACTGTCGTGTAGCTTTGCGCGAAATTCAAAAACAAACTTAACAAAGCCGTTTTTTTAAATTACTGCGTTACAAGCACGTTATCGACAATAATAAATAAAAAATGAGAAGATGGATAGCATAAAAGGAACCAGTCTGTGTTGACTTCCTTTTTAGTGTGTTGCTATGTTTTCATTTTTCACAACAATGAGGCGGACAAAACAGTGGTCCAATAGCTTTATCAGGGATCTGCATTCTGTCCTGTTTTAAATATGAGCTTTGCACACATAGAAATGATCTATACAAACTGGTGGTGAACAGAAAACTTTGTTAAGTGAATCCCCCAGGTGGCTCACGTGGCAGAACGAATTTCTTTCATCAACTGTGTCGGAATATGTCTAGGTTTACTTGTTGATAACAACACGTAATCCGAGGTTTATCATATAGAACAAGATTTCTGTAATGAAAAATAATGTTGTTGAAAACTTCTAAACTAACAGAGAATGCAAATAAACAGGAAATACCTGTTATTTACCTGCCTTTTAGAATGTTAATATTTACACACACGAATGAATTGCATTACACTACAATAAACAGTTGTAAAATAGCATAAATATATCCCAAACTTCAATAGATGTCTCAGGTACTATTCTTTAATGAAATCAAACAGATAAATCTAAAAAAATATGTTATTATTCAACCATGTAATAATTTTATATTAATTTTAATATGTTAAGCAGATAATAAGAATATATTATCGTTTCACCATGCATTAATTCGACTATGTATTCGATTATGTATTAATTTTAGTCAGTTCAATAAATAATAAGAATATGTTATCATTCAATCAGGTAATCAGGTAACCCGGAGTCTAGCTTTTTAAGTTTGCAAACATCACGCTCTGCCATCAGGGGCATATTTCCAAGGAATAGTAGTTTTGAACATACTACCTCAAATAATAACAATGTGGTTTTATGTGTGGTAAATTAATTAACTGAAAAAGAAGGGACAGAAAAACATCAGCCAAAAAAAAAAAAAATAAGGAATAGAGATTTCAAAACTATAGGCCTGGTGTGGCTTATTAAATGTTACCAGTGTAGCTTGGTCAAGCCTAGTGTAACTTGTCCAATGTAACTTAGATCTCATGAGCATTACTTTAATGCCACTTATTAATCTCTTTTGAATACTTTAGTGGTTTTTTTTATTTTATTTTGAGCCGTGCTTGGTCTAGTGGTTAAAGTGCCGGATTGTGAATTCGAAGGTTCATGGTTCGCACTCCACACTTTGGGGCCGTGAATGCGACATGAGAATAAACTCAAATTCCAATTTTTGTTTTAAGTAGCAGTAGGTTTGGCGGTGGGTTCTGTTGACTAGATGACTTTCTATAAATCCATGAGCTAACAATTACGAACTGCTAACATAGATAGCCCTTGTGGGACTTTGCACGAACATTCCAAAACAAAATAAATCAAACTTGAAACTCCCTCTACAAATTCAGTGATTGATACATAACCGATCTCTTTGTATTATTGGAATTAAGCTTTGTATAAAATAGTCATGTAATAGTTCCCTTTATCGGCATAAAAATAGATTTCCAGCCACATTCTGATAATCTAAATAACGAACTTATACAGAAGATACCAGAGAATGTCCCTACAATACTTAGATTAACAATATAACGTATAGCTATTGTAGATTGTATTTTGACACGAACAAAAGAAGTAAATCCCCTATTCAAATGCGATGAGATGAATGGCTGTAAAGAGTAGAAAATAAAGTGCGCATGGTGTTTCTTACCTACAAATTACATTACATTTTTATTGCTTTTATAATCAGGACAATTTGTATACTTTATATATCATATCACGTAATGAATCTTTAATATGAACTTTCGTCTTACGTTATTTTTTTTAAATAAATTGTTATAATGTAGGGGTAATTTAAAAGCGTTTCGTTCGTACGTATAACTAATGCTGCAGACGTCTATTACTTTAGTGACTAGTTTCTACTGAAACTTATATTTTGTAACATTTACAAAACACTAGGTATTATGCAACAAATATCTGATGAAAGATAAAAAAATATTTAAGAAAACATTTTATCAGAAAACTTAGGATTTATAAAACCTAATGTTTTTATTGTGAAGACACAAAACGTTGGCTGACAGTAGTTAAAAGAAGATAACAAACAAACGGATATAATCTTGATCATTAATCATGTTGTACTTGTTCAGGGTCACCCTCTCGTATCATGTTAAAAGACTGGTTTATATAGTCAAGTGAGTGAATAAATTATGATTTTGTAAAATCTAAAAACTTCAGGTTTGAAGCTGTTATCAAGCTTGCAACATACAAATCATTAAACTGTGTTCAAAATTTAGAAAAAAAGTAATTAGTAATCATTATGTAAGATATCACATCAAAATCTTAGACATGCTAATTTACGTAAAACGATGACTTTGTCTGATAGCTACAAATTCCATATTAAAACGGTTAAAATCTTCAAATGTATATATCTAATTTAATGTTTAAAACTTTATTTTAATATAGTTTTACCACTCATCACCAACTCTTGGGCTACTCTTTTACCAACGAATAGGGGGATTGATTATCACATTATAACGTCCCCACGCGTGAAGGTGCGACGGGGATTTGAATCCGCAGCCGCCAGATTACGAGTCGAATGCCTTAACCCACCTGACCATGCCAAGCCAGGACATAAGAGTAAGCCAGGATATAGTTTAAATCACACCTTTGTATAATCTGGTACATATGTAAAACTGATTAATTACGAATTTTCGGGAATTGTCCATATTGTTTTTCGATAAGTAGAATTGCATTGCACAACATAAGTTACAGTTCCACAATAATCAACACATCTATAGCCACTGTCATTCTTTTTTCTCTGATTTTCGAAAATTTTGCCGCACCCAGTTAAAAAATTAGCCTCAGGTTTTAAGGGCCCAGTATAGTGTACACCCATACATAAACTCTACTGTCATATGATTATCTCTTGTTATATATTCTTCTAGGTTAGAATAGGAAAATGTGGAAAGTTGGTGCTCTTTCGGCATTTTAATGATCTAAGTATTGCGAAAATGCTCAAGATACTTAGGTTATCCATCATTTGAGACAAATTGGATAAAACAGATAAATGTGCAATTACAACCACGGCTTTGGCCTAACCCCAATCTAGCAATGAAATTGTATGATTAAAGTCTTCAATCACTGAAATATCTGTTATAACAGTGATTCTGATAAAATAACAAAAAAGTTCTTTAGGCACACCCGAAACATCCGCAGTTCAGACGGTTTTAGGCAGAAATACATATTATTGTTCTAAGAATAATAGCCATTAAAATAATTGCTTAATATATGTGACCTAAAACACTACAAGTGCAGACGCCTGGTCAGCCAATATAACCAACCACACTGTGTGAGGAAAAAAAAGGCTCAATTTTCGTGTACTTTCACTTTATTTTTAAATATTTTTCTATTGTTTTAATTAAAGCTTTCAAGTTATAGAACAACAATGACTTTATTATGATATCTTCAGTCTCAGATATCAAACCTTCTATAATAAGGTTCTTAATACTTGGTCATATTTTCATACTTTATTCGTTTGTTTGTAGCTAAGCCTAAAGCTACACACTGAGATATGTGCACTTTGCACACCACGGGTATTGAAGCCAGGTTTTTAGCATTATAAGCCTTTACATTTACCATGGTTGACTAATGTCTGTTATTTTCCACCTTGACTGATTAGTATTGTTAAGATTCCTCATCCTTTTATCTCACTTGCACAGTATGCTAGACATTCAGTATCCAAATGAGGATGATGCATCTAAGTGCAATGATGCTTAACAACAGCTTTTGTCTTTTGTTCTACATTTCTCTTCGATATGCTTAAAATGAGAGGTATAGTTGTAAATAATTCGACCCTCGCTAGTACACCGGTAAATCTACGGATTCACAATGCTGAAATCAGGGGTTCGATTCCCCTCGGTGGGCTCAACAGATGACCCAATGTGGCTTTGCTATAAGAAAAAACACAAACACACTCAATTAATTCATAATTATAATGAAAAATAGGTCGATTTGGTCTACTTGGATAAGGGGAATGCATCTTGAATGCCAAACTCAGCATCACAGAAATATGGAGTTTTTGAAGTGCATACTAAACTGGTGAAGAGAAATAACATAAAAACTAAAGCTGTGTACGTCAACTCACTCCAGGGTTAAAGATGGTCCAGGATGATACTTCTACACAACTTTAGAATGTTTAAATTTGTAGACAAAGATTATATCCGCGGCTAATATTGACACAAAGTACGTAAATGTCCAGTCTATATCCTCACAAGACTTTGGGGACAACGAACTAAATAGGTCCACTTCTAAATTGCTGCATTCAAATGTTATTATGAGATCATAACGAAAGGCAGCTTAAAACTTGTGGTCAAAATGAAAATGTCATACCTTCAGAGTTTTTCTAAAGGCAGTCAAGAATATACCATTACAGAATTATACTATACAACAACACTTATATCTTATTTAATATAAAGTGTAGATAGCACAGTTAGACACAATATATTTCTATGGTCATCAACAACACTTACATCACTTTCTTCGATGAACTACGAACAAAAGCAACTGGCTCAATACAAAAAACATTTGTTGCATTAAACCAGAGAAGACACTTCTCTAGTTTCCACCAGTTACATCTAAATAGTGCATGAGTCACTCTGTATTCCTTTATAAAGCCCTAACCAACAACCCAAAACAATCGATTACTAGGTTTAAATAACCTAATAAGAATAACATATTGTCCAAAATTTGCCATTGTAAAAGTATTGGCTTTAAGAAGTCGAGGGTGTAAATATTACAAGTAACAGAACTCTGTAAAAATAACTGCATTTTGAATATTTAAACAATGAAATAACAGAAAAAATAAAATTCATAGTTAATACCCCAAAATGAAAGTATCTTTTTACAGCATATTTATGTTGGTACTCACCACAATTATATGAATTGAATAATAGGACTGATTGCTATTTTTATAACGTTACCAAGATTATAAGTGTGGAGCGTGCACAACAGTATCACGTCTCGAACCCTATACCTTTCTATCCATAAACTTACAGACTGTTAACACAAAATTCATGTACAATGAAATATGTTGAATAAGTGAACAGTTCATGTTTTTTACATATAAATGATACATTTTGAAACTTTCATTGTTGGGTATTAACAATGAGTTTTATGGCGATAAGTGCTGACATTTGGCTCCCTTCTCTTGTCTCAGTAGTTCAAAATTAGGGACAATTATTCCTGAATCTTAGGGTACATGTCATCGGAGTTTAACACATTAGCATTTCAGATTGAAAATTACAGTTCCGTTTGTATATATGTTATGTGTAAAATAATATATACATACATACAATTAAACACTTCAGTATTTTTTAAACCAACTTTTATATGTATATGTATATATATATATAGTGTAAGTTCGATTTAATAAACTGGCATGTTAACATATAATACACGTATATTATCATTCTAGTGCTTTTATAGCGACATCATAATGGGGAAGACACTTGCGTGGAAATAGGACTCAGACCAAAAAAACTCTTGTACCTGAAGTTTCAACTAGTTTATCATTAGGTTATGCACAGCCCACAAGCGGATTATAAATGTGATAAAATCGAACTGTTTCCAAAAATATTTGAAATTATATGTCTACAAATAAACACAGCTAACTGCAAGCTCTTCCGCTTCCACTGAATTACTGTTCGTCAGACATCTTGAAAAACATTTTTCTTAACTGTCACTCATAAGCCACTCAGGACTGGGTCACATATAGTGCAACTTTTATGCTAGTATATTGTGTTTGTCTTCATTACGACTTGGCTAGACGATAATGCTTTCCATATGTAAAGACATACTTCTCGATTTCGTAATTTTTTTACATATTTCTTACATGTACAATCTGAGCTGATCTTAATTAATGACAACAACTGCATTAATTTATATTTACCTTCAAGGTAAACAAACGTTTAACGGTCTCTTGTGTTTAATTTCTAATATGGACAACGTTTAAGCACCAATGAAATGATTATACCATTATAAATTGAACACTATCTCTATAAAAGTGATAGTTGCTTTCGTGAAAGATTTTAATATACGTGGAGCCACTTATATACATTTTGATATACTCAGTTACTTCTATTTTCGATCTCAAACTTATTATACAATATGGAAAATAGGAATTAAATAAGCATGCTTAGCGCCCTCTATTTAGTAAAATCAAGACTATGTCAATTATAAGTGAAGGTTGTGTTACAAATTATCTATTGGTAACGCCTCGATAACGGAAAAACTTATAAAATATCGTATTCTTTTATTTTATTGTTGTAAATATGTATACTAAAATTTGTATGCACACCAAACTAATCTAAGTTTGCCACTTCTGATGAAAAGGACATTATTTTTTATGTCAGCAATGAGATTTGTGACACATTAATATACTTTTCTAGATAAT
The DNA here is from genome assembly GCF_004210375.1 of Tachypleus tridentatus. Lineage (NCBI taxonomy): Eukaryota > Metazoa > Arthropoda > Merostomata > Xiphosura > Limulidae > Tachypleus > Tachypleus tridentatus. The sequence continues at coordinate 57,858,629 of NC_134835.1, read as the reverse complement.
TATTTTGGATCTGTATTTTGAAATTCAGTAATCGTCAGTTCTTTGACATCGAGTAAGGCAATCTATGTTATCATTGCCTTTTAGATTTTCATATTGCTACTCAAAACCATAAGATTTTATTCCAGAAACTGTTAAATAGTTCTTCTTATAGTCATACTATTAGTGGTGGCCATCTTTGATCTTCACTTTTTGTAAGGTTTCTACAAGATGGTTAGGAAATAAAAGGTTCAGTCTCCTACTTTTGATTTTGATTGATCCTGTATCATTTCTGTAACTAACAGTTAAACAGCCTAAACAGTTTCATTTAAATTTTCTAAGGGTTTTCAGCTTTCTTAAACATCAGACAGCAATACAGTACATGTTAAATATAATTTTATTTTTGTAAGTCTCTAAGACGCGAAGCTGCTAACATGAGGATTATTTTACTGTTTTTGTCAATCTTGGCTACCTCTTCTTGTCTTAAGTCGTTTTCACATAACTTTCTATCTGATCAAATTTTCGAAACTTTCATTGACCGAAGATGGCTTACTTGACATGCGCCATAATTCCTCTAAATCAGGAATATCATAAGTGTGGTGTTGATCTTTTTTAAAGATGATCCTGAATTTGCCATCTGCTTAGGTGTTGGAGGCTAAGAGGGTGGCCTTGAGTGATCCTTGACCCAGTGATAATGCATATTAGGATGGAGCTGCCAGAGATGATGCTGAATCTGGGTTTGTTTTGATAGTTTTCAAAATGCCCTCACTGCCTTCCTTTGTGTCAAGTGTTCTCATATAACGGCTGATAATTTTTGTAAGATGTGCACGAGGACAATGTGATAAAGATTAAATATTATAATTTTACCACGTAAATAATGTTGCAGAGAATCTTAATTTTATACTTAATTCTTTCAATACAACATAATTCCAACAATTTTATTTACCACCCTGTTTAGTACGTACAGTTCTATAAAAATAATGAAACGTGTTACAACTATATGTTAAAGGCTTTATGAAAATTTGTTCTTAAATGTAAAATATCCCACCAAATGCCTACAAAAATACCGACGTTGCTCGATATATCCTCGTCATCATAGACAATATACCCTCAAAACGTAAGATGGGCTTGAAAACCCTCTCCTATGAGTTTATTTGTACAATATGTTTTAGATATTTTCTAACTTTAGTTCCTCTCTGCCTTAACTGATTATCACCCTTTAGCGTCTCTTCTTGTTTATGAACAATGTTCAATTTTCACTCATCGCCATGTATTTCCAACATATATATATACGTTTTTTATGCAGAATAAAAGTTAATGCAAAATCAAAAATACAAATCCTACAAAAAATCACAAAGAAAATGCTTTAAGAAATACATAAAATTGATGAAAAGTTTCAGATGAGTATCTGTTAGCTCCAAAAGTTTGGTTGTTTCAGTTCGCTCCTCCAGTGAAGGATAAAGTTGGATCTTCTTTCGCTCGTTCCCCGATGACAAAACAGTAAGTTGAGTTCAGAGTCCAGAAACCGGATTTTGATACTTATAGTGGGCAGTGCGCAGAGGGCTCATCTTGACTTCAGAGTCTAGAAACCGGATTTTGATACTTATGGTGGGCAGTGCGCAGAGGGCTCATGTTGACTTCAGAGTCTAGAAACCGGATTTTGATACTTATGGTGGGCAGTGCGCAGAGGGCTCATGTTGACTTCAGATTCTAGAAACCGGATTTTGATACTTTTGGTAGGCAGTGTGCAGAGGGCTCATTTTGCTACATTGTGTTCATAAAAAAATAATGTAATGAAACAAAAATAAAGTAATAAATATGAAGACATATAATGCTAAAAATACGGTTTCGGTACCCGCAGAAGACAGCGCACAAATAGTTTATTGTATAACTTTGCGTTTAATAAATAATAGGAGGCCTGGCATGGCCAGGTGGGTTAAGGTGTTTGACTCGTAATCCGAGGGTCGCGGGTTCGAATCCTCGTCGCACCAAACATGCTCGCATTTTCAGTCGTGGGGGCATTATAATGTGACGGTAAATCCCACTATTCGTTGGTAAAAGAGCAGCCCAAGGGTTGGCGGTAGGTGGTGATGACTAGCTAGCTGCCTTCCCTCTAGTCTTACACTATTAAATTAGGGACGGCTAGCGCAGATAGCCCTTGAGTAGCTTTGCGCGAAATTCCAAAACAAATAAACAATAAATAATAGTCAAATAATTTATACTAATAATTTAAATGGCATAATTAATATCGTGAAAAATAACCTGTTTATTTCTTTGATTTCAATGTTTAATAACGTTTGGTGAGGTCACATGATAAGACAAGCTTATATTTTAACCTATTTACAAATGTTCAATATTTTTCAATAATTCAGTTTATGACATCTCTAGTCGAGCAGTCAGTTCAATATATTTAGATAATATCGTAAAAACAATAAATCAAGGTTAGTTTTATAAAACCTAAACCTAAAATTAAACAGTGTTGAATAATAAGATTAACAGGATAATGTTTATGCAATTTTCAGATTATTTCAGATTAATAAGATTTTTGCTAAAACACATTACGTCTTAACGATCGCAACATATAAAATGTTGTTTTCTATCCTCATTTGTAAAGCTACACCGAATATGTCAATTCTTTCTTAAAACAAAATATGCCACTGTATTCAACACTTAGATTATAAAAATTGAGGCTTTCGACTAACGTCAAGTAACAATTAACACACTTGGGCCCAGTTCAAATTGCTTTCTGTTAGGATTCTTATATATGCCTCAGACGTCCTATGAAGGTAGTTGTAAGACAATAAGCTGCTTTCGAGTTTTATACTGTTATGTTTGTCAGACAATAAACTGCCTAAGATGCTTAGTTTGTGTTCTAATCTATTTCCCCAACAAAAATTAAGGCTAATTATTTTGTTAAACAGCTTCTCAAACAAAGAGTTTGAGTAAAATAGCCTCGAAGGTACTGCATAATCGTGTGTACTGCTTACATAAAATGTTGTAGATCACGGACTTGGCTCAAGCCCATTCTCTGTTCGAAAAGGTCTACTACAGTAACTTTAAGTTTTCAAGTGTAATTAGACGTTCAACGTTCACAAAAGTTAAGTCCTAAACTGCACTATTTTATTAAGTCACGTGACACCCACGTGCTTATAAGCTGTACTAGTAAAATACTTTGATAAACAAGCAATGTTTGTGTGAATAAAGTTTATTAGAAGAATATTTTCTGGGCATGGACATATTTCTACTTTAAATATTTGAACACAGTCAAATAGTGTTTCTCTATTTCATTTCCACTGTTGCTTAATTGTCAATAACTTGCACAATGATTTTGTCTTCCGTGAATGTTAAAGTTTATATATAAATTTAGAAGAAATAAGTATAAAAACGACAAAAGTTAAACTATAGAATAATGAAAACACCCATTGAACATCAGCACACTATTTGCTTTCCATGAAAATTAAATCATTTATTGTGAAAATTAAAGAAACTTTTCCATATCGCATGAGGTTATATGAGCTCTTTCGACAGCGAGGAATCATTTCATTATAAGGCCGTAAACTTTCCTTTAACCCGTGAAAACGGGAATGTGTGTCTGTTTTCTTATAGCAAAGCCACATCGGGCTATCTACTGAATCCACCGAAGGGAACCGAGCCCCTGATTTTAGCGTTGTAAATCCGTAGACTTGCCGCTGTACAAGCGGGTGAATGAGCGTTGAGAAAAAAAATATTGAGTTGAATTTGGATATTATTCCCCCTATTTTTCAATCAATGTATCCAGTATTTACGTACAATTTTTTTGTAAAGCCAGTCTTAATACACGTACTTTCGGTAACGCATATTAAAATTAAAAAAAACTGATAATTTTTCACTTTCTGTCTTAAACTACCATAATGGGCTCTTAAATTATTACACCCTGGGGTCTATAAACGTGACTTCTGAATTAATACTTGTGTATAGCTAAGAGTAAATGAACAGTCGATTCTTTTAAACGAAAGGAATAGATTTTTAGCTATTGTCACAAAAGAAACCTAATAATACCACCCACTGTCACTACGTGAGGAAATATCCCTCACAGTTCTTTAGTCTTGTTGTACAACCGCATGAGAAAAGTCGTTATTGAAAGCAAGTTTCACAAAACGTTATTTCGTTCTAATCATTATAGATAAAGTTAAAACTATGTTCTAGTTCTATAGTGTAATTCTAAATGCGTTTCATTTTAATATTTTTGTTGTAAATTTTGGACGAAACAAAAAATATATTTTTTGTTATATTTTATAGACTTATTTAAGTCTATATGTTACTAATGTTCAGAAATTAAATAAAATTTAGGCTTAAAAATTCTAACAAGATGTATGAAATGGGTTGTTATACTTAATTCTATATTAAACAGTTTTACACGAGGTTGTACTTCAGATAACGTCCTCCGTCACACCAAACATGCTCGACCTTTCAGCCGTAGAGGCGTTATAATGTACGGTCAATCTCACAATTCGTTGGTAAAAGAGTAGCCCAACAGTTGGCGGTGGGTGGAGATGACTAGTTGCCTTCCCTCTAGTATTACACTGCTAAATTAGGGAAGACTATCGCAGATAGCCCTCGTGTAGCTTTACGCGAAATTTAAAACAAACCAAACCAAATCATATGATGTTTCGTGAATGTGCGAATAAAATGGTATTGAATGTATTCTCTCAAAATTTTTGTTTCGTTCGATGTTTGATGCCCATAACATATGTAAATTTTTCATTTCATTTAATACTTATATCTTAAAAATGTAACTTTAGAAATCAAATACAAGTTAAGGGAATCGTATTTTTAGAAACATTAATTTGGGAAGCAATAACGGAAGTGTGCATCCAGCACAATTTTCGACCTGAACGAATTTCTTTAATTAGCACTTGAAAATAAGTAATTAATAAAAATATCCATCTTTATCGAATTAAATTAGTACATTTTTGCAGAACGGTATTTTTGTAAAATTAACTTACTGATGCTTTGATAACATTTTCATCTTTCTAAATTGAGATTCGGAACAGGAAACATCATTATTTTGGGGTCTCCACCAATAGTAACAATAAATGCTACGTAAAGCGTTTAAACCAACAAAACATAATCATATGTTATCTAATCTGTATTATACTTTATAGATATAAATATCCATCCAGTTGTATTGTTTGGTGCATGTTTTCCTTTTTGTTTGTATTTTTGTGTGTACACAGAAAATACTCGTCAGTGAAGAAAGAAGTAAAGAAACAAAACTTGTTTGTGAAGAAATAGGAAATAATTTCCTTCTGTATTTCTATTCGCTTTCTTGTAAGATCAAGGCTAAAATGCCGAAGTTATTCCTTTGTTTAAGTGAGATTATTCCTACAACCTATAATAATGAGTTATGCTTGCATTAGTTCGAATGTTTTAAACATTCTTCTCTGAGTTTCGTAGCATAAATCAAATCAAGTATTTTCTGCCGTTATCTATTATCAGCTTTTTTTGTAAATCAGATGTTTTCATCTCATATATATTTAAGTTTAGATAGCCACTATAAAGACACATTTTGTTTATAGACCGTTCCTACTGATGTAATGGACACAGCGATAATGGAACAAACAAAAGATCAAATACATTTCGGTAGAGGATAGTTTTATGAGGTCTAACATGTTTAGTAACTGTTCATGACACGCACCTACCACTAGTTCAGCGGGTGCATAAACATTAAGGTAGGATTTGTAAAGGAACCGTATTGAAGGTTATAATGTATGTTAAGACACAAATGTATATATGTTATTTTATTATAACAGGTATTACAGCAGTGCTTTTTTGTTCATCAACTATTACTTTCGTAAGACATCAACGGCCATAAAATGCAAATTGAGATTTATTTATAATAAATTTATCGGCAATTTAACGTTAAAGATGGGCAGACACATTTACAGTACGCCACGTTCAGCTACCATACTAAATGAAAAATGATTATTCTGCATATTTAAATAGGTTTGGTTGGTTCTAAATTTCGCGCAAAGCTACATGAGGGTTATCTGAACCACCCATCACTAATTTAGCAATGTAAGACTAGAGGGAATGCAGCTAGTCATCACCACCCACCGTTAACTCTTGGGCTACTCTTTTACCAACAAATAGTGGGATTGACCGTAACGTTATAACGCCCCCACGACTGAAAGAGCGAGCATGTTTGATATGTCAGGGGTTCGAACCCGCAATCCTTGGATTATAAATCGAGTGCTTTAACCACCAGTTTAAATAGGAACATCAACACTAATAAATTTATTACAAAGTTTTGTATCAATCGCTGATAGTCTCCACTAATGATGAATTTGTGACTTGATATTAACAATAAATATTTGTAGCAATAAAAAACAGAGGTAACATAAACACATGATTATCACGTTTCTTCTCTGTAGTTCATTTTCAGGATATTTCCTGGTATGATGCTTATACAGTTATCATCATTGTTCAGGTATTCATTATTTTAAGACTGTTCATTTCTCAGTACGTCAAAATAAAGGATTTTAGGTTACTTTCTGTATTGTTTTTTATGATGGATTTATTTACACTCGAAGACTTTGGGATTTCGTGAAACTGTGTTTTAGGTTTCTTTTATTTTAAGTGCTTCATAGTATTCCATGACACTTGTTTGTTAAATTACTTGTTTCCGCGGTAATCCATAAGCATTATATTTTGATTACTTGTTTCTTTGGTACTGAATAATATATATGTTTTTAGTTTTCATATGACTTTGGGTCTTCATGATAGGCAATTTGTAATGTTTTTACCTACAACTTCATTTTCTTAGAGTTTATACTTTCATATATCTATTTATTCAAACCTTCTACTTTATACCAGGTTCATTCATGCGAAGAAGTAGATCCGTGACCGATACATTAGAAGCTTTCTTAATGCTGTAGCTTTAATGCAAAGGTAATTAAATGTAAATTACTTTAGGATCTTCAAGTAGTCAACTTCAGCGACATTGATCCCTTTTTATGCGTGTCTTCATTTGGTCAACAAAAGCTAGTAAAGAAGTAGCATACTCAAATTTTAACCCTCTGAGTTCTTTTGTTGCTGTCAAAAGTAAGCTTGTTCGATTGATTTTTGCGTCTGCCTTTCAAATGGTTTGGCGGTGTTACTCTGTGGTTAAACAAACTTATTATCATTGTTCAGTAAAGCTGTTATGACACTAGTGCTTTGGTGGCTTCACCAGTCAGACAGTGCAATTTCATTCACATCATCTTCTATTTCTGGTATGTTTTTATGTATCCACCGCATATTTAATTATATTTTTACTTCAAATCATCTTTGAATCTAAAAATAAAGTCTGAAAGCATAACGCTTAAAATAAGTATTCGATATCCGAGGTGAGCACAGCGCAGCTAACTCATTGTGTAGCGTTGCAGTTAAACAAAAAACGATTATATTTCTGCTTCATCACAGTTTAATTAATTTGCTGCCAATAAAAAAATTGTCGTCAGTTTTATAATTTTTGAAAATCTCTAATGAAAACATAAGTATTTTTGCACACAGCGCATCTTTCCTATTTCATTCGGATCTTATCTATACTTTAAGCTCCCCCCCCCAGTGGCTCAGCGATATGTCTGCGGACTTACAACGATAAAAACCGCGTTTCCATACCCGTGGTGGGCAGAGCACAGATAGCTTACTGTGTAGCTTTGTGCTTAATTCAAAACAACAACAACTATACTTTAAGCATTCACATTTACCTTGTTCGGTCTTATATTCCTTTTGTGAATTTGGGGATTCAGTTACGTGTTTGTTTCATAATCCGACAGATATTATGCAAGTAATTGTTTAGTAAGTACTTCGTGATACTTGGTTAGATTTTTTGTGTTTTTGTTACTTTTAGATTAAATGTTTCTTTGGTATTTTATAATATTTGATTGTTTGGTCACTCGTTTATTTGATACGTCATAAAGTTGGTTTTCATAATAGCTTGTTGTTAGGCTATTTGCCTCTTTTACATGTCATAATAGGAGTTTATTGCTTAAAATTTATTGCTTCTTTACTACTTTTTGAATCACCTACTTAGTTTGTACTTCATATGAGTTTATCGTGCGTTTCGCTCGGTACATTATATTCTCCTTTGATACTTCAAAGCATCACATTGTTAGATTATTTGTTTCTATGATACTTCAAGTTCAATTAATTACCTACCTATTCGTTTGTTATTTTACGATAGTTGGTTGTTAGATTACTTGTTTTTTTTAATATACTTTTTATATTTGGTTTTGTTTTTCTTCTGCTAGTTTTTTTTTCTATTTTTGTATTGCGCAGACTCAATGGTCTTCGTTATATCTTTTTTATTAGATTACTTAAATTATTTGTTTCTTTGATACTTCATAACAGTTCGATCTAATATTACCTGTTTATTCCAGGATTTTTGATAGTTAGTTATTAGATCACTTGTTTTTGTTTGATGTAACTTGAGGCTACAAAATGTTTTGGATTACTTGCTTCTTTTATCTTTTATTACAGTAGACTTTTAGGCTTAACCGTTTCTTTAATGTTTATTTAATATACAATAAAAACTGATCAACAAATTTCCACGGTATTTCCCTTCATGTATTGGCATTTTGTTTTATTATTACAACTGGATGCTGAAAGAATGACGTAAACACCAGCTTTAAGTTTAGAAATAGACATAGATCAGGAGACGAAAAAATAATTTTGTTCACATTTAAACATACACTAAATGTTATCCTTAACTTACGTTAAATCCTACAAACCTAGTACCTGGTTGAATGTTGTAATGCTTTTCAAGTTTTATAGTACTCAACGGAAATAGTATCTTCGCTGTATAACAAGGATAGATGTAGATCGTATGACATTGAAGTCAAAGCATTTTGCCATTTCAATTAATATTAATTTGCGAACAAAAAAAGCTTTGCACTTACAGCTAAACTAAAAATCAACATGCATAAAAGTCAAACTGCAAAGAATTAGAAATGTTTGACTTTAAATATTATTTAAGATTCTGGTTACTTCCACTACTGTCAGGTTTCAAAGTATTCCTGTGAAGTAAGCTAGCATATTAAATCTTCAAAAGTGTCTGTTATTATCACTACTCGTGTCTGCTTTTTAATTATTTCATTTTATTTTGTATATGAGTATTTACATCATTTTTTCTAATGTCAGTTATAAAAATGTGTAGAAGTATCTTTACTTAGGCAAATAGTAGTGCTCAAAATAATACAGAATACAGTTTTTTAAGTGGTGAAACTTATTCCCATGTCCAAGGCTCTCTGCGTCGACACTGCCCATATGCACAGGACAGTAAAGATGTGTTGTTCTGATGCTGTGGTCATGGAATTTGTCTAGCAATGTGTCTATTTAAAATCTACAAAAACTTGACCTATTCATCTATCACATTCCTACCGCTAAGTAAACCACTGAATGTATATAGTGTGGTATTTTCTTCCCTTCATAATGGTATTGTGCGTGCGGGAGGGACAGGTTTCATGGATTCTTGAGTCTGTATGCCACGCTACTATACTTATCTGTGTTTGTTAGACCTGTTTTCCGTGTAGCATTGAAGTAGAGAAACATTTCAGTATCCATAAGGCGTCGACTATTTTTCTTCTATATTTCTACAGCTAGTTTGAACTTCCATGAAGGACTACTGTTGAGGGGTACGAAGTTCAAGCCTACAGGGGATTCTGTGATTTATAAACTTTCGAATACATTTGTAGAACTTCTAAAAATCAATTTAAATGTTATAAATAAGTAAACAAAGGACATGGTCTATGGTATACCGTTCACAATAAAAACGATCAAGTTGTAAACTCACTCGTAAGATGGAACTAAAAACTAGTCTATTTTACAAGACAGTTAGCTGAAACTTCCCCCAATCTAATTTGCAGCCAACTGGAGCAAAACAATAATGTTTCCATTTGTTGTTCTTGTTTTTTATTTTTTGTTTAGTTTTACGGCTAGTAATTAATATAATCAGGGCAAAAATTGATACATTTTTATACAACATTTATAACTGTGAAAGTTCATTCTTTATTTTACAAAACATTACTGACTTGGGACACATTATGAAAAGTAAAATTATTTTTAAAAGTATTATAGTGTCTTATATCATCATCCAATTATAAGAAACATTGGCATATTTCTGATATTACAGTGAATGTTTCTTTATTGGTGCGCCCCCAGTGGCTCAGCGGTATGTCTGCGGACTTACAACGCTAAAAACCGAGCTTCTATACCCGTGGTGGGCAGAGCACAGATAGAACATTGTGTAGCTTTGTGCTGAATTCAAAAACAACATCTTATCTTTGTTGGTGATCAGGTGGTTAGAGTGCTTGAATAGCAATCTGCGTGTTGCGAGTTCGAATTCTGTCACGGAGCATACTCGCTTCTTCAGGAGTGAGGAATTTGACAGCGGGTAATGTTGACTATCTGCTTTCCCTCCAATCAATCACTTCTAAATTAAGACAGATAGCTTTGTATTTAATTTGTGCGAAATTCAACAAAGAAACAAATTCTTATATGTGTCACAATTTCAAGTTAGACAATGATACATGAATATTAAACTATTTCAGAAATGTTATAAATATTCCGAAATTGTTATCTTATTACTATTTCTGAAAATTTTTGTATTATAATTATCTTTCATGTAAAGGATTCTGCAGAGAGGGCAGTGTATGTGTTCAATGTTGTTTGGGAAAATCTTTTAACAATTTTCAGAATTTATACTTTTTACCCAAAATCTTTTGATAGTCACGGAGTATACGTTTTTTTTATATTTACTATTAATATACCCTGATTAAAGTACCAGAGCACTGATAGCCTTTTGTGCTTAATAACAAACAATGCATATGGTTAATCGGATATCGAAAGTTTTTAAAGACATTATTTTCAGAAAATCTTATACCAGTTTTATCCTCTACTTTTTTCCATTTTTTAGGGAGAGGGGAAGACAAGCCCATTTGAAGGGGTATTACAGTTTCTTACATAAAAAAATAAGTGTTATCATTTGAAAGCTTTCTCCGTTAAATATGTTACTTGAAAAAGATTTTGCCGTGGATTATAGGATACAGCACCTGGCCATTTGTCACACTTACAAGTATTGTATAATACATATCATACTGCCCCTCTTCATCAGGCCCAGCATCTAGTAGAAATTTTAAAAAAACAGACAGAAAGCTTAGGTACAAATTTAAATAAAGATTTGTTTGTTTATTCGTTTTTTTCTTTGTGTTTTTTCTTCTTCGCTTCATTTTCTGCAAAACATTTCCAGAAACTACAGAACTGAGCAGTTAGAAGATCTTTGAAAATTGGAAAACAAGATCATGAAGTGGTTTGCTTATTCACAGTTCCATTTAAATACTGAAGTTATTTAGGCATAAATAGAAAAAATATATATTCTTTTCCAGATAATACGACTTTATCATATTCTGGTAAATTAAAGGAAGCTCTGTCTTTCTTAAGGGATTGTTTAATAAATATCAAAAACTATTTGTTTTAAATTTTTTCGCAAAGTTACATGAGGGCTATCTGCGCTAGCCGTTCCTAATTTAGCAGTGAAAGCAGTTTACCGTCAACTCTTGGACTACTCTTTTGCCAACGAATAGTGTAATTGATCGTGAGTTATAACGTCCCCATGGCTGAAAGAGCGAGCATGTTGGTTTGACTGGGATTCGAACCCGCGACCCTTGAATTACTCTAACCACCTGGCCATACAGGGCCATCAAAAAGTGATGCCACCAAGTGGCGCAGCGGTAATTCTGCAGATTTATAATATTGAAAATTGGATTTCCATACCTTCAGTTCGTACAGATGACCCCTTTATGCTTAACAATAAATAAACACAAATTGGTTCAGTAATAATTTAGTTTTTAACGTCCAGAAAACTAAATATATTGGTTTTGTATTTGGTAAAATCAAATACATACGTAGGTAATAAAATTTGTTTGTTTGTTTGTTTTGTTTTTGAATTTTGCACAAAGCTACTTGAGAGCTATCTGTGCTAGCAGTCCCTAATTTAGTAGTGTAAGACTAAAGGGAAGGCAGCTAGTCACCACAACCCACCGCCAGCTTGACCGTCACATTATAACGTCCCCACGGCTAGGAGGGCGAGCATATTTGGCGCGATGGGGATGCGAATCCGCGACCCTCAGATTACGAGTCGCACACCTTAACACGCTTGGCCATTCCCGGCCTCAGATAATAAAATACATATTTTTTTCTGTTTACCCACTTAATAGCTTAATCCGCGACTTTGAACTTAATAAAGGAGCGAATCAGTTTAGGTTGCAGCGACTTGTAGTCGGGTGATTTAGTATCCGAGAATGACACGCACACGCATCATTGCTGTTGTTTCCTGGTGAAAGACAGCTTACCTCAATCGTTTCTGTTTACCCAGCTATATGATGGATAAGAGGTGCTAGCTATAGATTAACCTGCAATGGCTTGGATCGCGTCCAAAATGAATGTGTCATCTTTCTCACCGGCTTGTGTCAATTACGCCGGAATTCAACATCGAATTTCGTGTGCTACATCAGCATAGAAGGGATTGGATTTTTTTACGATTCATTTATATATGTTGGCAAGTCAGTAATAATTATAAAAAGTGATATTCTAATTTATAAATTTTACTACACAAACTAACTTGTTGATTTTCTTTCTCAAAATGATTTGTAATGTTTGGATAAAATTGTATTTAAATTGTAGGCATATGCATGGAACGGCTATATGAATGAACTTTAGAAACATTAATACACGTAAAATAATAATTTTGTCAATCCTATTTTAAAAAAATAACGTTTGGTAGTATTATAAATAAATTACAAAGAGCTAGGAACGTGGCATGATTGAAAATTATATTTAATGAAATATTGAAAACAGCAAAATGTGAAAAAATACTTATATTCAATTCATGATTATAAAAAAATTATATTTTTTTAGAAATAAAGCATAAATATATAAACTAAGTTATCTATATTTTCAGCTAAAATTGTCTAAATTATTGCCAAATTTGTTAAAAGTAATAAAAATATATAATTAAAAATAGTATAATTTGACTGTTAAATCAAAATGACATTGTTTTCATTAAAAAATAATAAAATGAAAACTTTGGATATTCTGTTGAATTTTGGTACCGTAAGGTTATATAATAAAGTAAAAAAGTGTATTTATCCATTCTTCAAACAAATAATTTATAGAAGGGGTATTATATTTTCTCTTTTTTTATAATTTTTCAAGGAAACCCTAAAACATATTTTTTTATGTTGATTAAAAATAATGTTTTGTTTAACTGTTTAATATTATGATATTCAATAAAAACTATGTTATTAACCATGGTGTAAAAATCTTAAATAATAACAAGCATATATGAGAAATATAAATACCATAATGCACTTCAAATTTATTAACATTCAAAATTATTTCTGAGAATATCCTTATATTATAATCTGTTTTGTCTCTTATTTGCAGTTGTATTTTCCTTTTTTTTATTCTACAAAAAGATAAATTCAGATTCAAGGTGTTAAAGCAGAGATATGTTAATATCAGTTTTAATATTGTTCGAAGAGCACGGATAAGAGTTTACTAATGAGAAACTAGGTAAAACACCCAGTAAATATTTGTACGGGACTGTGAAAAGTGGCTATTATATTGAAAATACAGGGTGAGTTCGTTTACTAACGAGTAAAAATTCAATTCAAGTCAAAGCCACCACCTCGGAGTAACTTCTGCTAATAAGGTGGCCTCGTGTATCATTTTGTGTGTTGAATTTGCAGTGAATTTAAATATAACATTGATAAACAATCAAATACATTTACGAATGTGAAACTAGCTAGGTAAGCTAAATTTGTTTTTAGTGACTCGCATATCTTCTATTTATGCCAATGTTCGTAATTTCTCGCAAATCAAAATTATAACACCATAGGTTACCTTGCAGATAGGTATAAGTTACATAGATCAATAAACCAGTTCATATTTTTAAAGATCTTTATATTCCGGATAATATACGGGCTGGCTTACAACAGCAAGGTTAAAACCCATGCACTACAAGACTAAAAGTAAAGATGTATATATGTCTTTATCTCAATATTATTACTATGATGTATTTAAATAGAAGTAGATTTCAGAAATAAATATTCACTATTAGTAACCTCACTGGCTTACAAAACATGTTAGTGTCAAATTTTAAGCCAAATATAAATTTAAAACATTTATGTGGAAACTTGATGTGAGTGTAAGTTGATTTGAAACGAATTTATAAAAATCGGTGAATATTTTATATCTTATTAACTCATACTTTTAGCATATCCTGTACAAATTTCAGTGCGTGTTTAAAGATTACTACAAAATTGTCTGTAATTCAGGGTAAAGAGAACATTTAAAGTCCAGACTTGAAGCAACTGCTACATTAGAGTCGTGTTTCTATCTCTATTGGGTTTTTTTTACATACTATTATTATTGTTCTGTTAGATCAAATCAAACAATGTGCTATAAGCACTTTGATTACGATAAATAATTAAGCATCGAATTTCAGCATAGCAAGTTAGTAAACGTGGTATATTCGTATATTTTAACTGAACTTAATTCACTCAGTCCAAATACATTTTATAAACATATACAAAATTATTAAGCACAAAGTTATCAATCTGAACTATGACCACCATAAATATCGAAACTTTGAGCATGTTAAAATCTCAGGTTTACTTCGGAGTTATCGGGGCCTTTGTAAATATGTAACACATTTCATTTTCTAATGAGTTTATGATTTTAAACTAATTAAAGTAAATTCTCAGCAAGCTTACATATTTCGTACCACAAGAATATTACAAAACAGTTCTACATGCTATCTAGACAGCATCGTAATAATTTATTTTGAAACGTCTCAGATAACATTGTTCATTTATAAAATAGCTTCAATTAGTACATTGGAAATTTGGATTGAATTCAAAGGGAGATGATGTAAGCTAAAAATATTACCCATAAAGGGAACACCTTATTTTCGCTGAACGTGACACCAATGGTAAAATCAGAAATAGTTTAATTTAATTTAGTAATACATGTAACACAACACACGTATGAATATAATAAGACTGTATTCTATTCTGTATATCTTGAAAAAACATACACATATAATAACATTATATACCGAAAATACGTAATTTTGTGAAATAATTGAAAATATCATTCTTTGATTTGTTCCTCAGATTTATAAAGCTAAAATTAAGGGCTCGATTCCCTTCGGTGAACATAATAGACAGCCTGATATGGCTTTGCCATAAGAAAACACATATTATCTGATTTGCAGTTATTCATATTGATGTGATTAAATGCACTTTAAAGAGTTTCTAATCTTTCAATGTTCAATAATTTTCATGAAAGTTAGAATCTTACACAACGGAACATTTAGGACATCAACGAGCATTCATATCACAACCCAAGACATTTCAAAGCAAAACCGTCATCCGCAAGTTAAATCTACGATTATGAAAGAGAACCTTCTGTTCCAAAAGCTTGTATCATGAAGAAAGTAAACACAATAAAACTAGGAAGGTAAATACGTCCTGGCACCGTTAACAATACAGTAAGCAAGTACTTGAAGTTAACGAAAGCTCACAAACATCCAAACACATAGCACTGAAAGGGTGCTGAAGAAACTGGAACCACGACAATCTCGTTCAACCACATGCTTTCCAAGTCCTTCCATGTAGCTCCATTGGACTGTTGTGTCTATGATCTGCTTAAACTTTAACTTGGTTTTTGAAAGCCGGCGTTCATATACAATGGGGTCTCTGTGAGAAATGTGTCACATCATATGATTCGAGATGTCAGAACTACCTCATATCCTTTGTAGAGTTTTGATAACATTGCAATTGTTGTATAAGATAATAATGCGTGATCATAATTATCAGATCAACCCTCCGTAGGTTTCTTATCCTGTGTCCTGTTTTCTAACCGGATAAAGAAGTATCATTTAATATCTCTAACAACGTATTGTGGATGTAAAGACATACAAACGTAAGAACTAAGATCAGAGTGAGAAAACGCTGCATAAATACTAGAGATACTGTATGGAATAGATAACTGGACTTGGACAAGAGTGCAAGAACAGGGAACGGCTAGTTTCAATGGTGAGTGGAATAACTTGCCAGGAGAAGATGACAAAAGTGAAGGAACGAAGGATGTCTGAACAAAGGAGATTGAGTTAGGAGAGAAATGCAAGGAGCTCTGTGGACCAGGTAAAGGACAGACAACGAGGAAAACACTAGTCATGAAGAGGAATGCACCACCGAACACGTATAACTGACTGACTGACTGGAAATTTTATATCTGTATAGAGTGTAAAAAAACCCTTCAAATAACAAATGTGTTTTTCGCTTTATCTTTTCTGCAGATATTTCAAAGTAAAATATTTTACGAAATGTTTACAATATAAGATACAAACATTTACATAACTTTAGAACGTGAAATTTATTTTTTATTGTTATTACTTAATTTATATATTTTTTATTTACTGCTAGAAAATAAATAAAAGTTTACGTACATGCAGTTGGTTCTTAATAAAACTGCTTTATAATTCATTTACTGATGTTGTAATGAATAATTAATATTTCAACAACTCTTCGGTTTGCTCGACTTCTTTTTACTACAATACGGTGTGCTTCTCAAGATGTTTTATCGAACCGTTCTGTGCTTAACCAATTCCTAGGTGGCATTTGAAAAGCAATAAATTTTGTGTAAATATAACATCATGATTGAACAGTTATAAACATATTTATACTTGTTGCATTCCGTCTTCATGTTAAAGTACGTATTTCGTTTAGTTTTACTTTCATCTTTAGTTTATTAGCTTTAACACTCTCAATGTTGTCATTTCGTATTATTGCATTTTGTACTAACTTCATCACGCATGATCAATTTGCTGAATAAAATATGTGTATAACCTGTTGTATTAAACATGACATCGCATCGTGACAGTTGTTTAAAGAATCACATGATATGAAGCAGACTATGTATACGAATCTTTCTGGGTGGTCCCTTACGTCGTGTAATCTTCCTGCCACACGTTTTTCAATAGGTTAAATTTCTAACTAAATTGTGGGTATGAATAGATCGCTAGGAACATACTGTGAAAGATTTGTCACTAATGGTTTGGTTTGTTTTCAATTTCGCGCAAAGCTACACGAGAGCTATCTGCTCTAGCCGTCCCTAACTTTGTAGTGCAAGACTAGAGGGAAGGCAGCTATTCATCACCACACACCACCAACTCTTGGGCTACTCTTTTACCAACGAATAGTGGGATTGACCGTCACAATATAACACCCCATGGGTGAAAGGGTAAGCATGTTTGGTGCGACGGCGAATCGAACCCGCGACCCACAGATTACGAGTCAAACGCCTTAACCCACCTGGCCATGCCGGGCAACTAAAAGAGGACTATCTGCGATAGTCATCCCTAATTTAGCAGTGTAAGACGAAATGAAAGTTAGCTAGTACTCACCGCCCACCGCCAACTCTTGGGCTATTCTTTTGTCAACAAACAGTGGGATTGACTGTTTAATCATAACGCCCTCAAGGCTGAAAGGACGAGTATGGTTGGTGTGACAGGTTGTCAATAAAGTGTTTGTAAACACAAGTAAACTTTTCTTGCAACATATTCAAAATGTAATTATGTAACTATTACATGTATATTAGAAATAATTTTGATTCAAAATCTACAGCAAAGCGACAGTTGGTTGGAAAGCCAACGATACGAAAAATGTATCTTTTACGAAATTAAAAAAAATATAGAACTATATACTCCTAAAAACCTAGAACACCAGTTAAATTCAGCGTGTTTCTAGTCACTCAAATGTCCAATATCATTTTAATTACTCTAAAACAATACTTCAACAGTATGTTTAATTTTATATGCTCGTACTTAGGTATAACCGTAGGTCTGGTACTGAAGTCTTCAGTGAGGCTATTAATAGGTTTGTCATTCTTATTCTTGTTATCGGAATTCGTCCTATGTCTACAAATAAAAACATATCTGATCGCAACGTAATTTTCCAATGTTATATATTTTAAAAGTTTGATATTTAAGTTAGATAAATAATTTTATTTCGTTAGAAGCTTTTTAATTCAAACCCTTCCATGTTTCAGAGGTAAGTTTGAATATTATAACGCTAAAATTTGGTGTTCGATAGCTTCGGTAAGATCAACACAAATATTCCATTATACAATTTGTCTGAATAACAACAAAAATTTGATTCAACTTGTTCATTTAATCGTAATTAATTCAATAATTATTCATTTAATAAGCTGTTTAAATAACAATTCCCAAATTATTATTATTGCTGTCGTTCTTCGCTCTTCTTTTCAGAACTATTCATGGTGTAAAAAAAGTCTTTGGAATAAAGTAAACCGTAAATTAAAATAAGGCACTCGACTCATAATCCGTGGATCGCGGGTTCGAATTCTCCTCACACCAAACATGCTCGCACCTTTTAACCGTGGGAGCGTTATAATGTGATGGTCAGACCACTATTCGTTGGCAAAAGAGTAGCCCAAGAGTTGGCGATGGGTGGTGATGACTAGTTGCCTTCCATCTAGTCTTACACTGCTAAATTAGTTATGACTAGCGCAGATAGCCCTCGTGTAGCTTTGCGCGAAATTCAAAAACAAACAAACTTTATAATATCAACATTAATGAATACAATACAATAATGAAACAATAAGTATCTTAGCTGGTTTATGGAATCTCTTCTGATGTTTTCGGAACGATATAATTTACAAGAATGGGAAATTTTTGTATTGGTTTTATTCAAGAGAACTAATTCTAAGTATTTTTTTTTGTTTTACTGAATCTGCTTAAACGTGTGGATAAAAATATAAAAAGCAAACAAAATTTATTCAATTATTTCATATTTCTTTTAACACATAGCTACACAATGATCTTTATGTGTTCTACTTATCTCGGTGAATCAAACCTTGGAAATTAGCGTTGTGAGTCCGTAAACCTACGACTGACCCATCGGAAAACTTACTGTGTTTTAAAGAGTATCTTATATTAAAACGTAAAATAAACTGAGTTAAATAATTAATTACTATTTTTGAACTAGCTAAAATAATTGTGAAATTATTTGGCATTTAAAAATGTCCCTATGAAACATAGTTGCGAAATATTTAATTGATACTAACACTGCGTATATTTCCAAGAATTATTTTGAACTAACAATGTACTTCAAACGGTAAAAAGTGACATCTCTGATAATATTACTCGAATAACTTAATTTGAAATTTGATAATTGCTAGTACATAATAAAGTAGTATCAATAACAATGCACACATTTCTGAAGTAATACGAAGCAAACAAAGATATAGAAAAGGTGGCATCATTAACAAAGACATTCTTTCATCTAATTCTAAACAGTCACAACTATAATAAAAAGCAATAATACTAAAAAACGCGTTCCTTAGACACAAGTACAGGGGTCGTCATAATGATGCCATAAACTCAGAGAACGGCATAATAATGCCATGAACGCATCTCAAATATAGGTATGAGCAGCTAACATGACAAAGAAGAAAGTATTTCAGTCAAACAGGTTTTTCTGGTGTAATTCGAACAAACATAAGTACGGAGTAAATGGTCTTGGAAACAAACACCAATCTCTGATGTAATTATATTCAAACGTAAGGAAAAGTATGCTACCACACACTAGCAGTTTTGGTATAATGCGAATCAAACAAACACAGAAAAAGTAGTTCTAATAACAAGATAGCAGGCACTCTTATGTGGCAAGTGTGAACGTCCAGGACAAATATTACTTCTCAAAAGAATCTTTCTTGACTAGAACGTCAAGTGTACGTATGATAACAATGCTAAAAAATGTATTTTTCTGGGATACTTTTTACCAAAAGTAACTAACCAAAAGTAGTTTCTAAGGTAGTAACATGACATTCTCGTGAATCAAAACTATGTCGCTGTCTATGCAGCTCACCTGTTTAATAAAGGCAGTTTGATTTGTTCAGAGATAATAATATTTTTTTAGTGATCTTCTCTTGTTAATACTTTTGGAAACAAGACCCTCTTTACGTCCAAACAAGATCTGCACCATGTCCAAACAAGATCCGTTCCACGACCAAACAAGACCTCCACCATGTCCAAACAAGATCCGCTCCCCGTCCAAATAAGACACACTCCACATCCAAACAGAATTTGCGCATGTCCAAACAAGAAGTGCTTCGCGTGTAAACATAACGTGTTTCACGTGCAACCGGGATCTGCTCCATCCCAACAGAACCTGCGCCACATCCAGGCTATAGTTTTGTTCACGGCAAGTTATAATTTGCTTTTATTATAAGTTAATAACAATTGCTTTACTGAACGGCCTGGCATGGCCAAGCGCGTTAAGGCGTGCGACTCCTTATCTGAGGGTCGCGGGTTCGCATCCCCGTCGCGCCAAACATGCTCGCCCTTTCAGCCGTTGGGACGTTATAATTTGACGGTCAATCCCACTATTCGTTGGTAAAAGAGTAGCCCAAGAGTTGGCGGTGGGTGGTGATGACTAGCTGCCTTCCCTCTAGTCTTACACTGCTAAATTAGGGACGGCTAGCACACATAGCCCTCGAGTAGCTTTGTGCGAAATTCAAAAACAAACAAACAAACTAAACTTTAATGAACTTTTTAAATTCGTTTTTCTGTACTTTGGATCTAAACGAACAACGATCAAATTACGCTATTATGTCAGACTAGAGCAGATGGTAAGTAGCCTTACAGTTGACTTGCTACTTCAAAGTAGTCTGTCAACTGACAATTAGGGACATCTATGCGTATATAAGCTTTTGGGTGAAAATTCTGAAACGAACAGTAGCTTTTGCTTTTTAGGTAATTTGTTCCAATCGTTATTGAAGATTTAGTACTAATTAAATTATTAAACAAGAACACTCTGGTCTTTCTTGATTAAATTTTAAAGTTTATTCCATATCCTTTTCAATTTTTTTTCACGTTAACGTTACTTTTGTAGAATTCACTTATATCACTGCACTTTTTCATTAAATGCTGTCAATTCGTTAGTTACTGAGTGTACATAATCCCACTGAAAATGTGTATTTCTGCCTTATTTTTTCTATATTTATGCTTTTTTCAAGTTAAATATGTTTGATTCATATTTCTCCTATAATTATATAACCATTACACAACGAAAATTACTTCCCTTTTTTAAATTTTAATTATCATAAGAACCAAACTCAATTTTATGTCATCCTTTTATTTTCTCAGTATAGTGTGCAATAAAGACATTTGAACGTTTAGAAACAAAACATTTCCTTGGGTAATAAACTATAGTAATAAAGTGTAAAGAAACAAATTTACATATAGAAAACTACAGTAAAATGATGAAGAACTTTATAAGAGTAATATCTACTAAAATTATATACAAACATTTCAATATACAAAATAGTAGTTGATTATTTTAAAAGAATTATTCCATTAAGGTAAGTCGTGAGGTTGATTATTAAAACAATGACATACTGAACCATGCGAATAACATAAGCTCTTTTCAAGTAAGTTTTACACTTGTACCAGTATCAAATGTTAATAGACTATTTTATTATCTTATCTTATCTTTAGGTTATCTTATAACCCATTACCTAGTCAGGTTTTCTTTCCTCTGAATGTTGAGACCATTTGTGTGTTCTGGAGATCAGTAATTATTTCAGTTTTAGTTTTTCTTCTGTTTGCTACGTAATTTCACAAAGATATATCTGTCATCACAGAATAGTCAAATACAATCACCGACTTTCATCTTGTCAAGTATGATTATGATAATTATCATTATTTAGTTTCGTTTCAGATGTCCATGAACGTTACCCATTAATACAAGTAACAATGGTTTAATGTTGTCATTCCAATTTGGCATATGGTATGTGAAATTAACTGCTTTTACAATAAAATAAAACAGCAGAATAATTAAAGACAATTTTGCACTAATATCGGTGTATAGAAAAAAGACCCAAGTTTTTGTGTTTTTTTTTTTCAAGAGCGTTATAAGTCAATAAACTTACTGCTGGCCCATCATGGGGTAGTTACAAAAAATGTGGTAAATATTCTGGTATTGGGTCTAATGGAAAAAGCATACAAAACTAATTAAAATCCGAAGAAACTACGTTGTGTTCTGAAAAAATTAAATGTCTGTTTTTGTTTTTGAATTTCGCACAAAGCTACTCGAGGGCTATGTGTGCTAGCCGTCCCTAATTTAGCAGTGTAAGACTAGAGGGAAGGCAGCTAGTCATCACCACCCACCGCCAACTCTTGGGCTACTCTTTTACCAACGAATAGTGGGATTGACCGTCACATTATAACGCCCCCACGGCTGAAAGGGCGAGCATGTTTGGCGCGATGAGGATGCGAACCCGCGACCCTTAGATTACGAGTCGCTTGGCCATGCCGGGCCAAAATTAAATGTCACAAGCAAACGTCGGGTAACGCTCATAATAAGTGACCATAAATATATCTCAAAACTATTTGACCAATACATTCACCAATAGCACGGCCGGTAGCAGTAGTGATGCAACTCTCCAAGAACCCCAAATACGCTCTTTACATCACAGGATTCTATAGGAATTCAATATTCATTAAAAGAAAGAAACATTACAACTACATTTTGCGAAAACGGAAGAAATATGGCAATGCTATATAATATTGAATAAAATATTATTATGCTTTAATCTAGTTTATAGTGTATAACTTAAGAAAGATTTACAACGTACTATACGTCATATATTCTTCAACTTTCGCTCTCTGTTTTTTGTTGTTAGTGGTACTGGTGTTTTTTTAGAGCAGTAATACAATTAACAGCTGGTACTCGTGCGGTTGAAAGGAAAAAGAGTTAAGTTTGTTGACAGACGTGTGAAACACATTGATAAATTGTTGCGTCCACCAAATAGCTCATTGATCAAATTAACGTTGTTCAGTATTGCTTGTATTGCTGTTTCTTAATAGGTGTTTTATGCATCAGGTAAGTCGTTAAGCCTATATCGGTATAGCTCCCTTTTTTGCGGCCATGAAAATTGTGTGAAACCTGCGTCAAAGCCAAACACGAACATAACATCACCTACAGCTTCTGTAACAGCATCGCACAGGTTCTTTCTCACAACAGCTTTTTTAATTTTCAGTTACCATTTTGCATATTTAACATCACGCAATCACTAATTACATCATTCCGTTTGCCCTTAAGGAACGCTACCTACAGTTACACCATAAATGTGATGGGAACCTCCGGGACTAGGTGGAAATAACCCCACAAATTATAGGGTAGCTTAACTGCTATAAATCAGTTAGTCTGATAAACTAAGTAGCGTAGATACCTGGTCGAGAAAAAAAGAAACAGGTATATTTAAAAAGCATTTAGTTCCTTTAAGTTGTTTAAATGTTATTTTTAATCATGTGTCCCTGTCCAAATTTTGTAATTTCTATCGATCTAAGATAAGTTAAGATTAATGTTAACCTGCAAAGAAAGATACAGAAATCTAGAAATCTCATATGTTTTCTTTTAAGCACTACTTACATCATTTGTTAAGGATCATTTCAACTCGTGGCAACTTTGTTGGTTCTTGTTGGTTACTTCATCTATACTGCTGAATAAAATAAATTAACTTTCGTGTATTATTGTTAACGGCATGGCCAAGTGTGTTAAGGCGTTCGACTCGTAATCCGAGGGTCGCAGGTTCGAATCCCGGTCGCACCAAACATGTTCGCTCTTTCAGCCGTGTGGGGCGTTATAATATTTCGATCAAAACCACTATTCGTTGATAAAAGAGTAGCCCAAGAGTTGGCGGTGGGTGGTGATGACTAGCTGCCTTTCCTCTAGTCTTACACTGCTAAATTATGGACGGTTAACGCAGATAGCTCTCGAGTAGCTTTGCGCGAAATTTCAAAAATCAAACAAACAATTATTGTTAATTTTTGCCATACTTTATTTATGATGGAACTACCAGCATTGTAAGTGAACTGGTACTATCAGTCCCCCAATTTCAACGTTATTGATATGCCTATGATAATAACCAATACAGAATTAAAAGAAGTGTTCTGTTATGTAAATATTAAAACGTGTTTATTGTTGGATATACAGGGTATAATGTTTATTGATACAAAGTTTCACAGGGTTAATCTGGTTGAAATATTATAGCTATAAATATACTCCATATATACATCAACAAACACGGTTTAAATATCTATCATAGAGTTATAAAAATACCCTGGACTTTTCTTTCTAATATCGGTTTAACACATAAACTTTATTTAGTATAAATGAGGCTTAAACGTAGTTTATATTTGCTGGAGAGTACGAAAGGTATGAGGCTGTAATATGTTTCCTGCATCCGTCAAACTATGACGTGTGCAGGTACAAACAAACTGTCTTCATCTTTTAACATTATGTCCCTTCCAGGACTATCCGTCAACTGGTGATGTGTTGGGACAAAAGATGTCGCGTGGTTTTAACAGATTGTGATTGAAAACCAGCCAAAATTCCAAAAGAAGCAATAGTTTCCGGTGCAGTAACACGTAATACCTTACGTTAGTTTACCGTAAGGCCTTCTGTGTGTATATCTAAATGGTTGATGTCTTTATTGAAACTTAAACCTTTTGATGTTTTGTATTCTGCATCGCCATTTTTCCGTGGCACAGATTAGGGGTGATAAGAAAATGAAAGACCACCAGCACATATCGCAACAAATATTATTGTCACTTAACTGTAGCATTCGCATTTATTTCAAGACCACCACGGTCAGTGGGTCATTTGACACCAAGAATGAACCAGGTTTATCTGCATGATCTGTTGTCCTACTGGTACAGAGGATCTTACGATCGTATTACTTCTGGCCAGATACATATGACTTCTCTATTACGGAATTCACCATTGACCTCTACGTTATCCATCATCTGGGCGTGACGTTGGAGCAACAACTCACATCAAACAACCTCCTGTACAGGTCATGTGGCTATAGAGCCAAGAAATGAATAGATCTTTCAGTTCAACGTTAGCATTCTCATTCAAACTACCGTTAGTTTAGGTTAAACTTTCCTTGCACTAGAATATCATTGTTAACTATAGAAAATATTCTAGATAAGAACCCACTCATGCAAATCAAAAGCGTCACTCACAGCGAAAGAACACCGATATAAGAGTTGTGCCTTATCATGCATATGATCAAAATCTTGAGATGTAGTACAAAAAATTGTTAAAACCTATGCATTTGAAATGAGGTACAATACAAAATTAATAAAAATAACATATTTCACTAATTGTAGTAACTAAGCACAACATAAAGGAGACTAATGAAAATTAAGTTAAGCGATATTTATTTGTTTGTAATTACGTAAGAAGCTGTACAATAGCTTACCTGTAGTGTGCTCACTACTGGTATTGAAACCAAAGGTTTAGTGTTATTAGCCACCAGACTTACTGCTAAGTCAGAAGATGTTACAAAGTATTTAATATCAAACAAACAAAATAAAAAACTTTATAGCTGTTGTTGTTGGCTTGCTTTTCATCAATGCAAAGCTACATAATTGGGTGTCTGAGCTTTGCTCAAAATGGGGAACCGAACCTTAAATTTCAGCGTTTTAAGTCGGAAAACTTACCAGAAAACTTTAATATACAAAGGGTCAACATCACAATCTATTTTACGTACTTTTTCTTTCTTTTTTACAAAATGAAGACGTCTGAAAATAATTACTATTTAATATGAACATCTTATCAGAGCCAGAAAAATATCAGTTTATTCATACTAAAACTCTGACACCTGAACTTTTAAACGCATTAGTTATTTATAAAACACTGTGCTTTATCGCAGTAGTGAGAAATATCAATGTCATTAAGTGTTTTAATTTAGTGGATAAAAAAATATTTGTTTCATTATTTTGAGACTAAATACGGAAAGAAAAATCCTGTCGAGTATCTTTTTCAAGAAATTCTATTTAATCAAGCGAATGCTCATTAAAAAACCAAGGTCGGAGTTCTGTTCAAAAGAGTACGCTCACTCCTTCCCAAGGGGAAAACTCTTGTCTGCGAATGAACGACTTAATACTGCAAGTGTAGGTTAGAACAGATCATAACCTATTATTAAACACTTTCTGATTATGGACCACTGAAAATATTCATACAGTCTATATAAAACTTTTGTTCTAGTAGATAAGCTTTAGTTGTACAAAGGAGAGAACAACAAGAAAACAATATTATCCTGCAAGTCTCTTGAATTATAGTCTTGCGAAAAAATATACACTTATATTGCCCATTTCTTACTGAACACTGGTTTGAATTTTGCGATTAGCTACACTACGGGAGGGCTACCCCCGTAATTAGCAATAAGAAGCTAGAGGGAAGGCAGATAGTCATCTTCATCCATCGTTAACACTTATGATACTGTTTTAGCAACGAATAGTAGGATTGATCGTCATGTTATAACGTTTGCACGGCTAAAAGAGCGAGAATATTTAGTGAGACGGGGATTCGAACCCGTGATTCTCAGATGACGAGTCTATCACCCTAACAAATTGGCCTACTGAGCACTGAGAGACGATCTAAAAGGTGGCTTTAATTTTAAAACAAATTAAGGTTGCATTCAACAGTAGAAACAAAATCTTTCCACCCATAAGAATCATGATTCTACAATTATAATTATATTAACAATAATTGTAATAATTTATGATGTATTTTATTATTTGATTATATTAATATTATTGTATTCCTATTATTTCCTAATTTGATCCTCTCTTTGGTTTTGAGGCCCGGCATGGCCAGGTGGGTTAAGGCATTCGACTCGTGATCTGAGAGTCGCGGGTTCGAATCCCCATCGCACCAAACACACTCGCTCTTTCAGCCCTAGAGTTATCTAGAGCTATAACAGCCCTAGATTGGCCGTTATAATGTGCGGCCAATCCCATTATTCGTTGGTAAAAGAGTAGCCCAAGAGTTAACCGTGGGTGGTGATGACCAGCTGCCTTCCCTCTAGTCTTACACTGCTAAATTAGGGACAGCTAGTGCAGATAGCCCTCGTGTAGTTTAGCGCGAAATTCAAAGCAAACAAACTCTTTGGTTTTGCATAATGTTTTTGTTAATGTGTTTCACTGATGTTAATGTTAATTTGAATAAAACCTGTATCACGTTTGATCGTGATACGAAATATAAAGAAATACAGAAGCAAAAATTTAATGACCAGATTTTGTCTCGTCCTTTCACGCAAGGTATACACATTACTCTTTTCTGAAAATTTTCCAGATTTGTCTTGAAATGTTTTTGTTTTTCACACAATAGAAATTTCAGAAAATTTACTTGCCTACAGAACCACACAAAAAAAAAAAAATATTTTAGCAAACAAATGCACGATGGTGTTTGTTTTCAGATTAGAAAACACGTATGTTATTTCACACCTGGTTTCTCAATACTTTTTCTCATTTAAGGTGTTTTTGTAGAGGGTGCCTTCCTCATTACACTGATTCAAAATTCTAAGAATGTGTTGACAAATAAGTTTGAGTTTTGAGAACCTCGATGTTTCATTTCAACGTACACAGGGCTCTTCACTTCAGTCCTCTGAATGACAAGAAATATTTCTTTTCATAACAATAGCAGCAAGTTATGCAGTAAACAGTTTCCTGGGCTTCGACCCCATCGCTTCAAAATGGCAGCTGTTTTCATCTAATGATGCATAACATTGGTGTAAAGTACCCTTGTTCAAGTCTGCTGATTTTGTCCACTCACCGGCTCAAAAGGTTCTTCAACCCAAGAAATTATTGTCCATTTTGTCGCGGGATGTCATATCTGTGGCTCACAAGTTTCATTCTATTGTAAGAACTTCTCGAGACCCAGATCTTGAACTTCGGAGCTTGAAGTGTTTATTTGTTGTGAGTAATTTTTTCTCCATTTTTTTATTTAAAGTTGTAAACAACACTTTGTCTTTGAAATATACAAAATATTAGTAGAAATAGCATACGTTATATATATATATTACAAAGAGAAATAACGAGATATTATAAAATCTTCTAAAAGAAGTCTCACAAAAACTGCTCTGTAATAAATGGCAGATAAAATAGTAAACCTATACATATCGCTAAACAGAATATACCTATTTTGGATTTGGTCGTCTTGTAATTTTGTATTTGTTGTTTCAGAATATCGTTTTTACATTTGAGTAATTGAATAGAGACAGTAGAATAAAGCATCTACAATACGTATTTTCAAGCATGATTCATCTGCTTTTTGGAATGCCTAGTGTAATTTCTATTTTAGTCATGAAATACATCATCTCGAGCAAGTTTCCGGGACGAATACGTTTCGAAACGTTTGGTAGCAAATCAAACAGCATAGAAAAAACACTAAAACAGCAATGTAAAGCTTCTTGTGGCCCATGAACTACTTGATTTATGTACAAAATTCTATAAATTACGTTTAAAAAGCTAATAATTTAACAGAGACATTGCATTTTACTAGTTTTATAAAGCAGCACCGATAGATAACATATATCTCATGTGAATATAAGAGAATATACTATAAAATGAAAACTAATTATACATGAACGTATAAAAAAAGATCGCTCATACCAACTAAAGGTTTTGCTACAAGTAAAGATGGTGCCTTGTATTTATACATAGCTTGTGTGTGTGTGAAGAACTTTTAAAAGATGCAGTAATGATTACATAGAATCACCTCGTTTATTGTGGTTCATGTTCAAGGAATTTCATTAATATATTCCATTTTATGATTCATATTTAACTTTCGATCGTTTCGAAATTTACACGTTTCAACATCAGCAATCTAAAATGTTTTTACAAAACGTTCGTATGTAGTATTTGAATTTCGCGCAAAGCTACACGAGGGCTATCTGCGCTAGCCGTCCATAATCTAGTAGTCTAAGACTATAGAGAAAACAGCTAATCATCACCACCCACCTCCAGCTCTTGGGCTACTCTTTTGACCATTACATTATAACGCCCCCTCGGCTGTAAGGGCGAGCATGTTTGGTGTGATGGAGATTCGAACCCGCTACCTTCGGATTACGAGTCATATGCCTTAACCATCTGGCCATGCCGAGCCTGTGTGTATTGTATAATTATATATATAACAACAAACTATATATTTTATATATGGAAAAAAAATTTACACAGAATATAAAGAGCAGGAAATTTTGGGTAAAGGAATCAAGTACGAAAACTTTATGCACAAAACAAGTTTATAACTTCACTGAATATATTAACAAAGTTAAAGAGGATTTCTATTCTCTCTCCTTTTGATAAGAAAATTTTATAATTTCAAAGGCATTCATTCAAAATTTTTAATAACCCTTACGAAATAAAATAAATGTAATATAAAATTATATAAACAAAATTTGACCATTTTTTCGTCAATATCGTACAGATTTTGGCTAAATTACCTGTTTAAAACAACTAATTTAAAACATTTTATAATATGCATTTCAGGTCTCTTGTACAAGGAATCTTATGAATTTATTCCATTTTGTAGTTCCCTTCTTTTATATTGTTAAAACAGTTAAGCACTATGCATAATAATTAAATCAAGTTATCCATATAAATTGCATGGCGCTAAGATTACGACGCCCTAACTAGACAACTACTCCGTACTTTTAGTGTTCTTCACAGCAGGTTATTAAAATGTTAGTGCAATTAATACATCACAGTCGTATTCAATTAGTATCATGCATTTGAATTACTTATTTTGATGCCAAAGTGTGCCTTGTTCTACTTTCTGAGTAGGATAACTTTCGTAGCGTTATATGTTTTGTGTTGTTCTGGCTAGA
Organism: Tachypleus tridentatus; assembly: GCF_004210375.1. NCBI lineage: Eukaryota > Metazoa > Arthropoda > Merostomata > Xiphosura > Limulidae > Tachypleus > Tachypleus tridentatus. The sequence goes on along the minus strand of NC_134835.1, from coordinate 57,828,863 downwards.
ACACATTGAAAGTGTCATACACCGTATATGCCAAATAATAATATAAGCTTATATATGCATAGCCATATCATTTTTAACCCTGTGAATTACCTGTCAAGAAATAAAGAATGTTATCTCTACTGCCAGTAACGTATAGTCTCACAAGTTTCATTGACAAAGATATTTTCCACCCATGATAACTTTTCTTTGGATCTTTTGAAGGTCTGATGCAGAGGTCATATATACAGTCAAGCCCCAGATACAACTACCCTTTACAAAACAGGGAGGGTCTCATGCCAAACGGGTATTTTCCTGTAAGGACCGGGACTGATTTGCCTTTGTGATCAGTTTTTGAAGTGAATAAAAGCTGCCAGTTTTGTGAAGTCTGCAGCGACAGTATTCGTTTAGTCAAACTCTCCCTTGGAGAAAGTAATACGTAAGGCAAGACATCAGTCAAAACAGAACGGCGGTGAGGCGAAGAGAAGTTATAGAAATAAACAATATGGGAAAACAGCGAGAGAAACAACCGAAAACCTGTAAAATACATTATTTTTTTATGTTTTAAACGTTGCTGATTGTTTCTCTTATCTATTCTTCAATGAACTGGATTTTTTTGTATTTGTTCTTTTTTACCTAATCATATATAAGTTTTTGTATTTTGCGAATCTTTTTAATTTTGGCAATATATACATAAAATGAAACAGTAACGTTATTTTCATGACAAGCGTCACTATATTTTACACAACATATAGTAACGTGCAAAGATAAATTCTAGAAATAAACTTAATATTTCAAATACAATGAAACTTGCTGTCTTTTTTTTTTAGAACGGCTAAATAAGAAATTAAAATTATAACCTATTGTGCAAATGTAAAACTAACAAATGAAAGAACTATCCTGTAAACATACGGATATGATTTTTTTCTACTTTTTCAATCACTGGTAAAAGCTAAAATTAACAACTAAGTTTTGTGCTCAGACAGGTCGCAAATGCCAAGTGGCTGGCTCGTTATAATATACTTACTATAATAATACTGCTAAAGTGAAAGTATATTGTAATGGCTAAGAAAATCATGTACGAATGAAGACTAAACCACAAAGAACCATGATATAATGATATGCTTAAAAGTGAAGTGTAACTAGTGTTTCATCACTATATGCATAACACAGCTACGATTTTCATTTCAAATAGTCATTGTCATAGCTAATGGGTGACCAGCAACGTTTATTAGTGTTTATTTGAATGATTTTATTGGAATTTCTTCATTTTTTCTACCGCTCAGTAATTGTATAGTTTTGCTTTTAATGTTATCAAGAATAAAATAATACAGCCCCTGACACACTTTGTATAGACACATCGTTCAGAAGTTCTGTCACTAGAGTGACACGATTACACATTTTAAATGTTCTAAAGAAATCTTTTTATTGTATACTTTTTCATCTAGAGTCAAATTTAAATTCCCCAGTAATAAGAATGGTTGCGTGGAACATTTTTATACCTCTGACATTTCATGTGTTTCGAGGAAAACTATAATAAATGAAAGATTTTTCTTACATACATGAATTTCTATTGCTTTTAATATTAAACTAATCCAAACTCGAATGTTTCTTTTATTCGTGAGAGGAATAATTATTTCGTATAATTTTATCAGTGGATCTTGTTTGTTTTTGAATTTCGTGCAAAGCTACACTAGGGATATCTGAGCTAGCTGTCTCTAATTTAGCAATGTAAGACTAGAGGGAAGGCAACTAGACATCACCACCTATTATTGTACTACTTTTTTGCCAACGAATAGTGGGATTAACCATTACATTATAACGCCTCCACGGCCTAAGGAGCGAGCATGTATAGTGTGACATGGGATTCGAACCCGTAACCCTCAGATTGTGAGTCGAGAGTCCTACCCACCCGGCCATGCCGGGTCTTATCAATGAAATACTTGTAAAAATATTTAGTTATGCCTAGTCAGGTTGTGACGATAAAGTTGGTAGCAATAATAAGAGTTGATTCAATTATTTATATTCAGTTTTAACTATGTATAATAAACTTTATCTTTTTATTTTACATTTCATCAGGAAATGTTTGTGTGTTTCGTTTGGTAAACTTGTACTTTTATAGTACTATCGCACTACATGCAGAAACTAATAAATCATGTGGTTATTTATTTTAATTATAAATTATATGTTAGCGTTCTCTGACTCTACATTATAAAAAAATAAAATTTTGCCATTAACATAATCTGTTGAGTTTTACTCCTAATTACTAGGTTTTTACGATGACCTTCTTTTTGGGTGCGACATCGTTTGTTTGTTTTTATAGAATGAGTAGAGCTGCATCGTATTTAACTTAGAGAGAAGTTTTACACACACTGGGTAACTTTCACTTATAATTATTTAAAATAAATATGCTTATGAGAATAAGCTAAAACTTTGTATTTAACAGATAGCTGAATGTTATTAGGCGATAGCTATTTAATAATTTGTATAATATAAGATAGCTGGATGTAAATAAGTTATCATAAATAGATAACTCGTATTTTAACATATACCTAACTATGTGGTGTTAATAATATTTAAACAGTATGTATAATATATATTATGTGGGTGTATATATGTTATGTAAGACGTTTATATATACCTCTATATGTTGTTGCTCATTTTAGGCACTATAGAGTTTGTTTTGGAATTATATGTTACACTTTCAAAAGTTTTGGTTCGTTAATGTCCGTTACTTAAGTAAACACACGTAAGTAAACATACGTAAGTGTCAGGCAATGGATAGTGGGGACTGCTAAAGAATTTCTTAAATGTCTAATCGCTTTAGTAAACATGCGTCTGTATTTTGATAATAGTGAACTAATAATGTATTCATTTGAATCTGTAGATTAGGTAACCCACAAGCTATTTATATTGCATAAACAAGACAAGTGTGAATGAGCCATTAAATGTTAAGTGATGTAGTAAATTTAATAAACCATAAATTCTTTCTTCTATTTCAATATTTTTGTAGCTTTTATCTTTAAGATTTACTTATAACAAGTATTTAGTGAAATACTTGCGTGACTAAATTTTTAATCATTTTTGTAACTACTTAACTCATAAACTAAATTGTTTATGAGCTCCTGATCATGTTGGTTACAGAGTGCCTATATAACACATGAAAATCTAAACAAACGATCATTAATATTAGAATTCCACTAATTTATACATAGAAAAATTTATGATTTCAACGGATTTGTTTGGTCAGTGCTGAGTAATGTAACAAACATAAAAATATACTTAATACAGTGCAATATGTGGAACTGAATGACATAAAAACAAGTCGACAAGTTGAAAGTTAATTTTTCATTCATCATTCACAATTCAATCCATTGAAAGTACAACAGAAAAGAATAGCACTAACAAGTATTTTTAGACGATAAAGATGCTGTATATTTGAGTATTCATTATTATCTTTACTTTTGCACCACAGGAATTTATTTTGCAACATATATTATGCTAGTATATAATAATACATTTTATTATGATGTTATTCAAATACTAACTATCCACTGTAAAACGTTTTTTTGATTTTAAATAGTAATTCCTTTGCTTAATATGTATGTACTCATGATTGCAATCAGTAGAAATATAGTGTATTGTAGGAATGTAATGGTCTAGTTCGTTGTTATAAACGTTGTTTTACGATTTTAGTTGATTTCGAGAAGACACCAAGTTAAAAAGTTTGGAAAGTAAAGTTTAGTTTAATTTTTTCTCACCAGGTTTTTTATTTACTTGATAACTTTTCACAAGTTTGTTTAGAAATAAATAACCTTTAATTAATAATTATTATTGCTTTTACTTTGCTTGAAACATCAAGACCGAAGTTACTGTTTACCACATATTTTTCAATTGTGCGATATATCCTTAAATAAATATTACGACATTTTGCTAGATCGACGTCATGAAATAAAAGAAAAGCCCTTATTATATAACTCACGTGACCTTTAATTATCTAATTTGTGCAACCTTTCTGTTCCAGTTATAGAACAAACGTTTTAGTCGGTGATCAGGCGTATCTTTTAGAAAGAGACTTTGAGTCTCTGATGCGTCAACGTTAATCTTACGGACTAACAAAGTTAAAATTTGGAGTTCGGTTCTCCATAGCAGGAAAATGCAAGTATTCTATTGTGTGTCGTTTCGCTGAAACACACGAATGAGCGCAACTTTTTAATTTTTTTGCTGGGAGTTTAATTTTCTGTTGATTGATCACTGACAGAAAAAGAACATGTATCGTATATAAACTGATATTACTAAGATTCTTTCACACACCATCCAAAGAGAACTATATAAAACGTTCACTGTAATTTGATATTTTGGACAGTTTAAAATTTTAGAGACATAACGTATATTATGTTATTACTTAGAATAAAAACATATTGCGGTTATTAGATATTTCATAAAGACTTTTAGGTTTGAACAAATGAAACTTTCCTTCAAAGCACTAGTTAAGTGAAAATATATCATGTTTCTTAGCTCTCTCAAGTTTCGATACCCTTGCTGTTCAGAGCACATATAGCCCATTGTGTAGCCTCATGCCTAAACAAAGATATTCGTTAATAATTAGCGGCAATACACTATTATTTTAAAGACATTTTTTCTACTGTGTTTCTAAAGATATATAACTGACATAGACGTGAAATTTACTAGCCAACTTCTCGTCTTCTTAGTATATGGTCTACATATATTTTCGGGTGAACATTTAGAAAAGTCATTTAAGTGGGAAAATAAACTCCTCTTTTATGTGTTTTAAAAACAATGTTTCCAAAATTCATGGCTATTATAATATCTAAAGTAAAATAAAATTTAACTCTGTTATTTGACTAAACAACTGAGTATTATTTCATAATGTAAACATGTATTTCTGAAAGTAAACATTCTTTATTCGTGATTGTTACAAAGCTCATGCTGTTGGTTGAGCTAAAACTTCGTAATTATTGAGAGTTAGATGAAAACTACAACGCGGAATATTTTTAGGCCTGTTCAACGACTGTCCTTATTAGATTTTATATACAATGACATATGAAATTAGCTTAGTCCTTCGAAAATTGTATGCATGCGTGATCACATAGTGGTAAGAAGTAAATACAGTTCACATTGTACACGTCATACGTATGATCCTAGATTAATAACCTTGACTCAAATAATTATATAAAACAAAATAGAAATATTTCATCACGTAAAAGTAAATTATTTGAGTTTACCAAACTAGGAAATAAGAAAATAATAAACATATTTTTCAGGAAAATCCTTACAAAAAAGAAGAAAGAAATCAGCTTGGAAACAATAAACGTTTGCTTTAGAAAGCCTCAATAATTTTATATATATATTTGGGTGGTACTAGCTAAAGCTTTACCTCTATAATGAATTCTTTCGCCCACTAATTTACACGCAACCCTTTACGAAGCCGTACAGATTTTCTAAACATGTACAGATAAAGGATTATGTTAGTGACTATGAGGAAAACAAGCATACCAAAATATCTTAAATGCCGTGCATAATTGAGCCATTTATATAAAAATGTTGCCAATCCACCTACTTATGTTTATTAGGGTACGGAAAAGCCAACTGCTACTAGTTTATTATGGTAATTAAATCCTACCGCTATCAGGTGAATCTTTAAAACATTTTATTTGCAATCACCAAGCAATTTTATTCAACACACTGGAACACCCACTAGACAAAAGATTAAGTTTCTCTGAGATTACACCTCTTAACACTGGGTGGGTCTTTAGAATAAATTTGTCGTAATTGCCAGACAATTTTTATCCACCTATTTTACGCTGAAAAATAAAATAATTTATTTCTATTTAAAGTAATTCAATGTTTATTTCTGTAACAATTTTTGCTGCTTAAAGCACAAGGTTTAAAGCATAAAAGTAACATACTTAACATGAACTTAATAAAGGTCAATAAAGCATTATCAGAGAATTGCTTAACGCTCAAAGAAAACAAACTCATTAACTAAATGAAAACGCTAAGTATTATCCGTGTTTTTGGCCGAGCTCAACCTTTGATGTAAACAATTTAGTCACAAATCAGCAGTTTAAAATATTGGAAACCTAAGCAATAGAAGAAACTCTTATTAACTTGAGATATCACAATAGAAACCTATAACAAGACCCACTTTTTATTGTTACATTTATGAAAAGTCCAACTTTTAAAAAGCCTGCCTGTGATAAGTTGTTTTGTAAAACTCTCGAGCAAATTATCAATGAATTTGGCCAATCAGTTTGAAGTTAAATTTAAGAAAAGTTAGAAATGGGTTTCAGATATTAATATTATTTTATATTTATAAAAATGTTTAAACTTTTTTATGCATCGCGTCTTACAGGCGTGCACAATATGACAACGTGAAACTAAAATCTGTGTCAACTGGCGAAGTAAATCTCATGTCACCGAAGGGCTAGGAATTCTTTGACTTCACTTCTGTGTTACTTTTACAAGAGAAAGCTAGTGGGACATTTTATCACATATACACACAAAAACTGATGTATTAGCTATACACTGATTAACACCACCTTGTACATACTGCGAGTGGTAATACTGTTACATTACATTTGCTTTCCTTTAAGGCCCGGCATGGCCTAGCGCGTAAGGCGTGCGACTCGTAATCCGAGAGTCGCGGGTTCGCGCCCGCGTCGCGCTAAACATACTCGCCCTCCCAGCCGTGGGGGTGTATAATGTGACGGTCAATCCAACTATTCGTTGGTAAAGAGTAGCCCAAGAGTTGGCGGTGGGTGGTGATGACTAGCTGCCTTCCCTCTAGTCTTACACTGCTAAATTAGGGACGGCTAGCACAGATAGCCCTCGAGTAGCTTTGTGCGAAATTTCCAAACAAAAAGCTTTCCTTTAAATAATAAATTTATCACAAGTATTGTACTATAAGTTATTAAACTTGGGACAGTATATGAACAAAGCATCTTCTAAACTAATCTGGTTAATGGCCATTTCATATATATCTCTTGTTTACTGGACTATTTTTAAAATGTGGATTAACAAGCAATACATGTTCATTACATAAATCAAACGTAGCAAATTAATTACTGTTGTACATAAAGGATCCATACAGCAGAAAAGTTTTATTTTTTGTTAAGCACAAAGCTACATAATGGCCTATCTGTGCTATGGTAAACTCACTGCTGGACCACTGGAGGGACACAATAAGAAAGATACTCTGCGTTGAGCCACAAATGAAAAAAAAAAAAAAAAAAAAACACTTTCGGTCTAAACGTTTCGTACCATCATAGAGTTTTCGGTAAGTTCAACACCTTTGTTTATTTTCATAAATTCAACTCGCTAATAAGTACGCAAAGGTTCGTATCATCTTGTCCGAGATTTTAGACTGAAAAAATATGACGAAATATTGTAATTCTCAAGATTCAAATAATGAGAAAAATCTATAGGTGTTTCTAATTCAGTCAACACACTTAAACCTATTAAATAATTACATCTTTATTCAAAATCAACCTAGGAGAACCTACTCCAAAGCATGTGTCCAATACTATTTTTACAAAATAACTTTTCACTCTTTGTCTCATCATAAGGACTAGTAAAGCTATGAAATTACGTGAATAGTTAGTCATTAAACATAAAAACATAAAAATATCCATTATTTCCATTACTGCTTGTATTCCACAGAAGTGTATATGTACAAGTGTTAACATCATAACTTTTTGAACGAACCTTAACATGCATACAACCATGTATTTACCATATACAAACAGATACATATATATATATATATATATATATACACAAATACAGAACTAGGCTGATATCACCAGAAATTAATTTCAATATTTATTATATAATCAAAGTTTTAGAAAAAATAGACACCGAGGTAAAGTTTCAATCTGCATTAAAGGTTAAATCGACATGTTACCAGTTGGTTATGAGCAATTTGTTTCTTCCCCTATAATATAAGTAAAAACAATTAATGAGCCAGATAATATTTACCGAACTGCACCATTATTTTAACTCTTTAGAATTTACATATATATTCTAGTTTTCTTAATTGCTTTAAAATTACAAAGTACGTTCAACGATAACTTTTATTAAATTTCAAATACGCTACACTTTCTAAGAAGGTACAAGCTGTTTCAGAATGGAAAAGTACTGGTTCACGGAACAATGGCAATTTTAATACTCATGAACAGTTATAAAAAATAGAGAAAAATGAATAAACTCAAACTTTATCTTAAACAGTTTTATATACAAAGCATTAATAACACCAAAGAAACAAATCAATAAAATATTTTTTAGAAGGCAAGAATATCAGGCAATCTGTAAGAGAAACAAAACACGGAAACACACAAATCTATTCTCCAAATATCTTTTTACAATATTTACAATATTTGTAAGAATACTGGCTGCTTTTTCTTAGAGTGTTAAAGGCAGTTTCACAACTTTATCAATTTAGCTAACAAATACTCAAATCCAGGTTTAACACCGTATTAATTGTTTTTCACACATAATGAGAGTCATCAGATCTTTATTCTGTGTAAACATAATCAGTATTAAACTTGTACAATTTTACAACTTAAAATTGAATCGTTTGGTGCCGCTTTGATAAACTTCTTATAAAACATCTTATAAAAATCAAAGATTTTAATGAGCTTTAGGCGTGAGGAAATGTGTATAAAGTTGTAGAATGTTTTGGACCAATTGCTGAGACCAACTCAATAAACAGTACAGGAAAATTCCAATTATTTTAAAGATTTCCAATAAAACGATATATTTGAATAATATTCTCGATACTATATGGCATTATAGAAAAAAAAAGTTAATGTACAGTCTGCACACACATACAAGGTGCAATTACTTTATATAAACTTTTATTAAATGTACATATAAATGTATTATCGCGCCAAATATTGCTTAGTTCTTTCAGAAAGAATGCGTTCTAAACTAGAGAGTACGGACATTTCTTTTCATACACAGAGCAACCGCCAACCAATCTGATAACTAAGAGTAGAACATATTACATGTTTAACCAACTACTTGTTAAATTTAAAATTATATCTCTTATTTATGTTATTAATTATGCTTGAAATGTTGCAAAAAGGGGTGAAAAAAACTCATGCTTTAGTTTTAGACTTAATAAAAATAAATAAAAATCCAATAACAACTGTAACAACACCCAATATAAAGTAGTGCATAACCTATCCAAGCGGTTTGAAAAATAAAACCTAATTCATTCACATACATTGTTTAAATCATATTATCATAAATGCTAAACATTTTAGTTTTCAATTTCCATCACTTAACACAGTGATTCGTAGACTCAACTAGAATTTTCAATCCCACATAAGCAGGTTGTGTTATCTTTCCTGTTTACGTAAACACCACAAACTTTTTTCTGGTCAGTTCCACTGTTACCAGGGGGCGATTCCTGGTAGGTCACCGGGGGAGGAGGTTGCTTCAAAATAGATAACTGATTGCTTATTCAGTTGCTTGTGGAACTTGTGTGCTCGGGACTAAGATCAGTTCTTTTCCTCTTTGTCTATAGAAATAATTTAAGAAACAGAAATATCGTTAATGTATTATTTAATTATTATTGTTATTCCTTTACACATGAAACTATGGTATTTTAAGTAGATACTGCAAAAGTTTATTTCTTACAAAACGATCTTCTCAATACGAGTAAAGAAAAACACTAACTAAATAACTTTCTTCTTTAAGCAGTTTATTTCGTCAATGAAACAATGATACTTGGTAAATTTTCCTATGTTGATGTTTTATGTTATATTTATTCTTATATTCACGTGCACTTGTCAGTTTCTTAATGATTAGAAGAAAAAAATCATATGAAATCGTATGCTGATTGTTTTTTTTCTTATCGTTGTATGTCATTGACTGTATTACACACATTAAACATGCAGATAATCGCTTAGCGTAACATAACGTCGTTTTGTATAAGTAACAATTTTTCGTGCATTAACAAGGTTTCAAGAAACAGTATATAATTTAAGAAAAGCTTAAACCGTAAGCAAAGAATAATGTCCAACAACTAATAGCCTGGATGTGGAGCCTTTTCGCTTTCTACTCAGGCACGTGTTTCTCAGTCACTCCGGTTTTTTGTGTCTAAAATAGGAATGTTTGAACGTGGGGATTAAGCCATTTCTCTTCTTCCTTCTCCCATTGACCTAGTGGTAAATCTCATCTTTTCAAACAGTTCCTAAGAGGATCAAACATTTCGTGCCAATTTGATTGTTTCGTACTAAAGTGTTAAGCTCGAATCAGCACTGTTTAAGCTTTGTGGGAATAGATGCGTCTGTCCAAACGCTTTCCATAAAAGCCTTAAAATGATTCATGAAAGAAACATATGCCTTCTGATACGTTTTGGTTCATTACACTCCAACAATACAAACACGCTACCAAAGCTAGGGCTCGACTGAAAGGGGCACTAAGTACAAATAAATGGATATTTAATCAGGTTTATTAAATGATATAAATAATGTAAAATTTGAAAGCTGCAAAATACCAGTAAATTCTTTCCTTAAATTAAACACACAAGATATGTAGCTTTATAAATTAAAGTATAGGGATTTTATTTTTTATTAGTATCAATTTAGTTTAAAATTTTGAATCTCTGTAAGTTTAGTGATGACGAAAGTTAGTTAATATGTAACTCGTTTTTGTTTATTTTATCTCATTAATAATATACCCATCCAATCATTTTTTCTCATTTTCATCACTGTATTCACCACACTCCTACCAAAATAATTTTCACGTAAGACCAAACATTCAATAAAATAGTTTTTACTTTCTCAAGTTTGATAATTGTTATTGATATTATGACAAACTAGTCAAAAAACGGAAGTTTAAGATGTAAACGTTCAGAGCAAGGCTTCATTATGTTTCTCATATGTGTTCTCAGGTTTTCAATCAACATAACAAAACAAAGAAGCCATATATCACTACCATGGATGTGTTCACCTACTATGCATCTGTAAGGTATCCCACTAACTCTTCTCTAGCTTCCTGTTTATGTGTATATATATACAACTGAATCTAGAGAAAGTAAAAACTAGAAACGTGAAAGAATAAACACAGCTAAAAAAAAACTTCGTGCACACCTAAGGCATAAATAAAGGTATCAGTTGGCTGATGATCTAGTGAATTTGATGGATCCATCGCCCTGGAGCACCGCCAACCGTTTTCACTCACCTCGGTCTCCGCCTCCTCGTGACGCTCCTGCTGAGCTCTATAAGCTCTCTGTTTCTCTTCGAAATCCCGCAGTCTCTGGTTGTATCTATCAATTTGTTCCCTGAGTATAGCATCTTCAACCTGAAAAATCATATGGGACTCTCAGACGGGGTAAAAAAAGCAAGTAAAGTTAGAGGTTATCCATAATAATTAACGTGTTAATGTGAGTTATGCGAAATAAAAAAGAGCTTTCTCGGGCTTAAAATATTATATAAAACAGAGACTAATAATTTATAATATAATAACTTATTCATCCCTGATATTGGACTTTCAGAACTGAGTGCTTGCATAAGATTAAAGAAACAAATTCGTTCCTAAGGGAATAAGTTATAGTGTAAGCTTTTACCTGTGCTCGTTCCTCGTCATATTCTAGACATCCAGCTCCGTCTAGTCTTTCCATGTCGATCCATCCTCTCCATCTCACACACACACCATTCATTATAAAACTAGACGTTATGTGAACCTGGAACAAAAAGAATTCTGGTCTCATAAAAAAAATCAAAGACTAAACTCTTTGAACTGAGTTTTTGTATTTACATTTCATTACGAAAAAGTATTTTAACCTTTCTTTATCACCACCTTTAGTGAAGTATAACATTGTAATGAACTACAAGCACAGTTACGTTTCTATAAACAAGAGTTTAATCGAACTATTCAATATTAATACTAATATATGTGAGCAATTCCTGAATATCTATCTGAACATCGAGTTCAAGCGCTCTTGGTACAAAAGGTTAACTAACAAAATACTATTTTCCATATAATTTCCTAAGTGATTATCTGTGTTTGTATTTGTATTTGTAAAACTTCCCAACAGATTATATCTGCTGTGACAACTGAGTTGAAACTAGAGTGTTAGTGTTATCAGGCCTGAAGCTATGCTACGATAGCACTGGGATAATATAATAATCATTTTTAAGTGGGGGCATCGTAAGAAAAGCTATACAAACTTGATATGGGTTTTAGCTGGTCAAAAAAAAAAAAGAGAGAGTGTGTATACAACACAAACAGAGTTAGGTGTCTGTATCATGAGTAACTGAATAAATTTCTTGTAAATAATCATGCCTCGGAAAAAATAAAGAGACTTAAACACATTGGTTTCCAAACTGTCCTACTCATTGTTTATTGAAAACGGGTTAGCAGAGGCTAAATTTCTCAACATTATGATTACTTCTGTTATTGTTTGGACTTTTTGTTATTTGCGGAAGTCTAATGTGGTTCCTACCAAACTCTGGATTTTCCTGAAACATAATTTATCATACTTTGATGTGGCGGTATTCTACTTTTAAGAAGTCAAAGCTTATTTAAATTTCTTCTTTCGGGTCTACTTGCCTTAGTTCGCATATTTTGTTTTACTTGTTACGATGAAAGAGTGCCGCCTAGAGCACGAAGTGACATTAAACAACCAGCAATAGATTCACGAACATTGTTATTCCTCATCTTGTTAGTTACCATGTTGTGATTATAGATAATCATGGTGGTTTCAGATGTAGGGGGTAACAAAACTCTAGCTGGTGAGTTTTATTAAAACCAGAAACTTGATTTTTAGAACTGTAAAAATAACTACGTTTACCTCGTGCTGAGATGTTTTCTGCAAACTATGGCAAGAAAATATGTCAGTGCCTTGAGAAAAGGAGTTCGGCTCTAATTACCTGGTAGTTTTCAATTCTGCACAAGCGGCACCGCAGGATGTTAAATAAATAACAGCATAGATATACGTTATGTCTATAAAATGAAATAAAGAAAGCTACAAGAAGTTCTTATCTTGAAAATTTGATGTAAATAATAAAAAAATATGGCCAGAGGAAAATAAACAGCTCCTCTGATCAAAACGAGAGCACCTTGCTCGTATATTCAAATAAACTCTGGTCATACTTTGTGCTTACTTGTATTGTGACATTGTTATACCAAATTATAATTGCAGCTCTATCCGGGCCTTATTAAAACGAAAACAAAAAAAATAATTACTTGCTTTCATTTTCATAGCATGCCTACATGTATAACGTTTTGAACGAACGATTGTTTGTTGGTTGGTTGGAGTTTTTTGGTGCAAAGCAACTTGGCTATCTGCGCCTTAACTAACGAAAACCACAGTTGAAAGCATTCAAACTGCTGCTTCCAAAATCTACATAGTGTTGGATACGTTATATTAAAACCATTACAAACATGTAAATCAGTAAGTCATGTGACAACCGCCAATTATTTAAAATCGTAGAGAAACAGAATGTATCAGAACTACATTTTAAAGTTTTGGGAAAGGTACATAACACCCTTGCCGACATCAAATATTCATAAAGTAAAATCATAAAGATGTGTTCAGATAAGGGATACAGACTTCCCTTGTATTTAACAGTACTGGAAAACAAAAGGAGTGTGAACCACCTTGGCATACCAAGTCATCCAGAAATAAATCATACCTCATTTGAGGTAAGTGAAGTGCAATAGCTTACAATAAGTGAGAATTCATGGTCACAAAGATCAGTGGCAAAATTCGTCCACCTGATCCAGACAAAAGACAGCAACATAATCAAGAAGAATTTCTGTTTGGAGAAATGACGCAAGTAACGTGTACACAAAATGATTCCACAACATATCAGTTCATCAGATACGTATCTCAAGCAGCTATAGAAAGTCGAATAACAAGACCTACTGGTCACGTCAACGGAAGCAGCACTTCTGAATTTCTAAACTATCCGACTATTGAAAAGGGTGCTAGAAACCCTTGATCCTCAAACACTAGATAGATTGTAGAAGAAGGCAGGAAGTGATGATGTACGTTGGATGTAATAGCCTTACAACAGAGCTTGTTGCAATGGAAACTATGCTACAAAGATATACACTGCTGGCCAAAACCTTAAGGCCAATGAACATAAAGAAAAAAATATGCATTTTGCGTTGTTAGACTCAACCACTTATTTGAGTAAAGCTTCGAAAGATGAAAATAAGAAAAGGGAAAATAAAAATAAAAAACTAGCTGGTCAAAAGTTTAAGACCATACTGAAACGAAGCGTTAATCGGTAAACACGTAACGAGATTTAGTCATTTGTAAAAGATAAAAATAAGTTAAGGGAAAATATAAATAAAAAACTTTTTTTAGCATTTAATTGGGAAATTGTGAACACTATGAAATTAGACTAAATACTAGCTGGGCAAAAGTTTAAGACCATACCAAAAAAAAAGTCCTAAACAGGGTAGGAAATACCCAATAAGAGGTCTCAATAGTGAGTTGCACGGCCGTCATTGCGAATAACTGCAAGCATTCGCTTTGGCATGGTCAATATAAGCATTTGCAGAAAGCTGGCTGGAATGTTATTCCAAGTGGTGAAGACGGCTTCACGAAGATCATGCACTGTTTGGAATTGACGTCCATTTCTGTAGACTTCCCTTGCCATCCACCCCAAACATTTTCAATGGGGTTCAGTTTGGGCAAACACGTTGGATGGCCCAAAAGAATTATGTTATTCGCCATGGAAAAGTCTTTTGTCCTGCGGGCATTGTGAATTGCAGCGTTGTCCTGCTGAAAGATCCAATCATTTCCACACAAGCGAGGGCCTTCAGTCAATAACGATGCTCTCTCCAAAATTCCAATGTAGCCAGCTGCTGTTTGACGTTCCTGTATAACCTGAAGCTTTATTGTTCCATGGAAAAAGAAAGCACCCCAGATCATGATGGAACCTCCTCCACTGTGTCGTGTAGAAAATGTCTCCGGTGGGATATCCTTATCGTGCCAGTAACGTTGAAACCCATCTGGACCATCCAGGTTAACTTTTTACTCATCAGGGAACAAAACTTTCGTCCACTTTTCTACGTCCCATGTTTGGTGCTTCTCAGCAAAGTTTAACCGAGCTGTTTCGTGATGTGGAAGGAGGCGTGGCCTTTGAAGACGTTTACGGTTTTTAAAGCCTTTCTCTCGTAGATGCCGTCTTATTGTTCTTAAGCTGCATTCTGCGTCCGTAAGGGCTTTAATCTGGTTCGACGATCAGCTGGTGTCTTGTCAAACAACCCGTCAAATCCTCCTTCTCAACGCCGGCAAATTTTCTTGGGCCGACCACTTGAAATTCTCGTTCCGTATCTCTCAGAGTCCTTTAAGAAATTTGCAACAGCAGTTTTACTTCGCCCAATCTCACCAGCATGGCACGTTGAGAGAGATCTTGCGTTTGCAGCTCGACAATTCTGCCACGTACAAATTCTGTCAGCTTTTTAACCTTTGCCATGTTTTTACCCAGTGTAACACAGGAGATGTCAGTGGGAAATGTTGACAACGCAAATGCTTGAACACAAATGACTAAATTTCGTTACGTGTTTACCGATTAACACTTTGTTTCAGTGTGGTCTTAAACTTTTGATCAGCTAGTATTTAGGCTAATTTATTAGTGTTTACATTTTCCCTATCAAATGCTAAAGAAGTTTTTAATTTTTATTTTCCCTTTTCTTATTTTCATTTTTCGAAGCTCCACTCAAATAAGTGGTTGGGTTTAACAACGAAAGATACATATTTTTTCTTTATGTTTATTGGCCTTAAGATTTTGGCCAGCAGTGTACACATATATATATATATCAAGATATAAAGCCGTCGGATACAGCACGATCTAATAGGATGAAGTTCCAAAATCATTTTAATATAACGTGTTCTACCTCGGTTTTATTTGTTCTGATTATGTAAATTAAATTACCTGGCCATTACACATTTTAATTAAGATAAACAGCACAACTGGGAAACATTTTAGAATGAAAAAGAAAATATGCAAAACGATCGATAAAATAAACGTGATTTTCATACTATTTTGATGGATCGAGCGTCACCTAGTAATTAACACGCCGAACTATACATTCGAGAACCTGCGATTTTCGTCATGTTACCGCAGTATTGCCTACCGCATCTTGAGACTATAGATGTATTACAAGAGCAACAGTGAAATCCCACTATTTAATTTGTGGTGGATGCTGTTCGCTAGCTGCATTCTCTCTAGTTTATCAGTTAACATTTGTACATTTGTTTGAATAAGCGACATATCCAAACAAACTTATCCAAATAATGTTTATTTTTTTCTGCATCTGAAATTTATTTCATTCACGTAAACTAACATGTTTTACTTTTATGCTTTACTTAATTATGACGGATTCACTCGTTTCAAACAGAGCGTTATATGTTCATTTTTGAGGTAGTATTACGTTTCATACAGGCTATAGAATGCAGCTTAAACAGTTAGTGTAATAATGGGTCCATGATTTGAATAAAACTAGTATCATTAACATTAGGTGGAATCGATTTCAAAGGTGATTATTGCCCACTCTAATAACTACTTCCAGGTTAAGACCAATGAAGGGTTTGGTCAACAAGCGTAACGGATTGTTGCTGCGCATGTGCAAATTTTTAATACCAGCGTTCTCCCCTTTAACAGAAAGAAAGCTAACCCTAGCAGTTTGGTACGTATATCGTTTCTTAGTAAAACCGTATGTACTAATGAACTTGAACTTGCTACTTAATGCTACTCTCCGAAGACTTTCGAAAACAAAATTCAGCATTTGCGTTGCTTCTGAAATAAATTTACAGATACAAAAATCTGTATTTCCGTTGCATTAAATTTATTTTCAGCATAACCAGCTTTGCATACACGTAATGAGTAATTATGTAACATTTAGTCTAATAATATAAATACGCCTGAAACTCCTCAACACCAAACATCTTAATTGTTGTAGATAAGTAATATCACTATTATTGTCGTTAATGGAACAAAAATACCAAAACAATTTGAGATAACTCAACCACAATAATGTTTGTTTGTTTTTAATATGAACGTTCAGTTTAAAATTGGTCGAATAAAGCATTCATCCTTAAATATTCTCTTTGGCTGTAAATCTTATATACAATACATGAGTAATTCAAATGCAAAAAAAAAATACTATAAATTTCTTTAAAAGTGTCCTTTGGATAGCAAATAGAAAATACAGTAATGTATAAAAACCACTTTAAAAGTGTCCATCTTCGATAGGTAGTAAAATATTTACTAATTTGAGCGAATTCTATAGTTATATTCTAACAATCATTATCAATATACTATATTATGTATTTTGAAGTGTATAATTTGATAACTACTTGTTGCTATTCTTGGTCTAATTCGATAGTAAATGTAATAGTTATTATGAATTAATTAATAAGAAAACTAATGTAAAAATTGTTGTTATGAAGTGGCTATAATATAGCAATTTTGATATTTGTTATACCTAAAGAAGATGAATCAATGTTCTGAAAAACATCTAGTATGTTGGTCAGTAATTAAATCAATCTATTATTCTTATAAATCACTGTTTGTTAACTTATTATTAGACCGTTGGTATCGCTTTTATATGGTAGTTCTGAGGACTCATTCTATAAGACATAAGCTGTCGTGAAATGACTTACGAAAACAGGGATAGTTTCAAGATAAATCTTATAGTGTATAGAAATGTGATTAGATAAGGAATTTATTGAGTTTCTAACCAACAACAAAATGTTGACATCTATGAAGAGAAACGTGGGGAAGAACTAAGCCTCTGAGTGATATTTCACAGTGTGTGTTTGTGTGCAATGTTAATCCTACTAATTTATTGTTCTGAATGCAAGATAATATATGTCTTTATATGTATATATGAAAGGTAAAACTCTTAGAAATTGCTATAACTTAATGGAAAACAATGAATATAAGAATAGACTTATCTGGCAAATAGAGAGTACAAGAGTGGAGTTAATCTCACGTTTCTTTTTTGTTGAAGATACCAATTTTGAACTTGGAGAGAAAAGATGTATCTCATGTTGCTTATCCACGAAAACTTTCAGAGGAACAAATTGGTTGCATTAATACTACATGTTATTCTAATATTTACGTGTAATGAGTAAAGGACTCTGTCCAAATGTCTAAATTTCACGTTGTGTATAGCAAACTTGGTCCATAAATTTAATGAAGAGTTTTTTTTTTGTAACATTTTTGAGGAACCTTAAGAAGTACGCCTGTAACTATCAGAACTAATCATACCACTGCAGAATATTTCATTTAACAAACCCAAACGTGTTTTTCATGAGAAGTGTAATTGCAGTTAGTGTGACCTATTTATCTTCTGTCGTATACCATTGATGGAAGGATATGTACCGGAAAATATGAGATGGGTTCCTAGCACGAAATGCTTAAATAACTATAAGGCCATGGAACCGATAAGTTAAAAGTGTCACTATAGTCAGATAAGACCATTTATATAACAACTATAAGATTAAATTATTCAAACTAATATTATAGTGTTGAATTATTACACAATATCAGTTTTGAAAAACTTTATAAAATTGAAAAAGTATGTAACATCAGAAGCGTCAGAACTGGGGGTGATACAGCACCTCTACTGTAACATTTCTGACTTATAAAGCAACTGTAAATTACGTATATTATGATATTAATTTTCTGGGGTGGTCATGCCTTTAGACCACGTAATTTGAGTTGCCTTTGGCAGTACGGGAACAGATCCTTATACTCTGTCTCTCTGTTGTAACACCTGCATGTACCTCCACTGAACATGAAATAACTATATACAAACCTCACACAAACTCAGCAGTTTTCTACTTAATCAACGCCCAAGTTTAACAAGCACTGCTAAACGTATAAAAACTTAAAATGTAATTTTAAATAGAACAACAATTAGGTATTTAATTGAAAGGAAAATATATATTTTTTTTTAAAGTATACACCATTTCATAATACGAAATGATTAACTGTCCATATGGATAAAAATACCATCACGAATAACGAATGTCAAGTCATCCGCTGGATCGGATTTTTAGGTCTGATTTTGTTGGACTCCAGAGGGTCAGGTACATCTTCGACTCCGTCAAGGATAAAGACAGTTTTCATGATTTTGGTTACACGCCCTAGCGCAGTATTTATTTCTTAACAGGTAGTATCATATTAGTCCTACACTCGCATATACTCAAGTCACATACTGGATCATAACTGTTGATGTCGTTAGAGCACTTTATGCACATATTGAAATCCGATGACAGTTATTTTAGGTACTGATATATGAGATTCCTGAATAATGGTTTAGATTACAAAGACTAAAATATATTTAGCATCCAAAGTTATTTTATCTAGAAAAAATACTTTATGAAAATAAAAAAAAATGGTTTGGAAGTCAAACGTAATGTTGACTGGATTTAGAAGAAATACGTTGTAATACCGATATATGGAATAATATTTAGAAATGTTTTGTTTAGAATCATTTATCGGAAAGAAATTTTAATTCAATGTTCAAACAAATATGTCGAATAAATACAATGTAATGCTCATTAAAAGTAAACTGTATTTACACATTCTACCTAAGATTCATAATAACAGCCCGCAAGCAAAGAGCTTCATATGATATTTTGAGAATCATGTAAAATGTTGTGATTAAAAGAGACCTACAAAGCACAATTTCTCATTCTTATTAACATTAATGAATATCGTATATCCTAAGCCTGACCACATATTCACTCTGAGTTTCAGAATTTACACATGTGATTAGCTGTTATTTCTGTTAAAATACTTTTTAAAATTATAAATGCTAATGATTTAATGAATATACATATAATCACAAACATATAGACTGAGCATATTTGTATACTTATCAGTAATACTTTAAGATAGTTTGTATTTCTTCAAACAAATATGAGAGCTAGACCAATGTTTCAACAAACTGACATAACATGTTTGTGTGTGTAAAACGGCCACTTTAGCTTACTGTGAATAGGATTAATGAAGTGAATTATTGATTTAGCAGTGGTAAGCTCGTGAGAAACGGAAAGAGAATTATATCATAAACAAGAAAAAACGAAAAACAAAAACAGTTGATTATAGATATCAAGTTTCGTCCGTCAAACAGTGACGTTAAATTGTTTTTGTACAATGTGAAAAACGCAGAAGTAGCTAATGTTTTGAGATAACGACAAGGTGAGCGACATCAGATAAATAGCAATAGACTAAAACGGCAACGTCAATCAAAATGTAACCTATACGAATAAACGCTCTAACTTAACAGATTTGTTACGTCTAGACTTATATCGCGTTAACCTATCAATAACTAAAGAAGAACATTCCACTCTAACCCTCAGTAATTAAACATTTAGTATGGTCGTTTTAGGGTTCACTCATGAAAAACGATTCAGTTACTCCCATTAGAAACTGCATGCAAGTAAATCAAGTAAATTACTGATGAGTGCGTAGTTAATGGTTGAATGAGCTAGACCTTTGTACCAACAAATGTTCGAATGTCGTGAGCGAGTAAGCGCTATTCTTCATGCAAATTGCTTATACCGTGTCAGTCACATGTTGATGGGGTCACTTCCTCTACATTTCCCGCCTGGTCTGGACCGTGTTCCTGAGCGGCAGACACGTGTCCTCTACTCTCGATATCCGTTAAAACTAAACTACCATGTACTATGAAATACCACCTACTGTCTAAACCCTAAAAGTTACTAACTCATTAAGAAAAGTCAAAACTGTTACCAGAAATGTAAAGTAAAACTGGTATAATAATACTTCTTAACGTGAAAAAAATGTTATTTGAATAAATAAAGCGGTATACCCATACTTAGAAATGTACACTCTCTGAATTGTTTTGAATTGTGTATCAGTTTTGGTTATTTAAATCTTTCTGGCTTGCGTAAAAAATGTAATCCAACAAAATTATAACTATACTTACTGTGAATAAGACATACCCGATACAGTTGAGTAATATTAACGACATTCGATTAATGCCAATAGATAGAAACAACAGCATCAAGCAGGCGTAACTTTGGAAATATTACTATGACGACTTCACCACATCTTTATTCTGTATTTTCAGATTTTATGCATGTAATAGGTTTATTAAAACATTACTTTTATGTTATGGCTAATGTCAAGACTACAGTTTCCCATGTCTTCAATATGCTCTTTAAAATGCAACTTATGTTAATCACTATTAACATCCTAATTATATATGTACATTTTTTTTAAAACGTAAAATTTTTGTTTTTGAGGTAAATTTTTCTGCAATAGAGTATTGTCAAATTATTCCAAAATAAAACAAACTAAACTACTTAATTTTAGTTACTAGAAACTTTACATTTATTTCAACCTTTAACTTAAAACTTCCTTAATTTTGTGTTGATATATATTATATTTTCACTGTCATAACCATCACGTATCCTCAACTTACAGAAGTTGGGAAATCTTGATGATGAGAAAGCCACTTGAAATAAAATTGTATCTCAGAACGGATGTTATGGGTATTTACACTTTTATTGATAAGGAGAGAACAACGTTTCGACCTTCTTAGATCATCTTCAGGTTAAGAAACAGAGAATTTGAATGTGATCGTTGACGACACATGTCTTAGGGACAAGAGTGTAAACGTGTACGGGATTATAGGAGGCGTTGCAGGTGGATATTAGTTTATTAATTAGTACAGGAATAAAGATGTTCCTTTATATTGGTTTAATTTTAGTTTTAGTTGTTGTATAAGTAGGGGTTCTTTAATTTTGCCTTTGTTTATATTTGTTTTCCTACTTAGTATCTGGGTGTTTTCTATGGATATGTTGTGTTTATTTGATTTGCAGTGTTCAAAAATGTGTGGCGGTGTTGTTGTTGTTCTTTTTTTATCTTGTTTACATTTTCCTGTTTTATTTCTCCAATATAGAAGTCATGGCAGTTGTTGCCAGTGTAGTTTTTGCATATTATAGACTTTAGTTTTGTACCTGGTTTTTGAATAAATTTGGTGTTTACTGGAATGTTGTGTTTTGTTATAAGTTTTATTTTCCAAGTGTTGGTTATTTTTTCGCTGATGTCGGGAACATAGGGTATGCAGAAGTATAAGGTTTTGTAGTTTGTTGTATATTGAGATTTATTATTGTTTGTTTGTTGTTGTTCTAGGTGTGTGTGTATAATTTTGTCTACAATTTTTTGAGGTAATTTGTTGATGTTGATGAAGTGTTGCTTTATTTTGTTGATTTCATCGTTTATTTTATCAGGTGAATATAGTTTTGTGGCTGTGCTTATTTGGTTTTTTAATATGTTGAGTTTTTTGTTTCATGTGCTGAGTCCCAGGGAATGTATAATCCAGTATGGGTGATTTTCCTGTGAATTTCTGTTTTGAATTGTGTATCAGTTTTAGATATTTTGAGGTTAAGAAATGCTATTTGGTTAGTTTCTGCTGTTCACAGGTAAACTTAATGTTAGGGTGTATCGAGTTAACGTGACTGAAAATACTATGAGTGTGTTCTGTAGATGTGAATCCAACAATTGTATCATCAGCATACCTGTATCAGTATAGCGGTGGGCATAAGGCTGAATTGATCGCTTGTGATTCAATCTGTGTCATAAAAATGTTAGTTAGAACTGATGGCAGGGGATTCCCCATACTTAGGCCATTTATTTGTAGGTAGTTTTGGTTATTGAACATAAAATCAGTTTTGGTGGTAGTGAATTCTGTAATGACTTCTGTGAAGAGGGAGATTACATCGAAACTGGTCAACGGTCAAATTCAAATTCTCTCTTTCTTAACCTGAAGATTATCTAGAAAAGTTGAAACGTTGTTCTTTCCTTATCAATAAAAGTGTTAACAGCCGTTATGAGATACAGAAGTAGGTAAATATTACTGGGAGTTTCTCTATGATTATAATTTTATGAAGCACTACGTGAAGTGTGTTATGTGGTACATAATTTTTATTTATCACTATACACACATTACTATAATATCACTTAACTTTATGCTTTTTAAGTTCATAGAGAAGTTTTTGTATCTTGACACACATATCCACACAACATGTCCAAATATTGATCAAAATATTCAAATTCCGCAAAAAACACACAAAAAAACAGTAGGAATGGTACCATTTAATTATACTTTTTATCAGTACGGATCCATATTAAATGAAATATCATTCTCTCCACCATATTCAATATTTTTGCAATCATTCCTCCTCTTTTGAAGTAAGTAAACACTAATATCATTCAGTGATGTCGAGAAACCCACTTGTTGAGAAATTTATATGCAAAAACGGCTCGTTTGGGTTCGCTCTTCTATGTAAAATATTTTCTCAACCCAAACGAGCCGTTTTTGCATATAAACTAATATCATTCGTACTGGCTTTTAAAGGTAATGTAATGTTCTTGGTTTGAATTAGGTATTTCTTTTCGCTATTTATCTTAATATCACTGAACCTAAAAATGATCTAACACGTAAGTCTACAGAACTAAGAGCCAGAAAAAGATGAAAACGTAATGCCAATGAGCATGTCCCTCAGTTTCGGTTTTAAGCAAGCTATAAGTCTGCTATTCCTGTTATTCGGTTTGTTTGTTTTTTGAATTTCAGGCTAAGCTGCTCAAGGGCTATCTGCGCTAGCCGTCCATAATTTAGCAGTTTAAGACTAGAGGAAAGGCAGCTAGTCATCACCACCCAGCGCCAACTCTTGGGTTACTGTTTTACCAACAAATAGTGGGATTGACCGTCAAATTTTAACGCCCTCACTTCCCTGAGATTACGAGTCGAACGCCTTAACCTACCTCGCCATGCCGGACCTATTCGGTTTAGAGAATCTGACAAGTTCTTGTGATGACGGTTACTGCTAGCTGTTCGCTTTCTCTCTTGTCAGTAGTCCTAAATTATACATTATTTATATGGTATTTTGAGTCCGTTTTAATCTAAAGACCCAAAACCCCATAGATATTCTATACTTTTTACCATTATAAGAAGCCTAATGGTGTTTCTTTGGCTTGTTCACCCAAACTGTGCTAGTGAGCCTTGAATATGCCAAACTGTGGTTCACAACAAGTTTATATCCAAACAAATAATGCATTGGGCTTCTACGTCACATACTTTCTTTTCAGTTTCACCTTTGGTTAAAGCTAAAATAAATCTTTAACACATAAAATATACATTGTTTTACAGTATTTTCTGACCTAGGTGTTTAACCCATTTACGCTCAGGAAGCTACTCAAATTAAAAATGTATACTATTAACTATAGGTGTTAATTAGTTCAATTTTTAAAAATATTTCTAATTAGTACATTTCATTTTTGTAGTTTAAGAATTTCCACTTACTTCCTTTCACTCTGTTGTCTTGTTAAACCTTTCTTCTTTCTCTCATATATATTTCTTGTCGTAATGGACGTTTTTAACAAAAGTACGTTCCTCGCATCTCTAATATTACATATTTTGATATATTTACAAATAGGTTGATAATTCTGCGCATGCGCTGATAAAATAGTCTACTAATTGAACATATAGCGCTCAAATCATTAATTTATACAGAAATTATAGCTCTTCCCATATGGAAGTATGTTAATCAAACGTTCATTAAAATTGTTTATTGTTTTTTATTTTATTTTTAGGAATAAATCAGAATACCTTTGATGTCTCAATACTTACAAATAACGCAACTTTATTATGATCATATATAAAGTATCCATCCCTAGCTACCTGCTAGATTCAGGTTACCCAGCAACAGAAGAAGACGAAACTGGCAAACATGTAACGTTACTGGGCGATCCACGGCCATGTATAGCTCTTAATTCTTCAAAATTGAAGCCAAGCCGAGTTGTAGCGGCAAAAGTTGAGCCGTTCCGTACGAAAAAACGAGATACATTAAAAAAGGAATTTTAGGTAATAATTGTCTGATCCACCATGCTTTATCGCAAAATACATCAGAAATAAAGTTCAAACTCAAATACAAAAAGAAATTCAAACAGTCTTTCTGTATTATCAGTTTTTAATTAATCAACACTGAAAAACTCCTCACAAATGTCCACGAACTAAACTATTAAGTAAACTTTATAAACTCATCTCTGCGTAATCGGGGGTTCGATTCCCCTCGGTAGACTCAGTAGATAGCCGGAGGTGGCTTTGATAAATGAAGACGCACACACATTCTTCGTAATAATAAGCCAGTTAAGGTATTTCCTGATTTGTTATTCTGCTTGTTGCTAAAGTTTAAAAGCAAAACTTTAGAAACTTAATGTTAAAAAAGGCCTACTCGCACAAATACATTGATATAGAGTTTGTTTGTTGTGCTAAGCAACAAGCGACAGGGTGTATTGAAATCAGATTTTATTGCTTTAATCTTTCAGACTTCTTACTGAACCACAGAAGAGCTTTATACACAAACATACATAACACAGGAATAAATAACCATGATAAAAATTACAACATTTGAATGTCAATATCTTGGTTACCTTCTTTACTGTGCATACAGTCTTCAAGAAGATAGATCTGTCATAACTATATATAAAAACTCAGTTCTATTTCAAAAAAACGAGGTGAGTACATTAGGAGGCTTTGTATGCCTATCAGTTTTGGTATTAGTTAGATATTTTGGTAAAAACTACCAAAAAATTATCTGAGATTATCACAGAGCAGAAAACTGTAAAACAGTTTACCGTAGGTGTAAGTGCATCTGCAAGTGATAGAACGTTTGGAAAATTGTAGTACATAAAGGCTTAATCAGTATCACATACTTTAAATGTAGTTTTTGAGATTTGCTTTGACGAAAACAAGAACACACTGTCAAAGATCCGGTTTTTCACTGTCAGTTTATGGTATACGAATATCCTGCCCCAGCTCAGCTGAAAATCGTGCGGGAAGTATAAAAGATCCATGCGCGGCCAATACATCAAACGTTAGGTTCACACGAATCGCGAGCTGAGATAAATTTAACCTGTCATCACACTGTCCTACAGGTATGGCACACAGTCATCTAGGACTAGTTTTCACACATAATTCCTTTATATACATATATATGTACATACATATAGTTTTAGGCTTTAAATATCATTAACAAACAGTGACATTAATTAGTGAGAAAACCCGCTTTATTCAGAAAATAACCATTTGATATAGTTACTGTTTCTATAGTCTTCTACACTGGAAACGCTATTCCTTGACATTTCGCTGATGTTATAATTGGTACTTGTAAGTTATATACATGATTCTTTAAATCAATCAAAACAAAAAATGACAATAGGAAAATTTGCTGCATGTTGGAATAAACCTTTAGCTAATTTACTTTGTTCTTTTTAATCTTGTTCTGTTTATTTAATCGTCTATAGGCACTCGACTTGTAATCCGAGGGTTGCGGGTTCGAATCCCTGTCACACCAAACATGCTCACCGTTTCAGCTGTGGGGGCGTCTTAATGTGACGGTCAATCCAACTATTCATTGGTAAAAGAGTAGCCCAATAGTTGGTAGTGGGTGGTGATGACTAGCTGCCTTCCTTCTAATCTTACACTGCTAAATTAGGGACGGCTAGCACAGATAGCTATCATGTAGCTTTGCGCGAAACTCAAAACCAAAATCATATATCAGTAACTAATATCATTAAAGTCTAAAACTTCAATAATATTAGAGTTTCATTACTTATAACGTTCCACTTCCATTAATCTAACAATTATTTAACAAAATTACTGTTCTAGTTTTTCATTAGCTATTTCTAAATTTATAATTCACTCCTATAACTTGTGCCTGGGAGCCAGTTACATTCTTAAAAAGACGAAAATGTTTCCCGACAGCAATATTTAACAAAAATTAAAATATACATTAACAATTTGTACACTTTTTATTATTCTTTCACTGTCAAATATAATTTCTGTCTAACCGGATAGCATATCCGAGACAACTCAGAATTTTCATCCTAGAAATATCTTACCTCAAGTTTCCTGTCTGATAAATCGTAACATCAAGTACAAAAACATTTTTTATGCATATAATATAATAATATTTTTGTGGTATCTTGTCATTTCTAAACCTATGACACTGATGAATGATCTGTTCATTTGTTGTTGTTGTCTATAATTGCAAAATTCATACCACCTTTGTATGTTTTCTATTAACAAAAAAACTGTGAAACTGGAAAGCTTTTGAGGATCAGGTATAAAGCATTAGTATTTGTAATAAACAGGCATAAAAATACAAAGTCGTTCTGCGGCTTATTTGTTGATTCGTTCTACCCTCACGCCAGACACAGAACGTTTCTTAGAGCTCAGAAAAAGTATCTTTTGCTTCGAGTGTGGAATATGATCGTGCTAGCGGTTACGCGTGGGTGTTGTTTTCAGCGAAGCGAAGAGACAAGTTGGACCATTCAACACCAAACAAATCTTGATTCCAGAGTTCCGGTACTCAAGCAATGTAACACAAATCGTCTGATTCCTGGAGCTTCCCAATATAGTGGTCATGGTACGTGGACGCGGACAATCACGCTGCTATTATAACACCTGATTTTATTTAGAATAATGGAGTTTTTAGTGAGTATGATGTTGGTTGTGTCCTGGGAAATGTCAGAAGAGTTATAAATATAAATATAAACCTTACTCTTTCAACAGATTAGCCCAATTGAGATATTTATCACATTAAGGTATATTTGCTTTTTTCAGTTTCTTTCGACTTAAAAGTAGGTGAATACATATAAAAGGAAATATAAATTATACTTGTGTACTTTGTTAATTTCTAACCAATATTAGTTTTCGTAAGAAAATAAATACTATAGTTTGACTATAAAATTAAATTATGATTTTTTTTTGTAACTGATAATGTAGTCACTTTACAATTCTGTTGTAATTTAAAATCAGGTTAAAGTTAAAATTTATCTACATACCTCAATATACATTTATAAGAAGATGCACACATGCAAAAGCCACATAAGATATTTCCATACGTAAATTATGTTACAAGAACTTGAATAGAAAGAAATTTAATTGATATCCAATATTTAGTTCAGTTTCCAAACAATGATAATAATCGTATTACTCCTATTTATTTAATAAAATATTGTTTAGCTTCTTTTCACGGAAACTCAGGTTAAGAATTTATCAACCAACGACGTCAACTCAGGATGGCATAATGCGTCATAGGAGTGTGGAAAGTGTTTGGGACCAATCTGTTATCATATTTTTGGTATCCAAAATTATCGACACACTCAAACAAGTTAACCAATTATCTTTATATATGTATATTCACACACACTCACAGCTTTTGTTGTTTTCGAGAGACAAATCCACTATAAAGTAAAAATCTCTTTCAACTGCACTTCAAAATTGTATTATAATAGTTCTGAATAAAGTAATAGAAAATAGTAAGATGACTAAAATGCCAATTTTACCATTAGTATATGGTGTTAAACGTTACATTTTATATTTTAAAATACTTTTTCACATTTTATGATATTATTGTGACTATCTTTTCTAAGCATAAACAACGATGATAACTTAATGTAAGCCCCAATGAGTCATCCGTAAGTTTACGGAATAAGAAACTGAAATCTGGAATTCGACTTCCTGTGGTGCAAAGAGGGCATATAGTAACCTATTGTGTATCTTTTATGCTAAGACAAACGTCTATCTATTTTTGTGTGTATGTGAACACTGATTTCACTAATATTCTACACATAAATGATGTATTTTAAACCTCCGTGTTTTGTGAGTTTCTATTTACTATGTCCATCACGGAAATTCAAACCCAATATCTTAGCGTTTTAAATTCGTCAAGTTACCGTTGTCCCACCAGGTGGCTGGTTTTGTGATAAAAATACCACAACTAGTTTTAAAACTAGTTCAATTTCTTCTACTTTTTATCTCTTTTCGTACAGTATTATTTTACTATTAAGAATTCTTATAAATTTGTTATTGTCCTCTTAATTTTTTATGTTAATTCCAATTTATGAAATAGTTTAACTCAAGTTGTTAAATATAATTATTAATTTTATTCGCAACAATCCGATATTTTCAGCTATAAGTAAATAACCTTCACAAACTATCCAATTCACAATATTGTAAATTTGTAATCGTTAAATCATCCATAGTAAATAAATTGTTGTAGTAAAAACGTACTAACGGTGTATATTATCTATTTATGTATCCATACACGTATAGCAGACCTAAGATGTTTTATTATACCATCTCCAGTCTCTATTATTTATAATCCTCCAGTAGCACAGTGGAATGTCTTCGGACTTAAAAAGCCAGAAACCGTGTTTCGATATCCGTGATGAGCACAACACAGATAATCCATTGTTTAACTTTGTGCTTAACTATAAACAAACATTATTTATGTTGGTTACCATCCCTCATAAAAATATGGAGACAGGAATTTCTAAAATAGCTAGAGAATCTTGGCATACAGGGAGCCTTCAGTAAAGTTTACACTTATCGAAAATGTAAGTTTCCAAGAAAAAGTTATTTTTTGTTTTTCAGTTCTAATTAAGATGTTCGAATTTAAAAATAAATTATACAAATTTGTAAATTTATACCTTACATTTTCCATTTCAATTAATAAGTATCTAAATATTTTTGTGTCATTTCAGACACCTTTACATTTCGCTTCCACTTTGAGCTTCAAATATGGTAAAGTTACACAATTTTTAAAAGATCAAAATCTTTCAAGAAAAATCGTTAAATACGTCGACATTATTGTGAAATAGCCATGCTACTGACTCATTTCTAATCCTTTAAAATTATGGAAAATTTTCAACTTATTGAACTAAATATTCTGTTCCAAGATATCATCCTAACAAATTCAGTTATTATCACAATGTAGAATTGTACTGTAACACACCTTTCATTTATAACCAGTTTTTATTGTTGTTTTCTCAGTGTCAAGGTCACACCAAGGTAAGCGTAAACAATTTTCTTTTGTAATCAAACACCCAATGCCTGAAGGCTTATAACCACTATTCTTTCTCACCTTGTCACTTTTTATTGACTTTGTTAATACAGATGCTTTCTAAGGCGCTGTCACACACACACACACACACACACATACAGTTTTTTTATTATTCATTCAGTTTTATGTTATGTTTTCTCATTATCGTCTTGATTCACGTTTTATTTTCGATACATCGTTGATTCTAATTTCATCTACTACGTTATTAATTTCTTTATATAACAAGTTAAAAGTATCTCTTTAGCTAACCAGCACTAGGTTGTTAAATAAAGACTTCTCTTACGTTGCCCTCCAGTGGCACAGCAGCATGTCTGCGGACTCACAGCGCTAAAAGCCGGGTTCCATACATACACGTGGTGGACAGAGCACAGATAGCCTATTATGTAGCTTTGTGCTTAATTACAAACAAATTATCTCGCTCTATCGAACTATTTTTTTACGATCAATAAAACAACAACAATAAAAAGAGTTTTAATGGAGGATTTAAAGTACTTAGAATCATGAAATGTATATATACACACATACAACTCTTGGAAGTATGGAATAAAATTGTAGGGTGGTATTTCTAATCACCTCGTGCTTCACAGACAATTGTTACTTTTTTTGCTTGTGGTTAGGATTTACATATTGAATCGACATAATTTCGTCACTTTGGTAGATATTCGGAAACCTGCTAAAGTGTAGGTGTCAAACAACTTAAGCGCAATATATATTGTAAATTCTTTTTATTCATTGTTTTCCTTTGTGTTACAGATTTTATTTTAAAAAAAAAACAGTAATTTTCCAAAAATAGAATGTGATATCAATATAACTAAATTAGAAATTAACTGGAGTGTTTTTCACGAAACAATTACTGATATGTATTTTGAATTATTTTATAAGCCCCACATATATGTGTGTGTGTTTGTGTACATATATCAAGAATACTTGTTATCTTTAAGATTTTCTTGCGTTAGTATAGATATATATATATATGGTTGTGAAATAGTTCTTGCAACGATAATTTGCACAATGAAACTTAAAACCCTGTTACCTAAATATCATTTAACGGGTCATTGTGATTTAAAATTTAGAAAACAAAGATAGCATCTTTGCTAGAAACCTATGTACAAATAGTTTCATTGATAATACGTTAAACTACCAGGTGTGTGTAATCCAGTTGTAGATGTTTTCATGCAATATCTGATCGAATCCAGGGAAGTGTAGATAACAGTTTACAAAAGACAATTACCACACAATAAGGTCCTATTTTTTCACCATCTAGCCAAGCTCAATGATAATAAAATATTCGTACTTCATTATCATATTTCCACTCGACCAAAGTCCTGAGAGTTGTGATGAGCCTACCAGTGGTTTAGTGATTCAGCTTTTAACTCTAAGGACTGGGTTTCGACATTCGGTTTCGGATGGAAACAGTATAGATAGCCCATTATGATGGCTAGACATGGCCAATTGGTTAGGGCATTCTACTCGTAATCTGAGGGTCGCGAATTCGAATCTCCGTAACACCAAACATGCTCGCCCTTTCAGCTATGTGGACGTTATAATATGACAGTCAATCCCACTATTTGTTGGTAAAAGGGTGGCCAAAGAGTTGACCGTGGGTGGTGATGACTAGCTTCCTTCCCTCTAGTCTTACACTGCTAAATTAGAGACGGCTAGCGCAGATGCTCTCGTGTAGCTTTGCGCGAACTTTGAAAAAAACAAAGAAATAAGCCCATGCTATAGTTTTGAGCTTATCGACAAACAAACGATAACAGTTTATTATGATCGCAATTATATGTTAGAGACTTGCAATTATAATGTACACCTCAGAAACTATCCTAATACGGAATTTTAACTATCAAAAGCAGCAACTCTTCATATCCTGTACTTTATAATTTCGTCAAGTACTTTTATTCTGGCATGTATATGTTTTTACAACTTGGAAAATGACATAGCATTCTGATAACAAAATCTCTCATAGCAAGATATTGTAGGACTCTGAATTGAATGGTAGCCTATTAACGTTAGAAATGGAAATTTGGTTGTTCTTTATTGTAATAATTTTGTATCTCCGTAATTTGTGCTATGCAGCTGAAACTGAAACCTGTACTGTTCCTTGTAGTATAAGAATTTTGATTATTAATATTTGGCACTAAGTCCCTATCGTTATCTTCATCACAGATGGTAAACAACTGCATTCTCTGATAAGGAAAAGAATAGTTTTGACAGGCCTTACTGATCAACAGATATGTTCTTTACAAGTTTCGTTAAGAACAACTTTCATAGATTGGTCTCTGTTTCTCAACCTTAGTGTTTCATCTCTATTTGTTTTCTACGTAATCAAATTGGTTATGTAGACATTTATCACAGTTAGGTCTACCGACCACTTATTTTCGTTGTAGTTGTGTATCCAATTTAGTAGAATACATAATGAAGACTTGTTTAAGCTCACTCACAGCACAATTACACTTGTTAACAAAGCTTCCCAGGGGGACATCTAAATATTTCTCTGTCTGTATTCTGAGGCCCGCCATGGTCAGGCAGTTAGGGCACTCGAATCGTAATCTGATGGTCGTGTGTTCGAATCCCTGTCACACTGTACATGCTCGGCCTTTCAGCCGTGTAGGCGTTATAATGTGCGGTCAATCCCACTATTTGTTCGTAAAAGAGAAGCCCAAGAGTTGGCGGTGAGTGGTGATGATTAGCTGTCTTCCCTCTGGTCTTACACTGTTAAGTTAGGGATGGCTAGCGCAGATATCCCTCGTGTAGCTTTGCGTGAAATTCAAAACAAACAAAGAAACTGTTTGTAATCCAACTATGTTTGCTAGCTAGTAGGTTAACACAAACAGTTTCAAAGTAAAAACGCATTAAGAAAATGAACCTGTCAGAAAAAAACTAGTTCCTTATCACAGATACATATAACGCAGGTCAAACAAAAATTTTGTTCTAGACGTGGATGCTCAAGAAATTACATGAATAGTTTCAAAGTTTAGTAATTAAATGTATCTAATGCTCTACATTCGTGGACTGATCTCGACTTTGTTTTGGTTTTCTTTTACGTTTACTCCCAAACACAACGTAAATATAAATCCAGTCTATCTGTTCCAAAGGCACTGGACATGAACTTTAAATGTTTGTTCATTTCTACTCGTTTTGGATTTTTTTTATTATTATTGTACATAATATTACATCTAGTATTAGATGTATCAATAAGAAAAAATAAATCCTTTATATAAAACATATAGAAAAAATTATAAATACAATTCTTACATATCACTTTCACTGAACATACAGTTTGGTAGTGATAGTGACTCGAGCAATGGCGTTCTGTGTTGTCGCATGTTATATGTTTCCTTTAAAGATAGAGGCCTGCCATGTTCTGATGGTTAGCGCGCTCGGCTCGCAATCTGCGTGCCGCGTATTTAAATCCCATCACCAAACACGCTTGGCATTCATCTGTGAAGTGTTATAATGGCACGTTCAATCCCACTTTTCAATTACGTTATCCCAAGACTTGCTGATGGAGGTGGATAGTGTTAAATAACTGCATTCCATTTATTATGCCGCTTTTAAATAAGAAACGGTTAGCGAAAATGAACAAACATACAAACTCTGACGACGGACAAAATTGAATATTTAAAGCATCGTTTAAAATTAAGTTACAAAACAAAAATTTCTATTAAGCTCATTATCACATGTAATAAAACTGGAATAATTGCCAAAACTAGTATGGAAGACAGTTTTTACATCATGTTCAAAAGTATAATCTTAAAGGTGTTACCTGGAACGTAAAACACAAAATATAACTTTGGATGTATCTGACGTTAACGTTAAAATATTTAAGTAGTAAAAACTGAAATGACACTTCTTGTAATATATACGAATGTATATATAATGTTAAATTAACAGTAAATGATTCTTTCATTTTACGACTTCAGATATCCAGTACTATCATACAACTTTCGTAATATACCTTAAATGTTTCACCTCACCCCTGTATTAGTGCCTCAGAAACCTAGAAAAACTGTGGTGCGAGGTTGAATTGATGAAAATCGTATGTGCACAATCAATTAATAAACTTAATCTGAAAGTTAGCCGTTGGTCATTTATATTACTTTGAGTGTGTTACTTGAGCTTTCAGTTTTGTGACCCAAGTGAAAGACTAGTGTGTGATCTAGTCTCGTTGTTTGAAGGACCAAGGCGTGGGATATCATCCTTCGAAACTGGGAAATGTATCTTTGTGTCGAATCGTTTTCAAGTGTTTACTCTTATTGTATTATAATTACACCAAAGCTAATTCTCAAGTTGCTACTCCTGGAAAATAATCATATATATATAATATTTCATAAATGTTTCGGGCGTCACTTTAAATAGGTAGAGATAATAGGACAGAATTAGCAGTAGGTTAGTTTGAAATGCGTAAAAGTTATAAATATTATTACGAATCAAAGATAAGACAATTAATTGAGAAAGATGTAATTTACAATAATATATTTCATAAATTCCTTTGCTACTACTTTATATAGGTAGAAAGAATAAGGCATAATTAACTATAGGTTAATTTGAAATGCACAACAGTTACAAATATCAGGAATCAAAAAGACGAGTAAGAAAGATGTATCTTATAATCAAATGTATAAAATAGCTCATAACTTCATATAGCACCACTAAATAGATAGAGATAGTAAAGCAGAATTAAACAATAGGTTAGTTTGAAATGAGCAACAGTTACAAATTTTATTAGGAATCAAAGGTAAGACAATTAAGTGAGAAAGATGTACTTTCATTCAAATTTTAAATAATAAATGAGTAAACATATTTTCTATAATAACAAGAGAAAGTATATAAAACCGAAGTAGAGTTTAAATCAAAAGAAAAATTATAAAATAAAAAGATGGAAAAAAGAAGGAAATGAACATTTTATAAGATCAAACTAATTTCTTTTTCAACATACTTGAATGTATTTAATTTACACAAGAACTTTATTTTGATAGTGTATACATATTTGTTTTTTACACATGTATTTGCTTTATTTCCAAGTCATATCATAAGAAGTCATGAAATAACAAAGGTAAAAGACAGTCCTCAAGTACTGTGTTTTAGTATGTGTATCTGCAGATGATATGTACATATAACAGATATAAAAATTACATAAAGTGGACTCGATTATATAATATTACAAATTAACCACGTGCTCCCTGAAAAGTGACCACATGAATTCGAGACATTTTAAGATATATTTGTTTGGTTTGTTTTCAGAAACCGTCAATTACTCAGTTTACAAAGGTTTTATCAGTTCACTTTAGGACGATCGTTGAAACAAACTTGTTTATCGTTATCCTTATCCTCATGAATGACTAAACTGCACTAATCCGATTGATAGGAAATAATTTATTATTTTAATGTCAAGAAACAATATGGCATGGTCTTTTAAAAGTATGCTTATATACTTCTGTGCTAAAGTAAAATAACCTCTTATATCACAATAGCATAGGTAAAATAGAAAAGAGAGACTAGTATGAATCGACAGTCTCTAGATACTGAATTATTTTATAAATACGCTAAGTTTTTAAATTAGTTCCCAGAAAGAGGCAGCGCCATACACCACCAAGCAGAGTCTCCTTAAAGGTAAGTAGTACTAAAAGATTTATTAACAATTGTTCCCAAAATGTTTTCGTTAGTGCAGCTAGTTCCTGTTACTATAAGAATGTTAATAATAATTAAAAATGAGCAATTAATGTAAGAAATGTAGCAATTTTTTTTAAGAAATGAAAGATGATAGACTTGATATAAATCCAAGGAGATTGGAACCTACTATTCTTTGTAGAAACAAATTGATTGTGGTGAAGTAGAAGGCCTAAACTATCCCTGTTAATTTTTGACATGTAATATATCGGAAACGAGTAAGTAAATTTAAAATACAGATAAGTGAAACTATAAGTTTAAAATTAAACATCAAGTAATCTATTCATATGAATTATCCAGGCTACAAATAGCATTCAAGTTCGTCAAAAACATTCATACTAACTTCAAGTTATTCTATTTGCACAATTTACAGCAAGAAGGCGCACTGTACTGTATGGTGGTTCTATTTTCTCTTCTATTTTTATTTGAATTTCCGCCGTTATAAATTGAATTTAAAAAAAGGAATATCTGTTATTGGTTTTTAATTATAAATACATTTTCTTCTCACGTTTTATATTACCTGTCTGAGCTATCTACACAGGTAAAGACTTAACCAACAAATTTCATATCAAAAAAGGATTCAAACAGATCTACTATTGTAAATTATCAATAGCTTTTAACCTCTTTATGCAAAATCAACCAGCAAATGTATTTCTATATCTAAAACTTCATTGTAGAAAGTATTTACTGATTTTGCGACAATTGTTTACTTTATAGCTCTTTTAAAGGTCTTTACATAAAATTTACTTTTGACTTTGAAGCCCCCACAGATTAAGATACTCTACAAATTACTCATCTTTGTGGACTTAGTTCGTTGAAGAGTTTCGCAATCCCCAGTGCAAATAACCGAACTAGAAAGTACAACGCCTCCCAATGGCACAACGGAATGTGTACGGACTCACACCGCTAAAAACCGAGTTTCGATATATGTGGTGAGCGGTGCACAGATTGTCCTTTGTGTGGTGTTGTGTTTAATTCCAAACAAAGTACAAGTGATTAAGCCTTACTTGCATGGTAATGGAATCAATCTATATCGAAAATATTTATCATCATTATAAATATTATAAATCTGTGGCGTTAAAGCACTTTTATTCTTTCCACTGGAAAAAACACTTTAATATCAATAGTAAAGCTATGTTGGAAAACCATCAGTTTTGCAGCACATAAATGGCTTTTAAATGGAAAACAAAAATAAAATGTCTACAAACACGTAGCTCATGAACTAAAATCAGTTCTAGTGAAAATAAAAGATACTTTGTCATTTGTTGACTTCTGTTTTTCAGTAATGCTGTAGCTATTTATTAAAATACCAAGAGTTCTCGACAAACAGTACAAACACTTAATGAAAATACTGTTGAATAGACAATATTTAACTTGTACTTAAGCTTTTATTTATTTCAAGCTTCCCAGTATTGTAGACAGGTATATTTACAAATGTTCGTGAAATCTGAAGCACTTTAATTGTCCCTGCTGGGACAACAGTAAGTTTTCAGATTTACGATGCTAAAATCGGGAATCCGATTCCCCTTGGTAAACACAGCAGGTAGTCCGCTTTGAAGTTTCTATAAGAAAAAACACACATATCTGAATTTTTCATTCGTTCTTTTTCTATTAAAAAACTTGCTTATATAAACTGTAAAACAATATTTTCAAAAAATGTTTCTCCTTTGGTCTCTGAAAGTTTTTGTAGTTCATCAAAATATCGTCAGTATTGAAATATTCTATTTTGATCCAGCACAGAAACCTTACATATAATTAGTTTTATAATGAAATATAATCTTACATAACAGCCATAACGTACTAATTTCATATTTTGTAACTATTGTCTTCTTTTACCCAACACTGGTTATATATAAGTAAGAAATAGCAGTATTGAAATTTAACATCCTCAAAACTTCAGAAGAAAATTGTTATTTCTCTTTAATTTTTTGAGCGCCACAACACCCTTCGAAACCCTCAAGTGATTACTCGTGCTCTTTAGTGAAATAAGCTCAGCAGTTTGATTTAGCATTATATTCAATGAAGTTGCTGCTAGCCTATGTTGACTGCCTTCTCAACGCTTAAGAGCAGTTTCACAGATGGCCTAAAGAAGAGCAAACATTGTAAAAGAGGAGGAAAGCGTGGTTTTAAAACTTTGAAGACATCATGCTGACATTTTGGCAAGGACCACCTGGGGTAGCACGTTCTCTTAATTGCACCTCACTAGCCTATAACACACAGCAATACAGGAGAAAAAGAGTAGCAACTCCCCCTTTTGGAGCAATCTTGGTTTATGGCTAGAATGTAGAATTCACCACAAAGAAAGCCTAGTAGATTATACTGTGTGGACTAATTTGTACGACTTCGGAATGGAAGCAACGTGTAGTTTAAACGTTGCCGCCAGCGATCGGGTGATCAACTTTTAGTTCCACAGTTATCAGCGAGGAGGAGTGGGACCCACGGGCACCTATTTAGTACAGGTTGATAGCACTTTGGCATTACAAATGTAACTAATGGCTAGAACAGAGCTCATGCGGTCGACAAACTTAGCAAATGGATATCCATCTTTGAATCTATCCTCTTGATTTTATTATAAATGGCTGTATCTTGCTTAGAACAGTGTTACCTTTACCTCCAATCTTGGTTTACCGCCTCTCTACCGGCGAGAAAAGTAAATGACAGTTGAAAGTATCTCTCTTTAAACCAGAGGCATAAAGGTATAAAATAAAACCCGTTCAATCAATAAGGACAGACACGTTGTAAAAAACACTTGACTCCATAAACATTTGATAACTAAATTCTATAAAGACAAAACTTTTAACTTATTGATGGAACTTCTAGAAACAATTATACAGGAATTATGAGAAAGTTTTATTTCTATATATATGTTTTTTAATATATGTGTGTAATTTGACTCCAATCAAACTGTGAAATAATTAATATTTTCCACCTATATATGTATTTCTTCTCCTACAAACATTTCATAGTGGAAAAAAATCTCCAAAATGTGGATTTCACACTTGACATTCAATAATACTAGAATGAGGTTAACAGCTGAATATAACTCAATGAGTTGTATTGACTTACACTGCAAAATTATGTGTTTAGAAAGTTATAAACACTAAAGTACAGAACATGCTCATCATCCATGTTCTCTGGGTCCCGTTTTGAATGCTTCGTAGACAATGGAAAATAGCACGGATGCTAAAATTAAATTGTTTAAAGTTCTAAAAATGATTGCTGTTTTCCACTGAAAAAAAAAGATGATGAACTCTCATAAACATGTTTTAGAAACACACAGTTCACCTGTAAAAAAATGTGGTTATCTCTTAGCTCAAGTGTGACGCGTGATGTGTCTCCTTGCGACATCAACCGTGTAGCCGGTGCGCCTCGTACATAAACGAGACGTCTGAGTAGGGTCGAACCTTGACCGAATCACACCTTTCTCGGAAGATGAACATTAGAAATACCGATAATTTGAGTGAAACAGAATCATAATTTGAAATATATCAGACTAATTCTGAGTAGTTAATGTATTAAAAAAAAGTGCATTGTTTACACTGATTGTTACCACGTTTTCGTTTGTCTTTCCTGAAGCACACAGTACAAATAAGAGTAGTTGATGAGCCTTATTTGGTTTTCATATCTCAAGAAAGAAAGAATTGTGATGCTTCCACTTTATAAACGTTGTTTGTTTTTCAAGATAAAATATATGAACATAATTAGTACAGTACAACGTAGATACCTCCCATTTAACCCGCAAGCAAAGGTAGATTCAATATCGCAAGTTTGGTTTTCAAAAGAATCTCCCTCCATTTCGGCTATCAAACCAGTAACACATTCAGAATAATTTGTTTTTTTTTAAGTAGCTTTGTTTGCAAGATAAAAATAAATAAATAAATTTGTACAACAGTGTTTTTAATATACATTGGTATTGACATTTACACTTTGACTTCCCATTCAACTTGGCCCGGCATGGCCAGGTGGTTAAGACATCCGACTAATAATCCGAGGATCGCGGGTTTAAATCCTCGTCACACCAAACATACTCGCCCTTTTAGCCATGGGGGCGTTAGACGGTCAATCTCATTAGTTGTTGGTGAAGAGTAGCCCAAGAGTTGGCGGTGGGTGGGGATGACTAGCTGCCTTCCCTCTAGTCTTACACTGCTAAATTAGGGACGGCTAGCGAAGATAGCCCTCGTTCAGCTTTGCCCGAAATTCAAACCAAACCCATTCAACTTTTGTTCTATTTCTCATTCGATGAAACCTTGAAAACACTTCTTTATTCGCATTCAAGTTAATTTAACAAGAGTTTTAACAAGTATAAGTAAAAAGTAAGAAAATTTAGGGTTAAAAATCTTCCTAAGTACAAAACTATTCAAGGCGCATTATGTAATAACGCCTATTTTTTCTTCACTTTAGTAAGCGATAGCTTCCATTGCTTTATCCATTAAAAAAATACGTTTATTCAAAAATACACACATGGAATTCATAAATTAATTTGGTATACTACATTTGTACAGCGAACAGATGACAAGATATGATCCGCTGCAAATATACACGCTTTTAATATTGGATGAATTTAAGAATGAATTTGACCTTTTGTCTCCTAAATTTATTTAGAAAACTACCAAAATATCTCAAGAGTATTTAGTTCTGAAATATATAGTTTTTAATTGTCATTTTCTATAAAAAAATAACCAGATGAAATTATTTATGTTGTTTTATAAATGCATTACACATAGATACAGATATGGTTCTTATTTATATCTATATAGAATTTTATTACATCGGTTATTTTTGTAGCTCTTAATTTTTGGCGACTTGAAAACCTATGAAGAAACTTCTATATATTTTTGCATGAATTCATTTATATTCTTTATTCCGTAAGGAAATGATGACGTATCAGTAACAAATTCTATGACATTCATATCGTTCCAACAAACTGCAACTTAAAGTCAGTCTTCAAAAGCAAACGCATATATATATGTGAACATACAATGCTAGAAACCGGATTTCGATACCCCGTGGTGTGCACAGTACTGATGGCTCACTGCGTAGATTTATGCTTAGTTACAAACAAACAAAAGTTACATATATATATCTAGTGAATACACTCTCTGCTAGATCTCACAAGTTTATAGTTTAGTACAAGATAAAAACGTGATAACCTCACGACTAATAAATTGTGTATTGTGGGTATTATTATCAGCTGGTTAAATAACGCTGCTTAAATTTTCTTTTCTTCCAAAAAGTTTCTTTTTGTATTGAACTCTAGAGCACCTTTATATTCTCATTCTTGGAATTCATGTAGGAATGTACGAAAGTTATAAATTTCCCCACACAGACAAAATTTTCTGTAACAAAATCAATCAAACAGGGAAAATTCAACAGTTCTTTTGTTTGAATAGGAGAAAATAAAAGCTTGTAGAGTCGTGTGCAAATCAATAAGTATCACGATCATAAATGTATGTTAAAAACTCTTCATTTGAAGCAATAAGTTTCTCAATATATAGTTGTAACTATAAAGAAAACTACATCTTCAAAAATGTTTGTATTTTTAAAACTACTTGTTTTAGTGAAGCAAAATTTCACCAAAGACACATTGAGAATCGCGTTATTCACAAACATTTGACAATTGTATTGTAAGGATCAAAATTAATATATACTATCTACTTAAATCGTTTGTTGTTGTTGTTTATAAACTAGTACTGCTTCTCTCTCTCTTCAGAAAAATGAAACTGGTGATATTTGAATTAAAAACAAGATTGTTTGTCAGGATCAGAATATTGTGAAGATCGAGAAATACTGTTCAGAATAGACGATGTTTGAAGATAATTTATTTAGGAACAGGCTTAATAAATTGGTGAACATTAACGTATTGAGCACCTAGAATACATTTTGCATTATCTCCAAATTTTCCTGAACAAAATTAATGGCACTCGATGTGTTTCTAGTGAGATCGTTTTCGTAGGGCGATTGTATATATGTAATCACTTTGTATTTAAACACAAATAAATTAACAAAAAGTAGCACAATCTATAATGCACTACCTACAACGTAATATTACACTATGTAAAACAAATTTTGTTTCTGGATAGTTTGTGTTATTTCTTAATTGCTAATGTTGTAAAAGTACAGAAAATGGCCATTATTTCCTTCAAACTTTGCTTTTGTGACCCGGATAATGAAATTTCAAATTAGCGTATTTTCTAGGTAAAAACAGGCAAATTTGCACATTTTCATTCACGTAAGGTCTGAATAAAACAACATATGAATCAAGATATACATGTATTTATACTAAAGTTATGCAAAAATGTTTAGAAGTGAGTAGTTTTTCAAGATTTGCGACTGTAATGTAAATCACTTTCACGTATCAGCCCCCAGATATAGTCTCCCATCATGTTTTCAGTATACGCTCCCGGGTCACAAAAGCAAAGTTTGAAGAGAAAAATAGGTCTTTTCCATTTACTTTAGGCATAAGCAGTTGGGAAATAACACTTTCTGCCAAGGAACAAGAAAAATTAAAAATTTTGTTACATAGTGTTATCAATAGCGCCTCAACTAAGCCTTGTGAAACAAAATTACAAGGAGGTCCTTGAAGCCTTGACCACTGTAATACCTATTACGGAATCCTAAACGGCTGGGAAGGTTGGATGGGGGGCTCGTGGACTTTATCCAACCAGTAAGATTGGTAAAAATAACAGTGAGTGTTAGAGAGAGTGAAATTAATATCAATAACGGTTTGCTGCCAAAGGAACAAAACAAGATAAAGAAACGTTATTTAACTTGTTTATACATAATACTGTTGACTTGGAGTATTTGGCTTCAAAAGACTATGTATGTTAAACTTTCGCATTCTTGAAGTCAATTCTCTGTGGCAAGCCTATACGTCTGTAATGTACACACACACATATATATATATATAAATGAACACTGTATGCTCATTTATATCAAAATAACTAGTAAGCACCTAACTCGGAAATTATCGAAACATAAAAGTTAAAGACAAATCTTACCTTCCCTTGTTCTTTCTCAAAATCACAGCCGTCACTGTAACCATTGGTACAAGGGCTAAAAACAAGCTGTAGATTCGTTCCCGTTGTC
The DNA here is from genome assembly GCF_004210375.1 of Tachypleus tridentatus. Classification (NCBI taxonomy): domain Eukaryota; kingdom Metazoa; phylum Arthropoda; class Merostomata; order Xiphosura; family Limulidae; genus Tachypleus; species Tachypleus tridentatus. The sequence continues at coordinate 57,786,184 of NC_134835.1, read as the reverse complement.
GTGAAAGCCTGTAGGGGAAGAATGGTCAAAGGTCACAAGATACTTCCGTAAAATTACACTTAAGCAGAGGGTGGAGGAAGTTGAAAATTACAGCAATAATAACAATTTAAAATCTAGACCAGGCGTTCCCAACACCTGCACAAGTAAACAGAACAACAACCAGAATGCTTGGACCACTGCTACCAAAGTTCTTGCTGTGTAAGCTGTTTTACAGATACCACTGTTTCCAGGTGATTTTCAGTTGAAGCAGAAATTCGCTTTCGCAAAAAAACATCAGGTTTTTTTAAAAAATGACTGTTTTTAAAGATCGATACATCTAAAGAGATTAGAACATTTAAATGATATATAAGGTTAGATAAAAACGCCACTACTCCTATAGAAACCGTTTTTGATGTCAAAAAGAACAATTGTAGGTTGAAGAGTAATTCATTAGTTATGAAACCAGTCTAGCTAAGTTTAGAAAAACATATATTTGTATATGAAGACTATTTCGTTTTTTCTCTAATTGAAGACGGACTATTTACTTACATCGTAATCTTTGAAAAGGTACTCTTCTATATATATCATTAAGGGGTTTCAGTGTCAAAATATGAATGTGCATTATGTAAGTACCCTAAAGGTTGTTACTTTCGTTCTTGAGTATCAAGTGATGGCATATGTAATAATCTCACTCATGACAAATATAACTAAGTTAACAGCAACTACAAGTCCATGAGAGAGCTGGTCAAGTAGTTTTAATTCTAATTGTGATAGTTTTAGTTATTTCAGAGCATGTTATTCTTTTTCTTGTGTTTCATTCCATGGGAATTTTTTCTCATCTTCCCAAAATAACACAGAATCTCAGTTTGTGAGTAAACAATGTATGGTGGGTATAGCATTTTAGTTTATGTTCATTAAGTTGTCAATTAGTTAGAGTATTAAATATGATTTGATGTCTGTATCATAAGAGTAGTTTATCTTGTATATATAAATATCCCTGAGATTTAAAACTTCACGTAATACACAAAAGTGAATGGGTTGTGCAGTCTATATAACTTTAACAATATGTAAATTAAAGTGTTGAAGTGTGTTCATACTGAAAATAAAATGTTTACTGTGTTACTAAAATAAGTAAGTCTATGAAACTGTAAGGTGTTTCAAGTGTATTATTACTAGAAAGACAGATTAAGAAAGTATATACAAATTGGAGTATTAAATATAAGAGGACAGTTTCGGTATCGAATATGAATACTTATGTTAACCAGATCTCAAAATTGTTTCGCATTCAGAAAAATGGAATTGATCGTAACAAAAGAAAGTGTTTTACCTCGACGACGGAGTTAACAAAAATTCTTAGTGTAACGTTTAGTCGTCGAAGTACCTTGTTCGCCAATTACACATAGAGAACCGTTCGGAAATTTCCGGTTACTTCTTGAAAGTTTCGCGCTTAACACTAGAGAACATAGCAGAGATCGCGAGTTAATAAACTGCTATATGCAAAATAAATTGCAAGAATAATAACCTATATAACGTTAATAATGCAATAAAAATGTTGAAAAATGTTATTCGAATTGCCAAAGACTGAGAACGAACATTAATGAGACACTTGGTTTTGAATGGTCTGAATCTAACAGTTTTATTCTCCACTTTTTCCTGATATTGTAGATCACTTGTTTTTAATTTTGTTACATTTAATAAACGTATATGATTGTTTATAACATAGCTGCTTTATGCAGAGTACATTTGAGAATACTTTATACTATATTTTACAAACTATATTTTTCATATCTTTAAAGAGTTAAAAATATAATAAAATCAACTTTGAATCTCTTACCACTTCTATATGCCCTTCTCTACACCCGCTCTGAAACCGAATCTGTCTGTCTTCTTGAGATCTGTCTCTGTAGCCTGTATACTTCACCTAAAGGGTACAAAAAAAAGACAGTGATCGACTACATGGTTTCCAACAAATTTTTGTATTAATTTCCATGACTTTCTCTAACAAAAATGATCTTAAACTGTCTCACTCGCATGAAATAACTTTTATCTTACATATCCTAATGACCAGGGTCATCGGACCTTGCTCTACGTTGCTAAAAGCTGTTTTTGTTTACGTTGTACATTACAAAACACTTACGTTTTCAAGATGAGCCAACCTTTAAAGTAACAGATGCTCTAATTTAAAATATTTTCTGACGTTTTCCTCTTTCGTGTGATCATAAGATTTTATATTTAAATTTTGTACCACATAGTCTTTATTGCTCTATATTTCATGTTCCGTGATATTAAAAAAAAATATTTCAGCGACATTCCTCCCCATCCTGACCAACAATCCGATGCTCTTATTTTCCCTGAGATATGTACTGAACAATGTAAATTTACCTGCCGTTCTAGGTTTCTGGGAGCCAGCAATTAAGATACCTTTCACAGTTATTATTATTCAAAATGATCCAACATTGTTGAATACTTTCAGACACACAGATACCACTTTCACTAAACATAAAAGTGTTGAAGTATAAAAATTGGTGTGGTTTAAGAAAGGAAAGGCATTGTTAAGAAAAATATAAAAAGTTCAATAACTGGCAATTTTTGTACGTAATTTATCAAACAGATTCTTGCTTCTATATGAACCCACCTTTAACAAGCAATATTTGATAATTTCTAACAATAATAATTGTGAACGGTCCAGAAGATTATGTGTGTCCTGAATTCACCTCGACACACGAGTTGAGAAGGCCGATACACCTGTGCAAGACTAGTGTTACCTGTCCGCATAACTTCCGGGTAAAACACCTTCAAAGATTAAGGGCTGGTTTAGAAGACATTGTATTAAATTCATGGAAAATAATAAATATTTACCTCACTTTCGCGACTGAGCTTCCGGAACAGTTCATCCGATTCAAATTTTGCCTTCTGATCGGCCACGACTCGAGGCATTTTGAAAACAAACCGAGGAAGGTGGTCATAAATGCTTGGAGTCTCAAAAGGGAGCATGTTGGATTCCGTCTGTGATGTTTCACTCACCGCGGCAACAACAAATCTAGTTCTTGAGCCACGCGCGAAGGCTTCGCTATGGCTAGCAGCTCCTATTGGGCTGACAGTAATCGTTTACTCACAGCTTCGGCGAACAGGAAACCGGCGATTACCATGTCGGGCGGCTCGGCCTCTAGCCTCGGGAATGTTGGGCGTATTTCTTGTCTGTGACGTTAGAGAATGATTACGTTGTGTCCCAGAATGCCCAGCGACAGGTGTGTGTGTGTGAGAGCTTGCTTTGAACAGCTTAATCATATCCATCTGCCTCTATTTATATAAAAACTAATATAGCTTAATCAGCATAACAGACAAACACTCTTGTATTTGTCAAAACTCTTCCACTTATACTACATTTCCTTTCTAGGGAACCCATAGGTCTATGACCACATTTAAAGGGTCGCTATAATGCATATTTAATCCTTGAAGTGCTATTTTGCACTTTTTTAGTTTTATGGTCATTGTCACTACGATTGAAATTTTATTTCCTTTACCAAGCTACAAACAGTATTTAGTTAGTTTATTTATTTCCATGCTGTAATGTAAATCAGTATCAAATTTGGGGTCCGCTTTAGGGGAATCTCTGTAAAAGGGTTTTTATGAAATATCCATGTTTTATGAGAAAGTGATTTAAATGTTTTACCTTTGTAAAAAAATTCAAGGCCGAGAGACAATTCGTTTCGCACCATTTAAAAATTGGTGAACTCAGAAGTTTGAGAGAAAGGGCTTTCAGGAAACTTTCGAGATCCGCAAGAGGTGAGGAAAAAATGTTACCTTTGTGCAAACTTCTAAATCGAAATAATTCGTTCTTCGGTATCATTTAGAAGTAGTTGCGAACAATAGTTAAGAAGTTAAGTGATACATAGACACAGGCCCACTGGATCTTATTATAAATATTCATCGTTAACAGTTGCATCTATACAAAAATTAACATTATCTATTGGAAGTAGTTTCATTCCCACAACAAATTAACATCCTCTCTTACTGTTAATACTTCCAATTATTTAACCGAACATATCCACAAGTTATAAATAGTTTATTTAACTATCTCACTTTTCCTCTCTTTCTATATATAAATATACATATATTCTAGAAATAAACTACCGTACAATAGCTTATTCTGTTACTATTGTTTTTTATTTGTCTTAAATTAAATATATGCGAAAATATAACTGATAATATATGGTTGTTTATTTATAGAATAAAGATGTCTTTTATACTTCAATACGCGCTACAGAAACTAAATAATTATCTCACTGTTTTTTAACAGTTACTTTTAAACAACAAGCTAATCTCCTTTATTCGTTCATAGTTTAATTTAAGCAACATACTAATCTCCTTTATTCATTAATAGTTCAATTTATGTAACAAACTAATTTCCTTTCTCTCTTAATAGGTTAATTTACACAACAAACTAATATTCTTTCTTTGTTAATGGGTTAATTTAGATAATGAACTAGAATCCTTTCACTAACGGTAAAAATCGATTCTATTAAAAGAGCAATGAAACAATCTCTGTAGTTCGCTGTTCTATGTGCATAAAGGTTGTATGAAAAGCATTTTCCCTTTTTTATCAGCGAAATTTATAGAATAATTTAATACCCTCTCACTAATGTTATTTTTCAATATATACAACAAAGTAATATTCATTCTGAACTTTTGAAACTGCTGTTTGTGGGATATTAGACTGACACCTTAAATGGTGTATGTGATCTGTTTCACTTTTCTATACAAACAGCTTATAAGTAGCTCAAAACGACTTCCTCTTAAAACAAAGTAAAAATAAAAACTTGTCGATTGTTTAATTTCTATATCTTTCTCGCCAGTTAGACACGAAACGTTCTACAGAAACAAATCTATTATCCCACAAATAGTCGTTTCAAAACTTCATATTGTTTGTAAGTGGATGACTCTTAACAAAATAACTAATATGCATCATGTTTTTGTTTTATTCATATAAACAGTTAGGCATAATTTCACTATGTAGTTTTTATATTGTCAAACCTGTATGACGGTGAAAAAAATATTTAAAATGTAAACCTATTACTGGATTTGCTACGTGTCTCTGAGAAAAACAAAATTATGCATCCTGGCTAATTTATCAACTCAAAGACACATTTCTTGTACAGTTGTTTCAAGGGACTTAACAGATGTGGGAAAGTGCAATAGCTGTGTTTCAATTTCTTTTGTATTTTCTTTCTCATTAAAACTGTTGATTTTGAGGTGTGACTGGCAGCTTTTGATCTTTTGGTTTGTGAGCATCTGTCGGTCTCTCTTTTTTTATGTTGTTAACAGTGTCATGAAATGCACTCACTTTTTTTGTAGTAAGTTTTGGGGTTGAAAGGTTCTCTTTCATAACCATACCCTTTATTTTGTGAAGAAAGGCGTTATTTTGCACTGATTTACATGGATATTATTCAACAAGACGTGAGAAGAAAATGTGAATAAATTATAATAAAAAATAAACTAGCAACTTTTCCAGTTTTCGTGTGACGTTTCGAGCACGCACTAAAAACAGTTTTAACTCTACACGCTGCCCGAAATGAACTTGAACATTTTTTTTCATTTAGATGTATCAGTTTATTTTATTATCATTTCTCCAAGTTTTGTACTCAGTTAGAGCATGTTTTCAGGACTAATTTATGTTCTATATGCCTTTACTGTGCGATCTTTTCCGTTTCAATTCAGAAAGTGGACACTTCTCTATTCTTTTTCTTCTTTTGTTTTTTTTTAGTTTCATGCCCTTTTTTTCTAAATCATTTAACATTATGACAAGGATGAAAGCTTTCTGAACAAGGACTGTGACAGATAGATACCCCAGCTAAAATATAACTATGGGGGCGCACAAGTGTCGAGTGAACAACAATTTCTTATAATCGTATATATATATAGGTGCTAAATATCTCGCTTGTAGCGTCATGCCTTGAGCCCGTAGAGAAACTGTGTCAAAACATCCTCGTGAAGCACGGTTAACCTTCTGTGGGTTATAGTCAACCTCTATATACTCACTTTCCATTTACATTAATTTTTATGATATCCTGATCTCTAAATAAAAAGTAGTATTCAGGAACGCTTATTCTAAACAGGTGATTTTTCAGAATGTATAGTATTTTCATGCCTAATTGATCAACTGCTATTTTATTCCCATTTACCTTTATATTTTTCTCTTAGGAACTTCACATAGCTGCTCTAACAATACTCATAACAACGTAACAAACTTTCCTCATATTTCTTGTTTGGCCGCGCGTTTGTTTGTGTTTACTACGATTTTAAAGAAATAAAAATAAACATTCTTAAGGTTGATTTTCTTGCGATCCAGTTAGTTTTCCCCCTAAATACAAAAACATGTTGATTATATTTTCATAACATGAACTGGTAGTACAGCTCTTCGTAATCTTAAGTGAAACTTTGTGTTTATATATAGAGAAGAATCTATTGATTTGTGACATTAGTAAGTGTGGATACCTTGAAAGTTTCACAAAGAGATATTGAGAGATGCAAAATTCAAATCTCAAAAATTGGAAGTGACTTCAAGGCCATAAAATAATTTGTAAAACTTATAATACATTTGTAACACAACATTAACATTAGATGTTAAATTGCTGTAAGAAAGAACTTCCAGTTCAATATCTTATGGTTTCTGACGATGTAACGGAACGACAGAAAGCACCACATTTTAAATTTGATTAAATAATTTCAAATCTCCTTCACACCAAATATACTTGCCCTTTCAGCCGTGGGAGCGTTATAATATGATGGTCAGTCACACTATTCGTTGGTAAAAGAATAGCCCAAGATTTGGTAATGGGTGTTGATGACTAGCTGCCTTCCCTCTAGTCTTACACTGCTAAATTAGGGACGACCAGCGCAGATAGCTCTCCTGTAGCTTTGCGCGAAATTCAAAAACAAGCAAACAATTTGATGTAACATAAGTACTGAACAGTATTTGAAAAAAGACTAATATACGGTTATAATTTTAAAATGTCAAATTCTTTCAATGTTGGAAATAATAATCTCTAGCAAAATGTAAGATTTATGAAAGCTTACGAACTATTACTTATTTCCTTGTTAATGAACTGTGTTTTAAGCTAGACTTACATAAAAGTGTTAAGTAGCGACCTACCTTTCAAAGTCACACGTACATGATCACCTCTCCACTGTAACAAAGCATACACTCGAAGTCATCGAGTACAGACAAATATTTAACCATTGGAAATATTTATATGGGAACATATTTCTTTCATATAATTTCTTAGTTGCATATCTTAATTTTAACAACACAAGGTGATATGGAATTCAACACTAATATAGAACAAAAAAGATTTAGAAAAAAGATTATTAAGGCATGCATGCAACTCCATACAGTAGCTTGGTAGTGTCAGTTGTTCAAAAAAGCTTTTTAGTAGTATTTAAGAGCTAGTCCTTTAGATCAAATGATAAAATGATCTTCTGATTTTCAAAAGGTACTCAGTTTTATTTCAGAGCATGGTCGTTCTGTCACCTACACACTTATATATAAATATCTGGCCTTTCATGATGTAGGAGCATCCTGTAATGCACTTACTCACAGATTCTCTTTCATTCAGTAGTAGTTTTAACTTGTTAGGGTGCACTATACAAAACGAAGGAATTTTAGAATAGTCACATTGCTTTCCAGGAATCTGATGTGTTGATGATATAAACAATAAAGAGGTATTTGGAAGATTTTAAGCTACAGAATGCGGCAGCATAAAATCGAACTTTTATGCGTTTGGTTATTTGGGTTCAGAAGTCACCAACAAGTTAATGCATTCGTGAACTCTACAGGAATAAAATAAGTGAGCTGGCCATTGTGAATGAACGTGAGCATCAAGTGAAATAAGGAAGATTAATCTTTTCGATATTTAATTATCTACAACAGGACAGAAACAGCCTTTTCTTGTCTTCATTAAAACTTTCACCGTATGTGTATTTATTCCTGACCCCAGTAATAGTTATCGGGACAATACTTTTCCTTTTTTTTTTTTGTTTGGCTAGTTACGAAACTAAGCTGCATCTAATACGAACGACGTTCAGTCACTGTTAGTTTGGGTTTAACGTCGTCCGAAACTACTGACCGTATTCTGGTAATTTGCTTTTGATAAGTTGTGTAATATTGTTAAAAATTAGCCCAGCTCGGCATTATACATTATCGTTGCATTATAGAGCAAGCATACGTAATCGTCTCACACAATAATTATAACACGTTTCATCTAATCATAAAAGAATGAAACTGTTTGTTTGTTTGTTTTTTTATTCCGCGCAGACTTTAGTATGACCACTCTTTCCTTGTTTTTTGTATTAAACGTTTAAATACGTGGGAACTCTGTGACGTATCAGAAACGGTTCGTTACGCGTGCTGCAATGTCGCGTGGCAGTGTAGAGGGCGCTGTGAAGAGGAGTTATTGTAATAGCGACATACTGCCTAATCCTGTCAAGGCGTGACTTAGCTTTTAGAGGGGAGCAAGGCTAGGAGTGTTAACTGAGTATAATATTTCATGGTAACTTTCTGAAGATTCGTTCAAACAAGATTTAGCTGTCTTATGTCCTTCTGTTTACATTTGGTTTCTAAGCTGTTCATACTTGTAGTCACTTCCTCTGAATCTCATCTGTTAAAGCATTGAGATCAACAATCTTAGCAAATAATTTTCTTTGTGTTTTTGAGGTCAAAGACATAAGTAGGACCTTATTGTTTGTTTGTCACTGTATATCAATAGGTGTTATTTGTTCAAAATATTACACGGAAAGTGGGTCTATGGTTTATTTTTAAACACCAATGAAAAGGAAAACGAATAAGGATATTTGCAAACAAGACTTGAAGGAAAGACCACAACTTTTCAAACAAGAATAGTGAATAAGAGCATGTATGATGCAAAATAAGCTTTTCATATGCTTCTTTATACTATTAATAAAAAAATGTAAACCCTCTATTCGATGTTAGTTACCCTTTGAAACAATTATGTTTTCTATCATTCGTCATAACTTTGGATGATGTTGCCCGGTATACAAATACTATAAGTTCAAGAGCTGACGTTACCTTTTCTCGATACAAATAAAAAACGTAAAGTCGAGATCCTCAACTGACGAAAAAATACATTCTAATTTTTCTGGTTTTTAGTTTCCTTGTAGGTTCATAATTTTCCATGTTTTATTATTTAATCTAAATTATATATTCTATATATATACTTGTAACTGTTACGTTTCTTTTTAAATAAGTGAGTGCGTAAACTAAAAACGTAATCAAACTCACTGACACTGTTCGTCCAACCAGAATTCTATTACAAATATTCTGATTTAGAAACTTGTGGCCTAAAATCCGGGTTCCGGCATGGCCAGATGATTAAGGCACTCGACTCGTAATCTGAAGGTCGCGCGTTTGAATCCCCGTCACACCAAACATGCTCATCCTTTCAGCCTTGGGGACGTTATTATGTAACGTTCAATCCCATTATTCGTAGGTAAAATAACAGCCTAAGAGTTGGCGGTGAATTTTGATGACTAGCTGCCTTACCTCTAATCTTACACTGCTAAATTATTGACAGCTAGCGCAGATAGTCCTCGTGTAGCTTTGCGCGAAATTGAAAAAGAACAAATTGCAAAACACACCACTGTTGTCCTGTCAACAAAATATCATGTGATATATTGTCATCATGCTCCCCATATGTATTTCATCTTTATGTACTTGTTCAAGCGATTTAGTTATTTATTAGACTAGCACACCAGAATAACTTAAAAGTTCAAAATGGAGACCGAGTGAATATCTAAATTAAAATATAATATTTTTCGAATATTCGATCAAATTTATACTCTGTTTATACTAGCCTTCCTTAATTTTCAGTTGATAGACGAATAATAAGACATCTAGTTAACAGCACCCACCGCCAACTTAAACGAAATAATGTGATTTGACTAGCACGATCCAAAGTACGGAGATCGATTTTTTGTGATAACCGAGGGCCCTCTAACATGTTAAATTAAACTAAACTTTAAAGTTGAACTTTGTATTTGATAACAGAACCTTAGTTTTGTAGGTTTGCAAAATTTCACGTAAATGACAAAACTATTTAAATATCTTTAAAATAAATTGTTTCTAATTGAAGGGAATCGGTAGCTGCCTAAAATAGTTCATATCAAAGATTAATAGCAACTTTCATGAATATATTGCCAAACATGACACATACCTTATGAAATGACTTTAGTATATATATATATACATATTTATTTGAAATATATGGCAAAAGCTGGAAAACATTGATACAGAAAACTAGAAGTATGTAGAAGATGGCAGAATCTACTTCACACCTTAACATCAGGAATAGTTTTATTGGTCATTTTTAGACATTATTTTGTTTCTTCACTGAATAATTCGAAGCACTACTTTCTGGTTGTTGTTGTTTATTTCTGTAACAAAGGAAATGTAATCCACATTTAGATAGGGTACGTTTCTTGTCATAACAATGCTTAGAAATAGTAAAATAATAACCACAGGTTTAGATGTATTTAATCAGTTTTGTTATGAAGTCGCATCAATCATCTCTTTAACATGTTACCTGTTAAACTGAACCATTATATCTTGCCAGTTTAACTAAAGGTGTAATGTAGGCGATAAATTCAGCGTAGCTTTTCTTATCAGTTTTCTCTATTTCTTTCTTAATTAACAAGTATTAAACTAATAGTGGTTTAGAACTCAGGATGGACAACCTTCGTAATATAGGTTTAAAGATAAATTGTGTTTACTTGTCATCAGAAATATCTGCATAAGATCTGTTACACACAGTTGTCTTTAATCAATTTTTAACCGATAGACTACAGGGAAGTCGACTACTTCATAGCGTCTACGAACAACTCTTGAACTATTCTTCACTGATAGAATAATAAGATTTGGCTGCAACCCTTATAGACCATCTACGGCTCCAAAATATGGAAACGCTAACCACTAATATACACCCGGAGTTATAGATGAAACCTCTAGGGTTTAGAGAACAAACTATATTCTTTATTTTTCTAATTTGCTTCAACAATGTTTAACAAATAAGTATAGAAAATTCTAGTCGTAACTACTAGATTAACTTTCTAGACAATATTTTAATGATAAGCTATGATAACTAATGGCAGTGATTTTCTACGAACTTAACCAATGTGTCATATTACCTTCAAGTAGTTTACGATCCTTAGCTCCTAAATGACTAAATATGGCCTGTCTCATTTCACTTAAATAATATGTTCATATGTCTCCTGGTGGTTCCGCTTAGTATATTATTGCATTAGAATTCGGGATTCGATTTCGGCAGCAGACAAAGTACAAATATCTCTGTGGAAATTTGTGATGAAATAAAAACATCTGTTTCATAGTAAATGCTGTTCTGAAAAACATAGAAAGTGAATAATATGTTTCCAAGATATAAATTTAAATTCGGACCTAATAAAATGAACGGACGAAAGGGGCGAACTTTCTACTTTGTACGATTTAATTACACCATATCTATCAATCCCAGTGTATCTTGGAAACTTAAACGAGTTATCAAAGTCGCTTCTCAGTTATGTGACTGAAAAACCAAGCATGTTACTCAAAGTTAACACTGTAACAACACAACACATCCTTTCTTTGTTTACTAGTGAAGAACTCTAAAATTCGGTAAAATGCAGTACTTGCTTCCGAAATTACACTGAATAAACACACCGCTCGTTAGATATAAGCATGAGAGAACATGTTGAATATGTTGATAACTTGAACTTACCAAGCGTGTAGTTACTCAACACTTTGTTTAACGACTTCGATCATATACACAACCGTTGTTTAAGGTATAATAAGTAGTATAATATCTGACAATATAAAACGTGGACAAAAAAATCCATCATTACTACTTAAAAATATGCGGTTTGTGGCTTTTATTGGGCAGAGTAATACTTCATAAACAAGCCTTAAACAAGTCATTCTCTCATAAACAAATGTGTTCCTATATATGTTACAATCATTGTATAATTTACTTTTTGCTCCTTTTTTTTATAGATTGTATATGCTATTCTGTGAAACGCCTGCGCATACATAAATATGTTGTCTAAGTGCTCAGTTTTTTTTCGTTCGCTTTGAAAATTAACTTGAATTCACCAGAGATAATAATAGATTCATTTGGTACGTTTTCAGACGAGGTTAGAGGTTAGTACAGGAGCGTTCAGACTGAGAGAAGATATAAAAGAAAAAAATTAAACAGGTAAATTACATGTTGTCACTACACAATATGTCATGTAAGTTATTTTTAAAAATAAAGTGTTACAGTCTTATTCTTTTTTCATTATTGCTTTCATTTAACATTGTTTAACATCATTTTCATATGATTGTTTAAATATATCTTGCATAATGAGTTGTTTTCTGCTCAGTGTATGTAAACTTTTGCAGAGAAAGATTAAATACTGTTCTCTTAGTTGCATATACAAAAACTATTAAAGAATAATATGGATCAAAGCGAAAATACATTTATATAAAGGTGTTAAGCACGACCTAAGTTCATTGTTATGCAAGTCCGATGATCATTCATGTACCTTAACTGTAAACCATTGGTCTCTCAGCAAATATATTCTATATACATAGTGGTTTCGCACAATCGTGTTTCATTTATCACTTTCAAATGAACTATAGAAACTAAAGTGTTCCAAACTATTCATCAACGTCAAAATATACATTTGTGTATATCATCCATTTGGAGAGCTACTGAGAAAGTGGAAACTAATTAGTTACAGCACATTTCTAGAGATCGGCTACAATATCTCAATTATTGTCTTATAATCCAAGACGAAAGTAAATAACTGTTATTTGTCTATATGGTCTGTCGCAATTTTAGAAACCTTTTCCGAGTCTGAATTAGATGTTCTCAGCTTTAAGTGAACGCTAGGTGGCTAGAAAATACTTCAAAAAGCTAGGCTATGTAACACGTTCCTAGTGAGGTACCTTTCACTCACAGTAACGCACAAACCGTCTCCCAGTGAAATGATATCTATGACGTTTTCAAAGATCTAACTACATATGGAGCAATATTGTTTTAATTGTTCAGTTACAATTCAACCAGATATTTCCAACCGGCTCCAGAATACTTCCAAAGAAGTTCGTAACATTGATAATGATAGTAGAAGTGTTGTGTGAGAAGGAATAAGTAATAGTGGACATACTTATCTTGATATCTTATGAAATGATATTATTAGTAATTATCTATTTTATAGATCACATTTTTGATGTTATATTCCAGTACAACTAGCCCTAACTTGATCCTTATATTTGATAAAATATGCTTCCTAATTACTTTTGGATTGACATATTATTTCGAGAAGAGGATACTGACAAAAAAGAGATGAACTTCGACTTCACTGGATGTCAATCCAATCAATCCTGCATAAAATGCTCTTAGGGGTGCATCACATCCAACGATGCCAAACTTAGCCTGAAAACATCCCTCTTAGAGCAATGGTCATTGATACCGAAGAACCTATAAACACTCTTCTCTCGCTGTCCTTTGTAATGAAATGTAATGTGATGAGGCGAATGCTTGATCATCAACTGCTTCATTGACATTAAAAAAACTGAGTTAGATAAGTGATGAACTTATATCTAAAGTATAGTAAGTTATTATTCAATTGTTTGTGCAGTTTACAGTTTAGATTCTTTGGTCAATAATTCTTAGCTATAATAAGTAGAAATTTCATACACTTAAACAGAATCTGTGAAAGTTTTAATAATTAGATCATCTGAGATACTTTCCTATTGATATTAACTTTATCTTACCAATTAAATGAAGGTTTACAGAACTTGGATAAAATCAATAACCAATTAAAGATCACCTAATATTGTAATCTTTATTTATGGTCTCTCTTCTGAGCGTAGTAAAATCTACTTTATAAAATTTCACCATTTGTTTCTTTAAATACTTCAATATATTTTTAAAAGGAGAAATATTTTTCTAGAATTATGTGTTATTTTAAAATTTATCCTCAGACTGCTCCGACAGTTTAAGCGCTTGATCGCCTTGATCTTTACATAAGTGGGTATCACGATGCATGGAATAATAAGTTCATTGTATATGTGTGAACCCAGTGTTTAATTAGGGTTCAATGTTTTCGTAGTGTTACGTAAATCTTATGGAATCTTTGAATATGCAGGATAAAATAAGTAGAAATATACTGGTCCTATAATTGTTGTTAGTTGACTCTCTTGGTCAGGAATAATTATGATTACTAGTATCGCAGTTATATGACAATGAGCGAATTATATCTTTGAATACAATTGCAGGAAAGAGATGAAGGAGAAAAATTCAAAAGTAAAGGAAAAACTTTATGGAATATTAATTAGAATATTTACACAGCCTGTATATCTATACCAGATACTATGTGCCAGCAGCGAAGCAAAATATTGTTCATCTTTCAATTAAATATTATGTAACTTTACAAACATAACTATTTAAATCATAAACTCTGACTTTCTGTAAATGTTAGCTAAAGTTATATTATTATTATACTTTTCTTGAAAACCAGAAAGTCTGTTATTCCTGATATGTAGCATAGCCCCTCTGCGCTCGGTACTAATCTAGATGCTCTGTGCTATATCATTGGTCAGTTTGAAATAGATGGTCTATATTAGATCATGAGAATTAATAGGCACGGTTATCACGTATTGTGTGTGCAGTGATCTGTTTTTAGTTCATGCGTACCTTTATTGGTCCAACTGCAAAGAATTGAGTACGTTATATTAAAACAATTTTAGAGCCTTGCAGCGTACATGTCGACAATAGCCCTGCAACACAGTTTCCATTGAAAATACTTCGTCATGAGGCTGTCCTGTTTAAAGCATACCACTCTTCTCTGTGGTTTCCATAGTCCATACTATGTATCGTGGCGAAGCTTCCTAGTTTCCTTTTCGAAAGTTAAATCGCACAGAAATCCATGGGTGCTGTATCAGGTGGGTAAACATGTATATCTTCACGTGGAATAGCATGAACACACATCTGCTTGAGGTATGTGATGGCTGAAAGTGAGATTGTCATAGTGAGCCCATACTGTTTTGGCCTTGTTGCCAGATGGAGATACTTATTGATGATGTTGCTTGAGGCATGTGAATGAGCAACTGTTAAACATTGCCACACCTTCCTTACCACGGCTGTGGTACGACTTACCAAAAGTCTCTCTCTGGATTGTCCCCAATCCCATGTTAATCCTTGTTCCTTTGTTTTTCAATCCTATTACGTTCAAGATATATTTGTGGGAAGTAGCACATTTGTTATAATTTATCATATACGAGTCTTCAATTTATTATGTTATGTATTAAGATTTCAAATAGCAGGAAACTGAGTTAAACTGTAATTTAAATTTATAAATTAATCAAATGTAGAAGTGCGTCAAATTTATATTTGCTAACAATATTTATATACACGGCTTTCTTTCTTAATACAAATATATTTTAATATACTAATACAATTTATAATAATGGTTATTACAAATAATGATTTACATACAAAAGTTTTGCAAACAATATTAAGTCTTCTATGTGCTCTGTAACTAAATATCTTTTTGATGGTTCACGATGAGCAAATTAATTTCGAGTTGATATGGGTACAGTTCACTTAACGGGTAGCTAGCTACCTCTTCGCTTATTACACGCACATTTTTTACCGTTGAAGCAATATAAAGTTTTAGTAGAAATTATAATATCTGATGGTAATATATATTGAAATTAAAGTGTTTGTTATGTTCAAAATCTATAAACTTTCCTCGTTAAATATCTGAAAATCACGATTAAGCGTTAATCACAGTTGTAGTTTTCGAGGTTTATGGTATAACAACTGTAGCAAACTAACAATATATTTTGTCTCTTGGCGAGTCGGTTTATAAACGTTAGGCAAGGTTCTCAAAATTTCAGTTGACAACAATATTAACAATCAGTAGTATTTACATACGCATATAGTACATTGTTGATTCTTACAATAGAGAATCTTTCACAGTTTTAGTGAATAGACTGGAATTTTCCAATACCGATTTAAGAGTATAAGCTACGTGCATTTCTAAATGAATATTTAACTGAAACAAACATCGATATTAAATATATAATGACAAATCTATCGCACCTTCTTCCTTAGAGAATTAAAAATTGGAGTTGGACAAGTTTTAACTAAGATATTATATATATATACATATATATATACATACATTGATAACAATATAGTAAATATAATTTATTATCAAAGGATTTTACCACTTCAATAATCATGAAAGTATAAAAAACAATCAATACAAATAACCTTATAATCATAAAATTACATAGCACGTTGAAGTGCATCAACACAGTCAAAAAATCACACGATTGAAGGGTTCTTCGAAAGATGGAATAAATTTCAAATGAGCAACAGGAATTTTCTCATTAGGTTTTTGATCAATTGACACCTTTGACAAGTTTTACAAAACTGAGAAACATTTTTCCTAATTTTTGGCCAAAAGAAATGTCTTATAATTCTCTCACATGTTTTGTTAACACCTGTATGACTTATCATGGGGAGTTCATGGGCAACTTTTAAAATATTTCAGTACGATATGCTTTGGGAACAACTATTCAGCAAACTGTAACCCAGTCTTCTGAAAATGGTACATCTGGTGGTCTTCATTTTCTCATAAGAACACTATTTTTGATAAATGATCATTTAGAAATTTCTAAATTTCATTTTATGGGAATGCATATTTAAATAGTGAAGAGATCTGCGGATCATTTTCTTTTTCGGCGACCAGTTCACTTCTTCACCAGCTGAACCATGTCCATCATTGCCACTGCCCAAAGAATTGCCAGTAAGACAGTTATTCCCATGGTTCAAAAAATGTTTGAAAAAGATCTATAATATCATTTATATTTGGCTTAATTTCTTAGCCTGAATTCGAGTCACAGCACACGAGAGAAACACGTCTGGATTCTTTTCAACAACAGCATCAATAACCGTCTTGGGTTTGGCAACAACTTCTCCCCCAGCCATATAATTTTCCAACAATAATGATAGATCCTTAATTAGCAAAGTAGGTCTTACTCCAACCACAATTGGTCCTGAAACTAAATCTAATGTTAAATAAATGTTATGAAGAGAAACATTAACAAAGTCACCCTCAATATCGTGAGCAATAACAGACTCATCAGTGGGAAAAGTCTAATCTAAAGACAATACATTATCTGACAACAATAATAGAGTCGCACCAGTATTGCATAAAATAGTATGAGTATGGGATTAGCAATGTCATTTGTCAAAAACACATAACCAACAGACACAAAAGGCCTAAATTCATCTCTAACTACGTCAGTCTTTTTATCGATAGCCAAATCAACAACATAGGGTGATCTGGTGAAACTACGACCATATGTGGACAGAAAGGTATTGGGTGTTGTGTGCTTTTCTTTTCTCTTTTTCAAAGACCAACTATCAGACACTCGGACATAACATGACAAGGTTTGTTTTGATGTTTACTTTAATAGCAAACAGGCTTAATTATATTAAAGAGGTTTTATCCCGACTGTATAAACACTTCGAACTGAAGGAGGTGGATTTTTTAAAAGAACCTTCAACTTTAATGTATTGAATAAATATAGGTTTTTGCTGAGATGACAGAAACTTTATGGAAATTAGCGTTATGTGTTAAAGTGTAATAATAGGAAAGAGCAATTGTTTACTGCAGTGTTTCAACTTTCCTTTTATCCAAATAAGTTTTGAGGTCATCACTTGCACAAAGTTTAAATTCCTCAGTTAGACATAATTGTCTTGGTTTGTCGAAACTGTTGCCAATATGCATAGAATTACACACTCACTAGTATTTACATACACACACAGTACATTGTTAATTTTTACACTCGAGAATCTTCTACAACTTTAGTGAATACTGTCTCTTGACGTATCGCGCTAGTTTATAAGCGTTAGGCGAGATCCTAGAAATATCAGTTAAAACAACAATACTTGTTGATCACTGGCGTGTAACATATATATCATTGTTGATTCTTACACTAGAGACTCTTTTACAGCTTTAGTGAATAGGCTGGAATTTCGCAATAACGATTTAATAATATAAGTTACATGCATTTCTAAATATATATATTTAACTGAAACAAACATCGATGTTAAAATACATAAAATAATGGTAAATCCGTCACAAGATGAATATTGAAAATATTTATTATGTATTTGTATTTTATACGACAGAGACCCCTACTGTCATACTTAACCTTGCACTACTGGTCATTTATTTAGTTAGATTTTGTCCATCAAGGGGAATCAAACTCTGGAGTTTAACATTGTAACTCCGTTAAATTTGCCCATAAACTAGGCGGAAGACAAAAATTATTTTTAAAATCTCCTTTAGTTTCTTATAAAGCACAAGTAAAACCTAATACTCCAAAATAAGGTTTTTATTAGTACCAGTTCGGCCTTTTTTTATCAATGCAAGCCTGGTTACAGAGCACAAATTTACCTGAAGTTTAATAACTTTTTAGGCAATACAACAAAACGCTCTTCCAGAGTAATAAACCATCTTGTGAGGCTTTCAGTAATTAAGTTATGTATAATATTCGACATTTAATTTACCAACAGAATATTTAACAGTTTCGTGATTCTTCCCTGAAATGCTCTAAAGCTATCTATAGGGCAGGTAAAAACCGGATCAGACGATATGTGATAATCAAGAAAGTTGAGAGCCCTCTATATTAAACTAACTGTAATGCGTAAAACGAGGAAACAAAAACTAAACTTGATTTTCTGCTTTCTTCGTTGTTACTATACAACAAAAAGATAATACCTAGTGTGTATTTCTCTACGTCTTTTCTAGTTTTGTTTTACTAATTGTTTTGTTGGTTCAAAGACAGCAATAGCAAAGCAAAAAGAAATATTTAATAATATGTTAATCATTCTGTATTTACCATATTCAGTGCTGACGAGGCCTTTTCTCTTAATACCAAGGCTTATCAGGACGACTGAAATACTACAGACACAATAATGAACTTATATGATAAGATACATGAAAAAACACCTTTTATGGTGTGAACTACGTTACGCAAATGAAACTAAATGCACTTATGTAGCTAAAAGTAAATTCATTGATTTGACCTACTTTAAAACTTAACAATCTAAATTTTTACACCTTAATGGTATTATTACCCGATTACTGCAATTATAAATTTTAATTCATATTGAAATATTGAATTTTATTGACATTATAAATGTTATGATATATATATATATATGTAATGCTTAATGACTCAATTAAAATAGATTAAAAGATGAAGCTACAAATATCTGAGTTACGGTCAGTAGTAATGTAGTTATCATGATCAACTGTAACAACAAAACATGTTGTATCTTATCAGGAGGTCGACATAAGACTGCTCTCGAGAAACGAAGAGCAAAATATAATAAACTGACTTTCTACATTATTACTTAATTATTTAATAATTAATAATTAATTAATTTTTTTATTGTAAAAGAAATATACACACATACACATATGTATACGTGTGTGTGCGTAGCATAACACTAAATGTAAGGATAGTATTAAGTTAATAATTAAACAATTATATTTGTCCGTGCTGGACACTCGCTTAGGATTTTTTTGTGGTTTCTTGTAACCATATACTTCAAACTGGCGAGAAAATATCATTTTATAATAATGATAAATGTATTAAGTGTAAATTTTTGGAAGTAAATTTCGTAATAAAAAAATAATACTAGTCTACACAAATGAGGAATACAAATATAACTGTACGTTTCATAAATATATCATTTATTATAACCACAGTTTCTGCAGTAAACACATCATCGTATACGGACGGTTTTAAGTATTAATTATATAATACTTCAAATCTAGCTGAAAAGATATTTCTTAAAGCACGATTAATGTTAAGAGCATCAATTATTTTTACTAGAATTACCTTATCTGTTACAAACCTCGACAACTAGTGGTAATATACTAAAACATGCAGAATCTATATCACTTCTTACCCGAAAGTTACTATTTCATTAGTTTTACTGTGTAATAATAATAATAATGATACTGCATATGCTATTCACCTGTTCGAATTGTATGAAAACCAATGAAATGTTCTAATTCTGAAGAATATGACAATACAGCGCATAAAAAGTTAAAGTAAATTACACTTGTTCACATTTGAAAAAAATAAAATAATCCTAAAATTTGAGTTTCTATTATTGTGTAACTAGTTATGTGGATTATCGTGTCTGGGTAAATGAATAAGTGAAACCAGTCGTCTATAAACTCACATAATATCCTGAAAAAATGAGTATTTAAACAATCACATTCTCACTGTCAATGAAATTATACGTAAAAGACAGTTTTTACTTGCAGTTTCTTGAAAAGTACCTCTAAGATACTTAAAAGTATTGCAAGGTATTGTTTAAAATAGTTAAAAGACGATTGTTGTTGTTTTTTACGTTACCTTAACTGTGACTTCTCTCAGAAATAATGCATCCTTATCAAACATTGTTTTTCAAACATGACATTATGCAAAAACGTAGTATAAATATTAATCATTCATTAACTTATATTAATATTTAGATTGTATTTAGAATATAGTTTTATCAGAATGTTACGATTCACTGCTTTAATTCCTTTCTAAATAAAATCTAAAGTGTATCCATAGTTTCCACGAAATGGTACAGAGGGCATATTACTAAGATGCAATAACACATGATAGCCAGAAGTTCTCATGCCGCCATGATACTTGATGATGGAAGTTTTCAGCTACCAGAGAGCACGTTGCTAGATGTCACATGACATCAAGATTCGAGTTTTACTCAACAGAGAGTGAATTTCTAGGCCACTATGTGATCATAGGGCACTTTGGAGTGATGAACAAGCAAGCAACGTAAAATTAACTTTACAGTAACAATAAAAAACTCAAAGTTAATAGTTTTAACCTAAATTGCACAACGTTTTGTTTATAATTTTAATAATTACAGTTTCCCTTTGTAAGTACAACACTAAACACGTTTTACAAAGGTAGAATATTTTTTCTATAGCTGAATGCTGCTGCTAAATAAAGATAGTTCAATAGGATGACGAGCTCAGAGCAGAATGTCTCTCAACATGCAACTACATCAAGAATTCTGTAGTCTAGATTTAATCATATGTCTTAACAAGTTAATCGTAAATGAATTATTAACAAAATATTTCATTTCACACGTGTTGATAGTTACTTTATATTTCTCGCTTACATATGTTTTACAAAAGCTGACAATGCTTCTGTGTTATTATTATAAGATGTTACTAAGAATAGTGTTACTTCAGGTGAACAATGTTTCTATAGTTCCATAGCATTTTAACACATCTGCTATGTCGTTTTTACGATAGTAACCATTATTTCAACCAGACAGATATTATAGCCAATAAATTACTTTACATACATTCAAAATTATCCACTACATTACGTATAAAATGCTTTACTAATTTATTATTTCTATAGGTTATGTTTCTATTTTATCTTACATGGCTTACTTTTTACATTTTTTGACGTTTCATATGTAACATGCTTGTCAATAGTTCATTTCTATATTTGTTTTTGTTTTTTTAGAATTAAGCACAAAGCTACACAATGGGCTATCTGTGCTCTGCCCACCACGGGTATCGAAATCCAGTTTTTAGCGGTGTAAGTCTTCAGACATACCACTGTGCCACTGGGTGGGGGCTCATTTCTATAATTAACATATAACATCTGTTTGCCCTGTAAAGTTTATTTATAGCTCATGTTTAGCTCTATAAGTTATTTTGTTCCACTAAAATTTAAACAATGTGTGTAAATAACTGTGCTTAATCATTATTATTGCAAAGAAAAAAACAAAAACCTATATTTTTACTTTTTGTAAATACTTTCAAGGATCCTTGTTTGAAACTTGTTTCTTGTTGACTGAAACTGTTTACATGTAAAGCTCGATAAACTCTGTTTGCCAAAAATTATTATATACCACTCTCTGTAAATAATTCTCTTACCATTGTTTTTGCTATGCATTTGCTACCAAACAATTGTTAAATACTTAATGGTCAGTGTCATTAACACATATACAAACAGTACAGACTATTTCATTCTATTCCTGATACATTCCAGCTGTTAGCAAATTACCTTGACCATCATGTAAAACCAAGTAACGTGTTTGCCTAAGATTAAAACAAGTCATGCTTTCGTTTCTATAAATTGACAGACAAACCTGAAATTATATTCGCATCTTTCAAAACTTAGTTTTGTTACACTATAACATTTAATCTTACTAGTTAACAAAAGTAATAAATATATTTTTTGCAAATGATCATAATTTATAACCGAAAAAAAGACTTCACAGTCATAATCTTAAAAGGACCATTACTTATAAAACAAACAATTATGCTTTCACGTTTTATAAAGTATCAACTTGGTATATGTTTAACTTACTGATTATAGGTTTTGTTTCTAAACCTAATTTGCATGACATGCTTTTTACATTTTCTGAAATTTAATAAGTAAAACACTTATCACTAATTCATTCGTTCTGTTTCATTTCTATAACTAACATATTATACAACATCAATCAACCTGAAAAGGACGTTTATTTAAATCTCTAAATAATATGCCATAATAATTTTATGTTTGTTTTTATAAATTGATCTGTTCCACTAAAGTTTAATTTTAGAGGATATATGTACATAACTATATTTAGTCAATACTATTGTAAAAAATATGTTATTATTTTGTGTAGATATTTTCATTTTGATCATTAAATGAACTACTACAAATAGGTGCTCTTTCCACTTCCATCTGAGGTCATTAACATTGAACACAAACGACAGAAAGGTCAACATGTACAATTACGAAATGACGTGGACGCTTCTTCTATTTTAGATATTTAGTCTCACTCACAGTTCGCGATACGTCGACCTTTTAGCAATAGGCTGATAAGATTCGAAGTTCATTATGGTAGAAAATATTTTATGAAAATAAAGTTTGAACAAGTATTTGTAATACATTGTATATGTCACTAATTATGATTATACATTCATCACTAAGGTATAAATCTCGTATATTTACATTATATTTAATATTGAAAATAAATTGTTAAAAAACTACATAATGATATATTTTGTTTATACTTTGAGGTTACAGTGCAGAGCTGTTACTGCTGCAAAGCAACTATGTTATGCGGGAAAGCTTACTTATCATTATACAATTATTGAACTAGCATGTACTTAAAGTCCCCTCCCCGTTGGTCAACGGTAAGTTGTAGGACGGATAAGCTAAAACCTTGGCTTAAAATCCCCGTTGGGAACAGATCAGAAACAGACCCAAAAAACGTTTTGCACTAAAAAAAATCAATGAAGTTGTTCTGAACGAAATTTGAATGAGTTAATATTAGGATTCATTTTTTCAATATGTTCTTAATGCCACATACAAATACCTGTTCGTCAATATTATGCTCTCTCTTTTTGTTTTGTTTTTTGACTTGCTCTTATAATCCTTTATTGATCAAGTTATACACGTACACAGTGTACACATAATCTATCTTCTATTTTGTTGTCAAGGGTCAACAGAAACACACTTAGTTGTACATGATCACTCTAGCAACATTCCATTTGGAGAGTTAATAGAATAATGTTGCAATATAATTAATCAACCCCATAGCTATCAAGTACTTCAGACATACGTGGCTACATAAGAGGTCATGCAAAATGTCGATAACAAACACATTATTGTGCGATTGAAGGGTGTTTTCCTAACTCATGCATGTCGTTTCCTGATTCTCAGGCTACAGCGCAGAATAACAGCTGGGATTTACTGCGACACAAAAGAGTTCGTGCAGTTCTAGCGAAAAAGGAAAACCGCAAGCTTTAGAATTCAAAAAACACCAAAAAGCTCAACCATGAGACACACCTTGTTGTGACGTCAAAATCGGTAGGAGGCAGAGCTAAGAAGACTGCAATCCGACGCTGAGTATTTTCCCGTTCTGCCTGCTTCTCGCGTCATACGCTTCTTTCTTCGAGCATAAGATCGCATACGAGCAAATCCCCGTCCTCTTAATTATCTAATTTTGGTCAATAAATAATTTCAGATTGTTCTGACTGGTCAAAGATATCACTGATATTAATTAGATTGTTTTAGTTCTAAATATAGCGAAGTTTACATCTTTGATTTAGAGATGCTGTTGTATTACAGGTTTTATATTCAAATATGAAAATCTAACAGTTTTTATAGGTCACACATTGAAACACGATTTAATATCTTGAGATAAAATAAAAATAATTAACAAATAAGGAACCATTTTCTTCACTGAATTGCTGCAAATAGACAAATTAAAAAAATTATTCGAAGAAACCATATTACAAATTGTGTTTAATCATGCTCATAATTTTATTTTGTATTAAATAATTGTTCACTATCAATAAAACACTGCTTTAACATCTTACTTAACATCCTTTTTATTCTCTTTATTCTGAGACATTAAAATGCTTTGACGTTCACAATCCTTCTAATTACCTCCGCCATTTAAGGTGGACGAAGATTGTGCTTTCGCCCTGTGTGTGTTTCTCAGCAAGATTTCTCAAAAATGCTTGAATGGATCTTGACGAAAGTTGGTGCACATTTCGACTATGCAACAGCTTAAAAGTAATTGATTTGTGAGGATCAAGGCCTAGAAATCCACAAAATTCTTATCTGTTAACCTAAGGACTACTTTTTCATACTATTTTTGCTCTATATTTCAGTTAAAAACAGTCATAATTTGATCAGACTTGATGGACTTATATAGAATGTTATTCCGCATTGTCCTGCCAAAAGTGATTCGTGTCCTTTAATAACGATGGACATACGGGTTCACGTTCGTATTTTTTGAAATCCAAATATGATCAATGCTGCCTGATGGAGGTATGCACTATACTGAGTGCCCCTCCCGTTTAAAATATATCACAATTAATTGATATAATATGTTTAGTTGAATTTTAGCAAAAACAAAAGAGTCTCAGCCAAGATTTAAAATATGAATAAAGATCACCATCATGAATCAAGTCCTGAAACGCAATTTATGGACAAAAACCAGTGAGCCATCTTTGCTTTTGATACGATCAAATATTCATAGTTAGAGTATTATCTGATTGGATAAATACTGATAAACGAAACCAGCAACAATGCGTACAAATGATAATTAAGTAACATAAAAAATTAGATAAATTTATGAAGACATAGATGAGATTGCGGAAGCCAGCATGTTTGAATGCATGAACAAACAAACACAAATCAGCCTACAGCCTGACATGGCCAGGTGGTTAGGGTGCTCGACTCGCAATCTGAAGGTTGCGAGATCAAATCCCCGTCACACTAAACTTGCTCGCCCTTTCAGCCTTAGAGGCGTTATTATGGTAGGTCAATCCCACTATTCGTAGGTAACAGAACAGCCGAAGAGTTGGCGGTGGCTGTTGATGACTAGTTGCCTTACCTCTAGTCTTACACTGCTAAATTATTGACGGCTAACGCAGATAGTCCTCGTGTAGCTTTGCGTGAAATTCATAAAAACAAACAAACAAAACAAATCTGCTTTATGAAAGACCTATTCATGCAGAAACTGTTAAAGAAATACATTTTACACTATCATGGTTTAGTAGCTATATTACTTTTGTTTGTAATAAGGAATACTCTAAAAGTTAATATATTCAGAGTATGTTTTCATGAGATAATAATAATTAATTTTGTCGGTTACATTATCAGTAAAATTTTTTATTCTTGTTTGTTTGTTTGTTTTGAATTTCGCGCAAAGCTACAGGAGGACTATCTGCGCTAGCCGTCCCTAATTTATCAGTGTAAGACTAAAGGGAAGGAAGCTGGTCATACAACCCACCACCAACTCTTGAGATACTCTTTTACCAACGAATAGTGGGATTGAACGTCTCATTATAACGCTCCTACGGCTGAAAGGGCAAACATGTTTGGTGTGACGGGGATTCAAACCCACGACCCTCAGTACCGTTTACTTTATGGGAAGTTTGCATCTATGTTTTGACAACATGATACAACACTAATAAATAATAAAGGCTATTGTTAAATTACTCTAAACAAATAATATGTTTATAGTGCATTTTGTTCAGGACGAAACAAGATTCTGTTGCTTTTTACATATGAAAATAGCTTTTACCAGCGAAACCATGGTTGTATTAAAGTAAATATTTGTAAAACGTACACTTGTTTTTGTTATCCTCAATTTTTTAATTAAGAAGTTCCATCAAGTTTCGCTGGTTTTACTGAGAATATTTAGTGCTGAATGTTTTAGTTATGTACATTTTGTTAGAATCTTTAGTGTGACTATGTAGAGACCTCTTTGATTACATGTGTTACTGATATCATTCCACTCTCAACTTCGACGTAGTGACAGTAAATAAAAATGATTGATCATTTTGTATTCAAATGGCTTGCAGTATAAAATATTCGATTCAGCTGAAGATCTTGCGTTATAAAGTAAGATCAGATTTCAGTGTTGTAGTTAGAAGTTAAGCACAAAACTATACAATGGGCTAATTATGCTTTGCCTACCACGGGTTTCCAAACCCGATTTCTAGAGTTGTAATTCCTCAGATGTACCGCTGTGCGACTGGGGAGTCAGAATTCAGTGTATTTCTTAAATAAATCTATTATTGAGGTAAATTACCAGATGATATCATAGTTTCTAAAAAGCAGGAATACAATTTCATAATTTTAGTAGATGGAGACCATAAAAAGTTAACTAGTGCATAGGTTTACATACTGTCTTAATGTTGTTGGAGTTTTTGTTTTTTTCTAATTTACGAAAACAAATTTAAAAGATAAAACATACAATTTTAAAAGTATTTACATTACACATCATTTTTAATTCTACTCATTAGTTGTCCTGTCATTGTGGATATAGATGATTAATTACTTATTCTCTTTAACCAGTTTTTCGTGATCTCAGAACATGATGACATTTTGGTTGCAAGATTTCATCTAATAATAAATTCTTATTCTACCTGCTTACCAATCATTATAATTATGTGATGTGTCTAACATAGATTTTACATATTTTCAGCTACGACGTATTTTTTAATAAGATTATCTGTACCACAATATTTATTATATATTTATTCTGTGCATAAAAAAAGGTTTGTTGGTTAAGGTACTCGACTCACAATATGCGAGTTGAAGATTCGAATCCACACTCCAATCATGCTCGCCCTTTCAGCCGTGAAGGCGTTATAATGTACGGTCAATCCCACTTTTCTTTGGGAAAGGGTAGCTCAAAGATTGTCGATGAGTGGTGTTAACTAGCTGCCTTGTCTTTAGTCTGTCAATTCATAATTAAGAAGGCTAGTGCATATAGCTCTCGAGTAAGTTTGTATGAAACTCAGCAACATAAACTGTGTGTAAAACGTGTTTATATAACAATAAAGTTGTTAATTGGTTTTTATGTGATAATGAATTTAAAATCATTAAATATACTTCATCTCATTTGTTGCTTGATATACGTTATGGTTTTGGTTTGGTTTTGAATTTCGCGCAAATTTATATGAGGGCTATCTGCGCTAGATGTCACTAATTTAGCAGTGTAAGACTAGAAGGAAGGCAACAAGTCACCACCACCCACCGCCAACTATTGGGATACTCTTGTACCAACGAATAGTGAGATTGGCCGTCATATTATAACGCGCCCATGGCTGAAAGGGCGAGCATGTTTGATGCGACTGGATTCGAATCCGCGTCCCTCAGATTACGAGTCGAGTGTCTTAATCACCTGGCCATGCCAAGCTCACACATTATGATATTTAATTTATGAAATCATAAGAAAATAGCGGTCGAAGAACTGAAAATTGCATCTAAATCCGTTCAAACGTGATCATTTATTCACATATACTTCTACGTGTATCAAGTTATGTACCTGTATAATTACAACTTGCTAGTTTGAGTCACTGTAAACTATAATTAATTCTTATAAATGTTAGTAACTCAAGCAGTTCATCTTATCTGTATCTATGCGCATACGAACGTGTAAATAAAAACATTTCAAGGTTGTCTACGCAATTATGGAGAACACGTAGTTACGGTCTTTTTGTAATTACACTGGAGCTCTATCATTTACGCAATAAGCACATGAAGTTATATTTTGAAGGAAAGAACCGAGTAGCTATAATATATGATTCAGTTCAAATTATCTTTTAACTTTTTTCATCTACTAATGTAGTAGCTGTTAATGTTTTGGCAACTGCACTTGAACTTATTTATTGTTAACTTGAACATTATAGATGAAATATTATGGTTACACTTTATTTTACAAGCACACCTATTTTTTGTAACTTGTAAAATGCGTTAAAAGATAACATGAGAAACAAAATGACTGGTGCTCCCTCGGAAAAATGTTGTTATGAATATTCCTATTAAATGCTATAAAAATCATCCATTGCAAAACGTTTAATGTTTTTGTTGCTTTTTGTTTCTGTTTCTAGGTGAAGGGTGTAAGATAGAGTGATTTAAGTGAAACTTGGAAACAAGATAATTTACTATATCACACTTGCTCTTAAAGTGATGTACGTAAAAAAAGTTATCATAAGAGGTAATAAAAAATCAATATTTTTTCCTTTAGATTTATTATACAAAGACGATTTTTTAAAAGCATAAACTACGTGTT
The DNA here is from genome assembly GCF_004210375.1 of Tachypleus tridentatus. Classification (NCBI taxonomy): domain Eukaryota; kingdom Metazoa; phylum Arthropoda; class Merostomata; order Xiphosura; family Limulidae; genus Tachypleus; species Tachypleus tridentatus. The sequence goes on along the minus strand of NC_134835.1, from coordinate 57,757,493 downwards.
TAGTTTCTGTTTAGTTTGTTATTATGCACAAAGAGCTATCTGTGTTATGGCCACCACGGGTATCGAAACCCGGTTTCAACCAGTATAAGTCCGCAGACATATCACTATCCCACTAAAAGACGTTTAATTTTTAAACATGATTGAGTTTGAACTTTTCTGGAAGTATTTATTGTGTATAATTTAAAAAAGCATTATTGTAAACGAAGATTTACGCGTATTTTTAATACTTACAATTGTTGTTATGTTAAGACTAAACATTGATTGTAAAAAAAATACATACGTAACTAAATTTGAAAGCAATAAACTGAACTTTGCAAGCGCAACTCACACGGGAAAGAAATGATCCAATAACGTAATGAACCTTTATTTTTATTGTTATACGACCAAGTTTTCAAACTTGAGCTACATCGATTAATGTATTTCATTTTCAAAATGTCAGAAGTTCTAGTTAAAAACCAATATGCAATAAAATGGAGAGTTTAAAATATTTTGAACTTTCACAGTTAAAGTGATCTGTAGATCATACAAGGAAAACTCGTAACATTTTAATAACATTATCAAAACATTAGTGAGCTTTTGTTAACATCAAATTATCCTTCTAAATTATTATTTTTACATCTCTCACATTTTGCACTCTCTCACTACATTATTATGTACAAATACATGTATATCTCCAGAGATCAAAAGACAGCACAACCAGAATGCAAAACATGCTAATGCTCGAGGGTCTGGGGACATGCGACTATTTTCAAGACAAAAATGTTAAAAAAACAACATTAAATATCATAACTAACTGTATTATAACTATGTAAATTTTTTATACATAGCAAAAATATGAGGTTCGACAGAATCCCTTCCTCTACTCACGTGTCATCCAATCCAGGTTTGAATTTGCATTTTCTAGAGTGTTTCAGTGATAACAAAAGTCATCAATGACACAGAATAAAAATATGAAATTTAATGAATAAAATGAGAGCATAACAGGCATAGAAAGGTATTGTTTTTCAACAATTATTGGACTTGTGTATAACTAAGGACTATTTTCTTATTACATAATTACGTAATGGGCTACTTGCACTCTACCCCAGCGCGGAGAATATTATCTCTTATTTTAGCCTAGTACCCTTAAACTGATTCACCGAGGGACATTACTCGCACAAAATATTAGTTACTCTTCTGACACCATAAAATGTAATACTGTTATATCATTTCGAGTGGATGAAGTGTGGTGATTACACTGGAAAGCTGTACAATATCTTGATAAACAATACGATTTCAAGCCTTACCATTCAGTGCTTTGAAATGACCAATGTACCGACAGTTTTTACATGTTTTACATGAACAATTTCATTCTTCAAACATTCCATTACACTTTTCTCCAAGACTGAAAACGATGTTTTTTTTAAATAAATATTATCGATAATTATCATTTATATCTTTTGTTGTAAAGCACAATGCTACAGAATGATTTATCCCTGTTGTTCCACTATTACAGAATCAATAAAGTAAAATATAAATATCTAGAATATACTTATTAGATTATTTATGCTACAATTTCAAAACCACGAAGATTTTCAACAATAATTAAGGATAATGTTTGTTCGTTTATTTTGACAGGTAATAGAATTATCACATGTGTTATTATTCTTTAGATCAAAGTTTTTTCAACCCACGGGTAGTCAGAATATATCAAAATGTCGTTAACAGATTTTGAAAGTAGGTTATAGTTCGTTTATTTGATTAATAAATATGTCGCAGACCAAATGTTTTTGCATTGAAACACTTTACTGAGTCCCTAAAGGTCATTGATGTTTTAAAATGGGTTCTGAGTCAAAAGGTTTAAGAAAATCGCGTAGACCCGATATGGTCAGATGGTTAGGGTGCTCGACGCATAAACTGAGGGTCTTGAGTTCGAATCCCTGTCACATCAAACATGCTCGCCCTTTCAGACGTGGGAGTTGTAATGTGATGGTCAATCCCACTATTCCTTGAGAAAACAGTAACCCAAGAGTTGATGATGAGTGGTTATGACTAACTATCTTCTCTCTATTCTTGCATTGCTAAATTAGGGACGGCTAGTGCAGATAGCCCTCGAGTAGATTTGCACGAAATTCAAAAACAAACAAACTAAATCGCTAGCGTTTGAGTTGAGGCATGCTAATATTATTACCTATTCCAGTAAAAAGATACATGTCAATCTAGATTTCGAAAATTCTGGTTGAACTCGGTGTAAACTTCATAAGGCACTCTTCCCATATGACTTCCCTGTTACTCTACCGTATATATTTGTTCTCTTAGTGTCCAAACGGTCGAATGTGTTTGAATGACACCCATAGATACTTTTCACTGTTACCTAGTAATGTTTGCTATGTACTGTAATAATCTATACAATATTTCCGTGTTATCTATACACATGCACACAAGTATATAGATAAATCAACTTAAGTTTTACTTCAGTTTACTTAGCCGTTCACAATATATTATTCATGAAGCTATGTGAAAACCTCTTAACGATAGAAAATATATCGACAATTAATTTATTGTTCAATCACTTTAACTAAGGTTTCCAAGTGGGTCACACAAAAATAGAAACATTTAAATTGTTTACTTCCACATATGACTTTTACAAACATGTTTCACTACCACTTGAAAACTCAAATGCCTACAACAATATTCATAAACTATTGTAAAGGCATAAAAGGATGTAACTAACATTTATAGCTAGAATATAAACGATACAACTGTAGAAAAACGTAATAAAAGACGTATTTTTGAATTCATTCCTTATGAATTGCTCTCTTATGTGGTATTAGTTATACATAAGCTCCTTTTTTGTAGACAAAGTCTAAATCTCTAAACTTCCCTAATGCCTTTTCTTTCTTGTGGCTATTCTTTCGTCTCGAATACAAAACAGGAAAATACTGTTATATGGACGTCTGAATAAATAAACGTAAAACATATGATTTATATAAGACAAGGTGTTTAGAAATATGTAAGCCAAAACTGTAAAAACAAAACAAAAAAAACAAGGAGGTAGAAATTCCTCAAAAGAGAAACTTCTGAGGAATCATACGAATTATCTTTATTTCAACAAGTCGTGCAAAAGAATTTCCAAACAAAAAAGGAAAAATATTCATCCGGTTCCCACGCCGTTCATTCCTCCAAAACTGCATGAAGTTTACATTCCATACATGCTTCTCATTCATATAATAAAGAAAATCAGCCATGTTCAGTCCTGCTGATTTGAGGTTGGCATTCCTCGGTTTTCATACAAGCTTCGGCGACCAACTGCAACAGTATTTGACTTTTCGGCTAGAAAATTATATTGTTAATAACTTGCATCCCTAGATCTCATAATCAAAGTAGATAACCAAGTAAAAAAAAAATTGTTCCTATGTAATAACATCAAAAAAAGAACACTACTGGACGAGCTGCTAAGCTTGAGTAACCCGACAAACAAGATAACAACTTGGGTCGTGCAGGTCAGATGCGGATAAAATTTTCTAAAGGCTGTTCTCACGTTTTTCTGATATGGCCCTCCAGCAAACTGAGCACTTGTTCATAATGTGCTAAAAACCTAACTCTGGCAGAAGAAGGTCACTGGTCAAAATGTCGATCTCTGAATGAAGTCACATGAACCATTGCGCTTTTCATTTGATAACTTCGTTCGTTAAATATTTAAGCCTTTATTTCTGGTATACACTGATCACAGCAAATAACATGAAAAGAAAGTACTGGACTAGACTTTCAGATCAATTATATCAATAGTCTTACAAAGAAATTGTTAAGATACACAAGTAAAACGGTAGATGGACAGTGAGTTTACCTAAATAAGCAATTTAATGACACGAAATGACCATTACTCCAGAAATGATGTAATTTTTCTTCTAGTTAAGCAAAGATTTCCAGGTTAACCGAAGTTCATTACAATATGAATCAACTAGAGATGCACTAAGTGTAGCCCATACCTCCACCACGCAGTGATGACCATATGTGGCTCTCAAAAAAAAGGCAAAAATGTATCCATATGTCCATCGTTATCAACAGACGCAGACCACTTCTAGTGTGACAATGAGAAATAATATTCTACATAAGTTTCATAAAATTCCTATTGTTTTAGAATGAGTTATATAGCAAAAACAGTTTGAAAAAGCGGCCCTCATGTTAACAAATAAGAATTGTTTCTATTTTTGTGGCCTTACTGTGACGTTGACCCTCTAAAAATTATTCACTTTCAGGTTTTGTCACAACACCAACTTTCATCCTTATCCGTTTTCGAGAAATCATGCTAAAACACACACGCTCACACACAGATGGATAAAAAATATAACCTTCATCTACCTTCGGCGGTGGAGATAATTAATAAAAAAATTCTTGTCAGAGAAAGTAGTCTCTGTGTTTGTTTTAACTTTATATACAGAAGTAACAGTCAATCTACTTATTCGGATCATTTAGGCAATTTTGTTTATTTTTTGAATTTCGCTGGCCGTCCCTAATTTAGTAGTGTAAGACTAGAGAGAAAGAATTTAGTCATCGTTACCCACCGCCATCTCTTGGGTTACTCTTTTACCAACGAATAGTGGGATTGACCGTAATATAATAACGCCTCCACGGCTGAAAGGGCGAGCATAGTTTGGTGTGACGAGATTTCGAACCATTGTCCTTCAGATTACGAATCAAGCGCCCCTAAACATCTGGCCATGCCGAGCCGCAATTAGTCATGTAGTTGCGAGTGTTGTTTGCTGATTACTTTCCCTCCTAGTCATTAGCTAATAATTTTGGAAGGTTATACCTACAGCCTAAAGAATATCTGACTTGGCCGTTTAGTCCACGTATAGCTTGATAATTTTCATTCCAGTAATATTATGTTTTACCTATTGGCTTAGCAAATGTCTACTGCAATAGTAATTCATTGATTATGTATGTTATGTAAATTAAGCTATTAATATTTGGAGTAAAATTCCTTGAGTAACATTCAGCTTTTAATAGGTTTTCATTCACACCGTAATTGGTCTTTAAAGAACAAGTAGTTCGTTTCAAAGATATACTTTCCATAGAATCCTCTCTCTCGATATTTGGATATGATATGCTCGTACCCTAGAGGGTCAGGTTCTCTTTGACCTCTTCCTCCTTCCCGTACTTATGTGGTCTTGCAGTATTTGATATTGATAATTACCTTATTTTTGGGTCAGACAGAACTGAATATTTATATGGAATCCAATTTGTTTGTTTCTTTGTTTTCGAATTTTGCGCCAAGCTACACGAGGAATATCTGCGCTAGTCGTCCCTAATCTGCAGTGTAAGACTAGAAGGAAGGCAGCTAATTATCACCACCCACCGCCACCTTTTGGACTACTAGTTTGAATGACTGCACATTATAATGCCCTATGGCTGAAAGAGGAGCATGTTTAATGTGACGGGGATTCGAAGGCGCAACCCTCAGATTACGAGTCAAGCTCCATGACCAAATAATTGTCACGCAAATAAGTATATATGTATATATTATACGCTTTATTCGTTTGTCTGTATTTAAGTACAAAACTGTAGAAAGGGTTATCTGTGCTCTACTTACCACGGGTTTCTAGCATTGTAAATCCACAGACATACCGTTATGTCACTAGGAGCGAATTGACACAGATAAACTAAATGCTTCAAGGTGGTTACTTCTATGAATACTGCATGGCATAAAATTCTCGTAGTATATACGGTCATGTGAAAAAGTTAGGACACCCTACGAAAGCCTGCGTATTTTTGTAACATTTTTGGATATATAGATATTTAATCTCAATTTTAACAATATTGAGAGATTATAGGAATATAACTAAACAATTAAAACTGAAGAAAATACTTTTAAGATCTTCTGTAAATGTAATTCTACAAAAATGCAGGGCTGAGTGCTAGAAGTGTTACTGATGGTTGAACTAGCTCATCATAGCTCATCTTCTGTCACCGCAAAGGATATTCTAATTGATTGAATATAAACCTATTCCCTTCAGCCATAGTTAACAGCAACCATTCTACATATTTATATGCACACAGGGATACATATTTGTATGAAGGAAGTACAACGTATCAGTCAAATTTTAACAACATCAGAAAAGAGGCATTGAACTGTTATTTGATAACAAAATAATCCATTATTACATACATTAGTTGGCTATCCCATTCAGTCAGCTCAGGGCAGATAAACGTAACAAACATAAAGTTCACTGTCTGTACTGTCCTTTCAAGAAAATAGTCTCATTATGGACAGTATAGTGAAATCTCACGTCTTTACCAATACCTGACATAGCTCTGCAAGCAATTTAATTTTAAAGTTTATTTCCTGGTCGAAATTTTTTCTCACTGGATGGTGTGAAATTTGCATTTGACTGCTATAATACTTTTTCTGTGATTGCATGAACAGTGATTTTTGCTGTAGTATAACTATTACAAATCAGTTGTCATAGTTTGTAGACAGGAGTGGTCAAAAATGTTTACGGGCATCATATAAGGAAACAAACAAGGGTTTATGATCTCAGTTTGTCTTGGGTGATATTCTTTTTATGATAAATTGTAACACTTTATACAGTGTTGCTGCTCTAAGTATGCCACGACTTTGTTCAGTAAAAGCAGAAATGTATAGTAGTTGTATTAAGAAACTTACTATGATATATTTCTATTAAACTTTCATATAATACCTAAAGAGCGTATGACTGAAGAGAGGTTCAAAAATGCCAACTGCATAACAGTCGTGTTGAAAAATGTGTAAGAGTATACTATCTCGCACTTCCATCTGATCATACAAATAAATGTAGATGTTGTGTACATCAGTACTGTTTACTAGCCATGCTGAATGGTGGCCTTTCATCATTCTGTTATTATACCAATAGATGAGGTTTTGTTTCTTTAGCTACTCATTTTTAAGCTTTTCTACAGGTTTTACATTCCAGTACTTTTATCATGTCAGTTTGCACAAAAATAACAATGTTTATTTCTTAACATAAACTATTAATATACCGATATTTCTGTTTCACTATCGCTTACCAGCCTCCACGTTCCTTGAATAACAGGTTTAGCTGCTGGAGTAGTTAGAAGGAGCAATATCCTCACTTCACAAAACGTGGATAAACTGTGTTCTTTGTCAGTGAATGGCATTTAGATTGAGTCTATATCACATGTATTGCCGGGAAAAGAACTAATACCTCATAATTTAGATTATGCATATCAATGATCATTTCCAGTATGCATACTATACTTTCATTCTATACAAACTTGTACAAACCTTTATATCATTCGTGCACTTGGATATGACTCACGCTCCATTAAAACATTTTCAAAGAACCAAGTATTAATGTATTTTTAGAAGTGCTAAGCTGTACAACTTATTCTTCACGTACCTACTATGTTAACAACCATGGGGTATGTTCATAGATTTGTTGTTGTAATTACACTTTGCTTCCTATTGATATTATAGTATAGATATTCAGTACCGTACTAGAAACAGTACCGAAGTGGTACAACTCCATAATTACACCAACAAAATCAAAGAGTACTCTGGCAGTCCTACCATCAAACAAAAACGTACGTCATATTTGCACAAGAATACTGACACATACCAACTTTGATATTCAGATTGAAGTAACTTTTTCATCAACTAAGTCAGGTTTTTCCATGCTTTACCCATGCTAAGAACTATTTCTTTGATTAAACACAATCCTCATGATCTACCCTCGGTCCTCATTTTATTTGTCCTGACTCAAACATCCTATAGGCACACCACCAGATAGAAACAACTCCTCTCAAAGTGTCACAGTTGTAACAAACCCTTTATGCTTCATTTTTAGTAGGATCAGAAGACTCATGTATCTGGTGTGAAAACTTATTTCTGACAGTCTTTCTGGGATACAATGCAAAGAATTTTCTAATCTATCTCAGTTGCGCTTATAGTGTGGTTAAACAAGTGGCTGATTGTCATTTCAATGTCTTTACCGCCTGTAAAACTGATTTGCAGATGGTCCTGTCCTATTCTGGATTTATTCTACACTTTACGTGTACAGCCATAGTGTTTCACTTATTGCGCAGATCCTAGTAGAAGTACTTGGTGAAATCAAATGCAACCTCATTGACATTGAAAAGAAGACATCTTGAAAGTTTGCTTAGTTAAGACATATTCTGGGCTGACACCTGCCAATAATGATGTTCTCCTCAACCATTCTTGTTAAGGCCGTTTAGCTAATTTGTTTCATTTCATCCGTAGTGGGAAAAGTTAACTTATGTTCTATCTTACCATCACGAAGATATCACAGCCAGTGATTATTCAAAGCTCTTAACTCACCAAAACACATGTTTATGCTTCATCAGGGACTGCAGTATGGACAACGTAGCCAAGAAAACTCCCTATGCAGCTGTTAACATCAGCACTGAATGCACTGGAGCTAGTTATAGATATCAGATAATTTCAATAACTCCTTTCATATAGAATGCATTATATTTAATACTCTATATTTATCGAGTGCATACAGCCATGACACTGCAAATAACTCTCCCCAACTTGGATAAAAATTGATAGGATTCTTTAATTTGCTTTGGTAATCCATCGGTAAAATTCTCATACCAAGACTGCCACTCCTAAGTAGATCATGGGTAGAAGTTTCCTGGAAAGTTACTGCAATACATGCTGATTGACTGTTAATATAGCGCTCCACGTCAAATAAAAACTACTCTTTGCCTTTCTTAGCTTTTCTTTTTTAAAAGTGTCCTTCTAAAGTTAACGTAGGTGCATTTATCTTAACGAAATAGAGAAACAGGTAGAATAAAAGATGAGCATGGTGGAAACACAAAGCAGTTGATGAATAGGAGGTGGCAAATCAATATTCATTTTTCCAATTAAATCTACTTACAACACTAAAATATTTCTTTTCAACCTTTATTTTGGCATATTGTGCTTGAAAATCCTGCGTGTGAGGAAGTCCTGCAATAGCACGAAGAATGAGAATCGAACTGTTATTTAAAAATCTGTTAAAAAGAGTGGCGATATTTCAAGAATGTCTGAATAATTTTGGATGGTTTGTTTTTTTAATTTCGCGCAAAGCTACTCGAGGGCTATCTGCACTATCCGTCCCTAATTTAGCAGTGTACGACTAGAGGGAAGGCAGCTAGTCAGCACCACCCACCGCCAACTCTTAAGCTACTCTATTACCAACGAATAGTGGGTTTGACCGTACCATTATAACGCCCACACGGCTGAAAGGGCGAGCATGTTTGGTACGACGGGGAATCGAACCCGCGACCTTCGGATTACGAGTTGAACGCCTTAACCCACCTGGCCATGCCGGGCCCAATAATTATGAAATGTTTGTTCGTTTTCGAATTTCGCGCAACGATACACAAGTGATATCTGTGCTAACCGTCCCTAATTTAGCAGTGTAAGACTAAACGGAAAGCAGCTATTCATCAGCATCCACTCACAGCACTTGGGCTACTCTTTTACCAACGAATAGTGTGATTTACCGTCACCTTATAACGTTTCCACGGCTGAAAGTGACAGCATGTTTGGTGTGACAGGGATTCGAGCCCACGACCCTCAGATGGCCAGTCAAGGGCCTTAAACACCTGGCCATGTCAAAAAAATACATGTAACGAAATATTAAACAATTATTGTTTGTTTGTTTGGATTTAAGCATAAAGTTACACAATGCACTATAGGTGTTCTGCCCACCATGGGTACAGAAACACGGTTTCTAGCGGTTTGAGTCCGCAGATATGCCGCTGTGCCACAATCAATTGAGAGACAAGTTGTAATCATGAACGGTTCTGATGTTTCATTTGACAATAATTGTGAAACTAATTTATTCCGTACTTTTTACAAATTAAATTAAATTACTATTTTAATTATATCTTACTCAAAGGCAAATTACTTTAACTATTTTTATATCTTTTGTGTTAAAATACTGTTTAATTTTTATAATGACGTATCTGCGCAAAGTGGTGTTATTTAAAGAAATACTTGAAAAAACAAATTGCTTGCTTTGTTTCCACCTTATCTGAATCAGTTTATTTCAATTCGCCTGGGCCCTGCATGGCCAGGTGGTTATGGCACTCGACTCGTAATCAGAGGGTTGCAGGTTCGAATCCCTGTCACACTAAACATGCTTTCCTTTCAGCCGTAGGAGCATTATAATGTGACGGTCAATCCTACTACTCGTTGGTAAAAGAGTAGCCCAAGAGTTGGCGATAGGTGATTATGACTAGTTGCCTTCTCTCTAGTCTTATACGGCTAAATTAGGGACGGCTAGCGCAGATAGCTCTCGAGTAGCTTTGCGCGAAATTCAAAACAAACCAAACCAGTTCACCTACATGTTTTAGCTATACGCCTGCTCTCTATTGAGTGTTGTTTGGAACAAACTATACAAGGGGCAGTTCTTTTGGATGACAACTCCTTTTTTTAGTAATCGCTTCTTATACAAATAAAAAAATATAGGAAAACAGCTTTACATGTACAGATATATCAAGACATAACATCATATTGTGAAAGTGTTTTACATTTAAATATTTTAAGCCATTTTCCAATAAAAGAGACACCATGACAGTACCGAAATATAATCATTACAGTACTGACTACATCACTAATATAAAAGTGCTGAGGCTTTCTGAGTATAAGTAAAAGCAAGAGACGTAATTACCATCAGCAGTAATATTACGTCAAAAAAGTACAAGTCCTAATGATTTAGTTTTATTTGATAACTTATTACTTGTGATATACCAATGTATTTAACTAGCCTAGAACTAGATTTCTTTTTTTAATCAAGGTACTCCATCTCTTAACGACTCAAAAATGGAAAATTAAAGAAATCATTTGAAAGTAGTAAACAGTTAAACTGATGGTCACTATAAAGTATATTTTTCCTCTGTATATCTATTATAATGTTGAAATCGAAAGATATGTTAACAATGTACAATCCCTACAATCCCGTACCCGTTTATACTCTCGTCCCTAAGACATGTGTCCATTAACGGTCACATTCAAACTCTTTCTTTCTTAACCTGATAATGACATTGTTCTCTCCCTATCAATAAACGTGTTAATACAGATACCAGCCGTTCTGAGATACAATGTATAAATATGTCATATTGCAACTAGTCAATGATCCAGTTTACAGGTGAAGCCTATGTTCATTCCTGTACCTATTATATTGAAAAGGTCTCATGTATGTAACTAATTCTTCCTATTAGAACTCATATGCTATTACGAACATTTCTTCCAACTGATCAAACTAATATTCAGAAATGTATAGAAGCCAAACATAGTATACACGGGTCAAGCTAATATTTTGGAATGCATACAAGCGAACCATAATACCCACGGAAACATGAAAGTAGTAACAATAAAAACTAGTTGCAGCTAATAAACAACAGAGTCATATTATTAATCCTCAATATACAACGAGAAAGTTATGTTTCGTCGTGTGTAAAAATGTATGGATGTGTTGTTACATATTATAATTTATTCCGGACGAAGCTCCTATTTGCTATGTACGTTAAGTATTACTATTTCAAATAACCGGACGTTTGAATTTTAATTTAGAAGTTTGTTTGTTTGTTTCGAATTTCGTGTAAAGCTACACGAGGGCTATCTGCGCTAGCCGTCCCTAATTTAGCAGTGTAAGATTAGAGGGAAGGCAGCTAGTCATTACCACCCACCAACAACTCTTGGGCTACTCCTACACCAACGAATACTGGGATTTACTGCACATTATAACCAAGTTAGAAGTTAATTAACTGTTAGTATATATCAAATGTATGGTATTTTACACACAAAATTTACTTTTCTAACAAAATTAAGTTTAATATAAAACAAAAAATAATACAGTTTATAATAACGGTTATTACTAACAATTATTAAAAATAATTATTTATATACAACAGTTTTACAAAGTTACAGACAATACTGTCTTATATCCGCTCCAGAACTGAACAGTTTTTTTTACGATCCAGGTCCACGACAAGCAAATTAATTCTGAGTTGGTACTGTCACATCTCGCTTTAGCTGGCTAACTTGACTGGCCTCACATTGCTGACTTTTACCGATGATGATATTTAATATCCTCGTAGAAATTCTATCGTCCGAAGTAAGTCACTGAAGTTGCAAAGTTTGTAATGTTCGAAATCCATAAATCAAATGGTTCCTGGTCAAATTCTGTAGTTTTCTTATTAATAGGCGTTAATCACAATTATTGCTTCCTTGGCCTGTAGCACACTGACTGTGGTTGGACAATAATATTCTCTTCTTCTCTCGCTATCTGCTTTCTATACGAATCACGCGATACTATAGAACTTTCACCAAAATCGCTAGGCAGCAATACTGTCAATCACTAGTGTTACATACATATCTAATACATTGTTAATTCCTACTCTCAAGAATCTTCTACAAATTATACAAGAACAAGCGGAAAATGTGCAATACGCAGTCAAGAATATACGTCATATCCAAAAAAGAAACAAGCGTAGGTACTAAAATAAATGTACGCCAGTAAATCTGTTACAGTATGTAAATGTATATATATGTATATATTATGACAAAACTATGACTCATGTTATGTATATACATATATATATATATGTGTGTGTGTTTACATCTAAACGTATAATAATGAACGCATGCAAAATTATATGAATAATTTAAACTGATAAGTTATAATATAAGATGATAAAAGCCTTATAACTCGAACGCTTTTGAAAAGTGGACCTCTATTCTGCAAGGTCAAACTGAGATTACATTATTTTTCTTTATAATCATACTAGGTAGAAGTGCAAAACTCTTTGTAAGTGAAAGATCAGACCCGATCAATGCGATTGACGACAATATTAAACTGTCGATCTGGCTGCCATCTATGAGACTTTTACCTGAACTATAAGCCTCTGAGTATTTTCTTAAGGCATTATTTAGTCCACCTCTCTTACAAAAAAATTGTATTACTTAAAGATATTTATTATTTTAAGAATAAATCACAAACATAATTGAAGTGGTTAACCTTATAGATGTGAGCCTACTTACGATTGGTTTTATTTTATTACATCTTAAAATTACAATCAACGTGCATGTTAAACTTTTTTTAAAACTAAAAATATTACACAGGAAAAGGAGAATCAAAAGGATTAATCACTCATGTATGATGGTGAGTAACTATGTACAATAGATTGAATACTTTAACCACATGTGTTTTATGCATTCACTGAATTTGATGTAAAGAAAGGAACCTTATTAAAATTCATTAAATTTTATAATTGACCTAATGTCAACCTGTAATTAAATATTCATCCTGCCTAGCCAGGTGGGTTAAGGCGTTGGACTCATAATCTGAGGATCGCGGGTTCGAATCCTCGTCACACCAAACATGCTCACCCTTTCAGCTGTGGGGGCGTTTTAATGTGACGGTCAATCCCACTATTCGTTGGTAAAAAAAGTAGTCCAAGAGTTGTCGGTGGGTGGTAATGAATAGCTGCCTTCCCTCTAGTCTTACACTGCTAAATTAGGGAAGGCTATCGCAGATAGCCCTCGAGCAACTTTGCGCCAAATTAAAAAAAAAATTGTCCTGCCTTTTCCAGCTGTTATTTTTAGAACATTTTATTTACTACCCTTGAAAAAAACACATGGAACATCCTTCAAATACCTGTATAAATGTGAAGGAAAACCTTAAAATCCCACGAATGGCAATTTTTCTTCAATATAAAACATGATACCATCGTGCATATATCATAAAACATTCCGAAAAGTAACCCTACGTAAAATAATGGCGAAGTAGAATCAGCTCACGAAAGGACTAAGCTGAATGAGATAAGTTATTCTTTAACAATTTTTTTAAGTTTATGAAAATCGTATATTTATACCCCCCAGAAACACAGTATGTCTCTGGACTCACACTGCTAGAAACCGGGTTTCGATACCTGTGGTAGGCAAAGCACAGATAGCCCATTATGTAGCTTTGTGCTTAATTCCAAACAACCAACCAAACATATATTGATATTTTCAACTTAAATGATCAGCTCTAGAACTCAGTTATATCCGCTCGTGATTGCCTGACAGATAGTTTGTTTCTTTGTTTTTAATTTCGCGCAAAGCTACACAATGTCTATCTGTGCTAGCCGTCCCTAATTTAGCAGTGAAAGATAAGAGGGAAAGCAACTAGTCATCACCACCCACCGCCAACTCTTGAGCTACTCTTTTACCAACGAATAGTGGGATTGACCGTTACATTATAACGCTCCCACGGCTGAAAGGGCGAGCATGTTTGGTGCAACGGGGATTCGAACCCGCAACCCTCAGATTACAAGTCGAATGCCTTAACCCACCTGGCCATGCCGAGCCGCGTGACAGATAGAAGACAGCCAATTAGCAACAACCGCAGCCAGAGTAAATATAATTGTATCGTGATGTGAATCTTGGATCTTTCGATCGACAAGCTAATCCAAAAGTTCTACTCAAGCGAAAAGACAACATAGGTACATAACTGTGTATTTTACCGAAGTTTAAAATATATTTTTTACCTTCTCACTTGTGATGTACCTTTACATATTTGCATAGTAGTTCGTTTAATACACAATATTTTGTCACTAAGAAAATCTTACCAATATTTATTTTCATAACGATGTCATTATGAAAGAAAAGAAACAAAGCCATAAACAAGTTTGAAAACAAAGGGGAAAGTGTTGAACGCGCATAAAACTGGAAACAAATGTTAACAAAAAATTATTTAATAATTTCGTAATATTAAATGCAAAATCGGCCGCATTCAGATTTGCATACCCACATTATTTTTGTTTTGGCACAAATCTACACAGTGGAGTCTCTGTGCTTATCTAAAGCGTGTTTCTAGCAATGTGAGTCCGCAGACATTCCGCTGCGCCACTGGGAGACAACATTTATTTAAATTATAAATAGATGAAAGAAAATTATTGCTATATTATTGGTATTACCAACAGCAAATAGTACACTACATTAAAGTATATTACCACTATCCCAGAGCTGTGTTCGTATTTACATGGCCCTTCAGTGAGAACAAAAATAATGTTTCATTCAACCACACTGCATCTGCCATATCCATTGTCAAAAATATCTTTCACTCAATATCAAGGCTCATCAGGCTGAATGCGATTCTCATCACCTTATTATTAATATGTAAGTAAACTCACTTATTCTCAAACTTGTTACACAGGATTTGTAGCTTAATGAGCACTAGACATTCCTTAGAGTATTTACAATTTTCCATATAAATGGTACATTAGGCAATTAACATTTTAATCAAATATTAAAGTTTAACAATTATAGGTTGTAATGTTTCACGATGAAAGAATTAATTCAAAGATAACCAAAGAAATCACTAAATTGTAAAGAAACAAAAACATGAGTGCTTTCGAATGGTCGACTCTTCTTTTTCAGAAGTAAAAAGTTAATTAATCAAAAATGTTCAAGTTTCTTGGTCTTTCAAACTCTATCAAACTGATAAACAAACACACCGTGCTACATCACCTGACACACATTTACTTAATAGACATGAGCCCGCTGAATCTTCTCCAGAATGTCTAACGAATACTAAGTTTAATTTGTGAAATGACGTTTTTCTTTTCATTCATATTATTAAATTCAAAGGTTTTACAAGTTACACTGATAGAAAACCATTGACAAACTATATATGGATAATGAATTTAGTCTCTTAATTTAGTGAAATAAATGAACTGATTAATACCTTATATTTACTACTAGATGTGCTTTTGCACGGTCCCTAAAAGTGTTCTGTTTCAAAAGTAAATAAAACCAAAATTAAGAGTAAAAATACTTTTATTTCTTGCTTTTTAAGCTCATATGTTATGCATTCTTGTAGTCTACAGAATGTTTAATTCTTTGCGTGATTCATGGCATGCATACGTGTTACTGACATCGCAATAGTACAAACTGCAATAATAAACGTCCTTTATATGAAGTTATTTTAATCTCTAGCGACTGATTGGCAGACTACTGGTGCGGGTGGAAATAATGCATCACTGTGTCCTACAGTTTCTATATATATTTTAATCAGGAAAACCTTGGTATTTAGTAATCAATTATGATGAGAAAACCCACTTGTAGAGAAAAATACATATGTAAAACCGGCTGGTATGGACAGAGAAAAACTCTATGTAGAGGAGGGAACAACGTTTCGACCTTTTTCAGTCACAGTCAGGTTTACAAAGAAAAAAGAGGTAATTGACCGATAGCTGACCACATGTTTGTGTAATTGAGTGTAGGAACGTAGAGGGCGTGCTTAGATGTTTGATTATATTTATTAATACAGGTAAAAACTGTTCCTTTGTATTGGTTAATTTTGGGTTTGAGTTGTATAAGTAAGGCTTCTTTAATTTTGCGTTTGTTTATGTTTGTTTCTTTATTTAGTATTTGGGTGTTTTCTATGGTTATGTTATGTTTATTTGATTTGCAGTGTTCGAAAACGTGTGAAGGTGACTTTTTGTGTTCTTTGAATCTGGTTTCCATTTAGATACCCGTTTTGGGTACAGCAAAGATAGCACGTTGTCTAGCTTTGCGCTTAACTAGAAACAAACAGAACTTAGTAATTCAGTTTACCGTGTCGTATGAGCTGGTAACCTACTGAAGCCACCTCTTAAAATGTTGATTTTTTTTTCAATATTTTTTCAGTTGACTAGTGAGTTTCGCCCTCTAGGAACATAATTTTCATCTATTTAACTGAATATGTGTACATGTACATATAGTTTTTCTTCCTTTGATATACTAAACAGCTTACTTAAATACACATTATCCAAATTAACGCATTTACTATTATAAAATTACACTTTATTTATACTTCTGAAATTCGAATATCCATATTTTTGAAGCAAAAACTATTTTCACGGTACTGAAGTACTTAAATAACAAAATGTCTGACGGGAACATAAAAAGTAACTGAATGATGCATTGATTATTCATTAATAATTAAGTGCATAATAAACCCATTATAGAAACAATTCTAGCTATGGTAGTGTTTTTCTGTCTAAAAACAACAACAACAACAACAAAAAGCAAACTTGTAGAAGATCTAAATTAAAATCATAAAATACACAACAGCCTATCCAGGTATTTTTTCTAAATTCCTATGCAGTTGTAGTCTTGACATCCCTATAAACTGATTTTATAACAGAGCTACTAAAGGTATCTGTCACTCTTCATAAAAATGTTGTACTATTAACCAGAAAAAAGGCAGCCAGTCAATTGCACCCTATCACCCGCCATTTCCGAAGTCTTTAGAGTTCTTCTATCACATTGTCAAAACACGTCCATGACAGTGGCTATCTGATGGAGTTTTGTATCAGTTTTACCCTGTGCCTGTGTCCACTTCTTGAGGCAGGGCAAGCCTATTTCAAGAGGTAAAAAAGAACGACAAGAAACACTTGTAAAAGTTATATATGCTATTATATATAATATATATTATATTATATATGCGTGTGTGTGTGTATTATTTTTTTTAAAGTTTTTATAAGTTGCTGATGTAGCTAATCTAAAGATTGTGGGATAACACACTAATACTCTGGTCTGAGTTGATAGTGAACTGCTTTCTTACTCTTTCTTCCGTCTTTGTTCTTTGCAAATGTGATTATTCTTTGCTTTCTTTTTTGGTCTGTATGGACATTTTTGGAAACCCTGTCTTCAGTTTCACGAACCAATGTACATTCAAATAACTAGAAACTGGTCAACAAACTATACTGGTAAGTATTGTGACATAAAACTATTATTTTATTTACTTGTATCATTTGTCTTTTTTTAATTGTCCATTTTCATTATATTACTTTGTAAAACGTTGCTGGAAACTACGTTTTACAAATACTTGATTTATCATCAGTCATGCATCAGTGTACTTGAATATCATGTATGCAAACTAAAAAGAAAACTTTTTCCTTAAGATCTGAGAAACTACAGCAGTGGCACAACATCTTTTATGAGGTAATGTAATTAAAATCATGAATAGTTCGGGTATTAACAAAAGCCAGTGTTGAAATTAAGATTTGAGATCATATTTGAACAGATCTTGTCAAGTGCCTTCTAAAAATATATAGTTTTTATATATTTTTCTGTTATCCAATAAACGATATACCAAATTAACAACATTTTTAAAGGGGTCTTTTTTTCTTCTTGTATCTCTAATGTAGCAGGTTTCAGAAATGCTATACTGAATACAAATTAAGCATTAACAACAAAGGAAATACAACTGAACAAATTAAACAGATACTTTATTCTAAATAATGTAAATAATTTTCAATTTGAGAATGTTCAGCTTCTTACTTTTTTGTGACTTTTTACTAGCTGTTGAAAAAGGACAGGCTTTACAAATATATTCGCGCTTGGCAAGGACACCAAACATGGTGATATACCACACTTCCAATTACTACAGCTAGTATATAAATGGTTAACAGGCTGTATGACGTGTCGTTTCTGAATAGTACTTTTTGTACGTGCACTTTGACATTATTTATTAGTCGCTGTGGCAAGAAGTTGTGTAAATGACCCAAACATATTTTGTTATAGTTGTGGTAAATTTGTTGTAAGAGGTTTTTTTTTCTCTTCCCGATTTGTGAAAATTCCTTACGTGGCAGAAGGAAAAAAAAAAGGAAACAATACTGTTTTACGGAACCTGCGTATCTTAATTATGGCAAATTCATGAAGTTTAAATTCGCGAGCTTATGTAATTTGTGTATTCAGGTTTTAACATAACATGATTTTTTGAGATACAAGAAGGGATTCCTTAGCCCATGGTGGTTGTCTTATACACTTCATTAAAGACACATCTGCTTATATCTAACTTTGATTCCTCAATAACTCGGTAAGCTCTCTCTTGAACTTTCTCAATCCAATGGTGTCTACTACATCTGAAGTTAGTGTATTCCAAAGACTGATCACCTCATTCACAAAATAAAAATTACTAATCTCTAGATAAATAGCTTCTATCTACCATAGCTTTCATCTGTGTCCCCTGATCCTATCACTCTTAATTATCACTGAACACGAAAATATATGATACATTAATGCTATCTATCACTTTACAATTGAACTTTTCGTGTAGATCCACTCTAACTGAAGAGTAGGCCTGGCATGGCCTAGCGCGTAAGGCGTGCGACTCGTAATCCGAGGGTCGCGGGTTCGCGTCCGCGTCGCGCTAAACATGCTCGCCCTCCCAGCCGTGGGGGCGTTATAAAGTGACGGTCAATCCCACTATTCGTTGGTACAAGAGTTGGCGGTGGGTGGTGATGACTAGCTGCCTTCCCTCTAGTCTTACACTGCTAAATTCGGGACGGCTAGCACAGATAGCCCTCGAGTAGCTTTGTGCGAAATTCCAAAAAGAACAACTAACTGAAGAGAAAATAATAACTTTGCGAACAGTAACCTGATCTTACATAACATTTGTTTGTTTGTTTGTTTTTGAATTTCGCACAAAGCTACTCGAGGGCTATCTGTGCTAGCCGTCCCTAATTTAGCAGTGTAAGACTAGAGGGAAGGCAGCTAGTCATAATAACAGCTCCTCCACCTGATAACTAATTTTCTTAGCTTTCCTTGAAACCAAATGTCCTTTTTCTACTCTAAATGAGGCCTAGCAAGAACTATGTACAAACAAACGATAACTGTCTTTGATTTATATTCGAAAACTTTTATGCTTTAGGCAAATATTTTTATAACGACAAACAATATATTCAATTGACTGATTTTGTTTTTCATACCAATTATTATATAGAAATTAAGAATATAGAATATATTTGTTTACTCAATATTAAACTCGTGTGTAACGACGTAGGTAAGTTTTAAACTACTGTTTCTTCGGAAAAAAATACAATGATGTTCAAAACACTTAGAAGGCTGTCTATGAGCAATGTTTGTTCAAATTTCTTTTTGCATTGTAATAAAATGGTTGTGACAACGAATATTAGGGCAATATCATATGTACAAGGACAATCTCCAATGCCAAATACTCGAGAGTATTTTTACTATGTCGATCATCAAGGAATGGTGAGTAACTTGACATTTAAATTCGTGCCCTGCATATTTATGGCCTATATCCTATATTAACAGTAAATATTGATCCCCAAACACGTAGTTTGGATTGAAACTAGAATTGTAATACTGTGTGTTTTGTTTTGTTTTTTCATAACAAAGCCACATCGGGCTATCTGCTGTGTCTTGATTTTAAGGTTGTAAATCCGTAGACTTTCCGCTAAAGCAGCGGGGGACAACTGTAATACTACGTTTGCTTTACCTTGTAGAAATAATTATACTCCTCTGCTTAACGTATGTTAATCGAAAACCGTTTTGTTTATTACAATTTGCAACTGAATTTTATTTTAGGTGATTTTTGTGAATATTTCATAAAAAAATGAAATTTAAAATAACTTTTTTTAGAGTTTATCATTTCTTTTGAGTTATGCTTGATAGACTTCCTGAAAAAGTGGAAGCAGAAATATGAATAAAAATATATTTCAAACAGTTAACATTACACAAGTATAATGAACAATAGTTTTATCTCCCCTTGGTGGACTCAGCAGGTAGCCCAATGTGGCTTTGTAATAAGAAAACACACACATACAATAGTTTTATCCTGTTTATCACTGCTTAACAATTTGAGGGTTTGTCTTAGCCTGATGGCAGCTTTATTTCAATAGGTAATAATCCATCAACTCTTAAATGTACCTGTTTGAAATAGTATTTGAGAAGAAATATTCTGAAAAGCATTTAAAATTTAACTTGTTAAGTGAAATATTCATTTAGAAAGATTTATGAGTAAGTTTTCTGTATTAACATTTATTAGAGAAAGGAAATATGGGTATATATAATTTTTTTCTCCATTAACTTGTGTCATACCTGAAACACTCACTTTCAGAGTTCAAGCTTTGGCCTCCATATCCAGTGCATCTGCCTTATTATCCAAGGTGCAATAGGCATGAATTTTGTGCTTGCTTGAGTAATAAGTAACCACTCCTTAGTCTTTGTAACTAAAAATCTGAAACGTTTAATATAAATGAAAAATACACATATATTCTTATCATCAAATTATAATAAATAAACAAATCTTAATATCAACAAAGTCTACTACTTTACTGTTTCATTTAATAAGACTTTAGAATAGTTTTATTTTTGCATAAGATATAATGTCTAATTAATTTGTTGTGTTAAGTTTTTTACAGGGTCATTTCATTTTTGGATTACAGTATACAGGTTGATATTGTATGTTTTGATTTTCAGACAGCTTGAATTTTGATTTGATACTTTAGAAGAACTGATTGATAAAAGTTGATTGCTGTAGGATTGGTGGATAAGTCAAGAAGTATATTAAACATTTGAGTGGTAGAAATCAAACAATGACAAAATAAGCATTACTCTGTTAGGGAATATGCAATTATATTAATGGAAATCCTCTGTGTCTATTTTAAGACATTTATTGTTTATTATTTATATTAATAATTTAAATTATTTTTGAGTATTTCCAGTTCACTAATGATGTAGGTTAGGGAGGAGTTAGTTATTTTGTTAAATATTCTCTTATACAACATATCCTAAGCCATGAAATTCTTAGTAAATAGCCTATAGTATGAAAGGTGAGTGTTTTAAGAGGTATAAAATTATTCACAAGGTAGGCAGACTTTGAAACATTATTATGTGCAAGGAAGAAGATCTTAGTGTTACTTTTGATATAACCAACAGTATTTTACTAAATGATTGGATGAGGTAAAAGGAACAGGTAGAGTTTTGGCTGTTATTTAAAGGAACTTTGAATTTAAAAACAATAAGATTGTTTCAGCTTTGTACAAGATTTAGGTCTTATTTGGAACATTATTTTCTAGTTTTAAACATGTTACTACAAAGAGGATATAAGACTGTGAAAAATTATGAAACCTTGCAAATAACTGTAAATTTAAAGATCATGATAGTGAAATAAAGTTGCAAGTAATGCAAAATAAATTGTCACTTAAAGTTAAAAGTCATATCCTAGGGAAATTATTAAACCATCTAAGGATGTTAGTGACATCCCAAGCACAAGTATATGATACTGAAAATATAATAAGACCAGTAGTTCAAGTAATTACATTAAGTAACAGAAACTAGACAAGAGCAATATAAAAAATAGATTCACAATGAATCAGAACACTAAAACACAGTCACAGATGAACACTGCAACTGTGCAAGTCAATTTGTGCACCATTAAGAATGGTTCTTGCTGTCCTACACATGAATAAATATGGCAAGCAGTAAGCAAGTCTCACAAAGTTGTTATTGTGAAATAAAAGAAAAACATCCTTAATAAAAAGCATCAATTGTGTGAAGAATATGAACAAATGCAGAAGTTCCTGTTAAACACACCACATGAAGTTGGTTCACTGTTCCAAAAGTACTTATTCTGAGCTGAGATTAAAATGTACCATGTAGATCAACTGTACATACAGTGAATATCAAGTATTGTGAAAGTTCTGTTCAACTCTAGAGTATATATAAACATTTTAGATTGAAACACCTTTTCAAATGACAAATAAGCCATCACTCTGTGTCTAAGATTTACTGATATGGTGATAAAGAACCATTAGAATGTTTGACACCACTTTTGAATTTAGATACAAATCAATGAATACAAGATTTTATGTAACATCAGGAAAGAAGGGCTCTTTGTTAAGTTTTCAGAGACAAACAACATTGGTTTTATGACAGTTATCAGTGCTCATAAAAATGCCATATTTTTCAACTTAAAAATAACATAAAAATACAATAAACTTTTCAACTTTTCTGTCATCACTTATAACAAAAATAGTAAGTATCATATCTACAAAATAAACTTTGATATGATACAAAATTACAAGTGTCTAATGGCAAATTAATACATCAAGGTAAAGAAACAGCAAGGGTACCCATCTTATGGAACTGTGCATTTTGATCACTGTAACTAATATTGTTTGAATATGCTATTTAATTAGCTATGCTCATTGCTGTGTATATCTTGTCATAATGTTGTCCTTTAATAGGCAGGTTCTTCTAAAGCAAAAATCTAATCCATTGTTCAGTCCAAGTAGTAACAATAAATTAGTTTATTTCTTTTTTTTTAACATTTCCACAAGGTTAAACATTGTGGTAAGTTGTAGACAACACTTACAGCCACACTAACTGTAAAGAAAAAAAAATCAACTTACTTGAACAGAATAACTATGCATAATTGCTAATACAGATCATAATACTTTATGAAAAATGCACTGAGTGATTCTCTGTCAACTTTGTAGTTGCCTTTATCTGTCTTATTAACTATCTTCTCTGAACCTTTTATAATCTATCCTCAAAGATACTAAAAAATTGACTGAATCGTTGGAACTTTCTAAACTTGTATTACTAAACCTTTTAACCTTAATATCATCATTGCATTACAACAGCTCCCTTTAGCTAACAAACAAATTACAGCATTAAAAATATATAACTTACAGCAGTACAATTTGTGATGTCGAGAAAACCCACTTGTAGAGAAATATATATTTAAAAACAGCTCGTTTGGGTTGAGAAAATTTTTTACGAAGAAGGTCGAAACGTTGTTCACTCCTCTACGTAAAAAATTTTCTCAACCCAAACGAGCCATTTTTACATATATAACAGTAAAATTTGTTCTCATTTGTATAGGTAGTTTTTTTGGGTCAGTAGTTTTTGCTAATAAATAGTAAACATGTTTCATTTCATTTGAAATAGATCTATGAAGCTCATACCAACATATTTAATATTTAGTGTAGAATTAGCATATACAAATTAACAAGAACCAGCTGCAACACCCCTGCTTGACTTAAAATTAACCTAACATTGACAGTACTCAACTGTCACATACTATATTATTTAGTGATAAAAAATATTCAAAGGAAACTGTAAAAAAAACTTTATCAACTAAATAATTGGAGGACAAATTTCCCCCCATTTGGATCCTTAATGAACTTCCTTTCTAATTGAATATGAAGTAACAGATGTAGTATGTATTCCATTGTACCTCTGACCTACTCATTAAAACAGTGGTTGAAGCTCTTTAGAATAAAGAAATAAGTTTTTTTTTCCTTGAATCTTCTTATAGTCAGCAAGTCAAAAATATTTGTTTAAAGATCTGTCTCAGTTGATCACATATGTAATGAACAAATAAAAGCTTGGAGCATACATCTGAAAGCCATACTAGTGCAGTTTGAGCCATTTTCATTTTCTTTGTTACAGAATGTCTGTTTATCAAATCCTTTGTACAGGTTTGTCATCTACTCTGTAAATATCACACTTAGCTTAATAATTTGTGGAAAAGCTTATTGTGTCTTTCAGAATGTCATGATTCACAAAATCAGTTGGTATAATGCTTTTATTTGTACAAAAGGACAAACCCTGCTAGAAACTCAAACATGTTGGCAAGAAAATAAATTCCATGCTGAAATCTTGCTGAGGATCATGAGTTAGTGCTTTTAAATTTTTTTTCTAATAACAAGATTTCAAAACATTAATAAAATGTAATTCAAACTAAGAGGCTTATAATATCTGAATCTCTGATTATTTATGGAAATTTTTCTCCATCAACAGTTTTGAAATCTAATTGGGTTCTGTTTAATTTTTACAGTTTTTGCAACCCTAATATTTTGATTTTTAGTAATATGATATTCCTTTATACTGATATTTGCCCTAAAGGTAGCAGGTATCTACAAAATAGAGGCTCAGGAAAAACATGATATTGAAATTGGACAATAAATTAATTTGAAATACTGGAGTACAAATAGAGCAAATCTTTTTGTGCAAAATGCAATATGAATTTTAGTTTTTTGGTTAGCTTATAGTATTCTGAATAATTTCTACTGGCTTCTGGAACAATGAGCAGGTTGAACCCAAAACATTTTTGGACAGTGTAAGAACAGGATCAAGAATAATGAAATACTACCTTGAAGTCCTAATGCAGTATCTCATGCTCCAAAGACTATCTCCCTAAGTAGCATTTGTATAAAAATACTGAAAGAAAATAAATCACAATTTCATAATAACGTATACAATCTGTGTATCTTCCATTCAGGTAGTGCATAACACAAAGGGTCATGCAAGCATGAACCTATGGAACAAATACTGCAGTATATATCCTTTATATGAGGTAGTTGATTAGCACAAGTATGTGTCTTTCCCACATCTGGCTTGTAAGGATGCCATTAATTACATATAAAATATCTTCAAGAACATTTAGATTTTTTTTTCTCAATATGTTTCAGTGAAGATGTACTTTTCATTAGTTATTGAAAGATAAAATGTGATGTCTTCTATGAATAGGGTAACATTTGATATTTCCATTGAACATAATGCCTGTTATAGTTTTGTTGACTGAATTTATTTGAAACTAGAAATTCTAACAAAACATTTGATATGCCAGTTTTGTTTATATAAAATTAATTTGGCTTCTTCTCTGCAGCTCTTTTTAGATGATGCTAGAATAAAGAATTTCACATCATGTTTCAAAGGTATGTAATATGTATCTCTTTAGGATGGTGTTTTTCTTTTATAACTGAACTTGTAAAAAAGATTTTCCAAAAATTAATTATTAAGAACCTTAAAGTTTATAATAAAAATCATAATAATCCAGAAGATTATGATGCTTAAAGGAGTAAATTAACAGACCCTATAAATGAGAATTTCAAATACAGTACTGTATCTCTAATATGACCCCAATCCACACCTCATGTGTCTTCTAAGAATTACATATTATTTTTTGTTTTTTTCACTACTATCCATACTTCTTCTTTCTTTATCTATTTGCTTCCACTTGCAGTATGTAGTTTACTCAAATATTACTTTGTCTGATAATATAATGGATATAACCATGTTTCTCGTATCGTCTTGTTGCAGAATCTTAAGGGCAATTGTATTTTGTCACACAGTTCTATTTCTACTGGAAATTTGCCTTGCATTTTTCTAATTTTACACAAATACGGTCGCATTCTAATGACACATTAATCAGCTTATGCTGTTATTCATTACTTATGCTGGTACTGTGAAAGTATTTGGACCCTTTATTTCATGACTGTTATTACTCATTTAACTTTACATTTTTGTTTTTATTGTTATTATGTACATCTTAGAAACCCTACGTTAATGCATGACCCTTTTAGTATGAAAGTTTTAGAAATGTATAAATAGTTTTTCTCTAGATCAGTGGTTAGCTTGCATGGCTTTTACAGTGAAGATTTGGTTTTGAATCTTGACTGAGGAAAGGGAAGATAGTTAATTGCATAGCTTTATATTTAATATAAATACAAATTTATAAATAATAATGCAAATTTTATTTAATATATTCACATTCTTGAATTACAGTAATTAAACAGATTGGAAAGAAATAATGGCTAAACATGTTTACAGTATGTTACAGTACTATGAGTACTTGTAACCTACTTTCTTTCAATGCTTTGGTAAAACAAACTGATAATGCCAAGGTACAAGTTGTGAGTTATATTAGGTTCAGTGGTGGTGGTGGATAGATCACACAATTATTGGCATCTGATAATTTATTTTAGTTAATTTTTCAAATGTTTCATTGTGGAAAAGGAACTCTTAGAATTTCTCCCTCGGTGTGAATTCCTGTATGTGGTGAGGGAACATCCCAGGATAGGTTCTGTTCTTTTAGTTTACCTATTCTTGGATCTAAACATCCACCCACATTTGCCCTGCATGATGACCCGTGAAGGGGAGGAGAGGATCCTGGTGGTTGAGAGGTCCAACCCTACCGCTCCACTTTGACCTTGAATTCCTGTAGACTGGCAGCCTTGGGGTGCCCCCCATGGGTCAGTCGGCTGGTCCACTTGGGCTAGGGGTCAACCAAGTATTAATGTTGGATGTTCTTAACAGATGTTGTGGACAATTGTATCTGATGCTGGTGTTTGGATATAATGCTTATGAAATTCTGACGTTGCTGCAGTGTTCTTGTTTGACATTGCAGTGTGCCCCCTCATAGACCCCCATGGTGGGTGGGGTCAGTGGGTACTGAAATTTTCTTTTTTTATTATGAATCTTCCAAATAAAAACTTAAATGAAATAGTGAAAAAAAAACAGTCCATAGGTAAATGACCATGTCTTGAAGATTCTGAGCAACAATCTTCAACTTCTATAACACTTGTACTTCGTTTTCTTATACTATATTCTCTTTCAGACAAACTGTTAGAATAGATGTCTCCCTTTTTCAATCAGAAGGGATTAGATGGACTTGCTGACTCTCCAAAGTCAGTAAAGAAGCTTTGTTCTGGTGACTTATTGGTGGAAACATCCACATCTCAACACAGT
Source organism: Tachypleus tridentatus (assembly GCF_004210375.1). NCBI lineage: Eukaryota > Metazoa > Arthropoda > Merostomata > Xiphosura > Limulidae > Tachypleus > Tachypleus tridentatus. Next base: position 57,730,180 of record NC_134835.1, on the reverse strand, counting down.
GAACTCTTTTTGCATTCAAAAGCGATTGGGAATATACCTATTGAGGTTATGCCTCATGTTACTTTGAATACATCATGAGACGTTATTGTTAAGAGGGATTTGAAGAACATCCCCAGGTCAGAGATTCTTGCTGGTTTCTCCATCCAAGGAGTTTCTACGGTGAGATGTATCTCCACTTGCAAAGATAGAATTATGATTCCAAACAACGTCCTCATTCTGACATTTACATCACTACATCCATCTGCCACCATCAAGGTAGGTTATCTTAATTGCAAGGTATGGTCATACATTTCAAACCCTTTCAGATGTTTCCAGCGTCAGTGGTTCGGTCACTTGAAGACATCATGTCATAATTCCTTGATGTGTGATCATTGTGGTAGCAAGGGCCACAATGCCTATGAGTGTGAAACAGACCCTCATTGTCTCAATTGCAATGGCTCTCATCCATCCTACTTTTGTTCTTGCCCTAAATGGTTGGAAGGAAAAGAGGTGCAGTGTTTGAAAATGATTCAAAACATTACTTTCTCTGAGTCACGAAAGTTGCTGACAATCACTTCATCTTGAACATGCATGCTGCACTTCATTCCACTACTACTTTTTGTGCCTCCAAAAGAATTGTTTTCAAATCAAATGAAAAGTCTTTTGACCTCCATGGTTAAAAATGTTGATGAATTAACTTCAACACCCATCTCTGTCCCTAATATATTTTCCAGCAAACCCCAAGATCCACTTTCTTTTGGTTCTGGGCATGGACATTTCCTCGGGTACATCTTCTTCTTCCACCTTAAGATGCAAAAAACTCATTTGTTCATGTCCTCAGTCACTGGGAATTGTCTTTCAACAGCAAAGACTTGCCCAATCGACCCAAGACTGGATCCATGAAGGTCAACAGACCTCCCTCGAATAAAGACAATAAAGAAAAAATACGAGGTTTTAAACAGAAGGGCTCTCCACCCAATTCACCTACATTAAATAAAAATGGCCACCTTGTTACAATGAAACTGTGGAGGTTTACGATCTAATCTGGATGACATCAAAACACTGATTGCTTCCTACCATTCTGTTTGTCTTTCCTTACAGGAAACATTTCTGAAACTTGCTGATACAGTCACATTTTGGTAATTTTCTTTGTACAGAAATGACGAGCTGTGTGATGGACTAGTGCATGGAGGAGTGGTACTGTCAGTTGATCAGTATGTGCCCACCCTGTCTTTGCCACTGGACAGACCCTTGGAGGCTGTAGCCATCTGTGTTTCCTTGGGTCATATCATCACTGTTTGTTCTCTTTACTTGCTGCCTGGAGAGACCTATTATCAATCAGACCTTGATGCTTTCATTGGAAAATTGCTGTCTCCCTTTTTAATTCTGTGGGACTTTAATAGACATCATAACCACTGGGGAAATGCTGATATTGATGGGAGGGGTTGCTCCGTAGAACATATGCTCTCTGATCACAACCTTTCTCTTTTCAGTAGTGGTTCTTATACTTATTTTCATGCACCTAGTCAGTCCTTTACTGCTATTAATCTCACAGTTTGCTCCCCTTCACTATTCTCCCACTTTTCATGGAGGGTTGACAATAATCCACAAGGCAGTGATCATTTTTTTATAATTTTGAGAGTAACTGGCCATGGTTGATGCCACTTGACTTGCATGCTCTGATGGAAGCTGGATCAAGCAAACTGGCCCTCTTTCACTGCTATCACAGAACATGATCCTCCCATCATCTGTAAGCCATGAATAGATGACTCTGTGGTAGCAGTAACTAAATGTATTATACAGGTAGCTGCTTAATGTATTCCTAAAACCTCAACATGTTTTCCACAATATTGTCATCTGTGGTAGAATCCTGCCTGCCACATGGCACAGAAGGCTCAAAAACAAACCTGGGATACTTTTCATAGGTATCCCACACTCTCACACTGCATTTCTTTCCAGCAGGCCCGTGCACATGCTCAGCGGGTAAGACATCAAAGCCAGAACAACTTTTGGATTAAGTTCACAACCAGCATATCTTCTACCATTAGTTCCAAAGTCTTATGGGACAAGATTCAAAAGGTCAGTGGGCAATATAATTCTGTCTCCTTCTCAATCTTGCTCTGTAATGACTAGGGAGTAGCTGATACCCAGAGCATTGCCAATAATCCAGGTGAAAGCTTTTGTTGGCAATCCCCTAGGTGTGGATTCCTGTACGTGGTGAAGGGACCTCCCAGGGAAGGTTCTGTTCTATCTGGTTACCTTCTCTGGGATCTAAACATCCACCCACGTGTTTGCCGTGCGTGGCAACCCATGAAGGGGAGGAGAGGATCCTGGTGGTTGAGGGGTCCAGCCCTAACACACCACTTTGGCCTCGAATTCCTGTAGACGGGCGGCCTTTGGGTGGCCCCCCTTGGGTCAGTCGGCTGGTCCACTTGGGCTAGAGTCAACCAAGTACCAGTGTTGGAAGTTCTCAATGGGTGTTGTGGACATTGTGCCTGATGCTGGTGTTTGAGTATAGTGCTCACGAAACCCTGGCGTTGCTGCATTGTCCTTGCGAGACTTTGTAGTGCATCCCCTTGTAGGGCTTCATGGTGGGTGGGGTCAGTGGGTATCGAAAATTTTTCTTTTTCCTATGGATCCTCTAAACAATTTAAATAAAATTGTAAAAAAACAGTCAGTGGGTAAGCAACCACGTCTTAAATACTCAGAACGGCAATCTTCAACATCAGTAACACACATACCTCATTTTCTTATATTACATTCTCTTTTGGAAAAACCTTTAGGGCAAATGTCCCCTTTTTTTATTCAAAAGGGACTAGAGGGACTTGCTGGCTCTCCAAAGACAGTAAAGAAACTTCGATTTGGTGACATATTGGTTGAAACATCCACATCCCAACACAGTGAACTCCTCTTGAATTCAAAGGCAATTGGGGATATACCTATTGAGGTTACACTCCATGCTACCTTGAATTCTTCACGAGGAGTTATTGTTGAAAGGGATTTGAAGAACGTTCCAGAGTCAGAGATTCTCGCTGATCTCTCCACTCAAGGAGTTTCTGCAGTGAGGCGTATCTCCACTCGCAAAGATGGAGTTACACTGCCAACAAATACCCTTGTTTTAACATTTACTTCACCACGTGCACCTGCCACCATCAAGGCAGGTTATCTCATTTGCAGGGTTCGGCCATACATACCAAACCCTCTTCGATGTTTCCAATGTCAGAGATTCGGCCACTCAAAGATATCTTGTCGTGGTTCCCTGACATGTGCTCGTTGTGGAGGCAAGGACCACAATGCCTATTACTGTGACATGAACCCACATTGCGTAAACTGCAATGGTTCTCACCCCTCTTACTTTCATTCTTGCCCAAAATGGTTGGAGGAAAAAGAGGTGCAGCGTTTGAAAACGACACATAACATTAGTTATCCTGAGGCTCAGAAATTGCTGTCCACAACTCCATCTCAGACATATGCTGCTGCACTTCATTCCACAACTACAGTGGGAGTGCAGACAGATCTCTCTGTGTCTCCAAGAGAATCGTTTTCAAAAAAATGAAAAGCCTTTTGACCTCCGTGGTTAAAAAGGTTGATGAATCAACTTCCACACCCATCTCTGTTCCTCCCATACCTTCCAACAAACCTCAAGATCCACGTCCTTCAGTTTCAAATACAGGCATTTCTTCTGATACATCTTTTTCTCCCACCACAAGAGACAAAACAATTATTCGCTCAGCGTCCTCAGTCACTGGATTCCCTTCCACAACAAAACCTGCCCACCCGACCCAGAGCAGGATCCATGGAGGTTGATAGACCTCCTCCGACTAAAGACAGTAAAGCAAAAAGACGTGGTCATAAACCAAAGGGTTCTCCAGCCACTTCACCTACCCGTTCTTAAAAATGGCTACCTTGATACAATGGAACTGTCGAGGTTTACGTTCTAATCTGGATGATATCAAAACGCTGATTGCTTCCTACCATCCTGTTTGTCTTTCTTTACAAGAAACATTTCTCAAAACTGCTGATACTGTCTCCATTCGGCAGTTTTCTCTGTACAGAAATGACAGGTTGTGTGATGGTCGAGTACATGGAGGGGTGGCACTGTTGGTTGATCAACACGTGCCCACCCTGTCTTTGTCACTCAACACACCCTTGAAGGCTGTAGCCATCCGTGTTTCCTTGGGTCATACCATCACTGTTTGTTCTCTGTACCTGTCCCCTGGAGAGACATATGATAAATCAGATCTTGATGCTTTCGTTGAACAATTGCCATCTCCATTTCTAATCCTAGGGGATTTTAATGGACATCATCCCCTCTAGGGAAGTGCTATTATTGATGGGAGGGGCCGATCTGTAGAGCGGATGCTCTCTGATCACAATCTTTCTCTTTTCAATACTGGTTCTTCCACTTACTTTCATGCACCTAGTCAGTCCTTTACCACTATTGATCTCTCAGTTTGCTCCCCTTCATTATTCTCCCATTTTTCATGGAGGGTTGACAGTAATCCACTAGGCAGTGATCATTTTCCGATCCTTTTGCGAGAGACTGGCTGTGGTCGATGCCACCATACCCACGTGCCCCGGTGGAAGCTGGATCAGGCAGACTGGTCCACTTTCACTGCTCTCGCAGAACTTGATCCTGCGATCGTAAATCAGCCATCAATAGACGACTATGTAGCAGTAGTAACTGACTGTATTACACATGCAGCTGCTCAGTGTATTCCTAAAACCTGGACACGTTTTCCACGATATCCTCATCCGTGGTGGAATCCTGCTTGCCACTTAGCATGGAAGGCTCAAAAGCGGGCCTGGGATACTTTTCGTAGATATCCCACACTTTCAAACCGGTTGCTTTCCAACGGGCCGTGCACATGCCAGGTGGGTAAGACGTCAAAGCCAGAAGGAATCTTGGATTAAGTTCACAACCAGCATATCTTCTACCACCAGTTCCAAGATCATATGGGACAGGATTCAAAAGGTTAATGGACACTACAATTCTATCCCCCTCTCGATCTTACTCTCTGATGGTCAGGAGGTGACTGATGTTTGGAACATCGCCAACACTCTAGGTGAATGCTTTTGCCGGGTATCTAGCACTTCTGCTTGTTTCTCCACCTTCATGGCCATCAAGACTCAGGCAGAGCGATCACCTCATTCCTTTCAAAATGACTGTTTCTTTGACTATAATTGTCCCTTTACCCTGGTGGAACTAAAAATGGCCCTTCATCGGTCTGCCAGTACGTCTGTTGGACCTGATGATATTCATTATGACATGCTGCACCATCTATTTTCTGCTTCTCTTGATGTCCTTCTGTTTGTTTTCAACCGGATCTGGCAGGAGAATGTTTTTCCTGATGCCTGGCGCCAGGCTATTATTTTACCTTTCTCTAAGCCAGGGAAAGATCCCAAGATTCCTTCAAACTACAGTCCAGTTGCTTTGACGAGCTGTCTCTGTAAGACATTAGAAAGGATGCTTAATGCTCATCTTGTTTGGTTCCTTCAATCAAACAACCTCCTCTCGCCCACTCACTGTGGGTTCCGTCGACAGCACTCCACCACAGACCACCTAATTCGTCTTGAAACATCTATCAAAGAAGCCTTTCTCAACCGCCAACATCATGTATCAATATTCTTTGAAATAGAGAAGGCTTATGACACAACATGGAGGTATGGCGTTTTGCGAGACCTCCATACATATGGGTTACGTAGCCATCTACCCATGTTTATTAAAAAATTTTTAATGGACAGGAGATTCCAAGTTCGTGTGGGTTTGACACTTTACCGTTCTTTTGTACAGGAACTTGGAGTCCCTCAAGGCTGTGTATTGAGTGTTACACTCTTCAGTATAAAGATAAATGCCATCACTGAACAACTCCCTCTCACTGTTGTGAATGGGCTGTATGTCGACAACTTTCACATCTCATGTCAGTCGTCAAACATGAGATATATTGAGCGACAACTACAAACCGCCCTCAATTGTGTACGGAAGTGGACTCTGGCGAACAGCTTTAACTTCTCTCTCTCCAAAACTGTATGCATGCACTTTTGCCGTCCACGGGGTATTCACCCTGACCCTGAACTTCATATCGGTGAAGTTTTGCTGCCAGTGGTCCCGGAGACGAAGTTCTTGGGGCTTATCTTTGATCGTAAACTGACCTTTATACCACACTTAAAGCAGCTTCGGGTCAAATGCACAAGAGCACTGAACATCCTCCGTGTTCTCTCTTCTACTAGTTGGGGGCATATCGCTGTTCAATGTTAAAGGTATATTGTGCTCTTATTAGATCAAAACTCGATTATGGATCAATGGTCTATGGCTCTGCCAGACCCTCGGCCTTAAAGATGCTGGACCCCATTCATCACCAAGGACTTCAACTCTGCACTTGGGCTTTTTGTACCTCTCCAGTTCAATATACTGTATATACATTGAATCTCATGAACCTTCTCTACACCTTCGCCGTTTGCAACTATCTTTACAATATACTTCGAAACTTCATTTCTTACCAAAGCATCCCACCTGGAAATGTGTTTTCCTTCCTCGGTGGGCAGTACTTTTTCAGAACAGACGATCTGTCATTGCTCCGTTTGGCCTTCGCATCTGGGCACAATTGGATGAATTGGGTCTGTCCTTGGATAACATTGCAGATTCCACAGGTTGGCCCATCCCACCATGGCTTATTACAGCCCCCAAGTGTGACCTTTCTTTCAGTCACCTAAAAGAGGCAGATACTCCAGATTGGAAGTACCGTCTTTTATTCAATGAATATCTTTCAAACAATCATTCAGTTCCCATTTATACAGATGGTTCCAAATCAGGTAATTCAGTGGGCTCTGCTATGGTTTGCTATGGGTCAGTAGTTGCACGCAGAATCCCTTCTACAGCTTCTGTGTTCACTGCTGAACTGTATGCCATATCTCTTGCCCTGGATCATATTGCAGCTGAGCAGTACTCCAACTGCACTATTTATACTGATTCGCTTAGTTCTATACTTGCCTTGGAATCGCTACACGTTAGCTCACATCATATTCTCGCTGATATTCGAAACCGACTGGCCCATTTCTCATTAGCAGCTACTTCAGTCCAGTTTCTCTGGATACCAGGCCATGTTGGTATTCGCGGGAACGAGCTTGCAGACATGGCAGCTAAATATGTCTGCTTCAGCACCATCACTCCTATGCCTATTCCGTACATGGACTATGGTGTTGTCTTCAAGGCTCGGCTCCGTGCCAGCTGGCAGTCCACTTGGAGTGAGCAACGTGACAACCAACTTTTTCAAATCAAACCCAAAATTGGACTCTGGCCATCTAGCTTCCGTAAAGTTCGGGAGGAGGAAGTTGTTCTCACTAGGCTACGCATTGGTCACAGTTTTTTAACTCATCATTTTCTTTTATCTGGAACTGATGCACCAATGAGTAGTTTGTGTGACACTCAAATCACTATCAGCCACGTTTTACTTTCTTGCCATCGTTACAATTCTCAACGACGGCAATATTTTAAACATATTTTTTCCCAGGGTCAGTCTGTAAAATTGGACAGAGTTATTGGTGATGGTGAGTCTGTCCACCTTTATAATGTTTTTAATTTTTTAATGGCCATTAATCTTTTTAATCTCATTTAAGTGTTGCATATTTATTCATTACACCTTTTTAATTGTGGTTCCTTTTTTACAGTTTTAATCTCTCTCCTTCAATTTGTCATTGGACAATGGCCAGAATATTTAATAACTCGACACCAGGACTGGAAAGGCCAACTTCAGGTGACTAACGCTACTGTTTGAACTATCCGCTTGAACTACTCGCTAGTCGTCCCTGAAGTTGTTATTATACTTTTGCTGCATATCATTTCACACTTTTACTACTTAACTTTTTAGTACTTGCCATATTGAATCATAACCTGGAACCAGGACTGGAAAGACCAACTTCAGGTGACTGACGGTGGTTTTTATACTTACCTGTTGGTCTTCCTGGCGGGTTATGATCATTACCATTCTGCTACAGGTAGTTCTTTACAACTTTGTTGACTGGATGTCAACATTGGTTTTTACACCATTTTCTGTTTTAATTGCTGTTTTGTTTTTACCTTCATTTACTTTTACAAATTTTACTCCATTTACTTGACTTTATCTTTTTACTGGACATTTGGCTACTCATTGTTACAATTTTGCTATGTATCTTTTAAAACTTCTATTCTTTTACATTTTGATACTGGTTGCTATGACACATAACCCGGAACCAGGACTGGAAAGACCAACTTCAGGTGACTGACGGTGGTTCTTGAACTTACCTGTTTGTCTTCCCCATGGTTATGATCATTACCATTTTGCTAGAGTAAATACCTTACAACTTCTTATACTCTGCCTTCTATCTTAACATTGTAGACTAGGTGTCAACATTGGTTTTATACTTTTTTGTTTTACCTTCATTTCCATTTATGTCTATTACTACATTTATTTATTTTTTTCTTTTACATTTTTACCGAATGTCTGGCGCAGATAGCCTCGGTGCTTTGTGCCATAAAACACTTAAATCAATCAATCAATCAATTGTTGGGAATCTAGCACTTCTGCTTATTTCTCCACCTTCTTAGCCTTCAAGACTCAGGCAGAGCGACCACCTCTTTCCTTTCAAGCTGATTGTCTGTATGACTATAATCGTCCCTTTACACTGGTGGAACTCAAACTGGCCCTTCATCGATCTGGCAGTACATCAGTTGGACCAAATGATATACACTATGATATGCTGTGCCATCTATCTCCTGCTTCTCTTGCTGTTCTTCTGATTGTTTTTAACCAGATCTGGCAGGAGAATGTTTTTCCTTATGCCTGGTGCCAGGCTATTGTCCTACCTTTCTCTAAGCCTGGGAAGGATCCCAAGATTCCTTCAAACTACCTTCCAATTGCTTTGATGAACTGTCTCTGTAAGACTTTGGAAAAGATGGTTAATGCTGGTCTTGTTTGGTTCTTCGATTCAAACAACCTCTTTTTGCCCACCCAATGTGGATTCCAACTACAGCGCTTCGTCATGGACCACCTGATTTGACTTGAAACATCAATCAGAGAAGCCTTTCTCAAATGACAACATCTTGTATCAGTATTCTTTGACATTGAGAAGGCTTATGATACAACATGGAGGTATGGCACACCTCCATATATGTTGGTTACATTGCCATTTGCCCATGTTTATTGAAAATATTTTCTTGGACAAGCAATTCGAAGTTCATGTTGGTTTGACACTTTCCCATTCTTTTATTCAGGAACTTGGAGTCCCTCAGAGTTGCATTTTGAGTGTCACACTTTTCAGTATAAAGAGTAATGCCATTACTAAACAACTCCCTCTTACTGTTGCAAACGGGCTTTATGTCGACTACTTTCACATCTAATGTCAGTTGTTGAACATGAGGTAAATTGAGTGGCAGCTACAGACTGCCCTCAATTGTTTACTGAAGGGGACCACAGCAAATGGCTGTAGCTTCTCTCTTTTTAAAACCATTTGCATGCACTTTTGCCACAAACGGGATATTCACCCTGATCCTGAACTCCGTATCGGTGAAGTTTCGCTGCCTGTGGTCCCTGAGACCAAGTTCTTGGGGCTTATCTTTGAACGTAAGCTGACCTTTATACCACACACCAAGCAGCTACAGTTCAAATGTACAAGAGTACTGAACATCCTCTGTGTGCTGTCTTCCACCACTTGGAAAGCAGATCAATATTCTATGCTAAAGATTTATCATGCTCTTTTTCAGTCAGAACTCAACTATGCATCACTGGTCTATGACTCTGCCAGGACCTAAACATTAAAGATGCTAGACCCCATTCATCCATGCACCAGGGCTTTCTGCACTTCCCCAGTTCAGAGCTTATACACAGAGTCTCATGAACCTTCTTTGCACCTCCACCGTTTGCAACTGCCTTTACTATATGCTTCGAAACTTCGTTCTTTACCAAAGCATCCCACCTGTGATTGTGTTTTCCTTCCACACTGGGCCATACTTTTTCAGAACAGACGATGTGTTATTGCTCCTTTTGACCTTTGTATCCAGGAGCAGTTGGATGAATTGAGTCTGTCCTTGGATAACCTTGCTGTATCCACTGGTCATTCCATCCTACCATAGCTTATTACAGTCCCCAAATCTGCCCCCTCTTTAAGTCATCTGATGAAAGCAGACACTCCCCATTGGAAATACTGTCTGCTATTTGCTGAACATCTTTCAAACCATCCTTGCATTCCTTCTTATGCAGATGGTTCGAAATCAGGAGACTGTGTGGGCTCTGCCATTGTTTATGGTGGTTTGATGGTTGTGCACAGTATCCCCTCTACAGCTTCTGTGTTCACTACTGAACTGTACGCCATTTCTTTTGCCCTGGATCACATAGAAGCTAAGCAGTACTCAAATTTTGCTATTTATACTGACTCGCTTAGCTCTTCTACCAGACCTGGAATCACTTCACGTTAGTTCACACCCTGTTTTCACCAATATTCAAAACTGACTGGCCCATTTCTCTTTAACATCTACTTCTATCTAGTTTTTCTGGATACCAGGCCACATTGGTATTTGTGGGAATGAGCTCACTGACACTGCAGCTAAATCTGTCTGCTCTGACACTATCACTGCTGTGCTTTTTCCATACATGGACTATGGTCCTATATTCAAGGCTCGGCTCCATGCCAGTTGGCAGTCGACTTGGAGTGAACAATGTGAAAACAAGCTTTTCCATATAAAACTCTCTATTGGACTTTGGCCATCTTGTTTCCATCAAGATCAGAAAGAGGAAGTTGTTCTAACTAGACTACACATTGGTCACAGTTTTTCAACTCATCATTTTCTTTTATCTGGGACTGATGCACCAATATGTTGTCTGTGTAACATTCGGGTCACAATAAGCCACATTTTACTGTCTAAAGAATCAAAACAATGTCACCATTTTAAACATGTTCTGTCCCAAGGTTTATCCATAATATTAGACAGTGTTATTGACGATGGTGACACTGTCCACCTAAGAAATGTGTTAATTAATCTTTTTAATTCTATTTAAGTTTTTAATTTATAAATTAGACCTTTTTTAATGTTATTCACCATTTAAGAATCAAAGTACATCTAGTTTTATTTGAAATTAGAAAATGGCCATAACATCAAATAACTCGAAACCAGGACTAGAAAGGCCAACTTTGGGTGACTAACACTGCTGTTTGAACTACCCGTTAGTCATACTGGCAAGTTACAATAATTAAAATTTTCCTACAACTTTTTTAAAACTTGTTTTACTTTACTTTCTGAAACAGCCATAACATCAAATAACTCGAAACCAGGATTAGAAAGGCCAACTTTGGGTGATTAACGCTGCTGTTTGAACTACCCATTAGTCATACTGGCAAGTTACAATAATTAAAATTTTCCTGTAAGTTTTTTAAAACTTGTTTTACTTTACTTTCTGAAGCAGCCATAACATCAAATAACTTGAAACCAGGACTGGAAAGACCAACTTCAGGTGATTAATGGGGGCTTTTGAATTTGCCTGTTAGTCTTCCTGGCAAGTTATGATAATTACAATTATGCTACAGAAAGTCCTTTACAACTTGTATTACTGTAGTTATTCTCTTACTGCTGTAGACTAGATGTAAAAATTGGATTTAATGCTATTTATGTTTTTTTAAACTTTGTTTTGTTTTACCTTAATTTCCTTTTTATGAATTTTACTAATTTTACTTTAATTTTAACTTTTTATCGGATGCTTGGTGCAAATAACCTAATTGCTTTGCACTGTAAAACACCAAACCAACCACCTTAGAATTTCATTTAGAAGCAAATAATATTAACTAAGAATTACAATACAATTTTGAAAGAGCAAGCTTGTTTTGTCTTTGTTAAACTGGCAAAACTACAGGAATTAATCTTGAAGAATATGTTCAAAGTCATACTATAATTGTAAATACTCTTGATTTTATAATCAACTTCCACAGTTTCAGTGTTCATCATACTTGAAATTTCTGTGAAGTCCAAATTTTTCTTGAAAAGTAACATGTGCTTGTTGAAAATTCAAAAGAACATAAAAATGTTTCATTGTGAAACTTATCTTTAGTTGATTGATCAGTTTCTAAATAATCAATATTATCAAATAATATTCTTCTAACTCTTTGTCTTTCTGCTCTTGTTTAAGTCAGTAAGCTCCATTTTCATACACTTGTAGTCATCAAAGCTTTTTTTCTTATTCTATATGCTGTATTAATGAATTATAATTTTTTTTTATTTCTTGTATACTATTTATTAGTGACCCATGAAGTGAATGCATTTCACAATTTATGAAACTTTTACTAGTCATCTAATTTCTGCATGTTATAAATTTTAAGGGTCTTGAGTGTAATTTTTTTTGAAAAAGATAAAACTTTTTAGTACTTAGTAATGAAAAAATGGCAAATCTTTGGAAATTAATCATTTTCTTTTTCCATTTATTAAAGTTGTCAAGTGTTGCCATTTAAGTGAATCACACAGCTGAAAATCAGAATCGATAACCAGTGTTGTGGTGTAGCATTTTGCATAAAAAGTAATGTGATATACTTAAGTAAGTGTCAGTTTTTTTAAATTATGAACAAAATCTCAAATATGTGTTATTGTTTGATATTGAAGATGTTAACTTAAGTTTGAATCTGTGCTTATTCTAGGGTAGACATTGCAGCACAAACTGTTGCAATTAATCAGGTTTCAGGTACTTCGTATTTTGGAATTTGAATGTGTAATTAATGCTGTAATTTTTACAGATAGCTGTTTTATGGGAAACTAACATTTTATTTCATATGTTTCATTTGAATAGTCAGTTTGTTTTCCCATCCTTGGAAAGAAGGTCTGAATGGTGATAAGTTGCTTTTCAGTTGGTCTGTCAAGTTAATGTAGTGAATTTATTTCAGTACTTGTTGGACATGATCAGTAAACTAGGACTTGATCAAGTTACTTTGTACAATTTTCTGTTATATTTGGAATAGAATGTAGTTACCTGTATATTTTATACTCTCTCAAATATTCTATAGGCAAATATTTTTCAAAGTTCATTGCAGAATTCTAGGCATCTTTTTTTATTTCACAGTTGGAAGATTAACTCTCATTTCATCATCTTTAAAATCTTTTTGCCACTTATTTTTTTGTCATACAGTATTTGCAGCACTTAATGGCTACCTTGTATTTCATGAAGCTTATGTCATCAGATTTGTGTATTGGTGTTATTACTTGATGCTTATTTTGTTGCCATGTTGGTGTTATCTGGATATTCATTTTACAAGTGTTATTTCCTTCTTTATTCAAATCTGATGTTGAAATTTAACTTCAGATTTAAGTCTTTATCATCAGTGATAATCGACTTCATTTTTAGGAGTACTTCTTCATAAAACTTAGCTTGGCATGTAATTTTTTAATTTACCTGCAGGTGCATACTTTTATTTTTCAGGAGTATTGCCTCACACTTGAGTTCTAGCCTTTTGATCTTGTTATTAGCCATAACATAGTGGTTCATAGAATAGCTATGATTTTTTCTAGTACAAACTTTTAGCTTATGACTCTGTCATTTCTTTACAGATTTGGGATCTAGTTACAATTTTGGACTCATGTGGTAAAACCCTTTCAGTTGATATATTTGACCTTGCCAGTGTCTCAGACTAATTTCCTGTAATCTGCCTAAAAGAACTACAAGTGTTGCAACTATTGAGGATTCTCTCTTGTATTTTAAATTTTTAGTAAAAAAAAAGTTTTACAGATAGTTTTACTATTCCACATCCTTCTTTGAGAGTTATGCCTATCTTCATTTGTTAATATTTCTAGTAGATCTAATGTTCCTAATTTTTTAAGCCTTCCATAAAAATCTCCAAAAAATAAATATTATTTGTGGTAATCTTGGATGTTGGTCTTTTGATGATGTTAGCTTTGCTTTGTTTTATTAATGACTGGTGGCTTTAAGGAAAAAGATTGAGCAAAAAATAATTTATGCAAGGTTGTTGCTTTTTGTTTTATAGAATATTTCAAGAAAAACTTCAGATAACATTATAATCAACAATAGCATCTCCAGACAGATGTTAAATAATCCAGTTTTGTCATTAATTTCAAATCAGTCACTTGGAACAGGGAGGGATGTCACCTGTAAAGGTGGTCAATTAAAGTTGGGGTTTTAATCTTATCTTTTTATTTTATATACAAAAGATTAGTAAATAGTCATGAATTTTTCTTTCCTTATAACTTTTTGTAACCATTTTGGTGAAGAGTTTATTTGGCATGTATTTGTTCATAGAAGACTTTGGGGTGGCAAAGTTAAGTGTTGCAGAAATGTGCTGTAGTTAATTTTACCTTTATAAGAAAGCTGTTTCAAGTCCTATACTGACCTCAAAACACCTTCCTACATCACTGATTGTTTTCAGCTGAATTATCAACACCACTCACCATTTCTGATAAAGAACTTTCTCTTCTCACCACATTAGCTATCTTCATTCATTGCTACTCCCTATATGCAGACTATTCTTTTATGCAAGCTACAAGCTGTCTGCTTCCCCCTATTGAAGTGAAGTGATTCTGATGTGTGTCTCATGCAAATCATCATGCATCACCTTTCCACCAGTAGGAGTACAGTACATTCAAATGATTCATGACTTTCTTTATGTGTCTCTACCAAACTATCACATGCTCTTTTGTTTATTGATGTATGTTCGACTTTGTTTTCTTCATGAAATGGTCAATTTTCAACTTAATTTGATTTATTTAACCAGATTTTTATATTCGTATTTATCAGTTAAATCAAGTCATTTTATTTCTGCACTCAAGATTGGTTAAACATTATTGTACAATGTATTTTGAAGTTAGCCTTTCAACTTTGAGGATTACAACAGTGAATGGTATATTTTTTGGGCCTCAGTTGCAGGTGATAGGATGATGGATTTATCTTTCTTTAAATGTTTGGAAGATCAAATGCGACATGGTCTGACCTTTATTCTCAGACTTTACCCAAATTCCTACTGAAACTACTGAGCATTTGCTGGCTGATGAGGACTTTGATCATCTTTTACTGTCCCCCATAGTACAGTGGTAATTCTATGGATTTACAATGCTAAAATCAGGTGTTCGATTTCCCTCTGTGATCTCAGCAGATAGACCGAGGTGGCTTTGCTAAATGAAAACACACACACTCATCTTTTACTGCCTCCAGGATTTGTTGATCATTCCCATTCCCAACCTGGTAAAACTACTAGGTCTGATTTTGTCTTAATGAATTTTTTGTCTGAAGTTAGTGATGTTGTATCCCTCTCACTTATTTTTTATTCCCCTTATTCATTCTTACTATGTGTATGATATTCCCACCTTTTTTCTTTTTCCTCCCTCCCCAGTATTTGGGTTCTTGCTAATTCACTGATCTTGCAGTTACGTGGGAAACATTGCACATTTAGTGCCCCAAGGATTTCTAATTATTTCAGCTTTTCCCAATATTATGTTGTGTATTCAGTTTTAGATGAACAGTTGTTAGGCTACTTGTTACCTACTTGGGAGGTGGCTCTGTAATTTAATTATTACATGGATGGCTGGTTCATTCCAAAAAGGAATTAACCAATCCTACTAGGCATCTACTTTCTGTGGTGGCTGTGATGGGCTGGTTGCTCAAATTAGAAAATTCCTTTTTAAGACCCACTTCATATCTTGTCTATTTTGGGGTCATTTTTGACACAAATATCAGTTGAGCACTGCATTCTCATTTACAACTTAATTCAATGGAAGTTTTGGTTCACCACACCCTTTTGGCTTCTTCATTTACTGTTTATGAGGTTTTCTCACTTTTGGGGACGTGGTCTTCCATAAAACACTAATCCATCTCAGCCATACCCATGTGAGATCCCTTCAGTAGGTGTTTCACAAATGATGGAACTTTGATTGGGATCCTTTTCCCACCCCCAGTTTCCTTCCTCTTTTTGTGCAAGATAATTTGTATTGGTGGTTTAACTGAGCCCATATGTCAGCTGTTGTGCCTCTTTCTTGCCCATGTTTGGGTCTATGTCTTTCAGGATGGAGTTTATAAATCAATTACTGAGGAACTTTGGGCCATTGATCTGCAGATAAAAGTGATTTGCATATCACTGTTCTCAACCTTACATTTAGCCTTACATCATTTACTTCTTCTCACTCTACATTATCTGGGGATAATTCCTTCAGACACCTCTATGGCAGTGATACATATTGCCCACCAAGGGAGCATCTGATCCAAAGATTTATGTTTTGGGATTTTAGATATCTTATTCTGGACCCAGGCACATTATATTTGCCTTACAACATGTCGTGTGTGGAGTGTTTTCAGTCTAGTCACAAATCATCTTTTGCACCTCAACCAGATATATCTCATGATGTGGGGCATGAGATCTCCTTGTTTTTTAGGGATCTTCACCATTAGTGTGGTTCTCCCCATGGGGGTGTCTTTGATACAGGCCTCAGTATCAAGTTGCCTCTATTTTGGTTGCCTGTATATCATCCACTGACTCTAGCAATCAATACCTTCAGCTTGGATTGGTCACACATATATATATTTATATGTACCTATCCATCTGATTACTCATTGGGTGATTTCTCTTGTTAAATCTACCTGATTACTACCTCTTAGCCATTTCAGAGTTAATTTTAAAGTTCACAACAAGTGCTACTCCTCTAACCCATCCCTTGTCCACTTCTTCCTCCCTTCTTTATGAACCTCAATTACACATCCTACTTCCCAACCTTCACATTCTGCTTCTTCCTGCCTATGGTTCATCCAGTTCTTGGTGAGACTATCCAGTTTTATACATCTAGTAACTTCCTTGTTAGTTAGTTCCATTTATTCATCTTCCATGGAGGTGTACCTATGCAAGTGGAATGTATTTCAAGTTTACTACCAAGGGATTCTTCAATGACAAGCTTAATTTGGCTTGTGTGGAAGAAATTCCTCACCTGGCTCTTTGACAGTGGGTGGTTTTCAGCCTCCTCACGTTTTGAATATTGGATGACCTTTATCCAATACCAACATATGAACCACTTCCTCATGTTTCATGCTTCCCATAAAGCATATATTCCTTCTTTTAGTCCATGGGCATCAAAGGTCAGATTTGTTTGCCATTGACATTTCACTTATGCTTTAGTACTCTACATGTCTTCTTTTTTATCTGAATCATTCCTTTCTCCCCAAAACATTGGTAACTAAGGGGGGGGCTGTTTCTCATTTCTTTTCTTCCATTTTCCATCTCTACCCTTGACTGGATGCTGATAAGCTTTTGTGTCCACTCAGTGTTTTTCATTTTTATACAGCCACTTCTGGGGTACACAGTCATGATTCTTGATCCACTGGCAATCCTCCTTCCGTTGTGATCTTTCACCTTCTACCCTAACCAATTAAGTCCATCTTGTGGTTTACTTGGCCTATTTTCCTTACATTCTTTCTTATGGAGTGGAGTACGAAAGCCTTTTTTCAGTTGTCCTTCATCAGATCTGACACTTACTTCTTGTCTTTATTTTCAAATGGAAGAGATTCTTCAATCCAGCATGTGACCATTCTCAGCATGTTCAATCCTATTATCTCCATTATATCCCACATTCCTCTTCATCAAGATTTCATCTACCATCTTTAGCTGTGACTGTGTGAGCTTTGATGTGACTGTAAATGGTAAGGTTTCATTCATACTTTCTTTTTTTGTCAGGGACCCTTACTTACTTTTTATCATGTAGATCCCACTGCATGGTGAATAGTGTCTAACAAGTTATTCTTTAACTCTAACTTCACACTGTACAGTTATGTTAACTCACAGTTTATCTTCCATAGCTTCACAATACTCACTGTTGTTGATGGGGTGTTTAACAAGATTATTTGTGCTTGAATAACCTTATTTTATAAACTTTGCTTCATAAATTTGCCCATGAGTAAAGCAGAAGAGAATAGCTACCCATCCCTGCCAGACTATGATTGAATAATTTGGTATTGTCTGCTTTTCATGTTTACCTTTTGTCTTAAATAATGACATTCTTCTGGATTCTCCAATGCATTCTCATCCCCTTTTCTTCTAGTGGCTTATGAAAATCACTACTACTTACCAGTTTCAAGCTGCTGAGGTGGTAAACCATAGTGGTACCCTCCTGAATTGGTTCCATACAAAGAGGGCTACTGCCATTCAGTGCAGAGTAGGGTAGTTGGTGTAGATGACATAATATTCTTCATTTTACAATAATCAGTAAATCAGAGTGAGATGTCAGTATGCAGTTCATCCATTTGATTGGGAATCCTCATTTTACTTTTGCATTGATATCAGTACCCTGTGTGCAGGTTTTGGATTTAGAATGAACCAGTCAACATATGTCTTCACATAGCTTTCAGGTTGTCTATCCTCTTCTCTCAACTTCCTCCGTCCGTGTTGTGAGTCACAGTGGTGGTATGTGGTATTGTTTTGGCTCTTTTCTTGGCTATCCCATGTTCTCTCTTCTTATAGTGATGTTTTAGCCATTTGGATGGTGGTAACCGGTTTTATGTTTGGAAGAGTTGATTGCATGTAACAGGCATCCTTTCAATACAGGATGTAAAGTTCCTGGATTGATAGCTCAGAGCTAGTTCTTGTGTCATACCCAGGAATTAGAGTAATTCTCAATTTCCCTATTCTTAGGTTTGAGATGAAAACTGTACGATCCTTATCCTACCCTCATGTGGATCTCAGTACCCCATGAGGAGGTTTTTGATATAATTGACTTTGAATATAGATGTCTTATGCTTTCCACATGGACAAAGAATATACCTGATTCAGAAGTATTGCAGTTCCCCCTCTTCAAATCCTCCAGTCTAATTCTCTCATCTGTGAAGGTATCCTTTGTTCACTTTTGGTGGGGGTACATCTGTTTTCCCTTGTATTGATCTCTCCTCTTAGAATCATAAGTTACCACACTTTTGTTGTCAGTAGTGTGAACTTTTTCCATGTATCATGCAATAAATTATTTAAACCAGAAGAGTGTTTCAGGCTGCTTAACAGATTGTCTCCTTCCAAATAATCAAAATAACAATTTTATGATAGCTTGATACATGTCTCCTCTCTGTTCCTGTAGCCCTGGCTTCATTTCACTTTGGTAATTTTAGCTCGAGGTTATATTAGAGGTACAGTATATATTTAAGATTTACATTTTTAGTGGGAAATGTAATTAAAAAAAAACACTTTAATTTCCTTTGTTATAGCTGTTTTTGTTCTCCTCGCACATGTTTGAGAAGAAGTATGATACCATGTTACTTCAGTATAAACATTAAGGTACAGAAAATCATTGGCATAGAAACTCTGCCAACCTTGTGTTTTTATACAGAATGAGACTAGCATGGTAACACACATCATGGATGGCAGAAAAATAAATGAGAGGTTAAACCAAATGAACATAAATTATGAGGCAATTATTCTAGCAGTAACTTTGAATTATATTTTACTATTAAAGTTTAATTTATGGTGTAACTTTACATCATAAATATTTTTAACAGTCACTATAAAATGTTTTTGTTTTGTTTGCAGAGAAAAAATTTCTCCACTTCTTTTTTACAAGACTTAAACAGAATGATACTGGAAAATACAAAAAGGACTTTCCATATTTTTCTCCTTGTGGGCGTGAAAAAAACTATGTGAGATGCGATGATTTGCCAATAGTGTTTACACATGTACATGAAGTACTTGAAAAAAATGGAGAAACAAAAGATTACTTGTCATATAATCATGCAGGTAATCTGCTATTAATAAACTTTGAACCCAATAAATTGTTCATGCTTCCACAAACTGGCCGAGTTTACCATCCAGCAAATGAGCAGTATGGAGGTGTAGGATTAGTCAAATCTACCCTTGCTATTGAATTTAGCAAAAACATTGAATTTTGTGATGAAGAATCAGAAGAATATGGCAAGCCAACACACTTTACATGGAAGGGATTCAGATATGAACTATCAAGTGAAATACTTAAACTTCTCAGTGAAAAGCAATTTAGCCAACTTCATTATTGACTTTAAAAATAATTTGGAAAAATGTACCTTGTTACTTAGATGAAAAATTCTATGTTTAAAACATAAGGTAAGTGTAACATGTTTGATAATGTGGTTATGCATATTTAATGCATTATTTTCAAAACATTTGAAAAAGTGTAATTTTTAAAACCTTTTTGCATATAAACTGTATTGATGTGAGTTGGTTTCATTAATACAGTATCTTTTTCATTTAATTTGTCACTCATTAAAGTCATTTTAATGACTTACTGGCTTTGAAAGTTAATTTCTTAATTCTAATAACAGTTGTTGTTTTTTTTAAGTTAATGAAAGCCAAAACAATAATGGCCAAATTTAATGAACAAACCAGTTAGTTAGTGAAATAAAAACTAAAAGTAAAGAGAACATTTAAAAACTAAACATAACTGATGTGAAATTATAAAATTAAATGGTACTATCATTTCATAGAAGTTTAAAGAAAATTTCACAACCTAATCAATATGTTCTGTAATTTTTCAATCCATGTCCATAATGATTTTTTTTAATGTGTACTAGTATGAAGACAATGTGTACTACAAGTTTTTGTTATGTTATATTTTTGGACCTTATTGGATCATTAGGCTGCATTGCAGTGCTTCCACCTGGTTATTTGGGTTTTAGGCCTATCGACTGCTAGAATCATTAAGATTGTCAATGTGTAGAGAATCTTCACCATCACCGAGAATGTGTTCAGCTGGAACAATGAAGTGCACAATACTTGATTTGTTCTTGTGTGACCATGCAGCTTAGAAGGAACACTGATGTCCTGTATATCTTACTATTGTACTGTACAATTAGCTAACACTGACAACAAAAAATTGAGCTGAAGACTGACTTTTCCCTTCATCCCATATGTTGGTAATGAATTGGTCATCCTGTACATTTCTCAACTGGACAATATTTTTTTATTTTGCTGAGGCATTAATTCAAAATAATTTACAGGGGTTGCAGTTTGATGACTTAATTGTAGATCACATATGTGTTTTCATAAACAAGTAGCTAATGAAGAAAGCACTCAATATGGGATTGTTCTGGCTACATAACTGAATACAACAAGGGTGTGAATTAGTGTGTGTGTGCAGACCTGTCTGGGAAAAAAATACTGACTTAAAAACTCACTTGCAATATGTTCACAAGGAACAGATTTTATAATTTGAAAAGAAAAAAGCATAGAGACAAAAAATGTTGGAAAGTACTTCAACTTCTTTATTGCCATTATGGAAATGGAAGATAACCTCATCACTGAAGTTGACAAATCACAAAAAATGAATACTGATGTACATACAAGACTGGTTGATGATTATGGATTTGGAGAGCTTTTGTCAGATGCTTTATTCAAATTTTAAAGCATTTAATGATGGCTGTTATTATCTTTCATAGTCATAATAGTATTGTTGTAAAAAATGTTTTTTGTTGGGTTGGTTTTTAAATCTTTTGCACATAACAATAAAAAAATTACTTGATATCATGTTTATCATTTTTGCAAGCTGCCTTTACTTCTTTTAACATTGTAACTTGTAGGGGTAAGAAAATACCATGTTAATTGTACTACAAGTAATATAAAAAGATTTATTCATACATGTTTGTGGCTAAATGATCAAGTAACTAGATACACATAAATAACATAGGTCAAAATATTTTGCTGGACTAAAACTGACTGATTGACTGGCATTCTACCAAATTAATACATAATTTTTTCTATTCATTTACAGATTTAAGCCTATAAGTTTGCAGCTGAATAGAAAAAAAAATTACACATACTGTATGTGAATATTGATCTTTGTATGTATGTTAAGTAAAATTATTGTGTTGCTATATTTAATGATGTCTAACCTTGTATTTGTTCCATTTTTATTTAAGACAATAATTTAGTCAAAATTATGAAAATAATTCTGCAATTTCATCTGTACTGATTCTGTCAGTCCAAGTATAGAACAAGATAAAGGGAGTTTAACCATTCATGTGTTTTCACATAAACAATAAAGTCCTGTGTAAATGATTATTACAATAAAATAGTTCTGTTATATTCTTATACAACAGCAGTTGAAGAAAAATGAATTAGTGTAATTGCATTGTGTTTATAAATCACACTTATTGAGTCTAAGATTAAAAAAAAAAAAGCAATTGTTGTAGTGCAGATTACTAAATAAGCAACCTTTTATATATGCTTGTAGGATTTGCAAAAATTAACTTAATAATTGGAGACAAAATAGAGAAGGCCAAAGCTGTAGTCAAGAAGGTTATTGGTTCAGCACAGAAATTCATTATTGCTACAACACATGGTCAAAAAGGGGTTTCTCTTCATCACTCGTAAGAGTTTCTGCATGCTTCGTTGACCCTATTTAAAATCAAGCATGGCTTATCCTGATAGACTTGCATAGCCTTATTCATCTGTATCTGTAGTTGAGATCAGTGCAGAGAAACTTTAGTTCAGTTTAGATCAATGGGATATCAATCTCGAAGTAGTACTTCTCATTGTAGCAGACAGTGAGAATTATGTGGTCAAGGTTGTTAAATTCCTCTAATATAGTAGTGAAGATTATTCATCTGTTTTGTAATCTGTATACAGCAATGATGATGATGCAATTAATGAAGTGCTAAAAGAAATTCTGCAATTTCATATATTTCTGTGCTTTGCACACACTTTGTGGCTTGGTTTTGAAGAATGTGAGAAGAGTGCAAAATACTCGAGTATCTTGGACAAGGCTAAAGAGCTTGTGAAAAGGTTAGAATGTAGAGGAACATTGGTTACAAATTACTCCACCAAATGGATTATTTAATTGTAATTCAGGTCAATACTGAACCAAATGAAACTCTCAATACATTAGCCTGAGATTCCTGTATACCTCCAACAGAAAGAAAGTTCTTCAGACATTCTGCCAGCAATATTGTTGTTATAGTATAATTTGCATGACAGTAATCAAAACACATTGTTTGCTTAGAGTTTGCTGCTTGTGTGATGAACCAATCAGTGGCACTCTTAAACAAATAGAAAAGCTGCTGCATACTGCCAAAGCCTATATAAAGTGCCAGGCAGCTCTTAATATACCATGTGAAGCTGAAATGGCTACTAAAGAGCCACCATCATCGACTGCTTGCTTTACACTACCAACACTGAAGTGATTTAAATTTCTAGGCAAACAATAGCTAGGCATAGTCTAATGGTTTCACCATATCAAATGTTTCCACTGTAAGTACTAATAGATCAAAACAATGCAACCATAGATGTAATTCTGTAATTGTTTATAAGAGAAGAAATTCATTTTATGCTAATATCACACCTTCTTCTGGCTCCATCTATGAAATCAGTTTAATCATGTACCAACCAACTGAACATCTTTTCACTTGTTATTAAATTTTGCAATTTTCCATGCAGCCCTCCTTTGTTACCTTGAGCAGGAGAAAGAGAAATATCCATTTTTGAGTGCCTCTATTATCTCCCTAAGTTTCTAGTAAAATCTGAGCAATCTTACACCAGAAAACCTACCAAGGAGATAATTGTGATAATGATCACATCTAGCACCAGAGGTGGGTAGCTGTGAACTTACGTTAGAGATGTACCTTCTCAAATACAAAGATAGAAACTTCATTGACACAAATGCTGTGACTTTCAGGTAGAATACGAAGAATGTTCACTAATAAATATTCAAATCTGGCCAAGACTTGTGGAAAGCACCTGCTTTCCAGGTACATGGAGAGTAACTTTTTTAACTTTATGGTGATTTGACAATAAGAAAAAGAAATAGAAAAGGAGATATCCTTAAAATTAAGAGTTTTTCTTAAAACTGAAACACCTTGTTCTGAAGTTTCAGTGGACTTCACTTAAAGTATTGTGATATTGTTGCATATAGTACATGGAGGAATGTAGTTGAAATGTTAAACTTTGATCAGCAATCACCATCACTGCAAATCAGATGCTCAAAAGCAAGCCTGATGCTACCTTTTAAATTACAGCTTTAACATATCTGTTGTGGGAGACTAGCTGGTACAGTTCATGATGATTTACTGCAACTGTTGGCAAATAAGGGCATTATTTTGAGATGTGAACATTTAATCTGCAGCTGGAGATTGTCATGGAGATTTGTTTGAGAATATAGTGAGCATTTATAGTTTTTGTATAACTAAATTCTCTATAATTCATAGTAATGGGCATATATATATATATGAGTATGTGTATATATATATATATATATATATATATAAAAGACACAACTTCCACTAAGTGTGTATAAAATATTACCAGTAGAAAACCAGCCTTTTAAAATAAAACATGTTTGTCCAAAACACTGCTTTAAATAAACCTATGCATCTCTTAAAGTTATTATTCTACGAAGGTGAATAATAAAATCTAATGTAAAATATTATGTGTATTGTGTGTTTGGTTTTTACTCCTTCATGCAAATTACTCCACAAAATGGATCATTTGGTTGGCTCCCTAATGACACCAGTTGTATATTGTACAAAGATTTTAGTATGTACATGTTACAGTTACCTTTATATTGGGATTTGCTCTACAGTGACACAGACTGTGTAGTGTACAAAAATGTGTAGTTCCCATGCTTTCTATATGTTTAATTTGTGATATTTCTCTTTCCAGTAACATGTTAATGACCATTATAGCTTAAAACGAAATAATGTCTCCATAATTATAGATCAACACAACTGGTATATTAGGAGCTATCACCTCTCATTTCTCAATATGCACATTTGTAACTCACCATTTATAACCCAATTAGGTGTTTATTCATATAACTGTGGTTTTTCTGTTGCATGAGTAGAACTGCTTGACAAAAAACAGATTTTAAATTAATAACAGTGCAAAAATCTTCAGAAACATTTCTTTTGTCAAGTGTTATTATTTTGCTGAGCAAAGATGGTATTAAATGATGGAAGTGGTGACTTCACTCATTGTCTTATACATGGCAAAGTCAATTAATGTCCTAGATCCTCTATTATCCACTATAAACCTTACCTTCTCTCCATATATTCTGACAATCACATACCATGGGGTTATGATCCATCCACCAAAACAATGGATGGAAGCTGGCTATGCACCCACCCACCATTGATGGTCAAACCAAACTCAGGATTTACTAGTTTAAACTGGTTTGAGCATTTGCTGCAACACTGATCAGAATGAACTAGCATATATTACTCCTGGGTTACAACAGGATAAAGACAGTTCTTCATTAAATAACCAAGATAGCTACAGTTAAAACAGGGCATTCATTCCTTTTGTTTCTGGCATCTTTCAAGAGGTACGTCTTTTTAATGCAAAACATCCAGCCAACTGTGTTTGGGAAGCCCTGTTGATGCACATGAAGTCATGGCAGATGAACCATAACACCCTGTAATGTGAAGCTTGTGAAACTTTCTGCAGTCTTGGAGCTATCATGAACCCTTTATGTTGTTTCAGTGCAGATTTAGACTCTGTCTGTAGTAATAACTAATACTACTTATTCTGTTTTCCATTGATCCAGATAAATATGACTATATTAAACTATGTTTCCATAGGAAAATCTTCAGTCAGGAATGAGATGCCCCCTGAAATCTCTGTAATTTAGCATAGGTTTATTCAGCAACCTTTTATAAACATATCTGTGAGATACTAATCACGACCAAAAAAGTGGCATACTCAAGAACCAGTTACTATGCAAGTTCCTGATACCGAAATAAACAGCCAAATTCTTAATGTCCTACGTCTTCAAATGTTGTACTCAACCCTATGTTTGGTTGTTTTGAATTTTGCGCGAAGCTACACGAGGTCTATCTATGCTAGCCATTTCTAATTTAACAGCGTAAGACTATAGGGAAGGCAGCTAGTCATACCCATCCACTGCCAACTTTTGGGTTACAATTTTACCAATGAATAGTGGGATTGAATGTCACATTATAATGGCTGAAAGGGCGAACATGTTTGGTGTGACAGGGATACGAACCCGCAACTCTTGAATAACGAGTCAAGTGCCTTGACTGTTGGGCTGAACTGTTAAGAGCTTTGTTTTCTGTTAAAGCATTTGCTAACTTTTACATACACAGTTGCCTGCTGTAATGTACTGTGAGAGGGCCATTAAATATTTATGATTTGTGGATCTGTGTCTTGACTCATTCATTTCTTGATTTGCTAACTGCAACTCAAAGGGAAACTGATTTCAGAGTCTGAAATTTTCCTACTATTAGTGGACTTAATTTATAACTTTGCTAGTTAAACAGAAATATTTATAACATACCATTAAGTCAAAATCAAAATTTCTAATGAGGTAACCCACTATCTTATATTACCTACAGTACTGTGCAACAGTGTTAGGATAAAGTCAAAAATTAGATTTCATTAAACTTTCAAAGAATAATCAAAGGTAAATCACAGGTGAAACATCAACATTTTAGAAATTTTTATATTTCGTACAACAGAAAAATAGTGAAAGTGCTTGAGTTCAGCAAACAGTTAATAATTTGTGTGTCCCCTTTTGCTTTAATAACAACAGACAGTCTTTCAGCCATTGTTGCAACATATTTAATCAAAGTGTCCTTTAGGATTTTGACTCCTAATGTCTCCAGTACACTTACATAATTATTTTTTGAGTAACTTTTGTTTGTCAATTTTTTAATCTATCAAGTTTTACATCTACTCAGTTGGGTTTGGATTAGGGCTTTGTAGGAGCTATTGCGTCATTTTAATGACTCCAGCAGCTTCTATCTTAGCTTACTAATTTCTTCATAGGGTGAATAGGTATTTGCAACCATTATCTTCTTGGTAGTAGAATTATTTACCAATAACACACAAGCAACTGGATATACTATGACAGATCAGTATCCAATGGTTCTTATAGCAAAGCTACATCGGGCTATCTGCTGAGGGAAATCGAACCCATGATTTTAACGTTGTAAATCTGTAGACTCACTGCTGTACAAGTAGGGGACAGCCCTCATGTAGCTTTGCGCGAACTTCAAAAACCAAGCAAACAAACTTATTTTCAAATGTACCTTTCTCGGTCTCACGATCTATGGTGTGCTTGACAGTGTTTAGGGAGCATTTCAGGTCTGCAGCAATTTATCGAAGTGTTTAACCATCATCACATAATGATTAAATGTGAACTCTGCTCTGCTGACAATTCTCTACACTTTGTGGGCCGTGGTATGACAATAAAAATTAATATATAGCGTTAAACACTTTTTTTTTTTTAGGTTTATTTGAGGAGTACTATTAAACTGATTTCTTCTAGCATGTAACTGCACCATATGCTAGCTTCTTTCTATATAGTTAAGAGATGAGGTAACATGACAGTTATTTTAGACCTTGAATTTGATCAGTATGTTCATTCAAGGAAATCCTCATGGCATGACCTTTGTACAAGTATGTGAGAATTCTAAAAAAAAATAATAAGTATTCTTTCCTTGGTTCATTCAGTTGTCAACCGGGATCACTGAAACATTACCATAGTGTTGCAATTTACGTTCTATAATGACATGGAAGAATTAGCCCCATGAAATGGAAAGGATGACGAATATTTCTCTTGTTCCTACCCTTTTGCACGGTAGTGTATGTCACTGATCCTTCCAATTATATATATATATAGGAAATGAACTCAAATCATACTAAAAAGTTCTACTTTATGTAACACTTCTTAACTTCGACATGACCCACATACAAAAACAGGGTCACACAAGTATAAGCATTTAAAGTGATTGCAACGCCATGCAAGTTTCGTAAGCTAGAGAATTAACATAGGTCTATGATTTTCACATTATGTTTATAAAGTCTCCCGCTAGTACAGTGGTAAGTGTAGGGATTTACATCGCTAAAATCAGGGGGTTCGATTCCTCTCGGTGGGCTCAGCAGATAGCCCGATGTAGCTTTGCTATAAGAAAACACACTCTTTATAAAGAAATTAACTAGTTGCAGAACACAGCACTATACAATTCTTAAATATTTATTTCAATTAGGTAACAAGCTAAGAGATATTATTTTACTAGATATGAGATGAAATGTAGCAGATATACAATTGTTACAAAAGTATAGATTTTGAGGAATGACCTTTGAATGATATAGCATGATAAAATTAGAATGGACAACAATGTTACAATCTTCTTTTTAAGGTAGCCTGTTATTTTTCTGACGTAACAGTTCTTTTTAAACAGAACCAATGTAGCCTTGCTGACACATAGAATGAATGAAGTAAAGATTGAGTCTTTAAATCTTAAAAAGAAAATAAAAGGTTGGCGGCAATTAGTCTTGAAACATATTTCAAGTGTATCTCGGGATACATCCATCCTATAATAAGATTTTCAACAGTACTAATAAAAGATTTATTTTCCATATATAGTTGTCTTAAAAATACGATATTGTTGTGATATTTTTTTGCAAATTTTTTAAGTTGCCAAATGGAAATAATTCAGTGTCCAATTCACTTACATTGAATACAGTTTATTTCTTCACTTAACGTTATTACAAGATCTTTGTTATTAAGCACAAGGCTACACAATGAGCTATCTATGCTCTGCGCACCACGAGTATCGAAACCCGGTTTCTAGCGTTGTAAGTCCGCATAGGATTCGCTCTGTCACATTGATTGGTAGTTGTTACGGCTTTCAGCTTGAAGAATACTTTAATATTGTAAAACTGGTTATTTTACATGAACAGTAAATATAGCTTTATTTGTGAGTTCTTTCAGTTAACAGGTAAAAATAATTCAATATTCAATCAATTTGAACGAAAACAATTTAAATTTTCTGTTTTCAACGTTATTTGAAACTCAAAAATGTTAGATTTTGTGAGCCTACGTTTTCCGTGTCTCTAACTGTACTACACAAAGCAAAAGTCAAATTACTTGTACAAAGTAGTGCAATACATAACACTCTAACTGACGCTTCACGGAATGTCGTAATACATATAATCTACTTTAAATATACTTGATAAATATGTCACATCCCTAGAATTTTCTAAAAGTTCTAGACCTGTTATAACTTCTTCAATATAAATTTATCGTCGGCGGCTGTAGATTTTTCCGGGTAACAAACAAATTATAATGTTATAAGCATATAGTTTACAATGATACTCAGGATACTTTTAATATATGTGGTGTACCACTACTTCACTTGTTTAAACAATTATGAAGTATCCTAGCAACAACAAAGATTAGGATATCGTTTTTAAATAACAACGCTTTGATGTTATGAAATAATAAATGTAAATATATTTTAAATTCCTAAATTTCCCGTTTTTATCAATTGACCATCTGTGGTTAAATGCTTTTCAATAATTAAAAAATAAGTTTTAAAATATTAAACAGGTGTACCTGCAGATACAGTGGGACTATTTAAAGCTAATTCTTGCCTACTGTTGCTTGTGTTTACAGACTTAAGGACTGAATTCGTGATTCACAGTAATCATTTGTCCTTGCTGTCAACAAGGTTATGTTGGTTATAGTAAACGGAAATTATTAACACAGTTTAAAGAAATGCTAACCTGAGACCCCTAATTAAGTCAGGTGTACTTGAACACACTTTGCGAGAATGTAACGTTGTTGTTCATTTTAATTTGTTGAATATATAGCAAAGGCAAATGACGAATTGAGTTTTCGAATAATAGCAAAAGCTTGCTTATTCACGAGGTCAATGTTCTAGGAAAAGCAAATAAACTGTTTTCAAAACTATTTTGGAAGGCATAATATTACTAAATTATATATCTCACTTATCCAATTGCTATAAATGTTTATTTCAAATCGTCTTATCTGAGTTTGCTAGGCAAATAAAATTCATCGTTATATTAGCGTTTTATCTAAAAGTTAGACTTTAATCTCATAATTCTGTTACACCAAACTCTAAATTTATATTTATTCCTAACACATAATTTCTCAGATAATTTCGGAAGAGATTGAACAAACGTTTGTTGTGCATTTGATACCGACTTTTTTGTTTATGATTCACACGAATATATTATATTTTTAAAACGGAAAATTTTAGACCGCACTAATTTGTCTTATAACATCACATACTCCGTATAACAACTCATCCCATATACACAAAATAATTGGGATGTTCGAATTTGCAATAGGAGCAACCTAAAGAGTAAAATGTAGTCATCGTAACATTTACAACGACGACAATAAAATGAATACTCCATAATTTCCGAGGCACTCTAATAGTTTGTGGTGAAAACGATAGATTTTACTCTCTTATGATCTAACACCTGTCACTCGAACCAGTCCGGAATTTTTTCCAACTGAACCTAAAATGGTCATCAAGGGAATCATTCCTGAAACGATGATTTAAACTTATTTCGATAGATCTCGATGAAAGAATTTTGGCACAACTTCAAAAATGAAAAAACAATAAATAACTATTAATAGAAATCTAGCATGATAAAAATATATGCAGATTATACTATGGTTGTCCCATACTAGGTGATATACCATCCTTTTAATATTTATCTTCATTGCAGAAATGGTATTTTAAATTTGAGAATTGCATCTGTTCCAATTTCAATACTGCATCTTTGGGCTTTGCTGTGCCGTTAGTTCACAACATATTAAAATTAATTATTTATTAATGCTTTCAATCCCATTTTTTGAACCTAATGATACTATTGTGCCCCTTTTTTTACGTTTCACTGCCAATGCAGTAATTTTTTAATTGATAAATTTTTGATTCAGCTAGTATGTAAAATCGATTGGGATACCTTCTCTCATTCGATTTAGCTTAATCACTACACTTAACATTACATTCACACCAAAAAGTAAAACATTTCAGGCATGTTCATTGTTAGATTGTTTTGCTTTACATTTACAACGTAACTTCTCAATGCAGGTTTTTTATGGTTTTGGGTCATTCAAGGGTCTGGTCTAGCGACCTAGACCTTGAAAATAGTATCAAACGTTTTCTTTTTGTCGAATCAAAATAATACAAATATTTCTGGAATGACTTTTTTTCTGGATTTACATAAAAAAATCCGGGGTGGTTCATGTAGCAGATTTAAAAAAAAAATTCATAAATTTATAAAACACAGAAAAGCACAGTAACCTTTCATGAAATGGCTCATTTCTTTAATATTAATTAGCTCCAAAACAAACTCCCGACAAGTGTGAAATCTTCATAATATAATTTTTTACAATAACATTACGTTCCCCATGGAAAGGGTTTTACAAAAGGATTACTACTTTACGCTAACATAATCAATGTTACTGATACTCGCCGTTTACAAATAAAGACTTCTGGTGAGTCAGCGGTAAATGTGCATACTTATAGTGCTAAAATAGGGTTTCGATACATATCATAAACATACCATCGTGTAACTTTGCACTTAACAATAAACAAACAAAAATTATCAATAAAACTTTTAAAATATTGTAAACACATAAACTCAAGATAAATTATCAATCTACTCTGTTAAGAGTGGCATATTCAGGTTAACTGAATATTCTCTTGAGTTATTGGATAGATCCACTAAATAACATGAGAGTCGCTCAAGACATTAGTTACAGAGTGTTACTACATCTGTCAAGTAAAAAGAGTACATTCAAAGTGAAACTAAAAAAAAAACAATCCTTATTCAACACTAAAACAACGAAAGGCGTGTGCTTTTAATTTGTTAATGCTGAACCATCATTTTCACTAAATCACTGGACCGATTACTAACAACCAAGCTATATTTTACTGACTTCAGTGATGTTCCAAACCAGGCTACCAAATCCAAGGTTTATTAGTTTCACAGGAATCTTGCATTTACCCAGAGCGATATGTTTACCAATAACTGGTCATTCTCAGCACGACATCGATTGAGCTATAATCTCTAGGTATTAACTAAATAGCTGTTTAAGAATACTGCAATCGACGTCGTATTAACACAACATGATGTTTAGGAACAACAAGGAATCTATCAATCCATCTAGGTTGTCCCATCCTATAAAAAAACTAAAACATTTACAAAAATAATAAATAACTAAAAGAAAAAATACCTCAAGGTCAGTCCTTATCATTAATGTAGTTATCAATCTTTCTCTTAAACTCACTTAAATTCATTGCCTCCATAAAATTTGAAAGCAACCCGTTCCAAAGGACAACCACCCTTTTAGAAAATTAAAATTGTCTTAGCTGAAGTGAACTCCTACCTTGCCAAAATTTATAATTGTGTCCTCTAGTCCTACCATTCTCATCGTTAAGTTTTTATGCAGATATAATTTATATTAGACAAGTTTGCGATTTATTATGTTACGTTTTACGATTTCTAGTAGCCTGAAACCGAGTTAACTTCTAACTCAAATTTAAAAATTAATAAAATGTTGGTATGTATCATATTTATGATATTTGCCAACAAGATTAATACGTACATTTTTCTTTCTTAATGCCAATATATTTTAATATACAAACAGTACAATTTATAATAACGGCTATTGCAAATAATGATTTATGTGCAAAAAGTTTTACAAACTTACAAACAATACTAAGTTTTCTATCTGGTTTGAAACAGAATCTCTTATCGACGGTTCGCGGAGAGTAAATAGATTTTGTGTTGATACACAGGTATACGTCACTTTGCAGGAATACTAGCTAGCTCTATTCTTGTCTGGTCTCACATACGTTTTTCACAGCTGAATTTATACAATGTTTTTGCGGAAATACTAATGTTCAAAGTTAATTCTCTAAAGTTGAACGGTTCGCAATGTTCGAAATATATAAACGTTCTTGATCAAATATCTGTAGTTTTCCAAGTAATAAGCGTTTATCACATATCTTCCGAAGTTTATAGTATATTGACTATAGCGACCCAACAATATTAACCTGTCTCCCCGCGTTGTGTTAGTTACCTTTTATAAGCTTGAGAGGATATTTTTTAGAAATTTCAGCTATGACAACGATATTGGTATGTTACACACACATATCGTACATTGTTGATTCTTACGCTCGAAAATCCTCTACACATTTAGGGAACAGGTGGGACTTTTTCAGTACATATATGGATTTCTAAATATATATTAAAATGAAACAAGCATAGGTAATGAAATTAATAGTCATAGTAAATCCGTTACAAAGTATAAAAAATGATGCATCAACACTATCATTTTTCTTAATAATCTTAAGCACTTCAATCACATCCACTTCAGCTCTTTTTTTTTCCAAGAGAAATAATTTCCGAGGTCTTAACCTCTCCTCGTATGACAACCCCTCCATCCCATAGTAACTCTTCTCGGAACCCTTTTCATCAATTCAGTGTTCTTCCTGAGGTAAAAAGCTCAAGACTAAACATAATACTCCAAATGTAACCTAGTCAATGACTCATACAATGAAGGTAGAACTTCTTTAGACTTGTATTAAATATTTCTGTACATACAACCTAAAATTCTAGTTGACGTGCTACTAACAACAGCACACTGCTTGGATGGCTTATAAAACTGGTTAACTACGACACCAAGATTCCATTCTTTCGTAACATATAATTCAAATTATAATAACCCACACGCATTGCCTTGCATTTATTATAATTAAAATCCATCTGTCATTTATTCGCCAAACTCACTAAATGATCTAAATCCTTCTGTGAAACAGCAGTATTCTCACAACCAGTAATATCGTAAGTTTTAATATCATCAGGAAATTTAAATAATTTATAGACTATTCCTTTATCTATGTTATTAACATAAATCAAAAAGAGCAAAGATCCTAAGACTGAACCCTAAGGTACCCCACTTATGACATTAATCCAGTTTGACTGAGTTCCGATTATAACAAGTTTCTGCTTTCTACCATCCAGCCTTTCTCTACATGATTAATTAATTTATTCCTTAAAACTTTAGAAATAATTTCTTATAAGCCT
The DNA here is from genome assembly GCF_004210375.1 of Tachypleus tridentatus. Lineage (NCBI taxonomy): Eukaryota > Metazoa > Arthropoda > Merostomata > Xiphosura > Limulidae > Tachypleus > Tachypleus tridentatus. Next base: position 57,696,382 of record NC_134835.1, on the reverse strand, counting down.
TCTAAGTAGCATTTTGTCAAATACTTCTTGAAAATGCAGATATACTAAATCTACAAAAGCAGTAACCTTTTCAAAAAATATCAAAAGATTTTTAAGTCAAGATCTTCACTTAGTAAAATCATATTGACTATTCAATAAATTCTAAATCTTGTTACATTGCTTTGCAAATCATCTTTTATAAGGCTTTTCGAAAATTTTCCCACAACTGATGTAAGACTAATGGACCTATAATTGCTGAGATAATTTTTATCACTTCACTCAAATAGAGGAGTGATATTAGCTAACTTTCAATCCTCTGGTATATGCTCACTATTCAACAGTGATGGCGCCAGGATATTTTCTTTGGGGGGGGGGGGAGGCTGAGGTAAACTGTGGAGGGGCTTCCCAAAATGCCATCAATATGAAGTATAGATGGTGAATTATAATAATGTAAATACCAAGGTACATTTCAAAAAGGTGTGCTGTTTTCAACTGCATTTTCAATGCAGTTTTCATTAAAAACTCATACTCTGATTAATAATTCATTATTACAAATTAGAAATAATCTGTTTATGAAAATATGCGTATATGTAAAAGAGGAATCTCACCTAAATTCCACCCAAGGTAATACATAATAATAAAGAAAATCAAGATTAGTTTAGATTGAACATTTAATATACCATTAAGAGTAAAGCTACAAATCAAAAGAAATATAACATAAAGACATAGTTTACAAAGCAGAAACGAATTATCCCATGTGAAGTTAATACACTCTGAGGAAAAGTAAGGTCACTATCAGGCTAACTATCTTTCATCTTAATGAAGACGTTGAGTTCTACAGATCTATGTCTCTTTGATGTTAATTGTTAAGCAACAACGACGATTGTGTTTTCCATATTTTATGAATATATGTAGGTAACAATATTGGAGGGCTGAGGAGGGGCTTGGCTCATTTTGGGGGGGGTCTCAAGCCCTCCCCCTTGGCGCCGCCACTGCTGTTCAAGAACTTAGAAAAAATAAAAGCAAATTAATCATATATTCATATGAGCGATGATCACATATCCAATCCTTAAACTCCTCCAAAATCCTTGAGGAAATTTTATCTGGGGAAGGAAATCCATCGTTCCTTAAACTTCCAAGTTTTTAATTAAGAAACACATAATTAATGTGGTAATTTTGTTTGCATCCATAAACAAGATAAGTAATATTTATTAATTTTTTGTTAGTAAAACTGAAGGAAAAGCTGAATTTAATAGCCTAACCATTTCATAATTATCAGATACCAGGTGGATAAGGCACTCGATTCGTAATCCGAGGGTCGTGGATTCGAATCCTCGTCACACCAAACATGCTCGCCTTTTCAGGTATTATAATGTGAAAATCAATCCCACTATTCGTTGGTAAAAGAGTAGCCTAAGAGTTGGCGTTGGGCAATGATGACTAGCTGCTTTCCCTCTAGTCTTACACTGCTAAATTAGGGACGGCTAGCGCAGATAGCCCTCATGTAGCTTTAAGTGAAATTAAAAAAAAACTACACAAATCTCGCACTGGTAAGAAATTGCGTCTTTAAGTGTTTCCGCTATAAGTTTTTTGTCACGAGAATTAGTGAAAAACACTTTACAAATTGTGTAAAGGTAAGTGAGAATAAATTTTTGGTGACATATTATTATATAGACAGTTAATATTATCTTTTAAAAATAAGGAGATTTATAGATCAGAACCAAAGACAATTGTAAATTATCGATTTATATCAGAGAAAGGCAATGTCATTACGCAAGAAAACTATAACATATAGTAATTAAAATACATTGAAAGGTCAGTTGGATTCTGTTGTATGTAATTATGATTAAAGCCATAAAATATATTAATAAAGATTTATTACAGATTTTAGTTATGTTTCATCGCATTTTCAGAGTATAGAACAATATTTTTAAAACTATTATAAATTACCCAGAAACGACAGAGGGCATTATGAATTGTATAAATATTTTGTCGTGAAAGAGAGTAGGTGAGGTAAGTTTCAGGATAGAGTAAAGATGTCTGAAGTAGAGGCTGCCGGTGATAATGTTAATAATGAAGAAAGTAACCCGCCTGAAAATAAAACAGAGAATAAAAACGAAGAAGAACAACTTGAACCACCTAAAGAAATGAAAGCTGTAGTACTTGCTGGTTTTGGTGGGTTAAAGTCAGTTAAAGTAATGAAAAAATCTCAACCATCTGTTGGAGAGGGCGAGATTTTGATACGAGTAAAGGCATGGTGAGTTTGTTATAAGACTGTGACTTACATTTTGTAAGTTACAATGTTTTGAGGTTATAAATATAGTTTAGTGTTATATTTTTGTTACTGTACGTTTAAGTATTACGGCAACAAACGAGACTGGCAGACCATACTACTTAATATTAATGATAGTAACAGATGGTTATTTTATTGTACACCACATACTAAATTTGCAAGACTAACTCTTGTACGGTTGTTTTTAATATAGTATGAGAGGTCGTTCGTATAGTATGCTTTGCAATTTAGTGGAAGCTTTAAATAAATTATGAATATTTCATGTTTAAAGATGTAATTCCTGCATATTAAGTAAACAAGGAAAAGTACATGAAATGAAGAATAAATGATTTTGATCTCTTGGACTTGGAAAGGCCCTTAATATTTATTTCAGTTTTTTAATTTGTAAATCATAAATAATAATAATTGTTTGCCACAAATGAGTGTGGCAGTGTTTGAAATGTTTATTGGCATTTCACCTATCCTTATTGAACCTTCATTGGCTATGGTTGAATTGGTGAGTAAATATGAAGTAAATTGAGCCATTTTGGCAAGAAATTAAGTAGATATGCAACTTGACTAATTTGTTTTGAAAAACAAATTGCATATCCAGCTCTGCCCTTATTGAAAGTTTGACAGATCTTGTGAAAGTCCAGAAGTAAAAGAGAACTCAGTCCACAATGGCCTTTATCTTTTTCAATTTCTTGTAATGCACTTTAAATGTCTTACTTTTTTTAAATGATTAACAGGTCCTTTCAAGGAGACTGCACTTTTTCTTTTGTTTTTCTTGTACACATATGGAGATATTGGCTAAAAGTAAAACATTTGAGAATTGTGTAAGGCTATTCTTAGTCTTATATATGTGAGAAATTTTAACATGCACTTGGTTTCCCTTTGTAAACTACTAAGTTAGCATACAAAGTTTTGTCTAGATTGGTGAAGCATGTAGACACTTTTTTTTTTCTTTATTGGATATTTGCTGCACTGGTATGGTCTTAATATGTATAGGGGATACAAGACCTTTTATCTAAGTATTTTTTTTAACTTTCTGTTAAACAAAGCACATTATAGTTCAGATGAAAGGGTTTGGTGTTGTTTTTTTCTTAAATTTGGGTCAAAGGGAACATTATGATCCCTGTTTCTAGAGAATCAGTGCTTATAATAATCTATCTTGTTTTCTTATTGTAGTTTTGTATAAATAGAATGTTTTCATAGATCTTGTTCTTCTGCTTTTTGAAAAAGTAAATAATTCAAAAAATGTATCAAGCACTGGCAAACTAGGCCTTGCAAACATTTAACTAGAATCCTGGTAAATATTTCATATCTGATAATTGAGGTTTGTTAAACTTGCAACTTATAAAGGGCACTATCTGTTACCAACCTAGGCCTTGCAAACATTTAACTGGTTAGTATAACATTGTCATATAACCTTGACATTCTGATCATTACTTTTGTTATAGAAAAACTACAATATATTTTTCACTTAAATTGAATCCTAAAGTCAATTTATTCTGACCTTTAAAGATGCTATGAACCTTTCATTTAGCATTAGGTTAAATTATTTTCTTAAATCTTTTTAAAACTACTGTTTGTATTTTAATGATTTGATGAAACCCAAAATATTGTTGAGACAACAAGGAACAGGGTGAGCCACAAAAAAGGTAATTTATGGTAGTTCAGCAGTACTAGCAGAAAATAGGATAAGCTAGATTAGCCAAATGCTTATTAGAAGTTTAAATAATTCCTTATTCTGACTCCTATCAATGATCTTTGTTAATACTTGCACAATGTGAGATTAGAAAATCAAACGTTCATTTTTTTTCTTAGGAAACTAAAATATTTCTTTGTCATCCAATGCAGAAACACTTGTTAGACTTAATAATCATGTTGGATGTTTTTTATGCAAAAGTGTGTTGCTATAATTAGGCAAGATCAGTATAATGAATAGAGCAAAACGTAATGTTTCAAACTGCCTTTTTAGAGGAAGTGTTCATAAAATCTTTTATGAACTAGCTTTGTAAGGGCAACTATACAAATTTAAAATGAGATAAATGGGGATAAAACTTAAGTTTTTACAAGGATATCTTGTGATTAACTGGATAAAAACTACTTGATTTTAATTTTTGTTTTATTATTGAGATAAAAGGATACAGCATTGATATGAAAGGCAGGTTAGGTTTTTCTTAGCATTGATTAGTTTACTGTCATTGTCAGGGGGTGAAGGGTGGCACCTTCCAAGGCTTTAACAGAGTAATTATTTTGAATAAATGATTGGTTTAAATTAAGCTTCTCTTGGGGGTGGACAACCTTGAAAAACTCTGTAATCCTTGTTGTCTTTAATGTTATGTTTTTGCATCAAGTTTCAAACCATCAAGTATGTCCGTGGTTAGGATGGGCTTTCATAGATATTTGTGGCATGATATAGATTGTATGATTAACATAGTGTTCTTGTACAGCACCACCCTTGAAGTATTTACATGATATGCTTGGGTCATCAAGGTTCTTACAACTCTACTGTTTAAATGTGTTTATTTTTCATGGTTAGTTCTATTTTGAATTCCAACAGATCTTTGACACAACTAACAAGAAGAAAATGGTAGTTACTTGGATTTCTAATGTCCAAGAGTTTGACTTGAAGCATACTTCAATATTGTAAATGTTTTTTACAACACTTTGTACATAAGAAATATCTTTCCAAAAGTGCTTTTTCTGTTTTCTTAAAGCTTGTGCTAAATTGATCATTCTGTTCCATATTTGGTGTTATGCACAGTATGCAATAACATTACAAATACAGTACTACTCCATTCTAATTTTTATGGGATTTTATCATGGTTTATTTTTGTCATTAATACATTGCATCACTCCTGTATTACTTTTTGTAGATCTGATCCTTATGACAGGAGAAAACTATTAGTGATATTTTTTAAACACAAGTAATGAAATGGATGAGGAATTTCTACAATTAGAAATTAAACAAATATTAAACTCAATTTTTATAACTGAGACCAACTTAGTATTGGAGAAATTGATGGGTAAAGGTTTTTTGTACGTAAAATTAGGTAATTTTTTGTTTATGACAAAGTTTGTCTTAGCATAAGATCTATCCTAATTCATAAGATGTATCTTGAAGTTCCATTTCCCCAAGGACTTTCTGAAACTTGTGTAACTTCAAACAGGATGCCCACTTTTGAGGAAACAGTAAGATAATTCTTTTCTAAAACATTTCTGAGGTTAAGTTAAATGTGATCTTAGCTACAGATTTCACCAGTAGTGAAACTTAGGTTTGCAAGTTTCTAAATCCTCCCCATAATATAAATAATTTTCTGCTTATCAGAAATTTCCCTGGCTTCAAGATTTGTTAAATAAATAACAGTAAATGTCTCTAACATTGTATGAAATCTTGCACATGCTAAGAACTATCCACAAACAAATTGACTTTTCTAAATAGCTACTTTTTCATTGTAAATAAAATGTAAAGAATTGTTCCTGTGTTTTTAAAGAAATTTTCAAATGATTCAGTAATCTTTTTTACTGTCCTATTTTTAGTGTTGACTTATTTTTAATTTTTAAAAAAATTAAAGAAAACTGCAATTAAACAAATTTAGTGCATAATGTGAAAAAAAAGCATGGTTTTTTATTAAAAGCAAACTGTTTTCATTATTCCAATGAGTGAAATATCATCAGTTGTTGTGTACGCTTTCAGTGGATTGAACTTTCTAGATGTCATGGTTCGACAAGGGGTAATTGATAGTCCTCCCAAAACCCCATTTATTTTGGGATTTGAATGTGCTGGAGAGGTAGAAAGTGTGGGAGAAGGAGTCACAGATGTAAAGGTAAGATATTCAATTATTTTGGTGGGCATTTACCACAATCTGGCTTCAGTACCTCTATTTACATTAAAAATCACTAAGCTTGACTGTTTTAGATCCATTTCATTCAATAAAGTTTGAAATTCATTTAAGTTTATCCTGAGAAATATTCTAACTTTCTGATTGCCAACATGGGTACAATATGTGCATCTATACTCAGTTTTTTATTAGGTTACATTTTCTTAACACGATTGTTTTTTCCAATAGCTTAACTTAAAATGTAATCGTTGATTTCTTTTTATTCCTTCCCCCACCCTGCACTTCGTAGATTCATTACGTAAAATATTCAAGAGGAACATGTATAAATGCTGACTATGGTCTATCAAATGTTTGTCATTTAGGAGCCAGAATAGTAGCTTAATCAATAGGAGGAAATGAGTGACAACCATTCCTCCTTTGTCTGAAGTAAATTTCTGAACCAGTTTTCAATATTATGAAAGTTGCATGTGTTTTAGAATAAAGGTGAACCAATGATTCAAGCATTTAAGATGTAGAATTATGTGAAACTTGGAACTGATCGTACTTCAGCAACTTGATCAGTTTGTATTTATGGGCTGGTGGTAAATTTGTTAGGTATCTAAAAATCATTGCAGAATTAGGCCAATCTCAACTTTTTGTCTTAATGATCAACAGAACAATGACAATAATGAACGTTGTCTGTACAGAAACAAACATTTAACTTTGGAATATACGTATTCCACCTTTGGCAAGTTATATTGAACAGGGTAAATTATTAGGTACCAAAAATATAGTTTAAATACTTTATAGAAGTAAATAAAGTAGACTAAAAATAATGAAAAATTAAGACAACCAAATAAACAAATAAGGTAATGCAACAATTGTAAGAATATTCTGAAAGTATTCAGAACAGATTTAATTGTAGTGAAGCTGTTAGCATTTAAAATTGGAAGTTTTATTTATACTTTTTTAACTATTTAGGTTTTTAAATTAAATTTTTAGTTTTTAAAAATGTTTTAAAATTTTGATATTCTATTACACCTTGTCTTTCTACAGTAAAACAAAGTATTATAGTTATGTATGACTTCTATGAAAGTATGTAAATTTTCTTGTACATTACATAAGACAGTAATTTATTGGCTTTTTGGTTGACTGTAGCAATCTGATGCTGCAAGTTCTCTAAATATACAAGAACATCTAATTCCTTTTATTTAATAGGTGGGAGATAGGGTAGCTGCTCTGACTGAATACAAGGCTTGGGCTGAATTTGTTTCTGTTCCAGCCAAGTATGTATACACACTGCCTCAAGGAATGGAGTTTCAAAATGCTGCTTCCCTGCTGATGAATTATGTAGTTGCTTACATCCTTGTGTTTGATATTGGAAATATCCGAAGTGGTCAGAGTGTCCTTGTACATTCAGCAGGTGGAGGAGTGGTATGTTTATGGTAGTTTGTGTTGTGGCATGAGTTTGGAACAAGGGTCATTAATTGGGATTCACCCCCATTATTCCTGTTGTTTTATTGTATTTGAGAAGTTAACATCATCAACATCCATAGATGGTGCATTGTCCTTAAGCACATGCATACACTACAATGTATGCATGCTTATTTCATTGATAAAACAACCACTTATATTTTTAAACAAGTACAGGTTTGAAGCTTCTCATAAACAAGGACCAATATTTTCCACAGCATTAGGTAGAATGTTTTGGTACTATTTTTAGATTCATATAAACTGCTCAATATGTTGAGTAAAGCATAATTTGTAATATCAGTTTTTTATTTTTTAATATACATTTGAAGGATGCACTCTTGAACTCACTTTATAAAGGTTATGAGTTTTGAAGGAAAATCTTAGTATGAAGGATATCAGATTTAGTTAACTAAAAATGTTAGGTTTGCTTTAAGTTTGTATTAAGCAATAGTTTCCAGTGATCATATATTAAGGTTTTAAATTTAGTTGTGAAAATCTTAGATTTGAAAAGCTAGCATAAAGGAAGTTTAAAATGTGCAGGTTAATTGCACATGTAGTTTGTCTCTAACAACAATGGTATAATGGCTGCAAAATGAACATGTAGTATTTGATATTACTATTACTTTTTAGCTACAAAATTTATGATCATGTTAATGGGATATTCATGTCTAAAAATAAATCATTGGTCATTAGCAACATGTGGAAATGGATTAATCTTAATTGTATAACAAGCTACACAGATAATTTTCACTTCCTTTTTTACTTTTTGAAACATTAATCAAATCAAACATATTTCTGCTGCATACAATCATTTTATTGACCTAAGAAAAACATTCATTAAATGTAAACCATCTTGTTATACATAGTACTCGTTACAATGCAACTTCTCATGCAAGAAATGTTTTCAGAAACTTGCAGTTTTGTTAAAGATTTTGTACAAAATATTTAGTTTTATTAAACTACAATGTTTAGATAACATTGGCAATACTGTCAACAATCGGTAAAGGGACTTATTTTTAATTTCTAATATTTTAAATTATTTCATTACTTATGACTTCATATATTGTAAAGCATTAGCTAGTGTTAAAGTTTTATGAAATGTGTATTGTAAGTAATAACATGTTTTGATTACTTAAAGATTGTATACAATTCATGTAACATCAGATTCTAACACACAGATTTATCATTTGCAGGGTCAAGCTGTTTCTCAACTGTGCAAAACTGTCTCAGATGTAACTCTTATTGGAACAGCCTCTAAGCATAAACATGAATCAATTAAAGATAGCTTTACTCACCTTCTAGACCATGGTGTTGACTATGTGCAAGAAATCAAAAAGTATGTTTGTTTGAGAATATTCATCAGTTGTCAACTTGAACTTGTATGTAATTGAAAGCATAAGTTTTTCAATTTAAGCATTGTAGAAAGATGTTATTGAGTCCTTACAAAAAATTAACATTAACCTTCAGTTAAAGCATAGCAGAGCTTGTGGCAGGGATTTTGATGTCAATTTATCTGAACCCAAATTGAAGCTTAGGGGCAGATATAACCAGGAGAACTTGAACTTTCTTCATTCTGCTCACAATCTAAATGTCTTGGTGGGCTTAATGTTAAACAATATGGGAAGGGGGGGGGATGAAAAAAACACTTAAGTGAAGGAGACTAAGATGGCTTAGTCTTAACTTAATGAGACTGTAGATGTTTCATTGGTGTGAGTATTACAATGGTTGGGTGGGGATTTAAAAATTCAGATACCCATAATTTGAATGTGAGAGAAGTGTGAGTACTGCAAGAAAAACTTTTACTACTTGGATACAAATAATCTATCTGAATAGTGCCTAAGCTTAAAACTGCATTTATATATGGGTTATATCCTTGTCATAATCACAACTTTATTGAATATATTCAGAGCAGGTTACCTACCTGTACTTGTATCAAAACTGAAAATCAACTTGGTAAGGAGCATATTTAATTATGCTTTCCTTTTGTTCTTACAAATGTTAAATGCCTATTTCATCAGTTGGGTGCTCTTCCTATTAGTAATGTTTTCAACCTTAAATCCAATAATCTAACATTTGACAATTATAGATCTGGGTTAGTTCTAAATCTGTATACAACACTAACAATGTGAAATCTATACAGTAGGTAATATTTTTAACTTGCATTCTTAGAGCTTATTACTGCATGTAATTAAGTTTTGTCAGCATTTGAAATTTTTATCAGTAGTTAAACTGAATTACATGTATACATTTTTTTTCTCTATTTCAATTGCTTATGTAAAAATGTCACCTTCACCACCACTTAATTTGTGTATTAACTAAAAATGACTGGCATTTTGTTGATATTTTTGTATAAAAATACAAGACTTAGTTTGAAAATACTACATTTGTAACTGAATACAGAAGTTTATTCCAAAACTGATGTTTTAATTTCTTTTTAAATTTGAAGTCATTTTGTTTGTCATTTTTATGTACAGTATAGATTTATATAAAATCTAATTTTATTTTGGACAACTTAAATACCTTACTTATAATAGAAAGTCTTCATTAAAGGCTTCTATAGCTGTAGTGTGTTTTAGAGAAATAATTTTAAATATGGAATACTTTAATATACAGTTTCTATAATTATCTTATGATAACCTTTAAGTTATATTTAGCAACTGGTATACTTAATCAATCTACATTCCAAATGACCTGAACTTCTTTTAAAAGGTTAAAGGGAAGTTCAATAAAATTAATTCATTTTTCTGTTTCTAACTTGGATGTTACTTATGATGATATGACTTTGTAAAGAGAAAGTTATCCTTGGCTGAGTTGTGTTCCTTATTGTAATTGGAACTATTTGTACAATCTTAAAACAACTAAACACTAAAATTTTCAAGGAAATGATTTTATAGTGATGTCTTCTATGTTTAGATTATCTCCTGAAGGTGTGGACATTGTGTTGGATTGCTTGTATGGAGACGATGCAAATAAAGGATATAACCTTTTGAAACCTCTTGGGCGCTACATTCTGTATGGTAAACTTGAATTTTAGATTTCTTACAATGAAATTGAGAAAATGCATGAACCTAAGTCATGGAGAAAATTGTTTTGTCAAGAGGTAACCATATTATAGCACTTTATGCATAAATTTAATGTCATGTTACATTAACTGTTCTGTTGCTTTGCATTTTGGTGCCTATACCTTAATTTTCTGCATTGTACCATAAAATCTTGCTTTCAATACTAAATGTCTATAAATACTTTATTGCTAATTTTGTAAAGGATTTTGCTATATGTGAATTAGATAAATATTTCATGATGGGGGAACAAATACAAGCACACCAAAGCTTGCTAGGTGTGGCTCTTTAATATTTGCTTCTAGTCTGTAGTTATTGGTATTAATATATCTACTAGATGTGCTGCACTTTTAGTAACCTTATTCAATGCAATATTCTAATGAAACTGGTTATTTTTATATTATTCATGTGAAATTTCAAAACGTCTCACCTTGTAATTCCGAAACAGCTCTTATATTTACAGCTTGTGTAACTAAAACTTTAAAGTCCATCTCAAATATCCTTTTTGAAAATTTTGACTTTAAAAGTACAAGCTACAAGAAGACCTCAAATTTGTGATGTCTATTGTACTTTCATGCATGAATCCATTGTTATCTAAGATTAACCTTTGTAAAAGTGCTAACATATTGACTAATTCAATATTGTTTATTACATAGGAACTTCAAGTATTGTAACAGGAGAAACCAAAAGCTTCTTTAGTTTTGCAAAATCTGTGAGTATATACACTATTTGTAACAAACATAGTAACGATTTCTTTATCCCTTTCTAGGATCAGCAAATATTGTTACTGGAGAGACTAAAAGTTTCTTTAGTTTAGCAAAGTCTGTGAGTATATTTTGTTTGGTGTTTTACTTTAATTTTCTCTGAGTTTGAAATATATTCTAATTAACTATAATTTTGTTTTGTTTTTATTTTCAAAGTTCATTTCTAATTTTATTTTTGTTCTTTCATTTGTCTACATATTTTACAATGAAAATGTGGGGGTGAAGTTGTAATACTTCTAACAGTAGAATTCTATTGGTCTGACCTAAAAGTTGGTAAGTTAGGAAGTTTGGTAACTTTTGTGTCTGTTTGTTAGGTTTTATAAAACTAAATTAAGTTAGATAAACTTTTGTCAAAATTATAAAATCACAGGAAAAATTAAGGTTTTTGCAAATGCCATTCATATGGCATCCTATTAAATTTTAAAACCAAATTTAGCTTCAAAAAATATAGAATTAAGTTATGAACTCATGTACATGTAAATCCAGTTCTTTCTCATGCTTTCTTTTCATTGATAGAAATGTTTTTAAAATATGCACTTAATTCCTGTTGTGTAGGTTTTTTCTAAACTCTTATTAGTTTGGATATTCTCCACTAGGTTTCTTTTAGGTTTTCAGCAGGACAATGTGACTGTAAAATGCTTTTTACATAATTAGTTCTTCATGCAACTTTCATTTAAAATTCCATTCTTAAATGATTTTTGGGTAAGAGATTAAGTCATTTGGATGGCTTTAACATTTTGTTGTAAATTGACATTTAAAATATGAAAAACATCTGACAGATGTATTGCTTTGAGAGCAAAATTTGAGAGATGTAGCTACTTCGGGCATGTATAATGTATTTCTGCATATTTCTTTTTACAAGTGAATGAGTTTACATGTCTGTAAATTCAAGCTTTGTCATGCAATTGATGTTGTACAGAATGTGAAACAATTTCATGTTCTTTATTACTTGATCATCTGAAATATTTGTATCTTAATTGTACTTGGAGATTTAAGAAGCCCTGACTTTGACAGCGAAGGTCACCCAAAGGTAAAACTTTCAGATGCTGGTCATGTATAATACTTCTTGGTTCTTTGTACTAAAGGTCATTGTACACTTAATTGTAATATTACTGGCCCTACTTGTGGCTATGTAATTTCAAATTAAGTCATACAGGCTGTACTCGCATTTTTACATACTTGACGTGGACCTATCAAGATAAGTTTTTCTTTGGTAACAGGTCAAAAGCCACTCCTATTATATTTGTAGATTTGTATTAAAAATTTCTTTAACTACTGTTTAAGTATATCATTAAGTTTTGATATCAAATTTTAAATTGTAATTAAAATTTTAGTATGATCTTAATATTTACTTTATTTGGAAATAAACATCTAATCTGAACCAGTTTTTTTTATGTACTTATTTTCAAAATCTATTTTTTATAAATTAAGTGCTCAAATTACCTATATTGACTCGCAAGAATCTAAAATGTCTCCTATATGCTGAGATATTGCTAAACTTGCAGAATAAAATAGTGGTCCTGTCCACTTCTTTCAATTACTTGCAACACTTGCTTACATGTACCTACTTATTTGACATGTGACTAGCCAATCAAAAGCTCAAAATGTCACTCGCATGGTTCTCTGAGCCTTTACAAACTATTGAGAAAACCCTTTTCATGGCAAATTTCAAATAGTCTGTAGTGAGCTGGATTTCAGTGATGTCGAGAAAACCCACTTGTAGAGAAATATATAATTGAAGAAGGTTGAAACGTTGTTCACTCCTATGTAAAAAAATTTTTCTCAACCCAACAGCCATTTTTACATGAGCTGGATTTCATGTTTCTGATTTTATACCCAAATACTAAGCTTAATAAATTAGTGCAATTCTATATTGATATTGCAATTTATGATTTTTGGTTATGTCAAAATGTGTATATAAAAGCTAAAAGTTCCTTTCACATCCTCCATGTGCTAAATTTGAAGCTTGGCAAACTATGGTAAGCAGTAAATAACTGAAGTTCATAACTAGAAAATTTTCTAATTCTTTATTTATTATTCTATGTTTTAAGAAATTTATGAACTTTTATATAGCTTTATACATTATTACAATTAAAATAATGCACTAAAAGTGAAATATGACTATTTTACAAAATAATTTTCTACTAAAAGAGTTAAGACTGGTCATTTTGTAGAGGCTAACGAGACAGGCATGACTGAAAGGTCAGTATAACCACGTGTAAACGTATGTTATAAAATTTAGACTAAACGTTTGTTACAATTGTAGTCATTATAGAATGGGAAAAGCATTTTATTTCCTAAATTTTTTTTTTTTTTTTTTTTTATTGATGTTATGAATTCAAACAAACCTGTACAGAAATACAGTAGTAAAAATGAATTTTTCTAGAGAATTTTATAATTATCTGGAGGTTATAATAATTCTGTGAAATTTGAAAATATTCTAATGCATAAGTATTTTTAATATTAAAATTGAAATTACTCTGACGATAATGTACGATAAACAACATTCTGAAAGAAAAAAAAAATTAATCTTTAATCAAAGGATTTTAATACTTAATTTAAACTTTATCTAGTGTATGAAAACCTTATTTACCAATGATCTGAAATGTTTTAAACAATATTTGTACATTTATCAAAAAATCATAGTATAGTTACTGTCATGGTTATGAGTAATTTCTTGCATGTTTATGAGCTGGGTGGATTTCACACAAACTACAGTGGAAGGGTTAACCAAGTTATTGGCTATGAAGACTGTCCTGTTAGATATGCAAACTTCTCTTTAAATTGAAATCGAAGTTTATATACAGTTTTCTTTGCTGCTTTCATGTGTAGCTATTGGAAGAATTATGGATAACTGAAACTAATGCTTATCAAATTCTTATCCATAGGACAGATTATATAAAGCTGTGGACAGTATGAAAGTAGTATTAAGGTAATAACCAGTAAAGCTGAATTTAACTGAAATGTTAAAAGGAGTGAGTGAATAGTTATCAACAAAACTGTTTCACACTGTCAGTGTATATTAAACAAACTTATTCCTCAGAACTAATACTTTTAAAAATATTCAGTGGTGGCAGGTTGATAAAATCAACCCTATGAAGCTTTTTGATGAAAACCGTTCTGTGTCAGGATTCCAACTACGTCACCTCCTTTATCAGCAAGGAGCTCATGATTATGTTCGTGGAGTTGTGAATAAGGTTTTTAAAATGTGGGAAGATGGTCATATCAAACCTGTTGTGGATTCCACTTGGGCATTTGAAGATGTAAGGAGAAAACTTATTTCCAAATTGCAAAGTTACAAATCAGATTTTTTTTCTTTTTATTAACTGTCTTGTTTAATACTTTTTAATACTAGGTTTCACTTATCTTATTGTGTAAAGTGGTATAGTGCATTACTATTTCAGACATAATATAAGGTGTGTATGTGTGTACGTATAATGACTCAAAAGAATGACATTTAAGTGTTCATTGTTAAAATAAATTGTATGTCTGAAATGGTAATGCACTATATACCACTTTACACAATAAAAGATGCATTAAATCCTTAATAGGAATGTGATTGTGCTATTTCAGTATTTCATCTGAACAAATGGAAGTTAACAGTATTTTAATTGTTTTTAAGAGTTTTTTCATAATTGGTTTTCATTAAGTTTACAAAAACAATTAACTATTTTAAAGCTAATATTTTACTCTTGTTTATGGTAATTAGAATTATACTGCCATTAATTAAACCACAACTCCAAACATCAATTGAAATAAGTTTCCATTAAGTTTTATATTGCTATTCTTTTTCCAAACCTGTGCCAAAATATTCTATTAAAATGTTACATATGTTACCATCCAGCTTTTTGTTGCCACACTTAAGTTTCTATTCTTAATTATTTTACAAACAGCTTTTTGTTTTTAACTAATTTATACAGGTGGTTCTGTAAACTAAAGCTCTTTTAGTATTTAAATTTCATAAATACAAATGTCTTAAACAACATTGGCTGGACACTACAAATGTTTTTGTATAAAATTGTTTTTATGAATTCATTGAGTGATTTCATAAATTTTGAATGTTTAGTTTTTGTGGTGCAAGAAATTTTGGGCTATTTAAGGCAATTGCAAGTACGTCTTTATTCCCTTTATGCATTAGTTTCATTGTGTTTTCAGTGATTTGTTACCACATTATAAGACTGAGATTTTAAGTTTTTCATACAAAGATCAATGTTAACCATGTAAAATTTACCATGTTTTAATTTAGCTCATTAAAATAATTACCTTTTAGTTTAAAATTTCTTTTTTGAAGCAACTTTGCAAAATATATTTTAATGATACATTACTTTTATGTGACACTTTAAGCCATGTATTTGAGTAAATAGGTAGATTCTGTGAAAAGGTAACATGTATGGTTTTCATAAATAGTTTTGTGGTATCTCCAGTTTTAATGGAATAAACTCATCTCTATAGGTTCCAGAAGCCATGCAAAAGTTGCATGACCGAAAGAATGTTGGAAAAATCATTCTTGATCCCAGTATGGAACCAAAACCTAAACCTAAACTTCAGGTAACAAGAACTTAACTGTTCACTTTTAATTTTTTGAATATGCTGTTTCTATATCAAACTTGAACTGTACATTTTGTAACTTAAAACAATCTCTCTCTCTCATCTCAAACACAAAATAATTATCAACTTTACTTTTTGTATGTCTAATGAAATAGTAAAATGTACATTTTAATTCTGTTTTGTCAAAATTGGGAATGCTCTTAAACCACTATTAAAATGCAACTTTGATAATGATTTGTGATGTGAGAAACAATTATAACAATGAATAGGGAGAGTTGTTTTGGTTTGGGCCACAATGGAAACAGTGAAAAAGTCTTTAAAAAAAAAAACAAAAAACTTGCACCTGGTTCAGCTGGCATGTTAGATTGTGAGTTATCTTGTTACATTTTCACCTGTCCAGTTGTGTATTTCACAAGCCTATTTAAAAACTTGCAACTACTCAATTTCCAACAGTGACAATTTTCTGCTTCCACCTGTATAACTAAATTTTTCTAAATAAAAGAAGCATCTACCTTTTTAAGTTTCTTTCTGGTGACTGAATGTTTGATAGAATGTTATTTAAATTTATTGTACTTGAGAAATTAAAAGAATTAACAAAATAGTTTAATATTGAATAAATTGTTATTGTTTTAATTTATAATGCAACAGGTTTTAGTTTTGCAATAATTTATCAATTTTTAGTACTTCAAGACTGCATTATTAATGCTGAATGTTCATTGTGGAACCTGTTTCAAAATTTATTTACAAAAATGGGTTAGCTTAATGATACCTTGTACTTGTAATTTCTGTAACACTTAATACAGTAAAAACAACGGCGTGAAAATATTAATTTAAGATTAAGCCTTATTGCTGCAAAAGTTTTTCATTTAGTCTTAACTATATCGGAGCAAACACAATCTGCCTATTTATTCTTGAGGTTTATTTTACTGTAGGTTTAAATTTTCTTAATGTTTTTAATACACGTGCATATTCAAGTTTTATGATGTTGCTAAAAATACAAGGGTTATAATAAATCCAAATAAAGCTTCAAACATGTTACTGTAACAATGTAGTAATTGCATCACTGATTGGTATTAAATTTTTTTCAACAGACAAAAGGTAGTAAAGATAAAGAAAAGGATAAAGATGGTAAAGTTGCAGGTGAAACAGCTGCAGGAGAGAGTACAGATGCTGAAAAAGAAAAGGAAGGTGATTCATCTGCTCCATCTTGTAAGCATTGAACTTTACCTGATGGCTCATCTGCTTGTTTTTAGTTTTATTAGAAATAAACGTAACCCTACTTTGCCTATAGTCCAGCAATTTAACAATGCAAAATAGAACAGTAATTAATTGTATTTCCATTATTTGAAAGTTTTTGTTTTGTTTTGTTTTTAATACAGCACTTATAATATTCATGTAGTCTTTCATTTATTTTTGTCAGGTAAATTGAATATACATTTATCTACCTGTAAGTAATATTGCATGGAACATGACAATCCTGTAAGTAGGTATTTTTTTCATGAGTGAGTGTAGTTTGGGTGAAAAGAGAAGCAACAAATATCACTAGACATTAAGAACATATTTTAAATAACTTGAATTCAAGCAGCATCTATAATCTAAGGCTTGTTGGTGCTTTTGGGTATTACAAGTTGGTGTTGAAATAATTTGTTTGGGCTTTCAAGTTTCAAAATCCTGCTCAACATTTTGCTTTCAACAAGAAAAGATTTCCAGTGAAATAATTAATTTGTCCTTAGTTTCATTACACCTTTTTATTATTCAATTTACAAATACTCAGGTTTTTGTAGTTACTTGGGAAATAAAAATTGATACCTTGACAGATTTCATGGAGAATACCAATTTTTATGGGTCTTCATTCTATACAATGCACACAGAATACAGTGCAGTGCAAAGGGTTGCAATCCAATACACCATCACAGATTGGTCAAGTAGTAATCTGTGTGGGGTTTAAATGGGAAGTGTAAAAACAGCTGGAACTACCAAATTTTTAAGGACAAAGGCTTAATGATAACCCATATTGTCTTCCTTGCCTCTCAACAAAAATCTCTCATGGTCTGACTTTTTTTTAAATGTTAAACTTGCTTTTGACATAAGAAAATGGTGATTGGTGCCTATTTACATCAGTTGACTGATGGCGTGAAGATCATAGACAAGCCCATCTGCAACTACTGCCCAATTTTGAGAACATTAATTATTTGGTGTGCTAATTAAAAAGCATCTTATTCATTATTCCTATAAGAGAATTGAACAAAGGAGTGCATAATCTCCACTTGGCCCCATTTAGCAGTTAGAAATGTGCTTGAACAATGTTGTTTCATTCTTGAACTGCAGAGATTTTGTGAACTCTTAAAAGGAATGGGTGAAATATGCAGTACACACCAACATTACACACTTAAAAACAATTTTTATCATGACACTGAATTGAGGCCTACATCACTAGTGATAATGATCATGAAATATTAAAGTATTAGACTTTGCTAAACTTTGTACATAATGACTACTTCAATATCCTAATTTCTCATCATTTGTCTAGTTTTAACAAGACACCTTTTATCTAAAGTGTCCTTTAGAAGTTTTAAACTTCTAAATAAACATCTGGTACAATAACTTCAACTTCATTTTGATTTATGAAAAGTTTCAGTATGGAAACCATTTTTATACCTTGTTTGTGAATATTAATCCCCCTTTTGATAGCCGAATTCACTAAGTGTTGCCTCTATGAACCATATTTGCCATCCATAATAGGCATGTTGGCATTTTTAACACATGCCTGTCAATGTCATTTAATTCGTTATTACTTTTAAATTGTGCATGTTAGTGTGTGCACCAATAACTTAATCCTTTTTTTTTTTTTATTCATCAACAAGGTTCAAACAGCTTGTAATAAGCTAAGCACCAAATAAAATAACCAGTTTCAGTTCCTTTATCTTTAACCTGCTGTATCCAAGATCAATTGCTATCATGTAGTCACCAGATTAAGTTTATTTTCTGTCTGATAGTTTAAAGACCAATGTAGTAAAATATTCCTTTTGGTTAAAAAGAAAATACTTTCAAATATACTTCTTTCATGCTTCAAGCAAACTGAAAGATCAAAGCTCATTTTAGCCAAACAGAGGCTGTAAAATAGTCATTCTACTCTGATTGTATAAGTCACAAGCATCTGAATGTGTCATTTTTTTAATCTTTAAAATATTTTCCCAAGTGGTTGTATGCACTGTAAACTAACATGTTCAGATGATCAACTGTAGGTTATCAAATCTACAGTTTTCCAAAATTATCTAACAAATTCCATATTAGAAAATGCATCTTTTTAAAGGAAATATTAAATTGTTTTACAACTTTTATAGTAATTTAACTATGTATTTTTCACTCTAATTTTTAGAAATATTACAAAGCTGAAATTAAATTTAGTTTCTGTAATGGATAGTTTCAAGAAGTTTACCCACATTATGGATATTTTCTATAATGTAAGTTGTGGAAATATATTTAATTTTGTGACTATTCCCAGCAACATAACACTAGCCTACAACTTGCATTGTGGGAAGATACATAAAATGTACCCTAGTTTCAGAGGTGACTGAAGTACCACCTACACAGTGGTGGGGATGCCCAATCTGACAAACCTCCCATTTTATGCCCAGCATGTTTGTAAAATAAAAGGTAGAAGTAGATGAGAGTGCTTGCCATTTTGTGCTGTCTGCTGTAGTAAAAACAAAGTGGGAGTGATAAGTAAACATCTAATTCTGGCTTTCTAACCTCTGCTTTAGTATTGTAAGACTTAACTAATTAAACCCCTCTCATCCCATTTCTTCTACTTTCAGTTAATTTGCTAAGCATGGTGAGTTTAAGTAAATAGGCATGATGTGCATTTACTTTCACACATGCATTATGTGTATACTTGTGTATAGGTGGTTGCTCGCAGCAAATAAGAGTACACTGAGGTATTCTAATTATCTTTCTTACTATTACACACCTTACCTTTTGGAACATTATGTAAAACATTTTCAAAACAAATGTTTTGGTGCTACTTTAAATACATAGGGGTAATAGAGCAGCACTAAAAGTAAAAATATATACTGGATAAACTTTAACCACTCTTGATTCTGAACATTTTCTAATATACCTAACTTGTGTAAGAAGTGTATTACATGTTCATTTGTTAAATATTTGAAGTTGGCTTTTTAACTAGTCAAACAATATTAATAAAGGATGGAAACACTTTTAGTTAACCAAAATTCAAATTTCACTCAATGATGCACATGTTTTTAAATTTCAGCTGCAAATTGATAATATTTGAAATACCAAAGAATGAAAAGGAAGATAAAATATCAACTTGAAATTGATGTCTTCATTCCTAGAAGTGCTTCAGTTGGTCACATATTCCTTCTGGCCCATATAAATGCTTTTGTATAATTATATTGATGTTTTGCTTCTGTGGTATATCTTTACATTCTTTAATTACCTGTAAACTTTTCTGTGTTTTTATTCTAACTCAAGTGAAAATTTGAAAGTTCTAAAGTGCAACAAATTTACCTATTTTATATTTTTGAATTACCCCATTATAGTTCAAAACATGTTTTAATTTTATTGATATTTTTTGTAATAACTGTTAAATGGATACATCTACTTTTTGTCTCAGTTAATGTATTTTATTATTGTGAGTGACAAAAATGCTCTAAAACATTCCTTTCCTTATTTTGGTAATTCTTATCACTTAGTATTTTCCAAAATTTTGAAAGTTTTTTCATCTTTCAGTTTGTGATTTTCATCTATTGTCATTTTGTGACTTTGGTTTTTGCTTAATTGCTTGTGTGAACTGGAAGATTTTTAGTTAGTCAATTAGTCAACATGTACTTGATTTCTAAAGTAAATACTTCCTGTATAACACTAACAACTAAAATAATAAAGACAAACTTGGTTCTGTTTTTTAACTGCATATTTTTAATACCTAAATTTCAAATGGTAGCTTTAACATATATTTGTTTTCCTTAATCTGAGTAGAATAAATTGGTATTTTACATTTGTTCCAAAATTTGACTTTTGTAATTACTAGGGGTTTGTATATAGGTATTCATGGAGATAGTCAGTTTTCATAGGTGCTTTTTTCCGTTATAAGTAAAGAACTAGGTCACTTGTTTTGCATTTAAATGGCTTACTGCTCAATTTACTTTGAATTTTACATGTTTTATCTTTGTTCATGTGTAGTACTAGATGCATAATACTTTAAGATGGAAAAATGCAACATTTGCCTTGCATGCCCGCATTGGTCACCAAACTCTTTTGAGGCTTAATCAGTGAATCACTACTCCATCACATAACTGTTTGTGCAATTACCTAACATAAATACGTAAGCTGTGATGTTGCCACTTATTGTGATAATGTGTTTGTGTAGTGAAATTTCAGCATAAAAATAAAGTTTATGAATGGTCTTGCAATCTGTTAATTAAGTAGCATTATTTCCTATTACAGTAATACACAATATACAAATCTTTCTGTAAAATGAAAAACTTTACATTAAATAATTTGTTAAATCAAACTGTGGAATCTAAGTACAGAACTGGAAACAAACTAATCTTGAAATACAAAATATTCCCTAAAAGTAAATTAATATTTTACAAATGCATAATTTATTCCAATTTTGTTTCACTGCATCTTGATAGTCCAGTTTACGTAATAGTTGTACCAAAACTGTTTGTTTAAAACAACTCTGCTCTGCATTTTTTGACTTCAATATTCTCATATTATCCTAACATATTTTTCCTCACTCAACATGAATTTTATTTTCTGGTGGGAGATTTTCCAAACAACAAAGTGCAGATACTTGGGGGTATGCCACAAAATTTTTGTTACATGTTTTTCTAGTAAACTACACTACAAATTACAAACATTCAACATTAGTGTTGTAAAAAAACAAAACAAACGCATGCATATAACATGGCACAAAGCTGATCTTTTCTGTGAAATAAGCAACTAAATTTATAAAACTTGGATGTTTTATATTTGCCTCCCATTTGATTGAATTATGAGAAAACAATAAATGTAGGCTACTATCAGGGAAGTGTTTAAATTAATTGCATGCAGTGGTCTGGGTACTTTTATCCTAGCCCAATTACAAAAGGAACTACAAGGGCAAAAAGAATGGTAAAGTATATATATACATGCATATAACAGCAAGTGGGGAAAATGAGTCCAGAGAGCAAAAACATCTGCTTGAAATTAAATATGGACCTGAACAAAAGCATGAAAAACCACAAAGATCTTTAGGTAAGAAGTAGGAGGGAGCAGTGGGTAAGGAAGGAATGGAGAGAATGGAGAAGAGAAACTACATCGGGAAAGGTTTACAGTGGAGAAAAGGTTACACCAAAACCTGAAATTGAAGAGACGTCCAGATGATGCAAGAATCAATGTTATAATTTGAAGTCAAAATAAATGGTACAATGATCCCAAGATGGAAGTAATCACATATGTAAGAAACATGAAAAAGATAAAAGAAACAGGAGCAAAACGAAAGGAAAGCTACATTACACTATGTAACAAAATTTTTACTTTTTATTGTTCCTGGGCAGAAAGGGTTTTCCCAATTGCTTATGCCTGAAATAAATGGTGAAAACTATTTTTCTCTTCAAACTTTACTTTTGTGACCTGGCAGTGTATAATGAAAGTATGATGGGAGGCTATATTTGGAAGCTGATACATGAAAGTGATTTAAATTAGTTACAAATCTCAAAACTATTCACTTCTAAACATTTTTGTATAACTAGTATGAAATCAAGATTTACATGTATTTATGTTTTATTCAGACCTTCATGTAGATAAAAATGTGCAAATTTGCCCATTTTTACATAGAAAATAGGTTAATTTCAAAATTGTTATCCATGGCACAGCAGCAAAGTTGGAAGGAAATAATAGTCATTTTCTGTACTTTTACAAGCAATTAAAAAGTAACCCATATTATCCAGGAACAAAATTTGTTTCATAGTGTAGGTAGTGGTGGATCTTATATTCCAAGGAAAGAGTAAGGTATGAGGATGAATCATTAGGAATGGAAAGTTTGGAAGGGGAGGAAAGGGTTGAAACTTGAAGTAACAAAGTTGGAATAGAATGTGTGAAGCCACCAGTCATTAAGGAGTATTCTCAGAATTTAAAAGGCCTCAAGAAGAACAGGGAAAGGAAGACATGGATTGTAAAAATGGGAAAGACCAGAAGAGATTGACAGCTAGAGCTGGTGACTGAGGCATAGGAGACAAGATAAAAGAAAGTTAAGATGGGTGTGAAAAAGTAATAACATAACCACTAAAGACTAGTAGGTGAAAAACTAATTCTTGTGTAGGGCATGATAATGCAGAAAACTGTCCACAATGTGCACTGGCCCCAGAACCGTTAATACATTTCAAATGGTATAGGCTCAAAATCAAGCTTAAACCCTATTCTAAATGTAACACAGAAAGGAAAGAAAGTTAAATATTATCAACTAGGAGTACCTGTAGCAAAGTAACATCTACACACAATGTGAGGCAATAATTACTTTGACCCAATTGTTCTATGTTGACATGTAAAAGAGTAAAGAACTAGAAGGAAATACGACCTACAATCTGTCCATGCAAAATAATTAACTAAAACAAAACAGTATGGTCTAGGTGAGGCTTTTCAAAAGGTAATGACAAGAATTTTACTATCTATAGGTACAAATTATGCAATAAAACTTATGACAAAACAATCTTTAAATAAACATGTTAAGGAATAATGCATGGTTGATTGATTGATTGATTTAGTGTTTTATGGCACAAAGCAGCAAGGCTATCTGCACCAAACATTTGGTAAAAATGTAAAATAAAAAAAAAAATAAATGTAGTAATAGACATAAATGGAAATGAAGGTAAAAAAAAGTATAAAACCACTGTTGACACCTAGTCTACAATGTTAAGATAGAAGGCAGAGTATAAGAAGTTGTAAGGTATTTTACTCTAGCAAAAAGGTAATGATCATAACCCGCCAGGAAGACTAACAGGTAAGTATAAAAACCACCGTCAGTCACCTGAAGTTGGTCTTTCCAGTCCTGGTTCCGGGTTATGAGTCAATATGGCCAGTACTAAAAATTTAAGTAGTAAAAGTGTGAAATGATATGCAGCAAAAGTATAATAACAACTCGCCAGGACAACTAACGAGTAGTTCAAACAGTAGCGTTAGTCACCTGAAGTTGGCCTTTCCAGTCCTGGTGTCGAGTTATTTAATGTTCTGGCCATTGTCCAATGTCAAATTGAAGGAGAGAGATTAAAACTGTAAAAAAGGAACCACAATTAAAAAGGTGTAATGAATAAATATGCAACACTTAAATGAGATTAAAAAGATTAATGGCCATTAAAAAATTAAAAACATTATCAAGGTGGACAGACTCACCATCACCAATAACTCTGTCCAATGTTACAGACTGACCCTGGGAAAAAATATTTTAAAATATTGCCGTCGTTGAGAATTGTAATGATGGCAAGAAAGTAAAACGTGGCTGATTGTGATTTGAGTGTTACACAAACTACACATTGGTGCATCAGTTCCAGATAAAAGAAAATGATGAGTTAAAAAACTGTGACCAATGCCTAGCCTAGTGAGAACAACTTCCTCCTTCCGAACTTTATGGAAGCTAGATGGCCAGAGTCCAATTTTGGGTTTGATTTGAAAAAGTTTGTTGTCACGTTGCTCACTCCAAGTGGACTGCCAGCGGCCACGGAGCCGAGCCTTGAAGACAACACCATAGTCCATGTACGGAATAAGTATAGGAGTGATGGTGCTGAAGCAGACATATTTAGCTGCCATGTCTGCAAGCTCGTTCCCGTGAATACCAACATGGCCTGGTATCCAGAAAAACTGGATTGAAGTAGTTGCTAATGAGAAATGGGCAAGTCGGTTTCGAATATCAGCGAGAATAGGATGTGAGCTAAGGTGTAGCGATTCCAAGGCAAGTATAGAACTAAGCGAATCAGTATAAATAGTGCAGTTGGAGTACTGCTCAGCTGCAATATGATCCAGGGCAAGAGATATGGCATACAGTTCAGCAGTGAACACAGAAGCTGTAGAAGGGATTCTGCACGCAACTACTGACCCATAGCAAACCATAGCAGAGCCCACTGAATTACCTGATTTGGAACCATCTGTATAAATGGGAACTGAATGATTGTTTGAAAGATTCATTGAATAAAAGACGGAACTTCCAATCTGGAGTATCTGCCTTTTTCAGGTGACTGAAAGAAAGGTCACATTTGGGGGCTGTAATAAGCCATGGTGGGATGGGCCAACCTGTGGAATCTGCAATGTTATCCAAGGACAGACCCAATTCATCCAATTGTGCCCGGATGCGAAGGCCAAACGGAGCAAAGACAGATCGTCTGTTCTGAAAACGTACTGCCCACTGAGGAAGAAAACACATTTCCAGGTGGGATGCTTTGGTAAGGAATGAAGTTTGAAGTATATTGTAAAGATAGTTGCAAACGGCGAAGGTGTAGAGAAGGTTCATGAGATTCAATGTATATACTTTGAAATGGAGAGGTACGGAAAGCCCAAGTGCAGAGTTGAAGTCCTTGGTGATGAATGGGGTCCAGCATCTTTAAGGCCGAGGGTCTGGCAGAGCCATAGACCATTGATCCATAATCGAGTTTCGATCTAATAAGAGCACGATATAGCTTTAACATTGAACAGCGATCTGCCCCTCAACTGGTAGAAGAGAGAACACGGAGGATGTTCAGTGCTCTTGTGCATTTGACCCGAAGCTGCCTTAAGTGTGGTATAAAGGTCAGTTTATGATCAAAGATAAGCCCCAAGAACTTGGTCTCCGGGACCACTGGCAGCAAAACTTCACCGATATGAAGTTCAGGATCAGGGTGAATACCCCGTCAACGGCAAAAGTGCATGCATACAGTTTTGGAGAGAGAGAAATTAAAGTCGTTCGCCAGAGTCCACTTCCGTACACAATTGAGGGCGGTTTGTAGTTGCCGCTCAATATATCTCATGTTCGACGACTGACATGAGATGTGAAAGTCGTCGACATACAGCCCATTCGCAACAGTGAGAGGGAGTTGTTCAGTGATGGCATTTATCTTTATACTGAAGAGTGTAACACTCAATACACAGCCTTAAGGGACTCCAAGTTCCTGTACAAAAGAACGGGAAAGTGTCGAACCCACACGAACTTGGAATCTCCTGTCCATTAAAAAATTTTTAATAAACATGGGTAGATGGCCACGTAACCCATATGTATGGAGGTCTCGCAAAACGCCATACCTCCATGTTGTGTCGTAAGCCTTCTCTATATCAAAGAATATTGATACAAGATGTTGGCGATTGAGAAAGGTTTCTCTGATAGATGTTTCAAGACGAATTAGGTGGTCTGTGGTGGAGTGCTGTCGACGGAACCCACACTGGGTGGGCGAGAGGAGGTTGTTTGATTCAAAAAACCAAACAAGACGAACATTAACCATCCTTTCTAATGTCTTACAGAGACAGCTCGTCAAAGCAATTGGACAGTAGTTTGAAGGAATCTTGGGATCTTTCCCTGGCTTAGAGAAAGGTAAAATAATAGCCTGGCGCCAGGCATCAGGAAAAACATTCTCCTGCCAGATCCGGTTGAAAACAATCAGAAGGACATCAAGAGAAGCAGGAGATAGATGATGCAGCGTGACATAATGAATATCATCAGGTCCAACAGACGTACTGGCAGACCGATGAAGGGCCATTTTTTAGTTCCACCAAGGTAAAGGGACAATTATAGTCAAAGAAACAGTCATTTTGAAAGGAATGAGGTGATCGCTCTGCCTGAGTCTTGATGGCCATGAAGGTGGAGAAACAAGCAGAAGTGCTAGATACCCGGCAAAAGCTTTCACCTAGAGTGTTAGCGATGTTCCGAACATCAGTCACCTCCTGACCATCAGAGAGTAAGATCGAGAGGGGGCAGAATTGTAGTGCCCATTAACCTTTCGAATCCTGTCCCATATGATCTTGGAACTGGTGGTAGAAGATATGCTGGTTGTGAACTTAATCCAAGATTCCTTCTGGCTTTGACGTCTTACCCACCTAGCATGTGCACGGGCCAGTTGGAAAGCAACCTGGTTTGAAAGTGTTGGATATTTACGAAAAGTATCCCAGGCCCGCTTTTGAGCCTTCTGTGCTAAGTGGCAAGCAGGATTCCACCACGAACGAGGATATCGTGGAAAACGTGTCGAGGTTTTAGGGATACACTGAGCAGCTGCATGTGTAATACAGTCAGTTACCGCTGCTACACAGTCGTCTATTGATGGCTGATTTACGATGGCAGGATCAAGTTCTGCGAGAGCAGTGAAAGTGGACCAGTCAGCCTGATCCAGCTTTCACCGGGGAACGCGGGTAGGGTGGCATCGACCACGGCCAGTCTCTCACAAAAGGATCGGAAAATGATCACTGCCTAGTGGATTACTGTCAACCCTCCATGAAAAATGGGAGAATAATGAAGGGGAGCAAACTGAGAGATCAATAGCGGTAAAGGACTGACTAGGTGCATGAAAGTATGTGGAAGAACCAGTATTGAAAAGAGAAAGATTGTGATCAGAGAGCATCCGCTCTACAGATCGGCCTCTCCCATCAATAATAGCACTTCCCCAGAGGGGATGATGTCCATTAAAATCCCCTAGGATTAGAAATGGAGATGGCAATTGTTCAACGAGAGCATCAAGATCTCATTGATCATATGTCTCTCCTGGGGAGAGGTACAGAGAACAAACAGTGATGGTATGACCCAAGGAAACACGGATGGCTACAGCCTCCAAGGGTGTGCTGAGTGACAAAGACAGGGTGGAGACAGTATCAGCAGTTTTGAGAAATGTTTCTTGTAAAGAAAGACAAACAGGATGGTAGGAAGCAATCAGCGATATCATCCAGTTGATCAACCAACAGTGCCACCCTCCATGTACCCTTCGGTTTACGACCACGACCATCACACAACCTGTCATTTCTGTACAGATGTATCAGAAAACTGCCTGTATTTGAAATGGAGACAGTATCAGCATGTGGAAGTCGATTCATCAACCTTTTTAACCACGGAGGTCAAAAAACTTTTCATTTGTTTTGAAAACGATTCTCTTGGAGACACAGAGAGATCTGTCTGCACTCCCACTGTAGTTGTGGAATAAAGTGCAGCAGCATATGTCCGAGATGGAGTTGTGGACAGCAATTTACAAGCCTCAGGATAACTAATGTTATGTGTCGTTTTCAAACGTTGCACCTCTTTTTCCTCCAACCATTTTGGGCAAGAATGAAAGTAAGAGGGGTGAGAACCATTGCAGTTTACGCAATGTGGGTTCATGTCACAGTCATAGGCATCGTGGTCCTTGCCTCCACAACGAGCACATGTCAGGGAACCACGACAAGATGTCTTTGAGTGGCCAAAACTCTGACATTGGAAACATCGAAAAGGGTTTGGTATGTATGGCCGAACCCTGCAAATGAGATAACCTGCCTTGATGGTGGCAGGTGCATGTGGTGAAGTAAATGTTAAAACGAGGATATTTGTTGGCAGTGTAACTCCATCTTTGCGAGTGGAGATGCGCCTCACTGCAGAAACTCCTTGAGTGGAGAGATCAACGAGAATCTCTGACTCGGGAACGTTCTTCAAATCCCTTTCAACAATAACTCCTCGTGAAGAATTCAAGGTAGCATGGGGTGTAACCTCAATAGGTATATCCCCAATTGCCTTTGAATTCAAGAGGAGTTCACTGTGTTGGGATGTGGATGTTTCAACCAATATGTGACCAGATCGAAGTTTCTTTACTGACTTTGGAGAGCCAGCAAGTCCCTTTTGAATAAAAAAAGGAGACATTTGCCCTAAAGGTTTTTCCGAAAGAGAATGTAATATAAGAAAATGAGGTACGTGTGTTACTGATGTTGAAGATTGCTGTTCTGAGTATTCAAGACGAGGTCGCTTACCTATTGACTGTTTTTTTACAATTTTATTTAAATTTTTAGAGGATCCATAAGAAAAGAAAAAATTTCAGTACCCACTGACCCCACCCGCCATGGAGCCCTACAAGGGGACGCACTACAAAGTCACGCAAGGACAATGCAGCAACGCCAGGGTTTCGTGAGCACTATACCTAAACACCAGCATCAGGCACAATGTCCACAACACCCGTTGAGAACTTCCAACAATGGTACTTGGTTGACTCTAGCCCAAGTGGGCCAGCCGACTGACCCAAGGGGGGCCGCCCGTCTACAGGAATTCGAGGCCAAAGTCATGTGTTAGGGTTGGACCCCTCAACCTCCAGGATCCTCTCCTCCCCTTCACGGGTCGCCACGCACGGCAAACACGTGAGTGAATGTTTAGATCCCAGAGAAGGTAACCAGATAGAACAGAATCTTCCCTGGGAGGTCCCCTCACCACGTACAGGAATCCACACCGAGGGGAATAATGCATGGAGTCCATACATTATTGAAGTATTGTAAGTTAAGGAAAAATGATGTTGAAATGTCTGTCACTCCACAGGAGATGCAAGTATGTGTTATGACAATGAACAAAATTAAAGCATCATGTACTGTATGTACATATTAAGAAGTAATTAACTATGTCTAAACAGTATCTACTAATCACATGTTTTAAGATACAATGAAATGATGAAACATTACCTTCAAAGTGACATGAGAATTAGGGAATTATATACTCTTCAAAAAAAGAAACGCAAAAGGCAAAATATGAGACAAATTGTTAACAACTTTATTCCAGGTAGTTCTGTATGACATGTTTGAAACTTTGCACATTCACTGCTGAACATCCAAAGTCTGCAAAGGCGAAATCCACGCTCACTAGGTGAAGTTTAACGTCACTCAACGTCAATAACGAGTATGCCCCCCTGTGAACATCAATAACTGCTTGGCATCTCCTGCCCATGGAAGCGATGAGATGACAAATCACATCCTGTAGAATGGCTGTCCACTCAGCCGGCAAAGCTGCTGCAAGCTGAGGTAGAGTCTGTGGTTGAGATTGTCGCAGACGTCGGTCCAACTCGTCCCAAAGATGTTCGATGGGGTTTAAATCTGGTGATCTGGAGGGCCAGGGAAGAACGTTGATGTTGTGGTGTCTCAAGAAGACAGTGGTGAGTCGGGCTGTGTGAGGATGGGCATTGTCATGTTGAAAAACGTCATTGACGTTCACCATGATGGGTTGCACATGGGGCCTAAGAATCTCGTCGACGTATCGTTGAGCCGTAAGATTCCCTCGAATGTGCAAAAGGTCTGTTCTGGCATTGTAGGCAATGGCAGCCCATATCATGACGCTGCCACCACCAAATCTGTCAACATTCTGCACACAGTTTGCTGCAAAACGTTCACCTCGGCAACGGTAAACACGGGTCCTTCCATCCTGCCTACGAAGCATAAAACGTGATTCATCACTGAACCAAACATGCCCCATCGTCGATGAGGCCATACCCGATGTGCCCGAGTCCACTGCAGCCGTGCTTGACAATGTTGCTGGGTGAGGATGACGCCTCTGACTGGACGTCGAGGTCAGATTCCTGTATCTCGTAGACGGTTGCTTACGGTCTGATCGGAAATCATACGCAGCCCTGGTATGGTTGAGGCAGTAGACATCGCAGTGGTGGTCCTATCCCGAAGGTGACGTAACCGGATGTTGCGATCTTGTGCGGGCGTGGTCACACGAGGTCTGCCAGATCGTGGACAGTCACGAGTTGATCCACGTTGTTGGTGACGATTCCAAAGCCTTGTGATGGTGTTTGGATGGACATTCGCCTGCTTCCAAGCGATCAATGGCGTTGTTGAATTGTGCTTCAGTCAGTCTTGGCGTAACTGTATTGCGTGTCGGTGGCTTAACGCTGAGCTATGGAAACCGTGAACCCGTCACTTTTATAGGGATTTTGCACATGTTGCACTTGCAGAACATGCAGATCTCTCAAACAAATTTATTGGACACGCATGCGTTTTGGCGAAAAATCCGATGTTTTCCTCCGTTTTCAAAGTGCACAACTTTTATTGTCATTTTGGTCTGACAATCAGTGCCTTAACACGTGTAACATCACATACTCTGAGCTTGTAACGTTATTACATATATTTCTCTTTAAAATAACAAAAATATCCCTTTTGTGTTTCTTGTTTTGAAGAGTATATTAAAAGTTAGGGAGTGATGAATTAGTATTAAATGATATATTGTATGCAAATGTGTTACGGACCAACAAACAATATCTACACCTTAAAGTTACATATTTATAATGAATAAACTATAACTAAAAACTTGTACATG
This sequence comes from Tachypleus tridentatus, assembly GCF_004210375.1. NCBI lineage: Eukaryota > Metazoa > Arthropoda > Merostomata > Xiphosura > Limulidae > Tachypleus > Tachypleus tridentatus. Next base: position 57,665,192 of record NC_134835.1, on the reverse strand, counting down.
TTACTTTGTAAAGCAGGAAGAACAAAGCATAAAATAGCAGGAGCAAACCAAACCCCACAGTAAATGTAGATGTAGCACAAGCAGAGTAAATGAAATGAAACAACAGGCAGAAGGCATACATAAAGCAAGAAAGGTCAAGAGATATTCACTAAATAGAGAAGTACTGGGAGGAATATTTACTCAGTTGTCTTCCTCAACTATAAAATCAGTTAGAGGAAGTGTGTAGTACAAATGGGAGAGGATCCAGCCAGTAACATGTTGAACAATATTAAACTACTCTTCTTTCTACTTTTTTTCTCAACCTGAGCAGCACAATATATGATGGTTGTCATAATTTCAACTGGTAAAAGCTTCATACGTTGTTGGCAACTAGGAGTAATATTTATACTCAGAACAGAATTCAAATTAATCTGTAAATTGATATATAAAGGTTAAACATACAAACACAAGGTTGTTGAAATATTCTTTTTAGAAAGTCTTAGCAAAAAATAAACGTGTCTAAGCACAATTGTGCTGGGGAAGAGAATGAGAATTTCTATGTTAATTTAGAGGGAGTACTTATGCAGGGACGTATGTCACATCCCTACTGGTGGAGGATTTTGCTACATGGCACACATACAGTTGCATAAATCACATGAATTTTTCAGTGGGAGTTTCACAAGATTAATTGGCATGCAAACCCATAAGGCAGAATAGTGCAACTTCCAGAGGAAATTAGCTAATCTTTGCACAGAGGTGAGTCACTGTATCAAATAGTTCTTTACAAACTACTGTACTTTTTTCAATGTATGAATTTCTGATAAAATTTAAATATTCTTAATTGAGCACTAAAGTACTATATTGCAGCTTTTAATGGTTAATTCGTATACAACACTAATTCAAGAAATATTGCTGTCAAAACATCACATTTTTTAAAAATAATTTCATGTATTTTCAACCTTTAATGTTGAAGTTATTACTTGGAACCATTATTTATGTTTTGGAAATAATCCTTATTGATACAGGCATGTATTCTTTTCTTCAGCTTTATTGTATTCTTGCTATAGAATTGCAGTTTCATGTGATTTTATGTTCTAGCTTTGTTTGTTTAGTAAGCATTCATACAAGACACATAAATCAATTTTTCATAATTTCTGATGACTATTATTTTGTAATGACATTGTATGGAGTGTTTTGTTCTCATTGAGCAATGATTTTTCACTTATTTTATATGCTTGTATAAATTAGTTTTATTAAAAAATGCTAAATTTGTCTCTAGATAAATTAATTTTTCATTTCACACTAAGTCACATATTCTATATATATGTGAATTTCCATCCTTGTAAGTTTATTTTTATATGCATTAAATACTGTAAAGTATTTTACCTATTTTTGCAATAAAAACAGAAGTTTACATTACATAATATTACACTTGTAGAAGCACATTGCTGCTTTTATGTAATTGTGGAAAGCCAAAACTTCACTATATTTCTTTGACAAATTTCTACAAAGTGTATCATACTATAATAGTTACATAAGCTACTGTATTATACAAAATAATAATTCAACAAAACCAAACCAAACCTTTCTTTTATTATAAGGTTTTCACTATAATGTGTCTGCAGCTTTGTTATGGTATTGATATGCTATACCATGGTTTACCAGAACATAATTATGGAGGTTATATACCATTTTTTTTTGTAATAGAATGGTGAGGGTATTCTCTTTACCAATATGGAAGATGCATGTTTTGATCTGGTTGTTTATCAAACTAACTGTTAAAAATAACTGAATGTAAAAAGCATACTGTGAAGATAACAAATAGGTATAACAATAATCCCAGAAAAATATATTCTGTAATCTGAAAAACATTTAGTTATAATGGACAGAATATGGAAGTATGTTCCATATATACCAATCAAACAAATACAAGGCCTTTGTCTCAAATCAAGCATCCTTCAAAATTATTGATAACTGCAGAGAAATTAAGACATTCTTGTGAAATATTATTTTCTTTTACAGTATTTCAACAAATGCAGACAATCCTAATATTGTTACTTCTTGCATTATGTCTTCAGTGCCGAGTCAATTTATAAACTAAATAATATATTAAATGCAGAAGTGTTTCAGGTGGCAATAAACATTTATTTCACAAAAGTCTATTCACACTTTACATTTTATTACCAGCATTGATTTCACACAGTAAATATATCTAACCAAGCCAATGGCTATTTCAGAATTGTATGTCACTAATGAAAAGCTCAGTAATACAAGGTATTTTGAAAATAACAGTTAAAAATTAATTTCAAAGCTAAAACTTTTGAAACTTCTATTGTTCAATGGATATAAAATGATCAAAATAATCTATTTTTTAATGTCACTTGGAAAAATTACTTTGTTGTTTCTGACATTTGGAAAACTATCAAGTTCAAAGTGAGAACTAATGTTTTTCTTCTGATAACAAAATTAAACATTAAATCATATTCTTGATTATTCAATAATTAACAATAAAGCAACACTTTGAACTTCTATCTCTGTACTAATTAAAACATTCATTTAAACTTTTGATTAAAAAACTGTACTTGTTCACTGAATGATTCTAGAATTCTTCTTTATTCAACTAGTGAGAAGAGGCATACCAGCGATAAGCAAAGGAAGCCAGAAGGGCAGCACCAACTGGAAACAACCAACTGAGCCACGAGCTGAAACTTACAATCCATAAAAAATTTTTTTTAATTTGTTGATGTTATGCAATGGGATAAAATAATAAAAAAAATGTGGAAAAGTTAAATATAGAAGCCCATCTTATAAACATAACGGTGCAGCTCTGTTCGGTATTTATAACTGCAAATTCAAAGAAATAAACAAACATACAGTACAATTTCTTAGTTGTAATCATTAACTTACACTAATGAAATTTCATATTAATTTATTGATAACTGCAATATCAAACAAACATACAAGGGGGCAAAACATATATTTAGGGCATCAGCTGAGTTGAGTAAGTCAACAGACTAAACGAATAAGTGGTATATGTGCTTAAGTGGAAACATGAATTTACAGTTTTAATAAAAATTACTAAAATGTTTAGTTTAACTACAATATTAAGTTTACATAATATGTGCAAATTGTTTTATGAAATGTAACAGGGCAAATGCCCCTTTGTGCAGCAAACACATAAAACTTACATTATTATTTTTTACCATAAATACTTAATTAAACTAATACACAGCAATTAAAATTTCATTTATTAACTATTTCTTTTTTATTTAATCAAATACAAATGTTAATATCACTTCTTGATTGAATATTACTATAAAATACAGCAGATAGTATAAAATAATTAAACCTCCATCACTGAAAAATTAAAATTCTCTGCTGTGATTAGAACAGTTAAATGATGAATAATCATTTAAAAAACTAATCAGTCCTAATTCAACTGCATCTAACCACTTTGCGACAGCCCTCACATAGCTTTGTGCAAAATTAAAAACAAACAAACTTCTGATGTTATTGCAATAATTGTTCCATATGCTTATGACACCGAATTCAATATAATCTGCTTAAAAAGTGTTTTCTGTGTTACATAATGAAAATTACATACAGTTAATAATTATATTTCACAACAATTACTCTTTTCTTAACAAAGTAAAAAATTATAACTTAGGCCTAATAGCTATGTTACGAAACACAAACAATCATCACTTATATTACTGTACAACATTATCACACTTTACACGTTGATATGAAAAATATTATGAATGCAAGAGTACTGTGAAAGTATAAATGTTTGAGGGAAAATTATAACCTTTGTATTCATGCAAGCACCAAATCTTCCAACCTTGCACTTCTGAGTCTATGATAAGCATTACTATTCATATATTTTACTAGCTACTAATTAGCTAGCTCTGAATATAGGTCTTCTATGGCTAGATTACTTCTCAAAAGACAATGGACTTACAAATAAATTTTAAATAAAAATTTCTCTGCAAGAAGTGAAATGATGAGCATAAAAATGTTATTGTTTGAAAAATTTAAAACTAAACTGTGACTGAGAAGCTATTTAATGCTTTTTTCACACATCCTGAGATTACTAATTTCTTAAGACTGACTTCTAATTTTAAACAATAACAAAATTAAAATAAATTAGAAGGTTGGTGTAAAACAAAATGACAAAAAATACTTTTTTTTCAAAAAAATTAGAACTTAAATAAAAATGTTCTACAGCCTCTAAATAATTAAAAAACTGTCAAGCTAAACAGTTCCATTATTTCCAATGACAATGTTTAGAATTAAAACAAAACTCAAGAATTAAACTGTCAAAAATAGTGCCACTGCTGAGAGTCACACTAATTTAGAAGTGTAAGACTAGAGGGAAGGCAGCTATTCATCACCACCCACTGCCAACTCTTGGGCTACTCTTTTACCAACAAATAGTGGGATTGAGAGAACTGTTGGAGTAGCTTCCTCTCTATGATCACTATACAAACTAGACAGCCATTTCTTGACAGTAAACTTGATTTGGAAAAGCTTATTATATTGTTATTCATCTCAAATTGCCTGTCAGCTGGTATGTAGGCATTCTCTGTTGGCAGACTTCATTTCAAGACATTAAATGATGTTTCACAGTACCAGTGGTGATTGATCGACTTAAATGTCATACAGCTCACTTCGTTCAGAATCCCACATAACCAGGAATCCAGTAAAACTGAACTGGTAAATTGGCTTTTTTGTTTATGAAATTCCAAGAATGGAGAATGAGAGTTAATGTTAAAGAATTCTAGGGCTTCCAAGGAACTAAGCTAAGAAAAAACAGCATTGGTGTAATATGCAATCTAGAAAAAAATGATGTTGCATATACTCTGCTATGAACATAGAAACCTGATAAAAGATTCTGTGAGCAACAACCAAGTTGAAGCTAATCCTGGCAGCAATAATTGAATCACCTTACTTTGATCCATCAGCAAAGACTTGTGTGGAATAACTGCTCAAGGTGTGAACAGAAGTTGGTAATTCTAGTCAGGAGTATTTAACTTAAGATGATTCAGTGAAAGACATTATACATGGTAAACTCAGATATGCTGAATTTTAAGTTAGCAACTGGAATCAATATTAAGCTCATTTCTTTCAACTGTGCTCACATACAAAGTCCAAAATAGGTATTTGCTGATGACAAGAGATCTACATGAAGTAAAAATGTATCTCAGAACAGTTGGTATGAGTATTAACACTTTTACCAAAATAAAGCAAAGAACGACGTTTCGATCTTCTAGGTCATCTTCAGGTTAAAAGTATAAATATCCATAACAGCTGTCCCGAGATACATTTGCTATTTTCATTTAAATTACTTACCACGTTTCACCAAGGCAAAATCACTTCTTTTTCATTACTCAGTTGCATTTTTATTTTATGTTATTATAAATTTCAAATTACTACTTGTCTGTCCAACAGAATTTAAACCACAATAATGTGAAACTTTATACATTCTACATTTATCTTTCAATTCATTAGTAATATTAGTTAATTTTAATTAAGAATACAATTATATGACACTTTGTTTTTCTAAAAACAATGCTCATTTTTTTTTTTGGCCATGATGGAACATATGTAAAATGTATTCTTGCCATTTACCCTTTTTTGGTTGTCTGTAACTTAGTATACTCAAATACATGTAATTTATTTCAATCTATCTATATTGTTAGGTTTATACCTTCTATGAAATTCTGTATAGTTTAAACACTTTAATTCTAATATTACCTCTTCCTTATATGAACATACATTAACAGTCACATGTTGAGAAAACAAAAAATGAGGACATTTATTGTGATAATGAGTAATTCAATCTTGAATATAGTTGCATGGCAACTCAGAATGGCCTTCTGCATCAAGAAGTAGATGGAAAGCTACTATCTGTTTACACAAACATATACAAAATTAAAACAGCTCTTCTCTAACTTCTAAAGTGAACTGTTTAGTAGGCATAATCAAGTTGTTTCAGAAAAATATGCATATACAGTTGAAAGTTCTGGATTTCTAAACAATATTAATATTGAAACAAGTGATTGACTAGTTTCTTTATATATAGTATTGCTGTTCATAAATGTACCAGTGGAGAAAGCATAATGTTATTCTGAAAATACAATGCTGGCCAATAAATTTTTTCACATTTAGAAATATATAATGCTTTAAATTTAATAAGGGTGGGTGTAAAAAGTAGTTATTTTAATAAAATAAAGGTTTGTCTGTGCAACCAGCTTTATCATCACTTTTAGCAGTAGTATTTATGTTTAATTTTAAAATTTCGTTTTATAAATATCAGTAAAAAGATATGTCGATGATATGTTTCTGGTGTGGTGACAGTTTATATTATACTGAGCAAATGAGTAGAAATTTGAAACTTAAAATATCATAAAAATACAGTTGATAAATTAAAAATTAAGACTGTGTGGCTTGACCTTGGAAGGATACGTGGTAAACTCCAAAACTGTCACTGACTAGGGAACAGTGAAACTACTTAAATAAGTAAAGATAAACAATAAATTACATACAAAAGAACCTTTAGAAATTTTTAAAGCTAAGATGATGAATTTGAATACTGATTTGACTTTAGATGCCACAAAAGTGGATGTTATTATTACTTTCCTACACTGAAAGTTTATTTGTGATAGGTACTTTTCTCCAATCACATGTATAGCTAGATAGCTAGTCTCATTCATATATGCAAAAATATTTTTGTACATTACGAGCCTTGAACTTTCACATACCCCATAGTTAATGTGGTTCAAATGCACCTTGCATGCAAATCATCATGTAATATCCTTTCACCAATAGGAACAGGACACACTATGCTGATGTACGTGACTTCCTTCATTTGAATCTACACAACTATCACATTTAACATTTGGTAGGAAAGGAAGCACCAGTTCTCAGTGGGAAGAATGAGAAGACATAAGTATATTTTCAGTGTAGGAAAGTAGTTTCTAATATAGTACATTACCTCATCTCACACTTATAGGTAGAATGAGTAAGCACAACTAACATCTGTGAAGATTTATGTTGATTGGTCCAGTTCCATTCCAAAACCAACTCACTGAAAATCAACATTCAGGTGATGATGCAACAATCTTAATCACAGGGGTGAACTGAAATTTGATGGATGTACTCCAAAGCAACATCATCCTCCTGACAGGACACAAACAACATCAACATCTGGGTCCCACTGTACAGAAGTGGATCACATCTGTAAAAGGTATGTAACTTCACCCTCCAGAAGTTAGATGCAGAATCAGCCTCCAGGACCCACCATATGGATGTAAAACATTTATTCTGAAATATGTGCAACATCATTTCCTGGATAAGATCACACAGAAGTTAAGTGCAATGCCAACTGCCAGGCCACACTGCACAAAGTGGATTGTCCCTAGAATATTTCTGTCCATCCAGATAGAACTGCACAGAAACTAGGCTCAACATCAACCAAATTTCACTCTAAGGAGGTAAAGCATATTTACTTTGAAGCACTTGCAATGTCATCCCTCAGATCAGACTGCAAAGAAGTTAAAGCACAATGCCAGCTTAGAGGTCCCATCACACAAAAGTGGATCACCTCTAGACTATGTATATGCAGCCTTAGCCTGTGGAAAGAATTACAAAAAAGCTGAATGCAGTATCAATTACTCTTTACTGAATGGAATTGACCACATTCAGGAGGCCTTTTCACAGTTTACCAGCCCAGCAACTTGGAACTGGATAGGTGCAAGGACTGTCATTCTCCACTAGAAAAAAAAAGAAAAAGGGGGGGATGATAAAATGCAGTGGAAAGTCTGGAGGAATGCCAGAACAGAATAAAGTGCAATGGATGACTACAAAAACATGTTTGAAAAATTAGACCAAACCTGATTTATTCAACTGAAGAGATAGCAGATGCAGGCAGCTCTCCCCTTCTGCTTCACCCATGTAAATCCATGTGTCAGTACAGTCTAAAACAGGCATATTTATGAAGCAAATAAATCTTGAAACAACTGACAAAAGGCAGTAGTACCCCAAAGAGGAAAAAACTACCACCCAATGAAGACAGTGGGAGATGAGCATATGAGATATAGTCCACAAGCCTGATTAATAAACTTCTTTCACTGGATGGTTGAGGAGGTGAGATGCCAGGAAAAAAGTCAGATCCTTGATCTGATATGACAGCACCTGGAACATAATCCAGGAACAGACAAGGAAGAATAGACCAATTGAACCAGTTGATGAACCGAACTTGGAAGGGTAGAAGGAAAAAGGTCACATACAGATAAATGGTGCCAGGGAATGAAAAGGTTCCCAAGGGAACAACTAAAGGAAGGTCATGTGGGCAATGTAACAATGAAGAGCACATGCTGGACATAGAAGTCTATCTGAATCACACTGGGAATAAAGGTTCAAACAGAGATAGTGGAAGACAGTAAAGAACAATAGTGACATTACAGTTTGGAAAATCATTATCTATGAAACCAGAAGGAATGCAAAAGGTACCAGCTGGACCAGGGCTGCCTGAGAACATCCACTAACCAGGGCCTGAAACCAAAAAAAAAAAAAAAAGGTAACTTAGTGTTTAAGTAAAATGGAAAAGCATCAAGATAAGGTTGGTTGGTTGGTTGATTTAGTGTTTTATGGTACCAAACGTCCAGTTAAAAGGTAAAACTAAAGTAAATGTAGTAAAATTCACAAAAGGAAAAACAAAACAGCATTTAAAAACATAAATAGCATAAAACCAATGTTGACATCCAGTCTACAATGTTAAGAGAGAAACAACAGTAAGATAAGTTGTAAAGGACTTTCTGTAGCATAATGGTAATTATCATAATCCACCAGGAAGACTAACAGGTAAGTACAAGAACCACTGTCAGTAACCTAAAGTTGGCTTTTCCAGTCCTGGTTCCTAGTTATGTGTCAGTATGGCCATTATCAAAAAGTAAAGTAATAAAAGTTTTAAAAGACATGTAGCAAAACTGTAAAAATAACTTGCCAGGACGACTAAAGGGTAGTTCAAACAGCAGCGTTAGTCACCTGAAGTTGGTCTTTCCTGTCCTGGTGTTGAGTTATTTAATGTTATGGCTATTTTCTAATTTCAAATCGAAGTAGAGAGATTGTGATTCTTAAAAGTAAACCACAATAAAAAAAGTTTAATGAATAAATATAAAACATTTAAATGACATTAAAAAGATTAATGGCCTTTAAAAAACTAAAAACTTTATCGAGGTGGACAGTGTCACCATCATCAATAACACTGTATAATGTTATGGACAAATCTTGGAACAAAACATGTTCAAAATGGTAACATCTTTGAGAGTCGTAACGATGGCAAGAAAGTAAAATGTGGCTTATAGTGATTTGAGTGTTACATAGACTACACACTGGTGCATCAGTTTCAGATAAAAGAAAACGATGAGTTAAAAACTATGACCAATGTGTAGTCTAGTTAGAACAACTTCTTCATTCTGATCCTTATGGAAGCAAGATGGCCAAAGTCCAATATAGGGTTTTATTTAGAAAAACTTGTTTACGAGTTGCTCACTCCAAGTCGATTACCAGCTGGCACGGAGCCGAGCCTTGAATACAGGACCATAGTCCATGTATGGAATAGGCACTGCGGTGATAGTGCCAGAGCAGATAGATTTAGCTGCCGTGTCTGCAAGTTTGTTCCTGCGAAAACCAATGTGGCCTGGTATCCAGAAAAACTGGATAGAAGCAGATGTTAATGAGAAATGGGCTGGTCAGTTTTGAATATCAGCAAGGAAAGGGTGTGAACCAACATAAAGCAAATCCAGAGCTAGTAGAGAACTAAGCTAGTCAGTATAAATAGTGCATTTGGAGTACTGCTTAGCTTCAATATGATCCAGGACAAAAGAAATGGCATACAGTTCAGTAGTGAACACAAACCGTGGCAGAGCCCACAGTCACCTGATTTCGAACCATCCGTATAAATTGAAATGGAAAGATTGTTCGAAAGATGTTCAGTAAATAAAAGATGGTACTTCCAATCAGGAGCATCTGCTATTCTCACATGACTTAGAGAAAGGTCACATTTGGGGACTGTAATAAGCCATGGTGGGATGGGCTAACCAGTGGATACTGAAATGTTATCCAAGGACAGACCCAATTCATCCAACTGTACCTGGATGCAAAGGCCAAAAGGAGCAATGGCAGATTGTCTGTTCTGAAAATGTATGGCCCACCGAGGATGAAAAACACAACCCCAGGTGGGATGCTTTGGTAAGGAATGAAGTTTTGAAGAATAGAGTAAAGACAGTTGCAGATAGCAAAGGTGCAAAGAAGGTTCATGAGACTCTACATATAAGTTCTGAACTGGGAAAGTGTGGATGAATGGGGTCCAGCATCTTTAAGGCCAAGGGTCTAGCAGAGCCACAGACCAGTGATCCATAGTCAAGTTTCAATCGAATAAGAGCACAATATATCTTTAACATAAAACATTGATCCACTCCCCAATTGGTGGTAAAGAGGACATGGAGGATGTTTAGTCCTCTTGTACATTTGACAAGTAGCTGCTTTATGTGTGGTATAAAGGTCAGCTTACGTTCAAAGATAAGCCCCAAGAACTTGGTCTCAGGGACCACAGGCAGCGAAACTTCACCGATACGGAGTTCAGGATCAAAATGAATACCCTGTTGGTGGCAAAAGTGCATGCAAATGGTTTTAGAGAGAGAGAAATTAAAGCTGTTTGCTGTGGACTACTTCAGTACACAATCGAGGGCAGTTTGTAGTTGCCACTCAATATATCTTATGTTTGACGACTGACATGAGATGTGAAAGTCGTCAACATAGAGCCCGTTTGCAACAGTGAGAGGGAGATATTCAGTGATAGCATTAATCTTTATACTAGAAAGTGTGACACTCAAAACACAGCCCTGAGGGACTCCAAGTTCCTGTAGAAAAGTACGGGAAAGGGTTGAACCCACACAAACTTGGAATCTCCTTCGATTATAAATTTTTTCATAAAAATGGGTAAATGGCCACGTAACACATATATGGAGGTCTCACAAAATGCCATACCATACCTCCATGTTGTGTCATAAGCCTTCTCAACGTCAAAGAATATTGATACAAGATGTCATTTGAGAAAGGCTTCTCTGATCGACGTTTCAAGTCAAATCAGTTGGTCCATGATGGAGTGCTGTTGTCAGAACCCATATTGGGTGGCGAGAGGAGGTTGTATGATTGGAGGAACCAAACAAGATAAGCTTTAACCATCCTCTCTAAGGTCTTACAGAGACAGCTCATCAAAGCAATTGGATGGTAGTTTGAAGGAATCTTGGGATCTTTCCCAGGCTGAGAGAAAGGTAAGATAATAGCCTGGTGCCAGGCATTAGAAAAAACGTTCTCCTGCCAGATCTGGTTAAAAGCAATTAAAAGAATATCAAGAGAAGCAGGAGATAGATGGTGCAGCATGTCATAGTGTATATCATCTGGTCCAACAAATGTAATGCCAGACTGATGAAAGGCCAGTTTCAGTTCCACCAGTGTAAAGGGATGATTATAGTCATAAAGACAATCAGTTCGAAAGGAAAGAGGTGATCGCTCTGCCTGAGTCTTGATGGCTAAGAAGGTGGAGGAAGAAGCAGAAGTGCTAGATACCCAGCAAAAGCTTTCACCTAGAGTATTGGTGATGCTCCGGCCATCAGCTACTTCTTGGCCACCAGAGATTAAGATTGAGAGGGGACAGAAGTGTAGTACCTTTCAAACCCTGTCCCATATGACTTTGGAACTGTTGGTAGAAGATATGCCAGTTGTGAACTTAATCCAAGAATTCTTCTGGCTTTGACATCTTACTCCTCCTAGCACGTGCATGGACCCACTGGAAAGCGATGTGGTTTGAAAGTGTGGGATATCTATGGAAAGTATCCCAGACCAGTTTTTCAGCCTTCCATGCCATGTGGCAGGCAAGATTCCACCATGGACAAGGATATAGTGGAAAATGTGTCAAGGTTTTAGAAATACATTGAGCAGCTGCTTGTATAATACAGTCAGTTACTGTTGCCAAACAGTTGTCTATTGATGGCTGACAGATAATGGCAGGATCAAGTTCTGTGAGAGCAGTGAATGTGGACCAGTCTACCTGATCCAGCTTCCACCAGGGCACGAGGGTTGGGTGGCATCGACCACGGCCAGCCTCTCTCAATGGGAGAATAATGAAGGGGAGCAAACTGAGAAATCAATAGCAATAAAGGACTGACTAGGTGCATGGAAATAAATGGAAAAACCAGTATTGAAAAGAGAAAGGTTGTGATTAGAGAGCATACACCCTACAGAGTGACCCCTCCTATCAATAACAGCACTTCCCCATTGGTTATGATGTCCATTAAAGTCCCCCAGGATTAGAAAGGGAGACAGCAACAGTGTATGAGAGCATCAAGGTCTGATTGATCAAATGTCTCTTCAGGTGACAGGTAGAGAGAACAAACAGTGATGGTATGACACAAGGAAACATGGATGGCTACAGCCTCCAAGGGTGTGTTGAGTGACAAAGATAGGGTGGGCACATGCTGATTAACCAACAGTGCCACCCCTCCATGTAACTGCCCATCACACAGCCTGTCATTTCTGTACAGAGAAAATTGCTGAAAGGCGACTGTATCAGCAGGTTTCAGAAATGTTTCCTGTAAGGAAAGACATACAAGATGGTAGGAAGCAATCGGTGATTTGATGTCATCCAGTTTAGATCATAAACCTCAACAGTTCCATTGTATTAAGGAGACCATTTTTAATGATGTGTTGGTGAATTGGCTGTAGAACCCTTCTGTTTATGACCACGTCTTTTTTCTTTACTGTCTTTATTCGAGGGAGGTCTATCTACCTCCATGGATCCTGTCCTGGGTCAACTGAGCAGGTCTTTGTTGTTGAAAGGTAATTCCAGTGACTGAGGATGTGAACAAATGACTGTTTTGCATTTTGGGGTGAGAGAAAAAGATGTATCTGAAGAAGTGCCTGTACCTGGAACAAAAAATATGGATCTTGGGGTTTGTTGGAATGTGTGGGAGGAACAGAGTTGGGTGTAGAAGTTGATTCATCAACTTTTTTAACCATGAGGTCAAAAGGCTTTTCATTTGTTTTGAGAACGATTCTCTTGGAGGCACAGAGAGATCTGTCTGCACTCCCACTGTAGTTGTGGAACAAAGTGCAGCAGCATATGTCCGAGATGAAGTGGTGGACAGCAATTTACAAGCCTCAGGATAAGTAATGTTATGAGTTGTTTTCAAATGATGTACCTCTTTTTCCTCCAACCATTTAGGGCAAGAACGGAAGTAGAAAGGGTGAGAACTATTGCAATTGACACAATGTGCGTCCGTTTCACACTTTTAGGCATCGTAGTCCTTGCCACTACAACGAGCACATGTCAAGGAACCACGACATGATGTCTTTGAGTGACTGAACCTCTGATACTGGAAACATTGGAGAGGGTTTAGAATGTATGGCTACATCCTGCAATTAAGATAACCTACCTTCATGGTGGCAGGAACACGTGGTGATGTAAATGTCAAAATGAGGATATTTGTCGGCAGTGTAACTCCATCTTTGCGAGTGGAGATGCACCTCACTGCAGAAACTGCTTCAGTGGAGAAATCAGCAAGAATCTCTGACTCGGGGATGTTCTTCAAATCCCTCTCCACAATAACTCCTCATGATGAATTCAAAGTAGCATGAGGTGTAACCTCAATAGGTATATCCCCAATTGCCTTTGAATTCAAGAGGAGTTCACTGTGTTGGGATGTGGATGTTTCAACCAATTTTTCTCCAGATCGAAGCTTCTTTACCGACTTTGGAGAGCCAGCAAGTCTCTCCAGTCCCTTCTGAATAAAAATGGGGGACAGGTTTCTCTGAAAGAGAATGTAGGATGAGAAAATTAGGTACAACTGGTGGTACAGATGTTGAAGATTGCTGATCAGTCTTCAAGATGTGGTCGTTTTCCCATTGACTGTTTTTTCACTATTTTATTTAAATTTTTATTAGGAGGATCCATAGGAAAAAAGAAATTTTGGCTGCCCATCTACAGGAATTCAAGGCCAAAGTGGTGTTTTAGAGTTTGACCCTCAACCACCAGGATCCTCTCCTCCCCTTCACGGGTCACCATGCACAGCAAACACATGGGTGGATGTTTAGATCCCAGGGGAGGTTACCTGAAAGAACACAACCTTCCCTGGCAGGTTCCCTCACAAGGAACAGGAATCCACACCAAAGGATCCAGATAAGGAGTACTCCCACTTTACACATCCACCCAAAACTTGAGGATCAAGAGTAAATTTGGCCAGATGCACCTGGCTGGGTCTTGAAAAACAATTTGCTCCAAGATGTAAAGGCAACCAGAACATGGCACACAAGGAGACTTATTTTCAGTGTGTGGGTCCAATAATGGAGTTCTAATGTTCAATCACAAAGGAAAGAGGTACCTCTTTAGCAATTGATATAAGCCAGAACAGTGGAATTGTCAGAATGAAGCATGATGTCAGTTCAGTACCAGAGGAAGAACAAGGACCAAAGCATGTATCCATCAGAAGCATGGGTCCATCAGCAGGAGGCTTTAGAAATGTCTTACTTATCAACATTTAGGAACTTCTGATGGACCCATGCTTCTCACCTCAGATAGAAGCATATGTGAGCAGATACAAACCTGGACAATGTGGAGGAAGCAGTACACCCAATGGTGCATTATCCCCGTTCAATCATCAATGCAGATTTTCGGTAAAAAAAGGAAAAAGGGTAAGTTGTGAGGCCAAGGAATCTTCAGCAAAAGTCCATTGGATATGCAGAGTTAACTGAAGGGAACGCATATGTGCTTAGTTCAAAGAAATAACGGCTTTCATAGATGCCAAAGTCTCCAAAAGTGACAGAACCTCTTACATTGAAATATAGGGAGCAGTAGGTGAATTTAGAACTGAAAGCTCCATTGAACAGAGATGAAGTGGAGAATGTTGGTCCTACAAATAGGTATTGAAAAATACACACAAGTGGACAAGATATTTAGTAAGCAAAAGGATATATTTCTCCAACTGGAGAATTCAATCCACTTGAGCTGCTTTTGTCAGTAGTAGATAGGCATCTATTGTGAAAACTTCAGTTATTAAGTAGCTAGCAGAAGCTAGTCATGCATGTAATTGTAATAGTTTAAGCACACAACCACATAATGAACAAACTGAATACAGCATTTGTACTGATAACAAAAAGTAACATGAAGATAAGCATTTGAGATATCTATCTTGGTCATCCACAACTTTGGAGAAAAACCCACTACAGTAAGAGAAAGGACTTCATAATAAAGTGGGAAAGATCCAAAAAGTGGTTGTGACAAGACAGATTGATCACAGTCCTTGGTTTTATTGGATGCTACAAAAAGCCTGGAGTAAAAATCTGTAGAAGGTTGGCCAACAGGCTCAATAATTCTCTGTGATATAAAACTCAGCAGTCTTGAATAGGCATTGATTGGTAGCAAGTTCCTGAGGTAATGGGAAAAATATCGATACAAGAGACAATAAAAGTGTAGAAAGGAAATGGATTAAAAGCCCTTCCAAAAATTAGTCTTCAATTCCTACCACAGGGGAGCAAAATCAGTCGAATACACCCCCACTGGAGCAGAACTGTTGGCAATAATGAATCCATTGTCAGGAAACACAACGACCTGTAGAACCCCTAGCAACTGGTAAAGGATGGGAAACAGTAACACTATTGGGTATGGGTTCAGAATGAGACATATGAGCAACTAAAGATAAAATAGGAAAATGTTGTCTTACAGATTCCACACGATTCCAAAGACTCAAGAATATCTCTAAAAAAATAAACCAATAGAGAAAGACAGCCATCTGTAAGTCAGGAAGAAAAGTGGAAAGTGGATGAACCTGTGACAAGTCACCTCCCCTCCCTCTAAGATCCAAACTGCAAAGAAATAATGTGTAAAGGGATATGACTGAAAAGGGCAATCATGCCAACATAAAAGTAATGAGGGAAAATATATACCCTGAAATCCTTTAGAGGTATTAGCAGAGTGCATTAGAAAAGTTTATGGTGGACCAGTACAATTGGAGAGGTTTAAGGATAAAATGAATGTAGGAAAACTGAGCATTGGATAAATGAACAGGATTTTCAGGGTTAACCCACACATACAGGCACAAGGACTCCAACTGTTGAAAGTCTAGAAAAAGTTAAGTAGCCTGATAAGACAAGAAATGATTATTAGAGGCCTGTGGTGAGTGAGGCATGGTAGCACCTGCTCTCAGCTGAGAAACAAAATGCTCAGAAAGGACCCTGATGATAGGAAGAGGAGTCAAAAACAAGGTACTTTAAGGAAGGGGTATGATGAAACAAGAAAGGCACAGATTATATGAAATTAGGGAAATAGATGAAATGGAATACATTTGAGAAATCATATCCAAACAAACTGTCAGGCCTAACATATTCTGCAGGAGAAGCTTGAGAAGGACTAATTAGATGGACTCCTCTTCACTAACAGATTCAGAAGATTCAAGAGAGAGTCAAACACTATCAGCAGAAGGCTGATTCATATAACACTCAATTTCCTGAAGCATAATAGCTTATAAGTCCTCAGTCAAGACACCACACACACACCCAAATGTAACCTGGGTAATGGCACTCATAGTAATGGTAAAAATGAGAAGAAAAAAAAACAATAAACAAAGGTAAGTTATTGCAGCAAACTACTACAGAGAACTAACTGTAGTAAACATAAATCAAGTAAACCACTACTTTGAAAAAAAATTAAATAAACATATGAAAAGAGCATAACTGAAAAACATTTCTGCACTTGATCACTGTCTAATAGTAGAATCAAACAGAGGTAATCATGTGTCAGGAGGGTGTGTTGTACTCCTGGTGGTGAAGGGGTGTCACATGATGATTTACATGTAAGATGCAGTTGAATGACAGTGGTTGTGAGGTATGTGACAGTTCAAGACTTGTGGCATGCAAGACATATTTTACATATAGAGGATAGTACTGATCAAGAATAGCTATACGCGAGAAAAGAGGTAATGCATGAAATTAAAACTCTGGAGTTTGATTTTGTAAATGGTACCATATATGTCAACTATATATTAACTTGAGTACATAAACAAATGTCACGTGTCCTTTTTTGTATTCTTTAGATGATGGATCATATTGTCCTCAGAAATATGTAGAGCATGTTTCTTTTAATCTTACACAAATAAAATTATTCTGCATGTTGAAATACTGGTGTAATCCTTTGTTTTATTTTTATTGAAAATATGCACAAGGGTTGTCAGTTTAATATATCAATTGAATTAAACTTACAGTTTTATATATATATACACACATTTGCAAAACAATTTTTAAAAATGTAACAAAATTACTTTTTTATTTGCCATCTCTTTTTTTAATAATTAACCTTAAAATTTTGCCGTAGATAAAATCATGTACAAACCTAAGGTATGCAAAAAATAAGCTAATGTACTCTAATACAAAGTAAGTAGCATGTATTGTTGAAATTCCTGATTATTAGAAATTTTAAAGTCATTTAAATAAGATGCAAGAACGAGAAAAACTAGTCATAAACAAAACTATTTATAGATAAATTTAAATGAAAAAAAGATTAAAATAACAGAATTCTAGAGCATTTTCACAGATAAATCATAGTTTATAAATAGAGTTAAATGTGAAAGAAAGGGTAAACCATCATAAAATACAATCTTTACTATTGCTATACTTGTAAAGTTCCAGAATTTGTATCACATACCTTTTATTATTGTTGCTGGAAGAATTATACCAGTAGTTCTTTTCCTAAAATGAGTAAAAAAAATATGTAATTTACATAAATGTTTCATGAAATTACTGAAGACAATCCTGTAAAAGTATGACAACAGAAAACTAAAATCTATAACAGAATGAATGAAATCATCAGTTGTATTGATACAAAAAGACAAAAAACTAAGCAGTTTTGAAAGGTGGACTTTTCTTCTTTAAAGACAAGCTAGATGGAGTCATGTAATCAACTAAGTTGAGTGATGTCATGAAGGTCATCTGGTTTTCCAGGAAATGCTTAATATATTTTTCCATTTACTGTTGTAAATGTCTCATTTCTGATCCAACATAGCCAGCAATGAGAGTGTTATGTTAAAAAGTGTTAGAGATATTTTGCTTTGGCAAAAAAAAAACATACATTCATATCTAATAATTGTTTTATAAAAATAAAGGTGACAACTGGAGGCTGATTGAAAAAAAAAGATGTTAAGCTAATCAATTTATACAAACAAGTATGGAAAATTATCTTAAATAAACAGTAAGTTTTAGAACAGTTAGAGTTCACATTACATGAAGAAAATGAACAAAGAATATAAATTTGTTTGATTGAGATGAAACCAATGATCTGTGATCACCGATTACCAGATCCAGACTGATTCTATAAGACTGAACAGTGTTTAAATTAGCTATCCAATAAGCTTCTTTTATCCCTCTATCAGATTTAGTTTTGAATCCTGTTTCAATACCAATGAGAATAACATCATTAACATAATGATTGAGTTGGTTAGATTGTTAAGCAACAGGGAGATCTTTTCTGGTGTTAATAGAGAATTTATAGTTCTTGAAACATTCTTTAGAAACTGTTTCTGTAAGTCCTATATATTAGTGATTGCAGTTTTTACATTGTTTAAGATAAATGATGTTTTCTGTTATACAAGTGATTTTAAATATTTTACATTTTCTTTGGTTGAGCTCGTGAAAAATAGGTTAGCAATGTTTATGAACTTACAGGTTTTACAATGAGTTCTATTGCAGATGACAACCATTTTTTTGGGAGGATGTAATTCACTTTTCTGTGAACAAGAATATCTTTTAGAGTTCTGCTTTTTTGGAAGGAAACAACAGAAACAAGAAGATTAAGAAACTACAGAAGGTGCATGACAATTTTTATGAGGAAATGTAACAAAAATCATGAAAAGTTCAAGTATTTACAAAAGCCAGTGTTAAAATTACAATTTGATATCCTAATTGAACAGATCTCATCATGTGCATTCTAAAGACATAGTTTTACATATTCACCCTGTTATATAATAAAAGACTCAATAAATTAACATTTTCATGGAATGCCACTTTTTTTTGTTCACCCCTGTATGTGTGTGTCTATATACTAGAATCATGACAAGAAAGTAAACAAAATAAAACTGATCTGAAAAAAAAAAAATTATCCTCAGCCTGACAAAGTCTGAAAGACAACACCCCACATGTTAAAGAGTTCATAACCTCTACACCTGAAGACTGAGCTTCTGTATAACTAGATGTATCATATCAGATCAACTTGAAGATGATCTAAGAAGGCTGAAATGTTTATTTTAATTAGAGTGTTAATATCCTTACCAGCTGTCTTTAGAATACATTTTTACTTCAAGTGCATTTCCTGTCATCATGAATTTTGCTTTTTAATATTTCTTAGAACTACCAAACGTATCTACTCAATGTAGAAATTGAGATTCATCGTATTAAAATTCAGTAAGCACAACATAAGTTATTAGGAAGCATCCCATATGTTTTAAAGTATATACTGTGGCAAATATGTATATTCAAATAAAACATATTGCACTATGAAATGTGTATTTGCATGTAACAGCAATGAATATACAAGGTGTACATGAATACATAGGATATCCCAAAAAAACACACATTTTAATGTAACCCCCCAAAAAAGGATAAAATCTAATGATTCCCAAACAAAAGATAAATTTATTTTAAGACTAATGATGAAAATTTATGTACCCATAAAGTGTGCTGCTTCTTAAACAGTAATCAAACAATAAGAAAAAATATATAAACTTACTTGGATAGCTTTCACTTTTTTGCAATCCTCCTGAAATTAAAAATTAAAAGTGTTAACAATTTACAAGTACCTCAGCAATAAGGCAATTTTTCTTTACTTATAGTACTAGGAACAAGAGTATAATACCTAGAAATAGAAATTACCATGCACAGAATTTTTAATGTTGTTTAAAAGTTTTACTGATTTTTCAAAATAGTAGGTTATTTCCTTAGAATTATTTTCTTTATGGTTTAACAGTATTTGTGTAATAACAAAAGTGAAATGACACTTTTCTGTAAATGAAGTCATATAAAAAAATTCAATAACTTTGGAAACAAAAATTCTACATTTCTACTTACATATAAACAAATAAATAATGCACATGTTGATATGCATGTCAAAACAAAAATTTGAAGTGAAAATACATATGCATATATAGTAAAAATGCACAGACAAATGTTTCAAATCTAAGTAATTGTCATAAAGAATAAAGTTTATTAAAACATTACAAATTCAAAACAATACTTTTGTAACACTCTTTACATATGAATGTTCTTTGTTGTAAAACCACTTAAAATATTGGTATAATGGTACTAGCACATAATCTTATATTGTCTTCTTTCAAATCTCTGACATCAAGATCTACTCTGTATGTGAAAATTCTGTTTTTTAAAGTAAAGTAAGTGCAGAAATTGCTGTGGCTTGGAAACTGAACATAATTGAAGAAATGTTATTATAAAAACAATTATACATATTGTTACTAATACATTTATATAGTTGAGGCAAAAACTTATAGAAGTAAAAACTATTCTAACAGCAACAATTTACATGTATAGAGAACATTTTAAGTCTCCATACTTAAAACAATAATTAAATGAATAATTTCAATTTTAAACAGATGCTCCTGTAACACCTTGTAATTAAATACTGAAATATTTTCAACAGAATTGTGGTGACATATACCATGATCTATTTGTATAACTCCAAAAGCACTGACTTGATTTGCAAGAATAATTTACACATCTATAATCATCTATAATTACATAGCTATACTAACATTAACACTAAAACTAGCAGTTTTTACTT
Source organism: Tachypleus tridentatus (assembly GCF_004210375.1). Classification (NCBI taxonomy): domain Eukaryota; kingdom Metazoa; phylum Arthropoda; class Merostomata; order Xiphosura; family Limulidae; genus Tachypleus; species Tachypleus tridentatus. Next base: position 57,644,314 of record NC_134835.1, on the reverse strand, counting down.
AATAAAAAACAACACTAGAATAATGATATCTCAGCTTATCAAGCATGCTTCATGGTAAATTCAATGGTTTCAATGCCAATATTAATGAAGCATAATCCAATATATTAAAATCAAATAAGATACACAAATCCAATATCTTTACACACACACATTACCTTTTGAGAAAAATCTTGCTTTACAAGTGTACAAATGAATATTACTGCCTTACAAGTTTTGTACATAGTAATTAAATGTCTCAAAACTAGATTTCTGTTCATGAATGAACTTTCTCATATTGCATTTGTGAAATTATCAAAAGGGAATTATGAAATCTACTTACATGCAAATCAGCTTATGTGTCACTAACTTTTTATTTTAAAATGCATTTATGGTAATTATCTCCTCATTTATAGAAATAAAAGTATATGCCTGTGTGTGACTGATTAACTCCAACAAAAAACCTAGACACCTGTAATTGTGCATGCTCATGAACATGTCTGTGCAACTCCCCACAGCTCCAAGAGGAAAGAACCTAGAAACCTGAAATTTTGCACCCATAATAAGTGGACCCTGATGGTTTGCATCTGGGTATTATTACTTGTCTAGATGTGTGCATGTATATACATCTTTTTAATGAAGAAAGCTAGAATTCCTTATATTAAAAATAGAAATCACAGACGTGTGTATGTGTGTAATTGCCATAATTCCAAGAAGAAAGAACCTAAAAACCCAAAATTTTGCACCCATACTAAGTGGACTCTGAGAGTGTGCACCTGAATATTATTAGTCATGTGCATGTATGTGCATCTTCTTAATGAGGCAATATAGTAAAAAATACACAGAAAAGAAGTGGTTCCTTATATTACAAATTACAGATATAAATCACAAACAGACACATGTGCATGCATTTCTTTTGTATGGCAATTTAGCAAAAGAACCACATCACATAGAAATGAAGTGGTTCCTTATATAACAATAACTAACTTGTAGAAAAGCCAGTACAGTTTGTTAACAATGTTTTCCAGCATTGGCTTTTATATCATGTTGCCTAACAACAGAAATATAACCTAATGCTGTTGTTAAGAATCTATGCACTGAAAGTATAAAATGAAATGTATATGCTACAAAATTGAAAAAGAAACATTTATTTTCTAATTTAGAGTCTCCACTGACTAAAGAGATTTGTTTTCTTATCAAAAACATTTGTGATATAACAAAAAATACCTTAATTCAGAAACAGTTTAAGTCTAATATCAAGCATGATGTGATTTACATACTACATCTAGAACAAAGAGACATTTGATATTAACCAAATAATCCAAGCAAAGCCAGGTATTTTCATCAGTTAATGATAAATTTGCAAATGTATATAATTTACTTCTAAATGTCACAATATTGTAAGATAAGAAAATTACTAATGTAAGACCTGCAAAATTGCATTAATGTAAGAATATACACTGACAAAACAACTGATATACAATCAATGGTATTTTTTTACATTCTGACATACCTCACACAATTCCCCAATTTTGAATTGTTTCATTAACTCACGAGCATCAGTTGAATGGCCTACATCTTCAAAAGCTTCTGAAGCATCTTTTCCTAAAAATGTGAATTATTGGGTGTGTTGAATAATGCTCATAAAATAACTGACAGGAAAAGCATATTTTTAAGTATATTCTTTAAACATAACTAATTGGTATAAATTAATTAAGTAATCCATTCCACAGTGGTAGTATATCACAAGGTTTGATCAATATTCATACTAATAATTTGCTAGAAAAGAAAAAATGGAGATGAAAAATAAAAAGTTAGAGAAAGTTCTTGTAAAGTGTTTTTTATGAAGTTTTATATTATCAAAGGTTGGTAAAGTTATCTTTACCATTTTTAAATATTACAAGTTTCTCAGCTTTTAGTATATCTCACAATAAATATGTTTTACAGTTAAACATCACTAAGATCAACAGATTTCACTTTTGTAATATTAATACATCAAGCATGAAGTTTATTTACCAAGACAAAATACTTAAAAGCCTGTATTTTAATTTTTCAAAGTTGCAACTAATTTTATTCACAATATTAAAATGACATGGTCGTTTACCCACAGACTGTTTTTTCACTATTTTATTTAAGATTTTATTTGGAGGATCCATAATAAAAAATAAGAATATTTTGGTATCCACCATGGAGTCCTATGAGAGGACGCACTACAATGTCAAGCATGGACACTGCAGCAATGCCAGGGTTTCGTGAGCACTACATCCAAACACCAGCATCAGATACAATGTCCACAACACCTGTTGAAAACATCCAACACTGCTACTTGGTTGACCCTAGCTCAAGTGGACCACCCAATTGACCCAAGTGAAACCACCCCAAGACTGCCCATCTACAGAAAGTCAAGGCCAAAGTAGCATGTTAGGGTTGGACCCCTCAATCACCAGGATCCTCTTCTCCCCTTCACAGGTCACCACGCATGGCAAACACGTGGGTGGATGTTTAGATCCTAGAGGAGGTAAACTGAAAGAACAGAACCTTCCCTGGGAGGTCCCCTCACTGCAAGTAAGTAATTAAAAATCATGAATTCATATCCTACATGGAGCACCAAAACAAAAAAACATCTTAACATGAGTACTGCCAAATGAAAAGTGACACTTCAGCAGAATAGAAAAGTGGAAGTCGCATGTGTCAAGAAAATATGTCTCACTCATTGGTGAAGATTTATCACAAGAAGATTTGTACGTGAGGTACATTGGAACCGATCAATTCCAAATGGGTTGGAGATTCAAGGTTTGTGGTACGTAATAGAAAAACTGCATATAGATGGCAACACTGAACAAAAATAGCTATTTACATAAGAGAAGGTGATGTACTGTATTGGAAAAACAAATCGTAAAATCTCATTACTGTTTTACAAGAGGGTGGCAATTCATTCCTTCAAATGTATAGATGGGCTATTTAATCAAATAATCCATGTAACCAATAAACTATGAGCAGTGATTATACAAGTGTCATGTAAACTAATTAATTAATTACAACTAGGATTTTCAATTATTATTATTATTATTATTGTTTTCATTATTTCAGATATCCAAGCAATCAAAACATTGCTTTTTTGTTGTTGTTGTTATTATTATTTTTAAGCAGAAAACTAAATAAAGGGCTGTACTCTGCCCAGTTCTTGTCTTTACTTTTAGTTTATATTTCCACCAAACTTGCTCACCCTGGCTTTGTTATGGTAAAGCTGTCAAGATTATATGGTACTACCACTTTTCTTTTTCTTCTTAAACTTCTGGCAAGAATGAAAGCAACTGGCTTATTTTATCATTTTTTACTTGTATTTACCATGGTTTAGAGAACATTGTATAATTGAATCACTCAGTTGTAATTAATTACTGCAGCCAATAATTGCAAAATTAAAAACATTAATTTCTATTAACCCCTTCACATACTTACGTACATGCTCTTCAAGGGATGATCATTAAATGTTTTATTGCTATTAATTGTCCTTGACCTTTAGAAACAATCAACAACTTTTTGTTTTTTTAACTAAATTTGGCTTAAGAAGTGACTGTTCATTCTGAAAACCTTTTAAAAAAAAAATTGTCTTTTGATTCTTCTCTTAGTACAACACTTATATATACCACATCAAGACCCATCATTTTGATTCATATTAAAATGGAATGTGCAATTACAATGTTTATTAAAATATCTGTGCCACAGCTCTTCTTGTTTTTAGAATATGCAAACAAACAAAAAGAATACAGGCAAAATTAACAGTATGCACTTACAGTTATTTTGAAAAAGACTTAAATGTTTCATTGTTACATTCCAAAATCATAACATTAATATCTTTTAAAATTATGACTCAACATTATTAAATTTAATTGAATGTCTTTAAAGATACATGCATATGTATGTCTACATTAGGTTTAGATAACATTTTTTGTCCAGTAAATTCCAGTACACACTGTTAGGGAGGAGGAGATAAATATCAATTACTTTTCCTTTCAGCAAGTTAAAAAAATAAGTGCATTATAATAACCTTAACTTGCTGATATGATTGCACAAACACAAACACTTTGGTGATATCAAACAAGTGTATCACTGTTTCCAACTGGAAACATTTGACCTTGGAAAAAACTACATATACAAAGTAATAAATCAAATATATTTTACTCTTAAAACCATATAAGAAAGGTGGGTGATTATTCTACTTTTAAATTATACATTAGTCATATGTACATAATGTGCATGCAATTATTTTTCAACAAATTTTACTCTTATAAATTTCTAGACACACGTACACTTTCAGCATTTGACCTCCATAATATTTACATTTAAAAAAATGTAAATCGTAAAAGTTTTTGATTTATTGTTATTATTATTATTATTGAAATTGAAAACAAAATGATATTGTAATAAAATTCTTATGAGAACCTGCCAGGCATTAGAGTAAATAAAATAAAGTATCAAGTGAATAAAACCTATAAAAGGCACACATCCAGTTAGACTAGTGGAACCAGTACACTTCTAAATATATTCATTATTTTAAACTTTCCAGTCCTGGAAGAATTAACATTTACCAATATAATAAAGGTACATGACAAGACATAAGACCCATAGAAATGCTCTACAATCATCAAGGACTGCTTGAACAAAGTTCTTGCCCAGTAATATGCAAAGTTAACAAATGTTGATGGAAAACACAGATAGCAAGAGCTCTAGTGGTCTTTAAAGTGATACAATCACAGTGTGTACATACTTGTGAACCAGTACATTTTCAGAAATCTATCCATTACACAGCTTGTCTTTCCTATACAAGGAAAAATGCTGAATGGTGACCATATCACCTGCAAGAAAATACACACAGGACAGAAACTATCAGTCAAGGCCTTAATGTCATCTAAATTAGAGCATAAACCTCTACAGTTCCATTGTATACAAACTGCCATTTTTATCTAAAATGTGGTGAAAATTGAGGTTGAGAGCCTCTTTTGTTTTGGTTTACAACTACTTCCTTTGTTTTTTTATTTGTAAGAGGTTAAGAGGTTCATGGATCTTATCCTAGATTGAAGGAATAGGTTTCCATAAGGTTAATGTGATTCCTGTGAATGAGGATACAACTACATAATGGTTCTTCATCATAGCAGCAGTAAAGATGAAATCAACTGTTCACTGCTATAAGTGGTTGGAATGGATATAAGAATAAATGAGTAGTTGTCCATTAGCTTATCCATGAAGGGCAGAAAATTATTAACATGAGGGAATGATTCTGTCATGAGAACAGAGAGATCTGTCTGCACTTCCATTGTTACAACAGAACAAAGAGTAGCAGAATATCTTTGTTTTGGAAAATGGGTCACCATATTTGAGCCTCAGTATAAGAGATGTTAAAGTTTTACTTCCATGTACCTCTTTCTCTTCAATTTATTTAGAACCTAATCAAGAACAGCAAAGATGGAAACTGAAGTAGTTGAAAAAGTGAAAATATGACTATCACTTGTTGATGTAGTGTTGCTTGCCTGCACAACAGGCACAAGTTAAATGACCACAGCAAAATGTTTTTGAATGCCAAAGCTAGTGACAGTAAAAACAATGGAAAAGGTTAGGAATATATGGTAAATCTATACAGGTAGAACATCTTTTAAGAGGTCCAGTCACCATGCAGAGGTATCAACATTCAGAGGCCTACCTTTAGAATGGCTATAACTTCCTTCAAAAATGAAATGACACATATGACCACAGATAAAGAAGCACTACAATTTGCTTATAGAAGGGCTATGTCTTGTCTTAAAAACTATACTCATATATAAAAGGTATACAGACTGATATGAAGTGGTTAAAATCATCATAAATAAAGAATAGGTATTATTGTTGTTTGAATAAAAGAACTACACAGTTTCATAAGGTGAAACTTAGAATTAACATTTAGTTAAGTTCTCACATATTTAGGACTGCTCATATTTCTGTTGATCAGTATCAGTCAAACTATAAATATGTTGCATACACCAACAAAATGAATCTTTGAAACCATGCAGGATTCTGCAGAACTTCTATAACCAGTTAAAATACAATGCTCAACAACTTTAATATAATGATTACATTCTCATAGAAATATGACTAATTTACATAATATTTCAGTAACCTTATCACTTAATCACTTGAATTCTATATTTTAATATCTCATCCAGTGTAGCTAGTGATACAGTTTACCTAGCTATAATTGCATTAAAAAAGTAAATTATAATATATCATATAATCTACAGTGGTGGTTCCCAACCTTTTTTATGCTCTGCACCCCTAAAAAATTTTAATGTTTTCACACCCCTCACAGTAATTATTTATTTAAGAATAAAGGTGAAGGTGGCCAAAACAAATGTTATCTCGCACCCCTGGTTGGGAACCACTGATCTACAGTGATACAAGTTTAAAAAGTATAAGTTAAATACAAGTTAATATAATATATCTTACCTGCTTGTTCCAACAAAATTTCTTCACCACCAGGGTGCTGAAAAACAATATTTATTTTAAGTTATAATGTAGTTTAGTTCAAAATGCATTAACTACAACTATGAAAATTTCTGCCCTACAATGAAAAAAAGAATCCATTTATCATTCTGATCAGCTGCATTTATCACTTATCTACTAACTTAACAATAGCTTATATAATTATAATTAAAACCTGTGTAACATATCTGTTTAAGATATGGTGTGGCTGAGATTAAGGATCCAACGTCAACAGCTCATTACTAAGATAAGAAGCCTGGAAGTACAAGTAGTTCAAGGTTGATTTCGAAAGCAATAGACATATTCCTAGTTCAAATTTGAACTTTCACCTTTGTCAGTGTGCTTAAAAGTACTATAGCTTCCTCTGCTCTGATAGTAAGGGAGGCACACATAAATTATTTGGACACCATATAAATTACTATTTAAAAAAAAAAGATATTTAATACTTTCTTTTCTTCAAATATATATAAACATTAAAACTTGTGAGCATTGAAAATTGTTTTATACATAACTATAAAAAGAGGAAATATCTATACAGAGATTATATTTTCCAAATGAAAATTTTGTTGCAAGCATTTTATGTAAGATGTCACAGTTTCTCCCATTCTCCCCAAATCCAATAAATATCCTACCTGAATTATCACAGAAATTTTATGCTTGTGCAATTGATTATTAGAAATAATATAATGATTTACTCTTGTATTTAGTCAATATGAAATCAACAATTACAAACTACAAATAAAAATGCACATGGAGTATTTAAGTCTAATCATCCATCTCCACTTAAGCCATGTTTGTTTTAGCAAACAAAATAAAACTGTAATAAAGTCAGTCAAGAAAAAGACACTCAGATGTGATTATATTACAACAATTATTAGTAAAAAAGTCACAACTTTTAACTTGTACTTTTAAGCAACTCTGCCAAGAAAAACAAAACACACATGACTGTATTAAAATAATTACTAGTTGAATGTCCCAGCTTTTAACTTATACTTTCAAGCAACTCTGTGTAGGTGTACAATTTGTAATCTTATTTTTGGTATTTCTGCCAAATGAAAATCAAAGTATACAGGAAAAAAAGTTACTAAATATTATATTTGTACTCCATGTATAACAGTGTTTATTAATTTAACCACTACTACAACCTTATTGATAAAAGAAAAAGGAAGTTAAAGTTGTTTTAAAGTGCTGAAAGAATGATGTTTATTCTCTAAACAATAATACTATTATTAATATGGATTATGTCATCTCTCCTTTTACTAAATTTTTGTCATTGTAAATGTCTCCAAAATGATAATTAAATACACAAGCACAGAAAATATCTGCAGCAACATTAGATTTTATACATATGAGAACTTGTTGTTAATATAGAAATATGCTAGTTACTTCATTAGGAAATATTTTCATTAAAATATTTCTACAGTACATTTCATTTGAGTATTTACAAAGTAACTATACAAGCAACTACAAGATTATGATATTCATGTTTCTTTTTATATTTTGATACCTGTAAAATTCTATTCAGTTTTAATATTTTTTTCAGAATTTTTAAATAATATGTAAACAAAGTGTATATTTAAAGTAACAACTTGATGAACAACTTAAGCCACATTCATCAGGGGTATGAAATTCAGATCATAAAAGACACACACATATTCACTTTTTATGGGGAAGGAGGTTTTGAAAGTATCGAACTCTTCTGCTGTATTTGGCATTCTTGAAAGTTAATACAGCAAAAAATTATGTACTCAGCTGGTCAATATATAGGATTTATTATCCAATATAACCAAATATGTTTCTTGTTTTAAACATCTCACAAAATTATTAAATAAAACATAAGTACAAAATCTAGTTATTCTACAAAAACTCTTCAGAAAAAATACTGATTCTGTGATTATACGATTAAGCAAAGTACATGCTAAGCTGTTTCCACAGCCTATGAGAAATTTGAATAGCATTCTTCAGAATCAATATTGCTGATCTAATGAGCTGGTATTCATCATCAGTTGTTCATGGTAAATGATTTGTTATCCAAAGTGAACAAATATGTTCCATATTCAAAACTGGTACAACAATAGTATTTCCTTGTTCATATTACAAGTGAAAAAATATGACATCAGAAATCATAACAGCCACATAAATACCTCTTAACATGCTTTAACTGGTAGTTTATTAGAATATACATATATGTACCTTTATAGTCTTAATTTCTCAAACATATAAAGATACAAATACTGAAAGCTGTTTCACACACACATAAGGAAACTTAAAAATTACCTTATACATAAATATGCCATGTTTTCAAATAAAATTTTTCACAACACTGCTTTATAAAACATGTTTGAAACATAACATTTGAAATATTAAATTTAAGTAGAGAACAATTAAACTTTTTAGCTACAACTACATTGAAATCAAATATCAGGATCCAGAAAAAATAATACTAACATATCAAAATCGCTGGAAGTCTAGCCCTAGACCACATTATTTTTATTGTAAATGAAAACAGTTATGAATGTGAAAAGAAAAAAACATATATGATGTAGTTGATCAAAGTGGTACATAAGATTTTTTTTTCTTTTCTTTATTGTATTGGTAATGTAGTATTACTATGAGTTCAATTTTATCATTTTGAGCTCCCGGTATGATGATGAAAAGCTTACTATTTATATATGTATATTTGAACTCATAGTAATACTACATTACCAATACAATTTGTAATTCTAACAGTTATGGTTTAATGTTATAAAGGTCAAGTGTAAATCTTCATCTGAACTCACCTCTTCAATGAACTTAGTAACATCGTAAATATTGTAATGAATCAAAACCCATGTTGAGTTCTTATCATTGTGCTTTGCTATTTCTTCAAGAGTAAGTATTTTACAGCTCTGCGACTCTGACATGTCTAACACAATTTCTAACCAACACAAACAAATCTTCGAACCTCTAATTCAGAAACAGGAAGTGATGATTAAAGCGACCTCCTTTAACACTAAGTCCTACTACACCATCACTTCTACGATGTACAATGGCTCACGTGCGCTTATATCTATCTGCCTTATCTAGGATAACGTTAGATATGCCCCTATTGTTTCGTAGAAAGTTCAATACGCATTCGGAAGAGAATTAGCATTTATTTAATTTATCACTTCTGTCCAAAGAGCTAGGGTTTTGTCTTTTTTTTTTTTAATATGAAGCATGTTAATCGCCTTATTACTCAGACTAATGCTACTAAAACATGATCAACAACACTGCGAGAAAATATTTCCAGTTCATAGAATTTTGATCAAACCTATATAAATATACACACAGATAGATATATAGATGCTTCAATAGTATTTGTAATAGTTCTACCACTGTATCTTCAGTTTCTTACTTAGAAAAGTGCACTAATCGCAAATAACACGAAGTTAGACAAAATGTATTAATAAGAGCAAATTATGATTTATGTGACTTTTACTGAATCGCAACAAGGAAGGAGCTTTAAACGTAATGTAAACAAGGAGAAAAATCAATATTTATTCACTGCTTGAGAATAATTAAAGTAAATGGTGCACTTTTCAATTAATGGTACCTTTTGGTCATAGAATGAAAGTAATGTTGTATGTTATGTGTGTAATGTTATAATTTGTTAGTTAGCTATAGGAGCTAAAAGTCATGATGGTGTTGGATTTGGCCTACAAGATTTGACGTCGGATTTTCTCGTACATTCACGGATATATAGTATAAATACACGATAACTAAAAACACAATAACATTGTTTCTGGTTGATAGAGATAATTAGTCTGAGTATTTTCGTTTTATCAATGAAGTGGTGAAGAAAGTGAATCCTTTGTACTTATGAAGCGTAAATGTCATTATTTATAAATATGGCTACAAGTTTCGTAGTGCTCAGCTCGTAAGAAACGTTAAAGGAGAAATAAATCGATTTCTAATCACAATTTGAGCTGAAAGTTGCATTTTTATCACCAGATAATTTAAAAGAACCTGCCAATGAAAGAACAACATTATAACAAAGATGAAAAGGGTGGGATTATCATGGTAAAAATATAGAAAGACATCAAAGAAACCAAAACATTGGTGACAGAATAAAACATCTGAAAAATGAATTGTTAAATGTAAGTAATGAGCCAGACACACCTCTTTTTGCACAAGCTCAGGCGTTCCAGCAAGAAATTCCATTTGCTACAAAATGCAAAATAGAATAACTTATTTGATGTACAGAGTGAATAGGTGTAGTAATGGACGATAAGCCATCTGTTTTGCTGCCCATTTGAAGAATCCAGTTTTGGAACATTAATTAAGCAACCTTACAACTTAGAGCTACAAGAACTATCGAGCATTTTTAACTACCTTATTTTATATATTCAGTGAGTCGTACTAGAATGAAGTATCCAAAACAGTCTTTGAAGGAAAGAAGAGGTCTTAGTCGAATTTGCAGATTACTTGTAAAAGCTTACCCAGTTATCTTACCCCGACACTCCTCGTGAAGAAGCATGGATTCATAGGCAAGTATTAGATATTCGTGGTTGTTTAAGTTTAATGCAAGAGTTATGATTTAGATAATATAGATACTGTGTGTTAAATTTAGTTATTTTTAGAAGGGATAGCTTATTGCAAGTTTATTTACTTAACTGTTTATGAATCATACAGTGTGTAATTCAATAGTTATGAGTTGGTATTTGTTGTCTGTATTATTGTATCATGTTATTACAACCTTCTGAGTTTTACTAGTTGTTTTATTTTAATATTATTGTATCATAATATCCAGTAATGTGTGGAACATTCTAAACCTCTGCTTTAGTATAAATACATATCAAAAATTTAGTTTAAAAGATATATCTCGACTATGTTCAGCCATAAAGAGCATATAGTGGTGATTTTTAAAGTGAAATTATCACAATCTGCATTGTAATAAAAGAGTGCAGATGGAAGAATAATTCTTCTTGTCAGTTGTGTTCCAAAGAAATTGAATCAGCCTGTGTGGACTCTGATGAATAAGAAACAACTGTGTAAAACTGTGGATACAACAATGATAACCAACAGTGTAACGAACATTATATATGTTTGACTTGTTTTACTATATGATATTTTAAAGCAGGTGAGCTCTGTGTTATTTGTTTATTGTTGAAATTTATTGCCAATAAGTCTCAGACACCTAATGTAAAGAATTCAGCTCTGTCAGCAAGAGATGTACTTATAGACACCATAATAAATGAGATTATGAGAATTACCAATGATTCGTTCTAACTATATTTATGAACTATTATGTTTAAGCTCGACGTAGGTTTTTTTATTTAGCAGATAGACTATGAGGTTACATCTCGTGTGACTAGCTAATTTACAGGCTTTCAGAACATTAATATTTTACACTACATTTAGAGAAACGTTTTGTCAGTTTCATAATACAGATATATTCAAATTCCATGCGTTATAACTAGAAAGTCAGTTAGTGCTTCAGTACAACTGAAAACTTATAGTTGAACTAAACGATAGAAGGAAGAATGTATAAACTGTAAACAAAACTATGATAAAATAAAAGTATAATTTGCTATTTGAAACTCCTTTCCATTTAGAAAAATGAAGTGGTGACATTAAATCAGTTTGTATCCAATTTTTCATATCATGACTTTCATCTCTCTTCGTACACTAATACAAAAATTCCTTTAGTTTAAATACAGATGCCTTACAAGGAAATAAATTCATGTTTTGGAATATTCTGTTTGATTTTAACTAGCTTTCACCTCCAGTTCAACTTGTTTATTGACAATTTAAATACCAGTTAACTGCGATAATCTGTAACGTAACCATAATGTTCTTTAAGTAGGCTAAGAAGGTAAAATAGTTAAGTCACTAGTCTTCTGCAATTGACATTTTTGTTTTGCTACAACTGCATAAGATGACTACCATCTTCTAAGATGTTCAGAGAAATTTCCATGGAGAAATATACATTACTGTGCATAAGTGTTAAGACACAAGGACATTTTGTTATTCTTTCCATTTTTACTGTTAAATCTTCTATGGCATTACAGAATGTAAATTTTAATACTATGGTAAAGTTTTAATGAGCCAGGGTGATCATCATTAACTTTCTTTAGAATTCTTACATGGTTGTACCAAGAGCATGCCATAAGGATTCTGTTTTAAAGAACTTACTGATCAAATTTAAAGTCTGAACTAAGTGTAATGGTACCTCATGCAGTGTATTAATGGTATATAAAGAAGCTAGCAAGAGGCTAAAATATGGTACTATTATATGTAATAAAATCATTTAATAGCACTCCACAGATAAACCTTAATGAAAACAGTGTTCAACACTATAGATTAAGTTTTATTCTTATGCTACAGCTGAGAAAGCATAGGAGTATTGTCAGAAGAGCAAAGAATTCACAAAAACCTTACACGATGCTGGTTAGGCTCCCTGACAAATTGCTGCAAATGTAAAATGCTCTCTAAACACTGTAAAGTAACCCTAGATCGTGAGACCAAAATATGTAAATTTGAAAATAGAAAAGTAAGAGGTAAAACACTTAAATTTAATGATACTGGTGTAAAGTATCTTCATTTATACAGCTTTTGGGACAGAAGAATGACTGCCACTGATTTCAAGCATGACATGGACGAAAATCACTGAAAAGTGTACAGATAAACAGTATCAAGAAGACTCAACTAGAATGGAATATTTGGTTGTGTAGCTGTGAAAAAAACTTTTCTTCATTTCCAAATATGGTCAAGAGACTGAAATTTGCCAATAAGTACAAAACTGGACTGTTGGTTATTGGGAAGTAGTGTTATGGAAGGATGAGTACTAATTTAAAATAGTTAGTTCAAAGCATAGGTTGTATTTCAGGCATTGAAAAAGGTAAAAGATATTTCTCTCAATACAAAGCTCATGCCATGAAACACGATGGAGGTAATCTCATGATTTATGAGGGTCTACTGAGATGACAAGAGATATTTGGACTAGTGTAAGTACTATCATCATGGTATTTCCAGTGTTTTGCATATTATTGGCAAAGAATTCTACTTCCAAGAATATAATGATTTCTCCAATTTCGTTCCCTTGGCTATGGTTTCGCATGATAGTAAATAGGGACAGTGGGAATCTCGTTAATCCTTTCATGCGCGCCACTATTTCGATGACAAGACATTTGGTTACCTTAATAAATTATATGCAGTGTTTTGAATATTATTGGTAAAAGATTTTACTTTCAAGAATATAATAAACCTAAATACTCATCTAACCTATGCAGAAATTACGTAGCTAAGAAAAAATCTGCTGGAGTCGTTCATATAATACAATGGTTTCCATAGGACCCTAATCTGAATCCAATTGAGTGGAGAAAGATCATATGCTGTACTGAAATAAATCAATGACATGATTTTAGAATCCAGAGGGATGGATAATTTAAGCCGAAAATCATCCATTATGATGATTTTTGAAATTACTTTTCTCAAAAAACAACCAACCGGATAACTTCAGAAAAGAGTTTCATATTAGAAATTCAGCTTGCTAAGAAATAGAAAGCTTCTGTCTAGATCACTTTTAGGGGATCAACAAGGATGGAGTCATCAGCAGAAACACTTCACTACTTTCTCAAGACAAACTTCTTCAGCAACAAAATGCTCTCTGGCGACAAAGAAAAGACACTATTCTATATGTATACTATAGGCCCGAAAGAAAACAAACCACCAGAGTTTACTGTAATATTTTATTTTTGCATTAGAATAGTTTAAGAAACTTTAAAATCCAGGAACGGAATGGTGTTGTAAGCTAACTTTATAATTTTGCAATTTGTTAAACACTTAAATATAACCGTGGGTCATAATGACGATGTTGAATTAAGTATAGAAAGTTCTAAAAATTTGGTTCTTGTTTCAGTACATTCAAGGATAGATTATAAACACAACCTAGTTAAGAAGATAGTAGCATTGTTTCTAATCAATAGAGTGGATTAATAATATATATGTAAAAACGACTCGTTTGGGTTGAGAAAATTGTTATGTAGAGGAGCGAACAACGTTTCGACCTTCTTCGGTCATCGTCAGGTCGAAACGTTGTTCGTCCTTTTCATAATTTTTTTTAAACCCAAAAAGCCGTTTTTACATATATAGTTTTCTCTACAAGTGGGTTTTTTCGTCATCACTGAATAGAGTGGATTATTGGTAAATTTGATTTCGTTTTGGCTATAAAGTTGGCCTGGCATGGCCAAGCGCGTAAGGCGTGCGACTCGTAATCCGAGGGTCGCGGGTTCGCGCCCGCGTCGCGCTAAACATGCTCGCCCTCCCAGCCGTGGGGTGTATAATGTGACGGTCAATCCCACTATTCGTTGGTAAAAGAGTAGCCCAAGAGTTGGCGGTGGGTGGTGATGACTAGCTGCTTTCCCTCTAGTCTTACACTGCTAAATTAGGGACGGCTAGCACAGATAGCCCTCGAGTAGCTTTGTGCGAAATTCCAAAATAAACAAACAAGCTATAAAGTTGTACAAGTAAATTTATTCTTTAAGTTGTTGTAGTGCACTTTGCATCATTTGTAAACGTGACCTATAAGTTCCACAGTGCTTATGTTTGGGTAACACTGAATTCTCTCATTTATTTGGGATGAGCACATACAAGATCACCCTTCAATGTCCCTCGTGTAACGACAGGATCATTAACAATCACTTACTGAATTCCAGTTCCCTTATCAAGATCATCTTTAATCTTGGGTGGTGGTTAGATTGGAACATTCCCATGATAACTGTTCCTTTGACATCACCTCAGCAAGAGATCAATCTCTTCAGAGATGCCTTGCTTCGGGAACATGTTGCATATATCAACAGTCAGAAATTCCAGGGCCAAAAGACAAACAATGAGGCTTCCTTGCAAAATGTTTTGAAACTTCTTGCTGTTCAAAGGGTAATGTTTCATGGTCTGAACTTATTAAAAGGAAAACTGCCAGGTTTCAATTCAAAGATTCCATGGTAACATTTTACATTTCCCATAAAAAAGTATTTATCCAGGTCTTTGTTTTCGAACCTTGGATCTTCTTTCTTGGGATCTCTATCATATCACCCTACTAGCTTTTTACGTTCCAGTTGTGATAAATTTGGTGATAGCTCAATGGTCTTGACTCAAACAGTTTCTCCCAACAGAATGGCTGTTGCGTCATAAGGATTTCTGTTGGTTTTGCTCTCAGTTCAAAACACTGATTGTGTTGACTACTCATTGGAACACCCAATTACTGGCATTTTTTATATCCAATACCTCGCCCCTGGGCACTATCAATAGATGCATTCAGTTAAAATAGGATTACAAATCTATGCCTTTCCATGGATTCATATTTTACCCAAGATACTAGCCCTGATTCATTCCAACCCATTGACAGGTCCTCTTGATAGCACCAGATTAACAACTAAACACTGATTTTCAATATAGTACATTGCCTTTTTTCACACAAATAGTTATTATCGGTCAGTGTTGCCCTCTATATGCAGAAAAATGTTGTGTGCGTGCACAAGCCTCAAATCTCCCACATCTGTAATTAACTGATTCTAATGCATCTCGTCAACAAATCATCATGCCACAACCCTTCACCAATAAGACTTTCAACATACTCATTTGACACATGTGAGTTCTTCTATTCAATTCTACCAAACTATCATTCTTATTTGCCAGCACTTGTGTTTTAATGTTTAGTTTGTGGTCTCTTCAAGTGTATTTTTAATTTTTCCCATATCTTTGCATTCATTTTCCTCGACAAGTTTACTCTTTGTTATACAATAGTCATATTTATAACTTGTTGAGTTATCTTAAAATGAAAATATTTTATATTTCTACGCGCTTGCGGGTTTGTTTCTGACAACACAGTTATGTTTGGTTATCCATTTTTGTTATGAATTCTACATTACCACTTCAGAGGGTATATTGTTATATTTGCACATTTACACTGGCTTCAAGTTGTGGTACTCCACGGAAAAATTTTCATCTTTACTTCATCTGGAGATTGACTGACCGTTGAAGGAGATGTTATTCGTCTCCTTCATCACCTCAACTTTGGGGTATACGCATTTTGACATACAGCCTGACAAATTGGCAAAGATAAAACATTATATTTTTATGGTTTTTGAAAACTTTTAATATTATTATCTGTAGTCATTTGAGTTTTATAACTAATTTCGTTAGTTTATTCAATATTTAGTCTAATTCAGTTCAGAGATTATGTCTAGTTCTTTCCTTTTCCACTGTTGGTGTTACTAGGGGTCTTTGTTATTTTAGGATTTTCTGTGATTTTTCTACCTGTGATATCAATCATTTATTTAACTATATTGATTTTCTTCCATACATAACATTTTATATTTAGATACATACTATTTCATTTTATAAATTCCCATTTATTACATTTGCGTCATTATACTTATGGTTTGGTTAATATTTAATTTTAGAGGTCAGCGATATCCTTTGTCCTGCACTATTTGATTAGGATTAATATGTGTTTGTCATCTTCAGTTTACATTAAATATCTTGTTAGCTTATGCTTAATAAGTGTCTGTTAATTTCATACCATTCATTTTTTAAATTTATACTTTATGCATCTTATCCTTAGTTTCGTCTGTGTGGACTCCAGTAACCTGGGATCCACCTGCCTGCTGCTATTACTTTTCTTCCTCTATAATGGTTGAAACAATTTAAAATGGCCTAGATTTTGAGTTTCTCACCTTATGGATTGCATTCTAGCCCTCTAATGCCTAATATGCTTGGCCTATCTCAGTTTTTAATTGTTTGTTTTATATGCGTATCAAAGTATATTCCTTTTTCCTGACATTGTTTCTTTATAATTTTCTTGTCTCTCTAGAGATTGGATACTTGCAAGAATCGCAATATACATGCTCTACTTTTTCTACCTTAGTTTACCACTAGGCAGATTTTCTTCTTAGTTTTGTGCCCTTTGGATCTCTGTTAATCCTTTCAATTTTTCCCTCCCTAGTTTTTCAATTTCGTTTTACTTTACCTATTTTCTTACAGGTAATATTTATCTTCTGCTTCCTTTCTTATGTTTTGGAATTTTTGTCGAATAACTCCTTCTTTTTTCTTCCATATTGGGGTTTGCCAACCTCCATTCTTTCCCTCCATACATAACTTCTTTCCTTTTGGGAACTTCTTGGACAGTATGCTACTATAAGTTTTCCCTATACTGCTAGTAGGAATTTATGGTCAGATGTTTCTCCACTGTGTTACGAATTATAACTTATCCTGGGCGGTTCTCCGATTTATTATATTATGTTAGATACGTTAACGTATTACGATTTAGAGTAGCCGTAAATTTTATTTTAATTCAGAAGTTAATTGAATGTCGATATCTATTAAATTTATAATATTTGCCAACAAGATTCATACACACTATTTTCTTTCTTAACACAAATATATCTTAATATGCATACAATAATACAATTTATAATAACGGCTATTACAAACAGTTATTACAAACAATGATTTATATGCAAAAGCTTTACAACCTTACAAACAATACTGAGTCTTCCATCCGATCTGGAACTGAATATTTTATTGACGATTTACGAAGAGTGAATTAATTCTGTGTTAATACACAGGTTTACTTTATTTGATATGGAGCCAAATAGTTTATTCACACGTGAGCTTTTTCGAAGTTCTCGACAGTTCAGTTGACAACAGTATTTCACTTACATACATAGAACAGTGTCGATTCTTACACTCGAAAATATTCTACAAATTTAGAGAATAGACAAAACTTTTGCAATACACATTTAGACATTTATAAACCTATAATTAACGAAAACAAACATCAACATTAAATGTATACTAGTAAATCCGTTACAACTGATACATTTTTGTGGCTCCATTTGTACCTTTAGCATCATGCAAAGTAACAGATTTACCGTTATATGTTTATTTTAAGTATCTACGTTTTTTTCAGTTCAAAGCATATGATTTATATTGTTCGATGTACATTGCGTAAGTCCTGCCTCTTCTCTAAATTCATAGAAGATTCTTGAGAGTAAGAATCAACAATAATTGTTTTGCAAAAACGCTAGCATGTTTTCGAACATTGTTGAGCATTCGAGAATCTCGCCTTAAACTATATAAATCAACGTGTCATGAGAAATAATATTATTGGTCAGCTTCAGTGTATATACTATAAGCTTCGGAAGCTATAATTTTGATTAACGCTTGTTAAGTGGGAAACAACAGAATTTGACGAGGAATGTTCATAGATTTCGAACATTATAAACTATTCATCTTCAGTGAATTACTTCGGACGTCATTATTTCTACGAGGACATTAAATACCTTATTTATAAGCGGTGTGAAGCCAGGTACGAAAGACACTTAACTAGCTTAAGCGAGGTGTAATAATATCAACTCAACTTTGGGGAAAATTTTGCCTACACTATTCATTGGATGTATAGCATTAGTTAGCTACTTATAAAAGGTGGTAGTCTTATATCCAGTTTTAGACCTGATAGAAGACTCAGTATAGTTTGCAAGTTTGTAAAGCCAATATTATTTACAACTATTTATAATAGCAATTATTATAAATTGTATTGCTGTTTGTATATTAAAATATATATCTGTGAGAAATAAAGTTGTGTGTATAAGTCGTGTTGGCAAATATCATGAATTTGATATATATCGAAATTCAGTTAACTTCTAAATTAAAATTCCCGGCTATTGAAATCATAATAGGCAACAATTGTAACATAATAAATTGGAAACTCGTCAGAGATATATTATATTACGTAACAGTAGGGTGTCTGTCATGCTTTATTCTATTTTGTTTGTTTTGTTTTGAGATATTGTCATTTTTATTCTTTTACACGTCTGGCAATTTCCTTCCTTTACTTCTCTTCCACTTGTCCTGTATCCTCAATGCTGTGTGTGGTTCTGGATCAACTGGTCTCACCTCAGTAACTTTTTTGTCTTCTCCACTTTCATACGTTGTCTTTGATCACACTGAGTTTGCTATTTCGGCTTGTCCACATTACCCATTCTAATTTTCTATGTTTTAGGATGTTATTTTTTGGTTATTTCACAATGTGATTCAGTCCCTGTTTCGTGCCTTGCCTTTTGGACTTATTTAGTACCATATGTCTTTTGTGTAAAATTCGGTATTTTATCCAACTCTACCTTTTGGGGGAAATTTTGCCTACACTATTCATTGGATGTATAGCATTAGTTAGTTATTTCCAAATGGTGGTAGTCTTCACATATTCATATAGCCCTTCCATAGTCAGCTCAGATTTTCCAATTGGTTATGTTTTTCCTGTTCCATACCTTACATTCTTGTCTTTTCGGGGTTGGCACTTTTTTACACACCACTCTATTGGAACCATCCATTCATTTTGCTTAATTTTCTTCCTTCCCTCTTCTTCTATAAGAATTGACAGACTTTTATATACCCTATGATGTTGGATTATTTGCTGATTAGAGCTTGAAAGTTTCACTGCTTTAATCAATCATAAAGGTGTTGTGTTACACCAGGATAATGCACGACCCCATACAGCAAGGATCACATCTGCAAAGATTGAGGAGCTAGACTGGGAAAATTTCCACATCCTCCTTATTCTCAAGACCTTGCCCCATCTGATTATTCCGAAGTTTGCAGAACTATCTTGATGGAAAATAGCTTGTAACACATGAAGATGTCAAAACTACTCTATCTACATTCTTTTCCTCCAAACCCCAAGAATTTTATAGAAGTGGTATTCAGAAGCTTATGAATTGTTGGCAGGAAGTATTTAATAATAATGAAACATATATTATGGATTAAATAACATTAAAAGCATTTGAAATCCTTTCTCTTTTTCTGAAACTAAAACCGGACATTACTTAAGTAATGACCTGATAGAATCCATTGGTTCCCAATAGGTAAGGTGTAATAATTTTGATTCATTTATTCATTCTTCTGATAACAGAAACGCTGAACTCACGTATAAACTTAGGCTCACGGATGAATCTAAGTAATATGAATTTTTACCGCTATATTTGATCAAAATATAATGAGTTAAATTGTGTGAGAAACAAACACATATTATGAGTTTTGTAAATCCTTGAATTCCTAAGAGAGTAAAAGTAACACTCCCTCTACATCAAGAAGTAAGAAATGGGTAGATACAACTATTGAGGAAATGTGCATTTTTTTTTTACTCTGATGATGTTTATGCCACATGTAATAATGCATGCGTTGACTGATTATTGGAAGAATCGTTTTTTTATAGGAACTCCAAATTTTTCAAAATACATCACTCTAGATCATTTCAGGGAGATACTTAGATATTTGCCATTTGCAAGTAATGAAGAAACGAATGATTATGGAAAGTTCGAGAAGTGTTTACAATGGTGAAGAATAAAGCTAAGGAGTCTTCTTCTCTATTTCAAAAAGTAGTTACTGATGAATCTTTGATTCTTTTCAAAGGTTGCATTGTTTTCAAACAGTACATTCCAAGCAAGCGCCATAGATTTGGAATAAAGACCTTTGTATTATGTGATTTGAGCCAGTAATTGTAACAGATATGATTATCTATTCTACAAGTGATGTAGATCTCCTCAAAGATCACCAATTAGGATTTTCAGGATCGGCTATCAAGCAGTTGATGAAAGACTACTTTGGAAAAAAGTCATATTTTATATACTGATAATTATTATACAAGTCCAGAATTATGCAGTTTTCTTTTTAAAAATAAGACTGATTTTTATGGAACAGTTAAAACTAATTGGAGGAACATGCCTAAATTTGCTCCTCTGAAGAAGGGAGATGTTGAGACCAAGAAGCAGGGGAATATTTTAGCACTTCAATGGAAAGACAAACGCCCTGTTACTTTGCTTAGTATAGTGCATAAAGGTGAAATGAAATACAGTAGAAAATATTATTACAAAACTAAACAGCCAATTATCAAACCCAATGTGTTTTTAGATTACACTGTCAACATGAGACTAATTAACAAAAGTGACATGCAAATTGGACAAATTGATTGCCTTCATAAATGTGTAAGTGGTTCAAGAAGCTCTTTTTTTGCCTAATTGATATCTCAATTTTAAATTTTTATATCATGTATCTAGTGGAAACTGGCAAGAAGCCATCATTGAGGCAGTTTAGTTACAATGTAATTTACCAGTTGTTGGAAAGGTATGGAAGGGTGACAAGGCCTTTCTCTGGAAGACATAGCCTTAAGTGTTCCTGATAGACTTATTAGAAAATAAGCATTTTCTTGGTACCTTTTATAAAACATTCAGTTTTCAGGAGCTAGAACAGTGGACAAAGACAATATCACGCATGTATGCATACAGCAAGAAAATAAAAGAAGTGAAAGATGGTGACAACCTGGTGTAAAGAATGTAAAGTAGCACTTTGTATTGGAGAATGTTTTCTTTATTTTCATACCCTAAAAAGCATTTGAACTTGTAATAAATAAGTCTTTATTATGCTTTTATTTTCATTTTCTTTCATATTTTGTTCAAAATGCATAATAAAAATGCTAAAGATTATTTAAAAGATTTTTTCCCAATTTTTTATGTTTGTGGTGAGCTGCCACCTGCAATATTCCTGCTGTTTAATGAATTAAAACTTTTGGAAAAATAATTTTTTATTGAATATCAGGCAATTTCTAAATAATTAAGCTTTCACTTGTTGATGTAGTAAATTCCATACAATTTAAATAATTACTTTTTAAGTCTATTCAATTTTTTTTGCCAGCTATAGCATGTAAACATCTATTTTGAATTGTTATGTCTTTGAAGTGACATAATATATAGTGACTCTTATTTTGAATTAAGCACAAAGCTACACAATGGGCTATCTGTGCTCTGCCCACCACGGGTATCGAAACCCAGTTTTTAGCATGGTAAGTCTGCAGACATACTGCTGAGCCACTGGGGGGCAATATATAGTGAATCAGTATCGTTCTTTATATCAAAACTCATTTATCTTTATCATGTTTAGCAACTAAACCTGAAGTATAAAATGGGCTTGTGTTAATTACCAAATGATAAATTGAAATTGTTATGGCTATTTTTTTTGTAACATTTTATTTCCAAGATAAGGATAAGATATTTCTGAATGTGTATGTTCAGGTTAGTTGCTTACTTTGTATTGTTATAGGTTTTTCAAAAATTCAAGGTACTATATAGAATTTTAGTTTGAAACAAGCATTAACCAAAGAAGTATTACTTGTTTTGAAACATTATTGTAATACTAAAAATACTGCTCTTAGTATGGTAAAATATTATTTGGCTGATAAAATCTGCTGTCACCAATTATTATTACACTGTAAAGTTGTAGTATTAAAAAAAAAAATTCTTGTTTATATCATAATATTCCACTCATGCAGATGCCAGTTATAAAACTGTTCAAAATTAACATTAAAAAAAAGTACAAAATTAAAATTCAAGTTACGGCTTACAGTTTATTTTATTTGTTTATGAATTGTTTTATTAAAACTCAAGTTGTTGGAAAGAAATGTTGATCAGAATAAGGAATTGAATATTATGTCATTCAGTGTGTTGCTGTTAAAGTACAAACAGGTTAATTCAACTTTGAAATGGAGCCATATCATGCATGTTTTGTATGATAAAATATGTCATATCCATTAACTAACTACCAGATGTAAGTGTATTTTTAATAAGTCTTAGTATAAATACTTCTCTATGATACAGTAACTGCTCTCCTGACTGTTTCAGGAAGTCCATTTTCTTGAAAATAATTGCCAAATAGTTTACAGATTTTTCATTGTTGTAGAAAGTATTATGCCATTTGAAACTAGCATAACCTTTCATCCATGTCTCCACTTGTAATTGGTTCCCAATATGCATTCTTCCTTGTTGTCGGTTGCCCTTACACCATGAGGTCTAGAGATATTTCATATAGTAAGGATAACTTCTAATTAATCTTTTGAAATCTTATGTCCACTTGTTGTTTACAACATTTCCTCTTCTTTCTTCATATTTGGAGACAGTTTCACACCTTTCATTAACAAACTGGGTTGAACTGTTAAAACTGTACAATCAGTTTTAATCAATTAAGGAACATGTCCATGAGTTCACAAGTTTATTTATGGACATGTTCCTTAATTCATTTAAGAAAATGGGACATTCTCAAGTGACATTTACTCAATATGTACAGCTATCTTCTATTTCTGTTATTTGATTAACCCATAGTTGTTCCTGAAATTTGGTTGGATTTGAAGACTCATTTGTGAGGCATTGTTTCCTTGATGTTTTAACAACTGTTTATTCCTTACAGTATGAGCATCAATGGCCAGATTTACTACAGGTATAATAGTTTCCCCATTCTAATATTCTTTGGGAGGAATTCTTATTCTGTACAAGCTTTTGACTACAGTCATATTTGAAAGGTATATAGGTTGGTTTATTTCTTCCATTCTGTATCACTTTTAGTTCTTATAAATTAACAGCAGAAATTAATGTTTCAACATTACTTGACCTGGCAATCTCAAACTCTTAAATGGTATTTTTAACTTTTTATTTGTAACTTTAAAGGATTCTAGTTCCATTCCCAACTGAAAAGCATCCTTTATTGGTATACACTTACTTTGTTTCAGCCTAATTCTCATATCCTCATCTGTTAAGGTATCTCCAAATTGGTCATGTGCCAACAAATTTGTGATTTTTCAAATAAAATCAAGATAAGGCAATTAAGAAAACATTTTTAAATTGTATACAAATTTGGTTAAGTTCTCTTTTTTTTCTTCTTTATTCTGGAACTTTGTTTTGGATATTTCTTTCTTGAAAGATGCTCTAAACCAGTTGTGTGAGGCAGCTAACAATGGTTTATAGTTATTGTGGGTTTGAGCTGGAGAGCTTGTGTTCACCATTCTACCTGTTCACTCTTGAAATGATTATGAAGTGAAGCTAGGTATGAATCCCACAGTTCCAGCCTATCATAATTTGTTGATTTTGCAACTGAGCAATTATGAATTGTCCAATGAAATTCTGGAAGTAGACTTGGAAATTTCATCGCTAGAATAATCCAGGAAGGCCCTTTAGTGGCAGGTGTAAACCAAATAAGTTCTCTTATTACATATCTGATAGTAGATAGTGTTTTCAGTTGGAACTCTTAATAAATTTCAGAAGGAGGTGTGGTTTGTTTAATCTTTGCATTTAGTGATTTGTTTTCCAAATTTTTTATTCTGCCAGCTGATGTTATTTCTACCTTCTTGATGTTTTTCCTTAACTTTTAACTTTGTTGTTCTCTTCTATCTTGCTCTTAATTTCATTGATGTACTTTTTTTACTTCGTCAACATCCTTCTGCAATTTTTTCAAACTTGTTGCATTAATCCATCTGTACATCCCTTACAGTTCCTCAGTTTGGTTTTCAATCAGGTTTATATTATATTTTAATTTTTCTTTAAATATTATGTTTCTTTCTTTCTTTTAACTCATCTCTTCAATTCCTATTAAGTTGTTGTTTTATCATATTTTAGATTTCTACAATTTCTTTTTTGTCTTCTCTTACATTGATCTTTCTGTATTCTTGGTCCTCTCTTTACTTTCCATCTTACTCTTTTGTTCACATTTTATGTCATGTTTCTTTAACCATCTAAAGTAATGGTACACTTTCATTGTTTCACCTCATGACTGACATGTTCAGCAGTTGAAATTTAATTGAAGTTTTATTTTATTTTCATCGAAATAATATTCTAATCTTAACCACAAGTATTATCAATTGTTCTTTCAATGGCAGGTTATTTTAAATTTACTGGTTAAAATACTGTGAGAACAAATTACTGTACTTCCACCTTTATCATTTCCACAAACTCAGACAATTACATATTGATGTAACTTGTTCAGTATATTAAAAATAATGTTATCTAACTAAAAACAATTAAATTGCTTGTTCAACATAATTCAATATGCGTAATAACAAACACAAACATTTCATGAAAAATACTGATTGATTTCACTCTGTCTTAAAAAAAAAATTCTTCACTTTCTCAACTATCACATATAACTTCAAATGTTCTAGAACACAATGTATTATTCTTAGACTTCTCTATATGTTCTAAGCCACTCTTATTATACCTTCTAATCTTAATGTCATCAGTAAAAGTTGCAGCTCCCTGTAGTTAACATTTAGAATGTAAAATTAAAAATAATTTATAACAATATTTTTATCTGCAGTGCTACTTTAAAGAGTTTTCATTGTTAATCTGAAATGGATACTTGGTAAATGAAATCTCTTATAGTGTTAACTTTACATATATCTATATATAATTTAAGAACAACAGGGGCTTGTTAGTCTATCTAGTCTGTTCTATTCACTATACTAAAAACTAAAATGCTTAAAGCCAGTCCTTACCATTCAAATATTTATAAGCCTTCCATTAAATTAAGTGAATCTGCTACATCTGAAGACAACCCAATCCAAATTTCAACCACTCCATTCAAAAAGTAAAGCTATCTTATATAAATATGACTCCCACCCTACTAAAAATCACATTTGTGTTTCATGGTCTTCTTTAATAATCTTAAACACCTGAACAAATTTTAACTCATCTTATTTCAAGAGAAAGCAATTTCATCCTTTTATGATAACATTTCCATCTCAGGTATCACACTAGTAGCCCTCCTCTGAACTCTTTCCAACAGTTCTATATTATTTCTATAGTATGGAGGCCATGAATGAACACAATCCTACAATAACATTATAATAATTTGAGAATTTTATTAATTGTTTCTGAAATCATATTTGACTTGCTTCTTGTAACAGCACATTGCTTAAATGGCTTAAAAGGCTGATCAATCAGAAAGCCAATATTCTTTTATTTGTTAACTCTGTCAAGGTCATGCCCACTACAATACTTGTAATTCAAGTTATGATGTCCTGCATACATTAAATCAATTATAAGTCAAAGCCATCTGCAACTTATTTATTGAATCCAACAAATAATTCAGATTATTTTGTAAAACATCCTTTTCTTCATTGCTAGCAACAACCAAAACTTCAATATATTTAGCAAATTTAAATATTTGATTAACCTTCCGTTTATCTATGTCACTGGTGTAAATAAAAACAGGAAAGGTTCTAACACTAAGCCCTTAGATATCTCACTTGTGACATTAATCCAGTTTGACTGAACTCCATTTATCACA
The DNA here is from genome assembly GCF_004210375.1 of Tachypleus tridentatus. Lineage (NCBI taxonomy): Eukaryota > Metazoa > Arthropoda > Merostomata > Xiphosura > Limulidae > Tachypleus > Tachypleus tridentatus. The sequence continues at coordinate 57,617,701 of NC_134835.1, read as the reverse complement.
ACTGTCTGTTGTTGTTTTTTCCCATTTAGCTAGTTTTCTATCCAATTTGCTAATTCCCCACACCTTTAGAGACTCTTTTACAAGGCTTTTATGAGGCACCCTATCAAATTCTTTTTGAAAATCCAGATTCATCAAATTCACACCCATATCTTCATCTACCTAAGCAGTGACCTCTTCTGAGAACTTCAAAAGATAGTTAAGCAAAATTTTCCCCTAGGGAAGTTATACTGACTATCCAACAAAATATTAAACTTTTAAATGACTTTGCAAAGCATTTTTTATTTAAAACTTTTCCTGACACTGATATAAAGCTAATACATTTCAAATTACTTAGAATTTCAAACTTATTCCATTTCTTGGAAGTCTGCAAGGGTTTAAGAGACTTGGCTGATTATTCTCTAGTTGTCTTTTTGATTAGATGACGACTTAATATTTTTTTTTCAAACAAAAGCTGGATTATTTTTACCAGAGAATTTGAGAACTTTCTCATAAGAATTTCATCACGTGAAGGCTATTGCTAATAAGATTGACTTTATTCTCCACATGTTTATTAGTATTTGTATATTGCTACCTGATTATGAAAACATTTGACGCTCTTCTAACCCATTCTTTTCACTGGAAACTCTCCATATTTATTCGTATCATGCATTTTGTCTCTTTAAAATAATCGAATGTTTCTTTTCGTCACTTAAAAAATATCACATGATTTGATATGAATTAGATTATTGTCTATCTAACCAAAATTAACTAATTTATATTAATGTCAATTGTGAAGGGTGTTGGTACATTATGCTGGCGGAAAGTTCAACTTCTCTATCTGAAAGAAGCTTTTTCGTGATTACGAAAAAACCCACTTTTAGAGAAAATTATATATCTACCTCTACCAGCCGTTTTTTACATATATGAAAGAAGCTTTTGACTTGTACAGAATTTTATTATACCAAAAACATGGTGTTTAATTCTTAATTGTACTCAAGCTAGAGTTGTAAGTATACATAATTTCAGCGTGAAGAGCCACTTTTTCATTTTTTAACAAAAAATTAATTATAACAGGTTATGTCCTAAACGAATAGAATTTTGTAAAACAAGAATAGTATAAAGGGGATTTAAAAAACTTTTTTTTAATTTAGTATAGTTTAAACTATTGTACCATCAGTAACCAGAGCAACAAACACATTGAAGTTAGTTTTAATAGGCTAACACCAGGATTCGCTTGTAATTGAGCTAACTGCGTATTTTTACATTGTTTTAAATCCTGATTTTTGTTGAATTAAATAGAAGAAAAAAGCTGCATTTAATCATCTTCAATGAAATATTATATATTGTAAATTTTTTATCCTTTCAGAGATATAAAAGAAACATTAAAAGTTAATTTGTCAAAAGTGAACATATGTCACAGAATAGTATATTATAGTACAAAAAATAACTTTTGAATTAGAAATAAATTTAACAACCAATAATTTTTATTATTTTGTGAATTTTGTATTCTATATATTGATACTGTCTTCTTTTTAATCGCAGTTCTAAAAGATGAAATGCCAAATCTCGAATTTGCATAGATGTACCTCTTGAATAAGCGTAATGAAATACAAAATATTTACTTTAAAATATGTTCTATTTAAAATATAAAATGATGCCCCTAGGTGGCTAAGTTTGTGTTTATCTGTGTCACTCTTTCCAGTTTTGGCTAATTATAAATAAATATAATACTCTTCGAAATTGGGTTTTGATAGTTTTCTGAATTTTAAACATTATTCAGAATCTATGTTTATTATTTGTATAGTGAGCAATGTGTTTTACCTACACTTTTACGCGAATAATCCAGTTAGTATATTCCGGTTCGCTGATAGAGAGGGCGCTGAATTATTCGAGTACCAACATATATAAATATAATGTCATCTCGGCAAGTATCACTGGACGGTAGTAGTTGATGGATTAGAGAGATTGCATTCCCCTCCTCCCCATACATATACACTCCCTGATTCCACGAAAGTTGTATAACTTAAGAGATAAATTTGATGCCTAGCTGTTACTTTACAGTATTAAACAGATGTGAGACCGAAGTAAAAATATGTATTTGGAACGGTGCGTTGGCCTTGTGCACTTTTTGCTCGCATCCTCACGACGGATTAAATCCAAGTTCAAAATTGGAATACTGAAATATTCAGGCCCATGATTTTAAGAGATCGTGAATGGCAGTGTTACAATGTTCTAGTGTTAACAAGCCCAGAATTATCAGGTACCACAAACCATGTGAAAAGAGGGTTCATACTACCAAAGTACATTTTCGTTTTAGCCCAGAATTATCAGTCACCATGGATATTGTGAACAGAGGTTTCATATTACCAAAGAACATTTTCGTTTTCGCCGATATCGTTGATTTCAGTGTTCAAGCTAATCAGTAACTGGCACTATGGCTACAACTCACTTCAAACATGTCATTTGATAATACTTATGTTTTAACATTTGTCGGAAGAGATAATAAAGCTTCAAATGTTACTGATATTTTTGATCTTACTGACAACATTTTGAAAGATTGAAAGTGAGCACAAAACAGCTTAATTCAGTATTTTATCATATATTTTGTAAACTTATTTTCACAATATTAGTTTAGCCTGTTTAGTTAAGTACAGTTCTCACTGGTTATAACGCCGTCGCTTATACCACGTGTCTTCCATCCTACTTTGACTTACAGAACATTGTACTATAAACGATATTATGAATGTCAGAAAGAATAATTTCAAATAATTTATTCAACAATGGCTTGGCGATAAGTCTGAAGACTTATGACGCTATAAACCTGTTTACGTATTACAATTTCAAATAACCTAAAACTTGGTTAAATTGTAATTTGGATTTAGGAGTTAAATATTAGGTTGAGGAATAATTCGTGAGCGTTTTTAAATAATTTCATTTAAGCATTACATGCAAGACTATACAATACTTCAATGCATGAACACATTACACCCAAAACATTTATTATGATACTTTATTTCATGTAATACCTAGGTATATAGTATGCATTGTTTTAAACGAAATTGCACGAAATTAAATGCGAAAAGCAGATGATGTCGAAAATGCTCGATTTTGTCCACTTGACATTCCATTTAATGAGCTGAAAATGAAAGCAAAAATTAAAGACATATGAAAATCAAACGCACCATCTATTAGAGCAAAAAATTATCTACCAAATGACATGAAATATTTTGCGAAAGCGTTTCATTTATGAATATATTTTTTTAACTTGAAAAAACGCTCACGAATTATTCCTCAACCCAATAAAATATCGATATGTATCCATTTTATGATACTTGTCGATAAGATTGATACACACAATTTGTTTTTCGTTACAAATGTACCTTAATATACAAACAATAACACAACTTACAATAACGGTTATTACCATAAGGATCTATTTGCAAAAGTTTTAATAATTTACAAACAATATTGAGTCTTCTTTCTGGTCCGGAACTTTCTTGATGACTTATCGAGAGTCCACGATGAGCGAGTTAATTTAGAGATGATGTAGGAACAATTCACTTAATAGAGAGCTAACTAGCTCTGTGTTTTGCGTTGATCAAGAATCGAGTTTTTCACCGCTGAAGTTATATCACGTCTTACGATGTCCGATGTGAATCCGCTTAAGATAAACGGTTTGTAATGTTCAAAATTTATAAACCTTCTTGGTCAAATATCTAAAGTTCTTAGTTAATAAACGATAATCACAGTTATAAGTTCCGAAGTTTATTGTATACCAAATGTAGCAAACCTATAATACATTGTTTTTTGAATTTCGCACAAAGCTAGTCGAGGGCTATCTGTGCTAGCCGTCCCTAATTTAGCAGTGTAAGACGAGAGGGAAGGCAGCTAGTCATCACCACCCACCGCCAACTCTTGGGCTACTCTTTTACCAACGAATAGTGGGATTGACCGTCACATTATAACGCCGCCCCCATGGCTGGGAGGGCGAGCATGTTTGGCGCGACGGAGATGCGAACCCGCGACTTTCAGATTATGAGTCGCATGCCCTAACACGCTTGGCCATGCCGGGCCCCTGTAATGCATACTGTCTCTTAGCTCGTCACGTTGGTTACATTTAGAGGCTTTAAAATTTTTTAGACATTTAATTGTTGTTGTTGTTGTTTTGAAATAAGCACAAAGCTACATAATGAGCTATCTGTGCTCTGCTCACCACTGGTATCGAAACCCGGTTTTTAGCGTTGTAAGTCCGCGGACATACCGCTGAGCCACTGGGGGGGGATAGATATTTAATCCTGTACAACAATATAGACTATTTTAATTTTTTTGTTATATATTTATTCTAATACATACATTCGTTTTATTTTAATGCATTTAACGTATATTGTTGAATGTGTGTTGCTCAAGTCCCACCTGTTCTGTAAATTTGTAAAAGATTCTCAAGAGTAAGAATCAATAATATATGTTTTACGAAAACACTAGAGTATCTTTGAATACTGTCAAACGTTCGAAAACCTCGTCTAATGAGTATAAAAGCTACCCATCGCAAGACGCCGGGAGACAATAATGGAATATTGTTGGTCAACTACAGTCAGTATACTACAAGTGTTGGAAGCTATAATTGTGATTAACACTTATTAAGCGTGAAACTACAGAATTTCACGTGGAACTTTTACACATTTTGAACATTACAAACTGTTCAACTTCAGTGAATTACTTCGGACGTTATTATTTCTACGAGGACATTAAATACCTTCGTCGGTAAAAGTCAGCTTGAAAGTATTGTGAGGCCAACCAAAAAGGAAAAAATGGCAGCTAGCTAGCTTAAGTGAGGTGTAAGAATATCAACTCAGAATTAATTTGCTCGTTGTGGACTTGAATTGTCGATAAAGTATTCAATTCTAGACCGGATAGAAGACTCGGTAATTTTGTGATACCCTTCTATACAAACCATTATTTGCAATAACTATTTGTAATAATCGTTATCATAAATTATATAAGTTATGTTTATTTTTAAATATAAATCTAACTTAAACAAACATGGATATTAAAATAGATAAACAAGATAAAAATCCACCTCAAACCGGGTTTCAATATTTATGGCGAACACAGTACAGATAGAGCCCATTGAGTAGTTTCGCTTAACAACAGTACTTCGAGATGTGAGCGGGCCCGGCATGGCCAAGCGTGTTAAGGCGTGCGACTCGTAATCTGAGGGTCGCGGTTTCGCATCCCCGTCGCGTCAAACATGCTTGCCCTTTCAGCTGTAGGGGCGTTATAATATAACAATTAAACCCATTATTCGTAAAAGAGTTGACAGTGAGTGTGTTGACTAGCTGCCTTCCCTCTCATTATCCCCCCAGTGGCACAGAGGTATATCTTGGGCTTACACATCGCTAAAAACCGGGTGTCGATACCCGTGGTGGAAAGACCACAGATAGCCAATTGTGCAGCTTTGTGCTTATTTCAAAACAACAAACAACAATCTTCTCCTATATATTACTACTAAAGTAGGAGCGGCTACTGCAGCTAGTTCTCGAATATATTTGCGCAAAATTCAAAACAAACATAGCACAGAGTACGTGCGCGAGTAACCCAGCAAATATCTGATCCCTTTGTAGTACTTACACTAGCCCTTACACGGCAGCCATCATCAAATGATGTTGCTACTTACAACATTTTTTACAACTGTTTGAGGGTTAATATTATCCCGAAACAACAATATAACATGCTCTAGAAGTACTAAGAGATATTGACGTCTGAGAAAAATTATTAGGACATGGTGCTGTTTAACTGTGCAGTAATGCAACAAAAGTTTAATGTTTATGAACATTAAAAATAATAACACATAACTCAGAATCGTACGGTAAATAGTAAAAATACTGATAATTTAATGAAAATGAAACCAAGTTAAATAGAAAAAGAGATAAAATATCATACTAAATGCAACTCGTGCTACTAAATTCGTCACGTGAACAGTCGGTTTGTTTTTGAATTTCATGCAAAGATACTCGAGGGCTATCTGCAACAGCCGTTTGTTTGTTTTGAATCTCGTGCAAAGCTACTCGAGGGCTATCTGCGCTAGCCGTCTCTAATTTAGCAGTGTAAGACTAGATGGAAAGCAGCTAGTCATAACCACCCACCGCCAACTCTTGGTCTACTCTTTTTACCAAGGAATAGTGAAATTGATCGTAACCTTATAACGCCCCCACAGCTGAAAGGGTGAGTATGTTTGGTGTGACGGGGATTCGAACCCGCGACCCTTGGATTACGAGTCGAGTGCCTTAACCACCTGGTCATGCCGGACCTCAATAGCCGTCCCTAATTTAACAGGGTAAGACTAGAGAAGTGCAGCTACTCATCGCCATCCACCACCAATTCTTGGGCTACTTTGTTACTAACGAGTAGTGACGTTAACCGTCACCCCATGGCTGAATTAACAGGGTAAGACTAGAGAAGTGCAGCTACTCATCGCCATCCACCACCAATTCTTGGGCTACTTTGTTACTAACGAGTAGTGAGGTTGACCGTCACCCCATGGCTGAATTAACGAGCGTGTTTGGTGTGACGGTGATTCGAACCCACGATTGCCAGCCGAACGCACTAACAACTTGGCCGCGTCGGGCGTGAACAGACAGAAGTGATAAAGTTAAATCGTTATTACTAGTCGAAATTTATATATGAAAATAAGGTTTGAGGAAGTTTACAATAATATCTGAAGAAAAAAAAGTAGTGAGAATAGTAAATATTATAATTAAAGTAAACAACAGAAATTAATCACGTTATACAAAATTAACCTAACTGAATGTGAAACTAATGGTGACGTCAAACTGCCGTAGTTCAATATTACGTAAAACAAGTTTTAAAAATTAAAGTGTACGTGAAAGTTTTGATAAAACTATTAACACCGTGTTTTAATTACTTCAATGGTGTTGTTCAGAACAGCGCAGCTCGATGACAGTACCAGTATAAGAGTTCAGAAAGATCACAATTAAATAAAAAGTATTTATTTCAGAGAATGTGTAGAATCTCACAGCGATGTGTTGTTTTTTCTTTTTGCAAAGCCACAGCGGGCTATCTGCTATGTTCACCTAGAGCAGGGGTTCTTAACCAGGGGTGCCCGCACCCCTAGGGGGTGCGAAGATGCCCATGAATAATTAAAGCAAATCTATATTTTTACATAAGAGTATGCTTTATATTTTTAGCTTTTTTTATATTTAAGTTTCCAGGGGGTGCGAGAAATGATTACTGATTTGAAAGGGGTGCAAACACTGAAAAAGGTTAAGAACCACTGACCTAGAGGAATCAAACCGCCTAATTTTAGCATTGTGAGTCCAAAGACTTACCGCTGTCCCACCAGAGGAAGACCAATGGCGCATCAGGTAAGTTTACAAAGCTACAACACTAAAAACCGTTGTTTGATACCCTCACTGTACAGAGAGTAGATAGTCCTTTGGTTTTATTATTTGTTCCTCTAGCAATTAGAGTTAACTAAACTTAGTAAGATTGGGAACTAAAATATTAGGTATAACCTTTTAATTTTAGTTTTAATTGTGTGACGTATAGTATGACGTTAGATTAGACCTGGTATGTATAATTGTTCTTTAGGCTTAATTATAATTCATTGTGCATTGAGATTGTGAGACAAATTAAATACAATTTTATTTAACAAATACGGTTAAAACTAGTTAATTGTCAACTTTACGCTTAACAGTGTTAACAACGAGCTACTGGTATTTATTTATAGTGTAGAGTGTTTATATTTTTTATACAAATAATGCAAAGTTGAAACGAGTTCGGGGATTATGCGTTCACAGTTTGTTAGGTGCGTTAAGCGCGACAAATTGGTTTTATTTGGGAACTCTGAACTACTACGCACTTTTAAGGAAGCCAGTACTAAGAAAGTTAAGTTTATATACATATATATATTGCAAGTTGGAGAAAAAGTTCAGGAAATGGTAAAAAAAAGTATAAACTGTGGGAAATGACAGTAGGACCTCAAATGAAGCCTAAACTTTTACATGCAAAAGAGACGTAAGTTAAGATTAACAATGACATTCACGAAGGTTAAAAGTAACTGTAAAAACCCTATTATGTTCAATAACATATTTCAGCCCTTGACTTATGTAGACGAGGAACTATTGGAGAAAAAAACAACAAAAGGAACAGAGAAAGATGTGGGGGATATAACTCGTACAGCAAGAGATATAATCAAGGAGACTGGCAATGATGCAGTCCACTGTGTTACGAATTATAACTTATCCTGGGCGGTTCTCCGATTTATTATATTATGTTAGATACGTTAACGTATTACGATTTAGAGTAGCCGTAAATTTTATTTTAATTCAGAAGTTAATTGAATGTCGATATCTATTAAATTTATAATATTTGCCAACAAGATTCATACACACTATTTTTCTTTCTTAACACAAATATATCTTAATATGCATACAATAATACAATTTATAATAACGGCTATTACAAACAGTTATTACAAACAATGATTTATATGCAAAAGCTTTACAACCTTACAAACAATACTGAGTCTTCCATCCGATCTGGAACTGAATATTTTATTGACGATTTACGAAGAGTGAATTAATTCTGTGTTAATACACAGGTTTACTTTATTTGATATGGAGCCAAATAGTTTATTCACACGTGAGCTTTTTCGAAGTTCTCGACAGTTCAGTTGACAACAGTATTTCACTTACATACATAGAACAGTGTCGATTCTTACACTCGAAAATATTCTACAAATTTAGAGAATAGACAAAACTTTTGCAATACACATTTAGACATTTATAAACCTATAATTAACGAAAACAAACATCAACATTAAATGTATACTAGTAAATCCGTTACAACTGGTACATTTTTGTGGCTCCATTTGTACCTTTAGCATCATGCAAAGTAACAGATTTACCGTTATATGTTTATTTTAAGTATCTACGTTTTTTTCAGTTCAAAGCATATGATTTATATTGTTCGATGTACATTGCGTAAGTCCTGCCTCTTCTCTAAATTCATAGAAGATTCTTGAGAGTAAGAATCAACAATAATTGTTTTGCAAAAACGCTAGCATGTTTTCGAACATTGTTGAGCATTCGAGAATCTCGCCTTAAACTATATAAATCAACGTGTCATGAGAAATAATATTATTGGTCAGCTTCAGTGTATATACTATAAGCTTCGGAAGCTATAATTTTGATTAACGCTTGTTAAGTGGGAAACAACAGAATTTGACGAGGAATGTTCATAGATTTCGAACATTATAAACTATTCATCTTCAGTGAATTACTTCGGACGTCATTATTTCTACGAGGACATTAAATACCTTATTTATAAGCGGTGTGAAGCCAGGTACGAAAGACACTTAACTAGCTTAAGCGAGGTGTAATAATATCAACTCAACTTTGGGGAAAATTTTGCCTACACTATTCATTGGATGTATAGCATTAGTTAGCTACTTATAAAAGGTGGTAGTCTTATATCCAGTTTTAGACCTGATAGAAGACTCAGTATAGTTTGTAAGTTTGTAAAGCCAATATTATTTACAACTATTTATAATAGCAATTATTATAAATTGTATTGCTGTTTGTATATTAAAATATATATCTGTGAGAAATAAAGTTGTGTGTATAAGTCGTGTTGGCAAATATCATGAATTTGATATATATCGAAATTCAGTTAACTTCTAAATTAAAATTCCCGCTATTGAAATCATAATAGGCAACAATTGTAACATAATAAATTGGAAACTCGTCAGAGATATATTATATTACGTAACAGTAGGGTGTCTGTCATGCTTTATTCTATTTTGTTTGTTTTGTTTTGAGATATTGTCATTTTTATTCTTTTACACGTCTGGCAATTTCCTTCCTTTACTTCTCTTCCACTTGTCCTGTATCCTCAATGCTGTGTGTGGTTCTGGATCAACTGGTCTCACCTCAGTAACTTTTTTGTCTTCTCCACTTTCATACGTTGTCTTTGATCACACTGAGTTTGCTATTTCGGCTTGTCCACATTACCCATTCTAATTTTCTATGTTTTAGGATGTTATTTTTGGTTATTTCACAATGTGATTCAGTCCCTGTTTCGTGCCTTGCCTTTTGGACTTATTTAGTACCATATGTCTTTTGTGTAAAATTCGGTATTTTATCCAACTCTACCTTTTGGGGGAAATTTTGCCTACACTATTCATTGGATGTATAGCATTAGTTAGTTATTTCCAAATGGTGGTAGTCTTCACATATTCATATAGCCCTTCCATAGTCAGCTCAGATTTTCCAATTGGTTATGTTTTTCCTGTTCCATACCTTACATTCTTGTCTTTTCGGGTTGGCACTTTTACACACCACTCTATTGGAACCATCCATTCATTTTGCTTAATTTTCTTCCTTCCCTCTTCTTCTATAAGAATTGACAGACTTTTATATACCCTATGATGTTGGATTATTTGCTGATTAGAGCTTGAAAGTTTCACTGCTTTAATCAATCATAAAGGTGTTGTGTTACACCAGGATAATGCACGACCCCATACAGCAAGGATCACATCTGCAAAGATTGAGGAGCTAGACTGGGAAAATTTCCACATCCTCCTTATTCTCAAGACCTTGCCCCATCTGATTATTCCAAGTTTGCAGAACTATCTTGATGGAAAATAGCTTGTAACACATGAAGATGTCAAAACTACTCTATCTACATTCTTTTCCTCCAAACCCCAAGAATTTTATAGAAGTGGTATTCAGAAGCTTATGAATTGTTGGCAGGAAGTATTTAATAATAATGAAACATATATTATGGATTAAATAACATTAAAAGCATTTGAAATCCTTTCTCTTTTCTGAAACTAAAACCGGACATTACTTAAGTAATGACCTGATAGAATCCATTGGTTCCCAATAGGTAAGGTGTAATAATTTTGATTCATTTATTCATTCTTCTGATAACAGAAACGCTGAACTCACGTATAAACTTAGGCTCACGGATGAATCTAAGTAATATGAATTTTTACCGCTATATTTGATCAAAATATAATGAGTTAAATTGTGTGAGAAACAAACACATATTATGAGTTTTGTAAATCCTTGAATTCCTAAGAGAGTAAAAGTAACACTCCCTCTACATCAAGAAGTAAGAAATGGGTAGATACAACTATTGAGGAAATGTGCATTTTTTTTTTACTCTGATGATGTTTATGCCACATGTAATAATGCATGCGTTGACTGATTATTGGAAGAATCGTTTTTTTATAGGAACTCCAAATTTTTCAAAATACATCACTCTAGATCATTTCAGGGAGATACTTAGATATTTGCCATTTGCAAGTAATGAAGAAACGAATGATTATGGAAAGTTCGAGAAGTGTTTACAATGGTGAAGAATAAAGCTAAGGAGTCTTCTTCTCTATTTCAAAAAGTAGTTACTGATGAATCTTTGATTCTTTTCAAAGGTTGCATTGTTTTCAAACAGTACATTCCAAGCAAGCGCCATAGATTTGGAATAAAGACCTTTGTATTATGTGATTTGAGCCAGTAATTGTAACAGATATGATTATCTATTCTACAAGTGATGTAGATCTCCTCAAAGATCCCCAATTAGGATTTTCAGGATCGGCTATCAAGCAGTTGATGAAAGACTACTTTGGAAAAAAGTCATATTTTATATACTGATAATTATTATACAAGTCCAGAATTATGCAGTTTTCTTTTTAAAAATAAGACTGATTTTTATGGAACAGTTAAAACTAATTGGAGGAACATGCCTAAATTTGCTCCTCTGAAGAAGGGAGATGTTGAGACCAAGAAGCAGGGGAATATTTTAGCACTTCAATGGAAAGACAAACGCCCTGTTACTTTGCTTAGTATAGTGCATAAAGGTGAAATGAAATACAGTAGAAAATATTATTACAAAACTAAACAGCCAATTATCAAACCCAATGTGTTTTTAGATTACACTGTCAACATGAGACTAATTAACAAAAGTGACATGCAAATTGGACAAATTGATTGCCTTCATAAATGTGTAAGTGGTTCAAGAAGCTCTTTTTTTGCCTAATTGATATCTCAATTTTAAATTTTTATATCATGTATCTAGTGGAAACTGGCAAGAAGCCATCATTGAGGCAGTTTAGTTACAATGTAATTTACCAGTTGTTGGAAAGGTATGGAAGGGTGACAAGGCCTTTCTCTGGAAGACATAGCCTTAAGTGTTCCTGATAGACTTATTAGAAAATAAGCATTTTCTTGGTACCTTTTATAAAACATTCAGTTTTCAGGAGCTAGAACAGTGGACAAAGACAATATCACGCATGTATGCATACAGCAAGAAAATAAAAGAAGTGAAAGATGGTGACAACCTGGTGTAAAGAATGTAAAGTAGCACTTTGTATTGGAGAATGTTTTCTTTATTTTCATACCCTAAAAAGCATTTGAACTTGTAATAAATAAGTCTTTATTATGCTTTTATTTTCATTTTCTTTCATATTTTGTTCAAAATGCATAATAAAAATGCTAAAGATTATTTAAAAGATTTTTTCCCAATTTTTTATGTTTGTGGTGAGCTGCCACCTGCAATATTCCTGCTGTTTAATGAATTAAAACTTTTGGAAAAATAATTTTTTATTGAATATCAGGCAATTTCTAAATAATTAAGCTTTCACTTGTTGATGTAGTAAATTCCATACAATTTAAATAATTACTTTTTAAGTCTATTCAATTTTTTTGCCAGCTATAGCATGTAAACATCTATTTTGAATTGTTATGTCTTTGAAGTGACATAATATATAGTGATTCTTATTTTGAATTAAGCACAAAGCTACACAATGGGCTATCTGTGCTCTGCCCACCACGGGTATCGAAACCCAGTTTTTAGCATGGTAAGTCTGCAGACATACTGCTGAGCCACTGGGGGGCAATATATAGTGAATCAGTATCGTTCTTTATATCAAAACTCATTTATCTTTATCATGTTTAGCAACTAAACCTGAAGTATAAAAATGGGCTTGTGTTAATTACCAAATGATAAATTGAAATTGTTATGGCTATTTTTTTTGTAACATTTTATTTCCAAGATAAGGATAAGATATTTCTGAATGTGTATGTTCAGGTTAGTTGCTTACTTTGTATTGTTATAGGTTTTTCAAAAATTCAAGGTACTATATAGAATTTTAGTTTGAAACAAGCATTAACCAAAGAAGTATTACTTGTTTTGAAACATTATTGTAATACTAAAAATACTGCTCTTAGTATGGTAAAATATTATTTGGCTGATAAAATCTGCTGTCACCAATTATTATTACACTGTAAAGTTGTAGTATTAAAAAAAAAATTCTTGTTTATATCATAATATTCCACTCATGCAGATGCCAGTTATAAAACTGTTCAAAATTAACATTAAAAAAAGTACATAATTAAAATTCAAGTTACGGCTTACAGTTTATTTTATTTGTTTATGAATTGTTTTATTAAAACTCAAGTTGTTGGAAAGAAATGTTGATCAGAATAAGGAATTGAATATTATGTCATTCAGTGTGTTGCTGTTAAAGTACAAACAGGTTAATTCAACTTTGAAATGGAGCCATATCATGCATGTTTTGTATGATAAAATATGTCATATCCATTAACTAACTACCAGATGTAAGTGTATTTTTAATAAGTCTTAGTATAAATACTTCTTTATGATACAGTAACTGCTCTCCTGACTGTTTCAGGAAGTCCATTTTCTTGAAAATAATTGCCAAATAGTTTACAGATTTTTCATTGTTGTAGAAAGTATTATGCCATTTGAAACTAGCATAACCTTTCATCCATGTCTCCACTTGTAATTGGTTCCCAATATGCATTCTTCCTTGTTGTCGGTTGCCCTTACACCATGAGGTCTAGAGATATTTCATATAGTAAGGATAACTTCTAATTAATCTTTTGAAATCTTATGTCCACTTGTTGTTTACAACATTTCCTCTTCTTTCTTCATATTTGGAGACAGTTTCATACCTTTCATTAACAAACTGGGTTGAACTGTTAAAACTGTACAATCAGTTTTAATCAATTAAGGAACATGTCCATGAGTTCACAAGTTTATTTATGGACATGTTCCTTAATTCATTTAAGAAAATGGGACATTCTCAAGTGACATTTACTCAATATGTACAGCTATCTTCTATTTCTTCTGTTATTTGATTAACCCATAGTTGTTCCTGAAATTTGGTTGGATTTGAAGACTCATTTGTGAGGCATTGTTTCCTTGATGTTTTAACAACTGTTGATTCCTTACAGTATGAGCATCAATGGCCAGATTTACTACCGGTATAATAGTTTCCCCATTCTAATATTCTTTGGGAGGAATTCTTATTCTGTACAAGCTTTTGACTATAGTCATATTTGAAAGGTATATAGGCTGGTTTATTTCTTCCATTCTGTATCACTTTTAGTTCTTATAAATTAACAGCAGAAATTAATGTTTCAACATTACTTGACCTGGCAATCTCAAACTCTTAAATGGTATTTTTAACTTTTTATTTGTAACTTTAAAGGATTCTAGTTCCATTCCCAACTGAAAAGCATCCTTTATTGGTATACACTTACTTTGTTTCAGCCTAATTCTCATATCCTCATCTGTTAAGGTATCTCCAAATTGGTCATGTGCCAACAAATTTGTGATTTTTCAAATAAAATCAAGATAAGGCAATTAAGAAAACATTTTTAAATTGTATACAAATTTGGTTAAGTTCTCTTTTTTTTCTTCTTTATTCTGGAACTTTGTTTTGGATATTTCTTTCTTGAAAGATGCTCTAAACCAGTTGTGTGAGGCAGCTAACAATGGTTTATAGTTATTGTGGGTTTGAGCTGGAGAGCTTGTGTTCACCATTCTACCTGTTCACTCTTGAAATGATTATGAAGTGAAGCTAGGTATGAATCCCACAGTTCCAGCCTATCATAATTTGTTGATTTTGCAACTGAGCAATTATGAATTGTCCAATGAAATTCTGGAAGTAGGCTTGGAAATTTCATCGCTAGAATAATCCAGGAAGGCCCTTTAGTGGCAGGTGTAAACCAAATAAGTTCTCTTATTACATATCTGATAGTAGATAGTGTTTTCAGTTGGAACTCTTAATAAATTTCAGAAGGAGGTGTGGTTTGTTTAATCTTTGCATTTAGTGATTTGTTTTCCAAATTTTTTATTCTGCCAGCTGATGTTATTTCTACCTTCTTGATGTTTTTCCTTAACTTTTAACTTTGTTGTTCTCTTCTATCTTGCTCTTAATTTCATTGATGTACTTTTTTACTTTGTCAACATCCTTCTGCAATTTTTTCAAACTTGTTGCATTAATCCATCTGTACATCCCTTACAGTTCCTCAATTTGGTTTTCAATCAGGTTTATATTATATTTTAATTTTTCTTTAAATATTATGTTTCTTTCTTTCTTTTAACTCATCTCTTCAATTCCTATTAAGTTGTTGTTTTATCATATTTTAGATTTCTACAATTTCTTTTTTGTCTTCTCTTACATTGATCTTTCTGTATTCTTGGTCCTCTCTTTACTTTCCATCTTACTCTTTTTGTTCACATTTTATGTCATGTTTCTTTAACCATCTAAAGTAATGGTACACTTTCATTGTTTCACCTCATGACTGACATGTTCAGCAGTTGAAATTTAATTGAAGTTTTATTTTATTTTCATCGAAATAATATTCTAATCTTAACCACAAGTATTATCAATTGTTCTTTCATTGGCAGGTTATTTTAAATTAACTGGTTAAAATACTGTGAGAACAAATTACTGTACTTCCACCTTTATCATTTCCACAAACTCAGACAATTACATATTGATGTAACTTGTTCAGTATATTAAAAATAATGTTATCTAACTAAAAACAATTAAATTGCTTGTTCAACATAATTCAATATGCATAATAACAAACATAAACATTTCATGAAAAATACTGATTGATTTCACTCTGTCTTAAAAAAAAATTCTTCACGTTTCTCAACTATCACATATAACTTCAAATGTTCTAGAACACAATGTATTATTCTTAGACTTCTCTATATGTTCTAAGCCACTCTTATTATACCTTCTAATCTTAATGTCATAATTAAAAGTTGCAGCTCCCTGTAGTTAACATTTAGAATGTAAAATTAAAAATAATTTATAACAATATTTTTATCTGCAGTCCTACTTTAAAGAGTTTTCATTGTCAATCTGAAATGGATACTTGGTAAATGAAATCTCTTATAGTGTTAACTTTACATATATCTATATATAATTCAAGAACAACAGGGGCTTGTTAGTCTATCTAGTCTGTTCTATTCACTATACTAAAAACTAAAATGCTTAAAGCCAGTCCTTACCATTCAAATATTTATAAGCCTTCCATTAAATTAAGTGAATCTGCTACATCTGAAGACAACCCTATCCAAATTTCAACCACTCCATTCAAAAAGTAAAGCTATCTTATATAAATATGACTCCCACCCTACTAAAAATCACATTTGTGTTTCATAGTCTTCTTTAATAATCTTAAACACCTGAAAAAATTTTAACTCATCTTATTTCAAGAGAAAGCAATTTCATCCTTTTATGATAACATTTTCATCTCAGGTATCACACTAGTAGCCCTCCTCTGAACTCTTTCCAACAGTTCTATATTATTTCTATAGTATGGAGGCCATGAATGAACACAATCCTACAATAACATTATAATAATTTGAGAATTTTATTAATTGTTTCTGAAATCATATTTGACTTGCTTCTTGTAACAGCACATTGCTTAAATGGCTTAAAAGGCTGATCAATCAGAAAGCCAATATTCTTTTATTTGTTAACTCTGTCAAGGTCATGCCCACTACAATAATACTTGTAATTCAAGTTATGATGTCCTGCATACATTAAATCAATTATAAGTCAAAGCCATCTGCAACTTATTTATTGAATCCAACAAATAATTCAGATTATTTTGTAAAACATCCTTTTCTTCATTGCTAGCAACAACCAAAACTTCAATATATTTAGCAAATTTAATTATTTGATTAACCTTCCTTTTATCTATGTCACTGGTGTAAATAAAAACAGGAAAGTTTCTAACACTAAGCCCTTAGATATCTCACTTGTGACATTAATCCAGTTTGACTGAACTCCATTTATCACAACTGTCTGTTGTTATTTTTCCCATTTAGCTAGTTTTCTATCCAATTTGCTAATTTCCCACACCTTTAGAGACTTTTTTACAAGGCTTTTATGTGGCGCCCTATCAAATTATTTTTGAAAATCCAGCCAGATTCATCAAATTCACACCCATATCTTCATCTACCTAAGCAGTGACCTCTTCTGAGAACTTCAAAAGATAGTTAAGCAAAATTTTCCCCTAGGGAAGTTATACTGACTATCCAACAAAATTTTAAACTTTTAAATGACTTTGCAAAGCATTTTTTATTTAAAACTTTTCCTGCCACTGATATAAAGCTAATACATTTCAAATTACTTAGAATTTCAAACTTATTCCATTTCTTGGAAGTCTGCAAGGGTTTAAGAGACTTGGCTGATTATTCTCTAGTTGTCTTTTTGATTAGATGACGACTTAATTTTTTTTTTTCAAACAAAAGCTGGATTATTTTTACCAGAGAATTTGAGAACTTTCTCATAAGAATTTCATCACGTGAAGGCTATTGCTAATAAGATTGACTTTATTTTTCACATGTTTATTAGTATTTGTATATTGCTACCTGATTATGAAAACATTTGACGCTCTTCTAACCCATTCTTTTCACTGGAAACTCTCCATATTTATTCGTATCATGCATTTTTTCTCTTTAAAATAATCGAATGTTTCTTTTCGTCACTTAAAAAATATCACATGATTTGATATGAATTAGATTATTGTCTATCTAATCAAAATTAACTAATTTATATTAATGTCAATTGTGAAGGGTGTTGGTACATTATGCTGGCGGAAAGTTCAACTTCTCTATCTGAAAGAAGCTTTTTCGTGATTACGAAAAAACCCACTTTTAGAGAAAATTATATATCTACCTCTACCAGCCGTTTTTTACATATATGAAAGAAGCTTTTGACTTGTAGAGAATTTTATTATACCAAAAAACATGGTGTTTAATTCTTAATTGTACTCAAGCTGGAGTTGTAAGTATACATAATTTCAGCGTGAAGAGCCACTTTTTCATTTTTTAACAAAAAATTAATTATAACAGGTTATGTCCTAAACGAATAGAATTTTGTAAAACAAGAATAGTATAAAGGGGATTTAAAAAAAACCTTTTTTTAATTTAGTATACTTTAAACTATTGTACCATCAGTAACCAGAGCAACAAACAAATTGAAGTTAGTTTTAATAGGCTAACACCAGGATTCGCTTGTAATTGAGCTAACTGCGTATTTTTACATTGTTTTAAATCCTGATTTTTGTTCAATTAAATAGAAGGAAAAAAGCTGCATTTAATCATCTTCAATGAAATATTATATATTGTAAAATTTTTATCCTTTCAGAGATATAAAAGAAACATTAAAAGTTAATTTGTCAAAAGTGAACATATGTCACAGAATAGTATATTATAGTACAAAAAATAACTTTTGAATTAGAAATAAATTTAACAACCAATAATTTTTATTATTTTGTGAATTTTGTATTCTATTTATTGATACTGTCTTCTTTTTAATCGCAGTTCTAAAAGATGAAAATAAGCGTAATGAAATACAAAATATTTACTTTAAAATATGTTCTATTTAAAATATAAAATGATGCCCCTAGGTGGCTAAGTTTGTGTTTATCTGTGTCACTCTTTACAGTTTTGGCTAATTATAAATAAATATAATACTCTTCGAAATTGGGTTTTGATAGTTTTCTGAATTTTAAACATTGTTCAGAATCTATGTTTATTCTTTGTATAGTGAGCAATGTGTTTTACCTACACTTTTACGCGAATAATCCAGTTAGTATATTCCGGTTCGCTGATAGAGAGGGCGCTGAATTATTCGAGTACCAACATATATAAATATAATGTCATCTCGGCAAGTATCACTCGACGGTAGTAGTTGATGGATTAGAGAGATTGCATTCCCCTCCTCCCCATACATATACACTCCCTGATTCCACGAAAGTTGTATAACTTAAGAGATAAATTTGATGCCTAGCTGTTACTTTACAGTATTAAACAGATGTGAGACCGAAGTAAAAATATGTATTTGGAACGGTGCGTTGGCCTTGTGCACTTTTTGCTCGCATCCTTACGACGGATTAAATCCAAGTTCAAAATTGGAATACTGAAATATTCAGGCCCATGATTTTAAGAGATCGTGAATGGCAGTGTTACAATGTTCTAGTGTTAACAAGCCCAGAATTATCAGGTACCACAAACCATGTAAAAAGAGGTTTCATATTACCAAAGTACATTTTCGTTTTAGCCCAGAATTATCAGTCACCATGTGAACAGAGGTTTCATATTACCAAAGAACATTTTCGTTTTCGCCGATATCGTTGATTTCAGTGTTCAAGCTTATCAGTAACTGGCACTATGGCTACAACTCACTTCAAACATGTCATTTGATAATACTTATGTTTTAACATTTGTCGGAACAGATAATAAAGCTTCAAATGTTACTGATATTTTTGATCTTACTGACAACATTTTGAAAGATTGAAAGTGAGCATAAAACAGCTTAATTCAGTATTTTATCATATATTTTGTAAACTTATTTTCACAATATTAGTTTAGCCTGTTTAGTTAAGTACAGTTCTCACTGGTTATAACGCCGTCGCTTATACCACGTGTCTTCCATCCTACTTTGACTTACAGAACATTGTACTATAAACGATATTATGAATGTCAGAAAGAATAATTTCAAATAAGTTATTCAACAATGGCTTGGCGATAAGTCTGAAGACTTATGACGCTATAAACCTGTTTACGTATTACAATTTCAAATAACCTAAAACTTGGTTAAATTGTAATTTGGATTTAGGAGTTAAATATTAGGTTGAGGAATAATTCGTGAGCGTTTTTAAATAATTTCATTTAAGCATTACATGCAAGACTATACAATACTTCAATGCATGAACACATTACACCCAAAACATTTATTATGATACTTTATTTCATGTAATACCTAGGTATATAGTATGCATTGTTTTAAACGAAATTGCACGAAATTAAATGCGAAAAGCAGATGATGTCGAAAATGCTCGATTTTGTCCACTTGACATTCCATTTAATGAGCTGAAAATGAAAGCAAAAATTAAAGACATATGAAAATCAAACACACCATCTATTAGAGCAAAAAATTATCTACCAAATGACATGAAATATTTTGCGAAAGCGTTTCATTTATGAATATATTTTTTTAACTTGAAAAAACGCTCACGAATTATTCCTCAACCCAATAAAATATCGATATGTATCCATTTTATGATACTTGTCGATAAGATTGATACACACAATTTGTTTTTCGTTACAAATGTACTATAATATACAAACAATAACACAACTTACAATAACGGTTATTACCATAAGGATCTATTTGCAAAAGTTTTAATAATTTACAAACAATATTGAGTCTTCTCTCTGGTCCGAAACTTTCTTGATGACTTATCGAGAGTCCACGATGAGCGAGTTAATTTAGAGATGATGTAGGAACAATTCATTTAATAGAGAGCTAACTAGCTCTGTGTTTTGCGTTGATCAAGAATCGAGTTTTTCACCGCTGAAGTTATATCATGTCTTACGATGTCCGATGTGAATCCGCTTAAGATAAACGGTTTGTAATGTTCAAAATTTATAAACCTTCTTGGTCAAATATCTAAAGTTCTTAGTTAATAAACGATAATCACAGTTATAAGTTCCGAAGTTTATTGTATACCAAATGTAGCAAACCTATAATACATTGTTTTTGAATTTCGCACAAAGCTACTCGAGAGCTATCTGTGCTAGCCGTCCCTAATTTAGCAGTGTAAGACGAGAGGGAAGGCAGCTAGTCATCACCACCCACCGCCAACTCTTGGGCTACTCTTGTACCAACGAATAGTGGGATTGACCGTCACATTATAACGCCGCCCCCATGGCTGGGAGGGCGAGCATGTTTGGCGCGACGGAGATGCGAACCCGCGACTTTCAGATTATGAGTCGCATGCCCTAACACGCTTGGCCATGCCGGGCCTCTGTAATGCATACTGTCTCTTAGCTCGTCACGTTGGTTACATTTAGAGGCTTTAAAAAATTTTAGACATTTAATTGTTGTTGTTGTTGTTTTGAATTAAGCACAAAGCTACACAATGAGCTATCTGTGCTCTGCTCACCACTGGTATCGAAACCCGGTTTTTAGCGTTGTAAGTCCGCGGACATACCGCTGAGCCACTGGGGGGATAGATATTTAATCCTGTACAACAATATAGACTATTTTAATTTTTTTGTTTTATATTTATTCTAATACATACATTCGTTTTATTTTAATGCATTTAACGTATATTGTTGAATGTGTGTTGCTCAAGTCCCACCTGTTCTGTAAATTTGTAAAAGATTCTCAAGAGTAAGAATCAATAATATATGTTTTACGAAAACACTAGAGTATCTTTGAATACTGTCAAATGTTCGAAAACCTCGTCTAATGAGTATAAAAGCTACCCATCGCAAGACGCCGGGAAACAATAATGGAATATTGTTGGTCAACTACAGTCAGTATACTACAAGTGTTGGAAGCTATAATTGTGATTAACACTTATTAAGCGTGAAACTACAGAATTTAACGAGGAACTTTTACACATTTTGAACATTACAAACTGTTCAACTTCAGTGAATTACTTCGGACGTTATTATTTCTACGAGGACATTAAATACCTTCGTCGGTAAAAGTCAGCTTGTAAGTGTTGTGAGGCCAACCAAAAAGGAAAAAATGGCAGCTAGCTAGCTTAAGCGAGGTGTAAGAATATCAACTCAGAATTAATTAGCTCGTTGTGGACTTGAACCGTCGATAAAGTATTCAATTCTAGACCGGATAGAAGACTCGGTAATTTTGTGATACCCTTCTATACAAACCATTATTTGCAATAACTATTTGTAATAATCGTTATCATAAATTATCTAAGTTATGTTTATTTTTAAATATAAATCTAACTTAAACAAACATGGATATTAAAATAGATAAACAAGATAAAAATCCACCTCAAACCGGGTTTCAATATTTATGGCGAACACAGTACAGATAGAGCCCATTGAGTAGTTTTGCTTAACAACAGTACTTCGTGATCTGAGCGGGCCCGGCATGGCCAAGCGTGTTAAGGCGTGCGACTCGTAATCTGAGGGTCGCGGTTTCGCATCCCCGTCGCGTCGAACATGCTTGCCCTTTCAGCT
Source organism: Tachypleus tridentatus (assembly GCF_004210375.1). Lineage (NCBI taxonomy): Eukaryota > Metazoa > Arthropoda > Merostomata > Xiphosura > Limulidae > Tachypleus > Tachypleus tridentatus. Next base: position 57,595,363 of record NC_134835.1, on the reverse strand, counting down.
GTAGGGGCGTTATAATATAACAATTAAACCCATTATTCGTAAAAGAGTTGACAGTGAGTGTGTTGACTAGCTGCCTTCCCTCTCATTATCCCCCCAGTGGCACAGAGGTATATCTTGGGCTTACACATCGCTAAAAACCGGGTGTCGATACCCGTGGTGGAAAGACCACAGATAGCCAATTGTGCAGCTTTGTGCTTATTTCAAAACAACAAACAACAATCTTCTCCTATATATTACTACTAAAGTAGGAGCGGCTACTGCAGCTAGTTCTCGAATATATTTGCGCAAAATTCAAAACAAACATAGCACAGAGTACGTGCGCGAGTAACCCAGCAAATATCTGATCCCTTTGTAGTACTTACACTAGCCCTTACACGGCAGCCATCATCAAATGATGTTGCTACTTACAACATTTTTTACAACTGTTTGAGGGTTAATATTATCCCGAAACAACAATATAACATGCTCTAGAAGTACTAAGAGGTCTTGACGTCTGAGAAAAATTATTAGGACATGGTACTGTTTAACTGTGCAGTAATGCAGCAAAAGTTTAATGTTTATGAACATTAAAAATAATAACACATAACTCAGAATCGTACGGTAAATAGTAAAAATACTGATAATTTAATGAAAATGAAACCAAGTTAAATAGAAAAAAGAGATAAAATATCATACCAAATGCAACTCGTGCTACTAAATTCGTCACGTGAACAGTCGGTTTGTTTTGGAATTTCATGCAAAGACACTCGAGGGCTATCTGCAACAGCCGTTTGTTTGTTTTGAATCTCGTGCAAAGCTACTCGAGGGCTATCTGCGCTAGCCGTCTCTAATTTAGCAGTGTAAGACTAGATGGAAAGCAGCTAGTCATCACCACCCACCGCCAACTCTTGGGCTACTCTTTTACCAATGAATAGTTGGATTGACCGTCACATTAAAACGCCCCCACAGCTGAAAGGGTGAGTATGTTTGGTGTGACGGGGATTCGAACCCGCGACCCTCGGATTACGAGTCGAGTGCCTTAACCACCTGGTCATGCCGGACCTCAATAGCCGTCCCTAATTTAACAGGGTAAGACTAGAGAAGTGCAGCTACTCATCGCTATCCACCACCAATTCTTGGGCTACTTTGTTACTAACGAGTAGTGAGGTTGACCGTCACCCCATGGCTGAATTAACGAGCGTGTTTGGTGTGACGGTGATTCGAACCCACGATTGCGAGCCGAACGCACTAACAACTTGGCCGCGTCGGGCGTGAACAGACAGAGGTGATAAAGTTAAATCGTTATTACTAGTCGAAATTTATATATGAAAATAAGGTTTGAGGAAGTTTACAATAATATCTGAAGAAAAAAAGTAGTGAGAATAGTAAATATTATAATTAAAGTAAACAACAGAAATTAATCACGTTATACAAAATTAACCTAACTGAATGTGAAACTAATGGTGACGTCAAACTGCCGTAGTTCAATATCACGTAAAACAAGTTTTAAAAATTAAAGTGTACATGAAAGTTTTGATAAAACTATTAACACCGTGTTTTAAGAACTTCATTGGTGTTGTTCAGAACAGCGCAGCTCGATGACAGTACCAGTATAAGAGTTCAGAAAGATCACAATTAAATAAAAAGTATTTATTTCAGAGAATGTGTAGAATCTCACAGCGATGTGTTGTTTTTCTTTTTGCAAAGCCACAGCTGGCTATCTGCTATGTTCACCTAGAGCAGGGGTTCTTAACCAGGGGTGCTCGCACCCCTATGGGGTGCGAAGATGCCCATGAATAATTAAAGCAAATCTATATTTTTACATAAGAGTATGCTTTATATTTTTAGCTTTTTTTTATATTTAAGTTTCCAAGGGGTGCGAGAAATGATTACTGATTTGAAAGGGGTGCAAACACTGAAAAAGGTTAAGAACCACTGACCTAGAGGAATCAAACCGCCTAATTTTAGCATTGTGAGTCCAAAGACTAACCGCTGTCCCACCAGAGGAAGACCAATGGCGCATCATGTAAGTTTACAAAGCTACAACACTAAAAAACCGTTGTTTGATACCCTCACTGTACAGAGAGTAGATAGTCCTTTGGTTTTATTATTTGTTCCTCTAGCAATTAGAGTTAACTAAACTTAGTAAGATTGGGAACTAAAATATTAGGTATAACCTTTTAATTTTAGTTTTAATTGTGTGACGTATAGTATGACGTTAGATTAGACTTGGTATGTATAATTGTTCTTTAGGCTTAATTATAATTCATTGTGCATTGAGATTGTGAGACAAATTAAATACAATTTTATTTAACAAATACGGTTAAAACTAGTTAATTGTCAACTTTACGCTTAACAGTGTTAACAACGAGCTACTGGTATTTATTTATAGTGTAGAGTGTTTATATTTTTTATACAAATAATGCAAAGTTGAAACGAGTTCGGGGATTATGCGTTCACAGTTTGTTAGGTGCGTTAAGCGCGACAAATTGGTTTTATTTGGGAACTCTGAACTACTACGCACTTTTAAGGAAGCCAGTACTAAGAAAGTTAAGTTTATATACATATATATATTGCAAGTTGGAGAAAAAGTTCAGGAAATGGTAAAAAAAAGTATAAACTGTGGGAAATGACAGTAGGACCTCAAATGAAGCCTAAACTTTTACATGCAAAAGAGACGTAAGTTAAGATTAACAATGACATTCACGAAGGTTAAAAGTAACTGTAAAAACCCTATTATGTTCAATAACATATTTCAGCCCTTGACTTATGTAGACGAGGAACTATTGGAGAAAAAAACAACAAAAGGAACAGAGAAAGATGTGGAGGATATAACTCGTACAGCAAGAGATATAATCAAGGAGACTGGCAATGATGCAGTCTTATTTGTGCACATAGTAGCTAACGATATAGGGAAGAGTAAGTCAGAGAAGCTAATTAATAAGTAGAAGAGATTGATAAAAGCATTTAAAGATAAAGAACGTAAATAAATTGTGTTGGGGATACTGCCAAGAAGTAATTGTGGAAATAAAATTTTGTGTAAGTTACTAATGATAAATACTAAAAAATTAATATATAAGGATGAGCGTGTTAGACAGTTGAATTTCTGTGATTAATTCAGTGGGAGAACGGGACTTTCTGGAGTGAATAGTTTACACTAAAGTTAGAAAGGGTCTGGCATATTTGCAAGAGTTATTAACTGAGTTGTAAGGGAAGTTTTAAACTAGGACGGACTAGATAGTGGTGATGGCAAGGATAAGCTAAATGAAACAAAACTGAGGTGTAGAGGAAATTTAGCACAGGAAAGCAGTATAAAAGTAGTTACAAGAATAGGCTTAACTGTTACTATTGTAATGTTAGAAGTATAAGAAATAAAACAAATGACTCTAGTGAACTGGTAGGAAGAGAATATTTTGATATAATGGGAAACTGAAACATGGTTAAATGTAGATGATTTTGACGACAGAAATTTATTTGAAATGCACGATTACAAGTTATTTAATAGGAAAGAGTAGTAAAGAGAAGGGGAGGAGTGACGTTATATGTAAAGTGTGAGTTACATCCTGTTGAACTTGATAATACTAAGAATAATAGTAAGGATTTCTCTTAGTGGATACCAAGGGAAAAACTCTTAGTCGGAATTTTTTACAGACCATCAGATGAAACTGATGAAATTTGTGAAAAATTTTACAGTGATATTAAGATTTCAGCTGTTAATGAAGTCATAATTACAGGTAATTTTAATTTTAGACATATTGATTGGGAAACTGTTCAAGATAGATTTATTTACCAATTGGTCAAGGAAACCACTAGCAATAATACTATTTAGGTTTATTGTTAACTTTTAATATAGAAATGGTTTAGAGGGTGGAAGTAGTCGAACATCTAGGTACAGATGGTCATTGCTTTATTATATTTTATGTTTTGCCGTATATGGAAACCAGGAATAATGATACTTTGATTCCAAATTTCAAACAAGCAAATTTTGAAGGGTTCTAACAAGAATTATCTGTTGTTAATTGGGCAGCCGAGCTATTTGGAGATAGCTGCAAGGAAAAAAACCAGGTTGTCTCGCAAACGGCATAAGAGATAAAAAGCGTCACAAATGTAAGAAACGTAAATTGACTGGTGTTATAAAAGATTTAGAAGATTATGGAAGATCGAGAAAGTTGGCTAAATAGAACATTAGGACACCCAAAAGGATGTATAAAAACAATATGTCTGAAAACATAAAAATTAACACTAAGGATTTTTTAACGTACATTAGGAGTAAACAAAATATTAAGACAGGAATAGAACCCTTGAGGAAAGGTTTTTAATCTCATGTATATGAAATGGCTAAGTTACTAAATTTTGCTTTTTCTTCAGTTTTTACTAACGAACACTCACGCAATATTCTTCATCTTGAACAACTGATGGATGAAAACAAAGTTGAATAAGACAATTGCATAAATTCTGAGTTTGTTAAAATAAAATAGGGAAGTTTAAAGAGTGATAAGTCTCCTGGGGCAGATAATATTTCCTTGGGGGCTCTACAAGAGATCGAGAACTGGATATGTGATTTACTTGCAACAATTCTTTGTAAGTTTTTGAATAGTAGACAAGTACCAACAGACTGGAAATAGCTAATGTTAGTTCTATTTTCAGAACAGGTTATGGAAATTGTCTTAGTAATTATAGATATTAGTTTTAAATTAATTGTTGGAAAATGTTGGCAAAGTCTGATAAAAATACTGTGCAAAGTCATTTAACAAAGTTTAATATTTTATCCGATACATGGTTTCACTAAAGGGAAATCTTACCTTAAAACTCTTTTAACATGCTTTGAAAATGTTATTGCACATGTAGTCGAGGGTAAGGATGTATCTTTGATGTACCTGAATTTTCAAAATGCATTTGACAAAGTGCCACGTAAAAGGCTTGAAAAGAAACTTATCTATATAGGACTGGGGGGTAAGATAACTAATTGGATATAAGAGTGGCTTGATGGAAGAAAGGAGAGCGTTGATATAAATGGAGTTCAGTCAAACTGGATTAATGTCGAAAGTGGTGTATCTCATGGAACAGTCTTAAGACCATTACTGTTTGTGATTCACACTAATTACATAGACAAAGACGGCCAATAACTTACTTAAATTTGCTGATGATAACAAGGTCTTATATGCTACTGCTTTACAAACAGATTTAGATCGTTCAGTGAGTTGGGCTAATAAATGGCAGATTGATTTTAATTCATAAATGCAAGAGAATGCATGTGAGTTGTCATAATTTAAATTATAAGTAAAATTTGGATGGGAATAACCTGAACAGCGTCGTGAAAAAAAAAAAAATCTCGGTATAATAAGTCTAGAGCCATCCAAGCAATGTGCTGTATCTATAGAAATATTGAATACAAGTCTAAAGAAGTTATAATTTCATATAGGGCACTGGTTAGGCCACATTTGAAGTATTGTTTTCAGTCCTGGGCTCCTTACCTTAGGAAAGGCATTGAATTGTTGGAAAGGGCTCAGAGAAGGGTTACTAAAATGGTACCTGGAATGGAAGGGTTGTCGTACGAGGAGAGATTAGCATTTGTAAAATTGTGTTCTCTTGAAAAAAGAAGAGTCCGAAGGAATTTCATTGGAGTGTTTAATATTATAAAAGGAATTGATAATGTTGATACATCAATAATTTTCATACTTAACAGCGAGAATTATAGAACTAGGTGATACAAATATAGATTTAGGCAAGGTAGAATCCATCTTCAGCGAATACAATGTTATTTTTCAAATAGGATGGTCGTCCTATGAAATGGGTTGCTTGCCTTCGGAGATTGTGGAGACTGTAAATTTGAGTGAATTTAAAAGAAAGCTTGATAGATATATGAATGATATGGGCTGGCTTTAATTCTTTTATTTAATATTTTTAGTTTGTCTGAGAGGATGGGACAGCGAGATCAATCAACAAGTCCCTTTTTGTCCCTAAACATTTTATTATGTTATGTAGCATTACGCTAAAAACAACTGACTAACAATCTGCCTATATATTTTTTACAACCTTGTGTTGTGTTTTAACTTAAAGAATATGTGTTTATATGACTTAGGTATGACTAGCGCGATAATCTTGTCCATAATGACGTTGTTTTCCACGTCGAAACTGGTAAGTGTGTATATTTTTAGTAACTCTACAGGTAGATCCAAATATTATTTTGCGGTAATATGTGTGCTAAGCATACTTCAAAGTATGTTTGTAATAACATGACAGGTGTGTTGGAAAATGGATAGTCCATATTTAGAATAACGAAATGAATATGTTCTGTCCAGTCAGTCTGTATTATAATTAATAATTCGTTGTTTGTAACTTAGTAAATTCACATTTAAATTAGCAATGTGTATGCATCAAACCTAGCAGGTCTGTGTCTCTTTTTACATATGATACGCTCTTTTTAGTAAAATTTATTTTAAAAAGTATTTAGATATGTTGAAACTGAAAACATTGTTATTGCAGACGAATGATCACGAAATACTAACACACACTTTCGAGTATATAGTTAACTGTCTCTGTTATTAGCTAAATCTGTACTGGTTATATTGTAAGTTTAGTTTAAATTAAATAATATAATGAGAATTAGATAATTCACAAGAATGTTAATTCTAGTGGGCCTGGCATGGCCTAGCGCGTTAAGGCGTGCGCTTCGTAATCCTCGGGTCGCGGGTTCGCGCCAAACATGCTCGCCCTCCCAGCCGGTGACGGTCAATCCCACTATTCGTTGGTAAAGAGTAGCCCAAGAGTTGGCGGTGGGTGGTGATGACTAGCTGCCTTCCCTTACACTACTAAATTAGGGACGGCTTGCACAGATAGCCCTCGAGTAGCTTTGTGCGAAATTCCAAAACATTAATTCTAGTGCCTGTAACATTTCATGTTAAACTACAAATATATTGATTCTCGTCGTTCAACAAACCAAATCCACGTACTTAATAATAACATTGGTTTTTTTTTTTGCTTGTTTATTGAATTTTACGTGAATTGTCTACGCTAGCCGTACCTAATTTTACGTGGGTTGTCTGCATTAGCCGTCTCTAATTTTATGTGAGTTGTTTGCGTTAGCTGTCCCTGTTTTTGAAGTGATAGACATACCTCAACTTTTGGGCTACTCTTACTCAGCGAATAATGAGACTGAAAATCACGTTACACTGTTCCCACTCATAAAGGGGATAACATATTAAGTGATGAGATTTGAACCCACAACCGACAGATTGCGAGCTCCAGCCATAAGACCATACCCCCACTTAATCATATAAAAATAATATTATAAGAATAATATAAAATATTAATGATATGAAATAATATTACGTAACAATTAATAAATACAGTTTGTTTTCTTTTTTGTCATAATGGTAAGTAGAAAATCCAAAGAGTTCTAAATATTTCAAAAAGAATGAAATAAAAGAAAACTTTTAGTTATAAGTATCAACAGATGGCGCTATATCCCAAGAACAAACCATAGTGTTTAATAGCAATCCATCACAATCGGAAAGTCCGGAAGCATCTAAAATCTATTTCATAATAAGAAAATAGGAGAAATTTTGAACATGTTTCGTTTACTTTCAAACAATTTTTCTGTAATGCTATGGCTTTAGCGTGTTAGTAATTCAAGGTCTAGCAATAATCAAACAGTGATGTACTTCCCAAGAAGCGAGCGTTCTGAAAGCTTCTATCACCGGATATCAGCAAATAATTAGTTTCTAAGATGGGTTGATTGAGGAAATCAACCGTAACAACTACAGATGCACCTAATCACAAAATAAGAGGCAAAGATTCAATACTCGTTTTCATCATTTGCCTTTTTTTCATTTATCAATTACATCAAAATATTTTTTCTACTGGACTCAGCAATATATTTCAAGTAAGATAACTTGGGTGACAGAAAGAACAAAGTCGATTGTTCTCTAACACAAAAAAAAATACGTCAATTTAATACACCCGCTCACTTATGTGGTCTTCTTATTTCGTTAAAACAATTGTACGTAATGTATTGCTCCCCAGTGGCTCAGCGGCATGTCTGCGGACTTACAACGCTAAAAACTGGGTTTCGATACCCGTGGTAAGCAGAGCAGATAGCCCATTGTGTAGCTTTGTGCTTAATTCAAAACAATAACATAATATATTACGATTTCTTCGTGAAATCATATATCTTAAAAACAAAACATGCAATATGAAAAACAGTTAAGATACAATAACCGAAAAGCCGAAATAACCCAAGTATTTGTGAAAGGTGGACATTCCTTTTTCAGAGATGAACTGAAGAATCGTGATCTAGTTTCCGAAAGCGTTTATTTATTAGGAATTTACTAAGTAATATAGTATTTCGAATGTCTTGTATTATATGTGTTGTTTTCCAGTGGAGAGGAAAACTGGGCTTCATTGTTGTTTCAATCACGCAAGCGTTTGGAAAGCACCACTTTAGTCAACCTGTCTACTATTTATCGAAACCTCAACCAAGGAAAACGTGCTTGAAGATTGGTTCTTTATTTTTGAATTTCGTTCAAAGCGACAAGAGGACTATCTGCGCTGACCATCCATAATTTAGAAGTGTAAGACTAAACACTTGGACTACTTTTTTTTACCAGTGAATAGTTGAACTGATCGTCACGTTATATCGCCCCCACAGATGAAATGGCATGTTTGGTGTGATTGGGATTCGAACCCACGACCCTCTGATTACGAGTCGAGAGCCCTAATTACCTAGCCATCCTGGGGCTGAAGTTGGGGAAATCAGCCGTGTAGTTTAAGCGGACAAATTCAAACCAGTTGCTGATAGTGGGAATGAATTGTGAAACACTATGAACAGTACGTATTACCAAACTGAAATTCGTATCCATAGAGATAGTTTTCAGAACTGTAGAGGACCCGGCATGGCCAGACGGATAGGGCACTCGTAATTCGAGGGTCACGGGTTCGAACCCCCGTCACACCAAACAAGCTCGCCCTTTCAGCCGTGGGAGCATTATAATATGACGACCAATCTCACTATTCATTGGTAAAAGAGTAACTCAAAAATTGGCAATGGGTGATGATGACTAGCTGCCTTCCCTCTAGGGACGAAAGGGAAAGGTAATTAAAAATAAAAAAGCAACAACCAAGAACTACTAATTATTTAACACCGATCTACTCCCAACACCACTTAAACTCGATTCTCTTTGAACTTTTATTCGTCAACTATACGAAATAATGTTTTAAGTATATACTTTTTAGGTTCTTTTAGGTACTTTTTTCCATATCAAACCGATGGGGATAGATTATGCGCAATCCTAAACATAGATAATGAAATATTACTTGTTTTAGTTTTCTTAAAATTATCGTATTGCTATGAGTTAAAGGTTCATAGTTTCCAAAACTTGCGAAAACCACGGCTATAAAGTGAAAAAACTGCTTTTAATGAACGTTTTTTTACCAAGTGTACATGACAAAGCTTCATCCTACATTTTATTCATTTTAATAAATCGGCACTTAAAAGTGAATGCAATTTACTTCTTGTATCACGAGGAACTGACAACAGAATAAATAAATGAAAAAAAGACATAGGCATCAACACTGTTGATTTCATGCACGTAACCTTCTTCATATATTTGTAACATTATATAACAAGAAGGTTATTTTTTCCCTACAATTACTTATTATTTGTTGGCTCTAGCACATCGATACGCAATAGTCCAAGATAATAAAAGAAACTTCCTGCTATAGGATCCCGGCATGGCCAAGGTGGTTAGGACGCACGACTCGTAATCTGAGGGTCGCTCGTTCGAATCCTCGTCACACCAAACATGCTAGCATTTCCAGCCAGGGGGAAATTATAACTGCACGATCAATCCAACTATTCTTTAGTAAAAGAGTAGCCCAAAAGTTAGCGGTGGGTGGTGATGATTAGCTGCCTTCCCTCTAGTTTTACACTGCTAAATTAGGAACGACTAGCCCTCGTGTAGCTTTGGGCGAAATTCAAAAATCAAACAAACAGTTTTTGTTCTATAATTACCAGGTTATTGCGTTTACCTCAAGAGATTTATGTAACTTCTATTACAAAAAGCATTTTTTAAACTTTCTCTTCATTAGTTCTGTTTTTCATGCTCGTCGACTGAGTAAAGTGTTTGAGATTTACACTGATTTTTAAAAACACAGGAAGAGAATCAATTCTCAATATTTGTGGTTCTATAAGAAATGTCAGTTGATTCAAAAACAAGGATAGGTCCAATTTAAATAATAAGGTGAGTATAAATTTATCTTTTTATCGATAAGTTAGGTTTTAATTTTGCACAAAGCTACACAAGGACTAACTGCGCTAGCCGTCCCTAATTTTGTAGTGTAAGACTAGAGAGAAGGTAGCTAGTCATCACAGCCTATCGCCAATTCTTGGGCTACTCTTTTACGAATGAATACTGGAATTGACCGAAACATTATAACGCCCCCACGGCTGAAAGGGCGAGCATGCTTTGATGTGACGAAGATTCGAACCCGTGCCCTCTGGCAGAAAAGTGGAGTGTCTTAACCACCTGACCATGCCGGGATTATTCATAAGACACTATTTCTGAACATTTTAATGGAAAATAAGATCAGTTAAAAAACGAATTAACATACAATCAAGTGGTTTTGTATTCTGGGTTATTATTTCAATGTATTTTAATTGGTTTAAAAAGCATTAAAAAATGTAAGAATTTTTTTACGTTTCTTGCTTAGCGTGTATAAGAAATTTGTATTAGAATATTAGTACAGAAACATACACATTAAAAAGGATTTAAAAAGTAACCATGAACGTACTTTTGTTGAGAACTCAATGAAATATCTTTTTTTATTTCCTTGCTATATTATTTTAAATTTTGTTCAAAATAATGCTATTTAACACATAAAATTTCAAACCGTTCCTTAATTTTAGTCCATTGTTGGGCGGATGCAACAATTTTAAACTTTTAAAGACGACTTACGCAGCTTAATTAAAAGAATTCAGTGCATGAAACTTTTACAATAGTTAGTACTGTTATTATTGAATTATAATTAACAATTCCATAATCCCATTATTTCTAGATGAATAGCAGTATTTTAGACAGGTCAAGGAGGAATACCCAAACTTCAGCATGGTGTGCTGTGTTACATTTCATGCACCCATCAGATATGTGTTGGTAACTTCTGATGAGTTATGTGGATTGTGTGTAGCTAACAATGATGATTGTTACAATGATAGCTGTTATATATTGTTCATAGCGGATGTCGCTGTCTTATCGAACTGCAGTAGCCATCTTAGTTTCCAGTCAGCATGCGGTATGAAGTTAAAGCCAGTGGGGGTGAGCTTCTCAATGCCTGAGTTTAGCGTCTTCAAAGAGTACGATATCATAAAATTCAAAGTTTCTCAAGGCACTATTTGCTCTCCCCTGCCACGAAATTGTAGTAACCTACTATCATAACGTAAGACTGGGAAGGTCTGGTGCGCTCGCTAGTTATCACGCATGCGTCGTTTTCCAGTTTGATGTTTAGATGTTGGCTCTCCTTTCCTTTTCCTGCTTGTTAGTTGGGTCCTCCAATAAGTGCAATTACTTCTGTTGCTTTCGTGGACACCCGAAAGTAGAAAACAAGGCAGTGTTCACAGTGAATAAAATCAACTAATTAATCTGAAATATTAACCTTTAAACATGAATACACTTATTTAAATAAATATCATCATGATACGGTTGTAAACACTGAAACAAACACAAAAGCTGCTTTCCAGTCAATTAATTCTCTCTTTGAAACCTAAAACTTAACTACTTTAAATACTTTGATTATTTGATTATGCCCTCAAGTAGCTCAAAAGTATTTTTGAAGACTTGTAGCGCTATAAACAAAGTTACGATACTTGTGATTACAGCACAGATAGTCCTTTGTGTAGCCTTGTGCTAAACTGCAAACTAACAAACAAAATATCTCATTAATATTAAGGTTGCAGGTCTTTCAAGTGCTAGATAAAAAATTCATACTATATTTTAAGCGTGATGAGAATAAAAAATGCTAACATATTTTCAAATAATTATATTCCAATTGTTTGTTTTAAAGCATTATTCAAATAAAGTAAGTAGTTCAAATGTTAACTGAAGAACTTTCAGTGTGAGAGTAAATTGTTTAAACAGTAAAAGAGTAGCGATGAATATATACACGAGTAGTTTTCGAAGAGCAAAATCTGCATATTTCAAAATAATGCACAAAGTAAGAGAAAAAAAAGTAACTGTGTTACTCTATTGTTTTTTGTTTTTGTCTATTGCCACACACTTTATAACATTTTTAAGGAGTAACATTCCTAGATACAAAGTCCTGTGTAAGTTAAGTTTTTTGTCGTCGCTTTATTTTCATATATAACTTTTGTCAGGAAGACCTTATTAGCTGCTGTAGTAGTAACTACAGTCTAGTCTCTAAATATTTTTCTCTGGGATGTCACAGCAGTCCGTTTTAAGATATTTGTAATTTATTGATAAAAACTAAAGAATGTCTAAATTAAATACAGTTTTTTTTTTATTTATGAGTGAGTTTAAAACATATACCCAGGTGGATTAAGGCATTCGACTCGTAATCTGAGGGTCGCGGGTTCGAATCCTGGTTGCACCAAACATGCTGGCCCCCCCAGTCGTGGGGACATTGTAATGTAACGGTAAATCCCACTATTCGTTGGTAAAAGAGTAGCCTAAGAGTTGGCGTTGGACAATGATGACTAGCTGCTTTCCCTCTAGTCTTACACTGCTAAATTAGGTACGGCTAGCGCAGATAGCCCTCGAGTAGCTTTGCGCGAAATTCAAAACAAACAAAAACATATACCTTAAGTAATTAGTGTGTTTCTAAGGCTATGTTACCATTTAAGAACTAATAGGTCTGTTAAAGAAAGCTTTGTTTGTTTATGAATTTCGTGCAAAGCTATACGAGGGCTATCTGCGCTAGCCGTCCCTAATTTAGCAGTGTAAAATTAGAGGGAAGGCAGCTAGTCATCACCACCCACCACTAACTCTTGGGCTACTCTTTCACCAACGAATAATGGGATTGACCGTCACATTATAACGCCCCCACGGCTGAAAGGGCGAGCATGTTTTAGTGCGACGGGGATTCGAACCCGTGACCCTCAGATTACGAGTCAGTCGAGCGCCATAGCCACCTGGCCATATGTTGGGCCATTGAAGAAAGAAAATAAACTGAAATGATCGGTAGATAGAGAAGAAAGCACTTTGCAAATTTGACTTCGTTTAGTGTGTGTATGTGTCACTTCTTATAGCAAAGCCACATGGAGCTATCTGTGTGTCCACCGAGTGGAATCGAGCCCTTGAGTTTAGCGTTGTAAATCCACACACTAACCGTTGTGCCAGTGAGGGACAACTTCATTTAATTGAAGTAGATTTACTATATAGTATAAAATATCAATGTATGTTTACCTCACAAAAATTGTAAGAAACAAAGTGTATATTATTTACGTCGTTCTATTGCCCTTGTATACAGTATTTAATTAGAATATGCTTTATTACTATCGAAACATGACTTCTACGATTTGTATTACAATTCACATTTTGCAATAACATGTTTTCATTGTTTCTGGATAATTTCCTATTGATTTTGCAAATTACACAATATAATTAGTAAATTGTTATATATTTCATTTTGTCAGATCTACAAGGGTTCGATTCCCCTTAGTGGACTCATCAGGTAGCCCGATGTGGCTTTGCTATAAGAAAAAACACACACACAACTTATTGGATTTGTAACTTATAAAAGTGGTATTTTACAGATTACACAAAATGGTAAAAATAGCCTCTATGATATCCTTAAACATTTACATTTCATTCTTCGTTGTTTTTACTAGTGTTGTTTTGCTGTTTATTCAGTTAAATGTGTATAAACTAATTTGTCTTGAGGGTAAAGCAGACAAAATCGAGACTTGGCTTAGGCGATGATTTAATAAACCAAACAAATAACTTTTACAGTGCTCGTGACTTACAGGGAGGAACCACTGTGATTAAAGGTAAACCAGGCAAACGTGTATTACTGCTGATATTACATTCAAATGCCTCTACCCTCTCTTTAAACATTCTTAATGGTATACACATAGACATACTGTAACTATGGTAACTGCTCTGTTTTCCAATAAATTTACTCATCAATGGTCTAGATGTGTCAATATTTCAAATATCTATTGGAACGAATCGCAAGAAATATAATATTAATACAACAAAAGCAAAATTAACAATACATGGATGTGAATGTATTATATATGCAAATTAATGTAAATCTGATAGACCCATAGTATTGTTTTCTTTGTTTTGAATTTTATTTTTAGAATTTTAATTATTAGAAAAAAGTAAAACATATTTATTAGGATTTTAGGTTATAATTACGAACACGAATTAATATAATATCACAATATTATATCTATATATATATGTACGTATAATTATACAAAGCATTTTGACCGAGAGTGAATGAATTTATTAATATAACTGACACCATAAGCAACGTTTAAAATATATTTAACATGAACCACAAAATAAAGAAACTCATTTGTTGTAACCCCCTCAGTGATTCAGCAGTAAGATGCTAAATTTGGGTTTCGTAACCCACAATGGGTACACACAAATAGCTCTTTATGTAAAAACAAACAAACAATCATTAGAAGTACTCGTTCTGTACTCAAATGTAACATAATTGTAATACTTCAAGCAACAGCAAGAGAGTTCAATGAGATATTAACCAACAGTTGTTGAAACGTGTGTGTGTTTTTCTTATAGCAAAGCCACATCGAACTATTTGCTGAACCCACCGAGAGGAATATAACCCCTGATTTTAGCGTTGTAAATCCGTAGACATACCGCTGTACTAGCGGGGAGCTGTTGAAACGTAAACTAATACTTACAACACAAATTAATCTATTGTTTTTAATATTATGAATCCAAACAAGATTCAGATAAGCGATCTTTGAGGATAGAAATCGAGAACCTGGAAAATATCTGGCATACTAACGAACTGAAAGAATTTATTTTTTCGATTTTCAGTAAGCTGTGTACCTGAATCAAATAGTAATTATTAATAATTTATCGTCTGCAGTAAGCTAACCATATAAATTAAAATTAAAACTAAAAAGTAACTTACGATAATCGATACCCAGGAAAACTAAAATCTAGAAGATTATAGCCTTCCCCTCCAGTGGCATAGCCGCACGTCTGTGCACTTATAACGTTAAAAACCGGGTTTCGATACTCATAGAGGGCAGAATACAGATAGCCCACTGCAGAGCTTTGTCCTTAATATCAGAAAAAGAAATACAATATTCGAATTGTTACGTGAGTGCTCTCACTGTTAAGAATAATTGTAATCAGACATAACATTATACTTCAGGCCTTTAGTACGGAAGTTTGTTACTTTTCTCGGGATGGTTTTGGGTACACTGTCCTGAAGAAAATATTCGAAGATCTATGTATGCAGGCGGAACTGTATTATTGGGGGGAAAATTATTTCTTCACTTCTTAAAAATCAAAGAAAGTAATAAATGATACATATAATGCAATTCCTAAACGTAGGGAAACCATTTATTGTCCGCTTAACTGAAACTGTTCAACTAAAGACACAACACTACTGCTGCCTTCCTTGACGTAAAACAAGCGTTCGATACCATATGGCACAACGCCCTAAGATACAAACTATTCACTGATAACGTTCCCTTACTTATTATATGGTGGATTTCAAGTTTCCTGTCCAGTAATGCAATTTTGACTAAATTTAAACTTAACGCAGGTTTGCCCCAAGGATAAGCACTTATTCCTTCATTGTATGAATATATGTTAAAATTCGTCAGTGACATTTCCGTTTCCTCTCTTTCCTACACGTTAGCGTGCCTGTATACTGACAATGTAGCCGTTTGAGTACATCACGTGATCTATGTATTGCTGAAGCTATAGTCCAAGACTCACTTAACAACATTATCCGCTGGTGCAATGTATGGAGAGCCCTGTTAAACCCCATTAAATCTAAATCTACTGACTACCACTGAAGCATTTACAAAAAAGGCCAAATAGTTCGGTTTAAACAATACGATACATCTACCACATTCACAAACATTATCAGAATTCTAGTTCTAACATTCGATAAGAAACTGACGTGGCCAAAATGACTTTAACAATATTCTGACCAATAACAAAAACCGTACAAAGGTTGTCGGATTAAACCTATAATCACTATATTCAAAGCTTACATTAAAACGTTTTTCGAATACGGTTGTGCTGTTTCCAGTAACGTGTCTAATATACTCGCGTCTAAAATACGGCAACAACAAAATAAGGCTATCAAAACAATATGTTGCCTCCCACCATACACCCAACAAAAATACCTTGAAAAACCGTGTGTGACGTACTCACTCTTGAAAAATAAAACCATCAAATCAGCTTCAATGTATTTCAAGAAATTCGCCCACAGAAACGAACAAACATCTCAAGTCTCTAAACTGGAAGTAAAACCCTCCTTAAGGCGTAAATATATCAACTTTCCTGTCATCTTAAGCCAAGATTAATTTTATCTCATTTCACTTTAATACCATTTCATTACACCAACCTCTACCTAAATCAAATAACTCACAAGTTGACTTTAAATATCAATAGTACTTCTTTTTGTATTTTGAATATTAGGCGCTTGACTGTTAAAGTGGGTTTTCTCCAGGTGCTCGTATCTCCCCCCCCTCCCTACATTTAAATTAACATGGTCTTCGACCCCCTGAAAAAGGGACATTTATCAGATTTATCCTATCATTTTATCAAAACCTCAAACTAATGAGTTCAATCTTCACTTTACTTGGGTCCCTGAGACCTACTCTCGGACTCCGTTAGTTACTAATATTCAAGTTTTAAATTCACTTTAAAAGTATCCAAAAATCACAATTGAAAACTTTTCCTTCCACACCGGTGTGCTTGGTTCTCCTCGTCTTTCTCTCACTCACGCTGACGTCATCAGCACGTTATGTAAACATCTCCACGTGTGTTTTGCTGCCTACGTGACCACGGACTCACTCTTCACGGTTTTTACGACCGACGTAAGACGGCACTCTTATGTGGACAAAATTCGTACGCTGTAGCCTTATGGCTCCATTTTTGTGTAGAATATTCATATTCCTGCTGACCAACTACAAACAAATTTCTGGGGCGTTAAGAGAGACTACAGTCTCTGACCGCCTCTGGTTTATCTTTCAAGTCCCAAAGAATTTGGAACTTGATAGACCACAAACCAAAATTCCTACCAAGACTGTGTGTATAGAATTGTCCAAAATTACCGTTAATGATATTATGGAAACAAGCACTGGCCTGCGTACTTTACGGCATGGAACGTTGTTCTCTGGAACAATGCACTGATTTATTAATCGAATAATCTCCATTGCGTCCGCAACAATGAAATTATATAAGATAATTTAATATCTTAGTGTATTTAAACATGCGGGAAACTGTTACTACAACATTATAGTTCCAGTTATAACTGAGCGTGTTTATGTATTATGATTATTTCATACGTTGCGTTTTTGTAACGGGCGGTTTCCCTTGTAAAGCTTGCTGAGTGAATCACTTGAGATGTTGAAGGGATATGTTGATAGTTCTGGTACCCTGTTTTGGCAGAGTACAACACGTTACTGAAAAATAAAGATATATGCGTTCATATGTGCAGCGGCCTTTTATGTACATATTTCTGTGTGTCAATCAGAGACGTCGCTAGATGCGTAAAATATTCGGGACTTAAACCCGTAAGCGAGACAAGTGTCTGCGTTTCAGTTTAGCTTCGATCCTGGTTTTCTATTCTGATTTTTCAAGGCATAAACTGAGCCGTCATGACACTGTCAAATACAAGCGGGACACAGGGCGTGTGTGTCAACGTTTCGACCTTCTTCGGTCATCGACAGGTTCCCAAAGAAAGAAAGAGGTAACTGACCGATAGCTGACGTTTTTAAATGTATATTTTTCTCGTCATCACGTGTGTGCCAATGCCCCTGGTGTCAATTTTAAATGTATTTTATTCTGAAAGATTCTTATTTGTTGATTATTTTATTAGTATATGTATATGACCCCTTTAAAATTAGAAACAACTGTGGCTGAAATGAATATTGTCTTCTAATAATCTACCATGCACAAGTGGGAGGGAAAGGTCAAACGTAGCTGACCCTTCCACGTCTACAAATGCCCAAATTACAAAGCAGAGAAAGAGAAACATGGCGTCTCTAAACGGCTGCTTAGCCAAGTGCGTGCGTAAAGTGTCATGCTGATGAATAAACAAATAGTTGTTACCTATATTGCACATTTGAATAATATAATATATATATTTATGATCGTAATTTTTTATTGAACTAGATCAAAGTTTTTTAAACGAAAGTTTTAGCACAAGCAATCGTATCTTGAATAAGACTCTTTGAACATTTCTTATACAAGTTTGTCACAAGAACGGTGGATATTTACTTGGTTGGTTTTGAATTTCGTGCAAAGCTACACGAGGGCTATCTGTGCTAGTTGTCCCTAATTTAGCAGTGTAAGACTAGGGAAAAGGCAGCTAATCATTATCACCCACCGCTAACTATTGGGCTACTCTTTTACCAGCGAAGAATGGGACTGACTGTCACATTATAACGCACCCACGGCTGAAAGGACAAGCATGTTTGGTGTGACGGGGATTCGAACCCACGACCCTCGGATTACGAGTCGAACGCCTTAACCACCTGGGCATGCCGGGCCAGGATATTTACTTAACGAGCGTTTGATGTTTGCAATGAAAGTTAAAGTAATAGAAAACAGTACACGAATTCCTATATCAAAATTTCAACATTTCTTTCCTGTTTTTATATTACATTTAGAACTTAATCATATTCGTCTTCAGAATAACTAGAAAGATTGTAAAACATATAATGAATTAGAAAGCATTTACTACGGCTGTATTTACTTTTAAATAGATAAAAATGAATCTGCCATGAGATATAATATCAAAACATTGTCGTTATTTTGTTAAAGGAAGACATTTTGCATTGTTTTAATGGGACTTTAAAATTAACTAAATATTAGATAAGTGTGAAAGGTACTCAAGTTAAATATTTAAGTTCGAATGAAATAAATTTTGATTTAATATTAATAATTATTGAAACTATTCTATTTCTTCTCAACGCTTCCCAGTGGCACTGCGATATTTCTGCGGACTTACAGTGTTGGAAATCAGGTTTCGAAACCCATGGTAGATTGAGGACAGATAGTCTGTCGTGTAACTTTATGCTTAATTACAAAGAAACAAACCTTTGTCAAGTTAAGTCATGCGTGAGATAACATCATGTACATAACCAAGTTTCTGATGAATATCAAGGCTTAATCTAACATACAAAAGAAAATTAATGAACTGATAAGTGAAAACGCAGAGATGATATAATGTTTTGATGTAGACTATTTAAACCGTATTATACGTCATTATCTGAAACTCAGCTAACTGAAGGTTTGATAGGAAACGTTTTATGGACCAAACCTTATGTATCTTAACCACGACTGAATCTGAAGCAAAGAAAGAGACAAGACTAGCCACAACACATCACACTGTGAAACAATCTTAATTCACTTAGACAACAACATCTTTAAAGGGTAAATGTGTTTTGGCACCACTCACAGAGCGTGTATCAAGTTAACATTTATGATTGGATTAACTTCTTTTTAAAAACGATATCATGATGTTCCATACAAAACATAGTACTATACTGGAAGACCAATCAATACTTCTACTCTCAGGGCGTTGGTACCACCCACGTGAATGACGGTCATACTTACTAGAAAATAAATGACAGTATATGCCTAGGGCATCACTTGACTTGTGAGTAAAAAGAGCATCTCCGCTTTATATACAATATGCTCTATGATACAGGAACAATTTTGAAACTTTACTTGAATGGCACAGTTCTGTAAATAGCAGCTAAATATCTATGGCGGGAAGGGCATAATGGATTCCTTGACAGACTTTCTATATTAAGAATATGTACATAACTGTTTAGTTTTTATCTTAAGTAAAGGATTATAATACATATATTATTACCGCTGATTTTCAGCCGTAAGCCTCGTGATAGACAAAAAGTCGTTCAATAACTCAGACTTTTGCTTTTGTGGCGTTAAAAGTGTTATCAATGTTGATTATGTAAGTCCACCCGTCAGGTGCAATGACATCACGATATTTGGAAACCAAATGGGTTCAAGAAGTAAATTACTCACCATTAAACGTTTAAGCAAGGAATAACTACCATTCGTTTGTGTTTCATATGATTAACATTCCGACCTAAGTCAAACTTTATGGCCCATAACTGCGTCTTGTTTTAGTCTTTACTTATATATCAAATCTGAAGTAAGAGAGAATCTAGACAAAAAAAAAAATTGTCCGTAGAACCTCTGATTGCATTTGTATAAATGTATTTGTATGTGCTGTTTACAATATAAATTTTATATCATAATAAACTAGGTCTCATTCCTCGTCGTAATATCAATGTAAAAATCGTTCAGATATTTCAGGTGTTATTCAAAAGACATCTTTCACTAGTTAACCTTAGGAATTTGTTGTTTATTACCATTTATGATTGATACTCCAATATGTTCGCAGGTTTAGATTGCACACTGTGTCATCACCATCCACCGTCACCCCTTGGGCTACACTTTTACCAACGAATAGTGGGATTGATCGTAACATTATAACGCCTCCACGGCTGAAAGGACGAATATGTTTGGTGTGACGGGAATTCGAAATCGCAGCCCTCAGATTACGAGTCGAGTGCCTTAACTACTTGGCCATGCCGAGTCGTACACAATGGACCATCTGGATTCTATCTACTGTGTAAAATCTAGCCACGAATTTTAGCATTGTAAGTCCGTAAAGTCACCGCTGGCACACAGAGGGACGTTTCTGTAAAGAAATATTTGTATTTTATACGAAATATTTATCTATGCTGATCTAGTGAAGCATTATCGCATGCCAAGCACATATACATTTGGTTCATGGTGATTTCTCGACCATTTGATAGAGCGATGACACCATGATGACTTACAGCTGTATAATTATGTTACAGTTCTTTCCGAAAAAGAACGTTTGTATAGTAAGGTTGATAAACGATATAGAACCAAACAACATGACATTTCAATGAGTGAAGTCTTTACCTTGAAAGGAAAACTTGCACAGCAAACTAGTTAGAACAACAACAGGCCTAGGACCACAATCCAAGCCAATCAGGAGCGGCACAGTCATCCATGAAGTCAAGGCTATGAATTTTAAAAAATATGGACGTATCATCTTATGCCATTAATAAGATAACGTATGAATATCTGAATTTGAGGCAAAGTCTCATAAGCTAAACGGTCACAAATTTTCACAAACATGTCAAGCTCACCAGCTGTTTTCATGGGACGGATTATCAACTAAGCTAAAAATCTCAGCTGTTCATTTGATTACATTATGCACAACATACCAGTCAGATTACCTAGTTTAGCCATTTGATTACATTATACACAACTTGCCAGTCAGGTTACCTAGTTCAGCCATTTGATTACATTATACACAACATACCAGTCAGGTTACCTAGTTTAGCCATTTGATTACATTATACACAACATACCAGTCAGGTTACCTAGTTTAGCCATTTGATTACATTATACACAACTTGCCAGTCAGGTTACCTAGTTTAGCCATTTGATTACATTATACACAACATACCAGTCAGGTTACCTAGTTTAGCCATTTGATTACATTATACACAACATACCAGTCAGGTTACCTAGTTTAGCCATTTGATTACATTATACACAACATACCAGTCAGGTTACCTAGTTTAGCCATTTGATTACATTATACACAACATACCAGTCAGGTTACCTAGTTTAGCTCTAGAAGTGGGCTTTAAATAACACATCTAAGATCAGTGTTAGATATGTGATCTAGATTAAACTTTCTGCCATTTTAAGTAGCTTTCTATAGTGAAAACTGTGGTGCTAGGTTTAATCATGCCCATCAAATTGAACAGTTGATGACCACTGGAAGTAGTTTCAAAGCAGAATAGGGCTTGCAGTGTTATTATTATAAAATAAGAATAACATCAACTTAAGCAGCGAACTAAAAACATACAAAATTCTTCATATTTTGGTTCCTGCACTCGTTACAGGGACAGGATACCTTCATTAGCTTTTGAAGTTTATCCTTGAGAAGCAATCTAAAGCTTTCTTTTGCATTTCGTGTAAGTTCTAATAATTATGTAAGGTTAATGACTGTTTTATTTTTTATAATGCTACGATAGTTCTTCAAGCTTTATTTGATGTGCCTAAAATGTATCTATTAAAATGGATAATTATTTTATGGTGGTTTTTATTTTAATTTTGCTTTGAGAACATTTTGAGTGACTTGTGGAGTAGCGAATCTAAAATAACTTAAAAACTACATTATTATTAGTTGTATCCGCTACAATTTCTATTACAATTTTATTAAGTTGTTTGATATCATTCTTATTGGTTTTAACACAAATATAAACAGAATCATTTGAAGGTTGCATTGTTTACAAAACATAATAATATACAATCCTTACAAATAAAAACAATTAATGGCTGTATCATTTGTTGACGTTACAGAGTTATTGGTTACGTTTTTCGCTGGTGGTGTTATGGTATACTTTTTATATAAACACTTGAAAGACACTTTAGTGTATTTTTCATGAAATATTTGTAGGAAAGAATTAACGACAACTTCTTCAAAAACTGATTATATTGATGATTACTTTTTCTACCTGTTTAAACCATTACGAAACTGACTAGGATTTTCTTTGTACTCCAATTTGATATTGGACGGGTAAGTGATTACACCAAAACATTTTAGTGCGTTTCCAGTCAATTTTCAGAAATTCGCGAAAATTAGGCTAGTTGTTCATCAAAAACGCTAATTATTCATCTTGTATAATGCTAAGGTTTTTCGTAATGACTTGTTAAGTAGGTGTGTAAAGATAAGGAATATTAAGATAATCTCAATCTGAGGAAAAAATGTTATTCAGTTTGTCGTTATTAATGTTAAATAAAACGTTGTTACAATTAAAAGAAAGAGAAGATATTACAAAGTGGAAATTAGAAAGTTATGGAACCCTAAAAAAAAAGAGATCGAGTAATGTGAAATAGCGCCAACACTTAGTAATCTCTACATTACGAAGTTAACGTCTTCAAAACAGCTTCTGCACACCTTAAGATTTGACTCAGACCTGCTGACGATAGATTCGTATTAGAGCCACAAACTACAGACGTGACTGGAAATTTCGTGAAGCACTGAAACAGACGACATCCTGGGCTATAGTTCACAATTGAAACTAAAAAAGATAACAAACCCTATTCTTCGGCGTGATGGTTGCTAAAACACATCACTAATATACCATGGTAGTTTATAAGGAACTTACAAATACAGTTAAATATTTCGACATTAAACCAAACCACTCAGCAGTGTAAAGACTGCTGTTATAAACTGCTTAATTTCAAGTATAAACTAAATTTGTAATACCAAAGAAACTAAGATGCTAGAAGAAAACCCATTACTACAAACCTTAACAATGAATATCTGGAACACTTGATGAAGAAAAATAAAATAAAGAACAATATTACAGACATGCAGACATACAGCCTGTACTGATAATGTGTATGATGTAAAGGCCAAATAATGTATGTCCTATGTCATAGATTTCTCTAAAACATGCAGATAATATATAAACAACATAAGTTAGAACATAATACGATCGCAATTAATATTTACCAAACCATCTAAACACCCAATAAAGATAGAAAAAAAAACTTACAGCCTTCCCTGTGAATTGGAGTACCAATAAACTGAGTGACACAAAGATAAATTATAATAAGATTCAGGAACACAACAAACATAGAAGACTAGATAATACCGATCTATCTGAAATAGCTTATCTTGACACAGAAAAACACCATGAAATAAACTGGAATAATACTGGCGTAATGCCATATGAAAAACACAAGAGAAAGATAAAACCAGCTTTCTACATTCAGCTGAGTTTTGAATCCCTCTCATAACCAACACGGGAAATAGCCCTTCTGAGAACTTTCCTGAAGACTGCAGTAGATTAGCAGTCGAATCGTATGATAAAACTAATCAGTATTTAAGAAAGGTTAATACGTAACGATTAGACCTGGATTTAGAATTCGATAAGACAGTTGTATAGGTTATTAACCACGATAACGATTGATATTTGACCGCTACAGCCTTACTGTTAATGTTTCGAAGTGTAGTAAGTATTTAAAGGTAATTTGAAAGATATTTTTTATTGAATTTCTCAATATAATACGCATTTATCAAATCAAAACTTTTGTACTTTGAAGCGGTAAATAAGCGTAATTATAAAATGATTCACACGTGAATAACAAATCGCTTTTGAAGGTCTAAACTATTGAAGTTTTGTTTGTTTGTTTGTTTATAGTTAAGCATAAAACTACACGATGGGCTATGGTGCTTTGCCCACCACGAGTATAGAAACCCGGTTTCGTGGGTCCCTAATGAACAATAATTATTAAACTTATTAGTAATTAATTATTAAAACACTAATAATAATAAATTAATTATTAAAACACTAATAATAATAAATTAATTATTAAAATAATATTTATTATTTATTTTAGGAGATTTAAGGGACAGGTCTTAGAAAAGTTATGACACTACATTTTATTAGCTAACAATAGAAGTCCAAACAAAAGTTACTAGAGAAAGCAACTCCAGCTTTATGAAACTATTTGATATAACATTATTTAAAATCTGTTATTTTAAAAAGGGATCTCCAAAAATTACAGAAATAAGATAGGTAGTTTAAAGTAAAAGTATAATCGCCAAAAAGTAAACAAACAAGCTAAAGATTTGAGACATAGTGTTGACATTTTTTCGAGTTATAAATCCACACTTATACTCTCCTAAGTTTCACGGCTTTTAAACGTGGAGTTAAAACAGGGATTTGAAACTTGGAGGAATAATTTTAATACTAAGTTTCAAATTTTAAGTTTATTTGTTTACTTTTTGCGATTACATTTTCACTTCAAAAATTACATAAACAAGCTAGGTAGCTTAAAGTGAAAATGTAATTGCAAAAAGTAAACAAATAAACTTAAAATTTGAAACTTATTACTAAAATTATAAACTACCTATCTTGTTTATATAATTTTTTGAAGATCCTTATTCCCACTTTCTAAATCAATAGTTTTGAATAATCTTCTTTCTTTCCTTTCCTTTCCATGTCCATTATGGACATAAATACGTATAATTGCAATACTGTTTTATTTTGAAACAGTGTAGTTTAATGAAATACATAGTTGTTGTATGATACTTTCTTAGGAAACAATGGCATGCTCTGGATTGGCTTCACACTGATCGCTATTGCTTCCGATATCATTCCAATAATGTTATCGTTGATAGTGGTACTGAATTTTTTATCACTATGATGCATGGCAATCAACATACCATATGTTATGTTATGTTATATGTTTGTAAAATACACATAGCTAGTTCCTATATTTATACCTCGTCATTATATGAAGAGTCTGTAAACACTGGATTAGAAAGACTACTGAGCTATAGTAGCATGGAATGTAACTGCACGAGTTTTATGCATGCATACACGTCCAATGCATGTTGACTAGTAGTTATATTTATATACACACAAGTAGAGTTTACAGTTTTTTAAATTGTAAAGCAATATATATACACTGCTGGCCAAAATTTTAAGGCCAGTGAACATAAAGAAAAAATATGCATTTTGCGTTGATAGACTCAACCACTTATTTGAGTAGAGCTTCGAAAGATGAAAATAAGAAAAGGTAAAATAAAAATAAAAACACTTTTTTGGCATTTAATAGGGAAAATGTGAACACTATGAAACAAGCCTAAATACTAGCTGATCAAAATTTTAAGACTATACCAAAAAGAAGTCCTAAACAGAGTAGGAAATGCCCAACAAGAAGTCTCAGTAGTGAGTTGCACGGCCGTCATTGCGAATAACTGCAAACATTCGCTTTGGCATGGTCGATATAAGCGTTTGCAGAAGGCTGGCTGGAATGTTATTCCAAGTGGTGAAGATGGCTTCGTGAAGATCATGCACTGTTTGGAATTGACGTTCATTTCTATAGACCTCCCTTGCCATCTACCCCCAAACATTTTCAATGAGGTTCAGTTCGGGCGAAGACGCTGGATGGTCCAAAAGAATCACGTTATTCGCCATGAAAAAGTCCTTTGTTTTGCGGGCATTGTGGATTGCAACGTTGTTCTGCTAAAAGATCCAGTCATTTCCACACAAGCGATGGCCTTCAGTCAATAAGGATGCTCTCTCCAACATGCCAATGTAGCCAGCTGCTGTTTGACGCCCCTGTATAACCTGAAGCTCCATTGTTCCATGGAAGGAGAAAGCACCCCAGATCATGATGGAACCTCTTCCACTGTGCCGTGTAGAAAATGTCTTCTGTGGGATATCTTTATCATGCCAGTAACATTGGAAGTTATCTGGACCATCCAGGTTAAATTCTTTCTCATCAGAGAACAAACCATTCTTCCACTTTTCTATGTCCCATGTTTGGTACTTCTTAGAAAAGTTTAACCGAGCTGTTTTGTGGTGTGGAAGAAGGCGTGGCCTTTGAAGACGTTTACGGTTTGTAAAGCCTTTCTCTCGTAGATGCCGTCTTATTGTTCTTGAGCTGCATTCTGCGTCCGTGAGGGCCTTAATCTAATTCGACGATCGGCTGGTGTCTTGCCGGACAACCCGTCGAATCCTCCTGCTCAACGCCGGCGAAATTTTCTTGACCGACCACTTGAAATACTCGATCCGTATCCCTCAGGGTTCTTTAAGAAATTTGCAACATCAGTTTTACTACGCCCAATCTCACTAGCGATGGCACATTGAAAGAAACCTTGCTTTCGTAGCTCGACAATTCTGCCACGTTCAAACTCTGTCAACTTTTTTAGCCTTTGCCATGTTTTTACCCTATGTAACACAGGAGATGTCAGTGGGAAATGTTGACAACGCTAATGCTTGAACACAAATGACTAAATTTTGTTACGTGTTTACCGATTAATGCTTCGTTTCAGTATGGTCTTAAATTTTTGACCAGCTAGTATTTAGACTAATTTCATAATGTTCACATTTTCTCTATTAAATACTAAAAAAAGTTTTTTATTTTTATTTTCCCTTTTCTTATTTTCATCTTTCGAAGTTCTACTCAAATAAGTGGTTGAGTCTAACAACGCAAAATGCATATTTTTTTCTTTATGTTCATTGGCCTTGAGATTTTGGCCAGCAGTGTATATAGATAGGTAGTCATATGAATTTTGCTATTTGTATAGATGTTCCATATAAATTTAATACAAATGAAAGTATTTGATATATATAATATGTATCCAAATAAACACTTTGAATATTTCTTATAACTGTTATATTCCACCTTTTTTCTCTTTCTCTCTGCTAGTTAGAAGCCTTCTTCGAATGACATTCTAAACATTGTTCGACGTCAAAAAACATGTTAATTAACAATTATTAATTGATTATATTAATATATATTTATGTATACCTCTCCATTTCTAATGCAGTTTGGATCGTGACACTTCTACAACTCCCACTATGAAGACCGTAAACTCTGGTGGTTTGTCGCTGCTGCATACTTTATTTGAAACTATGTCGCTATGTTCGAACGCATTCTCCTGGCAACGGTGCATCTTGCCAATGGCACTTCAACATAATTTCCATTGCAAATGTATTCGCTTTAAGGCTTTTCATTCTCAAACCACACATACCTTTCTGATGTTTTCCATGATCTATCTGATGTACGAGGATGACGATTTCCCAAAGCTGTTTCTGCAGTGTAATCATAAAGAAATCTACTGGTGCTGCGTCTGGCGCAACTTGAACGTTATGTCTTGTACTTCTTTACACGTGACTAGTGTCGTCTTTCCAGACAGAGATACTTCTCGATTATATTCATCTTCTTGTCTGGTTCACGCGTACAAATTTTACTACTTTTTACAAAACGCTGAAATTTCTTTACCATGAGTAACGAATTTACCGCTATACGTTTATTTTAGTCCCGACGCTTGTTTCAGTGTAGTTTTCTTTTGATAAAGTTGACTGTGTATTGCGCAAGTCCTGCCTGTTGTCGAAGTTTCTAGAGAATTCTTTAAAGCGAGAATCAACGAAAATGTGCTAGAATATTTTTGAAAATTTTAGTCTCGCGCGATTTGTATAAAAAGCAGCTAGCGAGAGACAAATAGTATTATTATTGGAAAGCTGCAGTCATCGTGATGTAGGCCTAGGAAGCTGTAATTTTGATTGACGCCTATTAATCGGAAAACTAGATAATTGGAGAAGGATCATTTATCGATTTCGAACATTACCGATCGTTCAACTTCATTGAATTTCTACGAGGACAATAAATATATTCATCGGTAAGAAGAGAACTTGTAAGTGGTATGAGGCCAATCAAGAAACGGTAGCTATCCAGTTTAAACAAGGTGTGACAATATCAACTCGGAAGTAATTTGCTAGTCGTGGATCTGTATCGTCAATAAACTACAGTGGTACTCCGTTCCAGAAGGCTGTTTGAAAACCGAATCAATTTTTCCCATATGAAATACTGTAAATTAAAATAATCCGTTACAGACCTCCATTGTGAAGCATTTAAAGTAAAATTATTGCTTATTTATATCTGTATAATAATACTTACATGCATAAAGTCAACCACAAAAACTATAAGCACAATAAAAAACATTAAATGAAAATTTATCTGCACTTTACCTGTGCTGAGGAGAGCTGATGACGTAAGTGAAAGGTGGTGAGGAACGTGGAGAGTAGGAGGGTTATTATTGTTTGGAAGGGGAGTCACCTTCCATAAAAACGTCAAGTAACTCTCCTTCTGGGGTTCTTTCTCTTTTCTGTCTCTTTGCATCGCTAAAACCTGCTTGAGACTTACTGGACCTGTTTCTCACTAAAAACTTGTCTAATGAGGTTTGTTTCTGCCTGCATTTTAAAATGTTTCTGAAGTAAGACATGTCATTGTCATTGAAAAGGTTTGTGTTGCAGTTTGCTACAGCTTTGTTAGGGTGAAATATTTCCACAAAACTTTGTAACTCTCCCTATTTTCCATATATTTCCTTGATTAGTGAACTAGGAACATCCTCCCTTCCCTCCTCCTCATCTGAAAACACTTCCTCAGTTGCCTTCTGTTGCTGTTCCTTCTAAAGGTCTTGGAGTTCTTCTGTGGTGAGCTCAGTGTTGTGGTCTTCCACCAATCCCTCCACATCATCACCACTCACATTCAATCCCATACACTTGCTTAGTGAGACAATATCCTCGACAACAGGCTCAACCTCAAATCCTTCAAAGTCTCTATCTGCTATTGAGTCTTGCCACAATTTCTTCCAGGCTGAGTTCATGGTCCTCAAAGACACTTTCCTCCAGGCTTTGTCTATGATCCTCAAGCAATGGAGGATATTAAAGTGATTTTTCCAGAACTTTCTGAGGAGTAACTCTGTGTCAGAGGTCACTTCCAAGCACCTTTGAAACAGTGTTTTGGAGTAGAGTTTCTTAAAGTTCGATATGACCTGGTGGTCCATGGGTTGAATGAGAGAAGTCGTGTTCGGGGGCAAGAGCATCACCGTAATGAAACTGTACTCCTCCACCAACCCGTCCTCCAAGCCCGGTGAGTGAGCAGGTGCATTGCCCATCACAAGAAGGGCCTTGAGTGGCAACTGTTTTTCCGTGAGGTAATTCTTTACACTTGGGGCAAACACTTCATGGACCCACTCCATAAAAAATTGCCTGGTTACTCCATGCCTTACTATTAGCCCTCTACATGACATTTAGTTTACTTTTCAGGACATTATATTTCTTAAAAAACCCTCGGGTTCTCATAAATGTACACAAGCAAAGGCTTAAGTTTTAAATATCCACTTGCATTAGAACATAATAATAGAGTTAGCCTGTCCTTCATTAGCTTGTGTCCTAGCAGTGACTTCTCCTCCTTGGTGATGTAGGTCCTCTTTGGCATTTTCTTCCAAAAGAGGCCTGTCTTATCACAGTTGAATACTTGTTGGGGAATAAACCTTCAGCTTCTACATAGTCCTTAAATTCCCTAATAAATTTATTAGAAGGGTCTTTGTTAGAACTGGCACCCTCCCCATGTCTCACCACACTATGTATGCCACTTCTTTTCCTAAATTTTTCAAATCACCCCTACTAGCCTTAAAGGCATCATTTGTATCAGCACTCGTTCCAGGGATTTTTTTCAGTAGGTCAGCATGCAACTGCTTTGCTTTCTCACAAATGATTGTCTCAGAAATGCTATCACTAGCTAACTGTTTTTCGTTTACCCAAATCAACAACAGTTTTTCTACCTCTTTCATTGTTTGTGATCTTTGTTTTGTAAGCATAGTCACTCCTTTTGCAACATCAGCACCTTTGATGACCTGTTTATTTTTCAGTACGGTGCAGACTGTAGACTTCACCATACCAAACTGTGTAGCAAGGTCAGACACGCGAACACCACTCTCATACTTCGCTATGAGATCTTTTTTCAGCTTTATTGTGGCTCTAACAACTTTTCTTTTTGGTTTGCTGCTTTCATTATCCTTCTTTGACGCAATGTGAATATCATTATAGTTGTCCAACTTAAATTATTATTTCAAATTTTCTACATCTTTACATAATTTGGGTTTTTAAGACTAATAGTTATTTGTCAAAATTTCAAGATATTTTGATTAAGAGTGGCAGTGACTTCTATTCGTTTTTAATCACTTTTAAATAGTTACACAGTTCTCTTGATAAATTAATGAAATTTTCACGTTTCGATTCTAATGAAAAATATGTGAAACTGTAAATACTTAAAGAAATGTGAGTTTTTCTAATAATAAGATCAATCTTTTTTTTCCTAATGAAATATAAGTAATTCATGATTTTGTAAATCACTGTGCATTTAATGACCTGTAATGAAATTTCAAAACATATTAACATCCATGTCACAGGGAACTTTGAAAAGTGTTTCAATGCACAACAAAATATTGTATGTGTAAGTAAACTCGTAGTTACTTGTAGACAAGTAACTTCAACGCGTGACTAATATCTTGAAGGCAGATTGTTCAATTATTTATCAACTGTTTTCATCTTTACAGTAAAAACACTATACTGCTTATACTACCCCTGAGACAATCCTTAGAAATGTTTAGTTTACTGTACGTTTTTATTGTTGAATAATATTATATGTTATAATATATTTATGTAAACATCATTAATAAAGAGTATAGTAACGCTCGCTTATCATGCGTTACACTATTTTGTTTTGCATGATGCTAACCAAAAGGTCTAAATGACCTTTTTTTTTTCTCAGTTTATTCTCTCTCTATGAGAATTTCATACATCTTCCTAAGATGCGGTTCCTACGTGTACTAATAAAAATACATGTAATTCACCATGTAATTGTTTGTGGGAAAGTAACTTGTTTGTTAATAATAAAGGAGTGTACAATTATTGCCTTATATATACAGTGATTCAACGAATTAGAAGTGTTAAGGAAAAAAAACGCTAGTAAACTAGTCAATGCTTCTCTTGCTAGGCTCCAGTTAGAGGACTTTGTCAGAGTTATAAGCTCAAAGTTTTTGT
Source organism: Tachypleus tridentatus (assembly GCF_004210375.1). Classification (NCBI taxonomy): domain Eukaryota; kingdom Metazoa; phylum Arthropoda; class Merostomata; order Xiphosura; family Limulidae; genus Tachypleus; species Tachypleus tridentatus. The sequence goes on along the minus strand of NC_134835.1, from coordinate 57,563,706 downwards.
TTTTGTCTTTCTACTTCTATCTCCATTTTTAGCTTGTCACATTTTTTTCATATACTTTATCGCCACCAATATTTTTAAAGCACGTTCAACTCGTATATTATAAAATTTTAGATTGTACATAATAACAATTACTGTTTGTTGTTTGGCTTGGGTGTTATTAAACATACAACTACAAAATGGGTTATTTGTGCTTTGCTCACCACGAGCATCGAAACTCGATCTTTAGCGTTCTAAGCCTACAGACTCGTAGCTGAGCCAATGGGGGACTTCTATGTTGTACATTAAGTAGTTTAAATTTGTAAAAGGAGTACAATCCATATCTTAATTTACGCATCATAACTATCACTGGTAGAGTGTTATTTATTTTCATCTAATATGCTTATTGGTTAATGTACAACGACTCGTCATAGAATGGATAACCAAACATTCTAAAGAATGAGATGTAAAGTTTGAACAACTCTCTTGGTCAGACCATCAGTGATGAAATGTTCAGAGCCTGCTGTTCAACTTCATCAAAACTGTTAATAATTAACAAAAAGTAAATAAATACAATCCCACAGTAATCATTGAGAATGATTTTAATCTTTTCTATGAGTTGTTCATCAGGTCACCCATTAAAACCAACAATAAGATAAATATTTCATACATCAAGTTTCAAGTTTGGTTTCAGTTGAAAAAACTACACATGAAACGCTTCAAGCTCAAGGTGTGGTCGATAATACAAAAGCCAAGTTAGTAAATTAGGACCTCGATTGTTCTAATGTCCGTTTCGTATTGGTTATATCACACTAATTAAACAGTTTCGGATCATATCATCTCACTCTTAAAGATAATACTCTCTTATTCACAAGTAGATTCTACAATCCATGTTGCTGCTGCACATTATACGAGATTTTGTAACGGATATTTTAAGGGGAGTCACACTGTTGATGATGATCTGTTTAATTTCCTCCACTTTGATATAAACTATAACACCAGGATCAGTTCACACATATTACTTATTTTCACAGATAAGTGCGAGACAGGTTAATGCCAGAACTTTATTATATATATATATATATGTCACTATTACGTCATAACACCGTAGTTTAACTATGATGTTACGAGATCTTATGAGACGTAACAAGTAAGCTCAAACACAAGTAATACTGCAACTATTGAGACTGCCTGGAATGGAAGTGACTGAAACACTTCACTTGAAATGAGACAAACAGACTACTACTTTTATTTTAGACCAATACTGGGTGAACTTCAAGACATTCCTTTCTTATTCTTGCAGCGTTTCTCTTATAGATTGACTGCTGAACATTAGGCTAGGCTATGTGGATGACCGAAGTATAGTCTGGATGTTCTTTTCTTAAACAGTGCAGCATTGCGTACAATGTTAAATCATACCAAAGGATTTATGTCTCTCTTTATTAATAGTGGAAAAAGTCCAAATAACTGAATCAAGCATACACTATGGTACTATCTTATTAATGTTTGAGGTTAGGATGAAAAACCATATTTAAAGTGTTCTACCAATATTCCAATGCAAACTACAAACGACAAGAATCAGCTCTACACGTAATTTTTCATTGCTTTTAGCCCAGTTTTGATGCTCATAGCGCCACAAACGGCGACATCTTGAGATACAGCTGCAATGAGTGATTTCTGTTCTTCAGCTTCTTCATATAAGCCAGCAACATAGAGATCTCTCTATACTATGGTAAGGCTGATTTGTGGACCTTAATTTTCCCTTAATTCCTGAGCGATAGATTTAAACACATGTACAATTTGATGTCACAGTACGTTTCACAGTTCGCTTGGACAAAAAACGACTAATTTTCGATGGCTGAACCAATGTTATATCTTAGCGCGGTCAGTAAGTGTTCCTCCACTTGCTCGTCACAATGGGTATTAAAATCAGTAAGTAAGCTCCAGTGTAACGGGCACTCATGGTTCCAATACTACAAACCAGTAATTATTTCTCTCTAAAAGAGCCCGGCATGGCCAGGTCGTCAAGGCGCTCGACTCGCAACCCGAGAGTTCGCGGGTTCAAATTCCCATCACACCAAACATGCTCGTCCTTTCAGCCATGAGGGCGCTATAATCTGACGGTCAATCCTACTATTCGTTGATGAAAGAGTAGCCCATGAGTTAGCGGTAGGTGGTGATCACTAGCTGCCTTCCCTCTAGTCTTACACTGCTAAATTATGGACGGCTAGTGCAGATAATTCTCGTATCGCTTTGCGCAAAATTAAAAAAACAAACAATTTATCTCTGAAGGTCCTGGGGCCCTGCATGGTCAGGTGGGTTAAGGCGTTCGACTCGTAATCTGCGGGTCGCGGCTTCGAATCCCCGTCGCACCAAACATGCTCGCCCTTTCAGTTGTGGGGGCGTTCTAATGTTACGGTCAATCCCACTATTCGTTGGTAAAAGAGTAGCTCAAGAGTTGGCGGTGGGTGGTGATGATTAGCTGCATTCCTCTAGTTTTACACTACTAAAGTAGGAACGGCTAGAGCAGATTGCCCTTGAGTAGCTTTGCGCGAAATTCAAAAACAAACAAAACTGAAGGTCCTTTCTTTGTCACATTTTGATTTTAAGTCCTAGACATATCTCAAAAGAGCATCATGGTACTTATAATGATGTTAAATAGAAACTGGAGACTCACTCTTTCAACATTCTAGTAATATAGCATATTTCCATACACGTGGGTAAACTCCTCCCCTCCATACTGAAAGTCAATGGTTTAATTCCTGCGATGGGGTTAAACGAACAAGCAAATGAGCAAACTGATAAAACTAGACACATATAGAAAAACAAACCATGTAATAAATAGAGTACCTTTTTTATAAAAAAATTTAAAAAATTCATAATCCCATTCAGAGAAGTCGTGATTCCAGAAAGTTAATACGAAGTTCTAGTATTTTACTTTAGGCACTAAAAAACACACATCATAAAAGCGTTAAAACGTAATACATGAAACAATATCCTAAAAAGAGAGAGCAAAATTCTAAGTTCTTCTCTTTTGTAACATTTCAATGCTTTTATGAATATATATAATTCGCAAAATAAGTACCCTGCCTCTAGAATGGACTATAAATAACATGTTTTTAACTTCGTCAATTTTTGATTTATGTCTCTGGCAGAAAAGTTTTTTTTTTAAATATCTGTATAAATAATACGCTTATGTTTGCCTGTTGGTCCAGGACTTTTCTCGCAAAATTTTCGATCAAACGCGACAAATCTTATATCGCTAGAAAGGCCTTTGTTTGAGGAGTCTGGATTGTGTATTTGCTTTTCCATTCAGAATCACCTTACCAACTTTTTGTTTAGTCAAGCATTTCAATGCAACGATTATTCTACACGATGGCATAATTTTGTCATAACGTGACGACTAGCTAAACTTTAGTTTTTATTTGTAAAGTATTTTAGACAAAGAACACTTGATCAACGTGTAATATTCTAATAAATGAACATGACGTTATATACAATTGTAATTGGCATTCTAAAATAAGCATGCGCAGTTCACTCAAACCATATGAACACACTTTGAGACGTTTCTGTATCTCAGAACGGCTGGTATAGGTATTAATACTTTTATTGATAAGCGGAGAACAACGTTTCGATCTTGCTGGATCATCTTCAGTTTGACAGAGAGAATTTGCAAGTAACCGTTATTGGACACATGTTTTAGGGACGAGAGTATAAACAGATACGGTACTGTAGAGGGCGTTGCAGTTGGATGTTAGGTTATTAATTAGTATAGGAATAAAAGTGTTCCTTTATAATGGTTTAATCAACATAATTTCACAGAAAAGGAAACTAAAAACAACGTCACATAAAAAGATATTAATTCTATAAACAACTTAAAACAAGACAACAACATCAAAATTCTAAAAGGAGATAAAGACAATTCTATAGTTATAATGAACACAAATGAATACATTAAAAAAATTAACAACATTCTATCACATACAAACAAATTTAAACTATTAACCATTCTGAGATACCTTTTTATTTCAAGTAGGTTTCTCGTCATCAAGAATTATTTCACTACAGCGATTATACGAGAAGTGTAAGTATTTTGTGTTTCTTTGTGTAAATGTGTTATCTGTTTAAACCCCATCATGCCTGAACTTACCTACATTACGCCATTGTTAACCTACATGCTCGTGCAATCCTAAAGAAATTAAGAAACTTAAATCCAAAAGTCATCAATAGGAGAAATGATATTTATTTCATCCAACAGTGCAGAAAGTAAAACCTAATTCCTAATTTTGTGAAGATAAAACTATCGAAGAATTTTAACCAGTGTACGAATGTTATCCAGAATTTACAGAAAAAACTACTAAAAGCGTTGTTAAACTCGAAATATAAAGAACTAAATGACTTACAGAAACAAAAAATGAATCCAGACTATCAACTGGTCTGCTGCATTCAACCAGACATTTATGGACTCGTACAGCACAACAAGTTAGAACTATAAGAAAAGAAAGTCTGCCACAAAAAGAAACTGGATAAATTAAGGTGCCAATAACAACAAAAAGACCCCAACATGAAGAACCACTAACAACACTCGTAATTAACAGATACGACCGAAAATTAAGCAATGAAGAAATACATCTACTCAACAAAGGACTCAACTTTGCACTAGCACCTAGAAATATTCCATCCATCGAAATGAAAGCCTGCCTGGAAGACTTAGCTAGAAGACTGATGATCCACTGTACACAAACTGAAAACAACCACCAGAAAGAAGACATCTTCGATAACAATTCCACCGACAACCATCGATTTATCTTTCCAAGTAAAACTGAAAACATCGATTTCCCTGAAACACTTCAGAACAGTATCTTAAACAACATTTTCAAAGGATTTTAACACAAAACTATCTTCTGAAGACGAAAGGCAGAAAACTTTCGAAACGTCGTCCTCTACACTTGTGTCTCCACAACAGGCAGTTGCCGTCCATTTTACAAAGTTTCATCATGAATACTTTGCCTAAACAATCTATCAAAGAAAAAGGAATACCTTTATACCTATTAATAACCTAACATCCAACTGAAACGCCCTCTACAATCCCTTACTCGTTTACACTCTCGTTCTTGAGACATGTGTCTGTGAACGGTCAGTTGCAAACTCTTTTTGTCAACGAAAAGATGACCTAGGAAGGTCGAAACGTTGTTCTCTGCTTATTAATAAAAGTATTAATATCCATACAAGCCGTTCTGAGACATATTTTTATTTCAAGTGGGTTTCTCGTCATCAAGAAGTATTTCATCGCTGAGACGTTTCTGCTTATTCAGCTAAGTTTACCTTCATTACAACTTTTATTTTACAATAACTTAACTTTAGTTCGTTTCATAGACTTCTATAAACACGTTATAGCTACTCTTTTTCTTTACTACGGGATTTATTCTTCGTTTTGTTAGTTTCTTTGTTACAACTCGTAAAACTTGTCATACACTGGATGTTCATAACACTTTCGTGCTCTGTATACTGTATAAATGATGTTACTGTACTTCATCGTTTTCTTTACATGTTGTTTTTATTAAATAAAGTTAAGTCTACGTCAGTTTGTTTGTCTGACCGTGTAAAATATTTTCAGATAGACCAGTATTTATCAATTTCATCATATAATGCCTGCAAAAAAAAAGCGTAGCTTATATGGCATACATGAGAATGATAAAACAAGGGAATTGAAGCAAAGGGCATGAAAACTACTGCAAAAGTTTTTCTGTTCGTAACTAGTTCTACTAATAATGTTTTAGCTGTAAATTGGTTTTACTGCAATATAAATACAAACAGATAACGTTAGTGAGACATCATTGTTATTGTTTATTGAAGGAGATCGCTTTATCTATTGATTTTTAAGAATATGCACAACTATTCTGGAACTAGCCTGCTTAGCTTTCGTAACAAATGTTACATAGAAACGACATTTAGTGGCTTTCCTGGACGTTATGCCGTATTACGTTTGGTAAATGGATAACTCAAATGCGTAAATTGGCATTTTTGAGAATACAAAATGGACACTCTTCCTTAACCTTTTTAGAAACTAGGCTTAAAACAAATAGTGTTGCGCATAAAGGGTAGAAGAAATTAAAGTATAAACCACAATGTAGAAAGATTAAATGTATTTAGTAAGAGAGGTGTTTGTGGAAGTGGGATATATATATATATATGCACGGCGTAGAAATACACTGTATATTAGATTGAACTTCTATTCACAAGACAGAAATGTAAAAGGAGATTGGATATGTTCATTAAAACGTATCTTTGAGGTTAATTTTCCAACTCCTTGCCTCCATGGAGTATCTAACCAACACTTAATGGTAAAGGATCGAATAAAAAATATTGCAATCCCCTACCTATAGTTTTGTCATATTACTCCCCCCTGCCTCTGTAATATATTATATGGACGCCAATATAATGACCACATTATACATATATATATATACCATACAATAATGGAACTCTTGCTTATATGTATGATACTGAATACGTTTTTATGATGCTATGTGCAACCCTCAACTTCGCGAAATATTTATTCTGTGTTCTTGTAGATTTGCAATAGTGGTCACGATTTTCCCGCTTTGCCTCCGTTTCCCGTCACGGAGAATTTTATTTTTCTCCAGTCTCAAGGTGCAGATATGAATACGTCACACGCGAATCTAATGTACTAGTGCCAAGAGTAACCGGCTAGTGTATATAAAAATGTTAATGATACCATTTTATCTACAAATTACAGAAAACCAGCAGTATACTCAAACAACCAATTAAACTGTAAAAACTAGAAAAGCGAAAAACTTTCCCAATCGTGAACCACGATAAAAATCGGCGTAATTTGTGTGTTCTGAATTTCGCGCAAAGCTACACGAGGACTATCTGCACTAGTCGTCCATAATTTAGCAGTTTAAGACTAGAGGGATGACAACTCGTCATTACTACCCACCACCAATTGTGGACTACTCTTTAACCAACGAAAACCCGGATTCACCGTAACATTATAACGACCCCACAGCTGAAAGGGTGAGTGTGTTTGGTATTACGGGAATTCGAGCCCTCGACCAACAGATTGCGAATCGAGCACCCTATCCACCTAGCTATGCAGGGCCCGAAAAGAAAATAAGCATAAATAATCCAGACTAATGTCACCTAACCATCACCCTTGTAATAAAGTGGCAATGAACTCAACCAACCATCCGCCAAATTATTCAGATTTTACCATTCTCATATTATAAATTATACGCTATTGTTATTTGTCTTTTATAAACGACGCTTTTTGTTAGTCTAGTTGTGTAAAAAATAAAGTAAAATATGATAAAAGGAAGAAGTTTTGGTCTCATTCTCCTTATTAAAATTAACATAACAGTTGTGTAATCTTTATAAATAAATATATATATACATATGTAAGTATGTAATTATTGTACACGAACATACAAACATATTATTCTGTCTTTTTAAATATACTTCACATTAAACACAGCACTATATTAGCTCGATTATAAAATGCAGTTACGTTCAATAATTCTTCAGTTTTATTAAACACATTCATTTTAGCGCTGTTTTATTGTACAAAAAATGAATGTGTGTGTGTATGATAAAACTTCAATTTCTGTTAGTTGCTCGTTGTCATTAAGAGACATTTTACACCCGTGCTTCATATCAACTGCATCAACTATTCCACCTCCTATCCCATATCCTGATGCTAGATTTATAAAATCACTTTCTTGCTGTATTTCTTACAATGTTGATTATTTACATCTACTGCCTTTTATATTTATTTTTCTGATAAAGAAAAGGACATTTATCATCAGGCATACTTCTTTTCATCTAAATATTGATTGAAAAGTATAGCAGATGAAGTTTTAAAAGTAAAACATCATTCATTAAGAAAGCAGTCAGTAATTTAAAATTGAGTTCTGTGTATCACTTTTTTGTGAAACTCCTTCAAAGTATTTATGTAATGCCATGAAAAACGTATTGTAACCAGAATTGAAAATTCTATCCAACAAACATTTTTAGCATGTTGAGCAATATGATTTTACAAACATGTTTCAAGTTGTTGCGTTGAAATTTATAAAAATTAAGCTAGGTTTGTTAAACCTTTGAAAGAGCACATTTCTGCAATATAAATTTAAATTCTGATATTACATGATTTGACAGTTGCAGCATTATACATATATGCAATAAAGTAACAGTTATGGAACGTATAAAAATCTTTTTGCTTTGAACAAAGAGACCTATATTTAACCTCGTATAAGAGAGAACCTAATATTTATATTTCTGTTAAAAGAAAAATATCAACTTAACCTTGTATGACAAATGCAAATAAGCTGAACTTTGTATGAGCTGGAAATTTATAATCAACGTTGCATAAATGTTTAATTAATTTTGTATGAAACATTCTACCACGTACTTTATTTTGCTTGCATGCGAAGAATATTCACAGCCTTGTTTGGGGGAAAAAGTATTTATATTCTATTTGAAAGAAAACTTCTAACTAAAAATGAATGGAAATAAACCTTAAAGTAGCTTTGAATAACGCTTTACTCATGTATATCAGTATTTAATACTTTTAGCATTCGTTAAAAAATCCGCCACTATGGGGTGTCGTTGGTGAGTATGGGTCAAAGGGTGTCGCCGAGTACGCAATACCCTTTGAGACATGGAGATCATACTTCACCTGATAGTTCCACAAAGTAGAGCCAGAGGAGGAGGTATTTACAATATGTGTTACTAGGATATGGATGATTGCAGGTTATATTACAACGGGCGTTGAAATTACCTATGTGGAACGCAAATGTTTTGTTATGTAGGTCACAAGTGAAATATCAGGCAGTCTGAGCATGAATATAAAATAATATAATGTTATTTTAAAAAAACACCATTTGATTCTCTATAGTTCTTATTGTTACAGTAATTAGTAGTTTCTGTATTTTCCTTATGGTTAACTTTATAATTTTCGTAGTAAAAACATTTACACTCTAGGTACATATTGAATAAAAACATCAACTAATGTGGTAGCTTCAAATAAAACGGGAGAGCGCTATTGTGTTTGCATTGCGTCTTATCAAGAAACAGAATGGTTAAATTAGTAAAATTAATATTTTCTTTCACCGAGTTTTGTTATAATTGCGCTAGTTTGACCAAGGCAATCGATCCACAATCTGAGGGTCGCAGTTTCGAATCTCGCCCTTAAACATATGCGCCCTTTCAGCCTTGCTGTGTTGTAACGTGACATTCAAACCCACTATCTGTTGATAAAGAATGATTTAAGAGTTAGCCGTGGTCAGTTTTGGGTAGCTGCCTTTCCTCTAGGCCTAGCCTTTGAAAATTAGGAACAGTTAACAAAACAAACAAAATTAATTGTATAACATACTTCCTAATTTACTCACGTGACTATACGCATATCAGTCTAACTTGCAATCCACATAGAGGGCGATGTTTCGTAATGACATAAAACATTCAAACTTTAGGTATCGTTAACTAACTGTACAGTTTAAGTACATGACTAAACGTACTGCAGATTATCGTTGTAATACTTATTCCTAAAAAGGACTGTTTCCTATGTTAACTTAAAGCGATGAAACTCTAGATATAGTTTCATTTGAATCATATAAATTAAAAATAATATTTTGTTACTGTATTCAAACGGCATAAGTTATATAGCCCTGTCTACATTCTTATGTCTGCTTTAACTCACAAGTCATTAAATTCTATATGATTACTTGGCTCCAACTAAATATAGTGACAGTGCCATTATACTTTGGTCTTCTAAGCAAATGGTTTACTGTAAAATACATTCACCTATATAAGCTTTTCGATAATAAAAAAAGAGAAATATTTCTGATCTGTAACTCAAATGATATGATTAGTATCACTTACCACTTTATGTTTTGTCATAGCATCAAATAACATATCCATTTTTTATGATTTTCTGTAGAACATTCACTTTGATGTCTGAAACACCAGATCGATAACAAAATTGGTAAGCATAAAGTTTTGTGCTAAGCCACAAGTAATTCATACAGCACACTTGAAAAATAAATAGAAAACTTATATGATTTCACAGTGGGACGTATAATATGAAATAATATATTTAAAAGTTGTATGCAACTACTGTTACATTTCATACTCGCGCTGATACAGTAACGATTTGTCGTGTGATGTAAGTTGCAAATTAAAGTGTGAATATTTCGTCATTGTTGATATAATATTCTTTGCAGTCATTTGTGTATATACATATTTAAGGCTTGTTTTAGTTTATTTTAGATATGATAAACATTTCAATGTATATGTTTGGAGAGATGCTTCTTGTAATTCAAACGATATATTTGTTTTACATTGGACGAAATTCTGCCTTTTTCATGTTATTTCCCATGTAGGACATTGAAATCAAACTAAGTGAGTCGGCTAAACAGGCCAGTATTTTAGCAGCTATGTAGGTGGACAGCAACTTTTATATTATAGATTTGAAGACTGACAATTGTTTTTTACAGTTGTATTACTTTCAGTTTACATAATTGAGACGTATCTACATCAAGAGTTTGAATGCTTTAATTTAATGAGTAAAATAGTCCTTTTCAGGAGTATGTATTATTAAGATAATATAACGTATATATACTCTTATATGTAAACTGTAGAGTCAAACTGAACTGCATTACAGTTTGTTAATATGATGTATTCATTATATATATTTAGAACTTGGATGCTTTACGTTAAAACGAAAATAGTCCTCCATGTACATCGAAAACTAAATCAGTATAACAATAATCACATCTGTAAGTTATAAGGTGCGTTATACAATTAACCAAACTGTAATTAAATTCTTTGAAACAAAATATTGATTTTATTTATTAAAGCAGTTTGTTTTGTATATTTTTTTATGTAAAACGTAACTGTATTTTCCAGTTTTGTTTAGATTACAGAATTAATTAATGCTTTTATATGATATACATATATAATGTGATTTACGTAGTCATTTACGTAGATTGTATCGTTTGTATGTTTTGAATTTCGCGCAAAGCTAGTCGAGGGCTATCTGCGCTAGCCGTCCCCAATTTAGCAGTGTAAGACTAGGGGGAAGGCAGATAGTCATCACCACCCACCGCCAACTCTTGGACTACTCTTTTACCAACGAATAGTGGAATTGATCGTCACATTATAACGCCCCCACGGCTGAAAGGGCGAGCATGTTTGGTGCGACCGGGATTACGAACCCGCGACCCTCAGATTACGAGTCGAACGCCTTAACACACTTGGCCAAGCCGAGCCGTGTAGATTGTAAGTTAAGCTAGTATATAGACAACCGTGAAGTACGTTGTACAAACAGTCACACTTTAATATATGAAATATTAGTTTTACGTATTGATATAATTTATTTGTTGTCGAATAAATGGATATTGATGTGAAACTACAAAGTGTAAAGTTGATTCTAACGATAATACAGAAACCGTTACTCTTTTAAGAGTTTTAAAAAATGAAATGTTTGTTTCTTGGTTTGCTTTTGAACTTCGCGCAAAGCTACACGAGGGTTATCTGCGCTAGCCATCCCTAATTTGGCAGTGTAAGACTAGAAGGAAGGCAGCTAGTCATCACCACCCATCGCCAACTCTTGGGCTACTAGTCTTTTACCAACGAATTGTGGGATTGACCGTTACTTTATAATGCCCCACGGCTGAAAGGGCGAGCATTTTTGGTGTGACAAACAGTTTCTGTTTTATGTGCTTCAGACTAAAATATCGACATTTCGAACACTTTACGTGTAAAACAACAGTAATATATATATTTGGTTTTTCAGGACGATGTATATTGTACGTTCAACTAATATATATCTATATTCGAATGAGTGCATTATGTAGTATGCTATATAAGCAGTCAAACTACAACAAAAATCGACGACAAAAAATACTTACTCAAACAATTTTTGTCATTATATATTGAATGCAAAATCGTTTTGTGCATTTTCGTTTGGACTTACAAATTTAGTTAATGTTTTTAAACAGGACCGTTCCAGCTACACGAGATATAGATTCTGTGCCCCTCCTAAAAAAATATAATCTACCCTTGCCTTCCAAGATGTAAACTCACACTCCTTACGAATTAGTGTTCTATGGCTTGTTACGGCCCATTTTTATATGATATATATTTATAGTTTGAATGCTCTAAGTTAACATGAAAGAGTCCTCTTCGAAGACTGTATGATAAACTAGTAATAGATAATAATGAAGTACATTATACTATCATTCAAACTATAATACATAAAGTATTAATTCTAAGAGTTAAAAACGTTTTGTTTATTATGGATATTGAAATAAAATTATAAATTATAATTCAGAGAATGAAATATTATATATTTTTAATAGCATAAATCAACTTGATATTTATGTTAAGACAGTCAGGTGTTTGGTTTACGAATCACATAATAAAGCATGCGCACGCCCTCTCTCCGCGCTGCCCAGTGGTTTAGCTGTAAGTCTGTAAGCTAAAATTCTGGTTCCGACACTCATGGTGGGCAAAACACAGGTAGCCCATTGTGTTGTACACAGCAGCGTCACTTCGCATAGAATCTATGCCATAGATGATATAATTGCCCCTAGTATAATGTCACTTTGTGAAACTATTATGTCATGTGACTCCAAAAATTCTCCTCCACTTTGATTTCCACTCACAAACAATTCCAACTGAGATCGTTCTTTTAAAAATACGTTAGGAGTGTTAATTATACAAGGAAGAAGTGGACAAATGCACCTAACCCTCAAGGTCTGTAAGACCTAAGTTTCAATAAAGATCACAGACAGATAGACTTGTTTCAAACTGTAATTCAAAGAACAACATATTAAACTCAACCGTTATTTGAAAAAATAACTTTAGTTTTAAATTTTATGAAAAAGCATTATTTATATGCTGTTGTGAAAAACACACACATATGTATTATATACGTGTAGATATTTAATACATTAAGGATTAAACTCTCATTCTTATTAATTTCGTTAAAAGATAAAATTCTAATTATATTTTCGTGAAGAAAAACCATTATTTATATTTGTATTGAAATGTACAAAGAATCTTCTGTAGAATACCGTGAAAAATAAATGTATTCTCATTACTTTATTAAAGAGAAACGTGTACTTAAAGCTAACTGTAAGAAAAACTTAAATTTACTTTTGCACAGATGGCAAAGTATTATTTCATAAAAAAGTTATATTTTCACATTGTTTGAAAGATGAAGCTTTACGTAAGTCTGAACGGAACATGGAAGAAAAATGTATGTATATTTAACTTTGTATGAAAAAACCGAAAGATTAACTATATATGGAACACTGTATATTTATATAATATAAATGTGTCATTAAAAGTGTGTGAGACGTGATCCCTGTACTTATCACGAGAGAGAAATATTTGAAATATAAATGTGTACTAAATTGTATTAAGAAATAAATATAAAATATCTATATGTACTTATCCTTCCTTGAAAGAGGACAGTATCTATATCTATATCTATAGAACAGAAATATTTGCCTAACGTCCATCGAAGAAATATGTATACTCAACGTTAAAGTCTTCATTGTAATTCTATAGAAATCTTATACTTAAAATATACGGGAAAGAATCTTGCACTCAATCTTAAAATAGGATATAAACAGTTGTAATATTTAGTCAAGTGTCAGTTTGTTTTATTATCCACAGTTTCATAACTATCTGCACATATTACAGCTTCAAGCGGAAAGTATGATATAAGAGACTCCAAAACACATTATTAACTATATCACACAACACATTCCTGCTGGGTTTAATGTATTTGGTATCATATATGTATTTTTAAAACACTCTTGTCATGTTATGGTCACACATGCTAACGTCCATGGTACGTCCTGTACGATACGAGAAATATCAGTTGATTACAGCATTTACTTCTGAACATATTGTGGCTGGTGTGAGCTCGAGATCATCTCTTTGATTGTTTTAGTTTGCAACCACCCTACCATTTACAATAAATAAATCGTTATAATTTAATACACAGTTGTGGTTCTTCTTAGATTTCATTTATATCTGTATATATGAGTATAAATTATGCAAGTAAACATATAATAAGTATATATTCAGTAACAACGAATTAGGGTTTCGGAAATTAAGGCTTATATAAAAACATCTTTAAAAAATATCGCTTGTATAACTTCCCCTTCCCCGAATAAAAACAAAATTAGAAAGATGTTCCCAATCTATCACTTTGTACAATATACTCTATAAAACAAAATTAGAAAGATGTTCCCAATCTATCACTTTGTACAATATACTCTATAAAACAAAATTAGAAAGATGTTCCCAATCTATCACTTTGTACAATATACTCTATAAAACAAAATTAGAAAGATATTCCCAATCTATCACTTTGTACAATATACTCTATAAAACAAAATTAGAAAGATGTTCCCAATCTATCACTTTGTACAATATACTCTATAAAACAAAATTAGAAAGATGTTCCCAATCTATCACTTTGTACAATATACTCTATGATTCTTACCCTCATATCTTTCATCACCTTTTTTAATAACATTTGCGAATCTACAAAGGTTGAATATGTTATATTAAAATTATTTTGAAGCTTCGCAACTTTCTGTCTGACAATAGAGCTGTAGCTTAGTTTCCATATCAAAAGCTCCTTCGTAGAAATGTTATTTTAAGTAAACCAATCTTTCCCGTAGACTTTCCCAAAATCCAGCTAGTGCACAAGGATGACGGTTTCCTAGAGTCCGATTCAATAATGCTATCGCACAGAACTCCTGTTGCATCCCGTGATTTGATCGGCATGTCCTCGTACGAAATTACGTGAATATCTGTTTTTGATTTCTCAGCTGCTTGAGGTTATGTCGTGGAAGAAATTTTATGCTCGCGGATTTTTACCTGTTACAAGACGCCCCTACATTCTCTCTCTCGTCTATCGCTTGAGAATTAGAGACGGTTAACAAAACACTTTTTTGTAGCTTTACGAAAATATCAGAAATAATTCAAAATATTTGTACTTTCAGAAATCCATTCCATTCCCTGGTAAGTAAACTGTAAGTTAATGGACTTATTTTGACAAAATTCATTTAGCAGATAATTTGAAATTTGCATATTATTTTTAGATTAAAATTGATAAATATGCTTTATTTATCTGTCAGAATTATTTTCTCTGTTTTCAAAATGCCTTAAATCTATTGAGAAACGGACACAATGTAGGGTGCACCATGGTATGAAGATTATTTTGTTAATTAAGCTTTCATCAGTTGATACTAGATGACGCTTTCAACATAGTTTGTATTTTCATCATAACACTTCTACTATACGATTATCTAGAATGAAACAAATAGCTTTAATAACTATTATACATGATCTTTAACCAATCTTATACAAAATTGTTTGTTCTTCAGTTAAGGTAGTATGATTACAGACTAACATTAGTAGTTTTTATTTAAATAAGAACAATCATTCTGAAAGTTTTTGTTGACTTAACTATTTATTACTTTAAACCAGTTTTGGGCTGATAATGGTTTTTATTTTTTACATTTATTTATTTTTCAAGCTAGTCTTTAAAAATATTTTACGTTTGCGATACAGTATTCTTTGTCTTCCAACCGCCTACTTTAGAACTTATGATTAACCAATAAACTACAAGATATTTTATTCGAAATTAAATAAATTTGTTATGCACTGAGAAATTTACATGCATTGGCTGGATACTCGCATTCTAATGGTAATACAATGAATATTTACTTTATAAATTAAACCTGCTCTTTAATGTAATGATTACTGAGCGAGGTAAAGTTGTACATGAATCTCTCGTGCAGGGTGGTTTGTGTGACGTTTACTATGGATATTTATAGTTTAGTAGCATTCATCTTTTCTTATATCATCGTGTTTAGAGTTAAATTTCAAAGTCTTAATGCTGCACGGAAAAAGAGAAAAATGCGTGAGTCACCTTTCTGGCATGGTTTCTGTGTCACACTGACTTCCATTTAAGGCTTGGTGTTCGAATACACTTAGATCTTTTAAGCCAATAATTTAAAACCATAATAGCATCTCAATATAACCTGTCTAGTTGAAATGCAAATAGCTACTATATTTACTCGATACACGCTCTTACTTATAATCTCGGAAATATTTTTATCCATGTTTAAACTTAACGTAACATTATTAATTAGGAATTGGCTTAGTTTTTCTTAACTTTTAATAATTTTATCATCTTTTTCTAAGGAAATGTTTTACTAATTTATACTTGTGTTCATAACATCACCGCATCATTGTTTTTGAAAAAAAATTGTTGTGATTAATTTTCACTATTATTTAAAAATACTTAATAAATCGAGATTACGGGTAAACCTACAGTGATAAATTTTTTTTTAAAGACGATGAAACACATCTTTTGCTTTGATATATATAATATGTTCCAGACAGATGGTAAATCCTGACGTTGCTTGCCCAGTCAGCGAGATAACACTGATAAAAGCTGGTAACGTAGTTCCATACATCTCCTTGTTTTCTTAGAACAAAGCCACATAATGGACTGTCTGTCGTGGATGAACGAATCCTAGATTTTTGCATCTTAATGCATTAGACTCATCGCTGACCCACCGAAGACCATTTTCGTATTTATAGGCATAAAATTATTATTTTTGAAATTGGAAAATATCGAAATGTAGTACACTTATTTATACAGCTATACACAAAATGTTTCTGGATCACTATTGAATAATATTTTCTTAAGATAGCGTGAATAGAGATTTCAGATGATTTACCAACCAGTGTTAAATTTCTGAATAGAATTACAATCACTCTTGTTTGTTTGTTGTTAAGCGCAAAACTGTACTTGGTTAAACTTGGAAGCTTATCTGTCGTTAAACCACTAGCGGATTGTTATTATCCTCTTAGACTCTGCTTTCTTTCAATGGGTCACTGATGCTCTAAATTTTCAAATAAAGCAATCGCAACAGATATTTTATTTTTCTTTCTGTTATGTGCTCTCGTTTGACTTCATTTTTAACAACATAAAAATAATTATGCATGATAATGTTAAACGTTTCGTATGATTTACGTGTAGATCACAACTATTCTCTACCCAAATAAAACAACACTATTTTTAAAGCACTAAAAACTATCTTGTGTGTCGTATTTCTACTTCAATATAATCTTCAAAGCACCTACCTCATATCAAATTTTACAAATTTATGTTTATTAATGAATAAAATCAAGAATTTTATTTAATTTAAATAAGATTTTTAAATTCTTTTCTGAACACCTAAACTTCAATACTGATATGGGAAGAAAAAAACACTAAGTTTTTGTTTTGTTATTTTGTTTATAAAACATTCAAAATTTATAGAAATTAAAATTAAGGAGAAATTGAAATCAAATTGAATAGTTCATTAACTCCCATTATGCAGTTAATTAAAAAATTAAACTAGCATTAACTAAACAAATATCGGTATCATATTCTGTATATAGTGTTAAGATTTATAATAAAAACTTATTACACCACCGACAATCAGATTTATATGATTAAATAAAAAATGTATGCTATGCCTAATGGGAGATCAAATATTTCACAATTATATTAATATACTTTATCTTAATCAATAATAATTATATTTTGTAAAAAGAAATTATACATAGAAATGGGCACTCTCTGGTGCTGTTGCTTTTCTTTAAATATAATGAAGGAAACAATTTAGGTCTTTAAATTCCAAGTCATTTGGTATTATGGCAGATATTTAGAGTTAAATATGTTATGCTTTCTTATTGAAGTTCCAACTTTCCATGTTCGATTTTATATGGTGAGTGGTATTCCAGATTTTAAATAAAATGTTAGTCTAGTGAATATATATATATATTCATTTTAAAAGCAACTTCTGTTCATACAGACAGAAATCGTCCAAATATACAACTTACACTTTTATCTGGTTCTATTCATGATATTTTCCAAACAACGTAGCTTTTAATCGTTTTCAAAATTTATCAACTCAAACAAGGTATCTCGACATGCCTAGATGTGCCCCAAAAGTTGTCACAGTAATAAGGAGACCGAACAAATGCGTGTACCTTATATACAGAAATATGAGTTTTATATTATTAAACTAGAGTGTTACAATCATATATATTTATACTATTTCCAAAAAAAAAAGAAAATTAAATGTAATATTTGTGAGCGAATCCACTTTACCCGTCAGCAGTAAAGGCTGTTTTTATATGAAGAAAACTCTACTAGTTTCCTTGTCGTAACCGTTATGTATATTTGTAAATTTTGTTATTATATAGACATTTTCCTCCTGTAAATTACTTGATGTTTAAGAGTGTTCTACTCACAATTTGCAAGTTGTGGGATGGAAATTCGTAACTGAGCATGCTCTCCCATTCAGTCATGAAAGTGTGATAATGTTACGATGAATCCTATTTCTTGTTTATAAAGAATAGTCCAAGACCTGACTTGGATTGTGTTGATTAAGTACCTTCCTTCCGGCATCTCACTTTAAAATTGGAAACAGCTGGCGTAGACAGCCCTCGAGTAGCTTTGCACAAAATCCAACAAACAAAATAAGCTACAGAACTGGGAGGGGGAAAGACAATTGTATGTTTCACAAATTTTCGTTTAGCACAACTGTGGTTTTGGCTGTGAAGGCACCATCTAGTAGATATATATACATACGTTTAAGCAAAGAATCGGAAGTAACCTTGACATTTACCCTAAAGCAAGTAGAGTGAGAAGTGAGAGGATCGAAAACTGATTTTGTTATTTAGAGCTTTGTCTTCTATTTATTTCTAAAATTTCAAGGTTATTTAATTTTATGTTGTATTTTTTCTGGATAAAATTATTGTTCGGTTTTCATAAGATGGTCTTGATGTCCCAAGTTGATCCATGTTCCTTTTTTTATGCAATTAAGTACAAGGAATATTTCTACCTTGGAATGATGAAAATTCCCCAAATGAACATATCCTTATAACCTGACCATATTAATATTTCGTATTTAAAAGGGCTGTTACATTAAATGAAAACTTATATAGTCTTTAGTTTCTGATCCTAAGCTATACATATTTATGTTACTGCGAAGAAAGCCATTTTACTATACGTGTAATTAGTTTTTCTGTCATTTTTGTAAACACCTTTGTGTCCAGCTCTAACATGATTATATTTACGAAAAGAAATTTAAAGTCTTAATCAAGTTATTGGTATATAGTCCAAACGTTTCAGCACACACTACCTAGTAACTGGTAGTCATATGTATGTGCGTAAACAAACACACACACATATATATTGCATCAATTTATACATCAACAATCTAACGACAATAATTTGGTCGTTTGTTTCGTGTAGTGTTGAGTGATGAAAATGTTTTCGTTAGTTACATTTGAAAATAAAAAAAGGTTTAAGTCATCAAAAGTAATCTTGTGATTTTTAAAATAGATTTTTGGGTAACAAGCACATTGCTAACAACACAGATATTCTGTATATTCCCTCAATGACAGATTGATGCCATCATCTTCTCTGATGATAGATAGCAGCAAAAATACAGGAATGCCACAGTCAATATAATAATCCCTATCTAGTTCTTTATGTTCCCCTTCTGCCTACTCATCTGCCTTTTTCTTACCTTGAGACATACCTAAAATATATCGTATCTCTGTTTATCTGATTTTTTACTTATAAATAGCTTTAACTCTACATACACTCCAAACCTGATGATATGATCACTATTTTCACAAGACGTGGCTCCAAGTAATAACTGTGGAGTTCAAGTGCATATTTATATATGACAGCAACAGTGTGATATAATGTCTCATATAGTACATTAAAGTATATTTTTATGACCAAATTGTAAGACTATTATTGGCTGGTTTTTGTCCCCTGCTGGGACAGCAGTAAGTCTATGGAATTACAACGCTGAAATCAGGGGTTCGATCCATTCCCCTCTGTGGACACACCAAATAGCCCAATGCGGCTTTGCTTTTAGAAATGCATACTCGTTTGGTTTACACGGTACGGTAATACGCAAATGTACGATGATGTATTTTTACAACCGGGATTTTATCAATATGAGAATTTGCCAATATTTTATAAAATAAACGTTTACGAAAACTTAGTTTTTCCAGTATATTTTTTTGGAACAGTACTTTTATAAATATATGATTTCTATAATAATATAAAATAATTCAAATCGCAGTGATATAAGTCCATTTCTATTGGCCTGGCATGGCCAGGTGGTTAGAGCGTTCTAGTCTTAATCTTAGGGTCTCGGGTTCGAATCCCTGATACAGTAAACATGCTCGCCCTTTCAGCTGTGGTGGAATTATAATGTGACGGTCCATCCTACTAATCGTTGATAAAAGAGTATCTCAAGAGTTGACGGTGGGTGGTGATAACTAGTTGTCTTCCCTCTAGCCTTGCACTGCTAAATTAGGAATGGGTAGCGCAGATAACCCTTGTGCAGCTTTGCGCGAACTTCACAACAAACGAACCACTTTTCTTCGGCCTAACATTAGTTAACCCTTTATTATGTACGACTTACATTCGATAAAGAGATGAATTAACATTGTAATTTGTGAAAGTTTTTTTGCTTTAGTTTAGTTAAGGTTTAAAACTATATTGTACTTAACACTATTAACAAATGTTGTTATTCTATGGCCTAATATTAGACCTCTTTAAACTTTGATAAGCTTTTTATAAGTTGTTGTGCAAAATGTCTACTAAAGTGTATTTACATCCGTTGAAATGAAGTGCATGCGCATGCATTGTTAGATAGTAAGGTATGTGAATTTTCACAACAGACAAAATTGAGTATTATTATAATAGATCAAAACTACCAGGTAAAAATTACCAGAGAAATAAGTTGAGTATAATTGAATGTTAATAAATAAATATAAAAACGTGTACGTAGCATAAGTGCTCTGCGAAGCTCTAAATTTCGTAAAATATGTATTATATTAAGTAAAAATACTTAAAACAGTACTTTTATTTTGTAATTATTCTATACAAAATTATTTGAAAAACTACCAGGAGAGTTTGTTTGTTTGTGTGGAATTAAGCACAAGGCTACATACGTGGATCTCTGTGCTCTAATAACCATAGGTATCGAAACCCGGTTTGTAGCGGTGTGAGTCTGCAGACATACAGTTAAGCCATTTTAGGAGTAACTTTATGTTCCAAATAAGTGTGTTGTTGTTTTCTTCGAGTTCCCCAAATAATTACTTATTCCAAATTGTTGTTACGATTCATATCATTAACACTTTCGTTTTACCTCGGCAACTACACATATCAAACTTAACATTAGTTGAACAGACGGGTTGCACAATATAAATACAATGAGATCAGAGAGATTGTACACTAACATATTTCATTCTATTTATATTACGTTTACATTTAGAAATACATATATCTATATGCCCCCTTTTCCCTCAGTGACACAGCGGAATGTCTTACAACGATTCAGTGTCAGTGTGTCACTTAAGTTCTCGCAAGTCACTGGTACCAAATCTCTGTCCCGAGATTTGCACAAATGTGAAACTTTTCACCCTAACCCCTCGAGAACCCGGGGATTTTCTGAAAACTCGTTCTAAACTACCGGACTCCTCAACTTCTGAATGGTGACAAAGGAATCGTGTTGGTCCCAAGGTTTGTACTTGAAACGTTTCACATTCTTCTTTAAATAAACCAAGGTAAACATAGCAACTTGTTTTCAATCAGTTTTTAGGCGTCTGGAACGAAACTTTTTATTAAGTTATTTTTTGTTGCTGAAAATTAGAAGTTTGCTTCACATATTAAGAGCCATATCAACTCCTGTTAGTTATCTATGCTTAAAAATATTCATTGAGATAAGTTATTCTGCTTCTATAATCTTATTAAGGTATTTTGTGATTCACCTTAGAACATTAAACACAATAACGGCTCCAGTATCGTGACTACTGGTGTTTAAACCTCAATACTTTTGAAATTTACAGCATAGCTAGAAACGTAGAATTAGCATTAGGCTGAGCAGACAACTGTTCGCATTGTGAAATAAAAGTCAAATCATGAGATAGTTTTTGTTATTGAAAGTAGTTTTACGGTATAGTATGGGGCCTGGAGGTTTCTTCTCAAACAAGAGAGAGAAAGTGAATTTTTGAAACTAGTGCTTTTGTACCTTGACAAGATAAGAAAACATTTTATGACCACTATTCGTTCAGCAAAATAAATGAAAAAATATGTACGCAATGTGGTCTTCTCTATTGCCATAGATGCGTCAGACATGTTGGCTACGAATCAAAAGGACTGGAGTTAATATGACGCCGCTAAAGTCAAAAGTTTCAGAAGTTTGTGTATTATAAAAGTGACAGACAAACCCATTATTCGGTTCAAAAAGTCGGACAATACCTGTGTGGTGACGTGTGCAGCTGATTGACTTCATTCTGACTTGACCGCATAACCCATGTGCACATGTGTTGCTTAGGTTGAAAATATGATAATTATAATTCCTATAATTGTTCTTAGATACATATTTATTCTGGGATAACATTAATGCTAAAAGGTGAAAAACATCACACGAGTATCCATCACAAATAAATTGTTGTAGAAAGTGTCCCAAATGTTTAGGTACAAGCCACGATGTAGTAGCTTTTCAGAAGTCCATAATTTTTATTTTAGTTTTAAAAATACATTTCTAAACAAATCAATACCCCTAATATAACCATACCAACAACTTCAACTTGGTGTAACATTACATAAACACGCATTTTTGTATGTTCTAATGTTCTCAAGTGAACTTACTCTTGAAAAACTTGCCAAATTGTAGAAATCTTATACACACTACGTCAAATTTGTTAGATTTTAACCACATAATCTTGGATAATACTGTCAGCTTCAGGTTCTCGACCTGGAATATCCAGAGCTATGTCTAGTAAGAGCTATGTCTGGTAAGAGGTTAGTCCACAGTTCTACTCATCAAAGCTGGCTGTGATACGAAGTTACTTAACGAATCAAAGCCTCTTTGACGAGTGGAATCATGGAAAAGACTAAAAGAACTTTCTTTACTTTAATTCAGGAATACTTGAATGTATTAGTTATTGAAAGTCTTACAAATATCTCTACAATAGTTGCCTTTGAAACCGGTAGGTAGAGACGGTGCAACTCCAAAGAAAGGGTTTCCTCCAATAATATTGAGATGGACGTTTACGTCTTTACCACGTCGCAGTAGGTCTGCCTGAACAAGAGAATAAAGTATTTTCGATTCTAGTAGATGAGTCTTTATAGTCTCAGTTAATACAAGTTTATTACTTAAGTACTTCAGTAATGAATTTATGGTTATGTGAAATTATAAATTCTAACTCTTTCTACTATTTCTTCAAATGAATGCTAAAAGTTCAAACCTTTCCTACACACATCTTATATTTCATCATTAAGTTTACGCTTTGTCTTGGATTTCATCCATAAAACAAGGAACAAGCTTACCCCCGACATTAATTTCGCACAATTTATAAGAAATTAAAGCCGCTTGCTGGCAGTGCAGAATCCTGAAAAATTCAAAATAGTTAAATTTGTTTATAGCTCAAAATTACTTTAAATTTAATTCGAAACAAGTCGAACAATAAGTTAGAGGCTTTAACACAAAACTAATACAGATTAGAAATATGCTGTGGTGAGTATTTATTTGGCACAGTTAATGTGATGGTGGAAAGAAGTATCGTAGCGAAAGTTATTGTTTTAGTTTTGAGGTATGGTCCATTCCCCATTGTTAATAACCTACAATTCTTTAGACTAAGTTAGAAAAACAATTTGTACATAAATAGAATTCAATCAAGAACTGGATTTACACACTTACTTACAAAAAAAATTATAGAAAAGTGATGAATTAATTCGTTCTAATATTTTTATTTTCCAGTTTGTAATAAACTGACACCAAAAAAACTATTTTTAGCATAGAGGTATATTCTTAATTTTGGAGGTTTCTTCAGTTAACTCTTTCTTTTATTGTCTCAGTAAACAGAACAAAGTTGATCATGATTTTATAAAAAAGTGTAATTAAAACTGTCAAGTTGTAGCAGCTAGTCCAAAAAACAACTATAATGGACGTCTTCACGTTACCATATGCTTCATATGTCTATATGCATCTAAGCGTATTATTCATGAACATTTTAAATACTTTGTAAGTTGTTCTGAAGAGGTTATATCACATAACAAAAATAAAGGAATAATATGCATCTTTTCCAATTACATCGTTTTAATTTCTAATGGTTAGATGTTATTAAAAATGAAAGAATAAGAGCAAAGTTATCAATGATAGTGAAAAATACTATTGGATTTATGAATATAACTGAATTGGCTGGAGATATTTTTGGTTCAACCACGTAATATATGAATTATGACAGTCGGAAAATGTTTGAAGAGGAAAATATCATCGTTAAATATGTAAATACTTATTAAAGACATGGCTTTTCATTGATATAATGTTCAGCGTAATAAGAACGATAACCGAGGTTATCAAAGAGAAAATTCAAGTCTTAGTATGTTGTATGCAGTGACTGGTGGATGTAAACCATACTAAGTTTTGTAGTTTGCATCATTGGAGATCCGTTCTTTTCCCTGCAATTTCGTGGATTGTCCAATCATTCAATTATATAATTATGATAGTACTCGAATACCCCTCTGCAAAAAAAGTGCTGTAATGCATTATCACTGCAACAACAGTTAGACATTAACAAAAATAACGTACCTCTGTCTTTAATTAATTAAAATTGAAAATAAATGATAAAAAATCAAGTTAGCAAAATATAAACTTATAAACGTTTAACAGCTCGTGACATTTAAAAATATGTTTTTTGTTTGGACAATATTTTTCAAAATCTTATCCATTGTTACTGTCACAAAACAAATCGGTTGATCATGTATTGTAAAGTGTGTATGTTATTAGGGGTAAATAATAATATTGTTTGTTGTTTTTTTTTATAGCGAAGCCACATCGGGATATCTGTTGAGCCCACCAAGGGGAATCGAACCCCTGATTTTAGCGTTGTAAATCCGTAGACTTACCGCTGTATTAGCGTAGGGCAAATAATAGTAGCCCAAGGCACTTTAAGTGTAACGGCCGAGAAAAGAAAGAGAGAAATATTGACACTACGGGTTTACCTTTTGTTCGTCCCACGCTAGTACAGAGGTAAATCTACGGATTTACAACCCTCAATCAGGCGTTCGATTCCCCTCGGTGGACTTAGCAGATAGCCTGGTGTGGCTTTGCTAAAAGAAAACACACATATACACACACACACACACACACATACCTTTCGTTTCACCGTCGATGTGTGTTATTTCATTTAAAATAATATGATAGTCTTATTTGTTCTTTTCACATCCGATGTTCATTGAGTCTAAAGTGAAGTGTAAATTGTTGCCCGTATACAACATATCTACGAAAATACTTAATGTTTTATCCAGTTTAATATTCAGACAGTAAGAGTCTGATGCCTCATCATCGCAGATTACATGAAATACGTGAAAGTTTTCACTTGAGCTTGTCCAGTGAGAAGTTGAAAATAACCACTGAAAACACAATGTAATGTCACTTGTAACAAGTACAGTTCTATAATTGTGATATTATGTGGCAGCGGAAGAGAATTAAAACTGTATCTACAAACAGTAGTATGAGGTAGCGCCTTTCCTTCTTATGTAAAGAAAAATAAATCAAATTTCAAAGTGAGAAAACAGCGTATTAGATACCAGTGGAAGTCACTACACACGATGACAATTTGAAATAGAAGTTAGCAAATCAAGATTATAAGGAAATATCCGAAACTAGTGAAAAAATTTCCCCAAAAATTCGCTGTAAAGTTTATAAAATTGTGAAAAACACGAAATGCAGAATCCTAGAAATTTAGGCTTCAGAAGTTAAGAACAGTAAAGTTTAATGATCATCAAAATTGTTTAAAAAATTACAATTTTGAAGAAATAAATAATTTAAAGTGTCTTCCAATTAACATTAACCGCCAATTACAGAAGTTACTTATTTAGATTCAAATTTAAAAAATTAACTGAATAATAGTGTGACTAATTAAGTACACTTGTCTTATATAATTATAAACATTAGACTCAATTCTTTCATCAGTTAGTACCCTAAATGGTTTTGTAAAATATGCAGGTTTGATTAATATGTATCATTTACCAATTAATGTGCGATATATAAAGATATGAACATTGACTAAACTAGCCTTCTTGATTGTTCTAATGATAAATCTAATCGTAATGATTCAATAAGGAAAGCTTAGTAAAAGTATGTATCGTAAACTGCATATTTAAGGCTCTTACATTTAACTGAAGTTAAATTACTTAATGACTAGTTAAGAAATGTAATTGTATAAACAGTCGTTGGATATTGGATAGCTGAAGTAGAGTTCCACTGGATAATTTGTTTGTTTTGAATTTTTGCGCAAAGCTACAGGAGGGTTATCTACGTTAGCCGTCCCTAATTTAGCAGTGTAAGACTAGAGGAAAGACAACTGTCATCTGTCATCATCACTCATTGCCAACTCTTTGGCTACTCTTTTACCAACGAATAGTGGGAATGACCATTACATTATAAATCCCTCACGGCTGAAGGGTAAGCATATTTGGTGTGAAGAAGATTCAAATCCGCGACCCTTAGGTTACGACATCTGGTCATGTCGGGACCGAAAAAAAAATAAAGAAATAGAGGTTGCAGCAAAATTTACGTCACGTTTTTGAAACTAAAATGATACATTGTTTGTGATTTTTTTGCATATTAATTATCTGTATTTTTTTGGTAACTATACATTTTTTTTGTCAAAGAGTCACTTATTGATTCTGAACTTTTATAGCTCAGCTGAGGATTTATAACATTAAGATTCGAAGTTCAATTCCTGCAATGAGAAAAAACCTAGATAATTTTTTGTAGCTTTACGTTTAAAGAAGACAGCGTATTCTGAAACAATCCACTTGAAGGGCAGTTCATAATAACCTCAAACAATCTCTGATATCCACCACAACACTGAAGTTCTCCATGTATTAGCTTATTCTTAAAGAAATTTGATATCATCCCCTATAAGGAAATCGAATTCTCAAAAAGACTTTCTTATCTCTGACAAACACTGATGTTTTATCAATACTAAGAAACTCTTGAAACAGACTTTGAGCCTTGTTCACACAGTTAGGCTTAACATACGTTAAAAGTGCAGTAAACCTACACTGTCAGTTTTGTATGCACTTGAACGTCTGATCAATGTTTCTCAATGAGATTAAGATATATGTGAGCATTTATTAAAGCAACTTATAATAGATAGCTTTAAAATACACTTAGATGTTTGTATCTTAGTTTTCTAAATGTGATGGGAGGTATAAAAAGCACACACATTTTTTTTTGTTCTGAAAAGAAGATAAATTTTGTTTACTAGGTCCATCAAC
Organism: Tachypleus tridentatus; assembly: GCF_004210375.1. NCBI lineage: Eukaryota > Metazoa > Arthropoda > Merostomata > Xiphosura > Limulidae > Tachypleus > Tachypleus tridentatus. Next base: position 57,536,297 of record NC_134835.1, on the reverse strand, counting down.
TCTTGTGTAGTAGCTACACATACCCTCCCTACTCATCAAAGCTGGCTGTGATATGATAATTGAGTACCACATATAACAGCCACTTTGTGAGTGAGGCTGGAAGAAATTCGAATACCATGCTGGTAGGCTGCTTATTTATACACTTGTTATAGGTTGATCTCTTCACCGCTGCTGATGGCTGCTCTCTTGATAAAATTCAAGTATATGTTGTATTAGTAGGAAATTATGTCGTATTATAATTCAAACCATTTGTATTTCATAAATTAAGAGGGAGTTATCATCAGTTAATACAAGAGTACAGACATTAAATTCGATGAGGAAGATAATTATGTGAAGTAAAAACTTAAACCACTGAGGTACCTAACTCTATACTTGATTATTTTGTGTGTTTTTACTATTATCAAATGTTAGTTTCAATTTATAAAATAATCATAATTTTTGTTGAATTTCTATTTTTGGATCGTAAAGCCAAATTACTATATTCTTTTGATATGCAAATTAGTAATAAGCATACTAATATTAAATTCGTAGTACAGCACGAATCCAGGTTATGATGTGTAACAACAACATCGTATTGGTAGTGGATTTGTTACATTTTGTATTACCATACATTTGAAAATGTTTATTCGAATTTAATTAAAAACTAATAATAATGCTATTTTCCAGTTAAAGCGATCTTACTGAATAAATATTTAATCTGTGTAATTTATTAAAAATAGTTGCATTATTTTTACCGTTCATGTGCTCTTAGATTAAATGTGATTTGGTGTTTTTCATCCACAGACTATTAAAATGAATACTGAAGCAAACATCATAGAGTCAAACACATGTCCAACTTCAAAGGTATGGTAGTACGTCGCAAGAGTTTATTGGTTGATTACAAATTCTAATGTCTCTATTTTGGAATGAAGCATGAGAAGCCCACTGGTAAGTGTTTCTCAAAACATAAAACTCTTATCATTGGGTTTTGAGAATGGTTCTTTATGAAAAGACTTTTTTATACTGGTCTATGATGCTGATATCAACTTTACCAACTTGAAGATCAATACTGTATTACATAATAAAAAATGGTTTAGAACTGGATATAAAGTAATATCCAACCAGATCCTCTGCTTGAATCGAAAAGATAACATCATTAATTTGTTAATGAGCAAAATCTCATTGTACACCCAAACATTTTCATGTCGTCTTAAACCAATATACTGTTCATTATTCCATTGTCAATACAAAAAACTAGGAATAGTGAGTGAAGAGAACTGATATATCTTTATATTCAAACATAAATAAATTAATAACAAAGGTATTATACGCTCAAGTTAAAAATTGTGAAAATAATTAAAATAAAATTATAGATGAGTTTAAAAATCATGGTGAGGAGTCAGTTACTTTCACACCTGGTGGTCGGTGTTTCAATAACTTATTATTTATATAAACAAAAATTTAAAATAAAATGTAGTACGCACTATAGTATTACGTAACAAATATTTTTTTACACTCTTGATATTATTAGAAGTATTAATATATAGGAAGGCATGTATTGAGAAGTGGTTTGATATATCTTCTCCATGTTACGAAAATATCTATTACACTAATTCCTTAATGTATTTGATGTCGTTGGGATAATCTTCTCAACACAAAATAGCAGTTCAGTTGGGTTTCGTCACTAATACACTTTCCTCAGATGAAGTGGTTTATGTGAAATATAAGAAGGTGACGTCCGATGGTAATCCCATGAGTCGTCAATACGGCTGTGATATGGATTCCATTCACTAGCACATCACAGCAATTTTGGCGATCTGGAGATACTTGATGTATGTCAAATGTCCATTTTTAACTGTCCTGTTGCATTAACTTTTAGTGATAATCAATGTTATCATCTCGTTTGCGTATGAGTTTTATAAATCTTAAAATAATTAAAGCTTTGATTTAAATTTATAGCTTCAATTTCTGAATAGCAATGACTTTTTGTTGTACAATTTCGTTTGATCAGGGTTACAATTCGTGCGATATCATGATATATTCCCCACAATTTAAGCTGTGGGTGCGTTATTGGAGGGACAGTCACTCCATTAGCGTAGATTGTGGGCGGTAAATGATATAAACTTTCGATCAGAGAAGCTGTTCTTAGAGCGAAACTAAAAAAATCAACCTTTTTATCAGTATATCTAATCAACTACACTTTTTTTACGTTTATACTTATAAAATATAGAATGCATTGTTTCATCATTGTGTACCTTCGTTGTTAACAATATTTTTGCCGTAATATCAACAGCATTTCAAGAAGTTCGGCCACCTGAGGAAATTAAGTTACTCCTAAGTACATAAACTAAGTTAACAGTGGAAAATAATCTATAATAAAAGCGTAATAATGGTAAAAAATTAAAAGTAGTAAAATTGAATATAAATAGTATAAGCATTTCTGTTAATGAAAGTAACGAATAACAAACTAAACATTACCAGAACACAAGTTAATATGAGATAATAAAAAAACACCAACAAAGAAATTATGCATTAGAATTTTTAATTTGTTTTAGCCATACCACAATATTTTCAACATTATTATTTGTTAGTTCACAAATTAAAGAAACTCTTTAAAAGGTGTTTGGACATAAGTTACAACACTCACCAAACTGTGTTCCATATTCAGTTGAACCCATAAATGTTACCTGTATCCTCCAGTTGTAATAGGAAGTTGAGCAATCCAGTGGTATATTGATAACTTCCAGTTCATCAAAGGTGGCTGTGATATATCAAAGAAGCACATACCTCACAGTCTCTTTGATGGCTGGACGTCACTGTTGAACTTCAAAGAGTCCGATGAATAGGTTCCAGCTTTTTGCTTTCTTTTACTGATGTATTAGAAACTACAAAATTTGTCTGATTAGATGATTTAATCAACAGAGTTAAGCAATATTGAAATTTAGCGCACTAGTTGTATTGAAATATGCGCGAGAAGAGATACTGCTGAACAAGTAAAAAATATGTACACTTTTAGTCTATAAACACCATCAGTAATTTGAACAAGAGGAAAAGCAAGTCAGTTGAATAAATAAACCAGTTGTAGAACATGGTACTATCAGTTATTGATTAATATAATAGATAAAGGACTAACCAATACATAGCATGGATTGAAAGTACATTAATTTTATAGTACAAAAGTTATTGTTGAACATAAAGAAATTAACTAAAGTAACACTCATGTATTGATACGGTTCCAAATATATCTAAGAAGTGTTAAAAACTCAGCATATGTTAAACTTGGTAGTATAAGTAATAGCTTGGTAAATATAGAAAACAAAAAAATACCTAAACAAACCCAAATTTATCAAAATAATACTAATAATAGTTAAATAACATATGCTACGACTTAATATAACTTTAAATTAAAACTTTTACTATGGAAAAAATTAGTGACATAATACATTATATACAATACAGAACAAATATGTAGAATATATGAAACTAGAGTATATAAACTGTAAAACAGTAGATAAAATGTAGTAATATGTAGTTCTAACATATGTACCATATTATTAGGTTGAGGAATAATTCGTGAGCGTTTTTAAATAATTTCATTCAAGCATTACATGCAAGACTATACAATACTTCAATGCATGAACACATTACACCCAAAACATTTAATATGATACTTTATTTCATGTAATACCTAGGTATATAGTATGCATTGTTTTAAACGAAATTGCAAGAAATTAAATGCGAAAAGCAGATGGCGTCGAAAATGCTCGATTTTGTCCACTTGACATTCCATTTAATGAGCTGAAAATGAAAGCAAAAATTAAAGACATATGAAAATCAAACACACCATCTATTAGAGCAAAAAATTATCTACCAAATGACATGAAATATTTTGCGAAAGCGTTTCATTTATGAATATATTTTTTTAACTTGAAAAAACGCTCACGAATTATTCCTCAACCCAATACTATGCGATAATATTAACAATAACGTATTTGTTTTGAATTTTCGCACAAAGCTACTCGAGGGCTATCTGTGCTAGCCGTCCCTAATTTTGCAGTGTAAGACTAGAGGGAAGGCAGTTAGTCATCACCACCCACCGCCAACTCTTGGGCTACTCTTTTACCAACGAAAAGTGGGATTGACCGTCACAATATAACGCCCCCACGGCTGGAAGGGCGAGCATGTTTAGCGCGACTCGGATGCGAACCCGCGACCCTCAGATTACGAGCGCATGCCTTAACGCGCTCGGCCATGCCGGGCCGATAATATTAACAATAACGTATTTCAAATCGCATTCTTCACTGGCCCAGTAGGGGTTTGTAGTGATGATTGTATATTAACATTTTAACCATACTTAGAGTGTTGTATGATATCGTTATCACGGTTTTCGCTGAATACCAATTATTAATAAAATTAGTATTGGGATGTAGAGACGGAGCATGATATTTAGTAACAATATATTAAATCAACACTGTACAACAATGGTAAAAGTTAGTATAAAAAACATAAGCGATATTTATATTATGTGTTTTAACAAGAAAAATGTCCATTGTCAGTTCTTGTCCTTATTTAATAGCTCATAACTAAAAGTATCTGTGATCATACCACCCAAAAGCGTTGGTCATATTTCATCTGGCCAGGCATAACCAGGTGTTTTGGACACTCGACCCGTGATATGAGGGTCGCGGGTTCGAATCCTCGTCACACCAAACATGATCATCCTTTCAGCTGTATGGGCGTTATAATGTTACAGTCAATCCCACTATTCACTGGTAAAAGAGGCAGTGGATGGTGATGACTAGCTGCCTTCCCTCTAGTCTTGCAATGCTAAATTAGGAACGACTAGCGCAGATAGCCCTCGTGTAGCTTTGGACGAAATTCAAACGATACACTCAATACAAGGCCTTGCATGGCCAGGTGGTTAAAGCACTCGACTGGTAATCCGAGATTTGCGGGTTCAAATCCTGTTACACCAATCATGCTCGCTCTTTCAGCTGAGGGGGCGTTATAATGTGACGATCGATCCCATTATTCGTTGGTAAAAGAGTAGCCCAAGAATTGGCGGGTAGGTGGTGATGAGTAGCTGCTTTCCCTCTAGTCTTCCACTGCTAAATTAAGGACGACTAGCGCAGATAGCCCTTGTGTAGCTTTGCGCAAAATTCAAAATAAAAGAAAAAAAACAAAAATAATTTTCCACAGACATACAGATACAAGTTAAGTTTATTTGAAGTAAAATTGACTCCCATCGGAATACTATATATATTTTTATAAACACTTCTTTGCTTAAAAACAATGAATTTGTATTTACAATTAATTACGTCTATACCTAAAAAGTGATCAATCAAATAATTAAAAACTGATCAAATCATTTAAGTATATTTTAATGTATAATATAGTAAATTCCTAGATAAGACTAGAAATACTTTCCAAAATTCCCAAACTGGTAAATTATTTTTAATAATCCAGAAATACTTATCACAATTATTTAGTGACAGTAAATTTATTCTTGTAAATAAAATATATAGAATTTTTTTAATTTTAATATAAAAGGACTTATCTTCTTCAGGGGCAAACTGGTTTGCTCCTGAAGAAGAAAGGTCCTACTTTCGAAAGTGTTCGGGTAATGGGATTTTAATTTATTTCTAGCAAAGCTTCTTGAACATATCTATCATTACAAACGGTCTTGGTAATAGTAGTTGATTTAATGATTTGTAATTAACCTAAACGTAATATGCGTGTTATGCAATTTTGAGTTGCATACAAAAAAAGGTAAATTAAAACAAGCACAATCTATATCTATATTCCATCTTCTACTCAATGTACTCTTGTAAATATTTCAGTTGTATTGACTCTATTAACTAAAATGTTTTTTTTATAATTTTTAAGAGTAAAATCAAAACTACAACCTGCTTTATTAATAGGGGGTAATAACTAACTGTTTTAAATTTATCTAATTAAATTTTTAAATACATTAAAAAGAAAATATCTGAAAAATTGAAAAATGAAAGATAATCAAAATTAGCAAAGAGTTTCATTGTCCTTCTTGGGGAAAATATTGAAAGCAGAATCATCAATATTTTCCCAAGCCTTTTAATATTTCACCTTTGTTTCCTTCTTTAAAATTCAAAATATTTTCTTTTTAATTACTTTAAAACCCTCATCTTTAATAACTTCTAACAACATGATTATAAAAAGAACCAATTAAATCATTATTAGGCCCAGTATGACCGTTCCCCACTAATACGGAGGTACGTCTACGGACTTACATGGCTAAAATCAGAGGTTCGATTCTCTTCGGTGGACTCAGCAGATAGTCTGATGTGGCTTTGCTATAAGAAAAAAAAACACACACACACAGTACAGCCAGGCGGTGAAAGCGTTCGACTCGTAATCTGAGGGTCATCGGGGTTCGAATCCCCGTTACACCAAACATGCTCGCCCTTTCAGCCGTGGGGGCGTTATACTGTTCGGCCAATCCCACTATTCGTTGGTAAAAAGAGTAGCCCAAGAGTTGGCGGCGGGTGGTGATGACTAGCTGCCTTCCCTCTAGTCTTACACTGCAAAATTAGGGATGGCTAATGCAGATAGCCCTCGTGTAGCTTTGCGCGAAATTAAAAAAAACCAAATAAACAAAAGAGACAGGTCATGTTGGCTTATTATACTTAAAATTATAGTTGTAACGACTTAATAGAAAGATATCTCATCTTGAACACCCTAAAATTGATAAAAATAAATAATCATATACTTTGTGTTTAAAATGTATCATCATATATATCATATGTCATTTGCTGAAATGTTATTTATTGTATAATTACCACATTTGAATCAGAATTTGAATAAATTCGTAATCTTAAATCTTCAATATGTAAGCATAAAAACAAATTTTGATAAACATTTTATATTTATAGTATTCATTTCAAATAATAGTTTCATTAAATATTTCAAAATATCAGCAGATTTGTGAAAATCTAAATTCTAATATAAAGTATAAATTCTAATAAAATATTCTGTAAATTAGTCCGTTTTTGTTTATTTTTACTTCTATTCCCTATTTATATTTTTTAATGCTGTAAATATCAATGTGGCATAATTTTCAAATAAAGCAGTTTTATTTAAAGATTCAACACTTCGAAAATCTGGTTAGCAAATTATTAAAAATAATCTTCCAATTGTGTATGCCCACGCTAAAGTTTCGATAATTTTCTACAAAAACATAAAATGCATATTGAAGAACAAAAAACATATATATATAATACGTCTTCAGAAAATGGGGCACTTTATTTCAGACGTTTCATTTTTCAAGGAAGTTCTTGGAACCACTTAAAAAGCGTAAAGTTGAGATACGAAATTCAAAAACTGGTTTCTAAGAGCAAAAGTGTTGGAAATCAACAAGTCGCATGCACTACAACGATAAGTCAACAACAGTGAGAAATAGTATAAAATGGCATAGTATTTTAAAGATACTAATTACACAGTTAGTTTAAAATAAAAGAATTTGTAAAAAGTAAACAGTTAATGGCCTAATAAACAAATCTTTACTTCTATTTTGATTTATATTTAGGGAAACAATAATTCAAGATAAAGACAGTGAACTTTAAGCTCTTGAAGAAAAAGACTTTTATTGATTGTCTTTTCAGTAAACGTTGTATTCTTTTGTGTGTATGCAGAAGTTAAGTACGTTATAATAAAACGATTTCGAAGATTAACCACGTTGTACCGACTCATGTCAACAGACCAGGCCATGAACTGTTTGACGACCGAGCGTCTTAGCATTAGCTCTGCAACTTAGATTCTACTGTGAATGACTCTCTAGTAATATTGTCATGTTCAAACCATACTCGTCTTCCTCCATAGTTACCATAATTCATCTAATATACGAAAGCAATCGGTCTCCTAGCTTAGTTTCAACAATCTAATCGCACAGACATTTATAAGCAATGCATCCGACATATATATGTAAGAACGGCTCATTTGGGTTGAAAAAATTTTTTACGTAGAGGAGTGAACAACGTTTCGACGATGACCGAAGAAGGTCGAAACGTTGTTCACTCCTCTACGTAAAAAATTTTCTTCAACCAAAACGAGCCGTTTTTACATATATATTTTTCTACAAGTGGGTTTTCTCGACATCACTGAATGCATCCGACAATCTAATCAATGTGGCTTCGTTGAAAATGGGATGTAAAGTCGTGTCACTTTTTAGCTGCTTCACGTATATCTAGGAAACAGTTTGTGTGCATGTGACTTTTGTTATTTTTCCAGACAGAGATTCTTCTTGGTTATATTATGTATGGTTGTGAGGGGAACATAGATGGCTTTTGCTACTAATTTTTATGTTCACGGGTTCTCGTGTGTTACAAAATGTTGCACTTTGTTTACCACTGCTAGAATAGGATAACTTGTAGGTTTCTTTCTGGATTGTCCCAGTTCTCCAGATTGATTTGATTCATATTCCTTTGTTTTATAATGCTATTACGTACATGGGATATTCTTCTCTGAGATATAATAAATATCTAATCTGAACAATGTTTATGTTGTAAGGGTATGGACATTTTCGATAAAGATGGCTATTTTATGCACTTCCCAAAGCGATAACTTTTTGGTGGCATCACTCTACCTACCAAACACCGAATAATGGCAAAATGCAGTTATGATACATACCTTTCCACCATAACTTTATACCGGTTGTAGGTTTCACACTAAAGCCAGAGGGAGATTCAAATTCTTATTTTATATAAATATGATGTCTTTCTAACTCATCACAGAAACATTCCCGTTTCAAATATTATAAATCTGTAATCCTTTCAGTGAATTCTAAAGTACCTCCAACTCCTGATCTAACATAAGATCTTTAAAATTTCCTAAGTCAAGTTAAAGTTGTCGTATAATTTCAATAAAACTTTTAATCTACCTTTAGAAGTATTTAAGCTGTTTTGTAAGCTTCAGATTGCGGCATCTTGATGATGTCAAAGGAGAGGTCGTTTTTAATGAACATATGTTTAATGTGCAATTCTCTTGATTCCGAAAAGAAATTTAGAGACAAACTCACATCAAAACTGCTAAATAATGACTATCCTAAATATTACATTAAATCGTTTTATATTTTTAGATTAAGAGTGTATTTGTGTGTGTTTTCTTATAGTAAAGCGACATCGGGCTATCTCTTGAGCCCACCGAGGGTAAATCGAACACCTGATTTTATAATTGTAAATTCGTAGACTTACCGCTGTACTAGCGGGGAGCATTAAATTAAAATATAAATAAAGAGAAATCAGAATTAATAATGTCTTTTTCTATAGTAACGAACCTTAAGATTCAGTTCGGTCATTTTATATATATATATATATATAGTTAAGCAAAAATATATCATCAAGACTCCCAAAAATGTACATAAACACTGGACAGCCTATAAAAATCATTTAACAAACTGGCCATAACTTAAAGTTCAAATTAGTGTCCTTTACTTCTAAACCTTATTAAACTTGGAATAAAAACTTATTTATCTTCAGAATAAGATTTCATTATACGTATGGACTAGCTTTAATAACTTAAGGTTTTGGGACTGTATGGGACCTACTGGTCCATCTCGCTGTTCCATCCTCTTCACTAAGTTAACTAAAAAACAACAACTTTAAAGTCAGTCCTGTAAGAAAAATGAAACTGTCTGAACTGAAGACGACGCCCCCCGCTAGTACAGCGGTATGTCTCCGGATTTACAACGCTAAAATCAGGGGTTTGATTCCCCTCGGTGGGCTGAGCAGATAGCCCTTTGTGGCTTTGCTATAAGAAAAACAAACGAAACACACACTGAAGATGACTCTTACCCTGCCAAAATATGTGTCTCCCTAGTCCTACTATTCTCACTGTTAAGTATGAAAAAAAAGTTATACATAGCACGATCATTTATTTTTACAATGTTAAACAACCCAATCAGACTCATTCCGGCTCTTCTTTTTTCAAATGCTCTGTAATACGAGACCCAAAATATGGCTGCTTCAATAACAACAAACATGAACGATATGTTATATTATGTCAGCCAAAGTACATCTTTCATATAAAGTCCACTTTGTCTATTTTTTTATTTTCGTGTAAAGCTACTCGAGGGCTATCTGCGCTAGCCGTCCCTAATTTAGCAGTGTGAGACCAGAGGGAAGGCAGATAGTCATCACCACCCACCGCCAACTCTTGAGCTATTCTTTTACCAGCGAATAGTGAGATTGACCGTCACATTATAACGCCCCCACGGCTGAAAGGGCGAACATGTTTGGTGCGACGGGATTCTAACCCGCGATCCTAAGATTACGAGTCGAACGCCTTAACCCACGTGGCCATGCTGGACCATCAAGTCCAGACGACGCATTTTGCTCAGTACCGTGTGTCATCAGACTAGTAAGCCAGCACAGTTACAAAGACGATGTACGTTACCATTCGCGGTTTATCCACACTATCTACCGCATTAACACTGAATTCACCAAAAGAACGAAACCGTTCCTAAACACAAGAATTTAAACTACTCGTTTGAAATCACAAATAACGACGCAGTCTTTATTCTTATTTTTTGTTTATGTAAACTATTTGCATCCAAACTAATACTAGATATATGCACATTTATTATTTGTACCATTAACAGTTTATTTGTTTAGTAAACTCTTCATTTTTTTCTCCTTTCTAATACTATTGTATTTCTCATCATTCTTACCATTCTCAGTTTGTCAACTTGCAAATATTGCCCATTTAATTGTTTGCTTTTTAAGTTTACATTATGGAATCGAAAGTTGAAACGTTGGAGATAAATTTAAAATTTTCACCATTGAAAATACCAACTTTTGTATATCATAATTTTTTTTATAATTTATTATTTCGTTCCATGCTTCAGTTTTACATGTTTATTTATTTGAAGTAAATTGTGTAATTTTCTGGTGTCAACTTGTATTAAAGTTTGATTTTTCTAGTAGTTTGATTTGGTTGTTATTAACTACAAAGCTACAAAATGAATTATCTGTGATCTGCTCACTGTAGGTATTGAAAACCAATTTGTATCGTTATATACCGTCGGAGCCACAAGGGACAAGAGGCATTTTCAGGGTAAGCTGGACCTTTCACTTTGCGAATTATCAGAAATTTGTATTAGATATATAATACAATACTACCTGACACCTCTTTTTATCATATAAAAACAAGAACACATTATAATATGTAATACTTAGAATAATAATGCATTCTTGTTTCATTATTAGAAACGTTTAGAAGATACCTGTTTGAAAAGTACGTTACAATAGATAATTATTTCATATGAAGTATAAGAGCGTCTAAAAATTGTAAACAAACAAACAAACTAGGGCTGAATGTTTGCACAAACTAAAATTATCACACATCTAAAATGTAATAGTAGAGTAATTGAAAAAAATGAATTGAAATAAAACCCACAAAAATCTCAACGTATTCTTTTGGATTACGTATGGTAAGTTTGGAAATTATAGTAAGAAATACACTGGTTTGAGCTGTTGTTATATTAGCTTCTTGAAGTTGCTTTTTCTTTTACGCAATTACTGTCTTGAAATCGAATTTCTGACGGGCTCTGGGATGACATATACAACAGCGAGAATCTGGAGCTGTTTTCAGATTACTGCAGTACCTTGAGGAAAGTACGATCACATTACTAAAATTATTAGGGAATTGTATCATGATAAGTAAAACAGTGTAGTCCTTCTTCAGACACTACAACATCGTAACATCTTGTCTGAAAGACGCCTAGTTAGAATAAAACAATTGCGGTAGAATTATCTTTCCCTATAGGCGGTAGATATCAAATCAAACTAAGACACACACACACAAATGTCCGAAAAAAGCAACTACCAGATGTGCACGGTAAAATTTTCATCAATTAGAGACTTTTGTTCAAGTGGCAAAGCTGAAGTAAAGTTATGCTTCTAACACAATTAATTTATTCCATTCTTAACAATAACATCCTGCTAGAAGAGGTTTTACAGTTATGAACCTCTCGAGGTTCTTTCTCATTAAATTCGTCTTTAGAATTCAAAACATAAGTACTTAACCTACTTGCTTAAATTGAGCAACAGCAAAAAATCTTTGGAGACCCAACTGAAAATCCTCAAAAAGTTCTTAGGACATTCTTAATATAAAATCAAAATTTTATGGAAGATATTAGTTTTTACAATATTTGGGAATAGTCTAATTAAAAATAAATTCAAAGAAAATGTGAAGAAGAAAAATAATAATTTCTTAAAAAAGTCAAGAACCATGATCTTGTGAAATTCTTGTTGTTTATTTAAAACGCGCGCTTGTTTGTTTGTTTTCGAATTTCGCGCAAAGCTACACGAGGGCTATTTGCGCTAGCCGTCCCTAATTTTGCAGTGTAAGGCTAGAGGGAAGGCAGCTAGTCATCACCTTCCACTGCCATCTCTTGGGCTACTCTTTTACCAACGAATAGTGGGCTTGACCGTAACATTAGAATGCTCCCATGGTTGAAAGGACGAGCATGTTTAGTGCGACGTGGATTTGAACCCTCGACCCTCGAATTACGAGCCGAACGCCTTAACCCACCTGGACATGCCGGTCCTAACGCGCGCATGTGTTTTTCTTATAGTAAAGCCACATCGGGCTATTTGCTGTGTCCACCTAGGGTAATCGAACCTATGATTTTAGCATCGTAAGTCCGAAGACTTACTGCTGTCCCAGTGGGGGACATTTAAAACACTGCGAATAAAGTTTATGTCACAAATTTTGTGAAGAAAGATTGCAATTTCAACTTAATTATATCCTTTTAATGATATAAAAATTTAGGAAAATCTATTCAATTGTTCAGGTAAAGAATTATTTTTGTTGTAATAATAGTGAGTATGCCTTATTAACAAACTGCCGCATGCGTATACTAAAAACATGTATAAAAGTAAAACAAAAAAACTACCGAAAAGATATAATGTCTTGGATATAGGTATATAACAACAGCAATAGTTTACCTACATGTCACTGTTTATGGTAAAAATTAGTAAAAGCGTTAAACGATATTTTAGTTTGTGCAGATCCCGGCATGGCCAGGTGGATAGGGCGGTCGATTCATAATCTGAGGATTGTGGGTTCGAATCTCCGTAATACACGCTCACCTTTTCAGCTGTGGGGCCGTTATAGTGTGACGGTCAATCCCACTATTTGTTGGCGAAAGAACAGCCCATGATTTTGCGGTGGGTGGTGACGACTAGCTACGTTTCTTCTGGTCTTATACTTCTAAATTAGGGACTTCTAACACACAAAGCCCTCGTGTTGTTTTGCGCGAAATTAAGAAAAACAACAAATAAAAAAACAATTTGTGTAGTGTTTTTTTCAGTACTTTTCTTGCTTAAAGAAATTTTAAAAGCTTAATTTCAAAGTTATTTATAACAGTTTACTTTTCGAGAGAGAGCGTATAACAAGATATATATGTTTTTATATAACATACTTCATTTAATACTAGGAAACCGAATCGCAAGCCATCTTATCACAGTAAGTAATTTGTGTATTAGAATCGATGTTCTTTAAAGATGCGTTTATTGCAGGGCTTACACATCAAACAAACACAATAATTTGTTTGTTTTCTGTTTCCATCCTGTTAGTTTTATAGGTTTATCATAATTGACATTAACATGAGCATCACTCCAACATGGATAGAAATGGCTATTGCTTCACTATTAACACATTATTCAAAGTATCAAAAATATCAACTCACCGCCATTGTATTTTGTGTATTTTACCTGTTACAATCTGATGAACATTTCCTACTGTTCCGTCAAAGACAAGGTAGTGAGATGCTAGAACAGGTCATCTCACTACCCATGTCTTTCACGGAAGAGATAGCTAATCATTATGTCAACGTATCTTCAGCTAGGGCTAATAATTGCTTTCTCCATTATTAAATTCTGCACCTGGAAAAAAATCAGAACATTCATTTTATTCTCAGCATTTGTTTCATAAATATTAAATTAATAACACACAATAAAAACATCAATAATGTAAAATGCATTGAATCCGGTCAAAGAGAGTGGTATAAAACATGATGGAAGAAAAAAATTTGGATAAATTATCAAAGAATTCAATATTTCGTGCTAAAAGTTCGGATAGCGGAGATAAAAAAGATATTATAAAAATAGCTCTGAATAAAGAAACATACAAGCTTCTTAGGAGATGTCAATGACATGAGTAAAGTAATAAAAGAGAAAAACAGGGCATAAAAACATCTGTTTAGTTCGTGAAAGACCAAAACAAGATAAAACTAAATTGTATTGGAAAAAGTTATGGTTATATAGTCTTAATTTCGTGTAAATCTACACGAGGACTCTCTGTGCTAGCGGTTCATAATTCAGTATCGATAGAATATACATTCAAAACCACCCATTGCCACCTTTTGGCTGCTCTTTTACCAACGAAGATTGAGATTGACTATCAGTTAATAACGCCCCACAGCTGAAAGCGGGAAAATATTCGGCATTAGGAATTTGAACCCACGAACCTAGCATTGAGAGTCGAGCACCTTAATTGTCATACTATGACAGACCTATAGTAATGTAAAAGAAAACTATTAGTATGTAGGAACTCTTAGATACAAAATATTAAATACTATCTAAAAATACATTGTATTCATACTATATCATCCCTCAGTGGGACAGCGGTAAGTTTACGATCTTACAACGCTAAAATCCAAAGTTTTATTCCCCTTGGTAAACACAGCAAGTAGCTTAATGTAGCCTTACTTTAATATAAACAAATCACAGTATATTTAGTACATAAGGGTAATCAGTATTATTTGGAGTTCAATACTTATGTGGAAGAAATAAATATGTAAAACGTTTTCCAAGCTTTTATAATAAAAATATGACATCTTATACTCTTGCAGCTTAATTTTTCTGCGTCGCAATTTCGAATCCATGACATTTTATATTTTCTATTTTTATTTTCCTATTTAGCAATTTCGGATACGACATGACATTTTATATTATTAGAGTTTTGTTAACGGCCCGGCATGGCCAGATGGTTAAGGCACTCGACTCATAATCCAAGGGTCGCGGGTTCGAATGCCCGTCACACCAAACATGCTCGCCCTTTCAGTAGTGGAGGCGTTATAATGTTGTAGTCAATCCCATTAATCGTTAGTGAAAGAGTAACCCAAGAGTTGGCGATAGGTAGTGATAAGTAGCAGCCTTTCCCCTAGTCTTACACCCCTGAATAAGAGACGGCTAACGCAGATGGCCCTCGTATAGTTTCACGCGAAATTTGAATAACAGCATCTTTATTTGTTTCTTCAACCTGTTTCGTGGCTTCAAAGTTTCAGGATATCATATTATAATGAATCTATAAGAAAAAAAATTAAATACTGTTTATCATCTAAATATAAATAAACTAAATTAAATACACATTTTTCCAACTTTACAAAAATATAATACACTCCTTGTATAAATTAATCACAATGAAAGTGTTCGAATATATAGAAAATTAGTTACAAGTTTATCCAATGTACTTTTCTATTTTTAATTAAAAATTGCATTCTGTTTATGTTTTCTTTTATTATTATCGAAATGCAATATAATATTATATAAATTAATACTTCTTACTTTATTCTCCTTTTGTAATTCTTAATACTAGTTTCTACGTTTTCAAATTTTCAATTAACTTCACACAGTCGCTACTACTTCTTCCTTCTTACTTACCTCGCTTTAAAGTGGTGCCAAAAAATTTATGAAATATTTTCGCTAAGTAATCTCTCATGTTCTATATTACGTGTCCAGAAAGAAAAAACATAAAAATATGATAATTTTAAAATTTAAAATTTTCTCAAAATACATTCTTTAAAATGTTTACTACAATATAGTGGGCTTTTTTCTGGACTTCTAGCATGGAATTAATGTAATTTATCCTTAATTTTAAATTATTTGTTTAACAAGGTATAGATTTCATCACAATTTACACATTCTAAAAGATATATTTTGTTCTCAGAATTGGAACTAATGTAATTTATCTTTAATCTTAAATTTCCTGTTTAACCAATACAGTATGCAACACAATTTGCACATTCTAAAATATATACTGTGTTCTTAGAATTGTAATTAAATGAGATACTGATAAAAACATAATTGTTCTTTACTGTTTTTGCAGTTTCATCTAACCTAAATTATAAAAAAAAGAGTTTTTTTACAACTGAAAATACTTCAGTAAAAATCTCTTTCTTTAGATTTATTTAATAATTTATACAGATTTTAGGTTTCCTTGATAAAATAATGTTATTAACTTTGAAAACAACCTTGAGTTTTGTATTTTGGTTTTATATATATCAGTTACTTCCAAGGGACTGAACAGTAATTAATAAAATTTTAGTTAAGCCATTTAAAAATCAGATTCTCTGAGTAATAATTAATTGCACGTTTTTCTTGTCATAATTTTTAAGAAACCAATGTATTCTAAGGTAAAAGTGCTAATATTACTGGTAGATGTGTAAAATGTTTTTTTATAATTAAGATGATATGTACGTTTTCGTGGTTATCTTTTTTCTTGTAAATAAAATAATAAAGTCGTTTTATTGTTGTTTGTATTAACTGGGGATTTGTTTCAAGTTTTGTTGCCTTTTACTAAACACGCATTTCAACCTCTCGAGGGAATTACTTGTGTAAAAGTCGATCCCTAAATTATAGCCTAAAACAATTAGTTACATAAATTCTATTATATCACGAGCATTTACGGTATATTATAACGTTTCAGTGTAACATGCGTACTTTGACTGAACAGGAAATATATACTATGAATTATCACACACTACAATAATCTACAAGATGGAACAACTTGAAATTATGCTATGTTCTACATTTGAAAAAAAAGTTTAACTTACCAGTTATATGCTCGTTTTTATAATGGAAAGGAAGACAATGGAGGGGGGGGTGATGTCCGTTACACATTTTGGAGCCGTGAGAGTATCACAAGAGTGACAATCAGATAAAGAGTAGAACAGAAGTTCATGATAGATGCTGTTAATATCATTCTAGGATCTCAGCTCAAAATTAGGGCCAGGTAGTGCATGTAGTTCTTGAGTAACTTTGTGAACATCCGAATACAATAAAATTTCTTCTGTATTAACCATTTTTGGTGTGCATTCTTATTAAAACGTCAAGATCCCTGAATTTATCAACTCATAAAATGAATTATCTTGAATACTTTTTAAATTAAAGATTAAGATTGTGCTATAACAGTTGAAAAACTAACACAGAAGCTTAATTCAATCCATTCAATAGTTCACTGTCATCTGCAACAGCTTGGAAAGATGTCAAACTTGGAAAATGGGTCCCCCATGATTTGACAGAAGCTAACCTAAGAGCAAGAGTGGACATTTGAACATCTCTGCTCTCTCATAACACAACTCACCTTTTTTGGACAGGTTAGTAGCTGGAGATAAAAAATGGATATATTATAAAAATGTTAAGCGCCGCAGACAATGGCTCAGTGCAGATAAACTGGCTAAAGCACAGCCCAAAATTGACCTTCACCCTAGGAAAGTCTTGTTAAGCATTTGGTGGGATATTGTTGGTGTGATCCACTTTGAGTTGCCGCCACTCAATGTAACGATTACATCAGACTTCTATTGTCAACAGTTAGAGCGCTTGAATATTGCACTGAAAGAAAAGAGGTCTGTTTTGACCAATCGTAAAGGTGTTGTGTTGCACCAGAATAATGCACGACCCCATACAGTAAGGATCACATCTGCAAAGATTGAAGAGCTAGACTGAGGAAAACTTACACATCCTCCTTATTCTCCAGACTTTGCTCCATCTGATTATCATCTATTCCGAAGTTTGCGGAACTATCTTGATGGAACACATGAAGATGTCAAAACTACTCTTTCTGCATTCTTTTCCTCCAAACCCCAAGAATTTTGTAGAAGTAGCATTCAGAAATTTATGAATTGTTGGCAGGAAGTAATTAATAATAATGGAACATACATTATTGATCGAATAACATTGAAAGCGTTTAAAATCCTTTCTCTTTTCCTGAGCCTAAAATCGGATATTAGTTAAGGGATGACCTGATATATATGACTTACAGGACAGGGAATTTCTAATATTATTTTATAAGCAAACAACTAGATTTTATATGTTTTGTAAATGAGTTACACTGTATTATTCCTTTAATGGTAATTCCATTCACATTTCTGGTTAAAATTCTAAAAACTTATGATAAAAGCATATATTACAATATATCAATTATTACATCTGCCTATGCAGTGTCAATTAGGCTTTTCGCACACTACCAGGGCTCAACAGGCCGGCTAGAAGACGAAATATATGGTAATAATCCAGACACCATTTGTGACTTTAATTTTTAAGAACACCAACTTTAATGGTGTGAACTAGGTTAAGTAAGTAAACTATAAGGATTATCATTTAAGTTAAATGATTTATAAGCCAGATATACATGCTGGGTAAAGATTAATAACACTGTTTTTAACATGAATTATTTATTTATTATTATACTTGAATTAACTTTAGTGCCATTCAGAATACCTGGTGAACCAGGAAATTAGTCTTTTTGTTCCTGGAAGCAGTCATTGCTATAAAACATTATCTACACATTATCTACATTTAGTGTCGACGACGCCGTTAGCTCAATACCAGAGCTAATCAAACCGACTGAAATACGACAAATATAGGATGGTTAAGGCGTTGATTCCATGAGCAGTGACTGTTATGGGGTGAAGTAGATTAAGTAAGTGAACAGTAACTATTACGTTTCTTTAACATATATTGTTCTATTTATTATAATGATTATTTTCGAAGTCTAAATCTTCCATGCTAACTGAACTTCATGATATATTGCTGAAATTCGGTACAAATTTTGCTACTCAGCCGATGAGTCAATACATTCACTGTCACTTTTGGTTTCAAGACATCACATACTCCTAATTACACCAATCTATTAAATTAGCTGTATTAATTGATGAGTTAAATTTCAGTTCTAATTCATGTAAGTGGCTTGCTCTGATCATAAGTTAATGATAATACGTAAATTAATTTACAGGTTAATTTCAATTTACATATAAAACCTAAAACGTAAATAAATACTCAAACACTCGAATTGCCTGGCGTTTCTTTTATGCTACAAGTCTTATTGTGTAAACGGAAAACAACGACACAATGTGGGTCATAATCACTCTGTGATAATAGACGAATAAATGGTTGATGAGTCGTTTTGTTTCCTGGATATCATATTTGATACATTTATTTTTATTTTGTTTTTCACAATTTATTTTGTCAATAATTCGAGGGGCGGGGTTCTTGTATTGTGTATAACAAACTTATAAAGAAAGTAAACAAACTGAAAGTAGCTTAGCCAATGGTAACGAAGTTACACATTACAGTAGAAAGCTTTAATATTCGCACATGATTTCTGTTTTGGTGCTTAAAACCGTTCTGTTAACTTTTAAAATCATATATTTATCTTTATTATCAATAACTATTCTTTATTTGCGATCCTGGTAAACATTTGATGGAACTTAGCCTTATCCATGCTTACTTCTACAATTATTTTGCTTATTTGTTTGAAGTTAAGCACAATGTTACACGATGGGCTATTTGAACTCTGCCCACCACGGGTCTCGAAACCCGATCTGTATCCCCGAATTCAACCTATCTAGTCATTAATTTAGGAATTCTTAAACAAAGAAGTTACTATATAAGGTAAGATGCTGTAAAAATAGATTAATTCAACATCAAATAAAATAAATGGATTATTTAATTTTCCGAAATCAAATAAGTGAACAATATAAAATCTTAAGAGCCACCAAAGTATAAGAAGTCATTCCAATTTGAACTGGAAAGAACAAAGGTTTATGTTCGAAATGCAAACCAAGAATCAGATATTCCGTAAAAACTAAATCAAAGGTCAACTATATTAAGGCCCGGCATGAACAGGTTGTTAAAGCACTCGACTCGTAATCCGAGGGTCTCGGGTTCGAATACTTGTCACACCAAACATGCTCACCCTTTCAGCCGTGGATGCATTATAATATTACGATCCATCCCACTATTCGTTGGTAAAAGAGTAGTCCGAGAGTTGGCGCTGGGTGGTGATGACTAACTGCCTTCCCTCTAGTCTTACACTGCAAAATTAGAGACGGCTAATGCAGATAGCCCTCATGTGGCTTTGCGCGAAATTCAAAACAAACAGTTATATTATTTTTAAGCCCCCCGCTTATACAGCAGTAAGTCCACGGATTTACAACGCTAAAATCTGCGGTTCGATTCACGCATTTTATTATTATTGTCAACTACCAAAATATAAAACAAAATACTTACGAAACCAGTCTTAAAATATATTATAAGCAGTTTAACTTACTAAGAGATGTGTCAAATATTTCTAAATTTTCTGTATCAAGCCATTGTGATTGTACAAGAATCAAACTGTATATTACGTACATACATATTCTAAAAAAAATTCAGTTTTTAACTGAAAAGGATAAATGTACAATCTTCAAAGATATCATTACGTGTATTGCTCATAACTTAAAAATTGGTATAATAAGATAAAAGTCACAATCAAAATCATAAGGACAATATTACTTATACATGTTGTACATATAATGACATTTTAAGCACCAAAAAGCTTTTATAGCTTATTAAGTCAAAGGTTCTTATAAAATTACAGTAGATGATATTATCACGTACTGTTATAAAGTTAGTTTTTAATTAAAATTATCAGTACCCTTATGAAACCATTGGTAGGTTCATTGTTTTTAATCATTGAAGTGGGAATATCAAAACAATTTATTTTTACGTTAGTGGTTTACGATGACTTAAGAAAAGTCAAATAGTCGAAATTTGTATAAGCGCAACGATTGCTTATGGCGATACGACAAACATATTTTTCGTTCTCTCGTGGAAAATAAGTAGTAGGTAAAGGCTTGAAATCTGATTTAATTTTTAGACCAAAAATGCATAACGTAAACAACCATTAATGATCCATTTTTATTTTATATATATATATATATATATACAGATAGATATATTACGTTCATCGGTCGTTTTTTTAAAGTATAAGCTTTTGAGGTGTAAAGAAATAGTGTCTTGGTAATAACTTTTCGCGGTCTTTCACTGTGAAAACAGCCACAGCTAATACTTACCAAATAACATTCTGTGTAATTACGATCACAGAATACTTTGGGAGGGTTGAACTTATAAAATAACCCATATTATTGTTCTGAAAAACATTTTAACATCTGTAGTAAACATTTAAGAGCTATTGAAAACTCTTCAATGTCTGTTACGCATGAACCAAAAAGACTGAAAGTAGGTCAAGGTCATTTTAAAGGTAAAAAAAAGGTGCTTTAGGAGGAAAGAAAGCGAGTTATTCTAGAAATTCACAGAAAACATAATCCTTATACTTTCTGTAAGCTTGTTCCTTCAGCTTAGAAGATAAATGTAAATTATTCCACTGGTTATCAATATACAAAAAAAAAAATTGAACTATGAAAGTGAGTACTAGTTCATGTACGCTGAGTTTGGCTTTCTGGTACTGCTAGAGTACAGTATGAACTTTTGAAACTCTAGTGTATTTTCCTACCTTCCACGTTAATACCGCTGTTAACGGCTTCCTTGAAATGAAAAATTAAAAAATTGAATTTTTAGTGTTCGCGCGCGACGATTTTATCGAGCTCTGTAAGGGGTCGGATTTGTAATTATAGTTCACACTCTTTCTTTACCTAACATAATATTATACTTTTCACACCTTTTGTCCCTATTATTTCTTACTTCTCTCTCTTTTTATTAATTTCTGTATTTCTGTACTTACTATCTTATATCTTTCCCCAATGCAAGAAATTACTTTTATACGAGGAACACTTATTTACAAGCTAACGTAGCACAATATTATCGCAGTATATATATGTATGTATACATAATTACATGATACACAAGTTCCTTAAATCTTTAAAACAACTACAAAATAACTATTTAGATATTGTACTGTATTCTGTTAGATGTTCGTCAAAAATCACATACTAATGCCTGGATGATATTTAAACTGTGATGTCAGCAAGAAATTTCTTAGGGCTAAAATACTTCAAACTGATCACAGAGAGAAACTATTTAAATAACATGTTTAAATGTAATTATTTTAATCATTATTAGTTTACTTTGTTTAATACACACGCAGAGCATTATTAATAATACTTTATTCGTAAAAATTAAAAACTCATCACTTTAAAGCACCAAACGAAATTTCCATTTGTTCTCGTTGACAAAACAATCGCAAGCTTTTAAGTCATTGTTTGGATTTTTTGGAAGTTAGAAGTATTAGAAGGAAAAAAAAGGTGTTAAAAATATCATATTTATGGAAGATTAATTCACATAGAACTGAAAGTGGTTATAAAATATGTAAGATAAAGAAAGAGTGTAAATATACTAAAATTAAAAATACATGGCTGGATAGAAACTATTATTAATGAAAGTTACTTTACATATATACAAAATTCACATATTGTTAATATTCTCAAAGGTTTAAATATATTCTTATTTTCAAACGTTACGATTAGGGGATGGACATTAGTTTCAAACATTGCTTAATTAAGAAATCAACTATTCCCAAATTATTACATCAATCTTGCAGGATAATAACAAAAGTGACAATCAGAAAGCTTATTTACTTATTATTATTTCCTAAGTTTATTTTCTATCGGAAATTTCTGCATTAAAATATTGTGGGATATCCGCGATGAGCCCGCTGTGTAGCTTTGTCTTAACAACAACAATAACTGGTGAAAATAGTAGTACTTCAGATATTAAGCTTTATATTTAGAAGAGAAATGTGTCGAAACCAGATTTATATATAGGTTCACTACCAAACAAATGCTTTAGTCTGAAACCTTCACACAGAGAGAGCTTCATGAGTCCTGGTGTTGTACAATACCAACTGTTGTACTACACAAGCGAAGAAAAACGTGTGTGTGTATATTTATATAATACTATAAATGTGTTATTCTACTGTATTGAAATAATGCTATCTCTACAAAAGAAGAGGTTTTATCAAATAATAAAATGCACAGAAAAACATACAAATATATAAGTCTTCAAAGCAATCTAATATTCCTTTAGAAGATAATAAATAAAGAATAATTTCAAACATTATATAGTATAGATCATATTCATTTCTTATATCTGGAGGATCGAAGAAAGTGAATATCAAAGTTTCTAAATTAATTATTCATATTTAACTTTCGAAGTTTGCCACTCCCGAAACTTTTCTTCATCATAATTCCCTTTCGTGAAACTAAAGCTTTTTTGCTGTTGTAAGACTACTAATCGAACTTAAATTGAAATAATTATTCTAACGTTTTACTTAGCCAATCATTACTTAACACCCGTTAACTTACACCTACTCCACCAAAACTTCAAGGGATATTCGACAGCGATTGAAGCGTATCATGATATGGCTCAGAAGTCAGAAGATATTTTTGTATTTCATCTGCTTTAAAACTTAAACGGAGAGTCTAATAGCAAACTACAAGTTTCACTTGTCACACACTGTACAAAACCTCTTAAAGGATGATTAGAATTAGTTATAAATATATACATTTTATAAAATAACATCAGTTACTCTCCCCTGTTTGTTATTATGCAAATAAGGTATCTGATTATCGTCAAGTGATGTACAACGCAAACTAAAGGGTCAGTCAGCCTATATTATACAAGTTATATCAGTATTCAAAGCCCATAGGTTGTTCATGAACTATGGCTAAACGTCGAAGAAGACATTCGAAAAATTCACATATATAGAGGGCCATCTAGAGAATGGAAGATGACCAATTACAGCAAGTTTTCTTGAATTGGTTATAGAGGTCTTGAAACTACTTCAAAAACTCAGGGGATTATACTAGACGTCAAATGCTTACATACGCTTTAAATAAAGAAATAATAAACTTGTCTTCTTATATTGTTATCTTTAGCAGTAAATCATGTCAGCGATGTACGGAAGGAAAGATATATTGAGAAAATGAATTGTCCTAGAGATTTGGGTCCATGTTTTTCTTAGAGATGACATTTACGCCATCGACAGGATGTAAAGCTTTACTGAATATTCTAGTTAGATGAATTGATATTGATTGCTAGAAGAAAATATATTACGTTAAATATGATGGTACTGAATGAAACGAAAAGTTTTGTGACGTCACTTCCAAAGCCTCCATGAACGTCTCAGTGTGCCATTAGAAGAATGTAGAACCGCTTTCAAACCATATATTTAGACATCTGAATAAGCCAGATTATCATACATAACATGAGCAGATGGCCATTATCTGTCGCATCTAGTTTGCCGAAATTGTAAAATACCTATTACGAGAATGAATCATATGCTCTCAGCCGCAACTAATTACCGTGTCAATGCACAGGCCGTTGGAAACAATCTTCATAAGGTTGGTCTCTATTCTCAAACATTCGGAAGAAGGTTCATTTTACTCACGAAACAATTAGCCTGCAGTAGTGCCAAGAACACTTCCATTAGATCGACAATATGATTGTGGATAATATTGTTTTCAAGGGTGAGTGCTCGCGTTTCACGTTGCACCTGGAAGCCAGGCTCATTTAGAGGAAACTTGGACCAGATCTAGCCTCGTTTTCATATAGGAATGTGACACATATGGAACTCGTATGTGAGAATGTGTACTGATGAATGTACTGACATTTATTTAATATGGAATGGCTCCGTTAATGCTACAAATCATAGGATCACATTTTACAGCTCTTTGTGTAATTATATGTTGTTGCAGTTGGCACTAAGTTAAGTCTGAAAAACGATAATGCCCGCTTCCTCTGTGCTACTACAACGCTAAAATCAGGGGTTCGATTCTCGTTGGACTCAGCAGATAGCCCAATGTGGCTTTACTATAAGAAAACACACATATACACGCACTCATTTGTGCTAAACTTGTAGACCAATTCCTTAAAAAGGAAGAGAGAAAGAGAGAGATAATTGGCTGAATTTAGCAGCCTGCATGTTTACTGGCCAACTCTTTCAAAGAAAATGTCCATGATACCTTGGGACTTACTAACTCTTTGATTTTAAGTTGGTATTGGTTATAGGATGACATCGATGCTTTTGGTGATCTAACTCTCTACTGAAGCAAAATGTCATGAAATGTGAAAATACAAAGCTACCTCTACATAATGTTAATTTATGAGCGTAGTCAAGATGACCAATCATTTACATTTTGGATCACATGACGAACCATAAAAATGATACGACTGTAACAAGCCAAAATACAAAGTAAAACACTTGAAATACTTACGACTGCAGTATACAGTTACAATCCAACTTAACCTAAGATGAACTAAATACCGAGAAAATATAGCCATCAGAGATTATGAAAATAGTGAACATTAGTATCTGGTGGGGTTAGTTTAAAAAAACTAACCTTGGAATTCCTCCAGACAAAAAACAAACAAACTTCACACCAAGGATTAGCTTTGGATTACAAAAACTTATAATCTAAACTCTAGTGGCTGTTGAAAAAAATAAAATAAGTAACGTCTTACCAAAATCAGTTAGATATAAATATATATATATTCGATATTATCTTGGTATCTCTGTTACACTAACAACGTCTTTAACATCCAGAGTACTGCATTATATGTAAAACCAACTTTCAAATGGAAATAAAGGATGCAATATTCAAGCATTGATTATTTGGTAGTCACCTCTTATACATACTTAAATGAGGAGTTTTGATTGGGTACAAAAGGTCACATGTTAAACTGTTTAGTGTGTAAAACACCCATGGCTATATTCCAAACGGTTTGATAGCAGCCAAAACCAGCATGTGGTGAGCCCAGGATAATCCTATTTAAAAATCTTACGAATTCAACGAACACAATTCCCATTTTGGTGTCAAAGAGTTAGCAGTACGTTTTCCCAAATTAGAGCGCTTCGGTAACAAATATTGCTATTGTAATTGCCAAGACGAAGAAATGATTCCCTAATAAGGCTTGTAAAATCTACGGAGGAAATTTTATGAAGAAAGGAGTAACACTAAATACTCCCACTAGTGAAGACAAGGTATGTAACAGACATATGTAACTAATAAGAGTAAATAAAGTAAACCAAATAGCTGTTTGCAACTAAATCACAATAAACAGTAGTTTCTTTTCAAAGCTAAAATATATATATAAGCAAGTCCCTGTAACGCCATATACGTAATCAAAATTTAGATGTTACAGATAGCAGTGTATTTCCTTCAACTGCACAAATGTAATTTTTAACGCATAAAGCTAGTAATTACCTCTTCTACTAAAATGACACTATTCCGTACAACACAAAAATAATACATTGAAAAGTATTTACTTGACTTTAGAATTCTTGAAATTAAAAAGTTTTAAAAAACATAATTAAAGTACAGTAGTTTTATAGTTGATGATCTTAAAACCAGTTAGATCCCTAGAGGCTACTGAGACAATATATAAATGAAAGTAGAAAATTACACATATTGCTAAGCCTTTCAGTTGACAATGGGGAACAGAAAAGTTATATTAACAATTTGTTATATAATCAATATATATCTATATATATATAAAAATCAAAACACATACAAGTTTCCATAAGAGAATAAAAACAACAAAGTACGGAGTGTTCGGAAAGTCACTGTGCACTTATATATTTATTAACAGACAAAACTGCACAGTGACTTTCCGAACACCCTGTACTACAAACCTTGAACCCTTCTTTATTATTTTCTACGAGTTTCGTGATTATCAAAATCATTGTTCTGGATGCAATTTTACGTAAGTAGCCTGAATTATATACCCATTTTTATTTTGATATTAAACTTATTTTAGCTATACTGTCTCCTGTTATTAGAAAAAACAAAAGTGGTTTATTTCCATAACTTTTAACAGTTTAATACAAAATACACTTCTAACTTACTTTATTGTCCTGTTCCTAGTAATAGTTTTTATGGTCGCTTAATTCCAACCAATTTTACTCAACTCCAGTAAAAAACGTTAACTTTCGAAAACTATTTCATAAATAGTTTAGCGCCACAATAAACACTACGAAAGCAAAAGTAACAGTTGAGTAAGGTTAGTTGAAACTGTGCAGTGGTAAAAACTAATTTTAAAAAGTTCAATAAGGAAATAAATCAAGAAACAGGTTAATTTTGTTACAGATTATAATAACAGGAGACAGTTTTAATCATTAGGAAAATAATAAAGGAATAGAAAACAAAGAATATCTGATAAGCTTCAACTAATTTATTTTTGAGTTTATTTTAATACATTTAACTTGTATAATGATTGTATTTTATATTTATACATTTTGAAAAATTGCATTATAGATTATTTGTAAAATTTCATTTTAAAAAGTGAGTTTTCAAGTCATGAAACCGGCAGAAGAATTCAAAGATTGTAGTTTCGTTATATGTCTATATACAGTAACAAACGGTACATCATTGTTCTTGTTTACATACCTGTGAACGAATGTGCCCTAAAAGGGACGAAATGTATTAAAGTAACGCATTCGATTTTCTTACTTGATAACCAAATTTCCTAAATCTGCAACAAACTGTCTAATTGACTTTATAGTTTCCCAAACCCTCTGATGGTTCTCTAAAAAGAGTATTCGTGTGTTTATACCAATGGAACGACAAAAGACATGAAAAAAACAAAACAACAGAGTATAGAGTTTGCGTTTTGTTAGACGAATTGCACGTGCTACTCGTCCTCATGTAGTAACTAAATATAGGTTGCAGGGGCACATGGTAAAGCCCCTGCATCTGTTACCGTAAAAACTTTTAGTTAAAAACACCTACGACTGTCATAGATGGCACGTGGCTGGCGTCTGAATAACTTGTGCTCGTCTCGCACGCCCGAACTCCACGTGCTCTGCACGCGATAATCCAACGGAAGTAGTTTTATGGGTGGGGGGGAGTGAAGTATTGAAAAAGATACGTTAGAGTATACATTTTTAAGAATACACAGTAAAATGAAAACAAGAAAGTCCATGATTCATTGTATATAATTTATATTACTTTACTTTGAAATACTTCATTGAAATTGCGTTGAATTTTTGATACACTCACACACACATTTACATTCGTTTTTATATTGGTTGTTCCCTCTTATGCAGAAATAGCATTCATTTCTTCTAAAGGACCGCTTGGTAGGTTTGCCTAGAAATTCGATCGTGATCTGGTTACAGCTGTATGTGTAGAACATGTTTTACTGTTCTGGAAGACATAAGTCCGTTTAAACAGAAGTTGAAGGAAAGTTTGTTTGCAATACGTCTTGAAAATAGAGGGACACATATTTCTGGTTACTCCATCCACCTCTTATGTCCTTTTCTTGCTTTATAGGCACTTTCTACAATAATCTACACAGATATTACAGTAGTCATGCTAACGAGTTAAGCCAACCGCCTATCTTAGTTTTCGGGTAACGAGTACATTACGAAAAGGGATCAGAAAGACCATTGTGAGTTAGACTTAGCAGTGTGCAATTAAACACTGGAAGAATAGTGTCTCTCTTGTGTTTTAGCTCAAAACTACACAATGGGCTATCTGCGATTTCTCCACGGCAAATAGGACCATGGGTATTAGTATTGTAAGTTTTAATACTTACTGCTGAAGCATCAGAGAACAAGAACAATATTCATGAAGTTCTGGTTGTGAGAAAGAGGCTCATTAAATTCTTTCTGTGGACACAGTTTATAGAGCCACGTTTGCTGACACTTGTGTAGAAAAGTCCTGTTATATAAGACTGGCTGAAACAGATAAATGGGGTTTAGAAACTAAAACCTACTTTTGAATTTATGTTCCAAGTGCTAACAAGTGTTTCTGTTTGAACTATTTCGATTTTTTTTTGTTTACAAATATTCACATAAAGCTATTCAAGGGCTATCTGCAACACCCATCCCCAATTTTGAAAAAAAGGAAGGTATCTTTAATTAAAATAAAACCCGAAGATGACCTAAGAAGGTCGAAATGTTCTTCTGTACTTTATTTTAATTAAAGAGCTAATATCCATACCAGCCGTCTTGAGAATACATTTTTACTTCAAGTGGATTTCTCATCATCACGAAGGATGGTATCTATTTAACAGTCCACCGCTAACTTTTTGGTTACCCTTGTCCCACTAACTAATGGGATTTGACCATAACCCTTATAAAACTTAGCCCCAAAACACTGAGTGTCATTTGTATATATATGTATCTGTAGTAAGGGCCTCGAACGCTGGACTCACATATCCATATTCCGGCAAGGTAACCACTAGGTCATGCTTCGCACAGAATGTTAAAACATTATACGCATAGTTAGATGATAATACCATATAATAACAAGTTAACGCAGTCCGTTACATACTTCCCATCTTGTATGCTTCTGAAGAAATTGGAGGTCTCCTTGGTTGATTCAGCTGTGCACGCGTACACAGAAATATTAACTGAAGAAAGCTAGCTAGTACACTATTAACCAATTGTCGGTTCACATTTCCAGTTATACATTACATCTCAAGGTCTTAAAAGCGTTCACAATCTTTAATGAAAATAGCAGATATCGTCTTATGTTTATGCTTCCATTCCGTTTATCAATGTATGATCATGAATATTTATGAAGGTGTCTTGTAATTCAGCCAGTTTGTTTGGTTGCTTTTTGAACTAATTTTTTACACAAGCTCATACAACTTCGAGAATATTCGTATTAGTACTTTGTGTAGATTAAGCTTTGGGTTTGAGTGTTCCATCGCCTGCTGTGTTATATTCTTCGAGTTATTACCCTTCTGGAAGATGAATCCATGCCAGATAACTCATATTCCAGGGGGTACGAAGTGATGATTAGTTTTTGCCTGTATGCTAGCAGTAAAAATGCTGTCAGTTTACGTTAAACCATTGATACTATTGGCTGAGATACAATCCTAAAACCGTACTGATTACCCACCATGTTTCACTGCACATGTTTTACGTCAACTTCGACGGTGTTGATTATTGCTTAACAATTCAGAACTGAATTTCGCGTATCTAGTTTTGTTCATTACGCTGTTTGTGATCCAATGTCCCTTTGAGTTTCCAATGTGATTACTTCACCCTGACCTGGTGTGGTCTTGTGGTTAGGGTGCTCAACTCGCAAGCTGTGGGTCATGGGTTGGAATCCCCGTCATACCAAATATGCTCGCCTTATCAGCCGTGGGGGCGTTATAATGTGGCGGTCAGTCTCGCTATTCGTTGGTAAAAGAGTAGCCCAAGAGTTGGTGGTTGGAAATGTTGACTAGTTATCTTCTTTCTAATTTGTCACTGTTAAATATCTCCACAGCAATTTTCAAAAAGCTATATGTCCACTTAGAACGTTTCATACTAAAGCACATTGCCTTCTTAAGGTAACACTTAAACGGAAGGTATTTTTAATTAAAATAAAACCTGAAGATGACCTAAGAAGGTCGAAACGTTGTTTTGTACTTTATTTTAATTAAAGTGCTAATATCAAAAACACCCACCGCCAACTATTGGGCTACTCTGTTACCAACGAATACTGGGATTCACCGTCACATTATAACGTATCTTCGGCTGAAAGGGCGAGCATGTTTGGTGTGGCGGGGATTCGAACCTTCGTCCCTTGAATTAAAGTCGAGCGCCTAAACCACCTAGTTGTGCTGAGGCCTAAGACAACGTTCCCTCCTACATTTACAGCAAGATTGCCAAGATAGGTACTCAGCCTTTGTTTATCTCACAAAAACACACTCCGACATATTAATATCACTTTTATAGAACTATAGATATTTTTTGTTATGAAAAACACTGCCAGTTTCACGTACCCCCTTCAGAGTTTTGTATAAAATCCCATGAAAACAAGAAGTCTTTCAAAATGTTTACTTTCTATGTTTCCTTCATTAGTTAAAACTTCTATGCAGCTGTTATATGGTATCATAACGCTGGATGTGCCGACTGCTTGTACTTTTATAGGCTTTAATCTAGCATGGTATTTTCTGATTGGTTGAATGACAACCAATCATAATGTAAACTATGAACATATCATTCTACTCTGGTGCAGTCCATTTCCGACGATAAAAGGGTGGAATTTTCATATCGTTGTCTTTCGTACTTGTTTTTTTCTTTTTTCACTGAATATTTAATTATTTCCATAGTCTGTACCTGTATGCAGGAAAAATCAAAGTATGTTAGTAATATTTTCTTCTCAAAACGTTGATAAAGAAGTAGAGATATTCAAGTCACCTTGGAACAGTAATCACAGGTATGTTTGATCATACAAAAAGAAGGATAGCTTAGGTATTTTGTGGCTCTCCCAGTATTACACCATGAAGAGAAACTCTTGGAATAGTAATCACAGGTATGTTTGATCATACAAAAAGAAGGATAGCTTAGGTATTTTGTGGCTCTCCCAGTATTACACCATGAAGTGAAACTCTTGGAACAGTAATCACAGGTATGTTTGATCATACAAAAATAAAGGATAGCTTATGTATTTTGTGGCTCTCCCAGTATAACACTATGAAGTGAAACTCTTGGAATAGCAAACTCCTTTGTAAAAGTTTTTGTATTTGTTCCTTTTACCTGATTCACCCATACTAATTAGTAATAATAAACCATAATGATGAATCTTTGGAGCAAAAGACAAAGTTTGAGTTTTTCTATTACCTAAAAAATGGTAAGTATCATTTTTCTGTTGCTGTCACAATGTGTCCCATTTTCCAATTATCCGTGATGACGAGAAACCCATTTGAAGTAAAAATGTATTCTCAAGACGGCTGATATGGGTATTAGCACTTTAATTAAAAAAAATAATTACGGAACAATGTTTCGACCTTCTTTGGTCATCTTCAGGTTTAACGTTGTTCTGTACTTTATTTCAATTAAAGTGCTGATACCCATATCAGCCGTCTTGAGAATACACTTTCTGACTATGTTTTCTTCATTCCTGATGCTTACTTAACTAACGCTAAGCACAGTTCTTAAAGCTCTCTCCAATACATTAAACTGTACTATAGCTTTAGGACCAAGAGAGAAACACAGGGTTACTACACAACATGTCCTAAAGATCTTTAAAAGTTTTTGTTTGTTTAATCCAGTGTTCTTATTATTGGGGTCTAGTTTTTTGTTTTTTTTTGTTTTTCCACTTAGATGGGGAAGAAAAAGTGCTTCTTGAATTGCCTTAGCTTCAAGACTGTGAGGTTTGATTATTCTTTTTCTATAAACGTAGCCAGAATAATCTATTCCCACAATACCTAAATAGTATTTTCCAAGCTTTACAGCAAGATTTACTTCTATAAACTTAGTGAAAACTTTACAGAGGTGGATATTCTATCCACATACAACTAAACACTACACTATGATCTATGTAATCAACTGCAAAGTATTCTAAGCCTTTCGTAACTTGGTTTAATAACCATTTGAATTAGTTTCTACCCCAAATGGTATGACATCAAACTGAAATAGGCCAAATTGGTCAGAGAATGTTGAAAGCTCTCAAGCCTCATCAGTGAACTCAACTTGCCAATATTCTTTAACTAAATCAAGTTAGTGATATGCTTAACATGACCAATACTGCCGTATCTTAGGCAAAGGTTGGGAGACGTAAGAGAGTTACTGCTTTAAACTTTCTTCGGTCGATTGTTATGTATTACAATTTCTAATAGCCTGAAACTGAGTTAAAGTGTAATTTAGATTTTGAAGTTAAATAAATGCTGATATATATCCGATTTATTATACTTACCAACAACACTGATACTCACACTTTTTTTTTTCTTATTGATTTCTTAACCTCTAGTTCTAAAACTTTGGAAATTTCGAGCAATTCACTTTTGTTATATCTTTCTAGTCGTTCGATGGTGATCAACAAACCTTGATAATCAGATATGGACAAATCTTGTTGGCACTGATAAATATAAATTGAATTATGAGTTCAATTTAGAAGAAATTTTGTCTCTGGATTAGATCTTGAACATGAGCCCCTAATTTATTATGTTACGTATTATAATTTCAAATAGAATTAAACTCAACCAAGTGTAATTTAGAAGTTAAATAAATGTTGATATGTATCCGATTAATGATACTTGCCAACAAGATCGATATACGCAATTTTATTTTTGATATAAATATGTTTTAATATACAAACAGTTCACAAAAACAGTTATTAGAAATAATAATCTGTGAACCAAAGTTTTACAAACTTACAAGCAATATTGAATCCTCTATCTAGCTTGGAATTTCCTTGGTATTTTATCGAGGGTTCATGATGAGTAAATTAATCTTGAGTTGATGTAGGTACAATTCAGTTAACAGGGAGCTTTGTTTTATTTGTTTGTTTTGGAATTTCGCACAAAGCTACTCGAGGGCTATCTGTGCTAGCCGTCCCTAATTTAGCAGTGTAAGACTAGAGGGAAGGCAGCTAGTCATCACCACCCACCGCCAACTCTTGGGCTACTCTTTTACCAACGAATAGTGGGATTGACCGTCACATTATACACCCCCACGGCTGGGAGGGCGAGCATGTTTAGCGCGACGCGGGCGCGAACCCGCGAACCTCGGATTACGAGTCGCACGCCTTACGCGCTAGGCCATGCCGGGCCTTAACAGGGAGCTAGCTAGCTCTGTGTTCTTCGCTATTCGCTGATCACATGTAAGTTTTTAACAGTTGAAGCTATATAATGTTTTTGTAAAAAATACTAATGTTCGACGTGAATCTGCTGAAGTTAAATGGTTTGAATGTTCGAAATTTATAAACGTTCCTGGTCAAATATCCGAAGATCCCAATTAACCAACGTTAATCATATTTATACCTTCCGAGGTTTATAGTATACTAACTATGGAAAACCAATAATATATACTGCCTTCTGGCGCGTAACGTTGATTATATTTATAGGCGTGAGGAAAATTTATCGAAACTTTAATTTAGGCAACAATATAGACGATATACTAGTGTTTACGTATACACATATATATATTGTTGATTCTTACACTTGAAATTTTTCTAGAATTTTACTAAGTAGGCGGGAGTTTTGCAATATAAATTTTAAGAGTATAAGTTCTGCACATTTCTAAATATAAATTTAACTTAAACAACCATCGATACTAAAACAGATATATGATAGTAAATCCATACACCAGAAGTCACCCATCCTTCTTACTTCCTAGGACGAAACGACTGACACGATGAGTGTCAAAAACACATATCTAATGTTACACGTATTTTACCATAGATGTTATACTTGACTAATTTAAAATATAATGACACACGTTTACATCACTCTCGTGAAAGCTAGCTTCGTCAGAAAACATCATTCTCTACAGGAAATCGTTATTTTTGTCAAATTTGTCTAAAAACCACATATTTCTGTCTGGTTCGTCTTCTGAAAGGTAATGAAGTTTTTACCGGTGAAATTCCTGTACATGAAGGACTTTATAAACTTAACTCTTTGGAATATCCGGTTCAGCAGCCGTGAGCCTAATTTATTTATTTTTATTTGTGATAATCTTCGCCATGATTACTTCATGAATAAAACCTAACGTATCTCTAGACTCAAAACTTTTTAAATGTTAACTTCGTAAGATTTTTAAAATTCTCAGTGGCTTAATTCATCAGCTATTCTCTCACAGTTGCTATCTGTAATGTTACTACGCATACTGAGGAGGTTCCAACATTACACGGTTTTAAAAATCACTGTCACAAAGTCATGTTCTCTGTACATCATTATTTATTATATCTCACTGTCCACTTTTCCTGAAAATTTGTAAAATTTAAATACATCAGTAAGATTTGTATTTGCAACTAAAGTAAACTGATCAAGACTGAGATCTCGCTTTTGACAGAAAATTCTTAGGACTTGCAATTAAAACTAATCGACGAAGGTTGAGATCTGATTTTCTGGCTTTATTGCCTTACTATGTATTTTTGTTGCAATTCTGCTTTTTCTAACCTTTTCACTACCAGCTGAGACGAACTGGTCGAACTTCGAGTCAATTCTGTGATGTAAACAACGGAACTATTGGGTTCATTAGCGGTTCCAGCCTATTTGAGTCTCAAAGGTTTAAGATGTTTCCACACTTGTTGTCCTTATAATAACTCAAAAGGTGAAAATACCTATTTGAAAAAGTACACAAAACAAATGCTAGCCTACTGTTTCGGTTTTGTACATGGCTCACAACTCTCAGAATTAACTTTAATGTTCCATTAAAATCGTCTACCAACCCATTGGTTTGTGGAAGATATGGCAAAGCACCTTTTATTTCCATTTGTCATCCTCCATACATCATGAAGCAGCTTGAAATGGAAGTTACTTCGTAAGTCATACAATATTTCTCCAAAGAAATCTATTCAGCAATAACAAAGTAGTTTAATGCTCTTCAGTTGCTTGTTCTATTTCTGCAGAGAACAACGCCACCACTTCTGATAACAATCAGAACAATCACACATCACAAATTTTGTAACTCTGTAATAGGTGTAGAGCTCACGACACCGACTTCCACGCTAGCAAAAGGTTCTCCAACCGTAGATAATGAGACAAAGGGAATTCTAATATGATTGCCTTTCTCTCCAACATTCTAGACATATGGGACAAGCACACATATTCTTTGACTACTTCTAAGAACAAACTGATTAGCAAAAATTTCGAAGAATTCTCTGTTTTGATTTTTAGCACCCAAATGACTAGCTGATAATTGATCATCTACTACTAAAATTATATGGCAGCAGAGCCTCTCGGATATAATTTATAGATGGTTTATTTCAGACGCACATCATTTCAATAAAACAAGTCACAGTGTCAATAATAAGCCCCTCATACAACACGTCTGGTGTGCTCTATGGTTATTTTTTTGGATATTTATTCCTAACTAGGATCTAGTATTTACTGAATAACATTGTTTTTCGTTGGTGAGCAATCTAATATTACAATACAGAGTGCATTCCTGCATCAACAGACCAAGTACCCTAACCAAAGTCATGCCTGGCCCAGATTGTTTATGATCTTTCTTTTATATACCGAAAACAAAAATTTTCTTGTTTGCACTGCAGAAGATGCATTGTTCTTGATATGTTACTTCGGTACTTAATTCACCCTGAGGTAAAGTAGATTTCCATAACTAAATGTTTGACAATTCTTCCGTTTAAATACAACTTTATTCCAACTATTATTAATTGGTTGAGACCGTCGCGCCAACATTAACATTTATACATACAACTCAGACTTGAGCTGACGGACTAGTATGCAGGTAACTAATGTATCAGGTCATTTTTTAAGCAATGTCCGATTTTACGTTCAGAAAAAGAGAAAATATTTCAAACGCTTGTAATATTACTTAATCAATAATACATGCTCCATTATTATTAAGTACTTTCTGCCAACGATTCACAAGCTTCTGAATGCCACTTCTATAAAATTCTTGGGGTTTGGAGAAACAGAATGTAGAAAGAGTAGTTTTGACATCTTCATGTGTTCCAAGCTCTTTTCCATCAAGATGGTTCTGCAAACTTCAGAATAGATGACAATCAGATGGAATAAGGTCTGGAGAATAAGGAGGACATGAAAGTTTTTCCCAGTCTAGTTCTTCAGTCTTTGCAGATGTGATCCTTGTTGCATGGGGCCGTGCATTATCCTGGTGTAACACACCTTTACAATTGATCAAAGCAGGCCTCTTTTCTTTCAGTGAAACATTCAAGCGCTCTAACTGTTGACAATAGAAGTCTGATGTAATCGTTACATTGAGTGGCGACAACTCAAAATAGATCACACCAACAATATCCCACCAAACGCTTAACAAGACTTTCCTAGGGTGGAGGTTCATTTTGGGCTGTGCTTTTTAGCCAGTTTACTTGCACTGAGCCATTGTCTGCGGCGCTTAACATTTTTATAATATATCCATTTGTCATCTCCAGTTACTAACTTGTCCAAAAAAGTGTTATGTTATTAGAGTGCAGAGAAGTGCAAATGTCCACTCTTGCCCTTAGGTTAGCTTCTGTCAAATCATGGGGGACCCATTTCCCAAGTTTTGACACCTTTCCAAGCTGTTGCAGATGACAGTGAACTGTTGAATGGGTTGAATTAAGCTTCTGTGCTAGTTCCTAAACTGTTACAGCACAATCTTCATTAAGTGCAACCAGCAGCAAGTCATCATTAAACTCAACAGGACGACCTGAACGTAGCGTATCACTTAAGTTGTAGTCACCTGATCTGAACTTCTAAAACCATCTTCGACATTTACTTTCATTGAGAGACTCCGCACCATAAACACCTTGAATGTTTCGTGTAGTTTCTGCTGCACTTTTGCCTTTTTTAAACTCATAAAGCAGTATATGCCCGATGTGCTCCTCAGACACATCCATCTTCACAAGGACTTATTTGATTAATAATCTGTAAAAATGGCGTTGGGTTAGTTTCTTTTATTTGTCTGAACGTTTTTATACACGTCCCACTACATGTTTTAGTCATTAAAGCTTTCTACAAAGACAGAAATGATGATGCATTTTCTGTATTAAATTTTTGGACATTACATATGGGATGACCTGATAATTGAGATTTTTTTATCTAGAATTACAGCAGATATTTTCGAGATCATTGCGTACATTAACTGCGTCAATCCATTTCTTATAGGAAATTCCTAAGTCCGACCATATATTGAGTGTAAGATTATAAACTTGTTTATATAACCTGCAGAACGTCATTCTATATGTCTCATGAGTAAGTTGATAAGCTGTTATAATGTTAGCTGTAATAATAGCATAAAGCTTAGATTGAATGGAGCTTTTACTGAAAGAAATGGAAGTAGTCTTCTCAATCACTGCTTCAAAATGTGAGTAGAAATTCATCCATTTTTCTACCTCCATTTATCTTACGGTTTAACGTAACATAACCACACATACACTGGTGAGATATACCAATTTCACCTCTTGTTTAGTGTGTGTTCAAGTAAAGCTTCTTAATCTAATTCCATTTTAATTCTAGTTGAGCTTTCCTAATTTAAGTTTATGCAACATGTCTTCTTTAATTATCTCTAATTTCATTTCACAAGATATCTCTAGAAGACATGCTATGTCCCCAATAACATAATTCTCTTTAGTAATTGCTGTTTTTGTTCAACCAGTAACTTCTATCCCCACATTTTAATCACAATACTGCAATCATCTTGAACAAGCTAAATTTCCGTAGTTTTACAAGCAATTGTCACTCAAAAATACAACACACATGTACTTGCAAGAGAAAACAGGCAAATACACATTATATAGATTATCCATAATTGAAAAACAAACACAATTTTATTTAATCAACTCGTAACTTGTGTAGTTACGTCTGATATTTTTTCTGGAAAAAGTTTTGGCCCACCCTAGAATTAGTTATTATTTTGTAGATTGTGCTCATCCACAACCATTTATGTTATAACACGTGTAGCTATAGATCTTCCAGCTCGGAAAGATGTGTTTGTGTGTTTTCTTATAGCAAAGCCACATTGGGCTATCTGCTGAGCCCACCTAGGGGCATCGAACCCCTGATTTTAGCATTGTAAATACGTAGACATACCGCTATACTAACGGGGATGGGCAGCTCAGAAAGGAATAATATCTTAATAACAGCTTAGTAAAACGTGCCTAGAGATCCGACCGTGAGCTAGTTACAGCTGTATGCATTAAATGTATTTTGCTATTCAGAAAAACCCAAGATTCTCTATAGAGAATTTTACAAAAACTAACAGATGGCCAATCTCACATAATATACACAAAGATAAAAGGAGATTGAACACTCAACCCACCTTTAAATCTGAGCAATAAATACTAATAGGTTCTTTAGGCGTATAGTTAAAATCTTATACACATAATTTATGTAAATAAACTTCAGTAAGTATGTGTGTCTGTTCCTTATACATTTTCATATTTCTTGATCAATCAGCACCAAACTTAATACAGTAATGGCGGATGATATGAGGAAGGCCATGGAGTTTGGATCCCCCCCCATCTAATTACATGTCTAATTTCGAAAAATTAGTAATGTAACCACTATTGTTAGAATTATTGAAAACAGTATGTCTTTCTTTTTCTAAATTGACATCTTTATATATTTTTATTGAATCTTTAATGTTTATTATGCTAAGAAAAATACGAGCACAATTTCCTATCCTTTATTACAATATAATATTTATGTCACCCGTTCAACGGTCAGGTACTTCACCAAGTTATATAATAATAGTATATATAAAACTAACACAATTTTTAAGTTTGATATTTCCAACATGAAAAGTACCTTACGCATGCGTGAACTAAACAGCCAAGCCGAAGACTGTTAGAAGACAGAGTGGTATATATTGTGAGCTACTGACTCAAACGAGTGAAAACAGCTAGTAGTAATAATGGCTGTGTCCTGCTAATTCGACGGGCGGAGTTTATAATGGCCTTAAGTTAAAGTGAGGAACATGCTAGGCAGTATTGCTGCTGAACCTTTGATCTTCAAACCGCAGCTTGGCATAGTAGTTACTATAACGCAATTAATAGTAAAAATAATAATAATTTATATCTATCTACCCACACCTATTAGTTCTAAATTAAGTCTGTGATCTTCAACTTTAACCTATTAACTCAACTTTATTTTTAGAACATGTTAAAAATTAGGTAATGTCTCTTTGTTAGCTAGCATCATTGATTGTCGGGAACAACGCAGCACGTGCGTAAGCGAAAGTGAACGCCCTATTTAATACTTCAACTGTCACAAAAGTTACAATAATAACTCAAAAATAAAACAGCAAATTTATAGATAGCTGCAAAAATGTAAGCACAAAGTTTGTATCTAGTTTTCAATCGGGGAATAAAGTTGCCCTTTTATTAGAAAAAATAGTTGTTTCGTGTGTGATAATTTCTGACATCATTGGTAGTATTTGTACAAAATTGAAATATTCGAAATACTGTAGTTCAAAGCATTAATTTTATAAAATTGACTTAATGCATGTTAGAAATCAGCTAATTTTCCTTCTAAACAAAGATTTGCAAAAGCGCTGTTTCATATACCCACATTCTACAAAGACAGTGGATAAGGTTGTGTATGCATGACTTTGGAATTGAGCCACTTGCACATATCATGGATATCAATCCTCTTCATCCTGCATTAAAATAAAGTGAAGTTTACTGTTGTAGAAAAAATCTTGTTCCTAAATAAATTCTTAAATGTACATCTACCAAAAGAAAGAAGAAAAAGAATAGCAAACTCAAAATAAATTTTAAACTGTATAAAAAATAGTATACTTGTTTAACCTGACAAAAAAAATGAATGTTTTATATTAGGCATATGTTTCCAATATAGCAAAAAAAGCCCAAGAAATTACATGACTACATACATGAAGTCAATATATCAGTACTTCATTTTATGCTTATAAAAACTCAAATGCGATAAGAAACTCCTTATAATATTACGTCTTTCACAAAAATGAAAATAAGTGTATGGGGGAGCTGTTAAATCTTGTAATTTCCAAGAGGCGGGAACTGACGCGACACGTCACAATTTAACCCAGTCCAACTGTTCTTGGAAACCTTCCAACTTGCGAAAGGCAGGATCATTCACTTTAGTGAGCAACCGTTCTCCCCAGATGCAGAGCTTACGTTTCATTGGTCGAGGCTTCAACCTTGAGCTTTGCGCCCAGCCTATCGACGCGACTTTGGACGTACATTGATAGCAGACGCCTTGGAAATCTATAAACATTGATTTGGTAGCATGCGAAACCGAGCTAGCACGCACTCACGAGCCACCAAAGTGGTTCATTGTTGAAAAACGATAAAGCTCACACAAGGACTACTCCAGGTTTATAAAACTAATTTAAATGATTTATAAATTATTAATAATTCATCTGTAATCATCAGATCTTTTATAACCATACTTATAAATTTATTATCATCGTGTAACTGATAAACCGTGTGAAATATGCATATGTATAACTATAGTATGGTTAAAAGTGAACTGGTAATGTTTCTCTCTGTAAATCTAACAAAATGAGAATTTGTACTCTATCACAAAATTTGAAACGACAAAATCAAGTAGCTGAATAGTAGCATTGCTATTAAAATGATAACTTAAGAATTAAATAAAGCATGAATATATGAAAGTTGGTGTTTATCTCTGCGTTATTAGCAAGAAATGTAATTACATTTATATATCACAAACAAACATTGTGTCTGTTTGTGTCCAATTGCTTATTGTTCTTATTTACTTGGAATGGATTTCTTAGCCTATTCTATATTACTCATTATTAACTAACTTGTTAGTTCAGAAAGTCACAGACAGCGAATTGATAGACGTCAAAAGAAAAGTTTCACGCTTCAAACAGTTTAGTCGTTCATTTTTTAAGTTCGATTAATCTGCTTACAGCA
Source organism: Tachypleus tridentatus (assembly GCF_004210375.1). Taxonomy (NCBI): domain Eukaryota; kingdom Metazoa; phylum Arthropoda; class Merostomata; order Xiphosura; family Limulidae; genus Tachypleus; species Tachypleus tridentatus. The sequence continues at coordinate 57,494,959 of NC_134835.1, read as the reverse complement.
GAAAACTAGCACGTGAAAAATTGAGTAATTTTGTTCCGGGTTCTGTAGAACAAATAGATGATGAAATGGAAACAGCATTTTACTCTTCTGTTTGCATTTTTATCTTAAACAAGGACAAGAAGTAAGTAAGGTTTTTAGTTTTTATTGGAATGCGTATATAAGTTCGTTATTTTAAAATTGTATAGCACCTGATATGCATCTGTGCGATAACAGAGAGTAACATAAGCTAAACTAACCACCCTGCTTTCAAACAGTAGACTTGTGAGAGATTACGATAACGCAAGAGAATGTTTTTTGTTTTGTTTTTTCCTTTAGCCTGCAAATATAATGTGTTGAAAAAACTCATACCCGACGAATGGCATTGATACCAATAGATTATCTATACCTTAAAACAATACACGAATAAATATATAGCTTTAAACAAATAAATTCCTTCTATATAAAAAAATCAGTGTTAATATTTCAGAAAAAGTTATTGACGACACCACTTTTACAAAACTTTATCCTATAAGTTTTAACCCTGGTCTTATGTATGGCTTACCGAAAATGCACAAAAATGGTTCACCTAGTCTATCTACTTTTCATTCCTATATCTATAAGCTTGTTAAATATTTTGTACTCGCATTAAGCCCACTAACCAAGAATTAATTTAGATTTAGGTATTCGTTTTCCTTTGCTCAAGAGATATCTAAATTTCCTAAAGCAAACCAATTAACTACCACCAGCTTTGATATTCAGTTTTTATTTACTAAAAACTCAGCTATGAAACAATTAAAATAATTAATAAGCAGCTATTCCTCCACTCTAACCTCACCAAACAACATTTTGACAGCTTCTTAAATTCTTCGTTTCTAATGAATATATTTATAATCAGACAAACGTAGCGGTGATTGGATGACCTCTAGCTGAGACCCTTCCAGAGAATTTTCTATGTTATTACGTACGTCAACGGCTAGATAATTGCCCCTTTATTACAAACCAGTATCATATAGAAGGCACGTTGTTATTATTTTTCTATTATTTTTAAACGCACAGCATAAGCTTTACACGTGGCATGGAAGAAAACAATAAATAAATTTTTAAGACATTCAAATAAACAGTCTTTTTGCCGTAAGAAAACATTTAATAGTTTATACACTCGTTTCAACAGTTTCACAGCAGATTCCTTCAAACATGACCTTGTTCTAAATATTCTAAACAGGGCCTATAATGTCTATTTGGACTACTCAGAAATTTCAAAAATTCGTAATATATTGCAGAGTAGTGATTATACCCTTAATTTCTTAAACTTTAACAGGAAAATCTTTAAAAAATAAAACAGAACCCATCATAAAGTTACACACTGTCTTAAAATATCCATTAGCTCTTTCTTATCACTTATTTCACTAGGAAACAAAGTTTTCAAGTCATATATTAAATTAAAAAAAAATAATAAAAACACATCATCCTCAAATTAAGATATGTTTAGCGTTTAAGTCAGCATTCAGAATTAGGAATATGTTTCAAACCAAAGACAATACCCATTCCTATATGCTCGTAGGTCGTATACCACGTGTGGTAGCTATAAAGCTACCTACATCGGTAAAACCACGCCACCTAAAAATACGTACATATAAGCATACGGGAATTTCAGAAAGAAGTAAATACAAGCTAACTAATCCACTCGAGTCTTGCACCGTGAGAATAAAAATTATTTCAGACTTCTAGGAAATTTTTTTAAATTTCCGATTCCGTAACCACAGATTACAACCTCTGTTAAAGAAAACCTCGTCATTTTCAATAATAATCCAGCCCTGAATAATATAACCCCTTTCAAACATGTGGTCAGCTTCCGGTCAGTTACCTCTTTCTTTCTTTGTGAACCTGACGATGACCGAAGAAGATCGAAACGTTGTTCGTTCCTCTACATAAAATATTTTCTCAACCCAAACGAGCCGTTTTACATATATATTTTTCTCGACATCACTTAATATAACAACTCCCTGATTTAATTAATTTAATAAATTACTGATTCTCAGAATTTTTATTTGATAGTTATTATTATTTTAAAGCTACAGTTTTTATAGTTATATTTAAGTCTTTCCCAATAATAGTTTCTCTTAACAAAGTTATTTGTTAAGCATGTTTGTGCCGCATATTTTGTCATACATTCTATTATATTGTTAGAATTTAAACTATTTCTAAATTTCCAGTTGAATACGAAAACTTGCTCAATGCTAATGTTTTTTTGTAGTTAAGTTATCATAAACTAACTTTTTCGAGATATTAACGCTGATGACGGAATTCTGAAAGGTCCATATTAAAGATGTTTTGCTATTTTTTGGCATTACAATATTTAATATCTAATATAAAACTTTGTTTTCCACCAGATGAATCAATGTCAAGTTCGTTAATTTAATATTATTACTAAATATATATTGTTGTCAAACGGTCGTGAGATGTGAATGAGATTCTAGGTATTATACACTCAAGTTGAGATAGATTTATGCATTTCAATCCATTAATAAATATAATTGCCACTGTGTGAGAAATACACTTTACTATATCGATATTTGTAATATTTCCGTATTTTCTGTTCTATGTTATTCATTATTCTGAGTACTTTGTACTTTATATGTTAAGATTTATTATACAATATTTCAAATATTTTGAAACCAAACTGTGGATATTTTTGGCTTAATAAAAACTATAGATTTTATGTTATTTCTTTCATGGATTCCTTTGTAACTTTGCGGCATGCACACCTAAGTTGTAACAGATGTTCTATTTAACGTTTCCAGACAATCAGAACACCGACGCTGCTTACCAGACCTGACCAATAACTCGAATAAATTAACTGAATAAAGATAGATCTTTATGTGTATTAAAATATGAGTTGTTTTTTGTATTCACGGTACTTTACAACTGTACTACCTACTATCTTTTTCTAAACTGGTAATAATGCGAAATATAATTAAATTAACTGTAGTCCTTCTCTCTCCTTATTAGAAATGGTTCTAAACAGATTCCCAGGGAAACATACGTGCAATATTATGGAAAAAACACAAATTAGGAAAGACCGCAATGGGAAAATAATGAAAAAAAGTGTTCAGAATTAGCAAAATACACGTCTTTAACAACGACTTTATTATTGTTTGCAACGTTTCTCAATGGGCTGATTTAGGTAACACGGTTTAAACTGCCTGACAAAGGGCTTCTGAAACGTTGTAAATGATAATACTGTCGTTGTTAAAGACGTGTGTTTTACCACTTTCGAACATTTTTTTGTCAATATGAGGAACGTTCTCAACATACTGTTTTTCTCGAACTATTTTCCGAATGAAACAGAAATTACTAGTAAAAAATATGGCGTTTCTTTACTTTTGACTGCTGTCATAAACATATCCAATGCCAGAAGTTTCGAAGCAGAGTTCGATATAATTTAATGAAAAAATGTATGATGGTATAATTTTTTTTTTTTTTCTCGTATAGATAACAACAGAAGTACTTGAAGCCTTGGTTAAATTATACACACAAACCTTTAATCCAAAAATGAAATGGAAAAGTTAATGTTTTGATTGTCGTGACTTATGTTAGTTAAAGTTTCAATGTATTCACGTATAACTAAAGGTGTCAGAGTTACTTTACAAGTATTGGTATATAGGAGTGTGTTCTCCATTAAGATAATTACATGTGCCCTCCAATGGCACAGTGATATGTCTGCGAACTTATACCACTATAAACCGGGGTTCAATAGTCATGGTGAGCAGAGCACAGATAGCCATTTGTGTAGCTTTGTGTTTTCTAACAACAGCAATAAGATAATTATAAATCAAAACATCTGTAAGCAAGTAACTGAAGGAAAAATAGATAAATAAACAGTTGTTTAAATGACGAAACTGATAGCTTGCAAATACTTATATATCTGTTTATTATTATGTACAAAGCTGCAAAATGGGATATCTGTGTTTTGTACACCTCAAGGATCAAACCCTAAAATCTATCATTATAAGCGTCAGGCTTACTGGTGAGTTACTGATGGAACTTAATTTTTAATATGCAATTTAATTGTGGAATATCTTACCATAAATTACTTTTAATCTAAACCAAAATAATTGTATGATTTCAGATACTGTATTTATCTAATACAAAATGAAGTAAGTACTGAATCACAGACCTACTGTGATTTGTACAAGAGTTTTTAGCTTCTTATGGCAACCAGTGATTTTGTAGTAAACACAGTAACTAGCAGTAAAATAGATTTATAAAATATATATTAAACACGTTATAAGAAATATAACAAATGATTGGAAAATTTTTTAGCTTTTATACCATAAAACATAGAACCAAATAAAAAAAGTTCATTTATCTTCCCACATTATTTGATTATACAATCACAAAAACTACGAATATTATTCGAATTGAATAAAACTTCATACAGGGAAAGGTTGCTGTATTGGTTGCTGAAAATATGCACACCCTTTTTATTAAATCTCACACTACACATCTTCGTGGCATTTCTAAAACAAAGGTAAAAGGGCCGATAAAACACGACAAAGAACATAAAAATATCTTTAGCCTTAGTGTGTTGAAAGAGCTTAATAACTATGTTTTTAAGTTGGTACAATTGCATTTCAGCTATACGTTATGTGCTGTAAACCACTGTTGAAGAGGTATTGAAATATCTGTAACCATATAATGAAGATGAAATACACTTGCTATACCCATCTTTATTAATGCCACTCTAAAAGTACACTATAAGAGTATGAGCTACACTAGATTAGCTTTATTGTATGAAATACTCCATACGCTGTCAGTTCTAGATCAGTGTAATCTGAAAAGAGTCGCTCTAATGTTGTGTAACTGACGATAATTACTCACATATAACAACTGAAACAGTATTTCATTCAACTTATTTTCATCTTCGTATGTTGAATATTACTTGACCTTAAACTGCTTCAATTTTCGATGACGTGGGTATCATATCCTAATCTCTACTTTGATTAACGACTTTTAAACTAACTGATTGTGGGGATAAATGTATTTTATTCTACATAAAACAGTAGTATATCACCGACGTTAAAAAAAATATAATTTCAATTTAAAACTTGAAAGAACAAGCACAATTTTTTTCCTCTTCAATTGTTCATGCCTTCTGTTTATCATTCTTAAATGTAAAGCTAGTCAATGGGATGCTACTGATCTTTGATAATTAACATGATACTATCCTTAAAACATGACATGTTAATTTTTTTAAACAAGCATAAATGGTGCACTTCATAGTTCATCCTCATTTTTCGTGGGTTTCTTTCTTTAAAATTTAGATATAACGATTGTAAACAAATGATTTTTATTAGCCGCTAGTAACTTTTACAGTGATCATTTCAAAGTCAAGTTTGTTTTCACCTGTCTGTGTGAATATATTTTGACACGTGATATTGAGTATAGCTGAGAGATAAAACAAGTAGCCTAAGCAGTATGAATGATCCCAATTGAAAATGATTATAATCGAATTACTCAAGTTCAAACGTTTACTGGAACTTGGGATGTGTAATCAATGTCAAAAGATTGGTAATACCGAAAAAGGGGAAAAACGAATGCGTCACATCTAGGCAAAACAGATTTCTAATAATTCAGACAAGTCGGAGCTGCTTGAGAACAATAATTCGTCATAATAAGTTATAAGTACTAAAGGACTAAGTGTTTTCACACAAACTGGAGGGATCTTCATGGAAAAGGAGGTTAATAGTTGTTTCTTCGTTTAACTCGATAGACACAAACAACATCATTTCGATGGTAAAGGAAGTTTTTCATGAAAACTTATTGGTCAAGAAATACTGGTTTTTCATATATTAACCAAAATTTTGTTTTTATAGAAAGTTTTGGTTATTAACAAAAATATATAAAAAGCACAGAATTTTCAAGTATGATTCCTAGCACGGTCTTAGAAACGTCTAAAGGAAGAATAGTTGTGGAAATGCTAAGACGTAATATTAATTGAAATGATTTTGGAGCTTCACCACGCCGTTACAGTCCATGTTGCTGCATACATATTCTATCCGACGACCCTTCATTTTGATAATAGCGTAATTTCGACTACAAAAAGAAATTTGGATGGCTTTTGCCACTGACCTTTGTTTTCATGCATTTTCATCATTTACAAGAAGCCACACTTTATTTTTACCATAGATAGTGTACGACTTGTTGCAAATCTCTTTCTGGATGGTGTTGGTTTACCAAGTTGATCCATATTCCTTTGTTTTCTTATAACATTAGATACAGGGGTTGTCCCTTTTTATTGGCTGCGACTGTATTCTGGCTTGCTTATTTGTACACTTAAAATATTTTTAATATAACTTTCTTATCAGCCTATATAATCACTTCTCACGGTATTTTTTACCGATTTTGGACTAAATTATATTAATTAACATAAAATGCCGGCGCTCAGCTATTGGATTGTAAGTTGCATTCACGATTTACAAAGGTCCCAGTGTGGCGATCAAGTTTCTCAATTATCTCCATGTTTTTTATAACTACCTTAAGGGGGTTCGTACTTCATAAAAAATAAAAAAATACTTAAAGCACTCGTTCGCGACACTTGAGCATATGTGCCATGTTTGTTAGTGCTAGCTTGTGAGTGGGTTTATGAATATAGTTTCAAACATAGCGCCCTTGAGAACCTGAGGGTGGCAATAAACAAAAATCTGATGTTACATTTGGTCTCAGCAACTCTAAAAACCTTTATAGAACCCCATAATGCCCTAGTAATCATTCAGGGATGTGGGGCTATGTAATATAGATAATGAAGCCCCGCGAACCACCCTAAATCAGTTTCCAAGACAATATCTGCTAACTCCAGAACAGTGGGACGAATTAGCTAAGTATAAATACAAAAAAAAAAAAAAAAAACTACAAGCAAAAATAAATAAATAATGCATATTAATCTATCCACTTTGATATCTGACACTTGAACAGAAAACTTTATGTCGGAGATTGTACAACTCCATTAATTTCTATGGACGTTTTTTCTTTGTTTGTTTTCTCACAGCAAAGCGACATTGGGCTATCTGCTGAGTCCACCGAAAACGTTTTTTTAACACTATACATTTAAAGTTAGTAAAAATAGAAGACTGAAGTTTGAAGGACTAAACACTGTCATAGAACTAGCCTTTCAGTTTCCTGTTCATGGAAACATAAAAAAGTTAGTTTCAGCTGTTAACTTATGGTGGCTACATTAATAAAATGAAATAAAACTACTTAGTTCTTTCAGTTGAGATATCGTTGAATTTTAAACTTCTCTTTAAATTATTCAGTCATAGGGATGCTATAAAATTTGAAACACTAGCTGTTTGTTGTAAAGCAAAAACTTACACACTGGCCTATCTGTGTTGTGCCCTCCACGAGTATCAAATATCGTTCTTTAGCGGTGTAAGCCTGCTGACTTACCGCTGAGCCACTGTGAGGATATGTTATAATAAAGAATCAGAGGTTTAAAAAATTGTCACAATACTTACTGTGTAAGAACTAGTTTAAATATGTCGCTCGACTCTTTGCTGACATTAACGTTCGACTTACAGTAAATCAACTGACTGCGTGCTAAACAAATCTTCCTACTTCTTAAGTCCCACACTAATTTCATTCAGATTACTTCACAAAGCACGAAATGATTGGAGCAATATTAATTATTCATATATTCTGCGGTAGAATTTTCATAATATTTTCTCCTATGTTGTAAATTGGTACCATAGAGGGCGTGGCAGTGTAATATTGTTGACGTCATTGAGCATTCATTAGTTTAAGAGACCGTTTTTCTTTCATTATGTGCATACATATAGCTGTATAATGATTTTAAAGAAATCGTTTAATTATGCAAGAAACTAAGTATGCTTGAGTTATTTTGTTCAAAGGGCAATATTACCGGTTCTCTGCAGATATATTATGAATGGCTTTTAATTGCATAAAACATATCACATACGACACAACGTCAATGACGATCAGTATCTGACCAATATGTTCTCACTAAGACGATATATATTATTCAGTTAATATTTTGTTATTTTATTTATTTACAACCAGTCTGCTTGTACTTCGATTAAAAGTTAATAAAACTGTATCCTAGCGGATGTGGTTTGAACTTCGCGCAAAGCTACACAAGAAATATCTATGCTAGCCGTCACTAATTTAGCAGTGTAAGACTAGGAAGAAGACAACTAGTCATCACCACCCACCACCAAATCTTAGGCTACTTTTTACCAACGCATAATGGGACTGACCGTCACATTACAATGCCCCCACTGCTTAAAGGGCAAGCACATGGGGGATTCGAACCCGCGATCCTCGGATTACGACTCCAGTGCCTTAACCACCTGACCATGCCGGGACACATTCTATCGCCTATAAGATAAGCACATACTTTTTAAGATACTGTATAATCAATAGTAAAGTAAATTAAAACATGAAACTACAAAGGCCCGACAAGGCCAGGTAGTTAAGGCGCTTGACTCGCAACCTGAGGGTCGAGGGTTCGAATCACCCTCACGTCACATATGCTCGCCCTTTCAGCCGTGGGGACGTTATAATGTGCGGTAAATCACACTATTTGCTGGTAAGAGAGTAGCTCAAGAGTTGACGGTGGGTGGTGATGACTAACTGTTTTCCCTCTAGTCTTACACTGCTGAATTAGGGATGGCTAGCGCAGATAACCCTCGTGTAGATTGCACGAAATTCAAAATACAAGCAAATGAAACTACAAATACAACACTTATATCTGCTGTGCAATACACGACTAATTTATAAAAAAATTTCTGAAAAATTAAATAACCATAACTTATGTTTGGATACCAGTAATTAATTGCTAACGTGGGTAAGTATTAACATTCAAATAAAACTTCTTATGCATGTAACAAAAAACATAATGTTTAATGTTCAGTCTACCGACAAAACTAGTTTCTGTTCTACAGTTAATTATCACTTATTTTATTTCAAATTTCTTTGTTATTAAGCGAAAAGCTACATAATGAGTTGTCTGTGCTGTTCCCACCAAGAGTATCGAAACTCGGTTTTAACGCTATAAGTCTACAGACTCACTGCTAAACTAATAGATGGGGTGTATTATTTCAGTACTTATTGCACAAAATGTACCACTTGTTACCACAGTCGTAATAAGAAACTTAGAAACAACGTATTATGTGCGCATGTGGGTGCATGCTTACATGTCTCGTTGTAACATTTTTTATTTATTAATATATAAAATACATAGTAAACTAAAGCATACTGAAGAAAAATAGTGCAATCTTAAAAAAATAATATACTAAAAGTATTAAGAAAAACTGGAAAAACGTGTTCATAAATTATAATAATATTAAATCTAACATATGCAAAGAGAAACAAAAACTCCTTTTTGCTAGTACTTTGCTACAAAGTAAAAGCTTGGAAACACAGTTGAAAACCTGGTATTGGAAATGTGCCGAGTCGCAAGCCTGGTACGAAAGGTGGTAAATCTATATAAATATAACAAAACTGTCTGTTGTATCTCCATGCAACGACTTCGCAGGGTGTGGATAGATATTCGCGAATATTGACATGGAAGTTCATTTGGTCCATTTGTCAGTTTTGCATTTTGCAGTTTTGCTATGAGCGTTTTTTGCGTTATTTACCACTATTTCGCCCTCTGATGATGAACCTTCACCAAATGTAGCAAAAAGATCCGCTGGGTTTATGCGGAGATACATGCAAAGTTGAATTTTCAAGTTTTGCAGTTTTTATGAGCGTTTTATTTTCGTTTTGTTTTGTTCTGATATAACCTTTCATTAATCATGAACTTATATAACGTCCGGGTACTCCAACGAGTTATAAATAAGATTGTTTTTACAGACTGAAGAAAAAAATGGAGCTGCTTATTGTATATTTACGCATACTGTAATATATTTATGACACGGTAATACATTACATAATAAACTTAAAAACCAGTAGATAATGAAGCGAAAAAGTTGAGTAATTATGTGTTTTACTGTAAATTCACTAAATCCAAGCGTATTACTTAGAATATTATCGTTGGCCAGGTTTCTTCAAGTTTTAAACTTTGTATTAATAAAAATAACCTAATTTAATGTCATTAAATGTTGTCAGACTATTTTTGTTTGTTTGAAAGGCAGTACACAACAGTCTTTCATATATATCTGCCACCAAATTTTAGCTACGATTACTAATTTCATTTCAGCTGACTACGTTCAAAACACATTCACTATTCCATAATTCTATCCTCAAAACCTGTTTGTGAGATTTTGCACAGAAGATGAATGTGTCTCCGCTTACTATTTCCAGCAAATTTATACGCAGCGTAGATAAGATATCGTGGCCTTAATAAATGTATACCCCTAATAGAATTCGCTGTAATAAGTTGTTTTTCACATTCATTCTAAGTGCAGTGTTTTTCTTTTTTTTTTAAAAGAATTCCAATGGAACGTTAAAGAATTAAACACAAAATATTTTATACCTTTCAGCTAATTTAGTCTATTTCTAGACCTCCAACAAGAAACATTTCTGAACACGGTGTTTGTTTTAGCAGTAACCAAATAATTTAAATGTAAAAACCGATTCTTTTCTATACAAAACTATAGTTGCTTTCAAACGAAAACTTTAAAAGAATTTGGATAAATGTATTTCTTTTTCCTCATAACTAACCAATGAGAGTATCTGTTTTTACGTTTATGAAGATTGTGAGGAAAAAACCCAATAATTTCCTAAGTTTCTTAAGATCGCGAACACTATAAAAAATTGATTGAAGGAGAAATTAAATTCAATTAGCATCTTTACAGCAAGTAAATACTAGATATGTGGTCGGTCGCATGTCACAGTAATCACGCGCGCATGAAGGATTCTACAACACAAAAAGCCAGGCATAGCATAGTGATTAATGTGCACGGCTGCGAATCGCAAGGTCTTAAGTTCAAGATGCGGTTTTTGAGTTTTTAACTATGGGTGCTGTTGACTATCAGCCTTGTCTATCACCTATTACTTCAAAATTAGGAAGGGTCAGCACAGACAGTCCTTGTGTAGTCGAATGTCTGAAACAAAAAACACAACTTCAGACTTGAATATTTTAATCTAATGTTCACGATAGTGAAAAACACAACATTCACCTTCCCAATGTTTATAATATTTATGTTTACAAAAAATAAATGATAATATGCTAAGCTATCGTGTTCAAATTTAATAATGTTTACAATTATTCGAATTGAATGACGCCACACAAAAGTTATAAATTCTATAAGTATAATCATGTACCTCCAATACAACCTCATTTAATTTCCAGACACAAACATTTATGTCCCCACTAGTGTTGAACTCAGGGGATTTACCAGGAGAATTTATTCATGCAAAAAAATTTTCCCCTCATGAGTACAGTAGTTTCCATTTTGGCGAATTTGAATTCATTCTCCCCACCTAACCAGTGGAAAGGTCTGAATTAGACACTGGTCAGTATCATAATACTGTGTATCACTTTAAATTTGAATCAGATGTCCAGATTTGATACCTTCAATTACTTACTTTTCCTCAGTGACGAATAAGCATTTGAAAAATATTCTATATGTTTTCAAGAACTAATAATCCCAAACACAATCGCTAGGCTTCAAGTAATTCAACTTCTTTATTCATAGCTGATAAATAAATAATAAGAAATTAAGATTAATTCTGGGACATGTAACATCCACGCTCACAAGAATTTACTGATGTTACACCAAAACCATAGGCTTTTAATACTTAAATAACTATAATAGAAATCCGTGTATTTATTCTAAGAGGTTTAAATAAATGTATCAGTGTATAAGTGCCTGATCTGCGAAAATACGTGATGTTTTGTGAAGTTGTTGTATGTTACCATTGAATACAAGTCCTTTAGATAGTATTCAAGTAAGTACAAACTTTATTTTTCACTTGTGATATCCACATGTTAGACATGCGATGAGTTTCTTAAAATCACGAATTTAACTCTTCTTGTGATTCCGTTTTTCCGCTATGAAATTCTCTCTTTCTACTCCATTTTGCCAGAAGGTGGAAAACTACCAACAGTGACGTTACACAAATGTCAAACTTCCCCTTTTTTGTACAAGATTTGCTCAAAACATCACGTGACTCCTACTCAAATCATGCCTCTTCGTGCGAACTAACATGAACATTTATTTCTCTCTTTTTTCTCTCTCTCGCACCCGACGATTGCAATCTAAATAACTTTAACATCACTTTATTTCTTCATCTACACATTTATTTCTCGGTGATGAACTTCGTGACGTACATGTGACGTCAGAAGACAAGTTATTGACAGTTAATGAGCTGCTCTCGTGCCCTTAGTCGCAAGGTCTATGAGAAAAAACATCTTTAGGTAAATGCAATATATTTGGATAAGTCACAATTGAAAAATATATAATAAACTTTGTAACGATAAATACTGAAAATAAATGTAGCTCTATAAGGTTACCTTGCTTAGAATATCTTTTAATCATGTATGATTAAGTGATTTAAATGCATTTTAAAGAATAATAAGCTAACACTGTCATTTAAGCCATTCTCCGGTGGGACAGCAATAAGTTTACGTACTTACAACTCTAAAATGCGGGGTTTTATTCCTCGTGATGGACACAACAAATAGCCAAATGTGACTTTTCCTTCAAGCATCAATTAAATCTTGAAAAATATTTACAAAAATGTTTAATCTAGCATTAAAAATAAATTTGAAGTAGGTATTGTAGGCAATATTGTTTTCAACCAAATTTCAAATACTTTATTAACACTTTTCACTATGTCAGACATGTTACATTGAAGTTTGACTGTTGTAACATATTGAATGGAAAATTATTAGACACCATTTAATTTTTAACATTCTTCTGATTTGTTCATATTACAATTATCTGAAGTTTTTGAAATCCACAAAGAATTTTTCCAGTGATGAAAGCGAAATACAAGGTTGACCATTTACAGTCTAGTAATTTTAATATTCAGTTTCTGATTGATAAATCATTGAGCTTAATCTGTAAATATCACCACCTAGATAATAGTCGTAACCTTTGATAACATTATATAAAAGTTAATTCAAATTTTGAAATTGTATTTATATATATTTATTTATTAACCTTTTATTTTCCTAATCCACTGGCCTTCAGAATTACTTCTCAAATCTTTGATCCAACCTATGTTATACTTTAATCTTTTATTTTGTACCTTATAGAACTACATTTATTCAAGGTTCAGAAATATAAGATACTTAATTCAAAACTGTACATGAAGTATCCTGTCAAAATACTAAAAGCAGTTATCAGTTTCACTTCAGTAGCCAGTAACCATTTCTCTCCATTCTTTTACCTGTCTGTCCCTCGAGTTTTTGTTTTGTTATTCCTTTGGTCTCAACAGCTTACTTCACGTTAATTTGGTCTTTCATGTAATTGGGAGTGCACTGCAATTACTGTAGCTTCGTATAATATTAGTTGTTATCCAAACACTATGGCAGGATGATAAACCATCTCGACAAGTGGTAAGATCCGAACATAATTTATTTTACAGAGACAAACAACAAATTTATTCTTCTTGTTACACGTTGAATTGAATAGAACAAAACATCATTAAATCAAAGCGTTGTGGAACAAAAGAAAATTATTGAGGTTCATGTTTTTAAATATTCTCTCCCCAAGATATATCTATATGGAATTCTTATTTAAAGAAATGAGTGCATTATTCCCAAACTTATGTAAGGAAATAATTTAGAAAACATGAGGTTAAGAAGAAAATTGAAGATACTAGTGCTCCTGTTACGATAGACCTCCATCCCCAAGGAATATCCACATTATATCTATTACTCAGAGCGAATGAATGGGGGGGAGGTACGAACGAGTAATGCTATAGCTTAACCATCATTGCATCAACGATTCAGAAGAATGCATAGACCTACGAACACAACAGAGCCAACAGTATCCGAAACTACAAATCTATGAAGGTTACGTCTATTATACATAATGGAGCAAGCAAGAAAGTTGCGTTTATATTTAGTTAGCGTCGTCCAAGGATCTTCTTCAAAAGAAGTTATCAGTAGTTGAAAATCGGATTTGATTCTCTACACAATATAGATGGAAATACAAACACACAAAACTGTATCAAACGACTTGGGTACAAAACCTACACAAACTGAAGATAAACAAGTTTACAAAAACTTGTCAGTGGCTTCAAGGAAAGAAGAAAGTGTGAATCATGAGAATGAAGAACGGAATGAAACATGTGTGTCACAACCATATATAAAAACAGTTGTTAAAAAATCACAACTTTATATTCACGATAGTTAACTTAATGTGGTACACACACGGATTGGAAAGTTACTGGAACAGTGAAAATATAAAACAGAACGGAATATATACTCTGGTATAAAAAGGCACTAATACATTTCCACTTCTTCGTTTCTTTTAAAAATGGTATATTCAATCAATGGTATATTAGAAAATTAATTATGATAATAAAAAACAAGAGCCAATAGCCACTAATGAATTATATTTAAATATCTAAATGAAATATATCTTCATTGATAATAAACTGTCTCTTATTGTACTTTATTATATTATTGAGTATACACTCTGCGGTAGTTTCGAGGACTCATAAAACTACAAATCAGGTTTCGATATCCATGGTCGACAGTGCACAAATAACCCACTGAGCATCTTTGTGATTAATGGCAAAGAAACAAACAAGTACGAAATTACTGACGGCTATGAGCAGGTAGCAAGCCCTTGTGTGGTTTTACGCGAAATTATAAAACGAACATAGAAATGAGAATAATTAAATAAATTATACAACAAACATATAGAAATGAGATTAATTAAATAACTTATAAAACAAACATATAGAAATGAGAATAATTAAATAAAACAACATATATAGAAATAAAATTAATTAATTAATTACATTATAAAGAAATCAGCAACACTACTTTGTTTTATTTGTAGTTATCGTAATAAAAACAAACAGGTTTATTCAATTATTAGTACACATCGATAATATGATTGACATTTTTCAACTGAAACAGCAGCTTATGGATTTGCTAGAGGTCAGTAAAAGCCCGGCATGGCCAGGTGGTTAAGGCACTCGACTTGTAATCTGAGGGTCCCGGGTTCGAACCCCCGTCCCACAAAATATGCTTGCTCTTCTAGCCATGGGAGCGTTATAATGCTACGGTCAATTATTGGTAAAAGAGTAACCAAAAATCTGGCGATGGGTGGTGATAACTAGCTACCTTTCCTCTAGTCTTATACTGCTAAATTAGGGACGGCGAGCAGAGGTAGCCCTCGTTTAGCTTTGCGCGAAATTCCAAAACAAACAAACACGTTAGTAAAACAGCCAAGTCAAAGATTGCAAACTTCAAGCACAGAGATATCTCATTTTGAACTGCTGACTACAAGTAGACATTGGAAACCACCACGAGTATTAAGTATAGTAAATTATGTAAATACGCAATGGAATCGTCAAAAGCCGCGGCACTTGAAATTGTTTGAGGCAGGATTATACTAAATTAATGTATAGTTGTTGTTTTTTTCCTTTTATTAGCAATATCTTTGTACGCTAGTAATACCAAGTGTGAGGCGCTCATATACTCGGTTCAGATTTATTACTAAACAGGATCTCTACCATCATACCCTTAAACTGAAAATATTTTAAGAAGGATAAGAATAAATTAACCTTCGAAACTTTGAGCGTTGTCAAATACATCAATCCAAAAACGGGTTTGACCTCCTCAGTCTAAAACTGTAATTATACCTCAGATTGGTCAAGATACGATAGGTCTATGTTTTAAAATTTTGTACTTGATAAAAAGACGCACACAAATACAGAATCGTTCTATGAGCCGCTATGTCTCAGCTACTGAGTATCAAACAATACTAAACTTAAAGGTACGTTCTGAGTAATCCTTATTTCTAAAATATTTGTGTGACTGCTTTAACACAACAAAGGAATTATTTCAGGACGTTTCTTCTCAAAGTAATTAAAGTACATTTAGTAATGTATTGAACTGTTATTTGTCTTCCTAAAAATTAAAATAAATGTCATCTTTTATGTTATAAAGTCAAATTTAAAGCCTCATGTTCCTCACAAATAAAACTAAACCCTCTCGATAAAGAGTACTATTCCCTTTTACACAAAATAAAACTCTTAGAAATTATTCTTTTATGTATTCAACTTTGGTAAAAAAATATATAAATGTATTAAAATACGTATGATTTTTCCCTTCAGTAATTCATGGAGTAGTCAAAAGCAGAAGTTTATTATTATTTCAGTTTGTAAAAATGCTAAATGTTTCAAATACATGTTGCAGATAAATGTAAATAGCATGCCATCATGTAGTAGTGCCCAGACACTTAGACTAAGAAAAATTATGTCAAAATACCATTATTTACAGTTGTAAAACTTCTAGGTAACGGTCCAATAGCGAATGTTTCACATTTACCTATGATATATGTATAAATAAACTGTTTGTAGATGCATTATTTTAGTAGCAGTGAAACGACACCTTTTCAATTTAAATCCTCTCCGAAATAAACCTCCGCCCATTTATTTCAATATTGTCTGAAATAACCTAAGAAAATAACTTCTGTTTTTATTGTTCAGGTGACCAACATTTTCCACCCGAAAACAAACAAAGGCAGCTTTGGGGAAGCAACCGACAATAGGATAAAATATACACATAAAAAAGTACATTCTTCCAAACTTTCTTCTATACACCATGAATGAAGTGATATAATTATATTCTCCATTAGTAGCATGTATGATATTCGAAGTAACATGTTTTAAAGTTCTGAAAATTTTATTAGCATTTATAAACGCGAATTCGAACATTATATTTACATATGAGTCTTTCCCCCTTTAGCTTAGGATAACCAGTTGTTATACTCTACAAATATAAACGATACTCAAAAATATATTTAGATTGTAGTTATTAATGAACATAGCTATTATTTTACTTCTAGTACGACTAGTACTTAAATAAGTGCATCAGTGATAATCTAGCGTAAAGAGACAACGTCAAAGCCTTAAAAAGTACTTCAAATGGCCATATTTTACCATAAAATCTTCAGGTAGAAATATAGAATTGTCTACTGTTTTGCAAAGTGAACAAAATATCATAGGTTGTTTCGAATAGAGAAAAATAAACTTTAAACTTAAAGAGCAATATGCAAAAATACAAAATTTGTCACTTTATTATGGTTGTGGTCATTCAATGTCTTTACGTTGGTGTGGCAGTAAATTTTATGTGATTTCAATACATTTTTAATGGATCAAACTAAAATATTTTAATGAATTAAAGTTTATCACTCTTATCAGTTTAATGTTAACTACGTTTTAAATTAAACAAAATTTCATAATCATTCAGAGAAATATACATTATTTATTAACCTAGTTTTCGTTTAATATCTCTTACTTGAATCTGTTGTTGAGATTTGGTCATTTCGGGCCATTGTCATATATATTTATATATATACATATATACACAGATAAGCGTTTAGTAGCGCTTCTAAAATAATTATTTAAGAACGATTTTATTTACTTGTATTTAAGCATAAAGCTGAACAGTGGGTTCTCTTTGTTGTGCCCACCACGGGTATCAAAACATTGTTTTTAGTATTATAAGTCTTCAGATTTACCGCTGAGCTTCTGGGTGGCATTGAAAAGACTAAAGGAAACTCTTTAACTATTTTTCTTTTTGTCTACTGACGGGGAGAATAGTACAGACAACAAGATAAATTTGAAACATTATCTATGTTAAACGTTAATGTTTGACGTTTTATTAATATATTATGGTATTCACATATTCAACTTGTATGACGTAGTTTAACAATGTGCTATTTGAATTATACTAAAGGTTAATCGTATTTTATAAGAACAATATCAGAAATTCCTTGTTGCATTTAGAACTAATTCCTCCACAGTTGATCGTACCAAACCATAATTACATACGTATTACTGTTTGTTTTTGTTTTTGAATTTTCCGCAAAGCTACTCCAGGGCTATATGTGCTAAGCGTCCCTAATTAGCAGTGTAAGACTAGAGGGAAGGCAGCTAGTCATCACTACCCACCGCCAACTCTTGGGCTACTCTTTTACCAACGAAGAGTGGGATTGACCATAACATTATAACGCACCACGGCTGAAAGGGCGAGCACTTTTGGTGCGATGGGGATCCGAACCCACGACCCTCAGATTACGAGTCGAACGCCTTGACCCACCTGGCCATGCCAGGGCCCATACATATTATTACTGCCCTACTCCGCTGTTACCATTGTAAACATTCTTTCAAAGGATGTCGAAGACAATCTTCGAATACACATCTTTACAACATTACACAGCCATACCTTTTACACAGACACTGATTTACAATACCATATGTCTATAGAACACAACTGGAAAAGTCTACGGGACTGCAGCGAATCCAGTTTCTTCGGTCATCTTTCTCTTGAAAACAGATATTAATTTCGAGGTCATGCACTGATTTTAAGCTAACGATATTTTTCGAAATTATGAGAGCGAATAAGGAATCTATTCTGAGTGGTTTAGAGTGTGTTTTTGTAGATTGTTGTAATAAGTGCTCTGATGTGCGAGATTTTTCATTTCATGGAGAACACAGAAGGCTCCATTAGTAAAAATCTACCACCTCTGATTCTACTTCGTTTAACACTCTCACTATTATCATTACTTTTCCCGTGACATACATCCAATCATAAACCTGCAAGTTACAGCAGTGCGTTACTGAGGAATCGTGAATTCACTGTAATGGAAATATAAAAATCGCTTAGTACTTACCGTAACGTTGTGTCGATCGCTATGTCGTTAACGGTAGATAAGATCATCACCTCTGACTGATTATTAACAGTTAATATTTTATAATTATTATTAATTGTACTGCTATAAGGTATTAATTGCCGTTTATTTGATACTGTGCTTTTTGGCTTCTAATCTGATGGTGTTCTCGAGAGAGTCTTGAGAAAAGATATGTACGGTGGCAGGAGTCAATCTTGGACCTTCATGTTAGAAAGGTAGGTATAATATCCATTCGTCCAGGCTCTCAGTAAACTAGAGAAAAGAAAAAGCCCAACAAAAATGAAAGACCCGATCCTCGACAGACGTACAATAATCTGTTTTATCGAACTATCTACATTAGCCTGTCATGTCAAAGATCAAATAACAAAATCGAATAATACTAAACGAAAGAAAAAAAGCTTATAACCAAGTAATGGATACTCCTCACAAAAAGATAGCGGGAAGATCTATGATCAAACCCCCCCCATCTTCGGCCATCACATACAGAACTTTTTTGAAGACAGCATCACATTATTAGTTAAAACATAAGCCAAACTAATTGGGTACTGATGATATAATTACAATAATTATTAACTAACCAGTAATTAGACGAAGGTAATCGCATAGAGAAGTGATCATGACAATGGTATAGAAGATAAACATGGCGCCATCAACCTTGTCTGCGTCAACCCACAAACTATATCAGCAAATTATTCTTCTAACGTACGACGAATTCTGTTTATTATAGTAACTTACATTCACGTGTAGTCTTTAACATATTAATGATTATTTATATGCATTGGAACTTTATATAACACTCAATAAATGCTGTTAATTATACAAACTAAATAATCCGGATTATAACAGAAATATTGATGCTTTATAAATAAGCCAAAATCACTGTTAATTTAGAAAAGATCTTAGTTTCTTTGTGCATTTCATTTAGTAATATCCTTCTTAATGTGAAAAACATAAACACGGGAAAAATACATTACTCATCAAACCAAATGCAACTTCTTATAGATGACGCTTTGGACCACGATCGTTTATCTGATCACTTGGTTATCATAGTTATAGTTTGTTATGAATTTCGTGCAAAGCTATACTAGGGCTATCTGCGCTAGCCGTCCCTAATTTAGCAGTGTAAAACTAGAGGGAAGGCAGCTAGTCATCCCCACCCACTACCAACTCTATGGCTACTCTTTGACAAACGTTATAGTTAAATTGCTTATATTATTCATCTTTTCTTAGCATTTAATCAGTCTAAGTAGTTTTAAAGTACACAACCTATCTTTATGGTTAATATGGTCAGTATTCATTTGCTTGATGGTATAAGTGGAGATATTTTCATTTATGACCTTTCATTCATTATTTATTTTATTATGTGAAAAATTGGGAACAAATGCACTGAAAACTAGGGGTCATTGGTTTTACTAGGTTAGGCTTTAAGATAAACGCCTATTTTAGCAAATATGTTATTGAAGACGAAAAAGCCTGGCATAGCTTGGTCGTAAATGTGCTTGACTCACAATATGCGAGTTTCAATCCCGTCACCAAAAATGTTTGCCATATGTGGGGATCTCATAATATGATTATCAGTTCTGTTTTCTTTTGTTGTTGTTGTTGTTGGATTTTTTCATTCGTGAAGAGTAGCCCAGAAGTTGGCAGAGGGTGGCGCAGCGGAGACGCATGAAAACACTTGAAAAGGCTTAGCTCCCCCACCTGATAGAAGAAATACAGTTTATCTGTAACCATCCAAGACACAATCCTCTTCCCTGAATCCCTGTCGTAGACAAATAAACAACCTAGTAAATTATCATAATGTCCCTCACAAATCCAAAAACATTACACAGCATAAGTAATAGAATACCTACCCCAACTAAAGATTCACGTACTGCCTACGGGGTGGTGTTAACTATTTACTTTCCCTTTTAGCCTATCACTGCTGAATTGGGAATGGCTAGAGCAAATAGCCCTAGAGTACCTTCGCGGAAAATTCAAAAACTAACAATGAGGCATCGTGCACGAAACTTCTATCACACATTGGCGTCAGTATGGATGAGGTTTCAATACTGGGCCAGCATGTGCAATTCAACACTTGGTCAGTTAGTAAGCCTGTTTGAGTCGTACATGAATTTCACTTTTTTTCCTCATATATATTTATTTTACCAGTTCCACTAAACTTAGTAAAAAATATAAAGATTCAAATTTTAGTATGACTGAGGTGGAGCTAAAACTACTGGCGGAAAAGCTTATTTGATCGAGAGGTACAGAAGACAATGTGAGCGATAATACAGTGTCAGAATATTGTTCTGTTACATGAAAACAAACATAGCTTCAATATACTAACAAGAATCTTTTTCTAAGTTGTTAAATGAAACGACATAATTGCAACTGTCGAATGAAAATAATGATTAACTTTTGTTCACATTCAAATACGTGTATTTGGTACTGTTATTAACATGTTATAGGCTTAGGTCTAAGATAGTTTCCACAACTGGTTGGTTGAAGCGTTTTATCCTTTTAAGCGCTCGTGGACTGTGGTGTGATCGTCTTGGACCACTTGAACACACTTAAAACAGTAGATGGCTTTACTTGTCTTCTTTGGATTGAAAGTCCAAACAAAAAACATATGTATATTTCTTTTTACTCTTATAATGTTTGCTGACAATCACTTTCCAAGCCTTCTATAAAATTTAACATATAAGTAAGTATTGTTGAAATATTAGGTCTCTATCAGGTATCATGCATTAAGAATAACTTTGTAGACTTAGTTTAGCTAAATGGGACGTGATGGAGTGAGCGTATTTACAAAATAAAACTTCAAATCTTAACTCAACATAAAAATATTATAAGTTAGGAATAATTCTAGATAGATTTCTAAAGGAAAAGAAGAATTATTGAAACCTTTATTAAACATAGGCTTGTTATAGCTCGTTTCAGTTACTTAAATGTCAAGCACGAAGTGATCATGACAAAGAACAACTCCTTTCTTTGGTTTCCATTGGTCCTGTCTTAATGTACGAAACCACTTTCTAGACAATTCCAGATTTGGAAGCCACAAATGACCACCTCTCTCTTAGAATTTCCACCACACAATAAGTCGCGTGGGGCACTTTGAGGCATTATGTTTATGAAACTAACGGAAAACATGATAACAAGGCAAGACAAAGAATATTCGAGTATCTGGTTATAATGCTGCAGGCGCTTTCTACTAGTAATTACAGTCCTTCATTAAAGTAGAAAACAACAACCAATGTAACAGTTTGTTTGTTTGTTTTGGAATTTCGCACAAAGCTACTCGAGGGCTATCTGTGCTAGCCGTCCCTAATTTAGCAGTGTAAGACTAGAGGGAAAGCAGCTAGTCATCACCACCCACCGCCAACTCTTGGGCTACTCTTTTACCAACGAATAGTGGGATTGGCCGTCACTTATACACCCCCACGGCTGAGAGGGCGAGCATGTTTAGCGCGACGCGGGCGCGAACACGCGACCCTTGGATTACGAGTCGCACGCCTTACGCGCTTGGCCATGCCAGGCCCAATGTAACAGAAATGTCATCATTATTTCACTCCTTGATGGTGCTAGTAGCAAGTTGCTCTTTTACATTTAATTCCTTTTACAAGTAGAATAGTAATTGATCATTTAGTATTTCATAATATTTTTCCTTGAGACATAAGTCATGACATATCTTGTTACAAAACAGCCATAACTTGTTTAAAGTAAAAAAGTAGGGCATTCTTTCCACATGATTCAATACAACACCATGCTTAAAAAGTCCAAACTTTACAGTTTTCGGTGTTACATTTTATATGAAGTTGTACAAACTTATTGAAGTTTAATTACAAATAAATTTGTATGAGTGGGAATTTTATGGAGTCATCACAGCTCAACGAGATAACTGTTATAATGCTGTAAAACCATTCAAACACACCTTCCTCTTGTGGAGTGGGGCCCGACAGGGCCAGGTGGTTAAGGCACTCGGCTCATAATCTGTGAGTCACGGGTTCGAATTCCTATCACACCAAACATGTTCGCCCTTTCAGCTGCGGGGACATTATAATGTGACGGTCAATCCCACTATTCGAGCAGCTTTGCACGAAATTAAAAAACAAACAAACCTTTATCGTGAACATCTTAAAATTTTCTCTTACGTTTAAACTAGTTCTACGTTAGTTTTAAACTTTCAGTCTGACTATTGATTTAAAACTATCATCTTTTAAGTTATAAGTTACACATTCCACTTTCTTAAACAAAGTTCTGAAACAACTTAAAGACTTTTCGCTAGTTATAAAGGTCTAGTAAGTTTATATAGTTTTCAGACCGTCATGGATTTCAAAGTATAAACTAACTACTAGTTTGAAATTTTTAGGAGTTAAAAAATCTTTTTGTGTCTTTAATCAGAAAATATTGTGCTGTAAAATAAACTGTATATATTCTCTACTATTGCTGCTTAAGACCTAATTTAATAGTTTATGATAACAAAAGACTTTACGTTTAACAGAGCCCTTTGGTAAATTAAGGTTTAGCAGAGGATCTGGCATGACGTATGGGGTTGATGCACATGTGTGATTCCCATCATGTACAGAGGTTTCGACTTTGTTTAATGGTTTTCAGCACCCCCGCTGCAAAATCTGTTCCAGCATTAATGTTGTTACGAACAATTTTCTAACAACAAAATTTATTTTTGCTAGTTCCTCGCCTAAGCAATATTACTAATTTTTAAATAAGCTATACATTTGTATCGCAAATGAAAGTATTCCTAAATAAATGCAAAACAAATGTAATACATTCATAAGATTTAGCGGGCTTTAAAAAACAGCACACACACGAAAGATCCTTACCACAGAATTAGCAAAAGCTATGTTTTCAGTGTATATAATCAGATTTTATCTTGAGTATAGCAAACAAAACACAGTAAGATAAACAGAAAAACCGGAAAGTTATCTTGTTTGACTGTTCTTTTAGAAAAACAACAGAAACAGGAAGAACACACAACCAGTACAACGTTTGTGGTTTCCGATAATCTAATCTATAATTTAATTAAATAACAGAAATAAAACGAAGAACGATTAACTCTTCTTTTGTCGTTGAGCTGAACAACAGCGTCTAAATCTGAAGAACGAACACTGGACAAAATTAGTGTCCACTCTTCTTACAAACGTTTCTTTGAAATAAATGAACATTTTTAAAGCTATATGAGCAACTCAACTTTTATCAATCATTTTCGATGCATTTAACAACGTTATATTACATCCACACAGTATTGGTAACAAATGTACTGAAAATGTTACATCACCATCATTTCACTGATAACATGACAAATATCTTAACAACATTGGTGCAAATGTACTGAAAAAAAATTATATCAGTATTTCATTGATAACATGACTCTTATCTTCACAGTGATGGTAACAAATGTACCGAAAATGTTACATTACCATCATTCCATTGCTAACGTGACTCGTATCTTTCTTCACAACGTTGGTAATAAATGTACTAAATATGTTATATTACTATCATTTCACTGATAACATCATTCGTATCTTCACAGCGTTGGTAACAAATGTACTGAAAATGTTATATTATTATCATTTCACTGATAACATCACTCGTATATTCACAGTGGAAACGTTTTCTGACCACATAGTCATAGATCTATTAAGTTGATGACGTAGTTATGTTATACTATGAAGGTTTCGGTGTTAACTCGCGTTATCCAAACTGACAGCGAAAAACTCAATTGTAGAACAGAAAATATACATAGCTTACGAACTGGTAGAAATGTGCCTTAAAACTGAATATCATCTATGCCTCTGAATTTAAATGTGGCTACTATTAGGTAAAAACATGTGGATACAGGCTATTTAACATAAAACTCTAAGCGTACCGATACTAAAATAAATATAACAACTCCCCTCGGCTGGATGAAAACGCCAATGAAAAAAGAAAAGGCGAAATTTTCATTCATTCTGCCTTCTGTTTATATCAGGTGGTGATGTGTAATTTTAAACTACAGCAAATAACAGAATTTGGTTGGACAATTTTACTCACAGAAAGGAATTTCATGACGTGTTCATGATGATCATGTTGCTAACTTAGTTTTGCGTGTGAAGTGTTGGATACTCAGTCGATGATCAACAAATTCTGTCATTTGCACTCGCATTTGGTCGATATTTACTTTATTCTCTCACATGCATAAACCACAGCATGACTTTCAGAGCATAAAGACAAACATAGGATTTGGTTTATATACTCGGTGTGATGGTGCTAACTTAACGGACTTACAACGCTAAAATACGAGGTTCGATTCCTGGCGTGGACATAACTTCGATAGCCAATATGCCATTTGGGTTTTCCTGTGTCTCGGTGGTAAGCCTAGGGCTTGTTACGTTAAAAATTCGGTTTCCATACCCGCGGCGAAAAGAGCACGAAAAGCCCATTGCATTGATTAATGGTTAACAACGATAAATGAATTGACACACTCGACTCTACGATGTTGTGTTTAGCTGCAGTTAGCACTTCTTCATAATGTTATCCTTTACGTCCATCAGGTTCTCTTCTCCCACTACAGCTGCTCATAAGAACGAGAAGACTTAGTAAAAAATAGTAACAGAAAAGTTATATTGAATACATTAATGATTTTTCTACTGAGTCGATCAAAAGAAGCAATTTACCTCTTTACATATGTAATACAAAAATAATTCTGATAACCTATCGCTTAGAATATTTTTGAGACTTGACTAACAATTTAATTTTACATACGAAATTTTCAATTTTCAAAGCTGTAACTCGTGGTTTACACTCATGCTGAGGTAAACAATATAATCCCAAGAATCTGGGGTAAAAAAAAATGTGTTCAAAAGTAGTGTTTCCACTGAAACATCCGCTACAGCTGGAAAGTTACTTAACAAGTACTTACTTTATCCACAATTAATTAACTCAGTTGGGAGGGTCGATGTTAAGTAACAACAGCTAGGGCTGAGAAACGGCAGAAAAGGGGCATGGACCGTGTTCTTGATCGATATTACCACAAAGCACGAGAACCCCCTGCAGCCACCTTCTTCGCGTCATGCCTTGTGGATCCCGATGACGTGTAGAGCTAGCTTGCTAGCTATGCGGAAAGAATCTTGAGCTACACAGCGTTGCAAGATGTAGAGAGAAATGCCTACACAGGTGACATATGCAACCAGAAACCTTTCTCAAACTAAGGAGTAGCGAACATTTTGGTTTCTATAAGTGTCACTAAAATGGCTTCTTTTTCTGATATGTATAATTACGTTGTAACGAAATGAATGAAAACATTGTCAAACGAGTGACTAAAAATTGCCTGAAATTCAAGTTGATTGCAATTACTGTAAAAAAACAAAAAGTCTTTAATAAAAATAGTTTTCTCAGCAACATAAATGTAAATTATATTAAGACAAAAACGTTCTAGCGTACAAAAGAAACATAGATATAGTAAAATAAACAGCAATACTGTTCAAAATGTAGAGGTGCTGCCACCTAGTGGCACAAAACCTTTGTTTAGTTATAGTATCGATCGGCCTTTTAAATTATGCGCGAAGAGGAGGTCTATAGGATTAACATTCTTTCATCCAATTATGATAATTTTTCATTTGGTAGAAAAATATTCGAGGGAAAATAATAAGACTTAGTAAACTATTTATATCTCCATGCACACTTACATACGATGTATCCAGCAAAAACATATGCTTAACTTACAACTTTTCATTTTATTTATTATGTGTGTGTGTATGTTCTTACAGCAAAGCCACATCGGGCTATCTGCTGAGCCCACCGAGGGTAATCGAACCCCTGATTTTAGCATTGTAAATCCGTAGACTTACCGCTGTACTAGCCGGGGGTTTATTTACTATGTACCTATAGTTTGTTATTAACCAATTTCATTCTATCTGTGTCCAAAGCAAACAGAGGTAAATGAAAGGAATAAACTTAACCCAATACATATTGTACAGGTATATATGAAACCAAAAATGATAATTCCCCTTGTACTCATAACCGTTATCTAAGAGTATCATACACAGTAGATGTACCTGTTTCTAAGTGCAATAAGTAATGTTTTTCTTTGTTTGTACGTTTGAAGTTAAGCACAAAGCTATACAATGGGTTATTTGCGCTTTGGCCACCACAGGTATCGAAACCCGTTTTCCAGCATTGTAAGTCCGCAGACATACCGCTGTGTCTGTTTTTGGTTATAAAAACATCCCCAACCGTTTTGGCCATTTTTTCTTCGCTTTTGTTTTTTGAAAATAAAATAGAGAAGCAAAGATGTCTCTACGAATTAGTAAATAAATGAACAAATCTGTAATAGCTGCAATCGAGATATTTCGCCCCCCCCAAAAAAAAAAATATAAGTTGAAGTCAGTGATAGCAAGATTAGTACTAAATTTTACAAATAACAAGAGATTCAGATCAGAGTAAGTCATGTACTTAAAGTAGAACTAAATATCAACCTGACCATCAGTAAAGCTAATTAAGTATACTTTTCTCACGTTTATTCATATAAAGATTATAATTTACTGCTTCATTAGTTGAGTCGGACGTAAACCCAATATCTCAAAGTTTAGCCAACTTAGAAGGTTTAAGTTAATTTTAAATCAAATTATAAGTTAACAATACAAAACAATATTTTCATCTATAATAATAAACAACAACTGAAAAATGAAAAATACTTACATTCGATATCTAACTAGTATAACTAATACAATTTCAGAAATTAAATCATAGAGTTAAAAGTTTTATTTTTTGTTTCAAGTCTTCATATATATATATATATAGACGTAGAACTGTATGTAAATTGTATCTAACTTAAGAAAACAGTTTCATCAGTTCAAAGTTATCTATCTTAAAAACTGAGCGAACTATCTATCAGTATTTCCAAACTAATTTACATTGGGTTTCTTTTTCAAGTGAACATACCAAAAAGCATAAAAATTAAACAAACTGAATAACTCATGCGATTGCTAATGTATATTATACTAAAATGTACACTTATAAGATTTTATGCGAATTTGTTCCATTTTGCCAAAAACGTTCTGAAAATGACTTGTTATACAATACAATCCCAAAGTTAAACATTACTCTCCTGTGGACACAACTTTAGAACCTCTCTTATCATACCATATACATTTAATACATAGTGTATTAAAACAGAAATGTAAATTGGTACAAGGTATAAGTTTGTTTGTTTAGAATTTCCGCGCAAAACTACGAAAGGACGACTTGTGCATCATCGCCCTATTTTTAAGCTAATAAACAAGAGGGAAGGCAGTTAGTCAACAACACCCATCACCAATTCCAGGGCTAATTTGTCTGAAGAAACAGTGAAAGTTGGCCATTACACTTACTGAGCAAGACCCAAGAGTGCGGAGAGTTTTTTGTAGTAATTAGATTCAAAGTCCATGCAAACTATAAGACACGCCAGGTCTCAGCATGTTATGAGAACAAAGCAGTTATTGTGAATTAACTATTACAATATTCTATGTGTTAGAAGGTTGTCAACCACATAAAACTGAATGAGGTAACACACATAAAATGCCACCAACACACAAATAATTAACCATAAATTAATCATGTAGATTTTCTTGCAAGCTTCATATCTTTTCCTGTTTTTCAGTTCACTGGCATAATTGTGTGATATAATAATAAATTATACAAATATTGTATTGGATTGAATTAGCTCCTATTTCATGTTAGATCTGATCTTTAAGTTGGTTGGTTTGATGTTTTATGGCGCAATGCAACTAGGCTATCTGCGCCTGATCTTTAAGAGCAGTTTGGGTATGAAATTTCTCCTTGGTGCTTACCATCACAATTTCATTTTATAGATTTTCATGTATCTATCTATTTTTACTTTTAGCAAACATTATAGCCAAAACAGATTTAACTAAATATGTTAATAATTAAACTGAGCAACACGATATGGAGAAACGGCGAGAAAAGTTACTCTGTTCTCATCCAATAGGCTTACCCGTTCTACCTCATCACTCAACACATTCATTAATAATCATGTTTTACTCTCGATCCTGTGAAATATCGTAGTTACGTGTTTAACAGAACCTTCGTTTCTTTTCTAGCGTCTCGTCTCGATAAATGAAAACATTTCCAAACAATCAATGTCGTGAGAAATCTAAATTTCTTCACCTTCTCGTATTTGTGTAATCAAAAAATCTTTCCTCCCTTGAAGGTCTCAATAGACGAGTCCCAGATTCCAAGAAATGTGGGCCCCTCACCACCCAAGAGATCGTCTCAGCTTTCAAGTTAAAGTAGACTTCCTGGGGGCATGGGCAAGTCAATACTTCACAAGCTTATGGTCGTGCTGGTTCTAACTAAAACTTATTTCCAGTGTTTATAAACGTTCTTGTTGTTTGGGACAAACACAATATCCTATTCTTTCTGAAAATTAAACAATAAAAGAAATGACATGTGAGTTTTAATATCTCTGAGGTCGAAAAAACCCACAAAAACAGCATGTTGGCTAATTGCCTTATACATTTTTTAGGATATTATTAAACTATGTTGTATAATACAACATGCTAATATTTCTAAAACCACTTATCAACTAACTGGGTTAAGATGGTTATTTATATAAAAAGAGTTGAGTAATCAAAAGGCAGTTTACATGGAATACCAATTGGTTAGGTTTCGTATCCCAGTATATGTATACACACACACACATATATATATATATATATATATTTAAATTGTATGAAATTATGACTTAGGTAATTTAACGTAAATAAACTGCTGGGAATTTTCTAAACCAATCCATATCATATCACACAGGCTCTGTCACATAGATATTTCCCCCAACCTTTGTTCTCTCAAATGGCTACAACAGTTCTCACTAGAAAGAAATAATCAGTCAGAAAATGTAAAACTGGTCACACGTAAGCAACATCCATAAACCAACGTTCAATGCTAAGTGATATTGACAGAGATGCAGCACGCACAGTACAAGTACTGTCGTCGTATGAACCTTTAAAATCTAATCACTCGCAATACTTATTAGCTCTCAGTATATAAAAAAATCCTGTCTTTAAAGATACTTGAAGCAGGCAAGAGACTCCTTAAAGGTGAGTAATGACAATGTTAGTCTCTTCGATTTTTGGCTTAAAGCGTATAGCAATAACGGTAGTCTTTATGATTCGGGAAATTGTAATTAAAAAGCAACAACAAACGGTCCTAATAAAATAAAGAAATACACTCTAAGAAAGATAATTTGGTTGTGCTACATTCACACTCTATATAAAATCAAGAGTTCGTTACCTACTATAATGTAGCAATGTCTGAAAGACTAATTAATTATTAGAGTCAAAATCAAGATAAAGTATTTTCATATGATTTACAAAACAAAGCAGTAATAGGAGTTGAAACTGCTGTTCATAAAACTGATTCCCCAGTTACGTACGGTTATGTTAATGATGATTCCAACCATAAATCCAAAGAAGTTAGATGGATCACAAAGATTTAATCTTGGATTTAGACAAAATCTTAACAAAGTATGATGGTGTCTAGTAAAATACAGAATCAATGGACTTCTCATTGCAACTAACTAAAACGTTATATTTGTTTTTTATTTAGCAAAATTATCAACAATATAACACAAATATCTTCTTTCACTTAGTAATCCTTAGTGTTATCTATAACTACATAAATATAACTTTATACCTCAAAATATAAAAAGTTAATTTCATGATCTATATGCTTCATAAGTGGGTTCTATAACAAATGTCATTTAAAACTACCCCTCTAAACTTAATGGAAATTATTTTTCAACATATATATTTCTGTACCTATGCAATCTGTAACAAACTTGTAAGATGTGCAACTATTTAAACCATGAATAAAATTTAAAAATGTTCCTAACTCAATGATATTCTTTATTTTCTTATGTCAAATACTTTATTTACTAATACAATTAAGAGTTTTAATCCTCCCAACCTCAGTTTTTACTTCTGTTGGTTAGCTTACTCCTGCTTTTACATATATGGTGCAAAAATACATTGCAAATTAAATAAAGTACTCTAAATATTGTGTTTATCCAAAAATAAATTTCTATATTTCACAGTTTTCTGCTCAAGCTAGTTGATATTTGAAGTGCCAATTTAAGGATCAAAAGTGCTTGGGTAATTAAACGTTGTTGATACCTTATTCAGACTATAGTTGGATGAGATTGGATGTATCTTGACGAAATCGTTATTGAGGCTATAGTTGATTGGTATTGGATGTATGTTGTTGATATCTTTACTGAAGCTATGATCAGAATAAGTATTTCAATAATGTGTTTCCAAATTAGGCCAACCACAATGTAAATAAAGAATTCAACAATGTGCATCCAAACCCAACCAACCATAACCTAATTATGAGTTTCAATAATGTATAACCATGCTCTTCTAGTCATAACCTGAATAAGAATTTCAACAATGTACCTGCAGGCTTATCTAGCCATAGCCTAAACAATGATTTCAACAATGGAAATATCTAAATAATAATCTAAATATCTATATCCCTCAGTTCAAATTGAAGCACACCAAACCATAATGCTAATAAGTATTCAAACAGCATATACCCAAATACATCCAACCATTGTCCAAAGAAATAATAATCATTCTAAATTTATTAAGATAAAGATGATATAAAACAAAGTAACCATACCATGTGACTTCATTAACTTATCTTGATATCAGAAACCAATACTTAGAATAATTCTGTTACTTTCTACTTTCATGTCTAACTTATTTTACAAATGTAACAACTTTTGTTACACAAAAGGGCAATAAGACACAGAAAAACATGTACAAATTGACATAATATTATAAATGTTTCTACCTTCATGTGTACACATTTCAAAATCTACTGACATCTTCCATTAAAAAAATAAATTTTAAATTTAGAAAATTCTATTTACAACTTACATTATATTAATATATAGGTATTTCATATTTGCAAAATACAACACTGGCACTAGTTAAATTCTTTAACTTAAACTGCGACTACACAATATAAATAAAAATAAACATAATCACTTCAGTAAATAAATAACTGCTCAGGGCCTGGCATGGCCTAGCGTGTTAAGGCGTGCGCTTCGTAATCTGAGGGTCGCGGGTTCGCGCCAGAGTCGCGCCAAACATACTCGCCCTCCCAGCCGTGGGGGCGTTATAATGTGACGGTCAATTCCACTATTCGTTGGTAAAAGAGTAGCCCAAGAGATGGTGGTGGGTGGTGATGACTAGCTGCCTTCCCTCTAGTCTTACACTGCTAAATTAGGGACGGCTAGCACAGATAGCCCTCAAGTTGCTTTGTGCAAAATTCAAAAACAAACAAAATAACTGCTCTTATCTATTCTATAAACAAACTGTTAATTAAAATGCATAAGATATCCAGTACAAAAGTTTAAGAAACTACAAGCCTAATAAATTTATCTGAAATAATAGAAAATCAAATATTTTGCACACAATACACAATAAAAGTATTAGGACACAGCACACATACATGAATATAAAATATTAAAAAAATAGTAATGAATTGGATAACAATTGTTTAGTGTAAAAATCATATATCATCAGTTCCTGAAAAAAAAATTCAAACATTAGAAATGCTTTCATACAGATAGATGCCCAGGTGCTTCTAGCACTCAACTCATAATCTGAGGTTCATGGGTTTGAATCCCAGTCACACCAAATGTGCCCATCCTTTCAGTCAAGTGGGTGTTACAATATTATGGTCATTCCCACTATTCATTGATAAAAGAGTAGCCCACATGTTGGTGTTGGTTGGTGAAGACTAGCTGTCTTCCCTCTAGTCTTACATTACTAAATTATAAATGGCTTGCATAAATAGCCTTTGTGTAGCTTTGCATGAAATTCAAAAAACAAACAAACAGATACTTTATACATAGGTTAAAAACTGTTGTAAATGAACAGTTTAATGCAAGTAATATATTTTAAGTAAAAATAAGAACCATTATTTTGATAGATATGAAGTCTATACTAATGTAATACATTGAAAAAACATGAAATTTTGTGGATTAAGAGTGTAACAAATGTTTGTATCCAGTTGATCTTTAACATGGTCAACCAGTACTGCAAATGCTACTTTTCAGACCTTGAAAGTTATACATATTAAAACAAATAATGTTTATACATGTAAAAATACAGAATTAGCTTCAAGGGTTCAGTTGTTTTTTTCAACCTATATACATGCTTTATGTTTTTCTTTATACAATGTTTATGAAACTTATAATAGAATACTATAGTGCATGAGTATTACATGCAAAGTTGACACAAAAATCTGCAGGTATTCAAAACTTATAGATGTAAATTACAGAGACAGTTTGAGATATTAACATACAGTATTAAAAGTAATTAACAGATATCCAATGTACATTGTACACACAAGTAGCAGGACAAATTTCAGCTATTTATAACTTGATAGGTAAAAGTACCAGAGAAATTCCTGGTAAGTACAAATTATACATAAAATAAAACAAGTTTGATGTGTCAACCATAAAATTGGAAAAAAAACCCATCAAATATTTAAATCTGTAAATAGAACAAGCTTTGGTCATTTTAATATTTGAAACCAACAGTAAAAGTTTTAAATATTTAAATGATACATGCATAGATTAAGTAAGCTAGAGATGTTTATATTTTTATGTATAAAAACAATAAAGCAAAGTTCAGTCACTTAAATTTTAAGTATGAAAACTGCAGAAGAAATGTCAGGCATATAAAGCTTACATTAGAAGCAATAGAACAAATAGTATTTATAATCTATGTAAAAACAAATACAGCGAGCTTCAAGGTACTCATTATGTACAGCATAGGAGTTTCTTAACTCCTTTGTTATGAACACATTCCACCTGAGATGGACAGAGGTTATGTTTTCACTGTGTGTGTGTGTGTTTGTCTTCTTTTCAGTAAGTGTGTTTGTTACCAAGATTTCTCTAAAATGGATGAAAGTTGGTATACATTTAAACTATGACACAACTCAGAAGTTTTTAGTTTTGGGAAGTCAATGTCACAGAAAAGGTCACAAAAAATTCCTTTTGTTCACATGAAGTCCACTTTTCACATCATTTTTGCTCTATAACTAATAAAGATGTATTTTGATGAAACTTGGTATTGGTATACATATATATGATACTATTCCTCATTGTTCTGCAAAAATGATGCATGCCTGTTGATAACAATGGACATACAAATACATTTTCGTATTCTTTGATGGTCAAATATGATCAACACTGCTAGCAGAGGTATGCACTCTACTGAGTAATAACTAATAACTCCATTGCTTTTTAACTATTCTCAACGTTTTCAGTTATTGATACATTAACTACAAAACATTAAAGTTAAAGAATTATTTTAATGTGTTTGTTGCTACTTACACATAATCTCAATTAAATTTCAAGTATTTTATAACACACAAAAGTTTTAAAAAATGTTTCTGATATATCGTGTGCTAATGCACGAGATAAAGGTTCACATATTAATGATGCTATATTTTTAAACCTATATTTAAATGTAATCATTCCCAAACTGTTTCACCTTAAAATGAGCTTAAACACAAACAATTTTATTATCTGTGTATAATTTGCAAGGACCATATATTTCTAAAATGGAAAGCTAGCTTTCTGCAGTCGTTTTAAAATTTCAATATATATTTTACATATAAAATTAATGTGTTAAGAGGCTTAATATCGCACAGTAAGAAAACTTTGACAGTCATTTTTATATTATTTATCAACACATCTCTACAGTTCTAATTACTCCAAATAAAAACAGGATACTAATTTCTATGTTATCATTATGGATTATAGTTTAGAAATCCGAAGAGTAAACATTATTTAATTCATAATATTATTAGGAAAATTTATAGGCCTAAGATTCCTACAAACAGCAACAACAACAAATTTATTAGTCGGATTTAAAGATTTACAAAAAAAAATCTTTTTTCCCTCTGAAATTTAGTTACAGCAATCATTACAGAAAAATGTAGCTATGGTTAAATACAGTGTTGGTTTACTGATATTTTAAAGTTTGAATCCTGCTCACGGTTCTTCTGTTACATCCGCTGTTCAACTTCTCAAGTTGGTGGACATATTTCTCGTGCAGCTGCGGTCTGATATGTTCTAGTACTTCTGTTCAGACGTCGCTGTTACGGTATTTCATTTGCGTGTCTGTTGTAAGCGTGTTGTGATGAGTTTATAACGTAAGTTATATATACATCTTTCAGATTTTGTGCCCATTTTACTTTCAAGCAGTTAAATTGATTGCTTATGTTACATTGGCGTATGTATATATATATATTTAATGTAGTTAAAAAAAACATTTGACTTAAAAGTTAACGATTTTAACATGAAACGTGTTGATGAAGAGCATAAATGAAAATATTAATTATTCACCATTATTAATAATAACCTATCTGTCCATCTCTACATAAATCCTTCTATCTCTCTTTTTTTATCTGTTCCCCAGTCTGTCTAACTTACTGCATCTATATATGTATACTCATCTAATCAGATTTATATGTAATATATAGATGAACACATCTTATTTTGAAATATAAAGTAAAACAATAATATTTTTTATCCCATACAACAATTACAAAAATTACTTACATGTGAAGCTATTCATGCCAAAACAATTTAAAACCTATAATTATTTCCATATTATGCGCTCCGTCTCGATGGTAAGAATTAAACTAGTGAATATGTTTTTAGTTTCCTTACAGCACACCATGAGAAATTTCAAGATGATTTTGTATGTTATCGTTTTAATCAAAGTTACGCGTTCTGTATGTAATTTGAAGATAATTGTAGCTGTTAGTGTTTTACTTGAACTCAAAACGTCAACTACGATTTTTAGACAATTTTGGATAAGTAACTAGATGAGCATTTCAGTGGCCTAAAGACATAATTATAAAACCCTATAACGTAAGCACTATCTGAAGGTGGATCGTTCTTCATCATGAACAAACTGACAAACAGTAACCTAAATTGGCAATCAGCAATGAAACAAAACAAGTTGTACATCAAAACTTTAAATAACGCTTGTTACGTCGAGTACAAGTAATTAATATGGTGGCATTAATTCCATATTTTGTCCTAAATGACATGGTAAAGTTACTTCTCATTTGTGTTTGAAATATAGCTCACTGTATGCCTACAAATTTGAATTCGACAATCATGTCCATACACTGTAAAAAATTTGTTACAAAGATTTTTGTTCCTTTTATTATTACGCTTCATCAGCTTGACTTTTCTGCAGTAGGGTAAGCATTTTACATTTAATCAAACGCTAAAGAGAAAACAAATATTGAACTAGTGTGATTAATTCTCCCACAATGAACGAAAAATATCCCAAAGCACTCGTGGAATCTCCAAATTATAATACATAAAATGTGGATTGCTAAATTATAAGTACATAAACATAGAGCTACTTTAACCACATTCGTTTTTCTTTTTCTCCTTTGTAGGTCGCTCATTGGCTTAGAATAATTTCTACTGAGCTACAAGGGCATACAATAGCCACTGCTTACCCTCAAGTGGTTCAGCGGTAAATATGAAGCTATACGTCACTAAATATCGGGTTTCGATACCCGTGATGTGTAGAGCACAGATAACACATTCTATAGTTTTGTGCTTAACCACAACCAAACAACGCCACTGATTACATAACTATATAAACAAACATATACTGTATACAATTGTTTAGTTGAAGGTAATAATGCCATATATACATGCATACAAACACAACTAATGTTTGTGTTAAAACTAACAACTTAAAACACCATTATTATACATTTGTAGAGAAAGATATTGCTGTTCAATTATTTCTTCTCTTCCAGACACTTTTCAATCGACTACCAATCCTTCATTTCTAGATAAATTGACTTAAAACTTGGTAGAGTTGTACTCTGACCCAATACATCCAGATGTCTTCATTTTTTTTTACTTAGGCCTTTTTAAAATTTTTATGGTGTCAAAAGTAAAACAACTCAAGAATGTATATTTTGGGCACCTGTGCGATCATATTTACAACAAGATGAAAATTGGTATAAATATAAATTTTTATGAACCCAACATGTTAACATACACACACACATAAAGTTGAATTTGCCCATTTTAAATCTTTTAAAACGGGTCAAAGTTCAGAATAAAAAAATTGGGGTGGTTAAGTAAAGAAGCTAAAATGTATAACTTTAGGGTTTTTTTGGCAATAACCCCGCCATATTTTGGCCAATTTACATAGGATTTGTTACAAACATACTTTTTACATGCCTCATGCATATGTTTACAAAAATGTAAGATGTGTTTATTTTTGGTCTTTTTTTTTTGGGGGGGGGAATGGTCAAAATGTTAAATAAGCCCATAATTTTAGAAGTTTTGGTCATTTAATCACACTTTTCTACAGATAACACACATTGACAAACAAAAAATGGAAGAATTGTTCATTCTCAGCAATTACACAGAAATCAACATGCCACAAAAAGCATAATTTTGAGGTGATTTTTACTATTACTCCGACATATTTCGACCACTTTATATCACATTTAGTATAATGATATTTTTTATTATCTCAAATAAAGAAAAAGAGAATTTTCGTCCCTTGCTCAAATCATCAGCGAAGAAAGCGCAATTTAAGGTTTTCGTGAACTATCCGTGTATGTCAACCAACTTGCATGAGATTTGATATAAACATACTTTCTTGCAGGTCCCAAACAGTGATATAGATAGTTATCGATTTTTCTGATGTCAAAATTGGCCACGTTAGAATTGAGTGAAAAAACATGTTGTACTCACCTGTGAATGTTGGCTTCTTTAACTTACATTCGTACCAGTTAAATTACGTATATCCTATTAACATACAATAAAATAGACTGTATATAGCTTAGAAATACTAATGTTACAATGTGGCAAGGAGATCAAACTTTAAAAAATTACACAACGTCCTAAGTCGCTTCCATTGGCTCACTGGTAAATCTGAAGGTTTATAACACTAAAACGGATTCCGATATCAATGGTAGGCACAGGACAGACAGCTCATTGCATAATTTGTGCTTAATAACAAAAAGAATAAAACATCATAAGTTGTTTTTGTACATTTTACTGTACAACCATAACCTACGAGTCCAACGAATGAAGATAATGCTTTCGAAACTGTATTATAAAATTACTCTTGCTTTGAACTATTTCAAAGTTACGTACAAACTGGGTTTTAGAAATACTAACATTTAGTATTTTAAGTACGGGATTACAAAAACCTGCAATTAATTTTTATATTAAATTCATACTTCAAAGTTATGTTCTTTATTTCTTTTTGTTAACGTTTTCTCAATGTTTTGTTCTTCTTTAGTTTCCAATACCAAATTATGTAAATTGCTACCATAAATTAAAAATGTTTACCTAGTTTCTATAATTTATTATAAGGACTAAACTTCAGCATAAAGTACTGGAAGTTACAACTGAGCAAGGGATTTTAAAATGTTGTTATGACGACTGAGAAGGGCGTCATAAGGGAAACAAAAATTCAAAGCAGCAATATGCCAAGCTTCAGTAAATTATTGTCCATAATTTATGAACTTGTATCAAAATATTTCTTGAAAAGATTAATATAAAACTGCTTCATTGCAGCAAAAGATATAATGTTTTTAAAAGCTACACTTATAGTAACCAACGGAATACATTAAGAATAACTATTACACGTTTATTTCACTCCTCAAAATGTTTTGATGAAATATTTTTTATTGTGATGCTGTTGTATTAAAAAACACGGTGTTTTAGAGTGTCTGCATACCGTTCATTGCATATCGAAAATATTTTCACGAACTCTCCAGTTTGGTGGCGCCACTAATAAACATTAAATTCCTGTTCCTAGTGCGTTGTGTTCCTAGATTTTCTTTTGTGAAACGTCAATTTAAGTTAGATTATTCAGTAGACTCATAGAAATTTCTAAATATTTTTCAATGTATCATGTGACATTAGAAGTTAACCTAACACCCTAACAAAATCAATGCTAGATTATTTTCAAAATTTAACAACAACTTAATTATCTAAATTATAATAGATCCTAGCTTTGAATAGCTTCTAATGACAATAGACGTAGAAAACGAATATGCTTAAATATGACTAGTACAGCGACTAGAACATCAAACAAATAAAAACACTTATAAGAAAATGAGGTAAATTAGCTGAAATAGTTTGAATAGTTTAATCAAATACTATCAATCACAACCTAAACTATTGGTATCAACTTATTAATCAATGTGCAACTCAGAACCTAAATTATTGGCATTAAAAGTTTAAATGAATATTACTACTTAATATCTCATCTGCTTGTTTAAATGTATTAATCAAACACTTCCACCTATATTTAAACTACTGGTTTGAATATTTTACTCGAATACTGAAACCTAGAATGCAAACTGCAGATGTAAATAATCTAATAAAATACCACTACTACCTAAAACCCGAACTTATGGCTTAATTAGTTTATTTAAATAACGCTACTGTAGGTTCAAACATTTTAATCAATTATTATCACCCAGAATCAAAACTACTGGCTTAAGTATTTTTATTGAATACTGCTATCTCGAACACGTTTAGTGTGAAATTATTATTTTAAAATATGAATGAATTCCTTATTTCAGTCAAACTGTACACTTTGTACATATTTTTGTCTCCTTAAAATGTTGATAGTGTTTGTATAAATGTTCTATCATGCGGTACGTACCAAATTACCTCCACGCTTACCTTATTTCGATTAACATAGAAAACAATACAATTTACTTTCAATATTATTTCCTGTCACACCAAATATGCTCGACCTTTCAACTGTGGGGGCGTTATAGTGTTACGGTCAATCCCACTATTCGTTTGTAAAAGAGTAGCCCAAGAGTTGGTGATGACTTCCCTCTCGTCTTGTACTGCAAAATTAGCGACGAGCAGTGCAGATAGCCCTCGTGTAGCTTTACGCGATATTGAAAACAAACAAACTACATTATTTCAAATGTGTATGATGGTCCGACTGTCACAGAATGCATGATTTTTATAAAATGTTCTAACTGACGGTTATAGTCATATATTTGACTATCTAACTATGTTTTTGAAATGTCTGGTATCATCCTGTTAATACCAGAAGAAAGGATATATTCAAATTCATTTTGTACCGTCGTTTATACAGTCAAACATTTGTTTTGTTTTTTTGGGTTTTTTTTAGCAAAGCCACATTGAGCTATCTGCTGCGCTCCCGCGGAGAATCGAATCCCGGATTTTAGAGTTGGAAGTCCGTAAACTTACCGCTATTCCGCCAGAGGACCAATTTTGTTTATTACTGGTACACATATTTCTCTTGCATATTTCAACTCTTAATAACAGTACATTAACAGCATGTTTTTAAATTTTCAATTATATATTAGAAAATATAAAAATGATTTACTTCAATTTCGTATATTTAATTTAAAGTAAACGCACAATTGAATGCAATAAACACGGTTATTTAAGTTTGTAGAAAATAAAATGCAAAAACTATAGAAGTTACGATTGCGTTCCTGAATTTTAAGTTTACAGTTCTAGACCCAACGAGAGCAAATAGAAAGTGTTCAGAAATAACTTGTAAATACAGCTAGAATAAGTGCATAGAGTTATAAGTAAATTAACATTACTTAAATAATTCAATTGCTGTTACTTCGTATTGTTTAAGATTAATACCATCCATACATGTGTCTGAGTATATTCATTTCATCTGCTTATCCTTTTGTCCAATAACCACCACCTACGTGTTTTACTAGAACAGATCAGTTAAAGCATTTTAAGCATGGTCCATGAACAGC
This sequence comes from Tachypleus tridentatus, assembly GCF_004210375.1. NCBI lineage: Eukaryota > Metazoa > Arthropoda > Merostomata > Xiphosura > Limulidae > Tachypleus > Tachypleus tridentatus. Next base: position 57,454,295 of record NC_134835.1, on the reverse strand, counting down.
CAATTACAATAAATTTTTTGCTGTGGTTACATCCGTAAAGTTGACCTTGCCCGGCACGAAACTCTAAGCCTTTTTTCTTCAACGTATCTGCCCCACCCACTTCAGTAGATTGCACAAGTAAAGGAATGCCATCCAAGTGGTTCTTGTAGGAACAGCAGCCATTTGACTTTCGTGCTTTGTGGTTTTTTGTTTGTTTGTTTGTTTAAAAGTTTTATTCATTCGTAAATACTTGGAATTCCTTTTTTTTTCTTGCTAATGCTGTTCAAAATACCTTTATTAGGACTAAAAGATATTTAAAAATGCAGTACAGTTTTAAATACTTCCATCAAAAATATATATCAAACCCTACGTATGTACATACAACTCAGTACATTCGGATATTTAAAAACAAGTGATGAAAATCTTTATATATATATAAACATACTTTATTTTACGGAATCTTTACGTTTAATGACATCTGCAATAACATGTGGTTGTTTACTTTAACTAAGAACATGCAACTGTTTATTTTGTCTAGTGACATGTGACTGTTGGAACTAATTGCTGTTATCTATTTACTTTAACTATAGTTCCATATGGCTGTTTACTTTAGATAGAACGTATCATTGCTTGATTTACACAACAGTATTATGTTGTTTATTTGTTTAACATTATATGAATTTATCCAATCAAACGACGTGATAATATTTAACTTACCTATGAACATGTGGTAGTTTATCAAAACTACCGACATTTACCTGTTTATTATATTTATACTGTTACTTAACTGTTTATTTGTTTTACTCATCTAGCTCTATGTCTGTTTATGACATCTAATGATTTATATCACCGAACAACACGCGTCTGTTTACTTCAGATAAAATAACGGGGTTGTATGTTTTAACTACTTTATCTAAATGTTTATTCAATCGAATGACATGAGCTAATTATTTAAGTCAGTGATATGTGGCTGATAATTTCTTATATGCGCATGTGGATTTTTTAACTGTTTTTGCTGAATTTTTGCCATTCAGTTCATCCAGTGGCATTTGTCTCTAAGTAATGTGACGGTTTAATGATATTTATATTTTTAACTCTTATTTCACATCCGAAGATATTTTGCTGCGTCTTTGTTGGTGCTTTTTTTATTTACTGACAACTTACTATACTAAAAACCAAAAGACACATGGTCTTTAACTACTTAATAATGTCCTCTCCCCAGTAACACAGCGGTGTCTGCGGACTCAGACCGCTAGAAACCGGGTTTCGAAACCCGTGGTGCGTAGAACACAGATAGCCCACTGTGTAGTTTTGCGCTTAATCTCATCTGTTTAATAATATATGGCTATTTGTTTCTCCTACCAGCAATTGACTGTTTGTTCATATCGTTAACAGTTGTTGGCTGTTTATGCCACCAGCAACATATGGCCGCTTATTTCACCTATGTGCATATGTATTTGTTTCCTTTTATCAGTGATTTACGTTTTCGTCGTTTTTACCTAGTAAGACCAGGATGCTTATGACGTTTATTTAAGCGTTAGAGAATAATATTTTTAATTTATCTAACGACATGTTGTTGTTTATTTCACGTATATAGAGATCTTTAGCTATTCCATTCATCTAGACGAATGCAACTGGTCATTTTACCTTTCTGCTTATTTCTCCTCACCACAATCACCTATTCATTTCACATGTGATGTTTAGTTGTTTACATCATCCATACTTTTGAGTGTTTATGGAAACTGGTTTGGGTTGTTTGGAATTTCGCGCAAAGTTACACTAGCGCTATTTGCGCTAGCCGTCCCTAATTTAGCAGCGCAAGACAAGAGGGAAGGCAGCTAATCATCATCACCCACCGCCAATTTTTCGGGTACTCTTTTACCAACGAATACTAGGATCGACTGTCACATTATAACGCCTCATGGCTAAAAGGGTGAGCATATTTGGAGTAACGGAGATTCGAACCCGCGACTCTCAGATTACGTGTCGAGTACCTTAACGTTTGCCAGGCACTTATAGAAATTGGAAATACGTAGATGTTTTGTGTCTAGAAACAAGGATTTTTAATTCAATTAGCAACATATCTGTATTTATAGTAACTAAGATAACTCATTATTTATTTTACTTTGAAACATATAGTTGTTTATAGGAAGGAACAAGAGATATTTTGTATTTTCAAGTTACATAAAACTATTTATTTCATCTAACAGTATGTGGCTATTTATGTCACCTAACAACATTTTACTGTTTCTTTCACTTAAAGCAGTTTGTTTTACGTATGAGTAATGTGTTATTATTTAACTTTTATCTCATTTCGTATCATGCGGCTATTTATTTTTTCGCCTAAAGCCATATGACAGTTAATTTCACAAGCGGCATTTGGCTGTTCTTTTTACCTAGTGACATGTGGCATTGTATTTCCCTTTGAGATATATTACTGTTTATCTCATCCAAAAACACGTGGTTACTTGTTTTACATATGTTTCTGTTTATTGTGCTTGAAACTTTGTGGGTGTTTATTACATCAAGTAACTCATGTCTCTTTACTTCAGCTGTGTAATTTGCCAGTTTTTGGACGTTTAAATATTGTTTTATTATTTCATTTTAAAACATTAGCTGTTTAAATTATCTTACTATGACATGTGGCTAATTATTTCATCCACAATTACGTAGCTGTTTATTTAACCTTGTGAAACATGATTGGTAATTTCATCATGACACTTCATTATTGTTCATTTCACCTAGATAAATTTACCTACACTACCTAACGACATTTATCTGTTTACTTCACCCAGCGCTGGACTCGTAATTGTTTATTTTATACAGACAAGGCTGTTTTTATTTTCACCTAGAAGCATTTTGCTGCTTATTTCAATTACTGACATGTTAATAATAATTTCTGATGGAAAATAACTAAAACTATGTCGATCACAACTAATATAATAACTTGTAAATTAAGGAAAGTCGCATTTCTATATACCAAACTCACTAACAAATTCAAATCTCTAACAATTAAAATGCACTAAGCCATCATTGAAACGCTCTCACTGATAAATACTTTTTTGTGCATAGTAAAAAACATTATCTCACGAGATTCACATTGCTGTGATAATTAATATAAAATATCAGTATGTGATTTATTACTTCATCTAGTTAATGATATGGATCTTTATTTTACCTAAAAGCTTGAGTTTATCAATTTCACCTAAATATTTAGCTGTTTATTTAACACAGATTTGTATATATATATATATATATATATATGAGTGTTTATGTAACCTAGTAACAAAGAATACTTTTTTCTTCATCAAAAAAGTATTACTGTTTATTTCTCAGGGTGACGTACGACCGTTTTTTTTGTTTTTTTTTTCCGCACATAGTAACATCTTTTGTTGATTTCACCTGAGAACATGGCTGTTTCTTCCGCTTATTGATATGTATCTGTTTATTTCATCTGTAGAAAATCAGAACTTGTAAGATATTTTTTCTTACTTAGATAACCATAACAAAACTATTATTGTTGTTTTTAAACCATTTCGATATTTTATTACTCTAACCTTTTACCCTCCATCTGATCTCCTGTCAAACTTATGAAAATTATTAATATTCGACTAAAAGAATAACAGTTCAAACTGTTTAAGCAAACAAAATCCGGCGCAAACGTTTAACACCAATAACAGAAATTCATTCCAAACCTGAAGCAACCATGGAAACGTAATCTTTGAAAAGTACCTGCTGTTACAATATATGTATTTAAATAGTGTTTATACACCTATCTTATTTCATTATTAGTATAAAGTAATTTTAAATTTTGATAATGTAAAGCCAAAATTTTAAATATATGTCACCAAACGACAAATCTTGAAAACTTTATAACCTAATGTGTTAAAACTGTTAAAGTAGTAATTCATCAAAAATTTAAATAACAATACAAATATTTAAATAAAATGGGTACTTTTTATTTAAAGTTATTAAAACCCAACATCAAGAAAACACTAGTTCTTGGTAAGGCTAGAAACTGGATATTTCTATATAGTGTTTTCGCCAGAAGGAAGACTGCGTCAGTAGATGGATCAACGGGAAGTTTAACACACCAAAAATCACCAAGGAACAAACACTAGTGAGCCTTCTCTTATAAGATGGGTTTTTGATGGTACAATTTTATAAGTACAAACTTCGTTGAACGTACAATAAGTAACAGAAAATATCGGAGTTTCAGTAAGCTTGGTTTGAATTTCGCGCAAAGCTACTCAAGGGATATCTGCCATAGCCGTCCCTCATTTAGCAGTGTAAGACTAAAGGGAAGGTAGCTAGTCATCACCACCCACCGCCAACTCTTGGGCTACTCTTTTAGCAACGAATAGTGGGATTTACAGTCACATTATAACGTCGCACGGCTGAAAGGACGAGCATGTTTAGTGCGAGGGGGATTCGAACTTGCGAATTACGAGTCGAGTGCCTTAACCAATTGGCCATGTCGGGCCCGTTTCAGTAAAAAAAAGTTTTCGTATCTGACACCATCGAGAACCGTAAATGAGAAGGTAAAAAAACAAAAAACCTCCAACGATGAGGATGACCCCATAATTCACTTGCGTCACGAAAAACGATAGAGAAATATATTCTAACAGTCTAACCCGACCCCTTAGTGGGCAAGGTATACAACTTCACTTTTACCCAAATCAGGTGGTAAGACAATTTGTTTTTCTTTTGTAACGAATGTACGTGAATGTATATATAATTAAGAACTGAAGTTTAGTTCCATTTTAAGAATAAATTTCTTGTTCTAAGCAATCCCACAATTTTATGTCAGCCCCTACGATTAACCGTTTACTATGGGCAAACATTAAACGAGAAGCAGTATATTTATATGCGTATTGCATTGTTAAACTGTCTCTTGTGTGGTTCCTGAAAGTACTAAAGATTGCCACAAGTTACACGTGTTTTATGAATCATCTGCCTAAATTATGCTTCATGAAAGTATTTCTCTTCGAATAACAAAATGGGTGGAGAAGGACGCATGATATAAGTTTATACTTATTATAGGACAATATATACATATATTTCATTATTTCTATAATTGAAGTCGTATAAAACATTTAAAAAAGGAAGTGTGTGAGTTAAATCTTGTTGTAAACGTCGATTACTTCATCTTACAACCAAGGCAAATCACTATAAAAACAAGTCGAAAACGACTAAGTGATAATCACTATGCCAGTTGGTACAAACATCTGAGGCGTTACAACACATCTTGTGATCTGATCACATGTAGAAAGAATTTCATGTCGCAATTTGTACAGCGTAACTTCCAAGTGTGTCATTGTTCGGCAGTTATATTCTTAGAATGAATCTCACACCCTTTCTCAGGAATCTGAGCATATGTTTGTTAGTAAGATCAACACGAATTTAAACAGATTTTAAATTCTTTCATTTTCAGAGCCACTTTGAAAAATTATAAAACTTTGCGCTTTTCACTTTTAAGCAACAGCGTTTTGTAGAATTAGCAAAAATATAAACCATATATTTCAAAGGTAAGTTTTATTTATTTTTTTTAAATTAATAAACCCTATGAAAATTTATAAAAAGCATTTCAAAACACGCGTCTTGATATGACATACACAGTGTGGCTATGCTATTCCTTAAGATCTGTTACAAAATCAAATTATTCAATACTCAGTTCTAAGCAGTTTCCACTTTAAGGTACTTTTGCTGATTTCCATAAAAGGAATGCTTTAAGCAGATTCTTCAACTGGACAGTTAAAGCAGTTTCCACAATGAGGCTCATTGAGCAGTTCTACTATGAATATGTTTACTGCCAAACAGTGATTTAGTGGAAACAAATGTCGTCAGCATAAACATATAGTTTTGTTGGGTTCCTCACTCCAAATACATTCCTTTATTAGGCATTGATTGCTCTAACCATATAATATACACGTTATACGAAACGTGAGATCCAATCAATATTTTTTAAATATTTTTCTAACGACAAAAGGAAAGTACGTTTCAACATAGAAACTTAACCTATTCAAATATGTAAAGGTCCTGAATAAAAAATAAAGAGAGAACAAGAATACACAGAAATGAATTAAAAACGTTTGATATTTATGCTTATACTTAATATTAAGTTTGTATAGGTAATACCTATAAAACGATAATGAGAAATGATTAAATAACAATAATCTACAATACTTTATTCAATCATACAAACACACATCAACACCGTACTTTTTGTTTGATATTTTAAGTACCATAAGACACCTCTATTATAATAAAAACTACCAGAGCCTGGTATTTTCTTAAGACATTTCCTGGTCAATTGACACAGCATTTTGTAGACATTTATAACAAAACGTTACAATAAAAATAATATTTTGAAAGAAAAATAAATCCCTTCTAGCAGCGATATTATTATTAACGAAAACGAAATAAAAACGAAAGATACTGAAATTTCGTTCGCAAAAACCGAAATAAAAATTTTTAGAAAACGAAAAGGTATTACTCAAACAAAATAAAAGTAATATCAGTTGTTTCTTCGAAACGATCACAAGCGAAAATTCAAAATATCAAACAGTGGGAAGAAAATGTTCACTTGAATAGACTTCAACTTTCAACAAATTTTGTCTCAAAGGCAAAAGTTTTAAATTATCTTTTGATAATGGTAAAAACAACAAGGATTAGTTTGTGAATGTTACTGTGTTTATTGCCAGCACACAGTAAGTTTTTAAGTCACATACAATCATAATGGAGACTAATTACTATAAGTAAGTTATATTGTAGGTTTAAATATTCATCTCTTCTGTTTGTCTGCTACTTTAAAATAATGGGTTCAATGACTAAAAGTAGATTTTTATTAATTTTCATTTAATTGATATACTCCCGACATCCCAAGATTTAAACTGAGTAATTACTAGTAATTATAAATTTAAAATAATTACTCTATAAACAAGTAATTTTGATTTAAAACTCTAAACGAAATGGAAACTTAAATCAACGTCAAATACTTAAAACGAGAAAGAAAACTATTATTAAACAAGCAAAACGAAATTAAAATTAAGGCGTAACACCAAAACTAAAACTGTTATTAATAAGCAAAACGAAATAAAAACTAAAAATATTTTTCAAACTAAAATATCGTTGTGTTTTCGACATGGAAGTTTTTAAAAAGACACACTACCTCACAGTGCAAACTATCATAGCATTCAGTCTTAGTAAAGACATGCGACAGGGAAGCAGATGTGTCACCGATATAACACGAAGTATTGTCTCTCGTGTGCCACTTGCAATATTAACGCAAGACACTATTATTTTCATAAGTTTTATATCATATACAAAACGTTTATACAGCACGATATTTTGTTTTATTTTTAACCATGTTTGTGCTGTGAAGTACAATTGACTGTTTTAGAATATGTGGAGTTACAATTTGAGGTAATGAAGCATAGTTTACTTTAACCACTTCGGAAAGTTATTTTGTATTTCCAGAATTTATTATTATTTTGAATATTCGAGCAAAGATACACATGACTGCCTGCATTACACATCCCTAATTTTGAACAGATACACAGGAAAGAAGACAGTTAGTAAACAATACTAATTGCATTTGTAGTGTTGAAATAATGCACTCTCAGTTAACTAATCGAATAGTAGGATTTGTTAGTCACTTTTATTACGAACCTACAGCCTCAAAGTAAAGAGTACTAACTAGGTACACTAGAATCCACAGAACGGTATGCCAATCATTGAGCCACGCCCGACTCACGTTCCCAGGAACAAAGGAAAATTGGAAGTTTTGATAAAATATCAAATAATTAAGTTATTGTTCTGTTGTACATTTTATTGGAGAAAGGCCCTACAACCCATATATCCTGGGGTTCAGTGTAAAAAAAACCTTATCAAAGTACGCCCTTATGATGCGTGGCACCAAGTACGTCTCTACAAGAGCTAAGAAATAATCTTCTCATTATAAAATACTTTGAACATTCTGTTCAGGACTTTTAACAATTTAAAGACTAGTCATTAGTTTACAATATATTCTTAATAACATCGTATAAACTTTTGTATATTATGCTACAACCCAGAAATAAAGTCTAATAACGATTAGGAAACGTTTACATATATGTTGCATTATATTTTACTTGTCCTCGATATCGAGCTGTTTTTCGTTACACCTACACTCAAAATGCGTTACAAAAACTCGGAATGTCGTCTGCATAGTGTTAAGAAATTAAATTCGGTCTAAAACTGAAATCATAGCTGTGGTTAGTAATTATGTTGCATATTAAGCGCCTGGTTCCAATCTTTTTATTTAAAATGATAACTTAACCTATTATAATATACCATGTATATTGGTGCATTTAAAATTTAAGCCTCAAAAACAATTAATAGCGGCCAAAAAAAACTAAAATAAGATTATATTGGCAGACGCACAAAATATTTATATCAGCCAAGTGAGAAGCTTAAATATTAAACTTAATTCAAAATTCCCGAATTTATAATTAACATCTAATTATCTTCACATATAGTTTCCCCCATCAGCGGTAAGTCTGAAGGATTATAATACTAAAAACAAGGTTCGATACTCGTGATGAGCACAGCACAGTCCACTGTGTAGCTTAAGAACAAACAAATCACTTGAAATTAACATAATTAAAGAGTAGAATATTTGTATTAAAACCGAAATTACAATTAATGGGAATTTAGAGACAAATAAATTTATTATTTTCAAAATATTTCAATATTTTGTGATCTATTAAGATAAAATACATTTGTGAAGATTTATCTTCCTTGATTCAGAATTTCGTCAAAGTATTGTCCATTTTTAAGCCATTATATTAATCAATTAATGTGTTTCATTTTGTTTTGTAAAATATGCATTTAAAACATTCTGCTATGAAATTTATATTTCATTCAAAATAATGCGATTTCCCTTTCAAATATTGTGGCAAAGGAAAAACAATTAAAAATATAGCTCACATTTTTATTGTGGTTTTGTTATGTATTCTGTATTTAATACATTTCTAATAATCATTCACATTCAAAACCTTTCAGTGTAACGGTCTTCTAAACGGCCTGATTTTCATGGTGTCAGCCGAGGATTACATCTGGTAAAACTGAAAAGTAAAACACTTTAATTTGTGCAATAAGTTTGTAATTAAGTTGAAACTTTTTTTCAAACACTGCACTCATGATTAGTTATATGAGGTGGAAGCGCTTATCATATATAATTTAGAATGCAAATTTGTTGAAGTTGCATAGTTGAGATCCCTCGATGGGGCAGCGGTAAGTCTTTGGATTTACAACGCTAAAATCAGTTGTTCGATTCCCGTCGATGGAAACAGCAGATAGCCTAATGTGGCTTTGCAATAAGAAACGACAACACTACATAGTTGAGAATAATCGACCAGATATGTTATTCTAAGAGCCCCTGAGTGAAAGTAAAGTAGAACATGTTACGATATGTCAGCCACACTACATCTAGTACCAGTAAGATTTTTCGCCTAATACTAGGCCTCTCCAGGTTGGCTGGGATATGATAGACATATAAATATATAAAAAAAAAAAAACATATTTCGTCATCTTGTGTAACTTAATACAATGTGAAATAACTTTATATATATATATATTGTGTGTGTCTTGATATTAGAATTTTGGTCGTTTGTAACGATAAATTATAAAATCATAATATTTTAATATGGACTTATTAACCATAGCATAAACATATGCCGCATTGTTAATTGTAAAGCCGGTTGTATTTCATAATGTTATGATAAAAATAACAATACCAGTTGAAAAAATCCTTATAGAGTTTAAGTTTGGTTGCTGTGTAATGCTCAAATTTAATTTAACTAGCTTAATGAGTTACTCAGCTAATGCTATTACAAATAACAGAAACCTTTCTTTGCCCGACTTTTCAAACCATGAGTGAGTTGTTTAGCTCCACACAATTCTTTTATTATTATTATTATTCATAGAATTGTCTTATATATGACAAAACTATTTCTAGAATATCTGGTGATACTCACACAATACTATGTCACGAAAAATGCAAAACTTTAAAAATAACTACAAAAAATATATAATTATTCGGTGTTTTATCAAATGTTATAAATTATTAGATTTTTGTTTATTCAGAGACAATGATGAATCACGAACCAATAAGTATTTCTAATAAGTTGCATCGAAAATTCTTAATGAAAAACAATCTTTTTTTTTTTTCGGTTTTGTGAAGCTACTGTCAAAATAACTATAAGAACATCTTGAGATGATTAAGTTCCAAATTATTTTGGGTGGATAAGGTGGGGAAAACGCGCGTACGAGAAGCAACTGAGTGCGCAGGAGGAAAGGAGACATAAGCAATGGCGGTATACTCACACTTCTGTGAAGCCTACGCACTGAAAACGCCAAGGTCATGTGCTTCCTCCATCAATACATAGCACGCGGTCCAGAACTTTATGTTGTTTCTTCTCAACGTCTTTCGTGCTATACACCGCCATTTGAATTTTAGAGTACCTTCGATGTAATTGGGATACAGCCAAAAGCTGTTAATTCTTTCCTCCAAACTAAGATACAGAGTTCCGTACTTCTTCCTTCCACATTGGAAAGCTCACTAACTCTCTCAACTAATATCTACTGATTGATGCAATCTTGGCTTTCTGCCAAAATTTCCTAAGCACTGACGTAAGGCGACGTCTAGCGGTCATTCCTATACTTACAACCGACGCATGAACTTATATTTGTTTATTTTTGTAAAAGTTACTTTTAAAATAGCTTTATAAATAAGCTGATGTAGGCGTGCTTAAAAATTGTGTTATATTTTTTAGATGACTGCAGCTACAAATTTGATGTAAATCAAAGATAGCAATTAGGACATATTAACGGCGCCTATTTACTCATTTGGCGCCAGGAAAAACTGTAACCAGAAGATAAGTATTAAACTCGTACTAAGAGTAGAAAATATCATCTTCAGTATATGGAAGAGACAAATTCACGCTTAAACGTACCTTACTAGATATTTAAATTTAGTACTTTTTCTGTTGGTATCGTAAGAACTAGGTCATCGATATTGTTAGACAAACATACCAACAATAAGGCTGAACTACCCTCGAGAGCCATGGCCAACCACGTTTCCCGCCAAACACGCCTGCCATTCAAGGCGCCAGCTGCAGTGGCAATGCACCAGTAGGAAGGTGCTCATTCACAAGCCAATACACTGGATCGCCCAGGTTTCCGCGAAGTTCATCGAGATTGGTCCTTCTGTGATCGTATTATTCTTCTACTGTTAATACTAACACCCACTGCTAAGTCACTATAGTTAATACTAACTTTTCAATTTTAGTATAGAATTATTTATTTCAGTTATAAACTGAATATATTATTATATTATTTCTAACCTTCCCAAATAAGTAAACACAAAGAAACTTGCCTATGACGTCATTATCAATGGACGTTAATTGTAAGTCGGGTACTGTACTAGCGGTAACCTTACTCTCTCAAAGATTTCCAGAAATGTACAGCTTCTAACATTTTATAAATATACACACTCACACACACCATAAAGAATAAAGTCAACTACTAGAATTACTCACCAGAAGACTTAAGCCGGGGCTGCTCCGCCCTTAGGGCCTGTAAGTGTTAAACTCCGACTAGAAAACAAGATCATGTATAACATGAGGCTCTTGTAACTTCTTTTCTCCCAAAATTATGGAAGTAGGACAGTTCCAAGGCCGCCTCCTGAGTGGCAGCGCTCAGACCCTACCGCCCGAGATAACACCGTTCGAGCAAGGGGCCCCATAAGTGTTTAATCTGCAAAGTGGAAGATGTACAATATTTGAATCTGTTGGTGACCTGTTTTCCTGTCTCGTACGTTATGTATACGTATAGGTGATAATGGACAAAATTTTAGTAGTGAACTTTTCAGATATTTTTTTATTCGCATACACAATAATAGCTGAATCAATTTTTTAAAAATACTTTTTATCTTTTAGTTGCAGTCTAAATAACGATTTATTTAATAAAATTTTATTTGATGAAACTTATTTTTTAAAATAAAATGAATAGCGAGCGAAATGCGCTTTCCCTCATTTAATATTTTAATATGCAAACATATTTTTGTAATGCAGTAATTGAGATGTCCGAATAATTTAATATCATTTTTCTGCCACTGGAAAATAATTCTAACAATCAGTTATTCAAGGTTACCACTAATAGCAACAAGTCAGACATTACGAGTGTTTTCTTAGTTTGTTTTTCTCATTATGCAAAAAGCTACACAAAATGCCATCTATGCTCTGCCCACCACGGGTATTGAAACTTGGTTTCTGCAGTATAAGTCCGTAGATATGTCGCTATGCCACTGGATAGTTATTTTCTTATTAACAAGCCCTTAATGTTTTATAGAAATGCTATTGGCACTCGTCATTCTTGCTTGATATTTCGAGGGTTTGTTTTTATATGTTCTATAAAACATTAACTGAATTTGAGTGCCAGGTATATGTTAGCCACCGTACAACGCACACAATTAACGACCATAACTTCTGAATGAAAGACACAGTACTAAGATAATCGTAGCAGTTATAAATGACATTAATCAGAGTCTATCAAACAAGAAATACGAATAAACATAAAACGCTAAAGCCTTGTCTTAAGGAACTGACTTAATAACTAGTTTGTTTATTATTGATATCACCTGCTATTTACTTTTAACTTGTTTATGCTATTTGGTGCTAATACTCACCTAGAACTATGCTTCAGGGGCAATCGTCTTTTAGTGTTACTGAACGAAAACTTGAAATAGTTGTGTGCTCAGATGAAAGTGAGAACTAATACAGTAAGTACTGAAGTCTTTTACACATCATTGTTACAGTTATCTTTTTCACTAAATTATTCTTTTAACTCTAAGATTTTTTTTATTTCAATGTCAAGGACACGCGTCTTGGTAAAGAAAGTTATATGTTCCCGTAACTCCACTCTGTAGAAGTAATTGAAATCTAGAAACACTGCCAGTAAATATCTAATCGAATTTTCAAAATCTGCTGATGCAAAGGAGTTATTCACTGGAAATAAAGAATAATATCGTTTTTGTAAGTACGTCTTTTTTTCCAAAATTATTTTCATAGTTAGTACATTTTAATAATTAATTATTATTATTAATGAACTTGCTAATATTTGAAATCCATTTAACTGAGTGTAAAAAAGCGTTCTCCTCAAGTCATTTACCATATCTACAGATGTTACTTGATGATGTAGATGTATTCCACTGAAGTAGATTACCGTTGATTCTATTTAAGCAGACAATGTTAATAACAGCACTTTATAAAAACATAAAACCTTTTCAAGTAATTTTATACCAGGTGTTGTTTCTCTGCATGTATTTCAGTGTCTTGTAAAATAACAAATAAGAAAGACGCCAGAAACCTCTATAAATAATTATTATTAACATTGTACATGGCATTATTCATTTAATAGTGTAAGGCTATTGTACTGTCTATACACAATTCTATGTATCCACCCATTTATTCATATATCCACCTATAATAAAAAAAATATTTATAAAACTTCATAACAATGTGTAAGGTTTCTTTGAAGGTAAAACAGTTACAAGTTTCACTTCACATTATTTTTCTTTCTCTCGAGAGGAACTAAGAATTATAAAGCATATATTTATTTATCAACGTTTAAAGTAAAATATTTTAATTGAAAACTAAAATCTGTTTTTATAAATCATTATTTTTCTTTAAATGTTGTTTTTTTAACTTTCAGTATTGTGTACAGACAACCAAGATTAGAGTTTATACTATTAGACAACAATGTATCGTTATAGAACTATTAATTTATATTTTAAACAATTCTAGTTATGTCATTTATATAGAAAATGTACGTTCGTGCTTCTACTTAGATTACAAAGTTTCGTAGTTGTTATTAACGACCCCTTAGAGACGCATCACAAGCAACGTAGGAGCCAACTGAATGCAGCTGACAGTTATATGTTGTTTGCAACATCACATTAAAAATAAGTAATATAAGCCCAAACAATGGACATGTTCATTTTATATAGCTGGTTGTACAAGTGCAGGTGACCTATGTCTAGAAAGAGTTCATACAAATGTTCATTATTTCACGCTTTAATATTACAGGAAAAAAATTTAATCGTTCGTGTTTGTTCGCTTACTTATAATGTTTATATATACATACAGAGATTTGTATTTGTAAAATGGCATGGACGTATATGTATTTATGTAAGTTTCTATAAATGCATATTTGTGTGTATGAAAAAATAAAGTTATTCAAATATATCGAAATGTTGTTGGTTGAGCAATTTTAATAGACCTTTTACCTGGTTTGGAGACGACATTTTGAAGTGTAATTATATATAGATCCCGAAACGTTGTCTCTAACCCAATCTATTGAAAGGTATTCAACATGTGAACACAATACACAAAACTTTCTATAAAATAAAATTTTAATAGTTCTAATATAATGGTCCAGATAATAAATGATTAACATGTTTTGAAGTTATCAATAAATCCCAGAAACGAAATAATACAGTTGTTAACTGGTTCTCAAGCATCTGATGAATGTGGATGTCAAAAGAAATTCACTTTGAACATTGCATAATAAATATTAGGTTTTACTGTATAGCTGAGTAATTTATATCTAAATTTTATAGAATATACTGAATAATCAATATTTATATATACGAATATCAAAAAGTACAGAAACAAAAATGTTATCCTGAGCTTTTAGTAACCTACAAGTGTTTAAGAAAAATATAAAACATTTTTATAATAAATCGACTTATATGTATGACCATTCTTTTTGTCTGGTGCAATGTTTCTCAGAATTAGTGCTCTAAAGAAAAGCTTTGTCATTTAAAACAATATGGTCGTGTTCATTGGCAAAGAGTATTGAAGTGATTATGATATTTGCGTTAGATTAAAGTAGACGTTATACAAACAATAATAAACATGCACTTAAACACTTCTCTAACACTGGAGCAGAAATGGATTTACACTCCTTGCTGGTGGAAAGAATCTGGCTATAAATAATAACTTATAACTTCTTTTTGCCAATAAATTCCTCCGTGTTTGTAGAGACCAGAACACGTGCAGTTGCATTTTCATTTCCTGATAGGAAATCTCCTTTGTTTGAGATCTAACTGACTGACTTCTTTGTCAGTTTAAAGTTGAAAATTTAAAATCTGTATCAGACATTATATTATTTATAAAAGAGGTCAATAAGCTTATCTCCTACAAGCACGATAAGAAAGCTAGGAAGAAGATATACGTGTCTGCTTTATAGCTTTCAACACAGAGTTTGAGGTTCATCAGAAAAGATGGACCGATCCTGCAACCCCTGACTATCATTCTGAGTCATGGTCCCTACTCTAGGGGAAGAAATGCAAACATTTCTTTCTGTTGCTGAACCTTTCTTGTAGTGGCTAACAGAAAACTGTTTTTGTTCATTTAAAAACAAACATAGTGGTCTGTAAGAACGCACTATTTACGTGTATATATATATATATATGTACGTATCCTACAAAATGTCCAAGTAACGTTTCTTTGTTTAAAAATGAACTGACAGGAGCATGTAATTTTTTATGTGTAGCTTTCCTACAAACTGTCTAATAACGTTTCTTTTCATAAAAACAAACTGAAAGAAACCTGTAATTTCATGCTCTCTCTCTCTCTATATATATATATATAAACATATATTTCTAACAAAATGTCCAGGTAACATTTTTCGTTTAAAAACATGGCGTATACGTATGTATATATTTCCTACAATATGTACGGGTATCCTTTCTTTTTTAAACACAAACACAATCATCTTTAACATCACTCTCTATACATATTTCCTGTAAAATGTCCAAGTAACATTTCTTTGTTTAAAAATAAACTAAAAGAAATCTGCAATATCATGTTATATATATATATATGTCGAACAAAATATACAGTAGCGTCTGTTTTCCCAAAACAATTTGACAAAAGTCTCTAATGTCATGATACATATGATACATAAATATTTTGTTTAAAAAATGTTCAGTGATGTTTCTCGTTTAAAAACAAAGTGACAAAGTATTTATAGATTTCATACGAAATGCCACGTGAGAAAATTAATGGAAATTTATTATTTTAAGATACATATATATATATATATTTAAGATATACATATATATATATAATTCCTAGAAAATGTCAAAGTAATGTTGTTGCTGTTTTTTTGTTTTGTTTAAGAAGAAACTGATAGAAATCGTTAATTTCTCGATTCACATATGTCCTACAAAATGTCCAAGCATGATTCTATACAGAGCATACTTTATAGTTTCTAAATATTAACAAGTTTTTCTACGATAAGAACAATTTAAAACTACTGTATATCTTTATAAAACTCTTTAAATATTATGTTGTATAATATACAAAAATTTAAATAGAATATGTTAAAGAAAAAACACTAAAGTTAGCTTATGATAAAACTGAAGCATTATTCAAAGTAAAGCAAAAACTATGTTCTATGGTCACGTGCTAAGAACGTTTTTTTTAAAAACAATTTCTATTATTGTTGGAAAACATGAAGTATGGTTGGACATGTATTCCAAATATGTGTGTCTAAGAATTTAAAGCTTTTGTTTGTTTGTGGTTAAGCACAAGCTATACAGTGGACTATCTGTGCTCTGCTCAATGGGAATCGAAACCCAGTTTTTAGCGAAGTAATTCCGCAGATAAACCTTTGTATCATTGAGGGACAAGATTTAAAACATAGATGTTTCTTTATTATTTAGTCTTTCTTTTATTTTATTGAAGGATTTATCTATTCACTCCACCTCTGTACTTTCATTAAATATGTCTCATAAATCATAATTTTAGATTTTAGTGAAATTAGTATCTCACAATCCCAATTGAAACTCATAAAAAATTGAATTATTCAGGAAAAAGCAACTCTACAAAGAAGCTGTAAAATCATTAATCGATATGTACTAGATCAGTACAAACAGAAGTGCCTTTCGGTTGTATATACTTCAACCTGATGCATATGTCCACCTGAAGATAAAGGTGTTTCAATTAATTTAGCTTCTTCAGTTATTAATGCTCCTTTATATTTTGATTTTCCTTCTCTGTAGTTTAATCATATTTTCTTATGTGTATAGGAACAGGTTCAGCTATATTACTTAAGTATGGTGTCACATGTTACCCCTGGTTTCTCTTATTATAGAAATTTTTAACTAAAATATTCCATTATATCGTCGTAAAAGAAATTGCATGTATATCGTAAATTATTCTAAACAAAGAACAGTCACGTTTCTGAGTGAAATTCTAAGTCTCGTTTTATACTAATTTTTCTGAACAGTTTTTAAAATGTCGGTATTTTTAATACATATTGTTACAGGATTTCCTTTTAAACTTAACTTTACAGATATACTGCAAAATGCCTCGTAGCAATATCTAATAAAGCACAATCGTTTCAAATTTCAATTCACTTCTGAAAGAAGTGTATGCATGATGATTGTTTATTCAAAATATAACTGAAACGGTTCACTGCTTTTGAGGAATCTGACTAAATAACTTTACATACATAGAAATGTCTGCTAATTAATGGTAAATAATGAAAATTATATACCTGGTGTTTGGTAATGTGGACACCTTATAAGTATGATGTATAAATAAGTAAAAACTTTCTCTTGGTGTTTTCAAGTTTATTTGTTGGCGTGGACAAATTAGGTGTGTGTGTTTTTCTTATAGCAAAGCCAAATCGAGGTATCTGCTGAGCCCACCGAGGGGAATCGAACCCCTGATTTCAGCGTTGTAAATCCGTAGACTTACCGCTGTACTGGCGGGGTGCTAAACTAGGTGAAACTTTTGTAGTTTCTTCACAACAATTTAGTTTTAACGTAAAGCTTTAATTTGCTTTTTTCTTCGTCTGGGTTATCATTTTGAATAAAAAATAAAATAGTAAAATAGTTTCATTAATATATATGTGTATATCATTATATTAGGTTATTTTTTTAAAAAATGTCAGTAATAGGTGGATTTTCATTTCGCAAATGGTTTACTGCATGTTAAATTCCAATTTTTTAAAAGGTTTGTTCAGATATTACATGAATAAAAACTAAATACTATTAAAAGTGGAAAATACTACAAATTATTTATTCATTACTAGACAGTATATTTTGTGTTTCAAAATTCAACTTTAATCAATACAATTATTTCTTTTAAAATATCTATTTTCATTCATCAAAGAAAACTGTGGTAAAACATATGCACTTTTTACTATTTTTCATAATTACAGTTACTATTAGGCTTATACATTTTGGGATAAACATCAGTTTTTCTACACTATTTTTAACATGGCTAACGTGATTGGTGTTTAATATATAACCGTACAACACAAATACGGAGACGTTATTTATTATAAAACTTTAAGTGTTTGGAGTAATGACTGAAGAAAGCGTTAGAAAGACAGCTGTTATTAAAACCTTCAGGGAGTAATTTTCAATAAATATTCCAGTTTGATGATTAATTCTTTATGTACCTGTTAATTTGCGAAACATTTTGACAACTGTAGTAAGGACGGGTGAGCTCTCATACGTTTTATCTAGAAATAAAATACATGTTCAGTCATGTTTGCGAGTGGTTGCTTTTGAAAAATGTTTTTAATAAAGAGAAAATTGAAAACACAGAACGAAGAGTTTGCGATAAGCTCCAAGTCTTTAAAACGTAATAACTGTTGTGAATTTCATGTTTTTCTTGTGTGTTTTTTATTTTCTTATAAGAGTCATAAACTTGGAGTTTCAGAGACCTGAAAGGTACTCACTAGTTTTTACAGAATAAAGTTTGATATACTAATCTATAAATCATTTTTCATGTTATGGCCCTGACTGTATTAAAATATTGAAATCATCAAACAGATGGATATTTATTGACGTATTAAATGTATGAGATGCTAAAAAAAATAATTTGTATGTTGACTTTGTATATGGACTTAAGATAAACTCTAAATCGCCTGAGCTAAGTCGAACCTCATGTGATATCTTTGTGTTTTTCAGAAAAGACAGAACAAAAGTTGTCAACACAAAAGTATCCAACTGATGATTGATACTATCTAATCATCACAGGGTTTAATTCTCTACTGTATTGTTCTATAACTAGTTTTGCTCTAAGTAGCTTCGCTTCCTCGAGGTGGACGAGGGCATTGATAGCTTACAGAGAAACTTTGCGCTAAAACAACTACGACAACGACAAGCTGAGTAAGGCAGTATGCTCTGATTGCAAGTTAATATTAGTTAGGTATCTGTAGCCAGTGCGTTATCAGGGTTGTGTTCGTTAATGTATGTTATATCAAATCACTGTAATTCTGATCTTCACGGTAAGGTATTTGGCATTAAAAATATGGAAATGTATTAGTGATTGTATTACCGCGATCACTGAAAATAGAGCAATCTTTATTCTTCTTTAACAGTACGAATTCTTGATATCGAACACTGAATATGGTTATACATTAACCATACATTAATATTAATCAAACCTAACTCATCTGAGCAATATCGCGATAAACAGAAAACACAAACATTGTAAACCCAGTACCTCAGTCAAAGTTCGCACAATTCAGGTGTTTACAGTATATTTAGAACAGGTGTATTATGGTATGCTTAAAACATATGTATTACAGTACATATAGAATAGATGTATTAAAGTACGTTTAGAACAGATGTATTACAGTACGTTTAGAACAGATATATTACAGTACATATAGAATAGATTTATTACAGTACACTTAGAAAACATGTATTACACTACCCTTATAACAGATATATTACAGTATGTTATGTTTAGAACAGATGTATTACAGTACATTTAGAACAAGTGTATTACATTCAATTTAGAAAACATTTACAACAGTACACTTACAACAGTACACTAGATTTAGAACAGATTTATTACAGTACACTCAAAAAAGATGTATTACTGTACATTTATCACAGGTGTATCACAGTACATTTAGAACAGATGTATTAAAGTACGTTTAGAACAGATGTATTACAGTACGTTTAAAACAGATGTGTTACAATACATTTAGAACAGATATATTACAGTACGTTTCGAAAAGATGTATTACAATACATTTAGAATAGGTGGATTACAGGACATTCAGAACATGTATTATAGTGCATCTAGAACACACGTACTATAGTACATTTAAAACACATTTATTACAGTGAACTTAGAACAGATGTATTACAATACATTTAGAACACATTTATTACAGTGCACTTAGAACAGATTTATCACAGTAGATTTAGAACAGATGTATTACAGTACATTTAGAATAGGTGTATTACAGTACGTTTCAAAAAGATGTATTACAGTACATTTAGAATAGGTGTATTACAGTACATTCAGAACAGATATATTACAGTACATTTAGAACACATTTATTACAGTGCACTTAGAACAGATTTATCACAGTAGATTTAGAACAGATGTATTACAGTACGTTTCAAAAAGATGTATTACAGTACATTTAGAATAGGTGTATTACAGTACATTCAGAACAGATGTATTACAGTACATTTAGAACAAGTGTATTACAGTACATTCAGAACTGATGTGTTACATTACATTTAGAAGAAGTATATTACAGTACATTTAGAACAGATGTATTACAGTACATGTAGAAAAGATATATTACAGTACGTTTGAAAATATGTATTACAGTACATTTAGAACAGGTGAATTACAGGACCTTCAGAACTGATGTGTTACATTACATTTAGAAGAAGTATATTACAGTACATTTAGAACAGATGTATTACAGTACATTTAGAAAAGATATATTACAGTACGTTTCGAAAATATGTATTACAGTACATTTAGAACAGGTGAATTACAGGACATTCAGAACAGATGTATTATTGTGCATATAGAACAGATGTACCACAGTACATTTAGAACAAATTTATTACAGTGCACTTAGAAGAGATGTATTACAGTACATTTAGAAAAAGTGTATTGCAGTACATTTAAAGTGTATTACAGTACATTCAGAACACGTAAATTACAGGACATTCAGAACAGATGTATTATAGTGCATATAGAACAGATGTACTACAGTACATTTAGAACACAGTTATTACAGTGCACTTAGAACAGATGTATTACAGTGCATTGAGAAAAGATGTATCACACTTGATTCAGAACAGATTTATTACAGTACACTCAAAAAAGATGTATTACTGTACATTTATCACAGGTGTATCACAGTACATTCAGAATAAATTTATTACAGTACACTTAGAAAACATGTATTACACTACTCTTATAACAGATATATTACAGTATGTTTAGAACAGATGTATTACAGTACATTTAGAACAAGTGTATTACATTCAATTTAGAAAACATTTACAACAGTACACTTAGAAAAGATGTATTACACTAGATTTAGAACAGATTTATTACAGTACACTCAAAAAATATGTATTACTGTACATTTATTACAGGTGTATCACAGTACATTCAGAATAGATGCATTACAGTACATTTAGAACAGATTTATTACAGTACACTTAGAAGAGATGTATCACAGTACATTTAGAACAAGTGTATTACAATACATTGAGAACAGATTTATTACATTACACCTAGAAAAGATGTATTACAGTACATTTAGAACAGATTTACTACAGTACACTTATAAAAGATGTATTACACTACCCTTATAAGAAATATATTACAGTACACTTAGAACAGGTGTACTACACTAAATTTAGAGCAGATTTATTACAGTACACTCAGAACAGATGTATTACAGTACGTTGAGAATAGATGTATTACAGTGCATAAAGAACAGATGTATTACAGTGCATATAGAACAGATGTATTACAGTATATTTAAAACAGATGTATTACAACACATTTAGAACAAGTGTATTACAGTGCTTTTGGAACAGATGAATTACAGTACATTTATAACAGGTGTATTACACCAAATTTAGAACAGATATATTACAGTACACTTAGAACAGGTGTATTACACCAAATTTAGAACAGATGTATTACAGTACACTCAGATGTATTACAGCACACTTAGAACAGGTGTATTACACCAAATTTAGAATAGATGTATTACAGTGCATATAGAACAGATATATTACAGTACATTTAGGACAGATGTATTAGAGTACATTTAGAACAAGTGTATTACAGTACACTTAGAACATGTGTATTACACCAAATTTAGAACATATTTATTACAGTGCACTCAAATGTATTACAGTACGTTTAGAATAGATATATTATAGTGCATATAGAACAGATGTATTACAGTACATTTAGAACAGATGTATTAGAGTACATTTAGAACAAGTGTATTACAGTACACTTAGATAAGGCGGACTAAAGTATGTTTAGAATAGATGTATCACAGTACATTTAGAACAGATGTATTAATGTACTTTTAGTAAGAGATTATTACGGTATGTAGTTTTTCTTTCTTAATCAAGTTTGATATAAGGATTTACGTTAAACTGTGTGTTGTTTGCTCTTTAGAATAAACATGTTACTGTTTGTACATATATATATGTTTTTCGTGTCACACATTATATGTAGAACTAGAGTAAACAAAACCTATTGTTCTCTGACTTGAGTGTGTTAAGAATAAGTGTTGAGTCTTTATAAATGATGATGTCTTATCCAGAAAACATTTGTAAATCAACGCTTCTGACATTCAAAGTGTTTGTGAACAATCTTTAAAGCACGTGCAATAATCATTAAACCTTTGATTTTTGAAGGAATTCACAGTAATTTCTGCAACATTAATTCATTAAAAAGATAGGGAAATTTTATTTTACATAACAAAATCAGAACAATAACCTTCTAATGAGTCGAACCTACTCAATATTTGATAACACACACACATAACAAATAGTAGAATAAAGAATAAGAAACACTGAGAATAAAAACAGAATATAAGAATTATTTTATTGGAAACGTAATTTAAATTAAGAATTTTTCAGAAAACCAAGATATCACAGATAACACTGGTCAACAATTTTTTTCGAAATCTCAGTTGCATAAGATTTTTTTACTCATTCTTACCCTTTGTGACCTGCTAAATTCAAATATGAAAACGGTTCAGCTCTACATGCTCTAGTTTTAATGCAATTTTAAGTTTTTCATTCTAGCCTTTTGTGGTCAAATTAACACATTGATGTCTCCTTGTAGCCATGATCAGATCTGAAACAAAATCTAAACAATTTTAATATCTCTGTTGATAACAAGCCGGACGCTTTCTGTTATATTTGTGGATGCTTCACGCTTATTCGTCAAAGGCGTAATATAACGTCGTTTGTGAGGCGTGCTTATAAAGCGTACTTTGGACTTGCTCTTGGTGACCAAGACAAGAAATGGGCCCCACATATTGTGTGTCATAACTGCGAGGAAATGCTGCGTGACTGGACAAAAGGGAAACGTAAGGGTTTACCTTTTGGAATTCTATGACCTGGCAAGAACCGATGGACCACACAACTGACTGCTATTTTTGTCTGGTCAATACAAAGGGCATTGGCAAGAAAAGCAGACAAAATCTCATATCCTAGTATCCCCTCAGCAATCCGACCTACTCTGCACTCTGATGAGCTCCCAATCCCAGTTTTCAAAGGATTTCTTCCATCTGAAGATGTGGGTAGTGACCAAGAGCAAGAGACTGCTGATGAAACTCAAGAAATATTTTCAGAATCTGGCGATCCTTCTTATGAGACCCCACAGTCATTAACTCCTCAACAGTTTAGCCAGCCGGAGTTGAATGACCTTGTGCGTGATTTGGGTCTCTCCAAAAATGCAGCTGAAGTGTTAGCTTCCAGGATGCAAGAAAAGAATCAGCTGAGCCATACAACTAAAGTGTCGTACTTTCGAAATCGGGAGCAGGCTTTTGTGCCATTTTTTACAGAGGAGAATATGTTTTTTTTTATTGTCATAATATCTCAGGTCTTCTCCAGGAATTAGGGATGCCAGTATACCATCCAAATGACTGGCGATTATTTCTAGATTGTTCTAAGCAAAGTTTGAAGTGCGTTCTACTTCATAATGACAATGTCTATGCAGCTGTTCCAATTGGACACTCTGTGTATTTACGAGAGGAATATAATGACATTAAGACTGTGATTGACCTACTAAAATACCACAAGCAAAATTGGACAATTTGTGTGGACCTCAAAATGGTTAATTTCCTCCTAGGTCAACAAAGAGGATTTACAAAGTACCCCTGCTATCTTTGCATGTGGGACAGCTGAGCTCGAGAAAAGCACTGGAACCAGAAGGAGTGGCTCATACGTGAGACTCTGAAGGCAGGTATGCCAAATATTGTCAACGATCCAATTGTCAGTCGAGAAAAGATCATATTTCCTCCTCTCCATATCAAGCTGGGCTTGATGAAACAGTTCATGAAGGCGTTGAATACTGACGGTGAATGCTTCCAACACATATTTTCTGTGCTCCCTGGTTTGTCCTTCGAGAAGATCAAGGCAGGTGTTTTGATGGACCACAGATTCGTGCACTTGTGCGTGATCAAGAATTTGCCAGAAAGATGAACGACAAGGAAAGAACTGCATGGCTTTCATTTGTGGTGGTGATGGCAAACTTTCTCGGTAATAAAAAAAGCTGACAACTATGAAACCCTTGTAGCGAATATGTTGTCAGCTTTTCGCGATCTTGATGTAACATGAGTGTCAAACTCCATTACCTGTACAGTCATCTTGATAGATTCCCTGAGAACCCAGGAGCTGTAAGTGACGAGCAAGGCGAGCGGTTCCATCAGGACCTCAAGACCATGGAAGAGCGTTACCAAGGAGATGGGACAAACATATGATGGCAGATTACTGCTGGAGCATTAAACGAGAATGCCCTGAGACAGTCCACAAACGCAAGTGCTACAAGCAGAAATTCATGACTGAGTAGACTGCAATTGAGCTTTGCCTCCTCATAGTAGCAAATGTCTTATCTACTAATCAGTTTTATATAAATCAATTGAAATATAACTTGATATAAAATTGAATTTATATAAATAACTTGAATACATTTATACTATCTTGCATTTTCTTTTTTATTACCCAGCTATATTAAAGAGTTTTATAACATATTTTATTACATATTTTTCATGATAGACTACGACGTCAATGTGATGATTACGAAATTTTGAGATTTTCAAATACCTTGATTGCAAAAAAAGTAGAGCACTGAGGAAAAAACTAACTTCAGATCTGAAATCAGGGCAAGAAATTATGTAATACCAAGTGTTTGATATAAATGCAACAAAAACTTTGTTGACCTGTGTAATTATTCTCTGTGTAACAATCTTGATCCTGGATATTTTCTGTTATGTCTTAATTGCTTATGTTGTAAAAGCACAGAAAATGGCCATTATTTCCTTCCAACATTGATTTTGTGACCTGGATAATGAAATTTAAAATTAATCTATTTGCTACGTAAAAACGGGAAAATTTGCACAGTTTCATTTACATAAGATTTGAATAAAACAACATATGAATCAAGGTATACGTGTATTTATACTAAAGTTATACAAAAATGAACACAAATGTTTAGAAGTGAGTAGTTTTTCGAGATTTGCGACTGTAATGTAAATCACTTTCACGTATCAGCCCCCAAATTTAGTCTCCCATCATGTTTTCGTTATACGCTTCTTGGTAGCGGCGTTCAAAGTCCAGTATATTTCGGTGTAAGCGTTCGTCTTGCTCCTCTGAGTATGCTCCCATGTTCTCCTTGAACTTATCAAGATGAGCGTCAAGGATATGGACTTTCAGGGACAAACTGCAGCCCATTTTGCCGTAGTTCTTCACCAGAGCCTCAACCAGTTCCATATAATTTTCAGCCTTGTGATTGCCCAAGAAGCCCCGAACCACTGCGACAAAGCTGCCCCAAGCTTTTTTTGCCCTTCCTACTGTGCTTCTTGGGGAATTCTGTGCACTCCAGGGTCTTCTTTATTTGTGGTTCAACGAAGACACCAGCTTTGACATTTGTCTCAGGGAAGAAGTCTCGAAGGTACTTAAAGGCTGCACACTCTCTATCAAGAGCTGACAAATTGTTTTATGTGCAACGGTGGGAACAACACCTTATGTAGGTCCACTAGTGGCTCACACTTGACATTTTGCCTTCCCACAAAGAACTCGGTCCATGTGTCCAATGCTTCCTGTTGTAGTGCTCTACGGTGTCCCTTCTGTCCCAAAGGCAAAGATAACAGGGAAACTTGGTAAAGTCTCCTTGGAGACCCATCAGGAATGCCACCATTTTGAAATTTCCAATAACCTTCCAGCCATACTCATCATACTTCAAGACTTCTAGCAAAGTCTTGACGTTGTTGTATTCCTCTTTGAGGTGCACCGAATGAGCCAGGGAAAGAGACGGATATTTATTCCCGTTATGGAGCAGCACAACTTCTGGATTCTGGATGCGTCTGGAGAATGCTTGCAGCTTCTTGACGCCATCTCTGATAAAATCAGATAGGTCTATGTGCTCACTTAGGCAGCTAGAACTAAACTGAAATGGTGAGTGGTGAGACCCTGTAAATATATTACCATGGAAAGTTTTAGAAAATTCTTGTAAGTTCGAGAAAATTCTCTATCAGCTACTCAGCACTGAATCTACCTGGAATGTTCTGGAAAATGGGTAAATTTGAAAATTTCATTACCCAGGTCAGAAAAGCAAAGTTTAAAGAAGAAAATAGGTCTTTTTCATTTACTTTAGGCATAAACAATTGGGAAATAACACTTTCTCTCCAGAACAAGATCAAGTAAAAATTTTGTTACATGGTGTTATAACACTTGTCAAAACATACATACATGGACAACATTGACAAGCTAGTAATAAACACTAACAAACCACTATTAATCAATAGACAACACGTTGCGTAACAAAGAAACATTTAGTTACAGTTATTGAAACACATTCGTAAGTTACATATTCTCTGAATCATAATTATAATAATAAACAAATCATGAACCACGGACTCAAGACAAGATGATTAGGAAGTACTTCGTGAGCTAATTATTCTAAAACAAATCGTATACATTAATAAATTATCATTGATACCTTAAGAGATACAGCCTTTGAGTGGATTATTTACAGTTTTAAACATTATAACAACGTTTCGACCATTCACGTGGCCATTTTCAGGTAATTGTCGTCTATGTGTGAAACTGTGAGAGTATTTTGTTCGAATTTGGAAAACATATAGAGTAGCACCTGTGTTTTGATTTAAATTACGTTTTAGTTCACGAATAATGAATGTTTCTTTTGTTTTTATTCTATTAATGTTCTTCTCATTATATAATACTTTAGTACTGCTAATGTTGATTCGTTGTGCTGTGTTCGTAAATGTGTGATGGCAGATTGTTGTGTTTTTATCCTTATAGTTATATTGCGTCCCGTTTCGCCTATTTAAGTGCTGTCGCATTGATCACATGTATACTTGTAGATACTCCTATCCTTGAATTTGTTAGAATAACCCATCGTAAGATAAACTTTCATTTTAGTGCTCGGTTTTTGAATAAAATAAAGTTTGCTGTTTATACTTTATTTTTAGTACAGTATTTCCAAATGTTTAAGAAGTAACTTAAATTTAAGCTGGCCAAGCATTGTGAAATGCTATTAGATTACAGCCAAAAATATCGCTTGTAAAGATAACATTGACAATTAATGAACTGATGTGTTATGATCACTTACGTTACAACATTTCTTTTTACTGTCTTATGGCATTACATACTTCTAGTCAGCTTGTTATAAAAAATCATGTTAATTATATTACAGTTAATTTTAGTTCTTTTTGCTTGTTTGTTTCAGAATTCAAGCAACACATCTGTGCATAGCTCTCTAATTTTGATTTGACGGAGTAGAGAGAAGACAGCTGGTCAAGACCACCCACCGCCAATTACTGAGTTACTATTTTTCTGATAGAATAGTGAAATTCGACTGTCATTCTTGTAGCGCACCCATTATTTCAAAGCGAGGAGAGCGTTTTTATGTCAAGAGGTCAGGGTCAATGAATCCTCGAAAAAATCTAATTAACAATATATTCACACTACCATCTCACAGGGACAAAAAATTATCACACCAAATAACCCTTTCGAAGTAACAGAACAGGGCGTTCAAGTATTCACAAGAATTTTATAAAAGTAAGATTTGGAACCTGGAATGTTTTACTTATAGGACACCTTGCATTGAAATTTATGTTATAACGACGTTTATGGACACTTTTGTGTTTCTTATCCTGGTTTCAAAACACTTGTCATCTTTATTTTACTGTTTATTGATGTTTTAAGTAACTTAGTATTACTTTGTGTTCAGGAAAAAATGCGAATAATTATCAACATACAGTAAATACATAAGTTATGTATCTTAAAATAGTAATTGTGAAACTGCGCATCATGGCCAAGCGCGACTCGTAATCCGAGAGTCGCGGGTTCGCGCCCGCGTCGCGCTAAACATACTCGCCCTCCCAGCCGTGGGGGTGTTATAATGTGACGGTCAATCCCCCTTTTCGTTAGTAAAAGAGTAGCCCAAGAGTTGGCGATGGGTAGTGATGACTAGCTGCCTTCCCTCTAGTCTTACACTACTAAATTAGGGACGGCTAGCACAGATAAC
The DNA here is from genome assembly GCF_004210375.1 of Tachypleus tridentatus. Classification (NCBI taxonomy): domain Eukaryota; kingdom Metazoa; phylum Arthropoda; class Merostomata; order Xiphosura; family Limulidae; genus Tachypleus; species Tachypleus tridentatus. The sequence continues at coordinate 57,425,673 of NC_134835.1, read as the reverse complement.
CCTCGAGTAGCTTTGTGCGAAATTCAAAAACAAACAAACAAACTGCGCACAACATTAAATTGCTAGTCTTATAATTTGCATCATGATTTAAAAAACAACGAAAAATTATTTATCTTCTTATAAATTTAAATAAACATAAGTTTCTTAACACGAAAACTTACTTCTTACATCCTCCAAACATTAATAATTCTCTCCTTAATTGAGTCTCCTGGTAGGACTGTGTTAAGTTTCGGACATCCATGTATCTATGGTATCCATGGTTAAATTTCTCGCGATGGTCACAACAGATAACTCAATGTGGTTTTTTGATAAATTAGACAGACACACACATAGTTCTCAGTTGAATATATTGATTTTCAGATGTCAACAACTGCTTAAGATAAAACTTTAAGAAGCAGTTTTTTCTGAAGCTAAAGAACATAGCGCATTAAAATACTGTATATTTCCTATTCTTCTGTTGTTACTTTTTTGAAACTGAAAAATATTTCAGATTAAAATACTTTATATCTCCTATTATTCTGGTTTCAAACCAAGACTGTTAAAGACAAGCACAAATAGATGTGTAGATGAAAACATACACAAAAGTATGACAGTAGCTGGGATAGCAAGATTAATTTTACAGATTTTTACAATAACATTTCATAAATGGTAAAGTTAAAAATTATTTGATAAACCTACTATATCTCTGTGATAGGAATACATATTATGAGCTTGAGATTTTTTGTTGTAAACATTATATTCAGTTTCTTGTGAATTCAGTTAACCTTATGTTGCTGTTTATTCCAATGAATTACTTTTACAAGAAAAATAATTTCTTACTTATCTTACATTTCAGTCAAAAAATATTAGTTTCTACATTTCATTGAAAACTACAATGCTATCTCTCAGTTTTAAATATGATACGTCGGTTAAAACTTATTTGGATATTGAAAATATAGATTAATTGCCTTATTATTCTACTAAAAATACTTTAAATAGGATACATTATTTAAAACTTCTTTAACTGAGTTGGATATTAAAAATGTAGATGAATTGCTTTATTATTCTGAGACAAACACTTTGAATATGATACGTCATTTGAAACTTCTTTAACTGATTTGGGTATTGAAAATGTAAATGAGTTGCCTTATTATTCTAATACAAATACTTTGAATATGATACATCGTTTAAAACTCTTTTAACTGATTTAGATATTGAAAGTGTGGATAAATTGCCTTATTATTCTAATATAAATACCCAGAAGGATTCAGTTCATCCATGATCTTACTCTTATAGATTAAGATACTGTTTCAGACACAAGTTAATGTAACATATTACAGAAAAACTGAGTAAGAAAGAAAGCTTCTGAAGAAAAATCCGCGAAAAAACTAAAAGAGGTGTAACGTTGTTTAATTAAATAATAAAGGAACGTCTAACAACGCCAGAGAATTGATGTATATATTTTTTAATTCTAATGTACGTAATATTCTGGGTTTGTGTAAAAGCTATTATAACAAATATAAAAATTGATTATTAATTCCAACACTATTTCTCATATTGGCATTATATACCACCCCTAGGTTACATGAGGACCCAAACAAATTTTATTAATGACAACTTCAGCTAAAACCGTTGTTAAACAACTAATAATTTTTGTGAACATAATGTTAGTATTTTTGCATAATATCATAAAGATAAAATTACTTCCGAAATTTCACAATGCATAATGGATTATTTTAAACGGTACAACTGTTAATTAATACCTAATATGCCTGAATAAATTATTTTACTACTTTAATGTTTTGTTTTCAACATGTTCTAATAAATATTAAAGTACACCACATTTTTTCAACAAAGAAAGCATCATATTGTAATTACAATTTTGACAGTTTCGATAATCGGAAGTCCCATTTTAGAATTATAAACTCTCGGGCTTTCAGATGAGCCATTGGTGGAGGTATTCATTATCATAATTGCCTTCTACTGCCTGTAGCTGCAGTTCTATTTTTCAGCAAAGAATAGCATAGTCAGTCTCAAAGATCACACTTGAGTAGATCAAACGCACAAAAGCTCATTGGAGCTGCATCTTGAATTTGCTAGATATGATCGAATAGTTTATTTGATTTTGTTTGAAATTAAGCATAAAACTACACAATCGAAAACCGGTTTCTAGCGGTGTGAGTCCGCAGACATACCGTTGTGCCACTGGTGAGTATGATCAAATAAAACTAGTGAAATTCCAATTGTTTCACCTGCCTCTTTTCATGAGAATGGAGGTTAAGTTTAAAGTTTGACTGGAACCTTGTGAGTTTTCATCAGTTTCCTTTTTTCTTTATTATTTTGCTAATGATATCAAGAAATATGCCCAGTTCCAGTGCGATGACGTTTTTGAATCGGAGGGTTCTCTTTCGTACCCATTGAAGGGGGGCATTTCTTCAGTTAAGGTGTTTTTTTTTAATCCATCTCGTTCTAATTGTTCTGTTGTACGCGTGTTTCTGTTTCAAAATGTTGAATAATTTTTATTCTACGTTACTAAACATCTTCTTCTTTGATTGAAGATGGCATAATACTTAAGCCCAAAATATGTTTATGCTTAGAAATTAAGTATTTATTATGAGTCAAGGTTTTAGGTGCACAGTATTTGCATATGACGTAAATTCTCGTACTTGAGACGATTATATACTGCATTAGCATTCTACTTTTTATAAATAAGAACGTTAAAACATTGTATTTAATTGGTTATTGTCATCATCTGGTGGACTTCTAGTTATGATTTATGTAGTTAGCTTCTTAAAAACAAGTTGATATTAATATATTAACATCGCTCAAACAAACTGCCCTTAATCTCCAGTAATTCTTTATTGAATGCAAGAATTGCAACTTTATTAGTTTTCGTAAAATAAATCAAACTACAAGTATTGGATACTAACAATATCTTGTTTCGCTTCTGAAGTAATTTCAATGCCATTTATTATATAATATTCCACGTATTTTAAAATTTTTGTCAAGTTTATGCATATAACTTTTTGTAGTTTATTTTCTCAAATCCGGGTCAGTATAACTAACACATACTAAAGAACTGAAATTCTGTTGGTATTCGTCTGTGTACTCATACATCTTGACAAGAACAGTTCTGTCACTTCAGGCAGAACGATTTTCTCTATCTTTTGTTCTTTTTTATTGATAACACCACGTGTCAAACATACTAAATATTAACTTCAGAATCCTAAATTTTTTAAATAGGCAGATAATCAACTGCATGCCATTATGCAAACAGGATAACGTTTCACAACTGAATTGTGAATCTTTGCCATTTACCTGATTTTTGTGTTTCATTATTCCTGCAGCTAAATTGAAGAAGTTATCGTTTTTGTGTCCAAAGTTTGTTTATATATATATTTATATATGATTTTTCACAAAACTATGTTTGTGATTCCTTATAACTAAGCTACATTGGGCTATTTGCTGTGCCCACCAAGGGGAATCGAACCCCTGATTTTAGCCTTATAAATCCGAAGACTTACCTCTGTTCCAGCGTGAGAATTCACAAAGCTATCGATCATGGATTTTGGATCAAATTGCTCGAAAAAGTTTGCGCAAACAGCATAATATTCAGTAAAATTTGGTGAGTATAGCACAAAATCGAATGTTATAGCGTAATTCAGCAATCGTCTTTATTTTATATATTAATTTAAAACTTAATAATTTATTGAATCCTAAAAAAACTATACTATTCATAAATGAGCTCAAACCTTTGTGAAAAATGTTCCTTATGTATTGTTTTTCAAAGCTGTTTCTGTAAACATTTCAATTAATTCTAGTCAGACATCATTAGATGGTCCAAACAAGGGCTTGCTTTCTTTATACAGACCTTTCGGTAAACAGACCTGTTATGGCCGGGTGGTAATCTGAGGGTCGCGGGCTCGAATATCCGTTACACCAAACATGCTCACCCTTTCAGCTGTGGAGATGTTATAATGTTACAATCAATTCCACTATTCGTTGGTAAAAGAGTAGCTCAAAAGTTGACTGTGGGTGATAATGACTAATTGCCTTCCCTCTAGTCTTACACAGCTAAATTAGGGACGGCTAGAGCAGATAGCACTCGTGTAGCTTTGCACGAAATTCAAAACAAATACATTTTGGGCAAATAAGCTGGTACACATATCAAATTATTGCTCGAAAACGGATTTAACTAAGGAAACATACATTCTTATCGTCTATAATATAAATAAAACCTGAAGGCGAGAAAAGTTATAAAAAACAAGCTTAATAAATAATTACATTGATATTTTTGTGAACTTGTTTAACAAGGACTTTCATGATTTTAGAATATATTCAACAAAAACAATTATTATATTGGCAGTAATTTCTTTAATTCTTATTGGTTTCACAAAGATTTACTTGTTTATTTGAAGTGAAGCACGAAGCTATAACAATGAACCATTGAGCTTTGCGTATTAAGGGTTTCGGAAGCCAGTTTCTAAGTCCGCAGACATGCCTGCTGTTCCACTGGGTAACGTATCACAAGGAAGAAAGGTAGTAAATAGACTAATGTCAAAATCTGCGAATAAATTGATCTAAAGCGACAAAAATCAGTACTACCTGAATCACATTCAAACTGACGAGAACTTACGTTGTTCGTGAATTTCCTTATCTGTTTATGACAAAAGCTCATTATAAAAAGTCGGTAAAATAACTATTGGCATTTGTTGTATTTTTCGTCGAAATTTGCAAATAACTTTGAAAATAAAATAAAGATATTTTCTTTCTTTCACGTTAGAATCTCCACAGTGGCACAGCGACATGTCTGCTGACTCAAATCATTAAAATCCGCGTTTCGATTCCCTTGGTGGGCACAGCACAGATAGCCCATTGTGTAACTGTGTGCTTAATTCAAACTTCACGATAATATGTTTTGAAACATTTGACATTATGTGTGCTTAAATATAAACTGTATATTAAAATTAAGGTTTTTATTATATTGTTTTCAAATTTATATATAACGCCATCATAAAACTTGTGGAAAAAAAAGTTCTTAATCCGCAACATGCCTGTTGCCCTTGATCTAAGTTAGGCTTGGCGATGTTTTCGGAATGCTGATAAACAAAAGAATCTGTTTTCATAATGAGTGGCCACAAGAGGGCGCTTCTTGTATAAGAATCTGCTTTTTCCATATATAAACATAGTTGTTAGAATACGCGTATTTGGTTTAGCCGTTATCGATTTTTCTTTTCTGAGTCAGAAACAGGGATACCATATTTTTAGGTTTTCGTCTTTTATAGCGGAGTTTGCATTGTTATAACTTACTATAATTAGGCTTCACCTCATCAGAAACCTTGGTTTTAAAAATAAATATCTTCGAGCGATAGAGCCTGTAGAACGTTTCAACCAAAACGAAAGATGTCCGAGTTGTGTAAATAAATATATTGAATATCTATAACTAGAGACCAAAAACCTAGTAGCTATTTCACAATGCCCATATAACAAAAAAAATCAACTTTCGCAGCTATAAACTTGTGTATCCTTCCTTTTCTTTGAATATTTCAAGAAACAAAATTAATCATATAATATAAACTACTAGTCCATGAAAGGTTAATATTTTAGTAATATCAAGTAGAAATACTTACCCAATGTAAAAAAAATACGTATATACGTTCTTGGTGGATCAAAAGAGTTGCTTTATAATTTTGTTGTAGTTATTGTTCTCTCCAAAATGATCTAAGTCTATATTTTCTTACTTTAAATTACTAGTACTCGTTACACCATGACTCACAAATTATAGACGTTTCATTAGAACAGTTAAATCGGCTACGCCGTTAACTCGAGACTTTGTATATCTCATTAAGATTAATATTAATTTCAGTCAGTATTGTAGCTTGAAATAAAGTAGTAATACAGGCCAGAAGGCGGCAGACACTGGAGGCACGTGATCCCTTAATTTGTTTAACTTGGTAGTGAAATGTAGCTTTGAATGGAACATAGAGATTCGTGCAATCATTAGAACAAGTCACTGCTTGGACTCTGAATTTAGTAGTCACAGTTATAACTGTAAATAAGATGTCCCCAGGCATAGGTGCTCTATAAATTCAAATTCGTTCCGCTGCCTATGAGTTGTACTGAAAAATAAAAACAATTAAAGTATTAGTGTACGAAGACACTTAAAATTTTACTATCTCGATTCAACACAGTTCATACCAAGCCAATTAGGCTTAATGCAAGTGTGAAGTTTACAACATAATAGATAATCATCATAAAACAGTGTCACGTAGATGTTAATTTGAGTGATCTTTCATAGGAAATGATTTTTAGTTTCTAGAGAAAATATCAGGGTGCAGATTGGCCCTTCATAGGTCTCTGAATTTCGGAGCTGGTAAACCGATTTCTAATCCATTCGACGTCACAAAATGATCTTCCCATTTGAAACTGTGGCTTCATTATAAGAGTAACAGTCAATTCCTTGGCGTGGATGGAAGGTTGTAAAGTGATGCTAACTGGCTGCTTTCCCTCTCGTCAATAGTTCCAAAATAGGAACGGAGGTAGAATAGTCTCGTCATAAATACAAAAGGTAAATATAGACAAAATATCGTTTATAACAAATGATTTGTAACATTCGAAAAATATTTTCTGAAATACTTAATTACGTTTCAAATTTTACAGCTCATGTATATATATATAAAGTTATGTTCTCATAGTTGTTTGTAATACCTTTGTGAAGAGAGGATATTACTCATTGTTAGTATACCTGCCTCGAAAGAAGCGTGTTAAACAAACTTACTTTTACCGAATAGCATCTTAATAAAAATGGAAATTAAAAACTATTTTTTGTTTTAAGATGAAAAATGGAAATTCTTTCTTTTGTAAACAGAAATAAAAAAAAACTTGCAAGAGAGTTTATGAGATCGAAAATATCAGTTTTTCTCTAAATGACCTTCCTCGGTGTATGTAAAAATATACACATGCATTTCTGTTTATCTTTAAAAGAATCAAAACACCGATCAAAACGTTGAATAAAGTATTTGATTCTATAAATCAAGAATACGTTGACCGGGTTATCCAGCATTCCATTAACCACGAAAATAGACACGATTCAATACGCGAGATAAACGAAACAAAAATAATAGCTACCATTTATTCTAACTCACAACAACATCGTTACAAGAAGAAAACAATATTGTTTGTGATGATGCTAAACTGAAGAATATTGCACCAAGTTTTTCTTTATTCCGTTAGAGAGATAACTACATCTAAGGCCTATCTTTCTTCACAACACTCCTAAAACACTCCTTTTTTTCACAATAGAACGACATGCCTAACACGTATTTATAATTGTACCCTAAATTATATATATATAAATAATCCATTAGATGCTTATAATATTAGAGGTAATGTTATTTTATTTAATAAAAAAATAATTGAAAGGATTGATTATCAGACAAACTTTTAACTGTTTACAAATATTACAACTCTTGAAAATGTTAAAATAAGATTTAATTCTGAATCGTACTTCACTCAGGATGAACAAACCTTTAAATCTGTACTTGTGTTTATTTGTTTAACTCATCACAATCACCATAGCATTTATCAAACCTTTAAATTTGTACGTGTATTTAATTGTTTAACTCATCACAGTGACCATAGGATTTGAAAAATATCTGGCACTGAGGTTACGAATTTATTTTTCTGAACTATTCAGCAGACAAGCTGTTTAAGAAAGTTAGTATAAATATGATACAAATCCCAATCTGTCATTCGATTCACAATTTGTTTACACAACAGCCAATCACAATAAGTTACACAATAACCTATTACAATATGTTACACAAAAAACCTATGACAACAAGCTACACAACAACCTGTCACAAGAAGTTACAGAGTAACCTATCGCAATAACGTACACAACAACCTCTCACATTAAATTGCATAATAACTTGTCACAATAAGAACACCTTTAACCTCAACCCCTAAACACATATAAAACTAGTGGAATGAAGACTGGTAAAGATTAAGTTTAATCATGTCACAGTGAATATTAAATAACAGAAATAAACAGCCATATGACAAAATTTGTTTTACTCAGCATGTGGTTTCAAATATGTACTAGGACGATACAGATCATAACACAGACTATACTTATGTGTGTTTTTAAGAGATTGTAATAGTGCTCTGAATATATGTAAACAAAAAATTCAATCGCTGTAATTCGTTCAACATATACAATAAACATATTATGATTTTTGATTTTTTTTACTGACACGCTATTATAATCCATCACTCACATTATATACAAAATGTATCTGAAAGAAACATTTATGTCATGAAGCTCGCCTATTACTGCGCAAGAGTATGATGTTTGTACAATAAACAAGGCGTTTTTGTTTTTAGTTAAATTTATTTATTTTTTCAAAACAGGAAACTCAAAAATAGTGTAATTTCGGACATATACGAAGGCGAGAATTTTCTGTAACCTAACACACTAAAAGTAATTTCGCTAATATATTAAGTATGTGTATAGAGTACGTAATTTAGACATTGATATAAAGTTAATGGACAACAAAATAACTATTCATTTAAACAAACACATGCAAACATTTTTCATTTCAAGTCTTCTTGTTGAATGTTCTTTCGTGGAATTTGAAAACAAGAAGTTAAAAATAAACACACTTCATTTAATTTAAGAAACTTACCATACCACTTATATCTAGTAGGGGCTAAAACACGAATTACTCCTGTTTGAGACATTTTTCGCAAACAAATATTACTGAATCGAAATACAAATTCTATATTAAAAAAAACGTGTTTTGAATTTCAAATGTTGAATGCGTTTCGCGAATACAACTCATTAAAATTATGATAAAACATATTATAAAAGAGAGCATTTTAAAGATGGAATAGGCAATGTTGGTTAGTACTGATGTTGAATCTTCAGCGGTATGCATTTCATCTGTTTGGAAATTTGTGGTGAATGGTGTTGAATCTCCAATGGAATAGATCTCAGCTGTCTAGAGATTTGTAGTGCAAGGTGTTGAATCTTCAGTGAAATAGATCTTAGCTGTTTAGAGGTTTGTAGTGGATGGTGTTGAATCTCCAATGGAATAGATCTCAGCTATCTAGAGATTTGTAGTGGATGGTGTTGAATCTTTAGTGGAATGCATCTTATATGTTTGAAAACGTGTGTGGACGGTATTGAATCTTCAGTAGAATGCATCTCATCTGTCTGGAGGTTTGTAGTGGAAGACGTTAAATCTTCAGTGAAATGCATGTTATCTGTTTGGAGAATTGTGCGGATAGTGTTGACTTCCAGTGGAACGTACCTTGTCTTTCTGAGGACTTATGGTGGTTGACGTTGAATCTTCAGAGAAATACATCTGCTAGAGTCTTGTTGTAAATAACCTTTCAGTCTTGATGAGCTTACCATAAGATTCAGACAGATGCAGTCCTTTGAAGATTCATCTTCCGGTAGGTTAGTGGTAAGTTTACGCACTTATAACGTTAAAATCTGTGGCTCGACTCCCCGCGATGGGCAGAGTGCAAATATCCTTTTGCACTAACAAAATAACAACAACCACTGAAGATTGACGACGATATATATATATTTTTCAAAAGCAAATGCTATTTTTATAGTGTTTCACTTTAAGACGTTGTGATTCATAGAGTTAGTTCTGAATAAAGAGAGGTTTGTTCTTTGTTGGTGAAGGTTCTGAACCTTAAACCTTTCTAATCATTCGAACTGGCCTTATATGTACCATATGTACAGTCACATGAAATATAAATGCACTATTATACGTAATTAATTTACTGTTACATCAATTACAATTGTTTTAACTTTACATGTCACAGCTTTGCAAAATAATATTACATTTCTTGTTACGGATTCAAAATGACTTTAATGGCTCTTATCATCTTGTATTTGATAATTATTGTCATTGACTGTACTTTAAAACTAAAATTGTGTTGAACACTCCACTTAATCTCTTATTTCACTACTCAAATAAATATACTGAATAAAAAAAGTATATCTAATTATATTCGATGACTGTACTAAAAAAGATGTGTATATAAAAACCAGTTTCCTTTGCATTTTGGTACAACTTTACCAAGGTTTATTTAGTGTTGTACAAACGTTTTATCAGATCAAAGCAGAAAAAGCAAAGAAATAATACCTATTTCTAAAAAGTTGATAGTACCTTTTATTTAGTGATTATTTATTCAGGATACAAAATGAAATAATATGTACTAATTGTGTGACTTAAACAAAAACAATGTTTTCGTTAAGCCTGTCCGCAAAGAAATTCATTTTTGAAGCTGTTGAAGTAAACTTTGGAAATTATTTAGTAGTTTTATATTTAATTTCTTCATAATGTATTGATTGATACTGATATTTTAGCCTGTTGGCGTGTTATAGGATGGACAGTCAATCACTCAGCATGGATGGAAGATGGTAAGGTGCTGCTGTCTAGCTGCTTTCACTTTGATCAGAGGTTTGAAATTGATAAGGTGAAATATATTCTTACTAGCTTTGCCAAAAATGAAAATGTGAGTTTTTATCAGGTCCTTTACAACGTTGTGTGGAATGGTAATACAATATTCATTCTTATTGTATATCAGTTACTAAAATATTTATTATTTATATAACTAATTAGACCTATGACAGTTACTGTTCTAACATTAACATTACTAAGCTAGAATGGAGTAGGCAGAGGAGATCCAATATCATTACTAATTAGACCTATGACTTTTGCTGTTCTAAGATTAACATTACTAAGCTAGACTGGAGTAGGCAGAGGAGATCCAGTATCATTACTAATTAGACCTATGACTTTTGCTGTTCTAAGATTAATATTACGAAGCCGGACTGGAGTAGGCAGAGAACCACGAAGTAATTTCTACTGAGTATGTTAATCTTGTTTTTAACTAACGAGATAAAAATGTTTCATGTAAGAGATGGAAATTGAGATTCTGTAGGAATATTTGAATGGAAATCTCGTTGTGTAAGTTAAACAAAAGGCAGTTCAAGTAGAAAAAAGAAATAGCAAAAACAACAACAAGAAAAACGAATATAGAAATCGTAGCTACTTAAGCCTACTACTAAGCAAATTCTTTATTAAAATCTAGGAAGAGGAAGACGTGTTTTAACAGACACTGTTAATTAAGTATAAGAAGGAATTGCATGATTTTGGCTGTTTTAACGCAAAGAGCTACACAATGGGTTATCTATGCTCTGTTCACCGAGGGAAAACCAACCCCGGATTTTAACACTGTGAGACTGTGAATGCACTATTGTCATATTGAGGAAATGAAAAAGTGTATTAAAAAATGAAACCCACCAATGAAAAGAGAGAACTATTTTAACACTTCGGATTGTTGTGATGTAGAAGAGTAATGTGGTTAAGTATCCATAACAACTGATGGAAAAAGAGGTTCAACAAGGAGAGAGTTTGTAAAATGATACTTTTCCACTTTGTAAAAGCCTCTAAGTAAAAAATGAACAACAACAACGAAAACATTTTCCTAGGCCTAATGTGTTAGTAAAATGAAATTCGTCGAACGATTGTGATTTTTAAAATTATAAAGTATACCAATGTCACCAAGTGCACAACTAGCAGTTAATTCTGTTCTTGCAGGTAAATTACTCGGGAACTTGTAATATTACGGCTACTTGAAACTAAGTTAAGGGCAGTTTTATCAAAAATTAAAGAAACATTATTAACCCTTATCAAGTGTGCTTTATTTCACCTAAATGTTATCATCATATTGTGAGAATGCTTAATGTCAGGCGAAGACTCTGAAACTTTAGATTATACCAGCGAGCACAAGCTATAAATTGGTGGAGCACAAATGTTCTATCGTGCGAAGAAAAGTGTGAGAACACACGTGTTACATTTATCTACAATTTTTTCTTCTGTTTTTCCTAGCTAGCTTTGAAAACTGAACGATTTACATTTCTTGTATTGTTGCTATAAAAATTCAAAACTTTTGTTTGTTTGTAGTAAAGCACAAAGTTACATAATAGGCTGTTTATTTTGTAGCCACCATGGGCACCGAAACTCAATGTTTCAGCATTATAAATACGCACACTTACTACATAGCCACTGGGGGCTATTCACAAACCAATCCATATGAATTTTCTGTGATTCAGCCAATAGACCATTTGTTTAGTAAATAGTTAATATGTGAAAGTTATAACTATGAACCTAACAGACCAGAATAAGTGATCCAATATAGTATTAAATAAATATTACTTTAGACAACTCGTTCAAATATATAACAATAAATTATTCCTCATTATTGGTTTTCATCCTCTCTCCATTTTGCAGAAACGTATAAGCATTTATCAACAGTGATCCATTGAAGTAATATTTTATTATGAAATGATAATAATAAAGAAAAAATGCTTATCATTCGTTAGTTATTGAGGTGCTCATTAAGTTACTTAACAATTATCACTTGAGAACTAGTTGTGAATGTAGTTCGGGTTTACATGGAACATTTTGTCATTCAGACACAAACATGGTGGAAACGGTTACTCATAACTCGCTTGCTTGAATTCACGCCAGTGCATCGCAGTCTATTTATTACTGTCAAGAACGTTTATTGCAATAGTGTTTTTTGGAATTACGTTCTTAAATTATATAATACAGCGTAATTGTACCTTTTTTAAAATGAGAAACATGTTTGTTTTCACGTGTCTTTCGACAATTATATAATTCAACTTACACACAGGCACTTTTGTGATGAAAACAAGGACCTCAAATCGTTATAAAGAGATCCGCACACTGCTTTAAATGTTATGATAGTGTGAACCAAGCGGAACTGAAAAATCGTTTCTTATTAGTATGAACTTAAATTGTATTTAAACAAACGTTCAGTGTTGGTCTTACTATCTGGTATATTTTATTGTAAATACGAGCAGTAAATTCATGAGCTTCTATCATTTGGTACTGTAGGAATAGGCGTATATAAATTTAAAACTCAAACGCATATAAAATTATCAATAAATTTAAGAAACTGAATTGAAAGTATAGAGAAGAACCAAACGATAAGATATTTGATAATACAGGGTGTTTGGAAAGTCACTGTGCAGTTTTGTAATCATATGTTATTATATTTCAGATTTTGATCCCAATATGGTGTTTAGAAACAAAATAAGAAGGATCCAAGCTTGTACTGATGCCAACGGGGGTCACTTTCAACATTGTTTATAATTGTCATTCATATTTACCTCCTGTATTCTATATTGAAACATGTCTATTAATAAATATATAAGTGCACAGTGACTTCCCGAACACCCTGTATATAACTACCAATTGTGTATTCAGACTTACATTGTATACAGCTGCAATTTGCAAGATCTTTAAACATGCGAAAGAAAATTAAAAGTTGTTTTATTTCCAGTAAAACTCGTTCATCGCCTCACCAAGTTAGTAATGACTTGATAACAACCACATGCAGCTCTCATGTTCTCATTACAATTATTTGATGCTCTCACAGGAACGAACCTTTAATCATAAAATACACTAGTTTCTTATCCGAATGTTTGTCTCTCTATCTAGTTTTGGAAATTTTCAATAATTATTTTTGTTATGAATAATTATAATACACATCTTATAATTCTCATTTATACTTGTGTCTCTGATCCATTTATCTTCTTAATATTATTTCAATCACTCTCATCCTTATTAGATGAAACAATATCTTTGTGCATAAGATACAAACTTTCAAATATCAGGTGACTTTACACATTATAAATACTATGCTAGAAAGAGGCAAAAACTATAGTAGGGAAAATTGCACATGATAAATAAATAACACTTGGTTAAGAAACACTTAGTCTTCGTGTCAGTTGTTCCTCTTGTTTCAAATGTTTGAAACCCGCATTTTTTTGAAAAGCTGTTCTTCTTTGTAGAGATAACCTTTATATTACTTTAATATTAATTACAAATTATACTATTATCACTGTATTATCGGAAGGAGAACAAACAAAAATATATAAACAGAAATAAAATGTTGTTCCTGTTTTCTTTCTAACCAACGTGGAGTAAAAACAAAGGAGTGACGTTTTTTTTATACGTGTTTCTTGTGACAATGAATGAACGAACAGTACGTTATTAATAGTAGATAAGCGATCGTAATCTTATCAAGATCTCTTGTATCACAAATCTTGAATAAATACACATACGGTAACTAGTTAAATCCGCCTCTTTACGTAAAATACCCAATAGAAAACCACCATTCACTGGCAGGTGTCTCCCCGACTTCGATCGTTCGCTTGTAACATCGGTCGATTGTTCATTACGTCATTATTAAACCGCGCCTACTTTACAAACAGTAACAAAACAGAATAAATATCCCAAAAGAGATATCAGTCTTTGGAAGCGCCATCTATCGTAAACTATCTGAGAGACGGCTAAAATTCTTACGCTTATTCTCAAAGTTGTGACTGTGTCATACAGTGCGTAGTTGTACGTGATAATATATATATATCAAGTTGAAAATAAAAATTATAGCATGCTTAAGAAAATAATTATGACATAGCGTACAAACAGCAGTAGTTAAGACATGCAGCTCTTAAATGTAAATTATCAAAAATGCGTATAATTGTATTTAAGGTGCGTAATACACAGAACTATAATTATGGTATTACATAATTATATAAATAAGTAAACATCTATTCAGGAGACATCAGTCATTAAACATAAAAATACGTTTAAATGATTTTGTTGTAACGTAAAACTAGTATTCTTTAGTTTTATTTATCAGTATCACTAACTGCGTACCTGTTGTGTGAAAACGTGTACTCAGATTCTTATTGCACTAGAACGTATCACTTTAGCCACCCACCCACCTACTTCCAAGGTAGTTGTGTAGATGTATAGGTTTTACGGTTTCGTTGTTAACTTTTATTAAAAAACGTTGTTGTTTCTTGTCTTAGATGTTAAACACAATAAACTATTTCTGATTCATTATAAGTTACTGATTTTACTCAGAGAAATCAGTATGTTTTATATTGTCTCACTTTTTATGCATTTAGATTTTATTTTCTTTGGAGAAAGAATGAAATGTATATAGGAGAGTTTCCATAAAATTATATTACCTCGGAAATAACTCTGTTTTGTTCGAAAATCTCTTCGGTTTTGTTTATATTTAATAGTTGTGTTTTATTACGAAATACACATAAGCTATAAATAATATTATGCTAACACACGAGTACTCATATACAAAAAACAATTTAATGAATGTTTTTCTGAGAAACTAATCATTTTTATTGTAAGTATTGAAGGTTTAAAAGCTTATGTTGATTTACTAATTTTCTGTGTAACTGAACTTTGTAAATGAGTCAACAACATTGAATAAAACTATTAGGAATATCAGTAGTACTTTATGTTTCTTTATATTAGTAAGTCTGTGCAAAACTCGTGAGGTAATAATTATAAGCTCGATGACTGTTCAGATAACTTCAGTTATCTCTTTGTCCTAGTCAGGATACGTTGCTAACTGTTACAATCACTTAAGGAAGCAGCAATTATCATGGGTATAGGCAGATTCAAGAGGAAACATTTGTCATAATTATATACAGGATTGCATATGTATTCTGTATGTAATTCAGTGCCATCAGAACTTCAACAATAATATTTTTTCATTGAGGAAATTATAATACTTTAGATGAACTGATCTCGTTGTAAGTGAGAACAGCACAAATTCGACAAATACAAAACTACCAAAGTGAATTAAGTCTGTTTCAGGGTAGTCACTGAGAAAAAAAAAAATCAAAAAATCTTGATGGGTATTCGTCCTATGGATAGTGATAATAGAATAACATTAACAGATTTTTCTTACCGAAATGCTCACAGGTGTATGCTTTAGAAGACGTTCATTTCCAGATAAGTTAAAACACTGTAAAAATATTTAAAAAATATCCGAGTACACAAAGCCAGAACTAGCCACATGCCACTGACAAAAACATGAGGTTGGTTTATTGAGGTCTGGGAAACGTGGAAAGGGATCCCAGCCCCACGGGCAGTACTAACTACACAAGATGCAGATGCAGAACGATACTCACAGAGGACGGGGAAACTGCTTCACGGACAGGCTTACAAGTAACAACGGTTTCTATGTTTTTGGGGCCACGGTATAGTTTTCACTGTTCCTTATAGTATTAGTTCCTTCTAGGAAAAAAAAAGGTGGCTATGATTCAACACAAAAGCCTCTCTCCCTCGGGAGGAAAAAAAACAGAGGGAAATAGAGGGTCGGGGAAAACAAAAAAATTGCCGGAAGGAAATCGTTACCATAAATGTGAAAGGCAGCTGAAGAGAAAGTTACCACATGTACTTTCATGCTAAGCGACACTTAAAGTAAGTTTCACGATAACCTTTAGGTTATCAGCCACATATGTATGTAGCACAAAACATACCTAGTTTTGATTAGTTTGAAAGTGTTTTTATTTGTTTGTTTGTATTTAAGAACAAAGCTAAATAATGGTCTATCTGTGCTGTGCTTACCATGAATATCGAAACCGGTTTTAGTGTAATTACTCAATAAACTTACCACTGTTCCACTTAGAAGGGTCGAGTTTTCAGAAAAAAGATAAATATAAGAAATATGCTTCTTCTCAGCGTAACTCGTTTCAAAGTGCTATACAAGAATACTTTT
Organism: Tachypleus tridentatus; assembly: GCF_004210375.1. Taxonomy (NCBI): domain Eukaryota; kingdom Metazoa; phylum Arthropoda; class Merostomata; order Xiphosura; family Limulidae; genus Tachypleus; species Tachypleus tridentatus. The sequence continues at coordinate 57,409,044 of NC_134835.1, read as the reverse complement.
CAAATATTAAAGTTTGTTTCTCTCTGGCATTTCTGTTTGTTTGTTTCTAGAATCAGAATTTCTATAAGTGATTCTTTGAAAAGTGACCAATAAATACGTGTAATAAAAGAGAGAAACTTCTTAAAAGTTACAACCATACACTAAATAGTACCTGAAGGTTTGTTTGTGTCGTAACTTATGATATTAGACGAATATTTTGTAAATTTTGCCACCGTCCATAATATTCAAACCGCAATATTTTCAACAGGCTTAGCCAATGACGATATTAAATCACAATGTTCACATATTATAATACATAATAAAAACATATCGTTAGAGGGAGTTTTTACTTTTATGTCGCCCTTGGTTACAGGCTATTTGTGTTGAATGAATGAAAATCGAAATACTGCCGCATCAATTGTACATTTAGGATAAGCATATTCCAAAATCTGAAAATAAAGTTACCAATATATTTTTATCTTACTCGTAAGTTCTGCATCATAAAATACAATAATAAAATTAAACAGCGAATGTGAGACGAAAAGTTTCCTACGATATTTTGATAGACGAAAATGGTCCAAATGTTGGAATATTTTTATTATGTATTTGCAGACGGCGGGCTTAATGAATAATTGTCAGAAATACTTGCTTTCCTAAATGTGGCTCTAACCGCGGTCATTATTTAGTATTGTCCTGGACGTGATGAGATGTATCTCGATATTCTAACACGTGCTCTTTTACACGCTTCAATGAATCCTTTTCCAAACAAAGCTGTTTGTTCAGAAATAATGCACACATACTTTCTACCACCCCTACAACGCAATAGTGGTATCGAACCCCGAAAAACCAATCAATGGATTTCTGCAAGGTGAACGGTAGAGGGGGGGGGCTAGAAAGAGAAAAACAAAATCTATATTTAGTTACTGTTTAGAGTCTTACAACTCGTGTTATCTTTCTTTTCTAATCTGAAGAACGTTCAACCCTCCCCTGTCATTAATTTTGTTAGTTTCCGGTCGCCTTGCTAACATATTTCAAATTATGTTATAAATATTATGATTGGTGTAAACAGCAATGTATAACAAAAGGGGACTCGTATAAATATCAGTTTCATCTATTAAACGTAGTTAATAAACCAATATTTTACAATGATCATCATCCATTGTTTATAACCTTTACTGATAGATTTCGGATATTTACGAAGGGCATGAAAATAGAAAAGTTATGATTAGACTAAACCTAACAGGATCAAAATCAAGCAGCTTTCCATTTTGTATTTAATTACGTTAGTACAGAAGTGTATTCTTATAAACGTATCTCAGTGCCGTAGTTAAAAATCAATAACCACGAAAAATTCGTATGCTGCAATTGACACTCCATATCATTATTACACTTTTCTGTTTTACAGGCTTTACTTCAGCTTTTTATGACGAAACATAATGTAAAATACGTTTTAAGGGTTTGTAAATAGAGAGTTATATTATTTTCCTTAAAACGAAATCAAGAACTGACTGTATTGCTAAAGTGCTGTTTAATTCTGTTGTTAACTTTAATCCTAAATGTCCAAGTTTACACTATATGTAATTTTAGAATCTCAATGCATGAAGCTAATTGATTATTCGTTAGAGATAATAACTTAGAACACAAATAATCACCCCTCCCCTACCCAGTGGCACAGCAGAATGTTAGCGGGCTTACAACGCTAGAAACCGAATTTCGATACCCATTGTGGGTAGAGCACAGGTAGTCCATTGTGTAGCTTTGCATTTAACTTCAAACAAATAAAAGCACATATATATGTAATTTTTTGTCCATTTATTTGCAGACTCAGTCCGGTCACAATTTCTGTGTGAAAAATAAATTCTCACAAGAGCTTAACGATACGCACATATAAATGAAACAAATATTTATAATAGTATTAAAGTTTGGGTCCTCTCCCATAACGGCTGTTTTGACCCTACTTTACATTCCAATTACTGAATCACACACGATATTCTGACGTGTGCCAATTACGGATGAGTTGTAAAATGTTCACAACCACTGTGTCCATGCTGTCATTGTAGCCTTAGTTGTTAGTATTATCTGGAAGTACTAGTACACTATGCCAGGTCAGTGATGTGATCCTTAAAGTGGACCGATATTACATTTTCCATATTTAAACACGTTTGCTGTGCAATCTTAAAAATAAAAGAATATGTATATATGATGCCACAGCATTATTAATTTCAGAGTATATATGATCTCACAGTATTATGAATATTAGTAGAAACACCTTTCTACGGCTGGCTGTTTGTTTTAGTAATTGGTAATTATAGTGTTCATACCACTCTTTAAAAAAATTAGAAAAATGAACATTTGCTTAAAAGAGGATTTTTTTCAGGGAAGTATTGCGCGGAAAGAGTATTATGATTGTTTTCTCTAGTCATGCATAACTCATATCATATAAATGTCAATCTATAAATCTTAGGTTTTTCATGACTTTTTGCTCATATTAACTATAATATTTATATATTAAATGTAGTGCCATTTTTTTGGAAAAATAATAGTTCTTTTGAGAACTTTAGTTACTCATTGTTGTCTTTACAAATTACGTCAATAAAGATATAACCAAACCTCCACTTATATTCGTAATGAAAGTCGCGTTCTTGTTGTGAGGAAAGTAAGTACCTTTATTTAGCATTATGTTCTGCTGTAAATAAATGGTTGTTGTACATACCACAATAATTCTTTAATTGTCTGAATCTTGAAAACCTAAAATTTGAAACGTTTTATGCTTGCGGTGTCATTCAATAAATGGTGCAGATATTTCGATTACAAACATAGAATTGCCATACATGCTACGTCCATTATACTAAGATTAGATTATATATATTTGATGCTCGAGATGCCACGGTTTTATGAATATCAGAGTTTATATGATGTCACAAATGTCCCAGTATTATGAATATCAAGCCTACATACGAATATTAGATGTCAAATTTACTGAATTTTCCAGCCTTTGTGATGACATATTTATCACCCTCACACAATAACCACATGTACCTACTGTATTTGTTTTAATATATGATATGCCTTTTGCCTTTTGACATAAACTGTGGAATATTAAGGCAGTATGCGCGTGTGTTTGAGTTCAGTTATGTGAATTCCATACCATACAGTTAATACTCATAATACGTATTCAATATCAATAAACACATTGCACAAATGTACAAAGTCCCTTGCTGTGGGTTAGTACGCTATTGGTACTATGGAAAACACCACGTACCCAGTTCTTTGTTGTTCATTGGAGTTTGGGTTTACAGGACCCATCTATTACCACAAGCCTGAAATTAATACAACTTTCCTCAGTGGAACATTTTATCAACTGGCTATGATATGTTACCACATGTTGTTATTCTTTAACGTTTAATGAATTTGAAAATAAGTTGTTTTTTTAATTAAGCACAAAGCTACACAAAAGGCTATCTGTTCTCTGCCCATCACGGGTATTGAAACCCGATTTCTAGCGTTGTAATTTTGCAGACATTCCGTTATGCCACTGAGGGTTTGAAAATAAGTACTTTATACAAGTAAATATATATCAGTAAAACAATCTAATTATGGAACTAGTTTTCAATATATATGTGTGTGCCCCTTTAACACTTTTCTTTACAAAAATATGGTTGAAGTGATTCTAACTAGATCAAACATTCGGCTTCTCTTTAGTTTTACAAAAACAAAGAAACTAATTTACTAATATTTACCAAGAGTTTCATATTGAGCGAAAACTCCTGTATGATAATGAACTTAGAAGTACAGGAATCAAACAATAATTATCACTCTCCCAGGTGTGCCGTTAATACGAAGTATCACCTAAAACGCTTTATTTATACGCTGTTATTCTGTTAAAACTAAAATAACATTTGAAACTTTTAAGTTTTCTATTTACATTTAACAATAGGACCTCCTTATGAGTTTTTGGGAATATAAAGTAATATATTTGCTCACACTTTTACCTCCATCTGTAATTTGTTCTATATTAACAAAACAAGTAGGTTCATGCGATGCTTTTACAACAACAACAACAAAGAAAGATACCTAACACCAAGATTTCAGATTAATTTTTTAATATTGATTTAACTTAAAAAAATGTTTTGCCATTTAAAGGTATATGGCTCGCGACTCGATATCTAAGATATACATATATATATATGAATTAGTTTTATCCATAGAAATAATTCTGGTGTTATATCCTGTTGTCTCATTCAACAAATATAACTCATTATCCATATACATCTTGAGGATTTCCTGATAAACTTGTTATTGACAAAGTGTTGGTGATTCTTATTCAACTCCAGTAAAGCATATCATTCTTGCAGAACTGAACACAACATTTAACTTTTAGGGAGTATTATATTACATTATGTGAACACTGATGACGAGCTCTTTAAGGTATTTGAAATCTGCGATAGTGCTTAAGGCAAACTATTTGCTCTATAAATAACTTATTTTCTATTTCACGCTACTTTCATTGACAATATTGATTAGAATGTTTAATATGCAAATTCTTATAATATCTTATTAAAATTTCTCTCGTTTTTTGTTTTTATAATAAATAATATATTGCATCGTTAGCTTTCTACGTTGATTATTAAACCTAGGTCTTCTAAGCTAGGCAAACATATTGAGGTTTTATTGGTATTACGACCGAAAATACTGTTAACAGCGAAAATGTCCAACTGGTGACCCGATGCATTCTAATAATTATAATTAAGAACGTAAGAAATATGGGATTCGTTCTTTTCATCACCCAGTTGGCTTTTCGTTCTGAACTATGTTAGTCTTGCTTTGATCAGAAGTTAATATTAATTTTAAGTCATATTTCTTCGCAACTCTAACACACTTTATACTCGATGTATCGTTTAATATAGTCTTTGAATTGTCCTTGTGGATTCATAGCTTACGTCTCATTACTTCTGTCAATATCCACTATAGCAAATTTTTACTTCTTATTGTCAGACATGACATAATAATATAGTTTGTATATTTATCTATTTATTTTTCCAGTCTTGTTATTCTGAATAGTACATGATATGTGAAGCCTGATAACTGTGTTGATATACAAAACATACCTATAAAGTGTAATAGCGTGGTTTATTACAATTATATTACATTTTGTATAGGTTACAAGAATGTTTGATTATTGAGCAGTTTGTGAGAAATGTACAACTAAATATTTAATTTTGCTTTGAAACAAAATCTATAATAACGATAATACATTTTACTTTTAGCTTAAAACAAATTAAATTGAAAAAAAAGAGTTTCAAATACCTACAAAAAACATGGCAGAGATTAATCTTATCGCTAGTGTAAGGTTGAATTTAAATCATTATAACTCAAAGTTAGGGTGTTTTACAAATCTAAGTAATAAGAACTCGATTTCTCTTAAACGTTTCGTTTGTTATGATTAAGAAATAATGAGCGAAGTAATTTTCAACACATTTAAAATAAATTGTTAGAACAAAGTGGGTGAATTATAATTAAAGAGTGACGGTTAAGTGCCATTAGTTGGTCAGACAAGAGTAGCTCAAAAGTTGGCGGTGGGTGTTGTTGACTAGGTGGCTTTTTTTCCTAGTTTACTAGTTCAAAATTAGGAATGGATGACGTAGATAGCCCTTGAGTATCTTCGTGCAAATATCCCAAAAGAAGGAAAGAAACAATTCACTGCGAATAGAGTGTCATGTATAGACTCAATGCCGCTATAGTTGTAATCGTATAAATTTAGTACTTTTGGAAAACGTTATCCATCTCATGAAAAACGTAGGAAACTCAAAATGTACACTCCAATAACCACTAATTGTAACAAAAGAGTTGTTGCGACATTATAAACTTTTTTTAACATATATATACATTAAAATTTTACGAACAGATATTTAGTTATTTGATAAATATTTTAAACTTCGTAAAATCCGTTTCCAAATAATTCCAAACTGTTGCTCATTTACACCTATGAATGATAATTTATAAATTTATTATAATCACTTTAAGGTGCAGTTTATTTTAGATATTTACGGGAAACTACACAAAGGCTCTTGCAAACAGCCATCTTTAACTTTGAACTGATAGAGCAGAAAGAAAGCAGCTGGTCAAGTATTGAGCAACTCTAATCGAATAGTGGGTTAGACCGTGACTGGAATATCGAGCTCGCGGCTCCACAACAAGGAGCAAGGTTTTGTTTTTCTGCAAACTATGGATCCTTAGATCCACGGATCGGATCGGGATGTTAACTTCTAGCCTGTTTCCCAAGCGCCAATTTTTTTAGATCATAAGACACATTGCTTTAATATTCTACGAACTGTGATTCATTGAAACCCATGAATATTAACAAACACTTTATAATTCATGAGGTACCATTTCTCATGTAAATCTACAAATGACGATTTCCTTATTTAATAAGAATTATTAAGGTCGTAAGATATACACTTCCAACTAATTCTGAACTATTGTTCGTTTGAACCTATGACTGATGGATTTTTCACTTAATAAACTCTTTTCAAGTGTGTAAGATACACTTCTAACCTATTGTTCATTCATTGAAACCTAAGAGTAATAATTTCCGTTCCTAACGAACCCTATTTCAGATTATAGACATTTTTTGCCGCTTTCAGCCAAGTGTAATCATACAAATAGAGATGTGGTTTGTTAATAATCACCTCAAGGCTCACAAGATACAATTTCTACCACTTCCAGGCTGTGGTTTGTTGAAATATACAAATAACAGTTGACTTATTTTATAAACTCTTTGTAGTTCGTAAAATACATATTCAACCTTTTCGAATATGTTGTTTATCTCAACCAATAGAGAGAACGATTTGCTTATTATACAAATGTCTGATATACATATGAAGACGCGCACTACTTATTATTTTCTCTTCTTATTTATTTATAGATACATATAAAATTCATGATTTTTTATACAAATCAAAAAGTAAATTTTTGAGCATTCCCTCCATTAAATAAGTATCCTTGTGGTGATATAGATAAAAGTATCAAACTGAACAACACAGAACAGAAGCACAAATAATTTATCCTATTTGTTATACAGTGCTTGAAAAGGGGAAAAGTTCGCTTTAATATTTCTCGTGCTTTATAGTTATTGAAAAGACAAGAAAATAAACAAGTATAGTAGAATAAAAAACTTAAGAAGAATTCTGTCCCAAACACTCAGTTTCGTTGTCCATATTACAAATTAATTCAAAACTACCGAATGTAACTTTTTATCAATCATTGTATATACATATATATATATAGATCGATATATATATATATACATATAGGGCAAAATAAAGATTCGGACAGGAATACGAATAAAATCTTAAGAAATATTTTTCACATTTAAAACAACTTTCTAGTTGAGTGTGGTATTCACGTCATGGACTGTACTTTTCTATGTGTTGAATTATTTTATTTCTCTAAATTTAGTTTTTTCTTGAAGTTCACAGTTTCGAACCTCCAGCTCAGATTCGACATCGTTCTTGCTGTTACCAAGTTGACTGTGTTATTATTTTGTTTGGGCCTTGGCAAAAGCAGTTTGACCTTATTGAGCTGCTGACCTGATGTGTTTGAGGAAAGAGAGAACAGATGCTGACTGTTTACTTGTCTGTGATTGGCTATATGTGGTAGGGTAAAACCAGTATGATTTGAAAGTATCTGTCATGGCGTTGGTTGGTCTAGAGAATAGTATGAATGAGATTATTCTTGGGATCATATTTTAAGACTGCACATTGTGTTCAGCATCAATAAGATTCATATTTTAAAGATAGAAATGTTAGAGCAATTATGTCCAGACAACTAGTGTGCAGCTTAAGTTGTTTTTCCTCAGCTCTTCTTCTATAACGTGTGTGTCTTATGTTTATCTGTAAATAAAACTACGTGAGTTTATTAAATTTTACGACAAGCTCATCTCCCGAATAATGAACTACATGTTCCTGCGTAAATTTCTTCTTCCTTCTGTAAGAAGTATTACACATACATTTTATTAAAAATTATGAAAGCTAATTTTGGTCGAAAAGTGACGATGATGTGGGTATGAATTTATACTTAAATTATGTTATATATTTATTATTGCTTAAGAAATACAAACATCATTCATTAATACACTGCATTATCACTAATTTTAAGCTCACATTAAATTTTTTTTTTTAACACATTGTTAATTTTTGTAATTCCACTCACTTGTATTAGTTTATGTTATTGGAGAAGTTTAGTTTGTCCATGTTGTGTAAGTTTGTTACTGGAAGCGTTTATGTTATTGGAGATGTTTAGTTTGACCATGCCGTATAAGTTTGTTATTGTAAATGTTTTGTTTGGCCATGCTGTATAATTGTTTAAAATCACATTTGTTTTTTGACAAACACAAATTTGTGAACAAATATTTGTGCTTACTTTATATTTTTTCCTTCAAAACGTTGCTTATTTCCGTTATAGAATAAAATGTACGTTCACGTTTACTTTGCCGACACTTGATACTGCAGAGATTTTCTATAGGATGTAGTGACTTTGTGGCCAGGTGGTTAAGGCACTCGACTCGTACTCTGAGAGTTACGGGTTTGAATCCTCGTTGCACTATACATGCTCGCTCTTTCAGACGTGGGGGAGCATTATAAAGTCATGGTCAATCCCACTAGTCGTTGGTCAAAGAGTAGCCCAAGAGTTGTCGGTGGGTGGAGATGACTAGCTGCCTTCTTTCCAGTTTTAGAGAGCTAAATTAGGGACAGCTAGCGCAAATTGCCCTTGTGTAGCTTTGCGCGAATTTTAAAACAAACCAAATTTTTGTCAGAGGACTGAAAGAAACTAAGAAAATGAATAACCTCCGCAGGATGTAGTATGAACTAACAGTATGCTGTGATATCTTGTTAGTCAGTTGCAGGTTTTTGTATCTAAGAACATATAACGAATTCAGAGAAAATTATTTTGTTGAAGTTCTTCTTTCTCGTTTGATATATAATTACCAATAAACAACAACAAAATATGTATATTAAATAATACGTAATACACCTTGGGCTAAAACTGTTCCATTATTCAAAACACATACTACTGAAAAGTCTGTTTTAAACAAACATATTTTTACTTATAATTTAACTCAACTTTTAGAATACTTAGAAATAATCATATTTTAGTATCTTCTGCACTTGGAGTAGCCTGGTGGTTAGTGTGCTCAGACTGTAAATCTGAGAAATCCTCTCATTAAGTCCTCGAGTTTCTTCTGTTAGTCTGTGCTAAAACCATCTGCGCAATCTTCAACCATCAAACTCAGACGTAACTGGAAACTTTTTTTTTTTTTTATCTAGACATCTCGCAACAGAAGTAGGTACACTGCCAGTTTCAGACGTTACTCCTTCAAACACCATACTAATGTTCATTCTATCCCATTAACAGCCGTTTGTTTATTATACTTCCCAACTATAACCAGGATGTATCTTATTGTGGGAGAAATAACCGTCCACATTCTTGATTATTCTGAAAAAAATAATGGGTTTCAGATGAAGTACTTTCATATAGAAAATAAGCGACTTCTTCTCTTTTTCTCAGTGTTTCAAAAGGTAAAAACATAAAATTATTCATTATAATGTGATACGTGGACTCAACTAGTATCAACAGATATTATTTTCTTGGCATTTGTGTATAATACTAAAATAATAACTTGGAAATACACGACGTTAAAAGCGATACACTATTAAGAACAATTTATTCGGGCAAGCTATGCCCTTTAAAATGTGGACCCTACATTTTAATGTTTAATTTCGTCATTAGGAGTGAACGTGCAAGATATAAGTGGTATATTTATTCATTTTTAGGTAAGTCATGTGACCTGTGTTTAAGTTTATATTTCTGCTTAAATCTCAGTGGAGATCCCATGATATTCTTACACTTAAACGTTATTATTTATAAAGATTCATGGATATTATTTGCTCTAATACTCTTAAACTGAGCCTATATTTCTGTTTTCTCAGATAATATTTTAAGTTCTGTTTTTACCCGTGTTCTGCTGTGGCTGAATTTTAGTTCTTTTATTTTTCACACATCCTTTATCTTCTGCTAAATGATATTTTATATTACGCTTTGTCTGTGAAATACACACTTCCACATTCTCCTCAATTTTATAAATTCCAACCTTTTCCATTAGTTGTATATTATCTTCAGTATTACCTAATATTTGTTTTATCTTAAATATAAAGCAAAATATGTGTTGTTTATTAAACATTTTAAATAAACTAGAAGTGAAATCTGGAAGGTATGCCAACAATAAACATTTATTTTTAATTTTTTTGTCGTAACGAGGGTTTAAAATCATCTCTTGATCCAATACCACATTAATAAATTTTATAACTCTATCTACAATAGTTGGGTTAAGTTCTCTTTCATCTGCTGTATATTTCTTTGGTAATAATTCATTTTTCAAATCTCTTTGTTTTGTACATATCCTTAAATGTATATGAACGTATGTGTAAAATGCAGACATTTTCTTGTGTTTCAATATGACTTGATTTCTTGTATTGTGGCATATGATTGATAAAAATGGATAAATATGACACTTATGTCTTGCACGTTCACTCCAGATGACGAAATTAAACGTAGAATCATGTATAGTCCACATTTTAGAGACAAATAACTGACCTGAATTATATATATTTTTAATTGTGTATCAAATTTAAAGTTGTGTATTTTTTATTTATTATTTTAGTATTATACGCAAGTGCCAATAAAAATAATATCTGTTGATACTAGTTGAGTCCACGTATTACACTAAATGAATAATTTTATGTTTATGCCTGTTGAAACACTCAGTATAAAGACCTACTTAAACAAACTGAGAAAAATCAGTTATTTTGTATGTAAAGTTACCCCACCAGTAATTAGTGGGATTAACTGTATGTAGCGTTAATGACATTTTTGCTTACATATATTTGTGTAATTGAACTGTTAATAAGGATCCTGTAACATAGAAAGTTATGAATTTACAAAAAAATTCGGTGTATGTATAGTTTAACAAAATGTCTTTCGAAAACAAATGAAATCCATTGGACCATACGAATAGTTCTTGGATTAATGCATGAAGTATTTAACATTCATTAGGTATACAGCGCAATAGGTAAGAGTACTATTGATAGAACGTAACTGTTTAAGTAATTATACCTGTTCGAGTGTATTAATGAGTTGGATCTTATAATATTTTAAAATTAGCGAAATCTTCCGAAACTGAGATCATTTCTCGTTCTCCTATAATCAGATGTGACAACTATGTTTGAGCCAGATAAAGAAGCGTCGTTTATCTGAGGTTTTAGTTTCCGAGATATTATTTTCAAAATTTTCTTTAACTCGGAATATTTTCATCAAATTAAATCATTATCGAAAATATACTATTGTTCAGTTCAAACATCAGTGAGAACTTAGGTTAATTTTGTTTACTACTTCTCGCTGTCTATTTTATATGTATTGCTGAGTTACAGGGGTTATGTAAAAATAGATGAGTTATGTTAGACCTGCCCCATATACTGTTGAGTTGTAGGGTTATGTAAAAATAGATTAGTTATGTTAGACTCGCCCACATATTGTTCTGTTATTGGGTTATGTGAAAATAGATTAGTTGTGCTAGACCCGAACCATATACTGTTGAATTATAGGGGTATGTAAAAATAGATTAGTTGTGTTACACCTGCCCCATACATTACTGAGTTAGAGAGTTATGTAAAAATAGTTTAGTTGTATTAGATCCGCTCCATTGTACGTGTGCATGAGTAGTATATTACTTTTGCTTTTTATTATATTTAACATGGTTATATTTGTATGTTAATGAGCGTTAGTTGCTATATTAACGGTTATAATATCTGATCCTATTGGTAAAGAGTAACATGTGTCATAGTAATTTATCTAAGATGTCAGACTACTTCAAAGTTACTCTGTCGGAGACGTTTAATGGCCTTTCATAACTATTAAGACGTTGATTGGGAGGACCGTTGTAAAGTCCTGTTCTTCAAGGAACATTAAACCTACTCCAGAAACTTAAGAGTTAAAGCAAAGATGAATATGTTATAATATGTTAACGACACTAATCTGATATACTTACTGTTGAAAAGATTTTTCGCCAATAGCAGGACTCATGAGGCCGACTGCAATACAACAGACATATATATATATGTCATCATATTTTTTTTATGAACAGCAACTGTTAGGGTACGAACTACATCAAGTAATTTTAAGAGCACATGAGCGAAAGCAAAAGAGTGAACCACAAGACACGGTTAATTGTAGTATTATCAGTTTTATTTTAGTCAGAATTTAGGGTAAGGGTTCATAACACAATACTATTTATATTTTAATCAATTATTATTATTTTATGATGGTGGCTGAAGATAATCATAATGTTAATGTATTATGTTAGCGACGATATCCAGCTAACAAAAAATGCATTCTAATCTTTAAACGTGATTTAATTATCTATGGTTATTACCAAGTAGATTTTTAGTTCCGTTCTAATTAGAGTTAGAGAACTTAATAATAATTAATAAGTTAATAAGTTAAAAATAATTAATACGTCTTTTACCATCTTTGAAGAACCAAGCTTTGTTACTACAAATTGTTTTTAAGTTCCTACACTGTATTAAATTCTCTATATGTTCTGACAGTTTTTTCATATTTTAAAACCTTATGAAATTTCAGGAATTAATTGTGATTGTTTGAATGTTTATCATACATTATTTTCATCATCGTCTTATTTTACAACTAGATTCTCACTATCGTGGAGAATATAATGAGTATTTTTATAGCAACATTGATACATCTGAGATTAAAATAATTCATTCAGTAGTTATAACAAGTTTGATGGTAATTCATTCAGCAGTTATAATAAGTTTGATGGTAATTCATTCAGCAGTTATAACAAGTTTGATGGTAATTCATTCAGCAGTTATAACAAGTTTGATGGCATTATTAAATTTCTATCGCTCTTCGCATTTTGTGGTCATGGGTGAGTTAAAAGAGTAATGGTCAAATCCAACAACTGAGTCTGAAAAGATTATCTGAAGAGTTGAGGTGTCGACTAGCTGTCTTCCTTTTAGTCAATTACTTCGAAATTAGAACCAGTTAGGTGGGCTAGCTAGATAACCCTTGACTAGCTTTAGGCGAAATTCATCAAACCAAATTTATAAATGATATCTTCCAATCTACGGAACTTGGATGAGTTGTTATATTTACAGTCCCAATAAATTTTGAAAAAAAACACTCTATTACCTAAATATAGTGTTAATTTGGTCCGGCATGGTCAGGTAGGTTAAGGCGTTCGACTCGTAATCTGAGGGTCTCGGGTTCGAATCCCTGTCCCACCAAACACGCTCGCCTTTTTAGCCGTGGGGGTGTTATAAAAGAGTAGCCCAATAGTTGACGGTGGGTGGTGATGACTAGCTGCCTTCCCTCTAGTCTTACACTGCTAAATTAGGGATGACTAACGCAGATAGCTCTTGAGTAGCTTTGCGCGAAATTCAAAACAAACAAAAGCGCAATATTGTTTTACGACTTTTAAATGTTTACATTGTTAATCGTTTTGCTCTTTTACGCAAATTTTGAACTAAGTTTTCTTATTTTAAAAAATCATCACGGTTAAAGGTTTAAAGAGAAATTATTGTACTCATATGTTCCCGCATTGTGTTAGTTGTATGTTTCTATGTTTACTAGTTATGCTACAATGCTTATTTGTTTAAAAGAAGAACATCATTATTTTATAATTTATAAATTTAAATATAAAATTTAAAATTTAATGACGGCTGAAATAGTAGAGATACTTGGGATTCGACTTATCTGTTCGAAAGAAAACAAATCTCATACGAAATAAAGAAACTGCTAAAAAGAAAAGAAACTGCTAAAAAGAAAACAATTAAAACTATTGATGCACATGTATATAAACTGACATAAGAAGTAAAAGTGTGATAAAAATAAAACAGTTAAAACTGTTGATACATGTTAATATAAACTGACATAAAAATAAAAAGTCTTATAAAAATGCAGTTAAAACTATTGATAGACGTGTACATAAACTGACATAAAAATAAAATAGTTAAAACTGAAAAATAAAATAGTTAAAACTGAAAAATAAAATAGTTAAAACTGTTGATACATGTATATATAAAGTGACATAAAAACAAAACGTGTGATAAAAATAAAAGTTAAAACTATTGATACATGCGTATATAAACTGACATGAAAGAAGCTAAACTATAGCTTGCCTTGTTTTTTTCAGCCTCTGTCTAACCGTATGGAACGTTTTTTGTTCTGTTATTTTATTATTTGTGTTAAGTACTGGCTTTTCACTTTTTGTCGTCTAAAGTAGTCAATATTTTGTTAAATAGGAAAGTGTCATTTTTGTTAGCTGGAGAAAGTTTTGTTTCTTTCGTTCCGTCACATTGGTTTACTGATCTAGATTTCAACTCAAACCATCTGGAACTTCCCTTTTATGAGGTTTAATTCAATGTGTGCGTTATAGGTTTCTAACCCAGTACGACAAGTTTATCACGAATGATACATGTTTTTGTACAAACTTGTATCTGCTTTATAAACATGCATATACCCTTTACATTATACGACAATATGAGCATAAAAATGTGTCAATAAATACTATTATAAATGTTAAAACTTCTCAAACTTTGAATTAGTATGTTTTCAACTTGATATGTTGACTTGTTTATTTATATCCAAGATTTAAATGTTTCTTTGTTTCAAGGCTAATGTTATTAAAGTCCATTTGGAAAATATTAATATAATCTTTCATCCAATACGGCTTTAACCTTAGAATATGGCAGACTTTACGAAGTCCAAACAAACATTTTCATTTTTATATAACAATTATTTTAGCAATGAGTTGTATTTTTTGGCATTCATTACTTGAAGGATACCGTTAGTTCAAACATTACAACGCTTTCAAATAGAAGTTCAATACAAAGTTGTGGAATGATACACCTGACGTTAGTCCGTTAAACACTGAAGAGAAGGTCCAGTTACAGTAGATTACAGTTAAGTTAGTTAGTTAGTTAGTTTGATTTGAATTTCGCGCAAAGCTACTCGAGAACTATCTGCGCCTGCAGTCCCTAATTTAGCAGTGTAAGACAAGGGGGAAGGCAGCTAGTCATCACCACCCACCGCCAACTCTGGGGCTACTCTTTTACCAACGAATAGTGGGATTGACCGTCACAGAATAACGCCCCCACGGCTGAAAGGGCGAGCATGTTTGATGCGACCGGGATGTTATTCAGTTAGACTATAGGTTATGTCATCCTATAGTAAATGTACTGTAAAAATATCTCGAGTGCCAATTATTTGAAATTTAAATCCGTTTATTAGTGAGTCATACGATACAATCATCTGCACGTAAACTGGATAAAATTTTTTTTGGAGTAGAAGTCGATCATTGTATGGTGAACGTGTTGAAAAGGTGGAATACGTTTATCGAGTGGAGAGGGAATATCTTTAATATACTGAATCTTAATGTGTAGTGCAATCTTCCAATCGTTTTTCCATTAAAATTATCTAAAGTACGTACTTTGCTACCATCCTGACAGAAAATTCTGCTAACATAGTTTCAAACTTCATGCGACACTGTATGAATTAATTTAAAAGATGGACAAAATCATTTGCGCTGAAGGAAATATGTTTTACAACAGTTGAAAATGTTCTCTAAACGTGGATGTAATGTTTTTGTTTGTGGTCACTTACGTTAACGTTTGCTCTTTTAAAAAGCCTGTTTGCATCGTTGTAGAAGGTAGCTGACATCACGCACTAGGAAGCTTTTTATATTAAAAAATAAAAGGAAAGGTAATAATAGTAAAGGCAAAATATATTTAGGTTTGCAAAAGCATTTTTAAAACGAAACAACACCATATTCATAACACCATTAATATTTTACTGTATGTCCACACAGTGCTCCTTTAGGCCTATGGTTTCTTTCCAGGAAACATGTATACTCCTTAAAATAGATGTTATCTATTGAAAATTGTACAAAATATAAAAGCATTTGTCGAAAACAAAAAATAAACATATTCTCAAACTGTTTAGTACACTGTCGGTATTTTAAATAGCCTTAAGAATGATGACAGTGAATTAGTTTTATATTTATTTCTAAGAACTCGTGGTTCTGGTAAACGAGAATAGTTCACGAAGTTAAGAACAAAGTTTTAAACGATGTACAATAGTTGGATTAAAGGGTAGGAATAATCTAGTGTGAATGTGTGTGTGTGGGCGCGCGCGTGTGTGTATGTATGGACACTTGAGGAGGTCCTTTTATAAATATAATATAATCTATTACTTCTTTCTAAGTTAGTGAAAATGAGAAGGAACAAAACCTGAATATTTTCTTTTTCCTTTAGAAGTTCAGAGTGCTTTCATAAGGATTTATTATCGTTGTAGAGGTTTTATTGTTAGCTGAGGTACCAAACCTTTTACTGTAATAATAATTTTAGAGCTTTAAACTGTTTCAATGTTTCTTTTGTTAAATTCACGGCCAAGTTTTACCAAGATTTAGCAAAAAGTAACTGTTTTATTCTGTATTTTGAGTGTTTTTCATTGTTATTTTACAAGAAAATACCCTTAAATTAACAATTATTTAACATGAAACGTCTTACCGTGAATTTCAAATGTTTTCCGATGTCATTCCACAAAGAAACACTTTTTAATTAATGTGTTATCTAAATATTTTGATGCACATATTTCTAGTGTTTTTTTACAGTAATTATACAAAGAAATACTTTTAATAAAATAATTCAAATGTTTTTAAATATCGCTCCACAAAGTAATATTTTTAATTAATATTTAATTCATGTCAAATGCATTTTTATGAATACATTTAAAGTTTTTTCATAGTCAATATTCAAAGAAATATTTTAAAATCAATTATTAATCCACATGAAACAATAGATTTATTATATATTTCAGTGTCTCCTTTCTAAAAATTCCACACATAAACATTTTAAATTATTTATTTACATAAAATAACTTTTAATTATCGAGAATTTCTGCAGAATTCAGTGCTTTAATTCTTTAAACGAAAGTACTTTTCGCCTTAGTGACAAATTTAATCAAAACTTGTATGTGTACCCGAAATATCGAACTAATGAATAAAATACAAGTGAAAAATATGATAGATTATTGCTGTGCTATTGGCATAGCTTTCCAACACGTGGGTTAATGTTGTTTTAGAGCAAAGCCACATTGAGCTGTCTGCTGTGTCACTCTGCGGGAAATCAAACCCAGTGTTTTAGCGTTGTAAACCTATAGAGTTGTTGTCGCTTTACTAATGGGGACTCGAAACACAGGTAAATCAAAACGAAGTCGGCAAAAGCACTCAAGCTAAAACCTGCGAAACACAAAACATGAAAGTAACAGCTTCTCAAATACTATAAAGAAAAAACTAACAAATCAAGCTCAAATTTTAAAATAACATGCACATCTGCCCTGACTTAAGACTTAACCTTTGACACATGGGCTCTGCTAATAATAATGCTATTAATATAAATAATTAATTAATTAATTTACATAAAGCTAAGGAAACTCCTGAAAACAGAAATGTGTCCTGAGCAATACTGTCCAACCTAAATTACTTGGACTATTTCTGTCTCTCATTTCTTTATATGCAACAAGCCCCCAAGTGGCTCAGCGGTATGTCTGTGGACTTCCAACGCTCAAAACCGGGTTTCGATACCTGTGGTTGGCAGAGTACAGATAGCCCATTGTGTAGCTTTGTGCTTAATTCAAAAAACAACAATATACAACAAAATGTCTATTCAAATGTTTTTTCAATAAAAAAGTAGCCTACATGCACGGTTTCACAGCATTCGTTAAATTTGGGCAAATTGTTACTCTAGTGTATCAGAAGCCTAAAGTAATCCTATCTTTACATTGACGTATATATATCTTTTTTCCTTTTCTTTTCAAATCTTATCTCACATAACTATCTACGTACGTTATAATTGCCCTCTGATAACACAGCAGAAATTCTCTTGTTGGTTGCTATTATCGTGATGTGGGTATATAACAAATGGAAATTTGCCAACTTGTTTATGAACTGTTTAAAAAACATCGACTCGCAAAGAGTTTTTATTTCAAAAGAAAACACTTTTTATAAATCTAATATATGAAACTAAGTTTGTGTCAATTCGTTCGCATTCACGAAATTTCAAATATTTCAGTTTGCGATAAAATATAAGATAAAATAATTATTTATAATTTCTTTTTATACATAAAGCCTGATAAAGCAAAAAAATTACAAAAAGAAAAATGAACAGTTGCAACTAGGTGTAGAACGTATTAATGATTTGTTTTGAATTTCGCGCAAAGCTCCTCGAGGGCTATCTGCGCTAGCCGTCCCTAATTTAGTAGTAAGACTATGTAAGACTAGAAGGAAGGCAGCTAGTCATCCCCACCTACCGCCAACTCTTGGGCTACTCTTTTACCAACGAATAATGGGATTGATCGTAACATTATAACGCCACCACGGCTGAAAGGGTGAGCATGCTTGGTGTGACCGGGAGTCGAACGCCTTAACACGCTTGGCCATGCCAGGCCACTTATTAATGGTATGTTAACACAAAAGAAAACGAAATAAGTCGTACAGTACACCAGTATTTTGATGTGAGCCAATTGCTTTTACATTAAGCATTGCACTTTTTTTCACATTGTCATAAACGTTTTCAGTGTTGAATATTGTTTAAATGTCCGTATTACTCTTCCAAAATGCAACCAAGATGTTTGCTCACTTTCCGAATTTCTCATGTTTTACGAAAGTTTTCAGCTAGAATTTTGTGCAGGTTAACTGTGGTGTTTTTTGATTTTTTTGTTTTGGATTTCACGCAAAGCTACACGAGGATTATCTGTGCTAGTCGTCCCTAATTTAGCAGTGTAAGACTAGAGGGAA
The DNA here is from genome assembly GCF_004210375.1 of Tachypleus tridentatus. Lineage (NCBI taxonomy): Eukaryota > Metazoa > Arthropoda > Merostomata > Xiphosura > Limulidae > Tachypleus > Tachypleus tridentatus. Next base: position 57,390,134 of record NC_134835.1, on the reverse strand, counting down.
GGCGGCTAATCATCACCAACTACCCCTAACTCTTGGGGTACTCTTTTACCAACTGTGTTTTTTGTCGGCCTGTTTGTGAGTAGTTCAATGTATACTTTAACCACATTTTCTGAATATTTTTTACGAGTATGTTTGTTAGGGAATGGAATGGTGAATACCAAACAGGCTGTATCTGTCAGCAGTGCTATCTATTCTAATTTATCCCAGACGAGTTTCCTGTTTATTATGTTACGTAAGTTACGTATTACCATTTCAAATAACCGAAATTTGAATTTAGAAGTTAAATGATTGTTCATATGCATCAAGATTATGATATTTACCAACAAGACTGATACATAAATATATCTTAATATACAAATTATAATACAATTAATAATAACGGTTATAATAAATAATGGTTTATATCCAAGAGTTTCACAAACTTACAAATAATGCTCAGTTTTCTTTTTGGTCTGGAACTGAATCTTTTATTGACTCTTCACAAAGAGCGTATTAATTGTAATTTATATGCACACGTTTTACATACTTACAAACAATATTAACCTGTAACTGAATACTTTGTTGACGGTTTACTGGTATCAAATTACTTTTATGTTCATACACAGAAACACATCACTTGACGAGAATGCTAGCTAGCTCTATTCATCACATTTGTGTTTTTTCACAGCGAAAATATCCAATATCCTTGTAGAAATACTAACGTCCAAAGTTGATTCACAGAAGTTTGTAATGCTCAAATTCTATAAACGTTCCTGGTGAAATATATAAATATATGCAAATCTACGATTAATAAGTGTTTGTCACAATTATAGGGGCCGAGGCTTATAATATACTGACTGTAGCAACCAAACAATATCTTACTGCCTCTCTGCGTGGCTAGCTTTTTATACTCATCAGGCGAGATTCTCGAAATTTCACTTGGCAACAGTATTCGAAGATACACAAGTGCTTTTGTAAAAAAAAAAAAAAAAAAGGTACTGTTGCTTCTTACACTCAAGAATCTTCGATAAATTTATAGAACAGACAGAACTTGCGCAAAACACATTTAACAATATATGTTATGTGCATTGAACTGAAACAAAGGCAGTTACATTTGTTACAACACTCATAATTTATGTCGATCACTGACTGTGCTGGCCGAGTACTTGTCCAGCATGATCCATTGCAAAGTTTGTACATTGTCCCTGATTATTCCGTTTCCTCTCGAGTAGTTGGATTTTGAATACAATTATTTTGTCCCGGCATGGCCAAGTGTGTTAAGGCGTTCGACTCGTAATCCGAGGGTCGCAGGTTTGAATTCCGGTCGCACCAAACATGCTAGCCCTTTCAGCCGTGGGGGCGTTATAATGTGACGGTCAATTCCATTATTCGTTGGTAAAAGAATAGCCCAAGAGTTAGCGGTGGGTGGTGATGACTAGCTGCCTTCCCTCTAGTCTTACACTGCTAAATTAGGGACGACTAGCGCAGATAGCCCTCGAGTAGCTTTGTGCGAAATTCAAAACCAAACAAACAAACAAACATACAATTATTTCTAGGGAAATTACTTGGTGAGTTACATCTGTAATATTTACATGCTCGTTATACGATATTCCAATCACTACAACTGCGAATAAGATTGGGTATGACTGTTTGCACTTTTTTAAGGTTTTATATTGACGTGTGTTTACTGATTTGTCATTCTATGGGTTATTTAAATAAGGAAATAACACACGAAATGTCAAAAGACGGTTGTAAATAGCCCACTAAACAATATATATATATATGTTCTGATCTAAGGTATTAGGCTGACTGCACACTTTATATTTATTTATCATTTTTAGAAAAATTACAGTTAAATTGTTCCATTGAGCATCTTTTAATAGATATATAATATATTAAAGTACATTTTTACATTTTCTGTAATAATGTATTGTACTTGGTCTGTTTCTAATCTGAACTAAAAAAACAAAGCTAGCTCTTATCATTCATATATTTATCTAGTTTTATTTTAAAGTCACTCAAATTTACTGTCTCCACAACTCCGGAAGATAACCCATTCCATATGCCAAACACCCTATTTGAAATATAAAACTGTCATAGTTGAAGACAGCTTCTACTTTGCCTAAAACCCTATTTGTGTACCTTAGTCCTAACATTAAATATGAAAAATTATGAATCAACACTATCAATACCCTCAGTCAGACGCCCTTTAACTCCTTTGTTTTTAAAAGAGGAAACAATTTCAGAGATCTTAACTTTTCATCGTCTCATAATTCCTCCACCCAAGCTACCATTCTAATAGCCCTCCTTCGAACACTTTTCAGAAGGGAATTTAATGCCCTTTCTAGGGTGAGGAACCCAAGACTAGACGCAATGCTCAAAATGTAGCATAACCAGTGACATATGTAATTTAATTATAACCTCTTTAGACTTGTATTAAATATTTCTGTGGATACAGACTAAAATCTTATTTGAGCTTCCAATAGCAATAACTCATTGCTTGGATTGCTTAATAGACTAATCCACCATTACACTAAGATTGTTTTTTTCATTACACTGTTGAGATTATTTCCATCTAAATTATACTTATAATTCAAATAATGATAACCAATGTGCATTTATCATAATTTAAACCCAGCTACCATTTATTTTTCCAACTCACTAGATGATCTAAATTCTTCTGTAAAGCAGCAGAATCCTCTTCAGAGCCGGAGCCACCAAATAAATTGATATCAGCAAACTTACGTAATTTATTGATCATTCCTTTATATATGCCAGTAATGTAAATAAAAATATAGAAATGGTCCTCAGACTGAACCCTGAAGTACTCCATTTGTGGCATTAAATCAATTTGGCTGAACTTCATTTATAACAACCCTCTGCTTTCTTCCATCAAAACATTCGTTTATCCAATTAATCAATTTATCCCTCACACGTATAGAGATAAGTTTCTTTACATGCCTTTTATGCGGCACTTTATCAAATGCTTTCTGAAAATCCAGATGCAACAAATCTACACCTTTAACCACATCTATATGTGCAGTAAAATTTTCAAAGCATGTCAAAAGATTTGTAAGGCAAGATTTTTCCCTTAATGAAACAATGTTGACTATCTGATGCAATTATAAACTTTGCTGAATGACATTTATCGGACTTTCCAAAACTTTTCCCGTAACTGACGTAAGATTACTGAGCTTATAATTACTAGGACATCTGCTATTACTTTCCTTGAAGATAGGAGTGACATTAGCCAATTTCCAATTTGTTGGTGCTTGTCCATTCCAAAAAGACTTCCAAAACGTTGTGGCAAGTGACTCACACATCTAATCCTTGACCTCTTTTAAAACCCATGGGAAAATATTATCCGTACCAGGATCATTAACATTTTTTTAACTTCCCAATTTTATTTTAACAAGCTCAAAATTTATGCAATTGTCTTGTTCAAGGAATACCTTTAGCCTCCATTACTAAAAACCAAAATTTATTTACTATTTCATAATCATCAGATATAAATAATTCTTTATCATTTCTTAAGGGTCCTATCCCAATCCTAACATTCCTTTAACTCCTAATGCACTTTAAAAATCTTTACTGTTAGCTTTTATGTTTCAGTCATTTTATTTCATACATCCTTTTTGATGTCCTAATTTCCTGTTTGACCAACTTTCTTGTTCTTTTATAATCTTCCAAATCTTCTATAATATCAGTCAATTTTTGCTTTCCAGTTGCTGAGAAATAATCCTACGCTTTTTAAAAATCTGTATATTTTCTTAACCAGTGGCTTTGAATAACAATGACAATTTTCTGGCACTATGACACATAATACTATTTTGTAATTTATCTATAAAGTGAAGTAATTAAAGAATTATAATACTGGTAATATTCTTTTGTGGATTTGAAAACCAATTAAGTTTACGTGTACTTGAAGTTTGAAAGATGTAAAAAGGAACATGAAATGTTCTTTTCAATGTGACTAACAAGTAAAGGTCATCGATTGGCTAAGTGACAGCTCTACATTGTATGTGTGACCACTTGACACCATCTAAACAATTTTGTCTTGACGTTACTGTCGGAACTGATTGTTATTGACCTTTGTAATTCTTAAACTTCTGTTTGCAGATTTCATGCATGCGATTTGTCATTAATATCTTAATCTTAGACAGTCTGAAATTTCTTTTATTTTAGGTAATAGCCTTGATAATTTGGTTGTGTGTTGGTGATGTCAGTATCTTCAAGGAGGAAAATTATATTTGATCACGTATTGTCACAAATAACTGTCTATATGGTAGACATCAGATACGGGTTCGTTAGTTTTGTGAACACAGAAATGACATGTAGAAATTTGTACGTATGTTTCATGATATATTATGGTATTTTAAATATTAGTAATCTGTAACTTTTTTCATTTATCATATTTAGCTATATAGGGGTGATTATTGGCTAGGTATGATTTATGAAACAGTGTCATACAGAACATTGTCTATGAACAGTTTATAAACGTATTCCATACTTTCACAAATCTTTAGTACGATTTAAGCTGCAAACGTGTATTGTGTGTGTGGTAAAACATATATAATTGTGATCATGTTATGTTAAATAATGTTTCTGACATTTTGTTATATCACTGAAAATATCTACTCACGTAGTTAGTAATTAGAAGATGAAGTTTTAATTAAGATATTGTCTTTTTAGGACTAGTTAATGATAAGTAAGTATAATGTCCTTTTCTTGGACTCTACCTTTGAAAAACATGAGATAAAGTAAAATGTGTAAATTATTTTGTCAGAAATTAGTAAAAGTATTACTGCATAATAGACGTTTTGCTAACGACATAAACTGTGATATAAAGTACAGATTTTAATAATTATATGATACTGGACTTCCTCTGCATAACATGTTAAATATGTATAATTGCTTTTCGATTTATTAAATATCTGAGGCACAGTAATTTCATGAATCGTCTAAAAGTGGCAATAAATTTACAGATTTTCTACAAGAAAAAGATTAGTTGTGATACTTGGTAGAAGAGATGAGTCAAGTGCAAAAGTCAGTTTAATAAAGCCAGGTGTTAAAGACTAGAATTTTAACAACATGAAATCTGAGTGATTTGAAAATCTTTATTGAACCAACAGTTAAAATACTAACTAGAGAAAAGTAAAAACAAACGCTTTAGCAATTAGATTTGTATAAATAATACAACAATCAGTAACTATAAACTATGAAGACATTTTACCTGTATCAAGTATAATTTTGTGTTATAGACTTTTGTCCTATATTACCATTGGAAGTAATATCTTTCAGTTGAGTTTACATTTCCTAAAACTGTGATAAGTATCACGTATATCTATATAAAATAGTCATATAATTCTAACTCATAAAGTGTTTCTTTATCAAGACTCACATGACTCACGATATTTTTGAATTTACTTCTTGTTCATGTCAACATAAACTTTCAGTTTTCTAACACTTTTGCCTGAGTAGAATTTATTCCGATAACAACACCTAAATTGGTTTTTTGTTAATTCTCTTGGATAGGTTTTAGAGGGGAGGTTTTACGTAATTTCTGTCATTTCCTGAAGATGAATTTGCAAAAAACTATAAACTTGAAAGCCAGATGATGAAATTGCTTGACTTTTATCATGTGTGCAAGTAAAAGAATGAACTATTAAGAAATATTAATATTTGGCTAATATTTTCTGAGACTTATCTCCATGTTTTCATGGATAACTAGCGTTAGGTAACTTTTCTTTCCATAATGTGAGTGGCTTTCAGGCATGAATACATAAAAGATCCTTGAAAAATGTGAAGCTGGTAAAAAGTGCGTTCTTTCAATGAGAAAAAAAAAGTGTATCTTAAATGAAAGTTTTTAATATGAATTGAGTTTAAAAAGTATACAACGATTTGATGAGTTGATATTAAAGATATAACTACAGCTTACTGAAACGCGAAACCTTTAGCATAAGATAGCCTTTTGATAAAACACAACTTTGCCATTTTAAATACCAATGCATCTTTGTCTGACTCAACTTATTTTTACATTAGTACGTTTAGTAGTTACATTCTATGGCTGTTTGGAAATAAAGTTGTTCCTAGTTTGGTTTGAATTTCACGCATAGCAACTCAAGGATTATTTGCACCAGCCATCCTCATTTAACACTGATAGACTACAGGAAAGGTGGCTGTTTGGTAATAGAGTTGTACTTGATTTGGTTTGAAGTTCACGCACAGCAACTCAAGGGTTATTTGCACCAGCTTTCCTTATTTAATACTGATAGACTACTGGAAAGGTAGCTAGTCAAAAACACTCACCGTCAACTCTTGGGCTACTATTTTACCAACGAACAATGGGATTGACCATTACATTATAACATTCCCACGGCTGAAAAAGTGAGCATATACGGTAACGGAGATTTGAATCTGCAGATTATGTGTTAAGCGCCCTGGTGTTTACCCAGGCCATGTCTGATTGTGCTTCATTTATACTTACCAATAAATTTGATAAGTTATATAATTTTTTTCTTTGCTTTAGTAAAATTAATTAGACTACTGAGATTTTTTAACTCTTTATTCACTTAAACAAATATCCTGAGAATGGAATGAGACCATTTCAACACTTCCAGGAAATATGTTTTTCTTCATTTTTGTGGTTCTAGTGTTTATTATCATACTGTGTTTGTCGTGATGGAATGTATAGGTTTGTGAAGTGTGTATCAAATATTTTAAGCACTTTTCTGGACTAAAAGGTAACAGAATGGGAAAATTGACCGTAGAAGATATGGTTCTGGGACAGAGAAAGCACATAATTCTAAGAACTAATGAGTGAAGGCAAAGAAGAATGTGTTATAGTGTGTCGACCGCATTATACATGCTATGCCTAGTAACAACGCGGCGTTTCGCTTGATACCAAGGGTTATTAGGCCACTAGGATCCCACAGAGATATCTATGGTCTAGGCGCTGCACATACAGTATTGCCCCTAATTATTGTCCCGCGGTATGTTTATAAAACTTACTTTGTGTGACAACATTTGTAAGCCAATATATAATCCATTTTTATTGCCGTAATTTTGGTTTGTTAAAAATAGAGAAGAAAAACAACTCACACAAACATTTATTAGCATTGAAATTAACAAATCACACGTAAGAAATAGAATCTTGAAATATACAAATACTATAATTAGCGCCCTCTCGTTGCAGTTTGCAATGCCCTCGGGTGTGTTGATTAGAGGCAATACGGTTGCACCAACTTCACGAATAATATGTTATGATGTGAGCTCGACTAAATTTGTGACTTATCTTATTGTACAAGAGCATAAAATAACCCTATTCATGAGGCTAAAATGACAGTTTTAATTTTTTTGTGAGATACTATTCTTGATCAGAAAAGAGAAGAGTCTCATGATTTATCAATATAATTCATAAGAATATATTTAGTTTTATTCATGTACAGAAAGAAAAATAAAGCAGAAATACATATAGAAAATTTATATACTATAAAACTTTAATTGACACAGATACTTCTAAAGCTTCATACGCAAAATTCTTTAGGCTGAACAAAAATGATGACTATTGGATCCTACCCTATCATAACATATTGTATAACTAGTTGGAGTACTCCTATCCTGGATAGTAGTTATGTAAATTTATCATTAATAAAAGGTTATCTTAGGATACAAAAAATTGCTTCCTTTATATGTAATTGTAAAAAAACAACAACAAAAACACACACATACACACAAACACTAAAAAACACCTGCAAAATACAAAATGTAAACATCATAGTTGCATGTTTCTCTCCATAGACCTAATGAGCCTCCATACTAATTTTGGTGAAGATCCGTTTAGAGGGGGCGTTTAGGTAGCGGTTAAAAACGGAAAAATGTCCATGAAAACTACAAATCGCAAAATGCAAAACTTAAAAAATATATGTATCTTCGTATGGACATAGTGAACTTCCATACTAATTTTTATGAAGATACATCCAGACCCTACGAAGCAGTTACATGGAAATACCACAGCTTACTATTATATTTATTAGGTTGAGGAATAATTCGTGAGCGTTTTTAAATAATTTCATTCAAGCATTACATGCAAGACTATACAATACTTCAATGCATGAACACATTACACCCAAAACATTTATTATGATACTTTATTTCATGTAATACCTAGGTATATAGTATGCATTGTTTTAAACGAAATTGCAAGAAATTAAATGCGAAAAGCAGATGGTGTCGAAAATGCTCAATTTTGTCCACTTGACAGTCTGTTTAATGAGCTGAAAATGAAAGCAAAAATTAAAGACATATGAAAATCAAACACACCATCTATTAGAGAAAAAAATTATCTACCAAATGACGTGAAATATTTTGCGAAAGCGTTTCATTTATGAATATATTTTTTTAACTTGAAAAAACGCTCACGAATTATTCCTCAACCTAATATATAGATAAGACTTAATCTCATTAGTTCACCAAAACATCAAATACATTCTTCACAAACGAACACAGTTTATAACGAAAAAAAGAACCGAGAATTATAATGGTAAAAATGCCTTTAATTAGAAATCAAGTGATTGTCTTCCCGTTTAATAAATCCAACATATCTATTGTCTATCATTACAGTATATACTTTTCAAGAGCAATGCAAAATCACAGACTTGACAATCATACTGAAACATTTATTAACAAAACTTTAAGGTACACTAATATACTACAAACATCTTAGCTTACCAAATACTGAATTAGCTTTCATACATTTTTGTATATTTAGTTCATATTTACTTCAGGTACAGTTTATATTTTTTGTTTGTGTAGCACTGAATACAAACCGTCAACTACAAGCCAGAGTTCAGACTAAAGATCAAATTATAGATAATAACATATATTACTTGGTCTTTTGTGATAAATTACATCCCAATAATAATATTGATATACAGCTCTATGGAATAAATACCTATGTTACATATTTTTTTTCTAGCATGTGATTAGTCAAATAAAATAATTCACTGTAAATGAAACATAAGAAATATTCCCCAAAGTGATTCGAGGTAATATGATGATAAAACGTTTCTTCATCTAGAAATTCTACAAAACATATCACATACTTGAAATCCATAACTACTTTAACTGTTGTGCTGAGCATTACATTTTTTGACTATCACATTATCCCTACTCTATTACTTAAAACTGACGTGTCTCACCGTAGCCTATTATACTATCATCAATATATGTAAGTAAAACCACACACAGAAACATTTATTAACAAAATTTCAATTATAAAAACAGACTTGTCTCTACGATTTATTACAAAACAAAATGCGCATAGCTCTCTGGAAGCAGACAACGTCCGACACCACTTGTAATGGTAACACAACTTCCGCCTGTTAACTCATCGATAGCTATTTAGGTTATAAAACTGACGATCAAATCCCACTAAAATAGACTAAATAATCTGATGGTTAATCATTCAGCTTATTATCATAGATAACCTTAGAACAGCTACTTAATCTCAGCTTTAGTGTTTATTTTTACATGAAGTCCGTTAGTTTATATGTAAAGAAAACTAGTTGCGTAGTATTTTTGTATTTATTATTTAAGAAAGGCATACCAAAACTGAACTTGGGATCTCTAAAATTATTTATATAAATGCAGAGTTTGATGGTAATACAGAGCGGTACATGACTGTTTAGAGTATATATTCAGTATATACATGTTAACAAATCAAGTTCATCGTTTTAAACTAACATTCAAGATTATTACTAAAACAATCTACAAATACACAAATCGTACTGTTTATCAATACATACAGCACAATGAGCACATTCTAGGTTAAATCCTCTTCTTCATTGAACAACCCTGCTGTTGAGATGCATGCTACAATCATAAACCCCTGAAAATCACATATCTCAGTTTTAGTACAACTTAGAGCATGTTATATTTGGTGGGGGAAAAGATTAACGCTTTGGAAGAATCAATAGCAATACTGAGTTTGAAATTTAGCCGTGTTTTCCTTTTTTTATGATATTTTGATGAACTAACTTGGGTTCAGGTTATATTTATATTACTTAACTACACTTGTAGAATTAAATACAATCTACTAATTCTAAAAATAATACACGATGAATGATCTTTTTCACAATGTTTAATTTACGAAAGCGTAAATATCATTTCTGAAACTGCACATAGTTTAGTTTGCCCTTTACTAACACAACGTCTAGACCATTTCTGCAATTGTGCACACTTTAGATTTCCCTCTTCTAATAAGTAAGTCTTCGTATTTACAACACTAAAATCAGGGGCTCGAGTCCCCTCGGAGGACACAGCAGATAAACAGTTGTGGCTTTGCTATAACGACCACACATTTCTTACTAACAAAACGTTAAGATCATATTTAAAACAATACATAGTTTAGTTTGCCCTTTTCTATCAAAATTGTTAAATTATTTAAAACTGCTGGTACTCTGGCGGGTTATGTAGAAATTTATAAAAAATACTTGTTAAATTTACTTACAAAATTAAAATATGAGCTTTAAAGGAACGTAGAATATTAAGCTCCATTCTAAACAAATAAATAAATTTAACCACAAATGTAACTTTCACTGTTTCTAAAAAGAGATCATTATTTAAGATACAAAGGAAAACTTAAAATTTACAATATGAATAAATTACAGTAAATGTATAGAAATGAACGCGAAGCAAATAAGAGAGCTTATTTCTATTTCCAAAGATTTTCATTGAGATTGTGTGTTTTTGTTTGCTCATTTACAATTAAGCACAAAGCTACACAATGGACTATCTGTGCTCTGACCTCCACGGGTATCGAAGCCCGGTTTCTAGCCGTGTGAGTCCGCATATATACCGCTGTGTCACTGGGGGGACAGATCCTGTGTTTCTTTGTTGTTAAGCACAAAATTACACAATGAATATCTTTTCTCTTCCCAATGCGGGTATCGAAAATCCGATTTTTAGCGTCATAAGCCCACAGACATACAGCCGCTTGTCCCGCCAGGGCTCCTTAGAGATGACATTTAAAATATTTCATTATACACTACTACAGATTACGTTTTTAATATAGTCGTTTATATTGTTGCCTGGATAAAGGGAGATCAACCTAACGAGGGCGACCACGTCTGGCATTTTCTCAAAGACTTTAGAACAATTTTAGCCAAATACAAAGAGCGAGTGAGACTGGTATTAAAGAGTATATCTGTTAGCAACAGAGTAAACAATACATAATTTAGTCAGTTTGTATGTTGCTGTAAGAGTCTCGGGCCCAGTTTTTCTTAACTGTTGGGGGTGGATGGGATATATAATGGAGTCAAATCTAAAATAAGATTAATGGGCTGCATTAACCTGGGGACGACATTTCAGAGGGCCCAGTCCTTCCTCCTTCTTCAGCTGTCAGCCAGTTGAGTGCTGTCAATTTTGAGTTTGTGTTTAAGAGCACGTAATACAAGAAATACAAAATTGTCAAATAATGGAATTTTTGTTTAGATGTTTATTTGGGAAGCTAGACCTATTGTTAGTTACGTAAAACTATGGACTTGTACGACTTTAATTTACAAGAAAGGAAATGCTTTCGCTACCTTTAAGTCCTTTATCTGGAGTTAAATTTATACTTTTATTTTTAGAAAAGAACCCACCTAACAACAGAAACCTTTACAACAGTGCATGTGATATGTTAGTGTATAATTTGTAACATAATATAGTTGTTTCATTATAGAAAATATAATATTCTCTTAAAGTTCATTAAGAATGCAGTTTTATAATTTCGATATAAATTATCTATTTAAGGTATTGTCCTACAGTAAAAATACTATGCGTTAAATACTTCTTTGATTTGTAATAAATATATAGAGGTGGAAAACTTTCCAAATTAAATTTAATCCGACTTCAACACAAATTTTGTATCACGTTTTGAATTTGACAAATAAATGATAAAAACATGTTATGCTGATTTCTTTTCTATTTTGCATAACGGATATGCAGAAGTTAAAATGTGTGTAAAGAATGCCGATAACTAAACTGTAATCGCTGAAGATAATGCTAAAATTATTAGTTAAATAAACAGATTCCAGAATTACATTTCAATAATACGTCTTTCGACCAATGTGTTTAGACTAGCAATGTTTGTCGCAGCTGCTGGCTCATATTAAAAGTCTTTGGCAAGACGCCAGGTGGCGGCCATCTGCCCCTTATTCTTACGAGCGTCTACGGCAGACAGAATGTAAGTCAGGGCCAGTAGTGTTTAGTAGTAATTTTTCACAGCAAACTCAAGGATGAAGTGAGGCCCTATGCAAGGCAATCGAAAAAAGAATTACACTTCGTGGTACAAGAAAACATCCAAAAACTGAACCATAACGCTATGGAAAAAGAAACCGTAAAATTTAGAATAGTGTACTTACACACAACTTCTCTATTTCAAACCTCAAAAAAAGGAATTATACATTGCTTATGATACTGATTTATTTTCTTACATATCCTTGTGTTATTAAGGCTTATCGACAGTTTCTTTTAATTATGTTTGTTATGGACAGCAATGCTCTTACAAACTTTCATTGTATTATTGGTGATTTGGCAAGGCCAGGTGGCTGAGGCGCTCGACTCGTAATCTGAGGGTTGCGAGTTCGAATCTCCCTCGCACCAAACATGTTCGCCTTTCAGATGTGGGATGTTATAATGTGACAGTCAATCCCACTATTCGTTGGTAAAAGCGTAATTCAAGTGTGGGCGGTAAGTGGTGATAACTAGCTGTCTCTTGTCTCATATTGCTAAATTAGGGGCGGCTAGCGCAGATAGTCCTCGTGTAGCTTTAAGCAAAATAAAAAACAAACAAACAAAAAATTTATATTAAAATGGTTAAAAGTAAACTTCAATAAGACTGACGGATTACTACTTTATTAACTAAGGACAACCACTCTATGTGTGTTTTGACACAGTATAAAGAGATAACGAAAGTGTAATACAAAGGAATGAAAAATATTTTCTTATTTTATCATTATAAATGTAGACATACTACTCTCTGGCGGAAACTGATAAAACTATTTGAAAACGAAATAACTGATTTCACAGTTTGTGTGTTCATATATATCATATCTTGTGAAGATGGAAGCTATAAGGGATGGTAATTTTTTTTTGTATATACCAGTTGTGGCTGATGTTCATAGCACAGTTGTTGTTGGGAAACGACTGAGAATTGCAGTTCGAAGTTTCTTATGTGTAAATTAAGCTTAGGAACAAGCAAGTAAAATTTTATGAGCTATCATTGATAAAAGACACGAACGGTTCTATGACTTACCTACCTCCCCCCCCCCCACTGCGGACTTACAATGCTATGTGCTTAGCTTCAAACACCAACGACCCATCGAAGAACCAAACTTCGAATCAAAACTCATCAGTAGCTTGGTTAATTTTTCAAGCGCAAGTTGCTGACTTACCATCTTTTGAAGGTTAATATCTTCGTAACTACAATTAAAAGAAATAATAATATTTTAGTTACTTTAAATTCGCCTCGCATAATTCTCATATTGACAGATCTTCACAAATCTAGTATTTACATTTAAAATGAGCCTAATCGTTTTGTGTGAGCCTGACAGAGGAAGATTTTCATTTACAATGAAGGTGTTATAAATTTGATATAAGATTACCATGAAAACGCATGGATGTGACACAAAAAAGGATACTCAAACATGTGTTCTGACTTTTACAGCAGTTTGTGTATGTTTAACATTAATTAAAATGGAAACATTCTTCAACATTGCTTTAACAAATAGTAATGTTCACATGAATTCTTCTATACACGTTTCTTTTGTTGTAGAAGTCACTTTTACATGTTAGTAGCAAGGTAGTTACGAGATATTTTTTGTACTCTACCATATTGGATGGTGACATAGATCAAACTCAAAGATGGAAGGTGCTGTTTGGGACAAATTCCGACATAGATGGTGTCAACCTTATTTCTAACCAGTTTTGGAGTGTTTTGAACAGATATGACTTCATTTGTAAACCAACCAAAGATAGCACACCACCTATGATTTTAATTTTAAAATACACAGTCACATTAAAACATCATTCTTCGGAATGGTCACCCAATTTTTGTGTGTTCCATGTTGGTTTAGAGTGGAAGTAGTTTGGTTGATCATCAAATTACGGACAAAAATCAACTAAAGACACACAACGATTACAAGGACCCCAGACATATCCAGGTCTTTCTTGCATTCGCAATTTCCTACTTGTTTCTAAATCACTCAGCAGTAAATAATGTATTCTTATTAAAAATTATTAGTAAATAAGTACATGATATCGTTTATTAATTTTTTTTTTTTTTCAGGATTCAGTTGAGCAGCATTCATTGATTAATATTTATTATTATTACTTTGGTTTTATGATTCAACTGTGAATATAATAATGCCCACTATTGTGATGTAATTAAGACTTTAAAATTGTTAAAAGTTAGCAAATGTATATTGTAAAAATAATAGGTTTAAGCATTTCTGAGATATTTCCCAAAGTACTAGCTTGTAAATTTCTGTACTTGGTTCTGTTTTGATATTGCTTCTCAGAGACAGTAAAAGTATGACAAACTAAAAGCACCAAGGTATCTCTTTTTAATGGGTCTATTTCCATTCGAGGTGTCATCTTTCACGACGTAAAGTAATTTTTGATCAATAGATATAAAGAAGAATTACTAAAATTTTAGGAAAATATTGCTCATAACATGGGAAGAAATTCGAGGTTATATGTTTGAGTCAAAGCTTCATCCTCTTCCCTCGCTTCATCACACATTCCTTCCTTTACTTATTTTTAATACAGCCATGATAACAATAAACTAGGACAACAAGATCCAACATTACACACTCTTATCTACCTTTAAATTATCGATTTCTTGTTTGGTGCACTCATGTTTTTTTTAGTCATACAACATTTTATCTTCTATTTCGAGTTGACAGTTTTTCGTTGTGACAAATTTTCTTTTCTAAATGATTAAACTAACACTATCTATCCTACGGTGAATTAGTGGTAAGTTTATGTAGCTACAGTATTAAAATCCGGGGTCCGATAGCTCATTGTGTAGCTTTGCCCAAGAACAACTATAACGTTCTTTTTTTGCAATTAACTTCTCGGTGTTCTATTTTGACTTTTGTAGCTGCTTAAATTATCATTTGATAAATACAAGTCATTTGCATTATTATTTTCAACTGCAATTTTAACAACTTAGCTCTTAACTCTTTTAGCAATACGCCAAAATTTTAGTTGTTTCTTTCAATGTTGCCCCCCAGTCGCTTAGCGGTATGTCTGCGGACTTACAATGCTAAAATCCGGGTTTCGATACCCGTGGTGGGCAGAACACAGATAGCCCATTGTGTGGCTTTGTGCTTAATTCAAATCAACAAATCAACAACTTTCACTGTAATAGTTTCTTCCTTTTTCACGCAGCCAATCACCTACTCATTTCACCTCTTCCATTTGTAATTTCTTCTGTTTCTAACCTTTAATATTCTGCTTCTCATCAACATTTTCTTCCTGTAACCTACAGTTGTGAAATAAATCATTCATTTTTTATAATTTAACACATTTATAAGTGAAATGACTTATTCGTTATATTTTAAGCACATGTTTGTTAAGAGGTGTTTTCTGCTTTCTATTTTCAGAGTTTGAGAACTATGCCACGTCTTTAGTAAATCTCGTTTCTACATTCCTACTTTGCTTATCAATTTCCCTTTTCATCAACTACCTCAGATATGTTTATTTTACTTTCTTATTTCTTTTCAAAGGTTTGAAAATAGTTCTGACCATTCTGTTCATATTCTCTTAAATTAGTTTTTGTTTAATAAACCTTACGTTTATCGATGACACATAAGTAATTTCCTCTTAACTATGTTGTTTTCTAGCAGTGGCCTATCCAGTTACATCAATATCTTTTTTTTCTCAGAACAGCTGGTATGGGTATTAACACTTTTATTTATAAGGAGAGAACAACGTTTCGACCTTTCGGGTCGTCAAGAATATCTTTTTTCATTCTCTGAGTACCAAGAAATGCATGTGCTTTCAGTTTGTAATTCTGCAAAGACGAGATCTTTAGCTAACACTTGATATTTGTACGGTAAGATAATCTTATTACATCTTTATGTTGAATGTCCAGCCCTATGTACGAAAACTATTCTCTGACATTTCTCTCTAGATTCAGCGACGCAGCCTGGATTTTCTTAATGTACGCTGTGCTTTGTTTTGTTTTGAATTTCGCGCAAAGCTACACGAGGGTTATTTGCACTAGCTGTAACCTAATTTAGCAGTGTGAGACTAAAGGGAAGGCAGCTAGTGATTATCACCCATCGCCAACTCTTGGACTACTCTTTTACCAACGAATAGTGGTAGTGACCGTGAAATTATAACGCCCCCACGGCTGAAAGGACGAACAAGTTTGTTGTTGAACCTGCGACCCTTGGATTACGAGTCGAACGCCTTAACCACCTGGCCATGCTGGGCTATACGCTGTGTTTCTCCATCATAATTCTGCTTTCCAACTCTTGAAACTTATACGCTGTGTTCCTCCATCATGATTGTTTCTCAACTCTTGAAACTTATCAGTTAAAGTTGAATTAATGAGGTACTTCCTCGCAGGTGTCTCAAGAGAGTTAAAATAAAAATGAACCACGCTGTGATGGAATAAATTAATTATAAGAACACCTGTGTGAAAATCTTTTAAAATTTTCAAATATAGAAATGCTGGAATGAAGAAAAGAACTACACTTTCATTTCTAATTTCAAATATACTCTTGAAACTGATTTTCTATGAAGAAATTTTGCATATTTTTTTCAGTTTTGCCAAATAATTCCGCATACCTAATCACTGATTATTTTCCTTACCCGATTTCTGTGTGACTTTTGAATACTTGTTATTTCCGTCCAAAGACGAACTTGGGTTTTCTTACAATTCTATCTTCTTTCTGCACAAGAAACAAAACACCTGCTCTGGTTCCTTTTCATAATCTTGTATCCCTCTGTTAAATCTATTGTGCACTGTGTGCAAGTTACACATATCAGTGTTCACATGACCTTGGAGACTGGTGTTACCTTTTAAAGGTAGTTTACAATTCTTTCCAAAATGTCTAAATTTGTATGTTTACGCCGAAACGAAAGTAGTTCCTTCACTGGAGTAAAATTATATTTTTGAGAGTCGCAAAGCGTCTTTGATAACGCCTCACCATTTACAAGTTCAAATCATAAAATAATCTTTATAAAATAAAAATGAACATTGTTCTTTAACGTATTTGTGTGTGTATGGTGAATAATACATTGTTAGTAATTCCATTTGCTTTTTCGTAGGTTGTCTTATTATATTGCAGTCGAAATGAAATCGCTAGACGCTGTTAAATGTGAAATTAGTGTCTGCGTGAAGATTGGTCCAATCCATCAGATATTTTAGTTTACTTGTATTAAAATAGTCTCTACTGGACAACTTAAGTCGATGGATCTGAAACTTATATTTGACGCAGCACGTTCACCTGTCCATTTTACTTCTGTCTTCAATGTATCCTCTTAAGAAATGCTAAAACTCAACAAAGAATCCTCTCGTGAATATGAACTTAGGCAGAGGTTTTGAGAGCAAACCTTTCGATAACTGTGTTTTTCTTATAGCAAAGCCACATCGGACTATCTGCTCAGCCCACCGAGGGGAATTAAACCTCTGATTTTAGCGTTGTAAATCCGGAGACATACCGCTGTACTAGTGAGGGGCCTTTCGATAACTTTTATAACTTGCATTTCAACATACTGTAAAACATGGAATAATTTACTATTGTTACAATTTACTTTTGCTTTACATAAAGTGTGTAGAACATGGAGAACATTGTCGCCTAGTTTGCACTAGTTTACACCCTTTACCTGCAATAGTTGTATATGATTTGAAATACAATAATTTGGGGTTAAGAGCTCAAATAATCCTAAGCAGAGAAAACAAAAACGGAGTAACCTAATGTTCATTGTGTCTTTAATTGCTTTTGTTTCGTTTAGAATAAAACGTCTTAATCCTGCTATTACGTTAAACAGGTTAAGCTATGGCTTACTCGCTTTTTTGTAGCAAACCTCATAGGCCTATTTGTCTTATTTTGTTTTCTGAATTTCGCGTAAAGCTATACGAGGGCTATATACGCTAGTCCTCTCGAATTTAGCAATGTAAGACTAAAGAGAAGACAACTAATCATCGCTCCCCCCCAACTCTTGGGCTACTCTTTTATCAATGAAAAGTGGGATTGACTATCACTTTATAACATATCCAAAGCTTAAAGGGCGAACATGTTTGATGTAATAGGAATTCAAACCCGCGGCCCTCAAATTATGAGTCGAGCGCCGTTACTACCTGGCTATGCCGGGCCTTAGGCTATTTACTGAGGCCACTGCGAAGAATTGAATCCCGGATTTTAACGTTATAAGTAGGTAAATATACCACTGTCTGACATAGTGACATCTAGGCTAAGGAGAGATGTCACCTTCCTGAAATAGGACTAAATGTAAGACAATAAACAAAAATAGAAAATATGTTTTATCGTCATGTGTAAGTTGCTACAACAAAATGTATGATTTTTTTTTTATAATTTTTGCTTAAAAACGACCCAGAAATACTGAAACATACACGAATTAACACTAAATATGGGACACATGACACCTAAACTTTACCTACTTTCATTCCATGCATTACTAAAATAGCATGGCCAAGCGCGTAAGGCGTGCGACTCGTGATCCGAGGGTCGCGGGTTCGCGCCCGCGTCGCGCTAAACATGCTCGCCCTCCCAGCCGTGGGGGTGTATAATGTGACGGTCAATCCCACTATTCGTTGGTAAAAGAGTAGCCCAAGAGTTGGCGGTGGGTGGTGATGACTAGCTGCCTTCCCTCTAGTCTTACACTACTAAATTAGGGACGGCTAGCACAGATAGCCCTTGAGTAGCTTTGTGCGAAATTCCCAAACAAACAAACAAACTAACAAAATTACTAAAATATAGCCTTCTGTGTAGTTACGTGCTTAACAACATACATGACATGACAAAGAAAGCATAATTTCCCCGAGGTTTCCGTCAAATGACTAAACAACTAAATATAAGACACTTTTATACATATGAAGTATATAAGTTATTCACTTTTATTACAACTACGATAACATTACAAAGCACTAATGAAATAACGTTTTTCTTCATTACCCATATTATTCCGGTTATTCACATGTCACACTTTTTTCCAAGTTCTATAGACGTGGATTAAATTTCGTTTTTGGCCGATAAGTAAGTTATTTATTGCGTTTCGAGTAGGAATAAGGTCAACCTTTCTTAATGTCTCTAATTTGATGTCGCCAGTGTTCTAAGGCACATTTTTCTGAGTACGTACCTTAAACAAACATACAATAACTTTTAACTGATAGACAACAGACAGAGCTCTCCAGGTATATATAATATGTTAAGATTGTACAAATTTTTTTTCGTAAACCAAAGAAATAAACAATGGTGGGGTTTTAAAAGTAGCATGGCGCCAGCAGAAAAATTTATTTTCAAAGCAATAACACAAACACAAATAACATAAACCAGAGTCAACCTTTATTGTGATTAATTAGTAAACAATTATGTCTTGAAAATTTGTTTTTAGTTTTTCCCATATGAAAATATCCAAAATAACATGTTGCCGTAATCATATGTTTTCCTTTACTGTTGTTTATTTTCAAACAACAATTGCAAATTCTCGAGTAAATAAAAAAAAAAGTCCAAAATCAACCGGAGAGTAAATGATTTGATTTGATCATACCCCAAACAGAAGGTATCAAGAGATATTTTGGAACTTAAGCACGTATTCTCCTTTACGCGTATATCTAGTGTAGATGCTCAAATTATGTCATTTTGTTATATTGTTATACACAACAGCCAATACATTCGATGTTATCAATAACTGATAAGGTAATAGTAAATTGTATTTTTCAATAAAGTGTGTGCCCTTTCAAATGTAACTAGCATTGAAATTCATGCTTGAATGACTGATAAATTTCGAAGCTAAATCTGTGAGTGATAACTGGGACTCTGTTTATAAAAACAGACAATTGGGGACATGGTGACATACATGTAAAGGGGTTCACAGAATGGGTAAAGATCACCATTTTAATCCAACTTCTTAGTACAATGACACATCAAAATAAAAGCTTACGTTTATGATCTGCGGAAGTAGTCTAATATAAAATAACTATTCTTATTAATCTGGTATAGCTGGATTTATAGTATCAATGTAAAGGAGACCAACTTAATTTCTACATCTGTCTTTGTTAATATACAGAGTTGATATGAATTTGGGTAATGGGTTTCATATTTGTATTTTTAGAATGAATGGTAAACAAAGTCGACAGCTGAAATATTATCACAAGAAAGAGCAGTAGAGAGAAAGCTTTCTTACAAGTTGTTTGCTTTTTGCTTTATTATTCTAGGTACAGTATAACCTGGTAAAGGAGAAAACATATGAAAAACAGTTGTTATCTTCATCAAGGTGGAAAGATATGACATAGAGTAGCCAGAGTTCTAGATTTTTGGCACACGTTTTTCAGTAATTATATTTTCATGAGTTGTATAAATCATATTTATATGAGAAGAATTTTCTCAACATTGTTTTCGTTGAAAGTTGGACACTTAAGAAAGCTTGACCCTTAATATTCGTTCATTACGCCTGTCCGTGTAGTTATCCAAATTTGCCTCAAACTACTACCTAACTTAACGTTCGTTCATTCTTTTTATTGAGATTGTCAGTCTACTTGTATTACACAATAAATATCACGAGACAAAAGTTTCCTTTACTGTATCTGATATTCATTTTGACATACGATAAACTGTCACAAGCTAATTAATTGTTATTTCTTTACTGGTATGCCAGTCCCTTTACTCTGATCATGAATCCGCTTGTGATATAAAATAAGATTGACATCCATCTTTGAAACAAAATTTGCTTTCTTTATCTTTGTTAGCGTGTTACTTCTGTTATCCACTACTTATAAGTGAAAAATTTCATGTCAATTGAGGTTGTCAGTCTCTTAAGGGCCCAGCATGGACAAGCGTGTTAAGACGTGCGACTCGTAATCGGAGGATCGCGGGTTCGCATCCCCCTCGCGCCAAACATGCTCGCCATTTCACGTGGAGGCGTTATAATGTGACGGCCAATCTCACTATTTGTTGGTAAAAGAGGAGCTCAAGAATTGGCGGTGGGTGGTGATGACTAGCTGCCTCTAGGCTTACACTGCTAAATTAAGGATGACTAGCACAGATAGCCCGCGAGTAGCTTTGTGCGAAATTCAAAAAACAAACAAACTGTCTCTTTAGAGAAGTTGAATATTGTATCACATATTATATTATTTTGTCACGATGTGTCTAAAGGTACCTTTTTTTTCCGTGAAACTTCTTTATTCCAGTCATAGTGATGTGTCAAGTCACTTTACCCCTTAAGAAGGTTTTCTCAACATCTGTTAAGTATGAGGCAGGGCGTGAGCCAGATATTACATTGTTTGAATGTGACTCTGAAAGCCCAGTTGTTAACATTTCGGACTATAAATCTGTAAGTCTATAATTCACATTCTGTTAGCGCAATAAGTAAACAAATGAAAATTGCTTGCCACACTTTGGAGTCGTAGATGCGTTATAAAAGTGGCTGTAAAATACTACTATTTGATGAGACAAAAGTAGTTCAATAACAGGTTGTGGATGTTGTGAACTGCCTTTCCTCTTGTCTATAAATCAAAATAAGGAACGCCTTACACAGGTATTCTTGTATTCTTCGAGAATGCACCAAACAACGATAACAAAAAATCAGTTAGTCTGTTCCTTTATTTTTAGTGTTTATTTCCCAGTTAATTAAACAGGTTTCATTAGACTAATAATGATACAATTTAGTTCCAATTTTTTGCACTCTACATCATCTGAAGAACAGTTCAAGCATTTCATTTTCAGTGTTTTTTATTTGTAACATTTTGTTAAACAATTACTTTTTTTTATTTTGTCTAGTTATGCATTTGTAATAAACACTCTTACTGAATTCTTGACCCATACTTGTTTGTTGGGTATAACACAAAAACTTATGACCTTCATGAGATCGTTGTCATTGTTTTTGTTATTTTAATACTGAGTACAGAGGCATCTACCGGTCAAATGTGTAACTAACAACTCATAATTACAAAATATAAAGAAGTATTTGTGTTATAAAATGAAATGTTCTACAACAAAAAGTATAAGTAATTATCTATCTAGGAGTGATCTGAGTATAAACAATAAGCAACTTACGTATATATATATATATAGCGTTAACAATGTCTTAACTACGTTAATACATAAAAATTATATCGTAAGACCGCGGATATATCTTACAAAAACAAATCCGAAATTTACATTATTTCTAGAATTTCTAGAAAACTTACATTCGAAAATGAATAGAAACCGTAGATTTTTAATACTGCTAATATTAAAACATTTTATTTATGTTCCATAGAGTTCTTCGAGACAAACACTATTTTAATCATCATTATTTGGAAGGCAAGAGTTGGTCCTCTTGCAGAACTCTGAATTTCGGAGTTGGCGAGTCAAGTTACAATTTGTGCAATACCATAAAATATTCCCAACAGTTTAAGCTGAGGCGCATTATAAGAATGACAGTGAATCTCTTAACAAGAACGGCCCGGCAAGGCCAAGTGGGTCAAGGCGTTCGACTTGTAATCTGAGGGTCTCGGGTTCGAATCACCGTCGCACCAAACATGCTCGCCCTTTCAGCCGTGGGAGCGTTATAATGTGTGGTCAATCCCACTATTCGTTGGTAAAAGAGTAGCCCAAGAGTTGGCGGTGGGTGGTGATGACTAGTTGCCTTCCCTCTAGTCTTATACTGCTAAATTAGGAACGGCTAGCGCAGATAGCCCTCGAGTAACTTTGCGTGAAATTAAAAAAACAAAACCATTAGCAAGAATAATAAATAATAAGGTGCTTCTGATTGGTTTAGGCTCGGCATGGCCAGGCGGTTAGGGCACACAACTCGTAATATGAGGGTCGTGGGTTCGAGTTCCATCACACCAAATGTGGGGCGTTATTATGTGACACTAAATTTTACTATTTATTGGCCGCGAGTGGTGAGGATTAGCTGCCCTCTCTCTAGGCTTGCACTGCTAAATTAGAGAAGGCTAGTGCAGATAGCTCTAGTGCAGCTTTACGCGAAATTAAAAACAAACAAACAAACTGAATGGCTTTCTTACCTCCTTTGTCACTAGTTCAAAACTAAAACCAAGGACTACAGCAAATGGGTTTAGTAGCTTTGATATAAATGTTGTCACAGATATGACTCATGCGATAAAAATGTTTTAGGTTGTACTTATATATGAAAATAACTACAACACCTTGATGTGTACTATAGAAGACACCCAGTTTGTAATTAATAAGCAGAAAACCTCAGTTTATATTTGTTAAAGCTCAAAATACTCTCATCTCAGTCATAAAAAAATAAGCGCACGTTGACATTATCACTATTAACACTGCAAGCACAGTACGTTGACATTATCGCTGTTAATAACTTAAGCAAATATAACGATGAACAGAGAAAGACTTTAAGGACTATGGCATGAGAACATTTATTCGCACAATTTTGAAATCGTGGACTTATTTTGTTTTCTAAGTATTTCTCAAACGCTGGACATAAGAATTTTTTTCATTCGTTTTATTTAAAACATGAATCAACTAGAAACTATTTAAGGGGTACTTTGTTCAGTTATAAAGTGACTTTTCTTTATAGTGGTTATGACCTTATAAAGTTTCAATGAAACATAATATTGAAAGTAAGTATGGAAACACACCAGTTATTTGCGCACAAGAGTCACAAAAAACGAGTAACGGAAACTAGATGTTGCTAAATAATTTGTGTACATAAAGCACACACACACAATCTATGTGTCGTTTTGTTTGTCTTTTATCTAACTACTCCTAGATAGCTGGGACAGTCTCAACTAAATTTGGTGAAGCGATAGCTTGGAACAATGGATATGATAATGTTTAACAATCTTCTTCACTCAAACTACTGAGCATTTATCATCTTTGACTTAAGTTAATGTTAGCTATATGCACAGATGGCTCTACATACTTACACAAAAAATGTTAATTTTTTTTTATAACACAATATGCATACAGCGTGGGAAGAGAAGATACAAAAGTCCTCTATATATTTCAGAGAGTGTTCTATCACTATTTACCAAAGAAAGGAATGAAAAAGTAGCCACCATTACAATAAACTCATCTGAAGTTTCTATTCTTACAGCCACCATAAGAGTGATATGAAGAACCATTTCTTGGGTTATACCTACTTTCTACTTTAACCTCTGATGTTTAAACTTCGGTTTGTAAGATGTTTCTGCAGCCTGTAACATTCAATTAATTAATCACGTGAAACACTGTGGAAACACATTAGGAGTTGGGAATTGAAAGCGTGTAAAATATTGTTTGTTTTTGAATTTCGTGCAAAGCTACTCGAGGGCTATCTGCGCTAGCGGTCCCTAATTTAGCAGTGTAAGCTTAGGCTACTCTTTTACCAACGAATAGTGGGACTGACCGAAACATTATAACGCCCCCACAGCTGAAAGGGCGAGCATGTTTGGCGCGACGGGGATGCGAACCCGCGACCCTCAGATTACGAGTCGCACGCCTTAACCCACCTGGCCATGCCAGGCTCACGCGTGTTAAAGACTGCATCGCTTCCGTCACTACTTTGTGCGCAACCTCTACATATAAAGTCACTCTGACCATCGCACAGTGTATACACTATTGTAATTAATTATATACACATGGAGTTCTTAAACCTTACATGAAACATTTGGTGATACAATAATCAATACTGTAATAGTATGTTATGTTATAAATAAGTTTTATGAAAGTTAAGATTTTTTGTGTTATATATCATAAAAATCCATTCCCATAATTTTTTTAAGTTCATAAACCGGACAAAATATGAGTACATCAGTTTGTGTCATGTATGTACAAAGGAAAGCGATTAGATTGTACAATTCCCTAATGTTTTGTATTTTAGCTCTTTCCTTTAAACTATTACACAGAGGATTATTATTCTCTGTTTCAGTATGTTGGTGGCAATTCTCGTAAATTGGTAAAACGCAACAATCTTTAATATATGTCTGAAAATATGATTAAGCGAGTAAGTTTCGATAGTTGTAATATTGTTACAGAAATCTTATAAACCAAATGAGTTCATTCACGAAAGTTAAAGGTCCCTAAGAGGACAATGGAAGTGAAAATAAACAACTGAAAAAACATAGGTTTAAACAACAATATATTTGTTAACAGTAATGATTGTATTAGTTCAATTTATTCAAACTACAGAAACTAAAAGAATCAAAACTTAAAAGACTAAAATATTTTTGGAAAACTTAGTACGTAATTTAGCCATTTTTTTTCTCTCTTCAAAATGCTGATATTCTAGTCTAAAGTTCTTAGAACTTACGTTACTAGCAGTAAATCTTAAATATTACCTACGGAAATAACTTTCCTCAGTACAAAACGTAAAGTTGTTATGCATTTATACTTAGTAGCATTTCAGTCACGCAATATACGTTTTATTTATTTATTTACACGATAGCACTCAGCTATGTGAAAAGCACGTAATCCTAATTGTGATTTAGGAAACAGAAAATATCTTAAAGCCACAGCTAATCTAAGATCAAATTTTATTCTTTTATCATAGACAGGATTATAATTTAAGAAATATTCCCCTTTTCAGGGGTGAACTGTGAGCTGGGAAATAAGTAGTTAATACTTCACAATAACCGTTGGAGGACATCAAGTTCCTCTTTCGTGACCAAGGGCAAGGCAGTTTTGCCTTTTAAAATTCCATACTTTGTTACCATGAAAACAGACGATGATCCCTAGCTCGCTTTAACAAAGACAAAAACACATGTCTTAACAATCAACAAATAAATCAAGTATTAATACATCGGTTAAATTTCGGTTGATTATAGATAATTAACAACAACAGGAGAAAACATATTTCAAAAATAAGCATGCTTGTTAAGAATAAATGATCTAATGATTACTTCAAATGTTTCATAGATGATATAGGTAAAAATAAAATGTACTTGCTTGTTTGTTGCTAAGCTTGAAGCTACACAATGAGTTATCTGATTTGTGCTTATTATATATTAATAGACTTGTCGCTGAGCCACTGAGAAGACAGAACAGATAAAATTTTTATGTATGACAAAGCTATTAGTTTTGAATTACTGATTTGAAGGAAAGAAGTCAGTCAGCAGCACTGTATCTATCATTCATACTAAGTAATTGGCTATCTCTCTTATAATGCATCAAAAGCTTGAAGTAGGCAATTTTGAATTTGGCTTCAAGCTTCAAAATCTAGAATTTTACCACAAGGACAACCCACACCAATAAAATTACGTACAAAGTTCTCGCTATTTTTAAAAATTAAGCAATTACTAGTATAAACTAAAATTGAATGCAAAAATATACTATATATACTTACTATATAAAATAACTAGTAACATTTCTAATAAATCGTTCTTAGTATTCAGTTTTAGCTGAAAATTTTAACCGTGAACATCACATCAAACCGCAATAAATGGATTCGATATCTAACGGCTGTTTGGTGTAGTTTTACGACCCTTCCACTAACTATAATTAAAATAAAAAATAAACAGTCATGTGAAAATCAAGAAATGCCACATACAGGATTCAGTAGTTTATTTGGAAAGTGCTTATCTGGATAGGAAATATTTTGTCTAATTTTTTACTTCAGGACTCAGGAAAGCTTGATGTAAACAAGAAAGCATATAACTTTGAAACAGAGGTTTTATGTTACTGATAAATATTTGTTTGATTTGGCTCAAAGCTACATAAGAATTACCTGCGTTAGCTGTCTCTAACTTTGAAGCGAAAGGCCAAAGAAATGTAGTTAGTGAACACCATTCACTGTTATCAACTCTTGGGTTACACACGTCAGAGCGAATAGAGATTTGACGATCATTATTATAACGTACTCACGGGACCAAAAGTGTTTGTGTGTTTTCTTATAGCAAAACCACGTTGGGCTATCTGCTGAGTCTACCGAGAAGGATCGAACCCCTGATTTTGGCGTCGTAAATCCGTAAACTTACCGCTGTACCAGCAGAGGACCCAAAAGTGTGAAGAGCGATTTTCTTTTGAAGGAGGAGAGGGCGGTAACGGATACAAACACCTGTAACCTTAGCTCCACAGCCCGGCACACAAATAATGGGGCTACTCTCTGCTCTTGTTTGTTTGTTTTTGACTTTCGCGCAAAGCTACGCGAGGGCTATTTACGCTAGCCGTCCCTAATTTTGCAGTGTAAGGCTAGAGGAAAGGCAGCTAGTCATCACAACCCACCGCCAACTCTTGGGCTACTCTTTTACGAACGAATAGCGGGATTGATCGTACCATTATAACCCCCCACGGCTGACAGGGCGAGCATGCTTGGTATGGCGGGGATTCGAATTCTTGACCCTCAGATTATTAGTCTGCAAGGAGGGCCTTGGCTCTAATCTATAAGTTCATGAAAAGATATTTTGATCAGGAACGACTGCCATTTTAAAAAGTTCACAACAAAACAAAAACAAGATTATAAAATATCTTCATCCTGTTTACCATGACTTAGCCTAAATGTTACAAAAATTCTTCTAAGTTTGTTTACATGTGTGTACAAGTTAGTTTTTAATGACTTGTGAAATAAAAAAGCTCTGTTATTTATTTGTAGTGTTACGTATTATAATTCATCTTGGAAAAGTCTCCGTTTTATTACGTTACGTACATTACGTATTAAGATCTTAAATATACTCTTCAAAACAAGAGACGCAAAAGAGATATTTTTGTTATTTTAAAGAGAAATATCTGTAATAACGTGACAAGCTCAGAGTATGTGATGTTACACGTGTTAAGGCACTGATTGTCAGACCAAAATGACAATAAAAGTTGTGCATTTTGAGAACGGAGGAAAACATCGGATTTTTCGCCAAAACGCATGCGTGTCCAATAAATTTGTTTGAGAGATCTGCATGTTCTGCAAGTGCAACATGTGCAAAATCCCTATAAAAGTGACGGGTTCTCGGTTTCCATAGCTCAGTCTTAAGCCATCGATACCCAATACAGTTACGCCAAGACTGACTGAAGCACAACGCAACAACGCCATTGGTCGCTTGGAAGCAGACGAATCTCGATCAGATGTTGCCAGAGCTGTGAATGTCCACCCAAGCACCATCACAAGGCTATGGAATCGTCACCAACAACATGGATCAACTCGTGACCGTCCACGATCTGGCAGACCTTGTGTGACCACGCTCGCACAAGATCGCAACATCCGGTTACGTCACCTTCGGGATAGGACCACCACTGCGACTTCTACTGCCTCAACCATACCAGGGCTGCGTAGGATTTTCGATCAGACCATACGCAACCGTCTACGAGATGCAGGAATCCGACCTCGATGTCCAGTCAGGGGCGTCATCCTCACCCAGCAACATCGTCAAGCACGGCTGCAGTGGACTCGGGCACATTGGGTATGGCCTCATCGACGATGGAGGCATGTTTGGTTCTGCGATGAATCACGTTTTATGCTTCGTAGGCAGGATGGAAGGACCCGTGTTTACCGTCGCCGAGGTGAACGTTTTGCAGCAAACTGTGTGCAGGATGTTGACAGATTTGGTGATGGCAGCATCATGATGTGGGCTGCCATCGCTTACAATGCCAAAACAGACCTTTTGCACATTCGAGGGAATCATACGGCTCAACGATACGTCGACGAGATTCTTAGGCTCCATGTGCAACCCATCATGGTGAACGTCAACGACGTTTTTCAACATGACAACGCCCGTCCTCACACAGCCCGACTCACCACTGTCTTCTTGAGACACCACAACATCAACGTTCTTTCCTGGCCCTCCAGATCACCAGATTAAAACCCCGTCGAACATCTTTGGGATGAGTTGGACCGACGTCTCCGACGGCGACAACCTCAACCGCAGACTCTTCCTCAGCTTGCTGCAGCTTTGCAGGCTGAGTGGACAGCCATTCCACAGAATGTGATTCGTCATCTCATCGCTTCCATGGGCAGGAGATGCCAAGCAGTTATTGATACTCACGGGGGGCATACTCGTTATTGACGTTGAGTGACGTTAAACTTCACCTAGTGAGCGTGGGATTCGCCTTTGCAGACTTTGGATGTTCAGCAGTAAATGTGCAAAGTTTCACACATGTCATACAGAACTACTCGGAATAAAGTTGTTAACAATTTGTCTCATATTTTGCCTTTTGCGTTTCTTTTTTTGAAGAGTATAGCTGGAAATTTTAATTTAGAAGCTAATAACATGTTGATGTGTATTAAATTTATGATATTTGCAAACAAGACTGATATACACAATTTTCTTTATTATTACAAATGTATTGTGATATACAAACAAGAATACAATTTATAATAATGATTATTACAAATAATGATTTCTTTTCAAAAGTTTTATATATTTACAAACAAGATATAATCTGGAACTGAATACTTTATAGACATTTCACGATGCGCAAATTAATTTCATGTTGCGCTTGACGGGAATACTAGCCAGCTCTGTTCTTCACACGTGAGTTTTTTTTTCTCAACGAAAATATCTAATGACCTCGTAGAAATACTAACGTCCGTACTTATTTCAGTGAAGTTTGTAATATTTGAAATCTATAAACGTCAAATATCTGTAGTTTTCCGATTACTATGCGTTAATCACAATCATTGATTCCGAGGATTATAGTATACTGATTGCAGTTGGCCAACAATATTCTAAAACTGTCTCTTTTGCGTATCGATTTATTGTCTTTATGCGAAATTCTTGATAGTTCACTTTGAAATAATATTCGAGGATACGCTAGTAGCTTTGTAAAAACATATGTTATTGATTCTTAGACTCAATAATCTTCTACAAATTTAGAGAACAGGAGGGACTTGCACCATACACATTTAACAATAGTAGTTACACATGTCTTAAATATGTATTAAACCGAAACAAATAAAGATATTAAAACAATATAATATCTATTACACTAATTTAAACATAACGTTACATAAAGGACCAGTTGTACCCTGGCCGCCACGAGTATCGAAACCCAGTTTATTGGGTTGTAATTCTGCAGACACACCTCTGTGCCATTGGTAGGTTCCGTTATAATAGTGTACGCAAATAGTTATAATACGGTAAGATAAATATTTATATTTTATGTAAACTATGATGTTGATAGGCTTTAACATATATAAAATTCATCTCAGAATAGCTTAAGTATCGGGCTTGGTACTAATATTGTAATTTGACACTTATCGTTGTAGCATATTCTAAAAATAAAGTATCTAGCTAGATATTTGGTTTAATCTGAAATATGTATTAAAAGGTAGAGTTATTAGAGCTCAGTTGAGATTAAGATAGTGTGATTGTCAGCAACGTTTAAAATATCTTTAGTTTTAACACAGTTGTAAAGTTGACTAATACTGTTGGAAATCTAATATTGTATAAGATTAGTATTTCACACTGCCTATTCAGTGGAATTATGAAAACATATTTTACCATACGTATTAGTAATTTATTACATGAGAATAAGATAGCGTTATGTGAAATTGTGTTCGAGTGTCTTCATTAAAGACACTTTATAATACTAGGACATTATAAATACCAGGACATTTACTAAACTCAAGGAGCTTCGATTTGTTGCTGAAGTATGTATACAGGTTGAGTTATAATTATTAACTTGGGTAGTTCTTTTGAATAATTAAGGAATTTTATTTCTGGAATTTCAATATCTCAAAATTAAAAAAAAAACTTCTGGCAGGTAAATAACACCAGTTTGTCGGAGGTATTCGAATTGTTGATTTGTAAATAAGTTATGTGTTTTGTAAGTGTCATGATTTTGTAAATTAACGCATGGGTAATATCTCCTAAATCAGAACTTATTTTATTACGATTCTATCTTGAATGACATAAAAATGCTGTTATAGTGTGATACTATAAGTAAAATATTTTTATCAACAGGTATAATAGTGCCCAGAAATAGCGAGAGGTTCGAGCAGAAAATGTTGAAAATGTTACAGAGTTGAACTGAATTCTCTTGAATCTGATTGAGAAAAGATAGAAACTAGACCCAGTGTCCATACACAGGGAAAACAGGCTTTATTCAAAATTTTGATTCTATAAAAACTAAAAAAGTGCACAAGATGAAAAAAAGACGATTTACTGTGTTATAAGTTATTTCAAACAATGCTAATAACTTGTTTGTTTATGAGCAAAGCCACATTGGGCTATCTGCTATATTCATCACAGGGTATCGACTCCTCTTAATTTAGTAAGTCTATGAATTACTACTGTGGATGAAGAGCTAGTTAATTATACTTACTAAACTTAGGACAGAATTTTACAATTTAAAATTATAGTATACTTAACAAACTGAGAGTTTGAGTTTGAGAGAGAGTTGACTGAAAGTGCATAACCTTTTCTTGAGGAAAAGGTGCACATGTTACCATAGGAAAATGATTCCAAACAAGTAACTAGGCTAAAGGTTTGTTTTAAATTTCGTGGAAAAGCTATTGGAAGGTTATCTACGTTAGCTTTCCCTAATTTAACAGTGAAGGAATAGAGGGAAGGCTGCTATTCATCGTCACACACCTGCAACTCTTGAACTATTCTTTTATCAACGAATAGCGGGATTGACCACACGTTATAACGCCTTCACGACTGAAAGAGCGAGCATGTGTAGAAAGACGGAAACTCGCGATCCATAGATTGCTAGGCCAGGGATAAAGAAATTTAGCCACATTTATTGATTAATGTTTTTCTTTTAAACTTGCATACAAGTGAATGTACAAACATTATGGTGAGCTTTAAGAGTTCACTTTTCTTAGTAAAAGTTGTATAAAGTACCAAGTATGCCTATACAAATATATAAAATTGCTACAGAATAACAGAAGCGTTCAAAACATATCAGAAAGATGAGTTAAAATGACACATTATATATAAGTGAGAGAATAGAGAGAAAATAACTACACCCTATTTTTAAAGACGTCAGTGTATTAACATAGACTTATATTTCACATTCCATTAGATTTACTCACGATATCATAGAAGATATAATTTTGAAAAAAAAAGAAAAAAATATATATGGTACTAGATTCATAAGACATACAGACAAATATTCAATTTTAGATTTATGTAAGTCTCTCAGTACTTCAATGGTAAGGTTTTAGATTTAAAGTGCAAAAGTCTGGGTTTCAATTCCCTGTGGTGAAAACAACAGAAAGATCAATAATATTCGATTTCAAATTTCAAAAACAAATTTTAAAGGGATGCAAAAATAATAATCTCTTGTGAATTGGACAGCTGAGTGGAAACACTGAACAAATGTGGAAACCTTTTCTTTCTTTTTTAAAGTTTTCAATATTCAAAACAAATATATTCCTTACAAAAAGAAAAGGGCAGTTGCAAGTAAAATTCTAGGCTGGCTCACAAAAGGTATAAGAGAAAAAATTAAAGAAAAGCATCGCAACTTTAAGAAATTTAAATTGATTGGTATTATAGAAGATCAGGAAATTAGGACATCCGAAAGGATGTACGAAAAACTTTAGCTGAAAACGTAAAAATTAAAAGTAAGTACCTTAGGGATAAACAAAATGTGAGGATGAGGGTAGGACCCTTGAGGGATTATAAAGGAAGGATTGTAAATGATGATAATGAAATTATTAAATTCTGCTTTTTCTTCAGTTTTTTATTTATAAAGACTAAAGCAGTATTCCTCATCTTAAGCAATTAATAGATGAAAACAAATTTGAACGAGACAATTGTATAAATTCTGAGCTTCTTGAAATAAAATTGGAAAGTTTTAAGAATGGCAATGATCCTGGGCCACATAATATTTCCTTGAGGGTTTTAAAGAAGGTCAAAGATTGGATATGTGAGACACTTGCCACGATTGTTTTAAGTCTTTGAATAATGGACAAATACCAACAGATTGGAAATTAGCCAATGCCACTCTAATCTTAAAGTAATTATAGGATTATTAATCTGACTTCAGTTATAGGAACATTTTTAGAAAGTCTAATGAAAATTATTTAACAAAGTTTAGAATTTTATCAGATATTAAACATAGTTTCACTAATGGGAAATCTTGCCTTACAAATCTTTTGACATGCTTTGAAAGTGTTACTGCACATGTACATGAAGGTAAGGTTGTAGATTTGGTGTATCTAGATTTTCAGAAAGCATTTGACAAAAGGTCACACAAAAGACTTGCAAAGAAACTTACCTGTATAAATGTGAGGAATAAGTTAATTAATTGGATAGAAGAGTGGCTTGATGGAAGAAAGTAGATGGTTATTATAAACAAAGTTCAGTCAAATTGGATTAATGTTGCAAGTGGTGTACCTCAGGGTCTTAGGATCATTGCCCTTTTTGATTTACATTAATGGCATGGATAAAGGAATGATCAATAAGTTACTTAAATTTGCTTATGATATCTTAAAACATATGACCCCTCACACATACACAGAGAGATAAAAATAAATAGAGTGGACATGCATCCTTCTTTGGTGTCATTTCCAGTCGTCATTGTATGTTGGGAAACGTATAATTTTTGTGCATTTTGTAGAACTTTTGCCTCTAATGTTACATGATGTGCCTATTTACGTGTTATTAATGTTTTTTTAATTGATAAAATAAAACTATAAACAAGAACAAATCATGAAGAGATTTAAGTATAATTTACGTGAATATCATTTACGTGGTATTAGAGAATTCGTTCATTGTCGTCCAGTCATCATGATCCCAATTACAGTAAAACCATCCCAATATCTTACTGAAAACAAAGTCATCCCTGTCATATTTAGTAATTGAAAATATTTCATTATATTCATCAAGAATAATACCACTGAAAATACTCATCATGCTATAGGAAAAGTAATGTGTCAATGAATAGGTCTTTCTACCCAGTATTTATTGTTTCTTATTGGTTGTTATATATTAGATTTGTTTGGATAAAGTTTACAAGTAAGCTGACATTTGTAGCTTAAGCATGTTAAGATCTTTGTTCCTTTACAATCACAACTTTAAATACTTCTACCTCAGTTTGTGGCAGTTTGAGATCAGTTATTAGAAGTTAAGAACAAAGCTGCACAATGGACTATCTATGCTCTGCCCACCACATGTATCGATGTTCTATTTGCAGCGTTTTATATCCGCAAAGTGAAGTGGAGGAGAATGGAATTTCTCCTGCTTTAGAGCGAGGAGCTGATGGTGTTAATCCGGTCCTAAAACCATTTGTCATTATGGTGGTCTGATTAGATTCAAGTTCACATTCACACCTCGAAATAAAATGAGGCTCATTAATTCAATTTAAATCATTTGGCTGGAGAAAAACCAGATTACAATGATAAAACATGATGTTATATAATTTAATAAATATGTGCTGATAAAACTGGACAGGAAACAAGTAACAGCTAGGAGCATAGATGGAAATAGCCCGTTATTTACATTGCTGATCTAGAATCGTTTTTCTGCGTAAGATGACGGCCATATTGGGACGCTTGCGATTGATTCAGCGAATGGCATTGTCGACTCTAGACTCTTTTTGTCTCCATCATGGACCTGCTTATTCTGTGATAAGTATTTTAAAAATTCTTACGTGTTTTAAAATTGCGGTGTAAAACAGCACCTTCAAATTTTTTCGTTTTATACCGCTAGATGTCAGCTAGAAAGTAGCTGGTTTCTCCAGACCCGCTCCTTTGGCTGTGGTTCCGCTAGATAGCATATAGAGACAGTGGGAATCTCGTTAATTTATTCATTAACGAGTATTTCTCGTTTATACCGCTAGATGTCAGCACATTACTATTTTACAAGCAAACTTATTAACAAAATATTGTAGTTTCTTTTGTCAAATTTCTTTCTTTTATCAATTGATTTATAGAATCGTTAAATACGGTAGAACTTGATAGAATAAATCATGATGAAGCAAAATGTCGACCATAAAAATCGCCCGTTTAAAACCACCTTTAAGTTTGAATATTAATAATAACTATTTCACAGTATTGGCTGAGCAGAGCTAAAGCTTATTATACTCATAAAGTTATTTAATCACTATATATATGTTCACTGAGTAAAATAAAATTTAAGTATTTTAATGAATTATCATCTAAGAAAGTAAGTGACCTTCTATAGACAAGCGTACAGAAAAATAAATTACGAATCCTATCGCTCTAATTCTTTCACTGAACGCTTCCAACTGATGTCCCAATGATTCATTTATTGTACAGAAAAGGTTACTAGTATGTACATATATAAAACGGACAATGCGCTACTTTGAGCATATAATTATATTTGAGGGTTGGTTGATAGAGATTCTGATGTGTAATAAAATCAAATCAGGTATATGTGCGTTCCATTCTTTGTATTGCTGGCGCACAAAAATGTTGCTAATAAAAAGAAAACTAAAAGGTGTAATAAAAGTCTTCTTATTTTATGAAGACAAGTAGATATAGATACATGCGCAGCCTAGATAGCCACGGTAATGTAGAACGTTTTAATTCTATAAAAAGTGTTCAAACAAGATACTTAAAATTTAAAAAAGTTATCCCAACTTTGGCTCAGACTAACATAGTTACAGTGAGTTGCTAAGGTAAGGATACAAATTTTTAAATTTTAGCTTACTTGGTTTTAGTAGTTTAGACTTTCTTGTTTCAACAGTTTTTGTCACATTAAAGCTTTCTATATTATTATAGCTACCTAAGTTAAATATGTGTGGATACCTAGCTGTCTTTATAAGATTTATTTTTTATTATCATTGAATTTTTCAACAGAAGTTAATGTTATCTTTCTATCAAAGAATTTCAAAATAGTTTGCTTGTTCACGTTGAATTTTTCATCAAAGTTAAAAAAACAATAATATATACAGTCAGGTTTCTGTTTCTATAACATTTCTTCAATTTTCCTGTCGATATCTTTTTATTTATAACTCTGTGCGTTAGTGCAGGATATTAGTGAATAGTAAAAATGACTCGCGACAGTTTTACTGTGCATTAGCAACAATTTATGATTAGATTCGAACTAAAATGAAGCTTACACATTAAGTTAGTCCAGGTTAAAATATTTAAAGTAGTACTAATTTCAGAGAGTACCTTAGTGACGTAGAAAATCTTGATAATAAATATATATATATATATATTAATATAAAAATGAATTAAAATTATATTAAACATTATAGTCAATAATATTAATAAAGCTAACTATAGAAAATGAGATAATCCACTACTTACAAAACACACAAGAAGATCAGCCATTAGCTCCTAAGATCCATACAGCTTACTAATACATGAAACATGAACACAATTTTCAGTGTTCGTACGTTAACACACGTAATTCCATAAAATAAAGAGAGCAGTAATTTTTTAAACCGTTACGAATAGCTCAAGCAAATTTAGTAAGATAAAGGCTACAAATTTTAATACGTACTTTATCCTTTGCTGCAAAGAATAACCAGCATGATAAAAATCCTAAAAAAAATCAAAGTACCTCTCAGGTCAAGATATGTGCTGAAATATCACATAAGACTACTAATAATATTTTTAGTGCAATATTCTTATTGGATCTATTACGAAAATTTCATCATAAACAAAAACACAAAAGATT
This sequence comes from Tachypleus tridentatus, assembly GCF_004210375.1. NCBI lineage: Eukaryota > Metazoa > Arthropoda > Merostomata > Xiphosura > Limulidae > Tachypleus > Tachypleus tridentatus. Next base: position 57,353,446 of record NC_134835.1, on the reverse strand, counting down.
TAAGGATATTTAAGTTCTGTAAGACAATTTCAATTTTATAATTACACACATGTTTTAGAAATTATTAGTACAAATAATAATTGGTCATGTAAAAACTGGTGTAAATCACATCTTTCTCATTCTGCTGACATTAGTCTGTTTTTTACCGCTAGATGTCAACACTTTGATAATCAAGGAGCAAATTTGTTATCATACTGTAATTGTTTACTGCATTATTCATGCAAAGAATAACCAGGGTAGTAAAGTCTTAAAATTAAGAACTGCAGGCATCGCTAACACTATAATCTTTGCTGAAATATCACGGAAAGTTACTGGTGAGACCGATAGAATATCATTCTTAGTAGATATTTTATGAAGATTTGATGAAAAGTAAGAATAAAAAAGAATTTCACCTGCATTTAAATTCTATAAGCCACTCTCAGTTGACACATTAAAGCTCTTATAATTATTAGAAAGCTTTTCTCATCTATTGTGTTGAATATTCCACTGAAGCTTTCTGACAAGAAGTTTTGTTCTTCGATTAGAAAACACTTCAGTTAAAGTTCTCAACATATTTTATTAGCTCCATCCACAAGTCACTGTTTTGTTTAGAATAAAACTTTATGTAGAAATTCATTATTTCGCTAAGAGTAGTTTGTTATATACCTTCAATGTGAAACGCAATATTTATATTTAATGGGATAAAAGAAACGGTGAAATATTTCAGGAACAATTTCAAGCATGTTAAGATGTCGAACCGATGCCATGTCCATCGCTGGCTATTTTACATACAATATTTGAAAGTAGCTAGATATGAAAATTGTCTACAAATCTAAGACTTTCTATATAAAGGACAGTTTGATTTCTTTTCCAAACCTACCGTCTTTTCTGTACACTTTATCAGTTTAAATAATGTAATGAAATCTATAATAATTGAATTTAGTTTCATATTATTTTAGAGTAATAAACGAACTGCACAATCTTCAGGTTTTCGAAAAATGAGTATCAAATCTTTTAATACGATCAGAAAATAAGAGGTCTATATGAACATTTGGGAAGTTAATTTTCTCTATGTATAATCTGTAGCGCTCTTTTGAATGGTTTAACATAGATTTCTCGATAGTCTTAACTGAAGTAAGCATCGTATTAACATAAATTCAGTATTTTAATTATACGAGGCAGGAACAGGGTATAAGAATGATATAACCCAGATTAAAGGTAAAAATCAATCTTTAGATTTAACTATGCCGGTTTCTGATTTCTGTTATGACCCTGTTTAAAATGAAGTTGTTTTTTTCCAGTCAGTTTTCACCTTTGTGAAAATAAACTCATATAAATAATATATATATATATATTTGTGTTTTTTTTTACATAAACCAGAATCTAACATGTCTGTATGCTCAAACAGAATTTGTCTAAAATAGAATGAAACTGATATAATGATATATTTCTGAAAAGAATATCTGATTTATTTGTTTACATATGTGTGTAAGCCTTCTAAGCCCATAGAACTAGACAAGGGAGTTTTTCGTATGTACAGTTTATGAGCCATATAAGATTTCTGCTCAGCAAAAAAAGGATTCAAGAAACAAGTGGGATAGCAAAAGTATAACAGAAATAGACTGACAAAACTGTTAGTTATTTTATATAGTTAATTATCACATCAATGAAAGAATTATGTAATTGTCAAAGCTATTTAAAGTATCATATTATGGCTGGTATTAAAATAAATTTAGAGGAATAGAGCTGTATTGATAAAAGAACAAAATTTCAACGATTGTCCTTAAGATGTTGAATAATTTAGACCTTCTTTTAGTGATTAAAGTTTGATTTAATAAAGAATAAAATTTATGTACTTATAACACTAAAATCAGGGTTTTGATTTCCTGCATCTGATACAACAGATAGTCCAATATAAATTTTAGCAAAAGAACAGCGACAATAAACAAATAATAACAATAAACTTGAAATAAATGTTATAAAATGAGTTCTAAGTGACACTACCGCATTATGTCTGTTTGTTTCTTTAAAGTTACTAGAAAATGGGCTATCTATGCTCTGTCCGATTTGTAGAGTCGTAAGTTCGCAATCACACGCCATGACATTCTGAGGGCCGTATAATGTCAGAGTCTACCTACATAGGAGCACACTGCAGAAAAAAGAAGACTGTTTACTGACCAAGAAATAAATATTAACACAAAGAAGATTACTATTTTAAGTTATCTTACATTAATTTCTGCCTCATAAAAATATAGTAGACGATTTTAATGATAATGTAATACATACTTGATTGAATATATTGTAATTTGCTTTTAGCAAAGCAGTAAAACTAGAGGGAACAATTTATTAATCAAAACAACCAGATATCGCATGTTTGTCTAAGCTGATGTGTTATTTTTATAAAAACAACCAGATATCGCATGTTTGTCTAAGCTGATGTGTTATTTTTAAGTAAAACTTAGAACCTTGTAAATTATTCTGCTATAAATAACTGATACCTTAGGTTGTTTTTGTTTACGAAATTTTGTACTAACTATATAACTGTCATTAATGATGTTAGACTAAACAATAACTGGTTAGATTTATAGATTTTAACGAGATGGTAAATTATTAAATGTTCAGAAATATCTGTTCTTAAATAACCTTTGAAGACACGCCAATATACGCAATCTATAAGTGATTAAAGAATATTTTAAGAACCGTATTTATTAATATGAAAAATGAAACTCGAATTTATAAGTCCAAGCTTGAAAAAACAAAATCATTTAAAAATGAGATGATGAATTGAATGCAAACTGTAATTAAATTAATTATTAAAAAAAGCTCTGATGTCCTGGTTTTAGCAATGCGAAGATACACCATTGTATCACTAGAGAGCAGTATAATATGTTATAAGTTGTGCGGACTTTGCCATCTTGCAGTGGTGTTACCTAGCGTTCATTTCATAAAGCTTATTTTCATTTTCCTTCTATTAAATTAAATTGCAATAATGAAAGATAGAAAAATTTAATAATTTAAAACGTATGTTTTGAAATTTATTTATTTTATCCATTCCCCCAAATTAAAATAAAAAGTGTATGCTAGTACTATTTTTGAAAGTAACTGGAACATGACACTTTTATATTATGAAAAATAATGTGGTAAAAGCTGTTCGTTTACTTTTATACAGTTATTATGTTTACATTTTACCAAAATTGCATCCCAGCTATGTACCAATAGCTTATAAGAATATTAACTTATTCCAAGTAAGCCGTTGACAATGTTTTAGTATTTTACATGAAATCTGGATATCTTACATTACAAAATTAATTGAAGAACTTTATTGATTATGGTCTGAGCGATACTCTAAATTTTTAGTTTTGAGACCTTACTATCCTGGTTATTCTTTGCAAGATTATTGCAGTAAAACAATTACTATATAATGACAATAAATTTGCTCCAATAATATCAAAGTGCTGACACCTAGCGGTACAAAACATACTAATCACACCCGAATTTGTTGATTTTTCAACTCAAATACAGCGAGATATATCTAAAAGTTACTGAGAATATTAAATCGAGACAAATATCTTACAAAAGGTTGAAATTAGTTTTTATAGAAAAAATACCTAAACGCTATGAGTATGTTGCTATAGAGAATATTTTCAAAGTACACTACTAAACGCATATTCATTACAGAGATAACTTCATTTTTGTATTCTAGAGAGTTTGATCGTCAGCCAAATGTAATAATCACTCACTATATAACACTAGTAAAATCCTAACAAATTAAGTTTTTCCAACTTATGAAATGTCTATCGTTTTACCGCGTTTATCTTAACCTATTTTCGGTTATTTAGACGCATTAAAAATTATTTTATTCACTTACAATCAACAATTACAATCAGCGGCCTTTATGAACTAAAAATATTGTTTAAAATATTTTCTAACTTCTAAAACAATATTCTGTTTATTGTTTTGATACATAATTACTATTTGAAAAAACATTCATATATTTTAATAACTCATAAATGATCAGATACTTAAGATTAGATTACATTACAATAGTAGTAAAGAATTATGAAAAATATTGAGCATTAATTAATAAATTTATGCTTTAAAATTGCGCTTCTGAAACGTTCTCTTGACTGGCTTGGCATGGTGGTTAAAGAGCTCGGCTCTAAATCTGTGGGTCGTGAGTTTGAATCCCCGTCCTACCAAACATGCTTGCTCTTTTAGCCGTAAGGGCACTATAATGTGACGATCGTTGCTAAAATATTAGCTCAAGAGATGTCAGTGAGTGATGATTACTAGCTGACTTTCTCTTGTCTTTCACTGCTAAATTAGGGACAGCTAGCGCAGATAGCCCTCGTGTAGCTTTGTGCGAGATTCGCAATAAACAAACCGTTTCCTTGTAATTTGAACACTTATCTAAAAAACAAATGTGTTAGCAGAAATAAAACTAAAATTTTTAATATCATAGCAGTCTGTGTTGTTTTTTACATTATATTGGATAAGTTTAATTGTTATATTTAACAAAAGAAAACAAGTTTTGTTTTTAATTGTTAGTATATTTGTAGGCAACTATGTTCTAATTAAAATGCAGTTATTCACTTTTCCATATATGCTCTACTGACGGTCGTTACTCTCAGAATGTCTGCCTTTTTAAGTAACCTTCCAATCGTTGTTTAATATTTTTATTTTCTTTCTTTGGGTGCAACAACCTTCATGTTATGTAGCTTTCATCTTGGAATTTACTCAATAATTTTGCTCCATCATTTTATTCTTTCACACGCTTCCACTTTTGAGTTATCTTCAGAAATGGCGTTACCTTTATCGCAATAGAACATAAATTTAGCCATTTTTTTCTCTTGCTTTTATTTCTAAAGTACATCAACAGTCTTCCCCCTGGTGAGACAGTAGTCAGTTTACAGACTGACAACGTTAGAATCTAAATTTTAATTCTCTGCGGTGAACCCAACAGACAGTCCAATGTTGCTCTGACTTTAAACAAACAAATAAAAATCCCAATAATCATTATTTACTAGTTTCATCTTCCCTTTAGTAAATCAGACTTAGATTCACATTTCTTTTTACTCTTTACCTGTGCACAACAATGTTGTTTTTTTTCCATTTCTTTCTTCTCGGTTCTGCTTCTAGTAACGTTTCTTATCATTACTGCCTAAAATTTGCTAATTCTTTCAACCTTTAAATGCAGACAAAATCTTTATTTGTTGCTCTAATCATTTCCATGGTCGCTATTCATTAATTGTTATATTATTTAGCTTAGCTAATTTTGTTCACTAAATTTTTCTTTGAGTCTTTTTGTTTTCCTTAAATTGTTTAGCTATTTGACCATTTCATTGAATTTCTCTGCTAATGAAAAGTTGTGTGAATATTGAAATATTATAGATTCACTCTTTTTTTCAATAACATTATCTAGTGATTTGCTGAGAAACGTGCGTATTTCATTCGGTTTCAATTACATGTACGAGTACATCTATTTTTTGATTAATGACATTTCTTTCATTCTGGTTTACTTTTATTGTATATTTTTAACACTTTAAGATACATTTGTAGTGAGTCTTACCTAAATTGCTAAAACATTTTAGCTACTTCTTTTGTGTTTTCAAAGCCAGTCGCGGCCTATTCATGGTTCGCAGCCCGCTGTCATCAAAACATGTTCTGCACTTTCGGTGCGCTATAAAACTGACGGTAAAATTCCATTATTCGGTTAATGTACTGGCATTAATTAGCCTCCACTCTGTTCTATTTCGAAACAAACAATCAACTTTTAACTGCAGGTTTTGCGTAATTACATTTTGAAAAATAATTGAATTGTAAAGAAATTCAAATAGAGAATATTAATGTTTCTTCACGTTTTTAACAATAACTTCTGTCAGTTTTTATTGTAAAGTGTACTTTATATTTTTATACAAAATATTAATAAAGATTTTGGTTTAAGTGCTAATTACATTATGTAACAAAATTTTTACTTTTTCTCATTCCTCGGCAGAAACTGTTATTTCCCAATTTCTTATGCCTAGAATAAATGGAAAAGACCTATTTTTCTCTTTAAACTTTGCTTTTGTGGCCTGGGACCGTATAACGAAAACATGAAGGGAGACTATATTTGGGGCTGATATGTGAAAGTGATTTACATTACAATCGCAAGTCTCGAAAAACTACTCATTTCTAAACATTTTTGTATAAATTTAGTATTCATACATGTAAATCTTGTTTCATATGTTGTTTTATTCAACCTTATGTAAATGAAAATGTTCGAATTTGCCCGTTTTTACATCGAAAATAGGTTAATTTCTAAATTTCACTATCCAGCTCACAAAAGCAAAGTTTGAAGGGAATAATGGCTATTTTCTGTACTTTTACAACATAAGCAATTAAGAAATAACACGTACTATCCAGGAACAAAATTTGTGTTACATAAGTGTTATAACTTGTGATCTGCACCTAACATAGATGTTCTGTATAGAAAATAAATAGTCTGGTAATTTGTAATATTTACCTGCAGATGGCGACTATTATATAGTAAGTACATAGTATATGTGTGTATGTATTTGACTAAAGATTAATTCTATTTTTGTTTTAAAAGTTAAACAGATCAGCAAAGTTATGGTCTGAGAAAATTATTTTTAAGGAGGTGTTAATATTTCTATTTTGATACAGAACAAGGTCAGCATGGCCAGGTGGTTAAGACAGTCGACTCGTAATCAGAAGATCGCGGGTTCGTATCCCCATTATACCAAATATGTTTACCCTTTCAACCGTGGGGTCATTATATATTATGGTAAATCCCACTATTCGTTGATAAAAGGGTAGTCCAAGGGCTGACGGTAGGTGATGATGACTAGCTGCCTTCCCTCTAGTCTTATACTGCTAAATTAGGGACGGCTAGCGCAGATAGCCTTCGTGTAGATTTGCGCGAAATTCATGTCTACTAAACTCTTAGTTACCGGTGTTTTATATACACTCTAATTGAACTAGAATTATAAATTATGTATTTTTTCAAGAATTTTTAAAAATAATTTTAAAAGCACGTGCATTTAGTTGAAAATATTCTGCCAGGAGTCAGAAGGTCATGTAAAGTTCACGCTTCTTAACACGGTGTCAAATGGTCTCAAACACGTACGTCATGTCATGGTTTCTGGAAAGGATACAAGATTATGTTGTATGCAAAAATATCTTAAGAATAGTTTTCCAGATGTTTGTTCAAGTGAAAAGCTACACAATATGTTGTTATGTACATTCTGACCACCTCGGGGAATCGTGCCTACGTTTTTAACATTGAAATTCCGTAAATTTCGCGCTGGATCTCTGGAGGCCAATAATAAACTACTCTAGGGGCTATAGAGAAGTAGATATAGATGTTACAAATGACAGACTATTTTAGAATACTGAATAATTGTTCGGTAGCAATAAGTTTGTATGTTCCAATTGTAGGACAGCTTTGAAAATGTAACCAATTTAAAAAACAAATTTTAAAATATCAAATTGTTTTATCAAACCTTGAAACTTGAGGTACGAACAATCATATATTTATTTTCGATTTTATATCTTTTTTTATGCTACCTTATTTATATAGAAGCACTTATTTTCCAAAATATGCTCGTTTAGCGCATGTAATAACTAAAACTTAGTATTCTTGGAATAAAATTTCCTGTTTTCACAACCTCTATTTTACACATGTAATCTCGACAAATTCTATTTTAGATATAATAAGATAAGAAATTTCCGTATTTTTTTTTATCTTTAGCGATTTCCGAAGGTAAGAGGTAGATTTGTTTTTTCAGTAATTATGCTTCAACGTTTATGCATGTAGACTGAATTTAGTGTTATCTATGGCTTAACATATTTATCTTGTACGGTGTTTTCATGCGATTATGACTTGAAAAAATTAATTGGTTTTTTTTAAAGCAAATTGTTTCTGGTGTTCTGAAAACATCAATTATAAGAGTTTGTTTTATTTGTGATAATGCTCTCTATTGTTTGTATTGACTGGCAAGATAATCATACAGCAGTATGAGATGAATAAAGTCTGAGGTTTTACAGATAATTACGAAGAACAGTTTTACTCTTAGTTATTACAAGATCCGGAAATGAGAAACATGCACGGAAGCACTAACACAAAAACCTTCCTACATTGCACTGAGGGCCTAGCATGGCCTAGCGCGTTAAGGCGTGCGCTTCGTAATCTGAGGGTCGCGGGTTCGCGCCCGAGTCGCGCCAAACATGCTCGCCCTCCCAGCCGTGGGGGTGTTATAATGTGACGGTCAATCCCACTTTTCGTTGGTAAAAGAGTAGCCCAAGAGTTGGCGGTGGGTGGTGATGACTAGCTGCCTTCCCTCTAGTCTTACACTGCTAAATTAGGGACGGCTAGCACAGATAGCCCTCGAGTAGCTTTGTGCGAAATTCCAAAACAAACAAACATTGCACTGATGTATACGAAATGATTCCTGAAATGTTGTGTGTAAAATCTAGGTTCCGCGTAAATTAGATTTTATTTTAGTTTTCACGATGGGAAAATCGGAAAAAAAGTGGAGATGAAGTTTCTAGCCTTTCAAAGAAACGCAAGCATAAAAAATTAAATTAACAGTGGGTTACACTAGCAGTTAAAAAAGATAGAAGACTCAAGGATCAATCGACGAAGAGCGAAAAAACAAAAAAGAAAGAAATTTATATGCAAAAACGGCTCGTTTGGGTTGAGAAAATATTTTACACAGAAGAGCGAACAACGTTTCGACCTTCTTCGGTGAACCTGACGATGACCGAAGAAGGTCGAAACGTTGTTCGCTCTTCTATGTAAAATATTTTCTCAACCCAAACGAGCCGTTTTTGCATATAAATTTCTCAACAAGTGGGTTTCTCGACATCACTGAAGAAGAAAGAAACGTATTTATCTTACGAAACAGGATCATTTTAAATCTGACTCAGAGGAAAATATTATAAAGCTAAAAATACACAAGGCCGGAGACGCAATATATGAATGAGAAAAATATTATAATTTTAAGCACCAGTTCAACGTTCAGAGACTATTGCTCTACTATTTCAATATAAACCACGTACAAGAGACAAACTAACCAAAACTATTTAAATTGAAAAGGCACGAAGTGCTTTTGGTGAATTATAATGTGACACAGTTTGTGCTGCTCAAAGTGAAACTATTTAGGAAGTATTTCTGTCTTGCATGCGTACGTAATGATATTATGACACTTTGGTATGATATACGTTGAACACAATTTACACTGAAAAATTTTATTACAGGTTTCACGGATGATATCATAACAAGTTCCATATTCCAGTGCGGATGTTTTTTGGTTTTTTTTCAGGAGTTTTCATAAAGTAATAGAGACATTTTCAGCTTAGCTTATTTTTTTTATTAGAGCAAATACCTGATACTTCTCTAATTTCATAAGTTGCATTTTTTTATTTTATCTTAAGGATGCCATAGTTCGTGTTAAATGAATTCCAGTGAGTGAAGTAAAAATTAAAAAAACAACAACAAAACATTTATTCATAAGTTTCCTTTTCCTATCGCTTTATGTAGGTAAATTAAATAACATTAATTGAGATTATTTATTCGTGGAAGTAAGCAATTTTAATAAAAAATTTAGTCTTTGATTTTATTTTTGCTGATTTTAGAATAAAAAAGAACCAAGGTATTTGAAGATTTCATGTTATTTACACTTTTGTTTCTAATTATTAAGACTATAATTAGAACATATTTTTACATTCTAAGTTTCGCTAATGCATCTGTTTTACTTTTCCAATACAAATGTCGCGGTAAAATGAAATGACTATTAACAATCAGAACTGTTATTACATGTACTTCATGTTAATTTTCTTACATTACCTCTTTAAAGAGTTTCGATAGGCATAAAAATTCTTTCTAACAAACATTATCCTACATTTCTTGATTAGTTGATGTATCTGTGTCAAGTAATTTGATATATCTATTATCTGTCCTCCGCTGGTACAGCGGTAACTCTACAGATTTACAACGCTAAAATCAGGGGTTCAATTCCCCTCCGTGGACACAGCAGATAACCTGATGTGGCTTTGCTAAGAGAAAAAAACTAAAAAAAATAAATATTGCACTTGCTTCCAGTAAAAGGGACGAAGATATTACAAGGATATGGGTATATTAAGGTCTTCATTACATTACAGCAACTGATCCGAATCATTGATCATTACGTATATGACAAGGATCTTCTATGTTTTAGGAGGTGAAATTTGAAGTTATCTAATATAAAAGCACACAGTCTTTTAAAGAAATGGTGGAACGAAGGCATACAATCGTTTTTGTTATTCTTGTTCGTGGTGGAATGATTACAAGTAACATCTTCGTAAATTTCGTATCTGTTAGAAGTAATATTTTTGTGTATTTCATATGTGCTGCGTAGGACATTTTGTGGTCGAGTCAAAAGTTTTTATCTTTAGATTCTCTTTTTTGATGACACCTTGTAATACTGTTATATGATTAAAACATACACTAGAGAACCTTGAAGCACACGAGCTCAATAAATTTTCTATATCAAGTGAGTTTGGACAAGACGTTTTTCAAGTACTTCTAGTTTTCAATGATTCATAAGTAAACATTAAACATTAATGCACATCTTACGTTTGTAGCAATGATGCCCGTGATAATAATCCTGTTCTCAACCTTACCAGAAATATGTCATTCCAGTTGTTGATTGCTGCAATTTCTTGTTTGTGGTTGTTGTAACCGAAGTACTCTCTAGTTTCACCTATATGTCAGTAACTGTACTTGGCTCTGTCATTTTCAAAGAGATGACTGAAATATAAAAACAAATGTACTTAAATTTGTGCATGACAAAAGAGGTAACTAAATGCCTGATGTAATTAGATAAGGAAACAAAAATTGCTACTAAAATTTCCTGTTTTCACACGAAGCTGAAATTAACGACTCTTCCTTAGGAAGTAAACCCACTTATATAATTTGAATCTCACTTAAAGTTTGAAATAGTCTATTCGTGAGAACAACGGAATTTAATATATCGTAAAAGCAATGAAAAAGTTAAAAGGATATACATATGATAGAAAGTGCTAAATAATACTTTATAAATACAACGTTTTATGCTCCCCCATCTTTAAGTTAAAATATATTTTATTTTAACATTCAATTTATGTCTTGCCGAGAGGGATTTACAGGCTAGCGTGCCGAGCTGTAAACCTAAAAATTAATGGTATGAGATGTGATGCCATTGAACACTTTTAATGTCGTCATTCGGTTGAAAGAGCCAATAAATGCTCTTCTAGCCATAGTTGTTCTTGCTTTATTTTGACAGTCTTCAGTTACATAACTCTAAGCTATTTATTTCATCAGAAACTCGGTAAAGATGTTTTCGCACTCCAGGTACTATTGAAGTGACAAAGGACGTGTTTAAAACAATTGTAAAGAAATATCCTTTATTTGACGTAAAAGCAGAACTTCAGTTGGAAGTCGAAAGTACAGATTGTTTTATTTTTTATATTTCCGGGTAAAAGTAAACTTAATATACTATGATAACTCCACGTGGCGCCTTTCCTTAAGGTTTTATGACAAAGCACCTTTTTTGTGTGAACCACCGTTTCAGAGGTTTTGAGCTTTCGCCAGCTCTGAACAGACCCGGTTACGCTCTGCTAACTGTAAAAGAAACAGTTAATCCAGCCTTAAGGTTTAGGTTAGGTAATTTTACTTTGTTTTTGTACTTGAATTTCTAACGGAAACGTTGGGTTTTGGAAAAGTATTTTATAAAATGGTATTGAAAAGTACATTTGAGGTGGATTCATTGCCTCTTTTTCTAAAAACTAATTAAAAGCAAACAAAAATAATGCAATAGCTATAAAACTCTATACATTTCATTATTAACATTGAAATATTTTATCTAATCTTCTCGAATTGTCACAAATCTATTGGTAATAAATATATCTTTTAAATAAAATGTACATCATCTAATTATCTTGTGGAGATACATTAACGTATAACAAAGTCACATCAGGTTATCTGCTGTGTCCTCTGAGGAGAGTCGAACCTCTGATTCAGAAGACTTATCGCTGTCCCAGCTAATCATAATCCAGATAGTTAATTGAATATTATAAGAACAATATTTTTATACTAATATAGTGGGATGTTGATGCAGAGTAGCCCAAACCTTGGCGGTTGGTATTGATGACTAGCTGCCTTCTCCCTAGTCTTACACTGCTAAATTAGGGACGGCTAGTGCAGATAACCATCGTGTAGCTATGCGAGCAATTAAAAAAAATAGAGTTTGGAGTCGTGAGTATGCTATAAGAGTGATGGTCAGGTTCTGTTACTTACTACTGGCCCGACATGGCCACGTGGACTAAGGCGTTCGACTCGTAATTTGAGGGTCGCGTGTTCGAATCCCCGTCGCACCAAACATGCTCGCCCTTTCACCCGTGGAGGCGTTATAATGTGATGATCAATCCCACTAGTCGTTGGTGGTAAAAGAGTAGCCCAAGAGTCGGCGGTGGGTGGTGATTACAATCTGCATTCCGTTTAGTCCTTCACTGCTAAATTAGAGACGGCTAGCGTAGATAGCCCTTGAGTAGCTTTGCACAAAATTAAAAAAAACAACAACAAACAAACAAAACCGTTACTCACTTGGAAAAGAATAGCGCAAGAGCGCACAGTGAATGCTGATTAGCCAAGTTTTGTTTAGTTTATGCACTGTGATAAAGATAATTTTTACAATTAATATACATATATATAAATTTTCACTCGGTAAATTGTATCTGTTTGTTTTTCTTTGTTTCAGATATTCACGCAACGCTATGAAACGCTATTTGCGGCATTGGATCTCAAATCACGGTTCATCGGGCTTATAACCTGGGTACGGCTCGGCATGGCCAAGCGTGTTAAGGCGTGCGACTCGTAATCTGAGGGTCGCGGGTTCGCATCCCCGTCGCGCTAAACATTCTCGCCCTTTCAGCCGTGGGGGCGTTATAATGGGACGGTCAATCCCACTATTCGTTGGCAAAAGAGTAGCCCAAGAGTTGGCGGTGGGTGGTGATGACTAGCTGCCTTCCCTCTAGTCTTACACTGCTAAATTAGGGACGGCTAGCACAGATAGCCCTCGAGTAGCTTTGTGCGAAATTCAAAAAACAAACAAATAACCTGAGTAGTAAAGCTATTAGGCCACGTCCGTCCTACTAGTCACCTAGATATAACAATTGTATAACACTATGTGATACAAGTTTTGTTCCTGGATAGTATGTGTTATTTCTTAATTGCTTATGTTGTAAAAGTACAGAAACTGGCTATTATTTCGTTCAAACTTTGCTTTTGTGACCTAGATAATAAAATTTAGAAATTAATGTATTTTCTATGTAAAAACGGGCAAATTTGTACATTTTCATTCACATATGGTCTAAATAAAACAACATATGAATCAAGATTTACATGTATTTATACCAAAGTTATACAAAAATGTTTAGAAGTGAGTAGTTTTTCGAGATTTGCGACTGTAATGTAAATCACTTTCACATATCAGCCCCAAATGTAGTCTCCCATCATGTTTTCGTTATGGGGTCTCAGGTCACAAAAGTAAAGAGAAAAATAGATCTTTTTCATTTACTTTAGGCATAAGCAATTGGAAAATAACACTTTCCGCCCAGGAACAAGAAAAAGTAAAAAATTTGTTACATATTGTAATAGCACGCGAACATTATTGTGAACAAAGCTAACCAAATTCGGCTACTTGATAATAGCAAATGTAAACATTTGTAAACAAATGGACCGACAAGGATAAGACTAAAACTTGGTAAAGAATTATCTTTACTTTTAATTCTATTCATTTCTGAGATTTATTAGGATTTCCATGAGCAGGATTAACAAAGTTCAAAGCTGAGTATTAAACGAAAACATGATTTTTAGCACATTACTTGTACAAAAGTAAAACCAACATGTATAAAGCATAGACATTCATACACTGAGCTACACAGTGGTATGTTTTATTATACATAAATGTTACATAAACCGTAAGCCGTAGCTAACTATTTTTTTTTTTAAATGACGAATCCTTCATTTTTCTGTCGTTGTTTGTTTTCTACCGAAACTAGATATAGCTTCTGTAAAGAAAGTATGTAAAGTTTTTCCAAAACAACGGAGGAAACTTTTCCCTCCTAAAATCTGTATTTTATTTCCTCAACGTTTACCTGAAACATCTAATTATTATGTACCTCTGACATGCCACTTATTGATAATAATAAAACTACCTCTGACCTGCCACTTATTGATAATAATAAAACTACCTCTGACCTGCCACTTATTGATAATAATAAAACATATTTTACAAGAGCTATTCTTTGTACACGTGATACTAGTTCCCGCCACTATTTATGCTACATCCATTTCAAGCTCGTAAACCGTTTTGAGCTCTTATTTCTTTCTTTTATTTTTATAACTTATACTAAAATATATACATTTTCTATTTATAGTGTCTGAACGACCGAGGGCAATACAAACCCATTCAAAGCAACCGTGACTAAAAATACTCTATCCAAATGTTTTTCGTTTTTTTGTAGCTGCATATTGCTTGTTTTGGTGTCACAGATGTATGAAATAACTATTTACTTCAATGTGAAATTACTTAAAGAGTAAGGAAAACATTGCTACTTTTAGACTTGAATTACAACTTTAATTATGAAACATCAACACCAAAGTTTTATCATGTATAGAGTTTATTACACGTATAATATTATTACATACATTATTTGAATTAAAGGGACATTTAAACTTGAAATATATATGTAAAAACGGCTCGTTTGGGTTGAGAAAATATTTTACGTAGAGGAGCGAACAACGTTTCGACCTTCTTCGGTCATCTTTGTTTCATTCTTAACAGTGAGAACAGTAAGACTATGGGACACAAATATAAATTTGTGGAGTCATCTTCAGCTAAGATAGTTTTATTTTTTTAACAGGGCAGGTTCCCTTTGGATGTTATGGAGGCAATACATTTAAGTGAGTCTATCGATGACAGAAGAAGGTCGAAAGGTTGCTCGCTTCTGTGCGTAAAATATTTTCTCAACCCAAACGAGCCGTTTTTACATATATATTTCTCTGCAAGTGGGTTTTCTCGATATCACTGATTAAACTTGAAATAATTTTTACTTTAACTATATCTTTAGGAAGGATGAGATTTAATAAGGACAGTCTATCTGATAAAAAGTATTAACATTAATAAAATATAAACAAATATAACTAAAAAATGTACTTTTATTCACTAAAAGAAAGTGTAGGTAAGAAAATTTCCAGAGTTATACCCATAGGTAGAGTTTCAAAAATTGAATTATTGAGGTACTTTCGATCAAGGGAGCTAAAACTAAAGTTTTAGTAAGCAAAGAATGTATATATATATATGATTTGGTTGATTCTGTAATATTGGTATTTTATAGAACATGGAATTCGTTTATTAGTCCTTTCTGATGTTTCAGTTTTACACTGTTGTTAATCTGCTGGGGACGTACGTATTGTTACAATAATATTCATTTTTGTAATAAAATGTTCTTTTATGAGCGTGAGGGGAGTTTCTAGAAAGTTAAGCCTGCACAACAATACTGACAATACACTATTACTTTCACACACATATATATTGCTGATTCTCACACTCGAGAATATTGTACAATTTATTGAAAAGACGGGAATTACGCAATACAAATTTAATAGTAAAAGTAATATACATTTTTAAATATAAATTTAACTTATACAAACGTCGACATTAAAATAAATATACAGTAGTAAATCCGTTATATTTGATAGTAAACAAGTTTTTTATTCATGATATGAAATGCATTAGTTACAGAGAATGAAACATTTTCGTGTATAACTTTCACTTTAACGTTGTGAAACGGTACAGTGGTAAAACGAAACTTTATTTAGTGACTTTTTGTTACGAATATTTAAAATAGACTGTATCACAAGATGAATGTTAAAACTTGGTAAGGATAGGGATTTACAAGAAAAAAGATGAACCACATCAAATATATTTATGATTAACATTTAAATCTGAACTCATTATTGAAAACATGAAGAGAAAAATAGTCCGAAGAATTTTTTTTTTTGTATTTCGCGTAAAGCTGCACAAGGGCTATCTGCGCTAGCCGTCCCTAGTTTGGCAGTGTAAGACAAGAAGGAAGGCAGTTAGTCATCACCACTCACCTCCAACTCTTAAGCTACTCTTTTACCAACGAATAGTGGAATTTACCGTCACGTTATAATACCCCCACGACTAAAAGGGCGAGCATGTTTGGTGCGAGTGGGATTCGAGCCCGCAACACTCAAATTACGAGTCGAATGCCTTAACCCACCTGACCATACCGGGCCCAGTCCGAGGAAATGGGTTTGCTTGTTTATAACAATGCTACACAATTGGCTAGTGTAATCTGCCCACCGCGGGTATCGAAACCCAAATTTTAGTGTTGTAAGTCTGCAAACAAACCGCTGTTCCACCGTGGGGCCGAAGGAAGTATGTCAGTAAAACTGTGATATTAATTAACAGTATTTTACATTTTCAAATATTTCATTAATATGCTACAATTCTCTATCGTACATCTTTACGAGGTTAATAATAGCTCCAACCTCTATGTACTGATTTCAATTGTTGGATCAAAAAAATTATATTAGATCTACACATCAATCAATACAAACTGTATTTTTTTTCTGGCTGTCTCAGTGGTTCAGAAATAAGTCTGAAGCTTAATAACGCAACAGATCTGGTTTAGATACCCTCACGGGTACAGCACAGATATCCCATTGAATAGCTTGGTGCTTACAATAGATAAATAATTTATGTCTTGGAAAATGAAAACTAAAATCTCCCTCCCCAGTGGCACAACGGTATGTCTGTGGACTTACAACGCTAAAAACCGATTTTCAATACACGTGGTGGGCAGAGCACATATAATGTTCTGTGTAACATTATGCTTGATTATCGGGAAAAAAAATCTGAAAATTTGGTGACTCAGTTGTAAGTTTGAAGACTTGTAATACTAAAAATCATTGCATCGTTCAATATCAGAACATATTAAAACATGTTTAATAATACGACTCTGTTTCATTAAGACTGATTTCAATACAGTTCCTTCTTGATTCTTGCAACCCCACACACCCTAATTTCCTTGCACATGTACAACTCGCGTCAACACATATGTAGAATATACCAAAATAACACTGCGAGTCACAATGCAATCTATACAATAGGTATACGTGTTCATACTATGTTTCAATGCTTTCATGTTTTATACCAGTGGACAAACAAAGAAAGCCGTACGATATGTTTCATGGAAAGGTTTTGTTGTTAAAATACAATAATGATTTATTATACACACACACGCACGCACACACACTGGTTTAGGGACATAAACGTTGTGGTTTAAATCGTGACTGGAGCTTGAGTTGTGTTAAGACAAGATTTATATTTATCAATAAAAAAATTCTATAGATAAATAATGGTCGAAATCAATAGCGTTGGCACTGATAAAAATAGAGTGGCAGACTCTCTTTCTTCACTTCAAGAATCAAAGTTTCTGAAAATTTTACAAAAATTAACCAATAAGCAAGTTATTGGTCAAAAATTTCGTCTGCAATTTGTAAATGTTTTAATGAAATGTTTGTTTATCTTTCTTATGGCAAAGCCACATCGGGCTATCTGCGGAGCCCACCGAGAGGAATCGAACCTCTGATTTTAGCGTTATAAATCCGGAGACTTACCGCTGTACTAGCGTGAGACTAATGAAATGTTAAGAGTATCTCATCCCCTCTTTACTTACATACAGTAGCATCTTTATTTTTCTAAAAAATAAAACTTTCTGTTATACAGGTCAAATATCGGAAAAGTAATTTGTTATTCTTTGTACTTCTTAAAACAGTAAGTTACTGTATTACTGGTTTAAGTCAAACTCGCTTAGCTCTGACACTAGAAATTCCAATTCTTCTTGACACTTCCTTAAATTAGCTCGAATTACGTTGCTGTTTATTTTCAATTTTGATATAATTGATTTCGAGTTTAATAGTCAAGATCCTGTTCGAAGTTAGCTTCATGTTACTCTTGACTTTCAAAATGGTTCCGAAAGAGATGTCATGCTACTGTACAATACTTGCAAAACGTAATTTAATTAATTAAAATAACTTATATTTAAAAACAAAAGTGAAAAACGACACTCCAATAAATTATCGTTCATAAAAAAATTCAAGTACCTTATTTTTTGCTCTTTTGTAATTAAATTCCCATAAATCTAAGAAAAAATATTTA
The DNA here is from genome assembly GCF_004210375.1 of Tachypleus tridentatus. Classification (NCBI taxonomy): domain Eukaryota; kingdom Metazoa; phylum Arthropoda; class Merostomata; order Xiphosura; family Limulidae; genus Tachypleus; species Tachypleus tridentatus. Next base: position 57,335,192 of record NC_134835.1, on the reverse strand, counting down.
TTAGCTTTAGTGAAATAAAAAAATACTCTTCAGACGAAGTCTTTCTAAATAGAGAAACCGGTTGTTTCTCTTCATAATAAAGATGATTTAGTTGGTTTCTTGCCAGCCATCAGAACACAAGTGTTACGTCTCCAAATTGTCTAGAAAGCAGACATATCTGCGCTTACTCTCACTTCCTTCAACAGATTACAAAATTAGAAAGACACAAAATATGGCTATTGGAGAATAGAGGGAACTGTCAGCTTAAACTCTAGCTAGGTTTATTTTCATTACTTGTTTTACAATAATCAAAGATGCAATAGCCAGAAGAATTCTTTGTTATTCCTTAGGTATAAACTACGAAGTGGAAACTTTCTTATTTCAATAACTCTCATTAACTTATCTATCAACACATCGCACTGACACTTCCAATAATATAAATTGGTATAAAATTAAAGTATCGAACTCACATAATAAAAAATATTGTAAGCTGAACTTTGTACGTATTTTTGCAAAATAAGTCAACACACTCTATTAGGAGCGTACATGCCCTCACTGAATTTTCATATTAATCTTAAGCTTTAACTACTGTGCATAGATTATAAAGATCATTGGTTGGCGCAGACGGAGGCATGATGTTATCAAGAAACAAGTCTGGACATTCATGTATATTAAAAAAAGGGTATTCACTGAATACAACATGAACTTTCCGTTTATTTATAATTAAATCTACTGTAGATAACGTGATGAAGAAACCAATGGATATGTTGTAGTATAATGTTGACCTGACAAAATATTAGACGTTAGAAAACAAAACTTACATTTGACTTGTTTGTTTATGTGCGAATCTAAATGTTTAGTTTTATGTTATCTTTTTAACTTATAATCATTTTACTATAATACAATATTTAGTTTGATAAAAGCTAAGATATTTTTTGGTCTTTTAATAAAGAAAAGGCTAGGCGTGGTCAGGTGATTAGAGTGCTCGACTCATAATTTGAAGGTCGTAGGTTCGAATTCCCGTCATACTAAACATTCTCGTCCTTTCAGTCGTGGGGGCGTTATATTGTTAAAATCAATCCCACTATTCGTTAGTAAAAGAGTAGCCCAAGAGTTAGCGGTGGGTGGTGGTAACTAGCTACTTTACACTGTTAAATTATGGACGTCTAGAGTAGATAGTTCTCGTGTAACATTGCACGAAATTCTAAAACAAACAAACTAGCAATGATTGCTTGTTTTATTCATTACTATGAATTTTCGACTGAGAGAAAAAGAAAGGGTTCTAGACTTCTCTAGCACGACAACCCTAAGTTTCTACAGAATTAAAATGGTTGTGTTTAAACACGTGTTTTATCGCAACTAGACAAATTACTTTTCTTAAAATCGTCACCGATGCTTAGACAAACAAAGTTGGTAACAGAGAAAACTTGTGCGTCAAGCGATGTCACAGTTAGAATCATTATATAAATTTGAAAGGAAAACCGGTGGGAGCTGATGTAGAAATTTTTGGAGTTAATCACAAAGCTCCACAATGAAATATTTATGCACTGTCCATCCATCACTGGCATAAAACCCGGTTTCTAAATTTGCAAGCCCACAGATATACCGCTGTGTCACTGGGAGACTCACAATTATCATTAAACGTTTACTCAGAGTTCAGGACTACAGGTCAGTTCATTTACTATGAGTATGGAGACCTTTGCTTCGGAATTTCCATGCAAACTTCCTCCATAAGCTGCTCAGCACAGAATGGAAAACAGCACAGGTTTTATTTATGAAATTTAGGCCTGGGTTTGGTGATAGCCCTGAGAATGCTTTGGTTATAACTGTGTTGTTCCAAACAAGAAACGTAGTGAACGTAGAATCGTGACGGTAAAAAAACCCATAATCTCCTTGTTATATTGAAAATTTATTGATAATGCAGCTTTCAGTGGTTTCAACTTTTGGACAGTTAGAAAGGCCGATTGAAGGGCAGAAGGAATAGCTCTAAAGCAGTGATGGTTTATTTTACCAAATATATACCATTGGCTAGTATACAGTGTTAATAACCACGTACAGGTTCTGACTAACTAAACAGATGGAAGATGTCCACACCGTATTGTTTTAAAACGTGGTAGTTGGAACAAAACTGAAGTAAAACACGATACTTCCTTTAACAATGTGCGTAATGTTTGTACGTTTGGTAATAATTGTACGATTTTAATACACAAAATAAATTTTAATATATTTACCTTCATTTTAATATAAAATAGACTATCTATTAAACTTTTCAGTTAACAATGTTCATTATAACAATAAGTTTTATGTGTTGAGAAGCCACGCGGAATAAGGAAAGTGGCTGCAGAACACGTGATAAACAAATTAGAGGAACCATGTAAGATAAGAGAATTAGACAAAGAAAATATGCCGTAAGGCAGTCTGACAGACCAGGTAGTATAGACGAGATAACATAATGAAGTACGTTAGTGAATCAAGTGAATCACGTACCACGATGAAATTGGATGAGCAATGCATCAAGCAAAATCCTTATTTCATGAGGATGTTAGACAAATCACGCGAAATAAAGCAATTAAAATAACCATATTCCGTAAAGAATTGAAACGAACCGCATCCCATAAGGAAAATCTTTATGATTCAAGGTATTCTTATTTGTGATGGTTATATAGCAGTGAAATGTATTTGCGTGTGTGTGTGTATGTTTTTCTTACAGCAAAGCCACATCAGGCTATCTGCTCAGCCCACCGAGGGAAATCGAACCGCTGATTTTGGCGTTGTAAATCCCGAGACATACCACTGTACTAGCGGGGGGCTGAAGTGTATTTATTCTAATGGTAAATTTCAATACTCAATGATTCAGTTTCTGGCATCTCTTAAATGTGTGGTTTTAAAAGAAAGACCAAAATCATTCGAAATGCAATTAAATACCTTGATTCATATTATTAGATTGTATCTTATTTAATGAAAGGTCCTATTGGCCCAGTGGTACCTTAACTGCTTTGTTTTGCAATTTTGTGATGTGTGGTATCTTTGTATTTTCAGTTGCAGTTATTCATGTTATTTTATATTATTGGGATGTATGCCGTCCAAAGGAAAATATTAAATGTTTAAGTTATTCTGTGAACCTCCGGAGAAGAAAAAAGTATTGCTACGCGAAGAACAGATCTGGTAAATTTTGCAAGTATTACAATTTTCGCCCGTTTGAATAAAAATAATATGCCGTAATCATACTTCACCTACTAAAATATATTTTTGTCTTGAAAACAGGAAATACTCTATGATTTCAAATTAGATATGAAATTTTCAACATCCCTAACATATAAGTGGCAGTGAGGCGCCTATGTATGGCATAAATGAGGCGACATTCTAAATTGTGTACTTTTTGTAATATCATTCTCGTAAATTATGTGAGTTAAGCAAGATATTTTAAATAAAATAACTGCTATTTCTCGGTTATTATACAAGTTTAGTACTGTTTATTTTGTTTAGTGAATGTAATTTTGTTTGCGTACTTATTCATTCTAATTAAAAATCTTATTGCTTATAATAGTTTTAATTTCGGACTTTCACTTTCAGCTGTCCCACTAGCACTTTTTTAGCAAACTAATTAGTTTTAGTTTGGAGTTTAACATTTAAGTCATGTGATTGAAAGTCGTACAAACGTGGTTTTTTGGACAAGATCGAGTGAAGTTACGATTAACCATTCAGTCACTAAGTGAAGCGTCGTCTAGTAACCATGTAATTTTTGTCACTTAATTCAGGAGCTTTAAGTAAAACGAATATTTAATGTATTTGATTATTTTTATTTTTCACGTTTTGATGAATCTTATAATTCCAATACAGCTTTTTGTGTTGTTTTTTTTTTTGGCGCTCAAAATGCAATTCGATAAATCTGTGGCGTTATTATATCGAACATACGGGAAAGCTTATTTCAAAATGAAGAAATGTATATTATTTCATTCAACAGCATATAAATAAGCGCAACTATAATTCCTCAATTTAGAATTAAAAAAAAAGTAAGAATATTCAGTGATGAATGAAACTCTCTTATTCTTAATCTAAAGTAAGATATATGCCAGACTAATTCCAAATGAGTGTGTATGTTTCTTCATTGCAAAGCCACATCGCGCTATCTGCTGAGTCCACCAAGGCTTACTTACGGCTGTACCAGCGGAGGATAATTCAAAATGATATAAAGCAACTTTTGCAGATGGCAAGTCCTTATTTTAATGATCACAACGTTTCTACCCATATGAAATATTATCTGGCATTGACTCGATGCTATGGGTTGAAACGTTGCAATTATTAAAATAAGAACTTCCCTGCTGTAAAAGTTACTTTATTTTATATTGAATTAATCTTTCAGCTCAGTAGGTTCCTCACATCATTAGTTATATGTTGAATGGCTTCAAGTATGCATTAAATCACCTTGAATAACCTAATTTTATTCTCCTTAATTCGTCCTGATGAAACATTTAAAATAAAATACATCATCTCTGCAAGAATAGGGTTAGTGATTGATAGTGATTTAACTTCTCTGATTTTGTTATACTATTGACACTCAAAAACAAATAATTGCAAGAGGTTTAGGTTTTGCTTGACCGTAAAAGAAACTACAAAAATATTATCTTGCACTATTTCAGGTCTTATATGAAAAAAAAAAAAACAACATAAAGGTAACAATCGCTGATAAGCCTAATGTATCTAGTTCTGCTTTCCAGATTTATGACCCTAACGTAGCTCTACTTGTCTAGGCCCGGCATGGCTAGGTGGTTAAGGCGCTTGACCCCCTCCCTCGAGCGTCGCAGTTTCGAATCCCAATCACATCAAACATGCTCACCCTTTCAGTCGTAGGTGCGTTATAATCTTACTGTTCATTGGTAAAAGTAGTAGCTCAAGAGTTAGCGGTGGGTGGTGATGTTTAGCTGCCTTTTCTCTAGTCTTACACTGCTAAATTAGGGACGGTTAACGGAGATAGCCCTCGTATAGCTTTGAGCAAAAGACAAACAAACTTTCTAAAGAAAGTTTTTGTGGAATTAAAAGAAAAACAACGAAATGTTTACACCAAGAAAGGCGTTGTCATACTGAATAAAGCTGATTATATTCAACATGTCAACAACGTATTTAACTTCTGTAATGACACAAGTATCTTTAAAAATCATATTTTTACCCCACTTACGTGAAAACAAAGTATTGAATTATTTAAATATTTAAAAGAAAGATGGCATTTTGGTCCAGCAGTAAGGTGTAAATAGTGAGAAAATTGTGAACAATTGGTTAAGGATGTGAAGGTTTACTTGGTGTTAGATAAAGGTTCAATGATCATTTTCAGATATAAATCCTCCTTATGTTCAATCAATATGGCCGCCAAATTCATGTTATTTGATATACTCGTGTGACACGAATAGTTATAATATCCAGCTGTTCATTTAAAGTTAAAATCAAAGGGTACACTCATAATTTTTAATAATTAGCAAAAAGACTCCCAATTAAATAATAATAATAAATTACCCGTCATAATGAATCAGATCTGTCACGTAGTGCCCGTTCAATTTAGATTACTGATGACCTCAATGTAGCACTTTCATATAAATACTTAATAACTACTATATAGTAATTGTTGTTTGTTCTGTTGAGTTTGATGCTTCGCAAGGATCTTGACAATTAATATAAAAAGGTCAATTAATTCGTGATGACGAGAAACCGACTTTACTTCAAGTGGGTATCTCAAGACGACTAGTATGGGTATTAAAAACTTTATTAAAATAAAGTGGAAAAAGACATTTAGACCTTCTTTTGTCATCTTCAGGTTAACAAAGAGAGAGTTTGCAACTAACCTTTGCAAGGCACATGTCTTAGAAACGAGAGTGTAAAATGATCAGTTAATATCGATCATGTTTAATAAGATCAATACCAATAAATACATAATTATCAAATAACTGTGTGTAATTTGGAATGTTTTACGAAGTGATTGTAGAAATATTTTTATGTCAAAACCAAAAAACATTGTTAACGCTGGTACTCTACTAGGAATTTCTGAAGAAGCAGCAACCACAGATTGGGTGATTGTAATTTACGTTTGGAAAGAAAGACAGAACATTTGCTGTGTTCTGCTGAGTGTTTATGGTCAGACAAAGGAACAGTGTATGAAAATCCTGCCACTAATAAATAGAAATTTACTTTTTAAGAACGTTTCACTGTGTTTCTTGACACTGAAAGGCTAGGAAAAGGCAAAGACTTAGAGCCAACTTTCAAATTACATAAAGTTAAGTTGTACAAAAGTTGTGGATTTAATTTTCACAAGCTCAACACCCAAGAGCCTAACAAGAAAAAAAGCAGAAGTTTCAAAAGATGATATGCATATTAAGTAATGGTATTAGCTATTTATCTAGTAAAACTTCTATTATATCCCAGCAAAGATGTTTTTTTTTTTTTCCTGTGGTGATTTATCGGGTAAATTTTATAAAGCTTCTGTATTTAAGATGTGTGAGAGAATATTCACGTTTTACCAGATACGGTTTTGCTGGCAAAACTTAGTGCAGATAATATTATTTTGCAAGATTCTTTATTTTATAAAAAGTATCTTAGTTTACACTATAAAAATGGAAAGCAGAAACATTTATCCGAAATGCCGGATGATGAACAAAGAAAGATGCATAGTTTCGCTATGCACTAAGGAAATCAAAGTGGAATCTGATACTAAACCAATTGTTAATATTATCAGATCTGGCAAAGATGTATCCTTCTTGGCTAAAACAGCTCGGAGCTGAATCATCTACTACGAAATAAGAAAAAAAATTATTATATGTAGCTAAGACTGAAAAGGATAAACAAACAGATTTAGGAACCCTTTTGAGCTCTACTTCCAGAAAGAGCTGAAACGAAGTAAGAAATGGATGTAAAGGGAAGCATAAATGTGCTAGTGATAAAATGCAATCCATTGTATTATGCAAATGCTGTAGAGCTAAGGTTGAAGTAAATAATAAAAAAGTAACATATACGTTTTACAACAGAAAGTGTCTTTGATGTTGTTAAATATTGATGGTTACTTAGGGATTTTACCTGAGGTGCTTTTTTAATTGGAAATAGTCAGGGTCAGGATTAGTGTCATCATATGTAGCTTTATGTTTTTATTCAAATTACGAATTATTGTCAGCGTATTTCACAGCATCTGAGAAACTTCCTTGGCAGCAAGCTCAGATGTGGTGGCCATTTGTTATGGAACTGAAGTGGTTCTTAGTCTGAAAATCTCTGCTAATAATGTATTTATCATTTTTTTGTAAGTTCAAACTTTTTCTGAAGTGTACATTTTTATATGAGATTTAAGCACTTGTTTAGATTTCCTGTTGGCCTTCTTGATGATTTTGTGATGAAATTCAAATGAAAAAACACACAAAACTTTTCAGATGTAATTTACTAATCATCATGGCTTATTTCACACTTTTAACCAGAAATTAACAAATTTAACTCATAACCTTGTTTAGTTTATTAATGTCAGTTACATTCAGGTGGGTTTATTTTTGAAAACTGTCAGTACTACCATATTTACCAACATGCCGAACTTCATGATTTTACCACATAGTGCACAATTTTCCACCATGCTACTGGACTATAGTAATAACATTAATTTGTAATTTGAAAACCAATTGAGGCTATAAGATTCACTTCCTGATCAAACGCATGGTTTACCTAAAATCTAACAATAACAGCATTTTCTTTAGAGCTATTGTCTGTGATATAGGTGTTTGTACTTACATATCTACAAGTTTTACTGATCTCAAATTCTTAGAGAACATTCTTAATAACAACTTTGAGTTTTGAAGTTTGAATCTCAAAATCTCAAAGTTTGATCACGAAGGTTTCTTAGCTAGGTTTGATATTATCTTACTGAATGAAACAGTAGCTTATATCGACAAGTTGCAACAGTGGTTTAAATATTTTGTTTTTATATTGCTATGTATTATAATTTATCTCGGACGAATTTACAATTTATTACATTACGTATTACATTCTGAAATGTCCTGAAATTGAATTAAATTGTAATTTGGACTTAGAAGTTAATAAAGTTTCGAGATCTATCAAATGTATAATATTTGCCAACAAGATTGATACACACTCTTTTTTTTCTTAATGAAAATAGATTTTAATAAACAAACAATAACATAATTTAAAATAACAGTTATTACAAATAATAACTTATATACAAGCGTTTACAAACGTGCAAACAATATTCAGTCTTCTATCTGGTATGAAATTAAATATTTTATTGATAATTCGTGGTGAGCGAATTAATTTCGAGTTGATATCAATTCAGTTTACTTAACGGGCAGCTAGATAGCTCTTCCCACGTGAGTTTATTACAGCCGAAGTTATACAATGTCTTCGTAGAAATACTAACATCTAAAGTTAATCTGCTGAAGCTAAATGCCTTGTAGTGCTGGTCAAATATCTTTACATTCTCCACTAATAAGCGTTTATCGCAGTTATAGCTTCCAAGGTTTATAGTATATCAACAATAACAAACCAATAATATAAATTGTCTCATGGCCCTTCTATTTATAAACTATAGGCGAGGATCTAGAAATTTCAGTTGGGAATAATACTCAACAATAAGCTAGTACTTTCGTAAAACGTATATTGTTGATTCTTACAGTCAAGAATCTTTTACAGATTCAGTGAATAGGCGGGAATTTCGCAATACACATTTAACACTATATTGTACAATCGTTTTTAAATATATATTTAACTGAAACAAAGATCGATATTAAAATAAATACATAATAGTAAATCCGTCACAATGTCAATGGAAAGGATATCTGCCCAGCTGATATATCCTAGTCATAACGCATACTTGAATATGTTGTTTTTCTACGGCTGGACACAACAGCTTTTGTTTTGATTTTATTGTATTTGATATCATTCAAAGATAATAAATAACACGTAACTACAATGGTTGTATTATGACATTTTGTTTTATCGTTAGTGGTTACTTTCAACTTTATATCTTCACCATATATATATATATATATTTGTAAGATTTAGTTAAAATATATATGACATAGATAAGAATGATTTTGTTTTATAATAATAAATACTTTTAATTAATAAAAAATGATTTAAGTCCAGGAGAAAGTGAACCTATTTAAGTGTTGTACACATAATTGCTAAGACATTTAAAGATACAACTAAATAACATAATAACGAAACTGTTACAATAGAACGTGGGTTAAGAGCTGATGATAGAATAATGTTTAAGTCATTATATAGCACGAAAAAACTTGGTTAAGACCCAGATAAACAATCTGACAAGAAAAGTTTGGCATAATGAAGACATTTCCAAGGTTAATCAACTCCTTCTAGGAATCGTTCTACTGGATTCTTGTTACGCCAGTTGGCACAACTTATCACAAGCCTCTCCAAAAGGGCCATACATTAAAAGCAAAAGTGTTAGCTTTTTATTACTTTATCTAGTCTTTCTATCATTTATCGTAACTATAAGACACGAATGGTTATGAATATAAAAACACACAGAGAAATTTATATATAGTTACATGTATGATTATTTTTTCAATGTTTCACGTAACGCTACATAAGGATTACCTGCAAATAGCTGTTCATAATTTCAAACTGCTAGACAAGATGTAAGACAACCAGCTAATAGCAACCGCTGATAAGTCTTAAGCTACTAACAGTGGGATTTGACCGTAACTTTTATAACGCATCCATGGTTAAATACATAATTCAAATGACTTGCGTTTCTCATAGGGTTAATAGCTTTAATGAAAACATTTAAAATTCAACATGCAGGTTCTGCCTGAGCTCCCAAGGTGCTCAGCGGGACGTTTGCACGCTTATTACACCAGAATTCTGCTTTATATAACCGTGGTTGAGAGAGTACAGACAATCCATTGTGTAGCCTTTTGCTTAACAACAACCAAAATTTTCTGATGGAAAAACATTTAATTTTTTAAAAATAAGATTGAAAAAGGTTTAAAGTACTATTATAGATTAATCGCAAAAATAAAATAGGATTCAGTTTGTCTCAAAATAGTTCGTTATATAGACACGTGTATGAATCCAAATCTGACTTTAAACTATAGAATAAAAAGTTAAATGTGTTCACTTATGTAAATCGAGCTTTCCCGTTATAGTCTGTAAAATCCAGGTGTGGATATTAAAACAGATGGCAGAACAAGATACGTCACATCCACTAAAAGGCTTCAACTTGAGACCATGAAAAAATACGACATTTATACAAGAGTTCGTTCTCTATCCAGTGTTATTATAGTATAACTGAAGACGTAAATAGTTGTATAGATCTATATATATAACGAAATGTCGTTGAACTCGGGATGTTATTATTCACATCCAGAAAAGTACTGCTTAGAAAGCTGGACTGTCTTTGAGCTATACATCTTTCTTGAGGCCCAAACATAGCTACTGAACAAACTAGTAATATGTGTTTCAATTACTTTATTCAGTTAAGATAGTTGATATACCAATATATGAAGTATGCCCCATGATAATGTTTTTCTAATTGTAAAATATATTTTTTACCTTTATCATTGGAATAATTATGAGAATTTAAGCATTAAATGTGTCTATATGAGTTTTTTGAAGTACAAACACCGTACAATTAATATTCTACCCTAGCGTTTAAGATGTTAAAAATTATATTTTCAATACTGCTGTTATTGTGAGCTATAAATACAACACTGGACGTAACAGATAATGTCGTGGTTTACGACATTTTTATTGTTTTTTGTGAAATATTTAGAAATAATTTCAGGTATTTTTTATTGTTAACATTATGTATTCTTAAAAGTTCAATGCTAAAACGATGAGTATATTTTGCGAACTACTTAACTAAAGGACTCCTTCCGCTCTCCCAAACATAGATTGAATATACCTTTTGAATTATATACTTTTAATTAATGAATCACCCTATATACAGGTTGGGCACTTCGTATAGTTTCTAACTTATGGGACGTCTTGTAAACATGTTCAGAGAGTCATGGTTTTGTAACTGGTGGTCCACCCCATACATAGTTGAATGTGTTCTGTGAACTGTTTAACTGATGGAATATCGTGGATAAAAGTTATGTTTGTTGTGTGGATTATCTAACTCTGAATCATTCTGTAAACAATTTAAGGGTATCGCTTGAGTTGTATGTTTTATAAAATATCCTGTGTGGAAGTTGAGTATGTAGTGTGTGGTGGTTTAGCTTCATATCACCGTCTAGGCTAGTTGTGGGTGTCATATGGGTTATCTATCTTATGGAATACCCTGCATAGAATTTGAGTGTGTAGTATGCGTTGTATAACTCTAGGTCACCCTGTAATGAGTGTTTTGTATTGGCTGTCTAACTTATAAACAGCAAGTTGAGTGTACTGGTTGAGTGCGTTATATATTTACCGTACGGACCAAACTAGTTACAGAATGTTGGTGCATGCGTATGAGTCGTGATTTTCACTTACATATCTACTGACTGAAATGCTTTAAGTAAAACCAACCAATCCAAATATGATGTACGATGTAAAGAAGTAAAACTTGTTGTTTTTTATTACTAAGGAAAATATTATTATCTGAGTTAGGGAATGCAAACGTCTTCCATTTGTAACATTAACACTAGTTCCAACAGTCATTATACGAAACTTGCAGTAGTGAGTTTTATGTTCGTTTTTATTTCATGACAATTATAATCAAACTGTATCAAAATAATATATACTTTATGTGCTAATATTTTCTCACATCGATTAATCAGGCTATAATTCGAACGTGGGGAGGCTACAACAAAAACTATTAATATTTCGAGTTTGATATATTTAAAACAAAACCACATTACATTTTGCATTTTTAATTGATTTTCAGAAAAAATTCAGCAGTCATATTCAATTATAAGTCAACTATTTCTATTGGAAATTCAACTATAAACCCGTTAAAATAAAAAGTAATTAACCTGTAACATTTTGTATTTTAAAGTCACTTAAACCAGATTTCTTTCACTCAAGGCAGCTTTGAATTTCACTTTGCTTTAAAATCGCTCAGAATTTTAAGAAAAAGATCGTCTTTGAAATGTTACATTAGAAGTAAGGTAAAATTTATTATATGGTGAAAATAGAGAGATTTTATTCAAGCAAGTCCATAGTAGTTCACTTAATATTGAGTTCTTTCTGCTGGTTTTAACATAGAATTTTACATACTTTAATGCAGTCCTTGATAAGTTACGATATAACCCAAGAAGTACAGAATTTTAGAATAATAAAATCTTCATAAAACATAAACACATCCTTAGAGGTCATTTAAAAATAACATTTTTTTAGTGTATTGACGTCATTTAATAAATCCTAAACTCCTGTGTTGACTTAAGACTTTGGGGTTCGACACTCAAGACGTTCCGTACCAAATATTTACAAAACTTAATTCGGTAAACTTTTCAAAAATAGTTATCGATTTTCTTTCTTGAGTTATAAGTTATGTACTTTTTATCATACAAGCTTTCTTTTAAGTATCGTGAATAAAGTCAATGACACCAAACAAAACCATGTTGAAATGTAAAGAAATACTGGCTAACGTTAATTCACAAACAGTAAATACCTCTGTGATTATATTTCCTTCTTAGAAATTCACGCTAACTTAAAATTAGCTGATTTTTTTCCTGTTTATTTTAAAGTAGTACATCAAAAAGAAGAGCTTCCGGTGATGGCTGTACACTATTCCGTTGAACTGAACTTGTTTAGTGTGTATTTATTCTTGTAATACATCGTAACTGTAAATGTTTTGATTATATTTGTTTTAATTTTGTTTGTTGCTCAAACTTGTTTGTTTATATCCGAACTAAAACCTTTAAACAACTAGTTTTGTTTTTACTTAACACCTGGTGTAGCAGGGAAACAGTTACATATTTAATGTTTTTTTTTGGACGATTGTGCTCTTCAGTTCATCCTAATGGTGTTTTTCAGTTTGGAAAATATTCACAACGTGAAGGATAATTACCCAGTTGACCAAGTAAGATAAAACTTTAGTATCAAATTGATCAAGTAAGATAAAGCCTTAGTATGCGATTGATCAAGTAAGATAAGACTTTAGTATCAAATTGATCAAGTAAGATAAAGCCTTAGTATGCGATTGATCAAGTAAGATAAGACTTTAGTACGCGACTGATTGTTTGTTTTGAATTTCGCGCAAAGCTACTCGAGGCTTATCTGTGCTAGCCGTCCCTAATTTAGCAGTGTAAGACTAGAGGGAAGGCAGCTGGTCATCACCACCCACCGCCAACTCTTGGGGTACTCTTTTACCAACGAATAGTGGGATTGACTGTCACATTATAAAGCCTCCACGGCTGAAAGGGCAAGCGTGTTTGGTGCGACCGGGATTTGAACCCGCGACCTTCGGATTACGAGTTGAGTGCCTTAACCACCTGGCGGTGAGTGGTTATGACTAGCTTCCTTTCCCCTAATCTTACACTACTAAATTAGGGACAGATAGCGTAGATAGCCTTCGTGTAGCTTTGCGCGAAATTCAAACAAATCAAATGTAATTTAATAATACAAATAACACCTAAATTAGTATCGTATTTGTCATATGCGAGTTAGAAAGATTTTAGGATATAGTGTGGTTGACATATTCTTTACTTTTACTTGTAAGTTCTCATAGTTACAAACACACTCTTTTTCCTTAATGACGTGATTGCTTGACCCGCAATTTGGCAAATTTTTTGAGAGATGCAAAGTAAATTCAAGTACAAATAGACAGTAATAGTAATTAGTGTAAAAAAATCGTAGTGTCTTATTAAGCCTCACCCGAAATGTGATTTGACAATGACTCATAAGATTGATAAAAATTATCTTCACCACTTTAGCTTGCACAATAACAGTTCTTATTCATACGGGACAGCGTGGCCAGGTGGGTCAAGGCGTGCGATTTGTAATGTGAGGGTTGCGGGTTCGCATTCCCGTCACACCAAACACGCTCGCCTTTTCAGCCGTAAGGGGATGCGACCCCGCGACCCTCGGATTATGAGTCGCACGCCTTGACGCACTTGGCCATGGTGGGCCAATAGTAAGACATAGTAAATAATTTAACCAACTATCTAAGCAATAAGACTTGCATGTATAAGTCTTCATATCAAATGTTTGATTGACCTACTAGTAACCATAATTTATTTTAAAATAATGTAATTGATTCTAGTACAATAGGAGCCACTTTTATACACTATTTTTATGTTACTTTGAAAGGTTTTAGTGTTCAAGATATTGAAAAAAATTAAGTTTTAGGTTTAGAATTTTTCTCACTACTCTAATAAATTACAAAAATAATATTTACATTTTCTGAGAATGCAATTAATGATAATATATTTAAAACATTTTTAAAGCTTTACATGAATTATCTGGTTAAATTCTTATAAATTTTCTAAGAACTTTCTTTATATGATTAAGTATATAAATTATTCAATTAATTAATTTTACTTAATTCCTACCAGGCGTTTTTTTACACTATTAGAGTTTGGTTTGTTTTGAATTTCGCGCAAAGCTGCACGAGGCGATCTGCGTTAGCCGTTCTTAATTTAGCAGTGTAAGACTAGAGGGAAGGCAGCTAGTCATCACCACCCAACGGCAACTCTTGGGGTACTCTTTTACCAACGAACAGTAGGATTGACCATCACATTATAACACCCTCACGGCTGAAAGGGCGAGCGTGTTTGGTGTAACGGGGATTCAAACCCGTGACCCTCAGATTACGAATTGAATGCCTTAACTACCTGGCCATGCCGGGCCCTTTGTATATTAATACATGTAAGTATATAAATGACACACACAGACTTCTTATTAGCTAAACTAACAGCTTAAATTAACTTAAACTAACAGTAGTTTAAGATGTCAGTTGAAAATAAACAAACAAAAACTAAAGGATATCTAAAATTTATTCAGGACTTTTCATTTTTTGTTTGCATCCAACTCACATCGCAAATAGACAATAAAAGATAGCGTGACCTTAAGATTTTGACCAGCAGTGTATTTCTGTGGCATTAGATTAATTAGCTACATCCAACTGCTCATATTGTACAAAATGTAAAGGGTTAATACATTTCATAAAGCAATCTTAGAAACAAAAATTGAAAGAACATTATTGGACAATTACAGTGGAACGTGCTTACGAACGTGAGTGGTTGGCAAATTAGATATATATGTACATCACTTTTATATCATATACAATTAAGTATATAATAAACATTTTTTGCTCTTAAGGGTGTGTTATGAAAACTTGTATTTACTGTTTAATTCGTGTAATAGTACAAAAATATTTAATGAGTTCAGCCTTAGTATATCTTAGTAAGAACACTTTTCATTCATATAAAATGCTTGTACTAAATAATCTATAACATCTTTTAAAAATCGTTGTGATCTTTAAAAGAAATATGTGACTGTATTGTTAATTTTTACAATTTTATGGAGATTTATGAAGTCTGTTCATGAAATAATCATGTTTGATGCTTGATTAGTGTTCCAATCAAGTCATCACAGTGCAAAATTATGTTCTTATTTTCTGAGTATCTTCTAAATCTTTTTGATTTAATTTTATTAAAGTTACATACATTGGCTGGCCGTTTTAATAGGAACTATGAAACCTTTCGGACTAGACCCTGGCTTGAGCTGCAGATGAAAATTAGGTTGTTCACACGATGTGTTAGGAAAAGGAAAAGATATTACAGTTTTCAAAATAGGTATGACAGTGAATGTACGTCTAAGAAGTACCACTTTCATTGTTAGGCTACTTCAGGACAGAGATCATTCAAAATCATCTGCAACATCAAAAATTGAGAAGATGTCTGCTAGAACACTTGTTCTCTAAGGAGTATATTTATTACTATTCATCAAAACTAAATAGAATGGTAAAGCACTGGTCCGGTCAGATTGAGGTCTTGGGTCCAGGTTCCTGAATCTGTTTTCATTTATGTTTTTTTTTCACTGAACGTTTAACGTTAGCTATTAACCGTTCATTACTTACTCTCGCTATATAAAAAGGGACTCACAAAATATGTAGTTTAAATCGCGATGAGCAGCATTTGACAAAGAACTGACATGTTTAATATATCTTATACTAGAATTAGAAGGTTAGTTATATGTTTATAAAATCTGTGTCAGCGTTTCTGTACTCCAAGTCTGATAAAAGTGTACAACTGTAATGGTGGGAAATAATTTTTATTTCATCAGAAGTCAAAAATCACCCATTTACTCAGGTATGAGGCATGATAAAAATATTTGAGTTCACACTGAAACAATTAACAATTTTTTGAAGACTTGAATATCAGTTCAAGATATAAAGTATATAACTTTCTTATTATTATTACTTTTTATCTTTACGCCTCTTAGTGGAAACATCTATAATTCACAGATTTTTCTAAACCAATTTAACTCGGTAATCTAAAATATGATCTGAAAATGTGTATTGGAACTATCAATGACCTTGGGGAAAGATAGTAAAGCTGCAGTCTTGGGTTGGTGTTTATAATGAAAACTTGGTTAATGGGACATGTTGACGATCCAACTACACGGTTGTATTATAGATGATTTGGTTATTCGGAATTAAGCACAAAGCTACACAAAAAGCTATCTGTTCTCTGCCCACCACAGATATCGAAACCCGGTTTTTAGCGGTGTGAGTCCTCAGACATGCCACTATATCACTGAAGGGGGCATTATGGTTGATAGTCGTTTATTATGTGTTATGATATCGTAATATAGATCGCAGTGACAGATGTAAATAGTTCTGCTGTTCATAATTTTTTCAATAAAATAATTTACATTTGACTTACTAGCTTATCACGTACAGATACGTGAAACGAAATCATGTATTGCACGTTAACATTTCCTCATTGAAAATATATACTGAATCATGTAATTACTATTGCTTAGTCACAGTTTACTGAGATATTTTAAGTGAATTTATTTTTATTTAATTTACTGCGACCCAGTGTTAGCGTATCTGAATATGGAACTGATGTTCATTGTTTCACGTCACCTCACCTTTAAAACAAAATCGCACCCTGCACTTTGTGGTCGTGGTGTGTTATAAGAGTGAACTGTCAAAATCTGGTATCCGGTTTGACAATAAAGCCTAATATTTCGCAGTTGGAGCTGAGTATCTGTCTTTTTTTCTAACCTGTTATTTCAAAGTTAAAGATGGATAACGTTTGTGTAGTTTAACGTAGAATTCAACAAAACTATTTTCAACTTCCGTAACTTAAAATTTTAACCAGTCCATTAAGCACATTTTAAATGTTCATTTTTAGAAATCATAATTTATTTTTGCCACTTCAGTATTGGAAAATACACATTCCTTTAATTTTTTTTTTCAAAATTGAAAAGTTAAGACCATTACTGTTTTGAACTGGAATAAAATAGCTGCTTATAAAGATGTTAAGTGTTGTTCAATGAAGATTGAAGAATGTATTTACTGAAACCAGTTGTTTATTTTATTGTAATATAGTGGGAAAAAAACGAATATTTAATTAGAAATAGTTGATTAGTAACATTATTTTTAATCTAATAAAGGCTCACATAGAAGAAAATACAGCTATTCAACATTATGTATTTATTTCAAAACACCTACAGTTCACACATATACAGTCATTAGAAGTAATCAATCACTGTAAAACACTGCAACATAACAGATATTTTATCTCTAACCTTTTGTAATTATCAATGGAAAAACAATAAATTTTAACAAGTGCCGATAATAATTTAAGTTCCAATAAGCACACAACTAACTTTCATAAGTAGAAGGTTTGAAATAAAAAGTAAAAAATAGATAAAAAATAAAATTACTTTCGATACAACAGACACATTTTGTAAATACTGTACAAAGATTAATACTTTTGCAGCAGACCCCAGTGGCACAGCGGTTTGTCTGCGGCATTATAAAGCTACAAATTGGGTTTCGCTACCTGTGGTAGGCAGTGCACAGATAGTCAATTGTGCAGCTTTGTGATTAACTACAAAAATGTTCACAGCAGCTTCTATCAGTTATCTTTTCAAATTTATATAGTGATTGTGACGGTGAGATCGCTTGACGCACAAGTTTTCTGTTACCAACTACTTTTGTCTAAATATCGGTGACGGTTTTTAAGAAAAAGTAATTTGTCTCGTTGCGATAAAACACACGTTTAAATACAACCATTTTAATTCTGTAGAAACTTAGGGTCGTCGTGCTAGAGAAGTATAGAACCATCTCTTTTTCTCTCAGTCGAAAATTTATAGTAAAGAATAAAACAAGCAATCATTGCTAGTTTGTTTGTTTTAGAATTTCGCGCAATGCTACATGGGGGCTATCTATCCTAGCCGTCCCTAATTTAACAGCGTAAGGTAGCTAGTTAGTTATCATCACCCACCACATAAACTTAGGTTATTCTTTTACCAAAGAATAGTGGGATTGATCGTACACGATAACGCCCCACGGCTGAAAGAGCGAGCATGTTTGGTGTGACGGGGATTCGAAACCGCGACCCTCAGATTAGAAGTCGAATGCCCTAACCATCTGGTCACCGATGCTCGTTGATAGTTTAACAATATTAAGAAATAATATAGAACTAATTTCTTCATTAAAAGAACAGAGTATATTTTAATTTTTATCAATCTAAGCATTGAATTATAGTAAAATGATTATAAATTAAAATGATAATATGAACTAAACATTTATATTCGCACACAAATTAACACAAGGTGGATGTCTTTGATATAAAATATAGAAAAAAGGTGGAAAATATGTATGAAAGCACTTTGTACACAAATTCTGCAAGTGTAGTACAAACAAGAATACATGTAAATAGATATATTACTGTTCACATGAGAACAAATGGCATATTTACACCTATATGTGGTGCAAAAGACGTTAACAGATAACGATATGTACATCACGTTCATATATAAACGGATAATGTAATAGCAAACTTACTTAAATTAAGTAACATTTCATCACAGTATCTTATCTTTAAAAAACCTGTGGTCAACGATAGCAATTTTAACTCATTTTCTGAAGATCAAAGGTGTTTGTTAACTTTAAGACCTATAAATAGTAAGATATCTCATGAACATACGCTATTAAAACGGATAGTTGTTTTGTTAGTTATAAGTTTCTATAATTTAAAGTTTTGTGTCATCAAAACATATTTACGATATCCTAACACACGTTAGGGTTAAGATGGAAAAGCAAAATTTTGATAATTGGTTACCTAAATCTTCGTACTTAAACATACAATTTCTACAACCATACAGGTTGATATCATTATGGGTAAATAAAAGGAACATATTATATATATGTACATATATCTTTCTTTTTATAAAATTATATACAGTTAGAAAAGCATAAAACTTTCTCAGTTACTATATATCGTCTGGCAATTTAGCGACCACAAAGAATAGTATGATATACTGTAAGTGTTATTAAGTGACAACTCGCAACCGAACACGTTTCGATTTATGAATACAAAATGTCTTCCTATTTTATGTTTTTACGTTTAAATCGAGGTTAGTTGTAAAATCTTCTCAGCTTTACTGTTATTAAGTTTAAGTTTATCTAGTTTCTACAGCACGTGCAGATTATTACAAGATTTTGACTTCAGGACAGTCTTTTCTAACAGCTTCCTTATAAGAACTTTAGCCTTGCAACCAGTAGAAGACGAAGTCGCCAGTGGCGGACCAGCCAAGGTGACCGATTCTCTCTTCCCGTCTAACTGTTGACCTTTCAGCCGGATCTGGCTTAAGATTCCAACCAAGAGCTCATCAACATTATGGTTGATTCCCACTGATGTCTCAATGAACTTGCATCCAACAGAGATGGCTATAGATCTAGCATCTACATAAATGTTAACAAATGTGTTGATTAATTGTAGGAATATAATTACCTTTTAAAAGCAGTCGTTTCGTGTCAAATAAGCATATGAATAAACAATGTAGATAATAAAGTTTTCAGTCTCATGAATGAACACTTACTAGAACACACTTTGTCAAGAAATGAATTTTCTAAATTGAAAGGATAACTTATAACACTATTTAATAAAATTTTTACTTTTTCTTGTTCCTGGGTGGAAAGTGTTATTTTCCAATTGTTTATGCCTAAAGTAAAGGGAAAAGACCTATTTTTCTCTTAAAACTTTGCTTTTGTGACCTGGGAGCGAATTACGAAAACATGATGAGAGACTATATTTGGGAGCTGATACCTGAAAGTGATTTACATTACAGTCGCAAATCTCGAAAAACTACTCACTTCTAAACATTTTTGTATAATTTTAGTATAAATACATGTAAATTTTGATTCACATGTTGTTTTATTCAGACCTTATGTAAATGAAAATGTGCAAATTTGCCAGTTTTTACAACGAAAATAGGTTAATTTTTAAATTTCATTATCAAAATCACAAAAGCAAAGTTTGAAAGGAATAATGGCCATTTTCTGTACTTTTACAACATACGCAATTAAGAAATAACACACACTATCCAGGAACAAAATTTGTGTTATATAGTGTAATCTTCGTTCATCTTCTGATTAACGATTAAAATGAGAAATTTTCATGTAACACATAAAGCTAATCTTAGTTAGATTTAAGTTACATTTAAACATGACCACGTAAACGTACCTTTTGTGCTGACCACCCTCAGTCGGGCTAAATCTGTTTTGTTTCCTACTAAAATAACAGGTTTGGGGTCTCTCTCTTCGATATCGTTCATTTTCAGAAGAGTGTCTCTTATTCTACGGAAGCTTGTCTTGTCACACGAAGAATACACAGTGATGATAGCATCAGCGTTATTTAGCATTGTTTCCAGTGGTTGGAAGGAATCCTAGCATAGATATATATGTATATTTATATATGTGTGTGTTGCAACTAAAACACCTACAACAACTAAATAGATAGAAAGATATATAATGCTTTCTGAAATATTACACCCGTTTCGTAATTGCTTTAAGTTAAAACTAACAACTAGATTTTTACACTTACTATTTTTGTAGGGAGAGTGTGTTCAACAAACAGTAGCTCCGACTCCTCCCCATCTAACACAACAGTAACCAGTTTTTCATTTTCATCGTCTACAGTGTAAAAAAGAATATTTAAAACCTTTCAAAATGATTGATTCGACCCAATATAGGACAAAGTTAACATGTTTCATGTACTTAACTTAATCTTATTATCATAAGTTAGTTTCACGATTGGTTAAAACATAAAATATTAACCACCAAAGTACTATTGTAATACTGCTAATGAGATTGCACATGTTTTAAAATTAAAGCTATTGGAAAAAAGCGATCTCACATTATTACTTTGACAGTTCACAAAAATTTTACATGACACAATACCTTGAATCCAAAATTGAAAGAAAATAAATAAATATTAAAATGAAGTTTCAATTCTCAACACGAACATTTGAGATGGGATCATCAAATATTTCGTTTAATACAGGTTTGGTTGTAACATACTTAACTAAACAAAAATTAATAAGCTTTTATTAATAAGCTGTTATGCAAACAACACATTATATTTCGGGTCATTTTATATGTATATATGTTTTATAAATTATAAAGTTCCAAAATAAGTATGAACCATGTTTTGTTTGCATGAAGTTTTTCTTATTTACAAAAAGAGAAAACAATTGAGAGTTTTTCAAGGACCAGATCTTATTTTGTATCTTATAAATCAATATATGCCCCCCAAGTGGCACAGCGGTATTTCTGCGGTCTTAAAATGCTAAAAACCGGGCTTCAATACCCGTGGTGGGCAGAGCACATGCAGCTCTTTGTGTAGCTTTGTGCTTAATTACAAACAACAACAACAAATCGATATAGAAATTACTTATAACTAACATCAAGTTTGTTTGTTTTTTAATTTCGCACAAAGCTACTCGAGGGATATCTGTGCTAGCCGTCCCTAATTTAGTAGTGTAAGACTAGAGGGAAGGCAGCTAGTCATCAACACCCACCGTCAACTTGACCGTCACATTATAACGCCCCCACGGCTGAAAGCGCGAGCATGTTTGGCGGGACGGGGATGCGAACCCGCGAACCTCAGATTACGAGTCGCACGCCTTAACACGCTTGGCCATGCCGGGCCATTGTTAGTTTCGTGTTATTAGGATTAGATTGTTTTTCGTATAGCAAAGCCACATCGGGCTATCTGCTGAGCCCACCGAGGGGAATCGAACCCCTGATTTTAGCGTTGTAAATCCGCAGACTTACCGCTGTACTAGCGGAGGGTTAACATCAAGACATTGTACACATTTTACATTAATATTATATCAGTACGCTTGCTACTTCTTACCCAAAGAAGTATCGTATGCACAGATATATTCCGATGTTGTGAACTGAGTTGTAAGAGCCGATTTGCCTACTCCGGGGCATCCAAGTACCAGAATCCGGTACCTAACGGTTGAACAAGCGGGTATGTCGGAAGACTCGACCGAGAGATCTGGAGCAGGAGGTTGTGACCCGCAAGATGACACGCTGTGAGAACTATAAGATTTGGAGCGAAAAGAATCACCTCTGTTGATCACGCCTTTAGGTGTAATAGAAAAGTTACGGAGTCTTTTATAGTACTCTCTCTCCTCTTCTGGGAGAGGAAGAGAATAATTGGAGGAAGATCTTTCAGGAAAAGTATCGTCTGTGACGCTATTTATCCTCTGTCGAGACCTATTAGCGGGATCTAAGGACTTCGGCCTATGACTGGTTCTCACGGACTGAGAGCGATGGATAAAGTCTCTTGTAGTTTCATTTTTGCTTCTATTGATTCTGGTTCCATAGGATGGTCTAACTGATTCAAGTTCATCCTTCAAACGACACGGACTTTCTCGATCTTCCGGAGCGGAAGAGCCAGGAAGCATTACAATCGGGGCCGTTTTCCTTCTTATTCGTATGGCCCTTTCTCTTGAGCCTTTCTTCTTTCTAACCTCCAGATTCATGCTGACCTGGGTGTTAGAAAAAGGAGCAGATGCAGTTCTTGAATATGGCATATTCCGTGCCTCAGTTTTTGCCATAATGTACTTAAGAGAACAAACCTGCTTCAAACTGTTAGACCAGAAACAAGTGAACGGGAAGGTTGGTTATGGTTATCTGTAATCTTATTTTACTTAAATACACGAATACAGAAAAACGTCATTCACATTAAGTAAGCGACCAGCTGCAGTACTTTATAAAGGCCATGTGGATCACGTGAGTAGCATGAAGATGTCACAGCTTATTTTTAGCATCAGGCGCGTTTCCTCACTAAGTGTAAGCAGCAAAACTGGCTGCTTGTATGACAATTTCCAGTAACTAACGTTCTCTAGGGAATTAGTAGAAAGACAGCTTACAACAGAATAACACGAATGTGTGTGAAAATCCTTGAACATTAATTGATTTTTGTTGTTGAGCGCATATCTATATAGTATGTTATTTGTAATATGCCCACAAGAGGTATCGAAACCTTGTTTTTAGCATTATAAACCTTTAGACCTACAACTGAGTCATTGAAGGGCTTTGTTTGATGTTAGAAACAAAGCTACATAAAGAGCTATCTGTGCGCTGCCCACCACAAGTATCGAAACTATGATTTTAGCGATGGAAGACCGCAGACATGCCCCTGTGCCACTAGGGGGATTGAATGTTATAATTTTTTTATTAATTTGTCGTAGTGTGTGCTTGTGTTTTCTTATAACAAAGCCACAGCGGACTGTCTGCTGAGCCCACCGAGGGGAATCGAACTCCTGATTTCAGGGTTGTAAATCCAAAGACATACCGCTGCACTAGAGGGGGGCCTTTCGTAGTCAAAGCCGAAGAAAAATACCTGGTTGTTCTGTTTTTTATTGTTTAAAAATTACTTAAGAGACATTTATATGCACAAAACCAGATATACAATGTGGAAAAAAGATTACAAAATCAAAATATCTAAAAATACTATAAAGGTTTTTTTACAGAAAAAATAAATGAAAATTATTAAATTGTACAATAATTAGGTAATAGTTATAAAAAACAATATACATTAGCTAAAATATTTATTATAAGTTCAATGTTGGCAATCACACGTAATTACTTCATGAAATATAAGTAGATAATACAAGTACATTGATTATCTGCTGGATAATTTTCTCTCATGTTACGAACTCATCCGGGCTCGAAAATTTAACCCCGTAATTTTGAATACCTATCATCTGTAGTCCTGTTCTCGTTTTTCTGGCATCAAGAGAATGTCCACGATTTATACCTTGGTTTCAAAGCCGGTTTACTTCCTGTTTTAGCGACGATCACATTATTTCTCTCTCGACTTTATCGTGTTAGTCTATATTCGTTTGACTTGCATAATCGCTTTTGTGTGCTGTTCTTTGACACTTTGTTAGCAAACATCATTCACAATAAATTTTAAACTGGCAGTGTGTCTTCTTAATAGCAATTTAGAAAGCCGTAATGTTGGCTTTTAGTCCAGAAAAAAATGACTTGAACAGGATATATTTTATATGTTCATACAAATATTTACACCTAATGTCTACAGATCATAGGAAACTTTTTTGCATACATCTTATATTAATAAGTCATTGACTGCCAAAGTTATGGTTTAAATATACTGAACATTCCTAGAAACTGAGAGACGGTTTCAAATGATGAAGGAGAGAAAGCAAGATAGTTCTCTATCCTTCCCCTTCTATAAACTAATTTATCTCTTACAGTCGCGTACGCACAATAATTATTCTTTCCTTCATTCATCTACCTTTCCTTTGTCATTCCATAAAAAGCTCGGCATGGCTAGGTGGATTAAGGCGTTCAGCTAGTAATCTGAGGGTCGCGGATTTGAATCCCGGTCGTACCAAACATGCTTGCCCTTTCAGCCGTGGGGGCGTTATAATGTTACTGTCAATCCCACTATTCGTTGGTAAAAGAGTAGCCCAAGAGTTGGCAGTGGATGGTGATAACTAGCTGCCTTCCCTCTAGTCTTACACTGCTAAATTAGGGATGGCTAGCACAGATAGTCCTCGAGTAGCTTTGCGCAAAATTAAAAACAAACAACAAACAAACATTCCATAACCTATTATCAAAAATTAATTTATTCTTAAAAGATTTAAAACTTTCATCACTTTTTGTCTTGATTTTTCGTTTTTGAGACCTCCCTTACATCTTTAGAAAAAACACACTCAAAATAAAACCAAACTCAAGTGTTATAACATACAACATCTCCCTGAATTTGCAAAGATAAGTTTTATGCTTAACAAGAAATCTCAATTGCAGTAGAAAACTACTAATGGAAAATTACATTGAGTAACATCGTAGACGTTGATTCACCATCTAAAAATAGCCCTTTGAAACAATGCAGACACTACTTAGGTATAAGTTAGTAACATCATCGGCACCATCCCTAATACAGTATAGCGCGACCAGACCTTTTGTTGATAAATTATATTCTTCCATTACGACCGTAGTCCTATTGAATTAGAGGCGGGTAGGAATTCTGTTCATAAATTGATTAAGATAATAACAAGAACTCAATCGAATCTTTAGCCTCATGTTCAATAACTATTGAGCAATGTTTAGTCTCTTTCTTTTTACTGACTTGTCTCTGTAGGTGTAGAATATTATATATCTTCAATATTATTATTTTAGATGTTTCTCAGCTGTTCTATTCTACTAAAATACACAAATATACTATTACTGTAATGACACATTATGCATTATTATTTTTTTTTATAAATAGTCTACTTACATGCATTTATTAAGATATTTTTTTCAATTTTATTTTAGATACAGTACTGTGCAAAGTATTAGAACAATAGAATATTTCGTCATTCTTTCCTCTTGCTGGCCAATTCTTCCTTGTAATTACAGAATGTAAATTTAAGCACTGTGTTTATGCTTCACTGATCTCTGTTGACAAATGAGGGTGAGAATGCTTGTTATTCGTTAGAATTCCCATATACATGTACCAATAACTGTCATGGTACCCATCCAATATCATAACTATAAATAAAGCAGTTAGCGATAATGGTATATGCCAGAAGAAATCAACTTAATAGCACTATATAAATAAATCTTGATAAAAATAATGTTTAACACCATATATTAAGTTTTGTTGTCCTGCCACGGCCCAAACACTGTCAGGTACACCCTATGTCGTGAGGTCAAGACAGGTAAATTTTAAAATAGGAAAGAAAGAGGCAGAACACCTAAACTTAATGATACTGGTATTAAGTATCTTCTTTTATGTAGCTATCAAGATAAAAGGAATACTGTTAATGATCTCAAGTATGAAACATAAAAAAAACAAACCAAATAGCATAACATTGTCAAAGTGTACAGTATCAGTAAGACTCGACAATAATGGAATATTTGGTGATGTAGCAGTTAAAAATATTGTCAAGAAATTTGCGAAAATGTACAAAACTGAACTATTGATGATTGGAAAAGAATTTTATGGACGGATGAGTCCAAGTTGGAAATATTTGGTTCAAAGCGAAGGTTATACGTTCTACGTCTCGTGGAAGAAAGGTGAAAATACTTACCTCACTGCATAGTACCTACTGTGAAGCATGGGTTAGGCAGTGTGAGGGTTTAGAAGTGCTTTCTTTTCAACTGAGGCAAAGGGAGATATTTTAAGATAGGTGGAATAATCGACCAGTGCAAGTACCATCAGATACTGTTCCATCATGGAAAACCCAGTGTTTTGCGTATTACTAGTAAAGTATTCTACTAACTACCAACAAAATGATGACCCCAAACACTATCTAACCAATCCAGAAATTAGTTAGCTAAGAAAGAAGCTGCTGGAGTCATTCAAATGATGTAATGGCTCCCAAAGAATCCCGTTCTCAATCCAATTGAGCAAATCTGCAATTTGATAGTTTAAAAACTTGACAAAACAACAGTTACTTTCAAAGAAACTTTATGAGACTGTATTAAACACATTTAGAGTGAAATTACAAATAATATTTTGATTAAATACGTTGCAGAAATAGCTGAAAGACTTTCTGCAGTTATTAAAGCAAAATAAGGACACACACGATATTAATTGCTGTCTAAACTTAAGCCCTTTCACTGAGTTTCTGTTGTACAAAATATGACGATTAATGAAACTGAGATATTTAAAATGTGATTTGCCTTCCATTGTTTTTTAAAAGTAGCCTGAAATCTAATTTTTGACTTTGCCCTAGCACTTTTGTACGGAACTATATACATGTCTCAATCAGCTTGAAGAGACCTCAGAAGAGGAGTTGAAAGATTTTGCCATTTACTTAATACTTTAGTACCTTATTCACAGAAATAAGAATTCGAATTTATCTTCTTTCTTTCTGCAGCATAGATATTATTGCTCTTAAAATACCTAGAACATTACGGTAGTACATACACAAAGGGATGTTTAAATTATCACGGGGATATTATTAAGCAAAGCCTTTCTGCTAGCAGGATATATGTTTACAATTTCTGTGATACAGAGGTTGAATGCATTATTTTGTTCTTCCCATTCGTTTTTGAACAAATTTCAGAAGTCATCTTCCTGGATGTAGGCACAGAGCCCCTATTTACTTCGCCATGGTTACATTAGCATAGATGAGTTTTAACTATTAGATCAAAGCCTTAATCGTAATTAACAAATGCAAAAACAACACACAAGAAGGAGTATCGCCGAAAGATTATCTTGTTCAAAGTATTCCCCTCTTCCCTGCTTGCTTTCCATAGTTTATCTTGAGAACGAAGACGACAGTTTCCAAGTCGTTACGTCTTGAGACTTGATCTATGTGTCTTCTTATGCAATAACATAAGAACCTGTTTTATGATGCAGCTCCTGAAAGTGTGCGACGGTTTAACGGTGAGTATGACTAAAAGTCTAACCTTGGCAAACTCCAACATTATAAGATTAGATTAAACGGTATTTGTGCTTTTATTGGGTGTCTAAAAGTAATGAAACTGTATGGCCAATTTATAAGAATGAAGTGAAACGATGGACAAACGTGAAGCGTTCATGGCTGTAAATATTTAAATTTTGGAATAGTAAAGCAATATACTATGATTAAATACAGCATTTACACTACAAAAATAAAAAATGAGGTAAAATCTCACTTTCGATTATTATTACAATGCTGGTAAGATCCAAGGAAGT
Source organism: Tachypleus tridentatus (assembly GCF_004210375.1). NCBI lineage: Eukaryota > Metazoa > Arthropoda > Merostomata > Xiphosura > Limulidae > Tachypleus > Tachypleus tridentatus. The sequence continues at coordinate 57,307,110 of NC_134835.1, read as the reverse complement.
TGCACGCACTAAAAGGTTTTTTCTAAGACAAATTAATAGGTTAATGGTCACAAAAAGGGATTTTGAATTTTAGAAAATGTTAGGAGATGTTCAAAAATATGCGATGACAAAAACTGCTAAAGGAGAGAAAGGAGAATCCACCAATTTTACGCATCTTATATCATGAAATTTAAAACCTATATCTTTTAGATACCATACTACTTTTATTTGTCTAGTGATATCGTATGAAATTACTTAGTTTTTAGATACATATTCTAACTGAAACATTAAATAACTGAACAATGTGGTCTATTTTACCTTAACTTATAAATTTTCCCATCTTTTTTTTTTTGCTGGGTCTTTGGTACTTTCGTACCTTATGCATGCTATTAAGAATTAGAACTTCTCTTATTTCTTTCTGTAGCATAGATATTATTGCTCAGTTATTTTTTCACTACTTTTCAAAGAGAGTTTCAAGTTCCATCATTAAATTGTTCTTATTTAAATCTTCAGAATAAATTTGATCGCATGTCTCAATGCCAATGCCATCTTGAGAACCTGAAGCAGATGGTAAAGAAATGAATCATTTATGACATTTTTCTTTTGTTATTTTTCGCACTCAAGCCCACGTTCACTTAGTAACGTTTCATCATGATTTGCTCTTCTCTGTTGACGGGAGCAGACACCTGGCTTTAATCTTTATCTGATTTTGCAACCAAGTAGTTCAATTTTAAGACCCTTCCAAAACTATTACTAGAAAAGCGTGTGAACGTACATAATTGTTCTTATTGAGAATATTAAATCTGTCTGCTATTTTGCATTCATCAACCCAAGTTTTAAGCAACTGTTTACCTTTCATGCGAAATTAAAGAAAACTTGTTGCTGTTTTTAATGCAGTTAGAACAAACAGCCATAGAACATCTATGAACAACTGTCATGATGACATATTTTATATAGCATATGTAAAGGAAAACTAACCTGGAAGCAATAAGAGATAGCATGATTCCATCACAGTTTTTAAAGGAAGGTGCACGGTTCGCGAGACGCTCGCAGAGATCGAACAAAAAGTGAGCTACGAGTCGTGTAATATGCACAAAGAAAAACCTAATAGTTGTAATAGTTTTTGGTGAACTCATACCCCTTTTTCCAGTTGCGTGCTGTTTCCCGGGACACATGGAGTGTTTTAACCACTAACTTTTGTGTTTATGGATTCTCACTTATTACAAAACATTGCTGCACTTTGCTTACCACGGTTGGGAAACAACTTGTTGCAAGTCTCTTTGTGTATGGTCCTAGTGTCTCAAAATGATCCACGTATCTTTGTTTTTCAGTGTAATTAAGTATGAAGGATACCTCCGTCTTGAAAATTCTAAATTCCCATTGTGGATACATCAGTATGATCTGAGAGTGTCAGTACCTTGTATCCGAAAGTGCTGTCATATTTCCTTCCGAAACATATTTTAACACATAGTTCTAATGCTTACTCATCCATCAAAACTTTGAATTGGCAGTGATTGTTACGTAACTGGTTTATTTGCATTTTAAAAATCGTTTTAATATAATGTACGCAATTCTTCAATATAGTCAAAATAATTTTATTTTCCTCGCCAATAATCTTTTCTTTGAGTTTAAAAAGTCCTAGGAAGAAATTTTAAATACATGTATATATCTAAATATATATAAGGAGAAAAGGGAAAGTATTTTAATCATTGGTATATTAATAAAAAAACATAAAATTTGGAGCAACAACAAAATTCGAAAACTTTGAAATACAATCTGCTGAAGGAATACTTGTTCAGGGTTTGTTTATAACTCAATTTACAGTTTTTAGAGCAATTTCTACAACTATGAGATTTCCGAATAAAAAAATACATAATAAAATTTGTAATCAGCCATAATACAGGAATCAGAAGTAAAATCGGTTCATTGAGTAAATTTTGGGTTATATCTTCGAATCAATTTTATGTCAGTGCTGTTAAAAGTTATCTCTTAGTTTTTCTTACCAAATATAGGCTTGATTTTTAATTTCCTGATTCATCAAATTTAATAGGTAGTTGTTACGTATTATACTTTTTCTCGGACGAGTATCCGATTTATTTCGTTGCATATTAAAATATCATATTGTTTGCATTTTTAATTTAAAAGTTAATTGAATATTGATATTTATCAAATTTATGATATTTGCCAACAAGATTTATACACACAATTTTATTTCTTAACAACAATATATTTTAATATACAAGTAACAATATGGACATTTAAGTGTTTTGCGCATCTGTCTGCGTATTCCGTAGTTCCTTTAGACATTTGTATCAGTAATAAAGTAACTGGCATTTACTTGTTGTTACAATAGAAATAATAAATATGCAATTAAATAATTCCATGTCTTTTCAATTTGTTGTTAATACAGATCTGTTAAGAAAGTCGTCTCATTCGTGATACTTCAACAGTCATCTTTTATCTCTATACGTATTTGACAAAACAGACATGTAGAAAGATTATTACAACTATAGCTTGTCTTATATAAGCTTTTAGTGGCTCAGCGAAAGGTCTGAAGGATTTAAAATCTGGGTTTCAATACTTGTCATGGGTACAGCACAACTCAGCTCATTGTGTATCTTTGAATTTAACAACAACAACAACACACATAAATACAAATTTATTCCCCTGTAGTAGTTTTACAGTAGTATGTGTGCGGACTAACAACGCTATAATTTGAGTTTTAATACCCGTGGTGGACAAAGCACAAATAGCCCATTGTGTTGCTTTGTAGTTAACTGAAAACAAACAAACAAAAATCTTGTATATTACAAAGATCAAATATTGAACCAGATGCTTAAAGAAAGAATGTATAAAATATTCATTTGACAGACGTTGTATTTTGTAAAATAACTTTTAATAATACATTCGTAATTAAAATGATTCTAGACCGTAGACCTCCAGTTTATAATCAGTCATGTTCGCTCTTCATATTTGAAAAAAATGAAGTCACTAAAGATACAATTAACACATACGCAAGACTTGTAAAACATCAAATAGGCGACAACTGTGGTTACATATTTAAACAGGCCCTGCATTGCCAAGTGTGTGAAGGCGTTCGACTCGTAATCCGAGGGTCGCGGGTTCGACTCCCGGTCGCATCAAACACGCTCGCCCTTATAGCCGTGGGAGTGTTATAATGTAACGGTCAATCCCACTATTCGTTGGTAAAAGAGTAGCCCAAGAGTTGGCGGTGGGTGGTGATGACTAGTTACCTTCCCTCTAGCTTTACACTGCTAAATTATGGACGGCTAGCGCAGATAGCCCTCGAATAGTTTTGCGCGAAATTAAACAAAACAAATACACATTTAAATACATAATTAACTATAAGTTAAAACTTTCTGTAACCTATACAATTTCAATTATAAAAGAAAAAATATGGCGCTTCTAAACAGCACGCATTACTTGTAATGTGTAGTCTGTGTGAATAAAAGAGAAAGACCTTTTACAGATCGAGGAACAAACCTTGAATAAGATTTAATATTTAGCAAATTAAACGGAAGTATTTATGCAACAATTTACTGTTTTCATTGGTATTTATTTCTATTCTTTACCCATTACAAATTTTAAATTCTAATTTAATTAGATCAGAATTATTTCAATAATATTTGCTGTTTAGAACAGATAATAACATATGTACAAGTCTCATTTACAGAAATACGTACTAGTTCATCTAAAGCTGGGAATTACTCACCAATCTCCACGTCGCCTATTTACCAGTATTTTAAGAAGATTCTGTAATACGAATACACGTCAAACGATTCACATCGATTTAGTTAAAATGTTTGATCAGTAACGCAATCCTACTATATTCAGATAAAAATAAAGAAATACCCTGAGAGTACACGTCTGAATAGACAATTTAATACAGTCTACTGGTAAAAGCTAGTAATAGGAGAGTTTAGCTTACAGTATGCGAGAAAGTGCATTTCGCAGTATCGATTATAATTATCGCACGGAACACGTCCCTAAATACTTATTGTCTGGTTGTAGTGTTTACAATCAATTCAAGAGTGTCTTTAATTTCTGCCTGAGGATTTACTCGGATAATACAATATAAAAATATAATAGACTACTTATCCTATACACGCTTAGTAGATGTCATAAATCAACTAAGTCACAAAATGAATTTTACCTGGCGGTCACAAAATGAGTTGATTTACCGTGTTAGAAGATGTTTAAAATACTTACAAATGGGAAGTGGATTAGGCCTAATGCTGGGAGTTTACGACAGTTTGTAAACAGTATCAGCTCCGAATCTTAAATTTTCAGTTTTTCTTGCAAAATTTTGGCCTGGCATGGCCTAGCGCGTTAAAGCGTGCGCTACGTAATCTTAGGGTCGCGGGTTCGCGCTCGAATCGCGCCAAACATGCTCGCCCTCCCAGCCGTGGGGGCGTTATAATGTTACGGTCAATCCCACTTTTCGTTGGTAAAAGAGTAGCTCAAGAGTTGGCGGTGGGTGGTGATGACTAACTGCCTACCCTCTAGTCTTACACTGCTAAATTAGGGACGGCTAGCACAGATAGCCCTCGAGTAGCTTTGTGCAAAATTCCAAAACAAACAAACAAAGTTGCAAAATTCTTCTTCACCTTAATGGCAAAAGATTTACCTTAGAATATTTCCAACACGTATTCATATAAATAGTTGATTCAGAAAGATGCATTGTTTCTTGTCTCCTCATAAATGAACGGTAAGCTTAGGGACTTACAATGCTAAAATACAAGATTCATTTCCCCATGGTATACAAAGTGCCAACAGCCCATTGTGTTGCTATTAACAATACACTTAAAACTACATCGATATTTTATTTATTTAAATAAGTGCTTAACCTTTATTGTCTCAAAGGATAGTTTATTTTGCTATATCATATAGCAGCTAGTTACTTATGTTTCTATATAATTGCGATTTACATAGATTTTAATATATCATCTCTGATTGGTTATGTAGTCACATATATAAAATATAGTTATATAACACAGTGGTATAAAATTCCAGAATAACTTGCGTGTTTTTTCTCCGCACCCCACATATTTAGACATCCAGGTTTATCTTTCGATTTATAAAACCTTTACGGTGTTTTCACTTTTAAAGGTTCTACCCAATGACTCAGGTGTAAAATTGAGGAAGTATAACATTTAAAATCAAGTTTTGATACCTTCGGTTGGCACAGGGGAGGTAGCTCACCAGGTAGTTTTTTTGCTTAAATATTAACAAAACTTGTAAATATAATACTAAGACAGAAATTTTAATTCTTATATTATGGCTTTTTTAATCTACCTCTACGCAAGGAATTGAACTTCGGATGTTAATATTGTAGTTTCGCAAAAATTACTGCTGTCCTATCGTGTGAATGTTTTTCTTTGGTCATTAATACTCTTCTGAAACTGTTTATCACGCATTTGCTTGCGCATATGTGTAGGAGGTGCTCTGAAAAGGTTTTATATTTATATACTATATATTTTTATTAATTGGAGTTCATCTTATGGGCATTACAAACGCAGTAGATAACGAAGGTTTAGTCACTTCAATATATACCTTCTTCAACCCGAAAGTGAGAAATAATTAATTACCAATGGGGTCCATATACAATTGTGTTTGTAAACCCAATAATTCTTTTAATGACTCTAGGAGTAGCTAGGTGCACCAAAAAGGTATAGACTAAGTAACTTCACTACATTAATGGAATTGTATTTATATACTTAATTGTCAATTCCTACCCTCCTGTGTCTCAGAGGTAAGACTATAGTCTCATAACGCTAAAAACTGGTTTTTGATACTCGTAGTGGGCAAAACACATCGTATATTGTGAAGCTTTGTGTTGAACAACAAACAAAGTATAAATACAAAATGCTAATACTACTAAGGTTAATCTTCTGATTCACACTTTGTTTTTTCAATAAAACACTTGTTGTTCATCTATAGTTCTACTTGACTGGGTTTGTTTACGCTAGAAACATGTGAATAAATGTGCTTGATATTGCTTACAGATATTTGTTTTAATGACGTCATGGTTTGAAACGCTTTTTTTTTTCTTCATTTCATTTATGTCTATTATTTGTATCCTTACATAACTCCCGGATATGAGGTTTTATTCTGTTGTCTGTGTTTGCACTTATGCACTTATGGTAGTCTCTTAAGTTAGTGTTTTAGTGCTCAAATAATGAATTATCCACAGAAGGTTAAGGATTGGATTCAAGAACTATATTACTAGTGTCACTCTGTCTCCAAGTTAATTGATTTATGAGGTATAAAACAATAAAAAAAAATTGCTTCTTTTACTTGACACTGAATTTGACGAGAACTGATGGGTCAATATACTTATGAATTTGCCATGACTGTAACCAACGTTTTTTCCTGTTTAAAAACTTGCTGCATAAATGGTTATATCGTTGTTTTTAAACAAATTAAGTAATGTCAAACAACAAAATAATGTTAATAATTACATTATTTGTTCAATGTTACTCTTGCCAACTAATAGATTTTTACCTCAAATTTACTACAGCGGCAAGTTTACGGACTCACGCTAGAATCTGGCGTTAGATTCCCCGCGGTATACACAGCAGATAGATTAATGTGGCTTTACTCTAAAAGAAATAAAAACTAAACTTCGCTCTGAGGTTTTTGGGTAGTGTGCATGTAACTGTATTATTATTATTATTAATTGTAAATTCACAAGCTCATCAGAATGAAATCTAAAAAGGAAAGTAAAAAATGTTCACATCACCAACTTGGTTGTACTGAAGTATCACTTTTGATTGCTCTATCTTTTAAATTTCGATCTAAAAGATTCCAAAGTCAGCAAATGAAACAAATAATCTGAAAGTGATTTTGGTACAATTTTTAAATAGTCTGTTAAATTTATTTTGACGAAGGTCAGTTTATATTATCACTGTAAACTTGGCCAAAAAGTATTTAAATAAGAGAAGTAACGGGCAAAATACACAACATGTTCTTTACAGAGTATTTTAGCAAAGGATACAAAGGACGATGGTTTAACATCTAAATCACCATCTTCAATAATTAAATCAACAGTATTTTTTTTTTTTACTTTCGAAAAAGAAGCATGTATTGCTTTTCGCTTCTGGTATTCATTAAATTCTTTTTAGAATTTTTAGACAACTCTCGTTTCCCAGTTAATATCCTTATTAAAGGATATCCCATCATGTATGCTTATATCCACAATAACTATATCTGTTGCATTTAAAACATATTTTCGCTTTGCAATAGAAATTAATAGAAACATCTTCTAATGTTTCCTTAGTGTTCTATGTTATAAACAGAAACAGCACAAAGGAAAGTAACAGAATTTTATCCAGGAAAGGGAATAGATTGGTCAAAGTAAAAGCGAAGAATCTTGAATAACTTTGATACAAACATTTCGTCTTCACAAAATGGAAACATCAATCCACGCCTATCGTCTATATATTGTTAGTTAAGTTAACAGTTTTGACAAATAATCGAGCTTGGTCTGAATCAGTTGCGAATTTAGGTTTGAAATATTAATCTTCGTCAGTTAGACCTCAAACGTTTCAGGCATTTCACTTTTAAAGTGATTACAAACAGTTGACGATTGTCATCGTAATACGTCTGTTAGTAAGTCTTTACTTTAATTATTAAAAATGTTTATATATATAGATATAAAAAAGAAAGAAAGTTATTTACGAAAAAATGCAGTATGTTATAGATGTTTATTGAAATTTATCGAACTATTATGAATTTATTAAATCTAGAGTATGGTTAACAGAAGCATCTACATAACACAACGATCCGGCATGGCTAGGTGGTTAAGGCGCTCGACTCGTTATCTAAGGGTCGCGGGTTCGAATCCTTATCACACCAAACATGCTCTCCCTTTAAGCCGTGGGATGTTATAATGTGACGGTCAATCCAGCTATTTGTTGGTAAAAGAGTAGAGAGTAGCCAAAGAGTTGGCGGTGTGTGGTGATGACCAGTTGTCTTCCCTCTAGTCTTACACTGTTAAATTAGGGACGGCTAGCGCAGATAGCCCTCGTGTGGCTTTGTGCGAAATTCAAAAACAAACAAACAAACATAACACAAAAATAGATATCAGGGATAGGTATTGTAAATTGAATAAGACAAACACACATATTTATATCATATATCTAACATTGAATGGGCCCGGCATGGCCTAGCGCGTAAGGCGTGCGACTCGTAATCCGAGGGTCGCAGGTTCTAATCCCCGTCGCACCAAACATGCTTGCTCTTTCAGCCGTGGGGGTGTATAATGTGACGGTCAATCCCACTATTCGTTGGTAAAAGAGTAGCCCAAGAGTTGGCGGTGGGTGGTGATGACTAGCTGCCTTCCCTCTAGTCTTACACTGCTAAATTAGGGACGGCTAGCACAGATAGCCCTCGAGTAGCTTTGTGCGAAATTCCCAAACAAAAAAAAAAACTAACATTGAAGCATACAATTGACTATTGATTTGTGAATTTATCTTCAACGAAATTAATCAATAGTTATTTTTGTATCACATATGAGTTTCTTGTACGTGATGCTTTGGAAGTGTTCCAGTCACAGTAAAATAGCTGCGAGTGTCAATTTACACTATTTTGGTTAAATAGGTTATAAACGCGAGTCTCGGTTACGTGAGCTTTATTATTGATAATTTTCAAGTTAAATAATTGGTCCTATTATAATTTTCAGCATTTCTATTATAAAACAGAATAATACAATTCTACAGTAACTAAAAAAATCTGTTCATCATATTTTTGAATTCAGCTCATGGTTTTGATGACGAGTTAAAATTATCTCGTGGTTATGTAACCATCTGTATAGGATGCAGCCCATTATTATTGATTTAATTTTTTATAGCTATTATGACCATCCAATTTAATATCTAATAATAAAAATAGTAAAGTAATTATTAGAAACAGCTTTACTGATTTTGTTCGAATGAAGAAATAATCAAATTAAAATATTTTTAAACATCACTCTTAAACGTAAAGTACTCTTCTACATGAAATTACCCACCATCTTCTCACTCATGAGGTGAGCTTTCGTCACCATAAATGAATAATATATTTTAGGACAATATAATTTGGGAAAATAGATGTTTTCCATCAGAGTTGCACCCAGCTAAGCCATTTTACTTTCTCACGGTCATCTTTACGTAGCTCCATTCAGGATAGAGTATTTGAATTGGTTATGTTCGTGAAGGTGCAAATATTAAAAATGTTATTTAAAAGAAAGTTTTGTAAACAGGTTCAAAATATGAACTCGATACTTATTAGCTTTAGAGAATGAACTGAAATACCACAACATGAGTATATTTGAGGATTTTTTTTGTTTTTATTTGGGTATCGAATGGGTTTGCTGTGTGATTTTATTACATTTTGTTTACAAATTCAGTGTTTTGTTAGAATTTAACAATTATGTTAACAAGTGCTGAAACACACACACGCACAATTCCAACCTTTCAAGTTGGGGTGATTACTCACAATTTCAATGACGGTGGAGATTATTTTAATTAAAAAAAATTACAAATAGGCATATCTTAGTTTCTAAAAATTCGACTTTTGTATGGCTACATAAGAATATGAATTAAGTAAAATATCATAATTCTGTATATTTTGTCGAATTTCAGCACTTTCTACTAGTATTATAAATACTGAACTCAAAAGTTAATAATTTGTGGTAAATTAACAAGTTTTTACATATAAATTATTTAATAAATATAATAAGATGTTATAGTCTGTTTAACCACCAGAGGTTTAAGGCTTAAATTGTAACTATAAAAACGTGATTTAACGTTTTCTATGCCTTGATGCAGACGAAAGTGTCTCTTTAAGTTGTTTATTTTGAGTATTTATTAAAACAAAGCATTCCACTTGAACTAACTCATCAAGATAATAAAACTAAACTTAGCTTCAGTTAGACTACCATTCCTTTAGGACTAAAATGTGAATGTTAATACGCTTTATGATATTTCTTTGCACATTCAACAAAGCTTTACTGTTTGAGTTAAAATTATAGCTCTTAGCAACTTTACTGTTAACAAGTCACGTTTTACTGACGTTGCCGCATTTCTTCCCACTCACAACCATCTCGTCCTTGAGCTTAATCACATAGTTTTAGAACAATTCCAAGCCAGACGCCACTTTTTCTGTGATGCTGTAATTTTGTTAGTCTTGGAATCGAACCTTTATATTTCGCACTCCATTCGAGTGCTTTAGCTTCTGAACTAGTAAGGCATTTTTAAACAACCTGTCCTTCCATACACAAACACACACGCATACGTTCTGATTGGAGTGAGATGATGAATTCTAATTTGTTCTATACTGCTTGGTATAGGTTTCGCAAAAGGAAGAATCTAGGCAGTTAAATTATTTGAACGAAAAGTACAAGCCACATGTTTTCTGCATGTTATATGATACGTTATTTGTGTTTAAAATATATTTACTTAGATGAGGTATACTTGGTGATTCAGAAATATACTGGTAAGCAACTACTTCCGAAACGGAGAACTATATAAAAACAGTTGTTAGTGGTGTGAAATAAGGCGTTGAAATCCTACCATGAGACAATACCATTCAAGGCCAAGTTCAAGGTCGTGAAACATTTAAAATACAAAATTACTAAAATAACCTCATAATGACAACCATTATGGGCATAAATGCAGAGAAGGTAAACATTTAACAGTATCACAAAGTAATGGGGCGGTAAGTGTTTTAGTGTTTAACATGGTGAAATGGCATTCCAAGGGTTCATGGTTCACTTCCTGTTGTCATAAAAAAGCCTTGCTCTGTACTTTGAACAGTGAGCGCGATATAAAAATAATGGTCGAATTCCACTGTTCTGCTACAATAGCGTAGAAGTTAGTAGTACTGATGTTGACTAGATTTCTTCCTTCGATTTTGTCAGATTAAAACTGGCGATGGCGAACCCAGATTGGTGACTAGCACATATTGCAATTGTCTTTTCGTTGTCATGCGAATCAATAGCTCTATTCAAAACGCTGCTTAGGGGTGATAAATGACAACATTAGTTGCTCTTCTTCGACTGACTGAATGGCGTCTATGCAGAAATAAGCTTGTAGTAACATCCGTCGACACACACTTCCTATCATTTGTTGTTACAGATGTCGTTTGTCTGTGGAACCATTGGGCACATAATCAGCCTAGGAATTCTTGTGAAAGACTTCGAACAGTATGGCATGTTTAACTGTTCTGCAACTGAGTACTGCGTCATTATCTAGATGATATGGAGGTAGCTCAGTGGTTGAGTGCATCCTTATGTAAGGGGCTTTTATTTTAATATGTTGGACCATACAAAGGTGTAAGAACTTGATTACAGAAAATTCTTACTTTTAACCTCATACCCGGATTTGTGCAACTTTCTTATGGTCGTATCTCAATCTACTGGAGCATAACACTTTATGTTTAACGTTTATTAAAAGTTTACTTAGATACCTTAAAATTACAATGAACGACCTCGGTGATATTTTAGATTAAAAAACAACAAATAATTTTAACTGTCTATTTTTGAATGATTTAGTTGTTGATAGACGTGATTATCAAAATCCTCCCTTTGAAACGTCAATAAAATAATTCCATTCACACAGGAAAATACCATTTTTGTATTTTTAAAGCACAATGTTGCAGAAAAAATAAACATGAATAATGACTTAATTTGAAAACAGCATTTCACTGTTCAAGTTCAATCTCTTTTATGATTCAGTATTGATTAAAATAATGAAACAGATAATTGCTTGTCTGCTTATTTTGAATTTCGCGTAAAACTATACGAGGGCTATCTGCACTAGCCGTCCCTAATTTAGCAGTATAAGACTAGAAGGAGGCTAGCTAGTCATCACTACCACCGCCCACTCTTCGGCTACTCTTTTACCAACGAACAATGGGATTTACTGTCACATTATAACTCCCCCACGGTTGAAAGGGCGAGCATGTTTGGTGTGACGGAGATTCGAACCAGCAACAATACTCTAAGTAAAAATATCAGTAGAAGTAATTATAATAAAGTAACAAAATACTTTCTACAACTTCATATAACAAACATAATGTTACAGCAGAAGAGAGGAAGAATCAGTACATAAAAAAAAAACATAAATCATAAAATATAGTGTTCTCGATTGCCTAGTACCATACAGGAAATATCTATGATGCTAAATCCAAACAGTTAATAAGTTGCAATGGAGAAAAACTACACCACTCCAAGATAATTCAGTTTTAATAACTGATGCTCTAAATCAAACATTTAAAAACATTGTGCCCAGTTTGTTACTTTTCTTGAAATGCGATACATTTTATTACGAGTCCTTTATTTCTGCGAGTATTAATGAAACATAATACTATAAATGGATAGATGTTATACTATGAAAATTATTTTGAGTAATGTTATTAATAATCAGAACTGAGACAAATATGACTCCAAAATGTCATGAATAAACGGCGTCTGTACATGTATACGTTTTCATTTGAAGAAACAAATGGATTTGTTAGCATAAACAACGTGTAACAGCGAAGACCAACAGGAAATGTAATTTGTTTAATAACTTTTAATGTTTATGTAATTTCATTACAACAGTTTTGTTACGTTTATTTTAACAATTTTTACGTGTGTATGTGTATATTTATAGGATTCATATTTGATATTTGATTGTTTAAAATTGAGAAAATTATGAGTATTGAAGTGTCTTACATATTTATATCCTAAACAATTTTGTTATAAATCATGATTGCTTCATATCATGTATGGAAAAGTAGTACAAATAATCCGAACATATGGATATATAAATAACCAAAACATCTACATGTTTCTACATGTAAATACGAATACTAAAACAACACAGTATTTTAACTCTTGTGTTTTTTCTTCTTTATTTTATCTTTTACCGGTAAATGTATAGAGAATCTTACTACCGTTTTTGTCATTCTTAAAAATGTTTTTGTCCTTGCACAGTTCCAACTAACCTCACTTAAATGGTATGTAAGAGAAAAATAATGACAAGTCCAAGTTGACTGAGAAAAGCGAAACGGTTGGTTTCAACACAACAGTCAACAAAAACTAACTGAAAGTATGTAAGCAAACTTCCAGTTGAGTCATGTCTGACAAAGGGTAGGATTTTTAAGTGCTTTCAGATGTGAATAGAGAAATTTGTTATATAGACTGTTGTGTAAAAGAAATAACTTATCAATGCTTATAAAATATCTATAACCATGTTAGTTTTAAAGGAATTTTTTTATAGGGAAGGACATCAAGTTAACTTCTGTTAACGGATGTTTCTGTTTATACCTTCACCCTTAAGTGTCGTCATTCACTCTCTTCCTTTGAGTAAAGGAAATATAACTATGACGGCATCTTCAGCGGTAAAAATCTGAGTGATGTTCCCTAAACGAGGTAAGAACCTATGAATAATAAAGTCTGCGAAGGCTAGAAGTTATAGATTTTTCAGAAATAATACTTATTATTATTTGCACGGAAATAAATCACTCTAACACAAGGTATTTTACTATTATTATTATTATTAATTTTAAGAGTAAAATACTCATAAAAGATAAAAGAATATATAAAAAAGCCTTTTCTCCTGGCTAAATATCAGTGGATATATATTTCATTGCCTTTTCTTTGTCAAGTTCCCTGAATAGACTGCAGTCAAAGTGTATTTATTCACTACCACGAGCCTTTAGTTTTGTGTTGTTGTTGTTTGTTTTGCATGATACGAAACCTTTTACTTTCGTCGATGTTTGAAAGTCATCACTTTTTCACCAATTTCTCCGTATATGTATATCTTTTTCTCTCCGAAACTACTAACCTTCTACAGTACTTAGGCTTATTGCAACATGTAATGTAGAATACAAAAAACTTTGTTCACTAGCATCTTTTATTACACAAGTTAAAAAAAGCCCCAAGCTCATAGATTTTCGGTCAAAATGATTTAGTTATAGCATTGACAGCGTAATGATTCCACGAGTGGAGGGGAGAATCGGGATGAAAACAAGTTATTTTGGGGACATCGTGAATCAGTCTTCCTTATTACTTACTTTCTCAGTATTTCTAATGTAAAAACTCGGTCCAAACTGACTCACTAAGCAGATGTAAAAAAAATTAACATAGAGTTTGGTTTATGGCACCAAATATCGAGATAAAAACACTGAAAATGTGTGCATAGTATTGTATATTCAAAATGTATGAACATATATATAAAATATTTTATCAGTTCTGTTTTTTTAATTTCGGACAATAAAGTCTTCGGATTTACAACGCGAAAATCAGGGGTTCGATTCCCTTCGGTGGACACAACAGATAGCCTGATAACGCTTTGCTATAACAAAACACACACTTTTTTCTCAATTTACCCTAAAAAAATCTCGCGAAGTCACGCCATCATATCGTAACCACACTCTATAAAAATATTGTTTGCATCTCTTTATTTGTAATTAGATAAATATGTTGTTAGAAAGATTGGCTGGAAAGAACTTTAAAGTAGGTTATAATGAGAAAGACAAGACGTATAAAATTAGGTATTTTAATATTCAATACTTGGAGCATTAAATTATTGTAACTCTACATGTCACAAACTAAACCTGTAATAGCAAACTGCTACAGTTCGGAAGTAAGAAGAGAAATGTGAAAACGGATTGAACGTTATGGAAAGATTATTTAACCTTAAGCTACTTCTAAAAATATCTCTGTTGAATAAGGAATGCAAATTTAGCTTTTTCCAAGTCTCCGTATAAACATCTTTAGATTATTGTTTTCATACCATCTGGATCTAAACAAGTATGTTATCGTCGTACAGCCCATTGAGTTGGCGTAATTTATGTTGTTGTTGTTTTTTTACTTCAACACGAACACCTACATGTTGCCCTGATTACTTTATGTTTTTGTTACAGAAAGTGGGCGTTGTGGAACAACTAGCTGAATAGCAGAATTTCTTATTAATTTTTATATGTTAGCATCTCGAATAGCATTTATTGAAAGCACTTGGGTCTGAATAGTATTTAATTTTATGTCATGTTATTAGAACTAAAGAAAACTAAGAGTTGTTAGCAACTAATGTTCACACTGCTGTAGTTTAATCTACACTATTTGTTTTTGATCAAGAAAAGGTGCAAAAAAAAAAGAATAAAATTTACTATTAGTAGAAGATAATTTAAGTAAAACTTAGATCATCAAGTATCTTTAATTGGCAAACGAATAAACATGTTTCACAATGAAGCATAAAAACCATTGATAAATCTGAAATTATATTAAAATTCAAAACGAAATAAAATATGTTTTATTCTGATTGTAAATACTGTTTGGTAATGGATCCACTCGACTTATGTTTCTACTGCTGTTTTATAATAATAATAATAATATTTGATTACTTTACACAAAGAAACGTTTGGCAGATTCTGGCTAGTAGCCAAAAAGCCTGTTATAAGACTTGGTTCAATGGATTGTGGTGTTAGAGAAACAGCTGCAAGTTCCTGGAAAAAGGAAAAAAAATTCTACGTAATTGTCTAGGGCTTAACGTTCTCACAAGGTTCTGTTACATAAATTGAACGGAAAAATAAGGATTTCTATTAACCAGAATTAGAAGAAAAACTCTTACATTTAATCGAAAAGCAAGATAAATTATTTTGTATATTCTGATATAGAATATGTATTGCAGTAAAAACAATAATCGAAAAAAATATTCCTTGTTGTATACCTTAGAAAATAAAACACTGAAAACACCTATCTTCTCAAAACGAGCTGTGTTCCAATAATTTTCTTTACAGGTTGGAAGATAATTATACTCGATCTTACAAAAAGTCTCTTTAGGATAGAGGAAAAAATATATATAAATACATAGAAAATACAAAGCATATTCACTGATTTTGTAGCTAACAAGATAAATGATTAAATAAAGTTGTTAATATGCAACTATAGTTTTTGTTGCGTGAACGATTTTTAAATGGGTAGTAAGTTTTATGTTATTGAGAATATATTAAGTTCGTGTATATGTGGCTTAAGTTCCACTGCAAGTAATTATTACAGTTATTCAAATCATTCATATAAACACCTATAAAGACCATTATCAAAGATCTGGAACATCTAATTCAAGTTGATCATATAGCGGCACTTTTAATAGTTGTCTGATTGTGTTAATTGCCCATCTATTTTCCTATGTTTCAAATAAAAAGTAACAGTCAGGTCGAAAACAATCGTTGAAAAGGTATGTCAAAATACTAATAATATTAGACTGTTTAAAATCATTTACCAACTCAAAGTCACATATTCTGAACACTAATGTTTAATGTATTCTAAAGTGCACAAAATACACAATACTTCCTCGCACATTATTCATATCATAGAGACCAACTTTTATCTAACGGACCGTAAAAGAAGGATATGATTTACCATCAGGTTTGTACCAATCTCCTCATCACGACCTGGCAATGATCCCGCTTTGACTCCCATATATATAAAGTAGAAACGAGTATAGAAGGTTGAATTAAAGGCTTATTAATGCATATTAACCACTAAGCCTAATTGATTGTGTGTGTGCGTGTGTGTGTATAGAACGTTACTGTTGGGAGATTTTGATACATTTTATTTAAACTGTAATTGTGATCTTAATCTTCTCCCCAGCAACGACAGATCTACTCTTTCTAAACGTGAAAACAGATGTGCAAAACAGTGTCACTAAAATATGATTAAAAACAAATTCATTCATCAATATTATCAAATAAAACTTTTTTCATAGTCTAACTGTCTTCAGATAATTAAAAGATAACGATTTATTAAAAACAACAACAACATTAATCCAATGAAAAGGTTAGTGGAAAGTTAATTGTGAACAATGATACAATTTTCCAGTTTAATTTTGTTACGCTAATAAATACACAACATAAGAAAACTAAATAGCATTGTTTTGTTTCTTTGGTTTGAATTTCGCGTTAAGCTACACGAGAGCTATCGGCGCTAGCCGTCCCTAACTAAGCAGTGTAAAACTAGGTAAAAGAAGCTAGTCGTCACCAACAACCACCAACTGTTAGGTTGGTCTTTAACCAACGAATTGTGGGATTAACCGTCACTTTATAACGCCCCACGGCTGAAAGCGTGACCATATTTGGTGTGGCGGGGATTCGAACCCGCGACCTTAAGATTACGAGTAGAGTATTTTAACAAGCTGATTATGCTGGGCCAGTTGGGATTGTAAGTGATTAAGTTTTAAATGATCTGATTTATGTTAATAGTATTAGTACAGTATAATTTCAGATATCAACTTTTTATACAAATGATTCAGTACTTTTAAAAAGAGACTGATATTTGTAACGTAATTCAACAGTTAGATGTTGGTGACTTATATTTTAAAAAATTAGGACGTAAAATTAAAGCTATTACATTATTTTCTGATCTTCATATTCGCTATGTTTTCTTTTGTCATCCACTATTCTGTAAAAATATTAGCATGGTCTTAATCTGAATTTAAATTGAATAATTTCCCGTAATGAAAGATTTCTTAAATGCAGTTCCTTTACTGACACAAACAACTTACGCCGGATTTTTTGAAGAGCCTTCGAATCAAAAGGTTTCCGCTGAAGAAACAATGCATGACTTGATTCTCATTACTACACTAAATTAAAATTGAATCTACAAAAAAGTGACATTATTAGTAACCCAGATAAAAAGTAATCGAAATATGAAAATAGAACAAAACAACGAATTAGAGACGAGGATGTGGGTACAAAGTAAGGAAAAAGGAAAATAAACTGATAAAAACTTTTTATAAAAAACTTTTATACCTATGCTTGTCTGGAATTGTTGTGCAAGAACTTAGTGATTAAATATTTAATCAAAAAGTTAAAAAACGCATTTTTAAAAATTACGTTGTACTTCAACTTTTGATTTGGTGAAAAAACTGTTTTTACGTACGTATCAATACTTCTGTTCTATTCTCGGTTCTCAATAAACCAGCTTACACAGTTTCCATGACAACAGAAAGCTTGTCAAAATGTGGGAGATGTTTTCTGTTCTTGTCTTCATTCTTATGATACGACATATAAATTACCTTCAACCAGATCCCACTGCTTTGTGCGAAATTGATCCAATGCTAATAAAAATATTAATTTAAAATTTTGAGCGGAATTATTTGTAGATCTTTAATAATACTATATAAGCCGATAAACGCTTTAATAGTACATTATCTTCTGAAAGTAATGATAAAAATAGGTTTCCAATTAATTTTGTTGCTATTGTTACGAAGTATAATTTACTTTGGATGGTGCCCGGCATGGCCAGGTGGGTTAAGGTACTCGATTCGTAATCTGTAGGTCACAGGTTCGAATCCCCGTCAAACCAAACATGCTCGCCCGTTCAGCCGTGGGGGCGTTATAATGTTACGGTGAATCCTACTATACGTCGGCGAAAGAGTAGCCCAAGAGTTGGCGGTGGGTCCCTAAATTAGGGACGGATAGCACAGATAGCCCTCGAGTAGCTTTGTGCGAAATTCCAAAACAAACAAACAAACAAACTGTCGATGATATCTAATATCCTCATATAAATACTAATGTCCGAAGTTAATTCACTGAAGTTTGTAATGTTCGAAATCTATAAACGTTCCTGGTCAAGTATCTGAAGTTTTCTGATTAATAAATGCTTATCACAACTATAGCTTCCGAGGATCATAATATACTGACTGTAGCTGACCAAAAATATTATATATAACTGTCTCTCGATTAGATTTATAAACTTTAGGTGAGTGTCTAAAAAATTCAGTTGGCAACGATACGTTTCATTAATTTTGCAAAACATATATTGTTGATTCTTCCATTCGAGAATCTTCTAAAAATTTAGAGAGTTGACAGGACTCTCGCAATTTACATTTAACAATAGCCAAAAGTCAAAGAATGTAACAATCTTATGGAATTATTAAATGAAATCAAAGACTAATCGATATATATGCATATATAAGTTATATAGATAAAGGAAAAACTTTAATAACACGTACAACCACAGTCTAGACTCTAGAAGATACACATTTCATAAGGTTCAAAAGAATTTACGTTTTTCTTTCAGATATAAAGTAATAATTCTGTTTATCCTTTTTTTTTTCGTAAAAGAAAAATATAAATAGAACACTTGCATTAAAGCAGAACGATTTTGAAATTAAGCTTTTAATCTTGGGAATATTTTTAGTCTTAGTCAATGATGACCTCTTTTTTTTTTTGAAGTGATGAGAAATAAGCTATTATTTTACAGTTATGGGTCCTTAAAAGAGAAAACTAACAATATAATTATTTTTCATACTATAAAACTAGAGAAATGTAGTGAGCAAAATTCATAGAAATAAATTGTATAATTTTTTATCCCAATTTTGGTGACGGGAATTTAATGAGTAAGAGAAGTATTAAAGTATTATATTTAATACTGCTACACTACAGTTCTTACTTCATCTTGTTTGTCATCTTATATTTTCTCGAACGATGATATACAAAAAGTTAATTACTTTTTTTCTGCGTGAAAAATTTAATTATCTTAGAAATGTTTCACTATTCTGGGTGATATTAATCGGTTGAAACCTTCCTGACGAAGCAAGTCTTAATTTAGCTTTTCTTCATTCGTCTTTAAACTGAAATACTCAAACAGGTGTCTTACCTTGTTTCAATAACAGTTTTAATATTTGAAGGACTTAAGTGCACATAGAAAAACCTATAGCCTGTGCTGTTATTAGTTGGCATTACCTTAATCCTTATCCTAGTCATTTATAAGAAGATTCGTTTATGTATAACACTATAATACCCATAGAATTTTGCCTACTTTTACCACAAGGGAAAGGTTTGTTTGTTTTTGAATTTCGCGCAAAGCTACTCGAGGGCTATCTGCGCTAGCCGTTCCTAATTTAGTAGTTTAAGACTAGAGGGAAGACAGCTAGTTATCACCACCCATCGCCACTTCTTGGCCTACTCTTTTACCAACGAATAGTGGGATTGACCGTCCCATTATAACGCCCCCACGGCTGAAAGAGCAAGCATGTTTGGTGCGACGGGGATTCGAACCTGCGACCCTCAGGTTACGAGTCGAACTCCTTTACCCACCCAGCCATGCAGGGCGATCAAGGGAAAGGACTTTACTGTCTGTCATCTAGATTTATCTAAACCGAATCAGATGATCGTTCACTTCTAGTGAACCTTTTAACCAGTTGTAATAATTTTACCAAACAATCTATTAGTCCTCTTCAGCCCAGCAAAATATTATGTAAATCTTTATTGAATGATTTTCTTACCACTGACCTTTAGATTGATTCAATATATTTCAAAACTACCGTTCTTTATAGATGATATTATGTGTTTTATTTGTACAAATGTCTTACAAAACTATCCTGCACAAAACCTCAGCTGGTAAATATCATTACTTTAACAATTATAAACAATACACAACATTGTACTATTTTTATTATAGCGAATGCATAGGAATAAGTGTATATAACTATTGAAAAGACCAAGGTAGTGTTTATAATGTCTAAACTGTAAATCTACTTAATCATCATTGAAAAAATCGTATATTTGAAAGTTAAGACCAACCTTAAACTTGTCTAGAATGGTTTATTTTCATTATTAATACGACGGATTCAGCTATAAAATGCTGAAAGCAGTTCATAATCTTTTTACGAAGAATTAAAAGTATATTCTAAGAGCCTTTAAAATCCTCACTCACGCCTTAAAGGATTTTCTCTCAACACTCACTATTTAATTACAACTTTCAGCCATTAGCTCTCATGTTCTATTGTTTCAGAAACGTAAGGAATAAGTGAAGAACTGTGTATGCAATCCAATCTTTTTGCATAAATAACATCAGAATCGTAATTCTTGTCATTTTACTACAAGCCTAAATAAATTCGTTTATAGAAGACTAAAAGCCATTCCCAAAATGTTGTCTTCAATGAAGCCAAATAATTGTTCAGTAAGGTTTATATCCAATTATATCCAAATTGGTTTCTTGGTTTGGTTGGCGTTTAGCGTAAAGTTAAGCAATATGTTATCTTTGCTAAGCCCACCACGATCATTTATGACTACTATTCTGTTTGTCACAATATAATTTATGCTAAGCCAACAGTGTAGGAAGTTACATCACTTAATCTATGTTACTACAATACACAGCCTTATCCTTAAAGAGTAAGGTTTTATCATTGTTTTGATTTTTAGTCATACGTTTTTGTCACAACCTCAGGAACAGTCTACAAGTATAACTATCTGATAGATTGCATTATAATCTGTACAGACACTTCTGAAGGCTGCTGTTCAAATTATGGCCAACAGCTTGTGAACCAGATATGAAAATAAAAGATTTGTTTTATTACATTGGAATACAAATATATATTATATTTGACAAATGTTAACAGACATGTCTTTTTACAGCCCAAATATTATTTGAACTGAACCCACGTTTATGCCTGTGTTTATACGCATGTCTATGAACATAACAAAATAATTGTTAAACTTTTGAGCAAAGAAAAAGATGGTAATGCAATAACATCTCCAGTGCTCAGTAGTTTATTACTTATTTGAATCTGTTATTCAGTTTTTGGTTTAACACTCCTACGAAAAGACGTTTCCAGTCCTGATTTCTCCAAGCCCGTTCCCCTGGCTGTGGTTTCGCTAGATAATAGATAGGGACAGTGGGAATCTCGTTAATCCATTCATTAATGGATTTAAATGGCAATTTCATTTAAATACAAAATTATTAGCCTAATATTAATAACCTTTCAAGTTGCTCTTGGGCCTATTAGGCCCCACTTTTCGTAGGAGTGTTAAGATCTAAATATGTGTTGATTAATATGGACTTCTACAATGTAAATATGATCTTTAATTAGTAGTATATTGTTAGTTAACGAATATGTATGGAGAGCTTCCGCCTGGGAGATTTTTAATGTTTATTTTTTGTTTTTCGCGTAAAGCTACACGATGGTTATCTCCGCTAGCCATCCCTAATTTAGCAGTGTAAGACTAGAGAAAAGGCAGCTGGTCATCACCATTTACCGCCAACTATTAGGCTACTTTTTACCAAGAAATAGTGGAATTGACCGCCACATTATAACGTCACCACGGCTGAAAGGGCGAGCATGTTTAATGCGACGGGGATTCGAACCCTCGACCCTCATATAATGAGTCGAACGCCTTAAACCACCTGGTCATCTCGGCCCGGAGATTTTTATATTGAAGATAGAATTATTTTTCTAATTTCTTCTCATTGACAGAACTCAAGGAATAAATATTTATTTATGTAAGACTACATGTTAGTTATTCTAAAATTACTGAAAGACATGATGTAGAGGAGTGCGTTTTAACTATCTCAAATCACTAAAAATGTGTTGTAAGAGACTACATACTAAATATGTTAAATAATTAAAAACTAAAAGTAAAAAAAGAAAATTGATAACATTAAACTAAATTTCATATTCAAGTAAGTTATAACTATATTGTTGGAACAGATCATGCTGTTTGTGTCAGTCATACGTTTTGTCACAACCACAGCAACGGTCTTCAAATGTATCTATCTGATCGATTGTCTTTCAGTATATACACAGACATCTGAAGGCTGCTGTTCAAATTGTGACCAACAGCTTGTGAACCAAATATCAAAATGAAAAAAGAGCGTTTGCTCTTTCACTTTGGAATATAAATATATATTATGTTTGACAGTTGTTAACAGACATGTCTTTTAACAGTCCAAATATTATTTGAACTGCACCCACGTTTATGCCTGTGTTTATACGCATGTCTATGAACATAACAATATAGTTCTGTTAAACTTCTGCGCAAAGAAAAAGATGGTAATGTAATAACATCTCCAGTGCTCAGTAGTTTATTACTTATTTGAATGTGTTATTCAGTTCTTGGTTTATGATCTAAATATGTGTTAACTAATATGGACCTTTACAATGTAAATATGATCCTTAATTATCTTACATTGTCAGTTAACGAATATTTATGGAGAGCTTCCGTCTGCGAGATTTTTATGTTGAAGAAATTTAGAATTATTTCCTAATTTCTTCTGGTTGAATGTACTCAAGGGGTTAATTATTTATTTTTAGTAAAAATTAATTATTGCACTTGGTACTTTCAATTTCGCAACAGTTTGTGAAGTAATGTTAGTATAGTGTTTGTTCCTAACACTTTTTCATTATAAGGACGTTATAAAAACAGTTAGGAGAGTTTTAGTTTGAAACATGTGGTGGCATAAACTCTACTAAAAAAAGACGACTAAAAACTATATTAAAAAATGCAAAGTTTTGTTTAGAACGTTAGTTACGTCCTGTGTGAGGTGAGAGATTACATGCTATTTATGTCAAAACAATAGAAACATGATATGAGAAACTATGGACTAATTATATCAAGCTATTAAAATGCATTGTGTGAGACTACATGTTAGTTATACTAAAATTACTGAAAGACATGATGTAGGAGAGTGCGTTTTAACTATCGCAAATCACTAAAAATGTGTTGTAAGAGACCATATACTAAATATGTTAAATAATTAAAAACTAAAAGTAAAAAAAAGAAAATTGATAACATTAAACTAAATTTCATATTCAAGTAAGTTATAACTATATTGTTGGAACAGACCATACTGTTTGTGTCAGCATATTAAATAAAAACTTAGATGGCCACTGTTACCAAGTGCTCCCTGCTTACTGACTGCCTTACAGTTATTTACAATTCATGTTATATGTTTTGTTTGTACAGATTTACAACAATGTAGATCATCAGATGACCATAAAGGGAAGAATCAAATAAAAGTCTCGATCAGAGTGGGAAAAGGCCCGGCTGGCATGGCCAAGCGTGTTAAGGCGTTCGACTCGTAATCCGAGGGTCGCGGGTTCGAATCGAGGTTGCACCAAACATGCTAGCCCTTTCAGTCGTGGGAGCGTTATAATGTTATAGTCAATCCTACTATTCGTTGGTAAAAGAGTAGCCCAAGAGTGTGCGGTGGGCGGTGATGACTAGCTGCCTTTCCTCTAGTCTCACACTGCTAAATTAGCGACAGCTAGCGCATGTAGCCGTCGAGTAGCTTTGCGCAAAATTCAAAACAAATAAAGAAACAAACAGAATGGAAAAAAATATATATGCCGAGCTAAACAAGGATTAATATGCCAAGTTCAACAATATTTGGAGTGTTATCAATAAATTCAACACTTAACGACACACAGTTGTTAAACAAGTATCTAGCCTGGAGTTGACACTAATATTAGAAAACAAAATATCATAGATAACAGTATTATTTCTAATAATAAAATGAGGAAAAACAACCAAAAACGAAAACAGCACATGCAGTATTCCGAAATTAACTTTTAATATTAATAACAACATCAAGTTTATAATATACTAACTGTATCATGACTCTTTCTCTTAGTGAAGCTTCTGGCAGGTTATTTATTCATTGGGTTGATCACGAGAGTACACCTCATGTTATCATAATTTTACATATCATTTTTCTACATTAACAGTAAAACACTCTGAATGAATATAATCACATTAAAATCTATCACTAATTATCAATCTAGATCTTTCTTGAGAAGAAATGTCTTGTTTTGAATAAAATTGAAAAATCTGGGAAGTGTTTTAAAAAAGGCATCAGTTATGATTTTCTTATCAAAATAACTTTATGAAAAAAATATCATAAAACACAGAAAACTTACACTAAGTTGAAGAAGTTGTTTGTTCAAATTATATGAAATGACTTACTTTCTGCTTTACAAAAAAAAAGCGTCGCCCTAAAAGTTTGGAAATAATATATATCATTGAAATAAATTAAATCTTTAATTAGCATTATTTATTCAAAAAACTCTGAAAACTGATATCGTAAGAAATTATCAGAAACTATAATGGTACTACTTGATATTTACAATACAGTTTCTCAAGACTGTATTCATCCTCTCAGGCAAGGACTCGCTGAGGTATTGAAGGATCGAGTTGTGCTTTAGAGTCTTCCTTCACGCAATCTTTAAACGTAACATTATTCAGTAAGTTTCCTTCAACTATATGAAAAAAGGTTAGATAATTCTAGAATTATGTAACATATCGGTCATAGATGCATATAGAATATCACATGAATGCTTATTCAAAATGTTTTTCCAAACAAAGTTGTACCTTTCAAAACGAGTAAAGATATGCGTAGAATACGAAAAAACAAACAAACAGCTATTAGATAATATGAAATTAAAACGCGCTAAACCTTTTTGTTTGTTAATTAAGCGCAAAGCTACACATTGGGTACAATGCGGAAATCGAAACCCGATTCTAGAGTTATAAGTCTTCAGAGTTACTGCTGAACCACAGGAGGGTACACTATAACAAACAAATCTCGATATAGTAAAATATTTGTACATTTGCGCGTACTTTTAAAATGCTTTAACTATATTGATACAGTTTAAATATCAAATAGGAGGATGGAACATTTATGCTATTATCCAGTAATACGAAATATTCTTCGTTCTTTGCCTAGGACTAATTTCATCTCTTTTTAAACGGCCTGACATAAATAGGTGATTAAGACGCTTGACTTGAGTCGGATGTTCGAGTCTATGTACCATCAAATATGATCGTCCTTTCAGCCGTATTGGCGTAATAAAGTCATGGTTAATCCCATTATTAATTGGTAAAAGATATATCCAAGAACTGGAAGTGGGGTGGCTAGGGTAGATAGCTCTCATGTAGCTTTGAGCGAAATTCAAACAATTTTTTTGATAAGTTGATGTATGTGTTTAGAAAGAAATAACTCAGGAGTGAACTAGGTAATGAAACTTTAAACAGAAGAATGTGAAGCTAAAAAACTAATACAAAAACATTTACTTTCACTGAGGCAAATTCAGTTTAACTTAACCCTCAAACTGTCGACTTCTTTATGTTTTTAACTATTATAACTCTCAGTGTAAAGGCAAAACAAAACTGAGCAAAACATTCGTGTGATATTGCTCATTTTCTATGTAAACTTTGTAAATACCCCAGAAGTTGTTAGCGAGACTAGCTAATATATATATATATTGTATCAGACCCACATGCTTTAAGAAATCTTTTAACTAATAGAGCCATATATCCAAAACCAATATGATACGTAAATAGTTTTTTAAAAAAAGTTTGAAAGGCCGATATGACCCAACTGCTAGGCTTTGCCGTCGGCACTTTCAAACATTTTAGGGTTTGAAACGATAAAACTGGAGATTTATTAGACATTTTTTTATATATGAAGGAAATAAATAAATTTACCTTTTTTCTTGTAGATTAAGCGTTTAGCTAAAGTAAATAATTGAAGATTAAAAATTTAATTTCGTCTTTTTTGTTTGTTTTTGCCTGTAACCATAAATACTGTGACACAGTACTCCAAATGTGGCTTAATCAGTGACCTATGTAATTAAATTATAACCTCTTTAGACTTATACTGAATATTTCCCTAGATACAAACTAAAATACTATTTGACCTACCACTGACAACAGTACGCTGCTTGGATGGCTTTAGAGACTCGTTGACTATAACAACATGATTCCCTTCATTCGCAATACTGTTAAAGTTGTTCCCACACATGATATACTAAATTCATTATATTGTATTTATTACAATGAAAACCCATCTGCCATTTATTCGCCCAACTAACTCACTTATTAAGTTAAATCCTTCTGTAAAGCATCCTTATCCTCACAACCAGAAACACCCCATACCTTAGTGTTACCAACAAACAAGCAAGATAAAGGAAAAAATAAAAACACAAACTATATTATTAGAAGCAAATATGCCATTGGAATTAAGTATTTGAACAAAACACAAAGCAGTCAAGATATTAATTCTGGTATATAGATAATGTCATTTGAATTATAATTTATTCTAAAAAAAGATATTTGCTTAAAATTACCATGACAAATGACCATCTACTGATTCTATTGCTTTACTGTATGCAAAATGTAATACATGCTTTCTTTGGTTTGTTTTTCAACCAACAGCAAAACAATGTATATTGTAGCATCGTATTATCCTTGTCATGACTGGCTGGTGTCAGTCGAAACATGAAGACTTTTTATTTTTATTTTTTAAAGTGTGGGTTTTAATTATTTTAAAATATTTATTCATGCTGATAATATAGCAAAAGTGTGAATTTTTAATCAAATTTAACATAAAACTCTTATTACCTGTATTTAAGTGGCAATATGTTTAAAACATAATCAACACAAGCAAATGAACTAATGTATATATATATATATATATATAACTATTGCTAAACTGATATTAAATTTTAGCAAAAATTATCAGTTATGGCTAAAAAAAGTAAAGTTCTTGTTTTGTTCAGTAGAATAAGTTCCGTAGTAATTTAAAAACATAACTGTAGTTAAAATCTTTTATGTCTTTTCCCTAAATGAGTGGCAAAAAAGCGGAAATTACCTTGATTTCTGTGATCGAAGTTAAGGCCCTGTAATTGCCAAAATACATGCGATTTTGTCATGAATCGACTCACTAAAATCGGATATAAAGGGAAGATAAATGAGAAGTATTATCCAATAACTTTAATTCTGAGGTACCCTAAACTGATTTATTGAACCAACGTGTTTTTCTAACATCTCAAATAGATCCACTACATTGTGATTTAATCATCTCATGCTATTTACTTTGGTGTTGTTTTTTTTGCGCTGAAAATACGGGTAGCTAGTAAATAACTGTCCTTATCTAAAGTAGCATTTCAACCTCCTTTTAAATTGGAAGGTGTGTGTGCATCAGGGTAGTCTATCTTTTCGTTTAATACCTCGTTTCAGTATTTTTTATTTTCACTTGCCTTAATTTTTTTCTTGTCTCCATGACCATTTATCAGCAGCTTTTAGGTCATGAGGTTTCATGATTAATGAATAGTTTTGTATTCTTGTAATAACTCGTGGCTGCTTGCACCATTATGAAACAACTCAGTCGGCGTCACATTACTCAAAAAACAAATATTTGTTATTATACATATAACTCTTGTTCTGATTAGAAAACTGTTAAGAAAAATACTATTCTTTGTTAATTTTATTCATGACTCAATAACCTTAATAATAATTTTATTTATTTACTTTTATTATTATACATTCTAATTGGACAATCTAGTAACTACAAAACATATTTGGTCACTATTTAACATAAATATATGTACCATTATTTATGGTAATGTGTTTCTTCCGTGGTTTTTCGAATATTGAGATTTTTACCGTTTTATATTAAAATTCTTTTTTCTTGTGTTTTACTTATAGCAAAGCCACGTCACACTATCTGCTGTGTCTACCAAGGGGAATCGAATCTCCTGTTTCAACAGTGCAAATCAAACAGCGGAGAACATTATTTTTCTTACTCATTTCTTAAAACAGTTAGCACGTTTCGTGATGGCGAAAAATCAACTTGAAGAAAAGATGTATTCTTAAGACGGCTGGTATGGGTATTAAAATTTTAATTAAAATAAAGTACAGAATAACGTTTCGACCTTCTTGTCAACCTGAAGGTGACCTAAGAAGGTGAAAACATTGTTCTGTACTTTATTTGAATTAAAAGTTTAATACCCATACCAGCTGTCTTGAGAATGTAGTTAGCAAGTTTCTTGAATACTTAAATATTACATCTTCGCTATCTTTGTAAGGAGCCGTTCACGAAATAAATAATGTTTCTTATTCTTAAATGTAAATATTTTAAGCATTAAGGCGTAATTGTTCTTTAAACTACGTTAACACTAAACGTGATTTTTAGTTAAAATCTATATGTGAGTGGAACTGTTTAATATGCACTGTTTGATATCCACTATCTTTTTAAGTAGCTACAATGAACTATACTGATATTCGTTACGGGTTTTTTCAAATTTTAGATTTTAATATGGTTGTATATTTATGTTAATAAGAATAGGTGGATTTTTACATCATTATCTTAATTGAGTACATACTATATAATGATGTTCGTCACGAATGATATATCTGTATTTATTCTTACGGCCTAATTGTTTTTTATGAGTTGATTCAGCCACGAGGCCCGGCATGGCCTAGCGCGTAAGGCGTGTGACTCGTAATCCGAGGGTCGCGGGTTCGCGCCCGCGTCGCGCTAAACATGCTCGCCCTCCCAGCCGTGGGGGTGTATAATGTGACGGTCAATCCCACTATTCGTTGGTAAAGAGTAGCCCAAGAGTTGGCGGTGGGTGGTGATGACTAGCTGCCTTCCCTCTAGTCTTACACTGCTAAATTAGGGACGGCTAGCACAGATAGCCCTCGAGTAGCTTTGTGCGAAATTCCCAAACAAACAAACAAAAACAAAAAAAGATTCAGCCACAGGGCTGCATTAATCGTGACGCAGTTGCGCCAGGGGCCCCTACTGACGATCCGGACGGACAGTGTGTGTTTGTGAGTGTGTTTTTCTTATAACAAAGTCTCATCGAGCTATCTGCTGAGTCCACCAGACCGACTGTCTCTCTCTCTTGTTTTATACTTACTGAGTACAGGCTAGGTCAACTTGATCAACCTCGTAACTACTTTTACATTTATTTACGTGTATAATAATAAATAAATAAAGAATAAGAAAAACAAGAACTATATTATTCACCTGTGTAGTCGTTTTGTTGCTTTTTTTTGCCGCCGATTGTTCTTCTAAGTTAACCCTATTACTTTACATCAATGCTATTAGTTCACAAAATAATTTTTAAGAAAATAATTCAAGGAATAACAGAGAATAATTTCTTGTGAACAACTGAAAAACTAGTCTCTCTGTGAGAAATCTTCTGGCGCTCTAATCACGTAACTTGAGGAGTTAGAAATTCAACTTTAGCTCCCACTATATTCTGGTTGGAAAAAACTTTTCATTTCAGCTAAAATGTCAACATTCACGTGGCATAAAACATATACCAGTCAATCAATGGAAATATAAGCTATTTATTGGTTATAAACTTAATAACAGTCGGCCTCAGAAAAATTTTATTCATGGATACTCAAAGAAAAAAAAAAATTAGTATGCCAAGAGCTCAAACTACAATTATGCGGAGTTGAGTTGATTATATTTTGATTTTCAATGGTTTTGATGATAAAACCTTAATGAGATATTTTATTTTGTTATACGATAAATACGAAAAGTATTTACATACATTTCAAGATAATTATATAAATGAAATTAATATATATACAATGAAAATAATTCTAAAATTTATTGGTGAGAAAGGAATTAATTAGAATTGCTTATGTGGATTTTTTTTATATGCTACTTAGATGGACTAAGTTTCTCTAGATAAGTGTGTGTTTTCTTACAGCAAAGCCACGTCATGCTGAATCCATCGAGGGGAATCGAACGCCTGATTTTAGCGTTGTAAATCCGTAGACGTACCGCTGTACTAGCGAAAGGCATAAACATATCTAATAAACCTCTTCTTTTATCGTTTCAAACCCTAAAATGTTTTAACGTGCAGACCACAAATTCTAGCGGTTGGGTCCATATTAGCCTTTCAAATAATTTTGTCTAAACTATTTATGGATCATATTAATTCCGGATCAATGACTTTATTAGTTAAAAGATTCCTCACAGCATATGGGTTGTATAGATTATATACATATATACGTTGCAGCGCTTTTATTTTGTACATTTGTTTCGGCTTGCTTTGTTTATAACAAACTAACATTAGTCAGAGGTTTGGATTTGCTGTTTCTAACGCAATCTTTCCTTTTATCAAGACGGATATTATCACTTTAATTATAATAAAGTAGAGAACAACGTTTCGACCTTCTTATGTCATCTTTAGGTTAACAAAGAAAATTTGCAAACTCCCTTTGTTAACCTGAAGATGACCGAAGAAGGTCCAAACGTTGTTTTCTACTTTATTTTAATACCCATACCAGTCTTCTTGAGAATACTTCAAGTGGGTTTCTTGTCGTCATGAAGTCCTTCCTTGTGATTTTTGTTTTATTGTACTTAACTCTTTAGTACTGATATTCTCTCTACATATATATATATTTATACATGATATTGTAGCTAATCGCGCTAATAATTTCTGGGGTATTTACAAATTTTACAAAGAAAATGAGCAATTTCACCGGAATGGATTTGTCAGGTTTTTATACGAAAGGTGTAAACAAGACAGCAACTTGAGGATTAATTTGAGCTGAATTTCCACCAATGAAATTAAATGATTTTTATCAGCTCTTTACATTCATATTCTTCTGTTTAGAGCCTTATTACCTAGTTCACTCCTGAGTTATTCCTTTCTAAACACATACATCAATTTATATAAAAAAAACTGTTTTGTATTTTACACAAAGCTACATGAGAGCTATCTGCCGTAATCCACTTACTTTCTAAACATATACACTAGCTTCTTAAAAAAGATAAAATGAGTCCCAGGTAAAGATATTTCTGGATGTAAACTTTCTTACAAAAACCTGAACAATAAAAATAGCTTTTACACGTTTCTTATTTTGTTTCTACAACTTGGAACATAACATGAATTTGAATAAACGAACAAACATGCCACTTCATAGAGTTGAACAAGTTTCGCTGAATAATGTTAGATTGCATGTGTGAAGAATCTAAAGGACAACTTGCATGAGAGGATTAAGGAACTGTGGAATGTATTGAAAACACTAAATAGTACTATTATATTTTCTGTTAATCTCTTCTCATATCATTTTAAGGCTTTTTGAATAAATAACGCTAATAAAAGACCCAAATTATTTTCATATAATATTTATTATTTTAATCATATATCATTCCTAAACTTCCATGGTGATGTAAAAATTCATGTAATTTTTCTTTAACGAAATGTGTTATAATAAGCATTTCATTAATATATTTCAATAAGAAAAACAAAACTCCAAAGGCACAACTGTAGGTATGCAGATTTACAACGTTGTTAATTAGTGATAGATTTTCATATGATTATATTCATTCAGTGTTTTTTTTACTACTAATGTAGAAAAATGGTATGTAAAATTATGATAACATGAGGTGTACTCTCGTGATCAACCCAATGAATAAATAACCTGCCAGAAGCTTCACTAAGAGAAAGAGAGTCATGATACAGTTAGTATATTGTAAACTTGATGTTGTTATTAATATTGAAAGTTAATTTCGTAATACTGCTTGTGCTGTATTTTTTTCTAGTTGTTTTTCCTCATTCCATTACTAGAAATAATACTGTTATCTATGATATTTTGTTTTCTAACATTAGTGTCAACTCCAGGCTTGGTACTTGTTTAACAACTATGTGTCGTTAAGTTTTGTTTTTGCTGAATAAACTGTTTTATTGTTGTTGAAACCTGATTTCGGCGCGTATTCAGTTTCAACCTTTCAAAAATAACCTGTAAATTAGATACTTTTTCAAGTGCTTTGGGAATATTAATATTTTATAACAAATGTTTCATACCACTACAATTTCCGTATTTCCAGTAATGGTGTTTCATGGTATTTATGGAGTGCAGTTGAGTGGGAATTTATAATCTTAAGAATGTTTCTAGGTGATAACACTCCAAATATTGTTGAACTTGACATATTATTCTTGTTGAGCTCGGTATATGTATTTTTCCACTCTGATCGAGACTTTTATTTGATTCTTCCCTTTATGGTCACCTGATGATTTACATTGTTGTAAATTTGTACAAACAAAGCATATAACATGAACTGTAAATAACTGTAAGGCAGTCAGTAAGTAAAGAGCACTTGGTAACAGTGGTCATCTAAGTTTTTATTTAATATGCTGACGCAAACAGTATGACGTGTTCCAACAATATAGTTATAACTTACTTGAATATGAAATTTAGTTTAATGTTATCAATTTTCATTTTTTACTTTTAGTTTTCAATTATTTAACATATTTAGTATATGGTCTCTTACAACACATTTTTAGTGATTTGCGATAGTTAAAACGCACTCTCCTACATCATGTCTTTCAGTAATTTTAGTATAACTAACATGTAGTCTCACAAAATGCATTTTAATAGCTTGATATAATTAGTCCATAGTTTCTCATATCATGTTTCTATTGTTTTGACATAAATAGCATGTAATCTCTCACTTCACACAGGACGTAATTAACGTTCTAAACAAAATTTTGCATTTTTAATATAGTTTTTAGTCGTCTTTTTTTAGTAGAGTTTATGCCACCACATGTTTCAAACTAAAACTCTCCTAACTGTTTTATAACGTCCTTATAATGAAAAAGTGTTAGGAACAAACACTATACTAACATTACTTCACAAACTGTTGCGAAACTGAAAGTACCAAGTGCAATAATTAATTTTTACTAAAAATAAATAATTAACCCCTTGAGTACAGTCAACCAGAAAAAATTAGGAAATAATTCTAAATTTCTTCAACATAAAAATCTCGCAGACGGAAGCTCTCCATAAATATTCGTTAACTGAAAATGTAACGATAATTAAGGATCATATTTATATTGTAAAGGTCCATATTAGTTAACACATATTTAGATCATAAACCAAGAACTGAATAACACATTCAAATAAGTAATAAACTACTGAGCACTGGAGATGTTATTACATTACCATCTTTTCTTTGCGCAGAAGTTTAACAGAACTATATTGTTATGTTCATAGACATGCGTATAAACACAGGCATAAACGTGGGTGCAGTTCAAATAATATTTGGACTGTTAAAAGACATGTCTGTTAACAACTGTCAAACATAA
This sequence comes from Tachypleus tridentatus, assembly GCF_004210375.1. Lineage (NCBI taxonomy): Eukaryota > Metazoa > Arthropoda > Merostomata > Xiphosura > Limulidae > Tachypleus > Tachypleus tridentatus. The sequence continues at coordinate 57,273,463 of NC_134835.1, read as the reverse complement.
TATATATTTATATTCCAAAGTAAAAGAGCAAACGCTCTTCTTTCATTTTGATATTTGATTCACAAGCTGTTGGTCACAATTTGAACAGCAGCCTTCAGACGTCTGTGTACATACTGAAAGACAATCGATCAGATAGATACATTTGAAGACCGTTGCTGTGGTTGTGACAAAACGTGTGACTGAAAAACAAAACAAAGAGAAAAACTTTACTTTTGAAGGCTAAGACTCTGTACTGTAGTAACAACATAGGTTAGCTGTGGTAACTTCCTACAGTGTTAGCTTAGCGTAAGTTTTAGTGAGAGAAGCATAAAAGAAGTAATAGATGTTTAAAGGAACATGGAACTTAGATAATCCCAACAAAACCCTATTGTTTTGTTCAACCATTCTTAGCCCTTCAGTAGCTCAGCGGTATGTATGTGAACTTACAACGCTAAAAACCGGGTTTCGATAGCCCATTGTGTAGCTTTGTGCTTAATTCAAAACAACAACAATTCTTGGTCCATTACAAAATGATTTTATCACAAGCTTCATTAATTATCCAAAGCAAAATAACATTAAAAAACATTCATTCAGTTGTTTCTGTAATTATTTCTGATGTTTTATTATTTTTAAAAAATCAACTTTTATCGTAAAGGAGAATAAAAAGCGCAAATTGTAAATAATTCCAAAGTATTTTGTAAAGTAATAACCATTCATTGTATAACTATTGTATATAATTAATGTCCCGAAGTGGCTCAGAGGTAAATTAAAGGGTTTACGTTCTAAAATTCGGGTTTCGATACCTGTGGTGGACATAGCAAAGGTAGCATATTGTGTAGCTTTGCGCTTAACGACAACCAAACCATGCAAGTAGTTTGGATATAAACATTACTGAACAATTATTTGGCTTCATTGAAGATAGCAATTTCGGAATGGTTTTTATTTTTCCACGAACGAATTTATCTAGGCTTGAAGTAAAATGACAATAATTACGATTCTGATGTTATTTTTGCAAAAGATTGGATTGTATACACAATTCTTCACCTATTCCTTACGTTTCTGAAACAATAGAACATGAAAGTTAATGGCTTGAAGTTGTAATAAAATAGTAAGTGGTTGCGAAAATAGCCTTTCAGGCACGTATAAGGATTTCAATGGCTCTTAGAAATATATTTTTATTCCTTGTATGAACATTATCAATTGCTTACAGCATGATATAGCCGAATACGTCGTATTAATAATGAAAATAAACCATTCTAGACAAGTTTAAGGTTGGTCTTAACTTTTAAAATACGGCTTTTTCAATGATGATTAAGCAGATTTACAGTTTAAACATTATAAACACTACCTTGGTCTTTTCAATAGTTATATACACTTATTCCTATGCATTCGCTATAATAAAAATAGTGCAATGTTGAATAATGTTTATAATTGTTAAAGTAATGATATTCACCAGCTGAGGTTTTGTTCAGGGTAGTTTTGTAAGACATTTGTACAAACAAAACACATAATACCATCTATAAAGAAAGGTAGTTTTGAAATATATTGAATCAACCTAAAGGTCAGTGGTAAGAAAATCATTCAATAAAGATTTACATAATATTTTGCTGGGCTGGAGAGGACTAATAAATTGTTCGGTAAAATTATTACAACTGGTTTGTTTGTTTGTTTGTTTTTGAATTTCGCACAAGCTACTCGAGGGCTATCTGTGCTAGCCGTCCCTAATTTAGTAGTGTAAGACTAGAGGGAAGGCAGCTAGTCATCACCACCCACCGCCAACTCTTGGGCTACTCTTTCACCAACGAATAGTGGGATTGACCTCCACATTATAACGCACCACGGCTGAAAGGGCGAGCATGTTTGGCGCGACGGGGATGCGAACCTGCAACCCCCAGATTACGAGTCGCACGCCTTAACACGCTTGGGCACTATTTATACGAGATGTAACTTCATTTCTACAAGATGTTTATCTTGTTCTTAACTGATTTACTGCATAAAATTGAAATTGTAACTGAAAAACACAATGTTAAACTTATCAGTTCTAATTAGTTGTTGACTGAAGCACTTTACAAGACACTAACGTCTCAACGGGTATGTTAAGTTACTATGTCTGTCGTATCCCGGCCACCCTGATGAGCCCTGGTATTGGGCGAAAGTCCTCGTAGGTGCCGCCGTAACATTATAACGCCCCCACGGCTGAAAGGGCGAGCATGTTTGGCGCGACGGGGATGCGAACCCGCGACCCTCGGATTACGAGTCGCACGCCTTAACACGCTTGGCCATGCCGGGCCTACAACTGGTTAAAAGGTTCACTAGAAGTAAACGATCAGCTGACTCGGTTTAGATAAATCTAGATGACAGACAGTAAAGTCCTTTCCCTGGATCGCCCTGCATGGTCGGGTGGGTAAAGGCGTTCGATTCGTAACCTGAGGGTCGCAGGTTCGAATTCCCGTCGTACCAAACATGCTTGCTCTTTCAGCCGTGGGGGCGTTATAATGTTACGATCAATCCCACTATTCGTTGGTAAAAGTGTAGACCAAGAAGTGGCGTGGGTGGTGATAACTAACTGTCTTCCCTCTAGTCTCAAACTACTAAATTAGGGACGGCTAGCGCAGATAGCCCTCGAGTAGCTTTGCGCGAAATTGAAAAAAAAACAAATCTTTCCCTTGTGGTAAAAGTAGGCGAAATTCTATGGGTATTATAGTGTTATACATAAACGAATCTCCTTATAAATCACTAGGATAAGGATTAAGGTAATGTCAACTAATAACAGCACAGGCTATAGGATTTTCTATGTGCACTTATGTGATTCAAATATTAAAACTGTTAGTGAGACAATGTAAGACACCTGTTTTTTGTATTTCAGTTTAAAGACGAATGAAGAAAAGCTAAATTAAGACTTGCTTCGTCAGGAAGGTTTCAACCGATTAATATCACCCAGAATAGTGAAACATTTCTAAGATAATTAAATGTTTTACACAGAAAAGAAGTAATTAACTTTTTGTATATCATCGTTCGAGAAGATATAAGATGACAAACAAGATGAAGTAAGAACTGTAGTGTAGCAGTATTAAATATAATACTTTCATACTTTTTCTTACTCATGAAATTCCTATCACCAAAATTGGGAGAAAAAAATTATACAATTTATTTCTATGAATTTCTGCTCACTACATTTCTCCAGTTTTATACTATCAAAAATAATTACATTTTTAGCTCTCTCTTCTAAGGACCGAAAAGTTCCGAAAAGAGAAACACAAGGGTATTATTTACCCTGACAGTACATCCCTTGTAAATACCGTCACACAGCGTATTATTATTTGTAACAATATATTTGGTAGTGCATAAACACATCAGTTACTTACCACTAACGGTAATTATGTTTGTTGGATATTATTTCTACCCGTCAGTTCGTGGTCTTCTGGTATGAGTGCAAAGCTTCACCATAACAATTTTATTAGGATTATCCAACGTCTATTAATAAAGCATAAATTCCTCGATTAATGCGCAAACAGCATTCTCACATTAGTTTGAAACTTAATAACATCAAATGTAAAGTAAATCTAAGTCAAACCTAATAGTCTAAAATACAGTACAGCGCGTTATTGTTAGATGTTTCTTGCGAAACGTTTGGCTTAGAACTGCTGGTTAGAAAAGAAGCTGTTAGCACCACGTGATTTCGTTTACTTGGGGGGAAATGAAAATAAAATTGTAAATATGAATAAAATATTCACGAAAAGGGTAATGAAAGAAAGTAACAGTTTATTTACAGTATTGTGTAAACAATTATTAGAAATGTTCGGTAAAAAATATCCAGCCACAAAATTTTCCACATCCGACCGCTCCAAGGAAATGTCTTCTCTTTTCTTCAGAAATATCAATAAGAACTAATGAAAAATTAAACTAAAAAACACTGAAACCTAATGACCTTTTTTTTGTATCCAAATGTTGAGAATATTCTGAAGTTTTCCAATTTTCAACTTTAGTAAGAATCAAGATACTTAAGTATAATATATGATGTGAAACTAATTTGAAATATTTCAAAAGGGAGCATATTAATAAGCTACTAATAACTTAATAAGAGTCACCGCAATCCGTGAGAATAAAGCTCTAAAAAATTATTGCTTGGAATTAAGCTTAAAGCTCCACAAATGGGTCAGATGTGCTCTGCTCACCACAAGTACTGAAACCCGCTTTTGAGCGGTGTGAATCCGTAGATATTCCGCTGTGCCACTTCTGTGTGAAACTGAATAGCACACAGTCCTGACTACATGAAGACAAAAATCACAGTGTGTACACATTATGCAAGACAAATCATAATTTGAATACAGATTGTAAGACAAATCACGGTGTGAATACATACTTTAAGACAAATCATAATGTGTACACATACTGTAAGACAAATCACTGTTGCCTCTCTTTTAGAATCTAGTGTGCCACAGTCCATGATGTTGTCATAGTGACTTCACCTACAATTCACATCGTTTTTCTATTGCTTAACAGTGCACATTTTAAGTGAGGAGAATTTATTTTAATCCGTCTGATCTCAACCGTTGTTTCTATCGTATAAATGAGTTGTGAAAGGCAATAAACGGGTTAAAGTTTATTCCCAGTGTTAACAATATCTGCGTACTGAAGCGCTATATACATTTATTAAGTAACTTTTCACCCACAAACGTTTCTTCCTTATTCAAGATCCGCAGCCCAATAAAAAAAAAACATGACTAAATTGTCATGCTGATAATTCACTAAGCAATAAAAGTCTTTTTTTATTGGCAAAATTGCGTAAAGATGATATATATATATAACAACTCCTATCAGTTATGTACATGTATCAACATATAGAAACACAAGAAAGGCCACTTTAGTGTATAAGCTATGACCATATAAAGCTAAGCTACTGTACACAGACAATGAGAAACAGCGTTTACAGACGAATACGGAATAAATATTAATTTTCTTGGCTGGAAAATTGTATGTATACGCAAATGTGTTAATTATTACAATCTGTTTACATTAGTTTCTAAACAATACATTATCTAAAACCTCCTTATTAATATTATTCTTGTTTGCTGTTGCCATAATTTTACTTATTTTATTCACACGGTTTTTTGTTAATTGTTTCATAACATAATTTTACCAAATTTATTGTTGTTCTTTGTTAACCGTTGCGTGACATTATTTTACTATATTTAACAATACCGTTCTTTGCTACCCGTTGCATAACTTTGTTTTACTCAATTCATTGACGGGTCAGTCGTTCCTATACAGCAAAAAATTTCCGCATGGAAAACTTTTATAAATATCACCACCAATCATACGCTTTTCTGTTGCCGATAACGTCAATTCGGTGAACGGTTCATCCTTCCATGGCACGTAAATACTTTATTTAACAAAATCTTACTTTAAATTCTATACACTACTTTTAAGAAGTACAACAGAGTGATCTATCTTATATTTAATAATTAAGACAAGCATAATTCTTTAAAGAACTAGAATTTTATTGAGTTTTTTTCTTTGTTTGCTGTAAACTACGAGTTCTTTTTATTCCATGCGTTTTTTTTTCTTTATTACCAAGAAAATATATTTGTATGTATCAATTGTCTGGAATTTTCATTTCGAAGAGTACTTTTTATTTGTAAGTTGCGGCATTCTTCTTATTCTAAATTATTACCTGACTATTTCCTCGTAGAACTTCGAAACCTGACAGTAGTAATGTGGATATTTCTCTTCGATACGCATGAGCGTTCGCATTCATCCACGAGCGCTCACTTTGTCACTCACTGGTCGCAAGAGAATCGAATTGTCAGGCGTTCTGAGTAGATGCCGTTTTCTGTTCTAATCGTGTGCTACAACTGAACTAAATGTGAAGTAACTGAAGAATTTCTTATTACTAACTCAACGAGTTTTGATCCTACGCTGAAGTTAAAGGATAAAATATTAACGATTGCTCAAAAACTACTGTTCCTTGTTTGTATTTCTTTCACCAGTTCTTTTCAAATTGAGAACAAATTTAGAAATTCGCCTTAGTTTATCAAGAAATTGTCTCTTACGAAAAATTTAACTCTTATAGATATTTAAGAGTTTCGACTGAGTTCTCCAAATATCTACGTTGTGTTGAGCCAACAACTACTAGCGTTAAAAAGAACAAATGGCTGTTCTCTATTACAAGTGACGCTATCAGTTTAAAGTAATAAGTTAAATTCAGCAACAACTTGTTTACTTTTTAGAATTAATGAAGTCTCACCATTAGGAGCGAAAGTTCTGTCTCTGATATCAAGTTTATAAAGCTGGGAGTTTATCTCAAGAGACAAAGGATCTAAATCCTTTGCAGCGAACAACCCTATAAGATTTACCGTTTTTCAAGATTTGAGATTTCTAAGTTATTAAAATGAGCCACACGGCCCCGAATGACGATATTAATTCACTGATATTAAACCCAAATGATTCTTTTTTCAATAAAAGTGAAGATTTTCTACCACTAATATCATCAGCAAATGATGATGACACAAGATATTTTGTAAAAAGAATTCAATTTTCTACTTTCTTAAACAACTCTGAAGCGTCTGTTTCAGTTCAAACCACTAAATGTTCAACTTCTGTGAAAAGTATTAAGACTCTTGCATCTGCTAAGCAAGAATGTCCAATTTTTATTGAGAATTCTGAAATTCCCATTAATGTTGAGAAAAACAACTGTTTATCTTCCTTAACTATTTCGGAAGTATCTGATTCTGTTAAAAATCAGAAGTGTTCAGATTCTAAAGTCAGTTCCGAAGACTCCGTTTTTCTTACAGACCAGAAAAGTTCATCCTCTGTTAGTACTAGGATATCCGAGGCTCAAGGCTCTATCAATAACAATGAGAACTCCACTTTAACAAGAATCTGTGAAGTGTCACAATTAAAAAACAGTAATACCTATTTAGACGCTTCGTCCTGCGGCAAAAGTGAGATTAGACGATATAGTACAGTCTGTTCACACAAAGGTAACTTTGGTTATATCTTGAAGGGAAGTAGCCAGCAACGACCATTACTGTGGGAATGTCCTAGGGCTAATGAAACTTGCAGAGAAAATAGAGCAAAGAAAAAGACCTCGCGATCACGATCCATTGAAGCTTGTCGACTTGTCCCCGCTGAGTCTCCGCATCGGTTGCGACAACGGTTTGCAAGTATTCCAAATGACTTTTCTATGTTACAATCTAACCTTCGAGACGAACGTAACTTTCTACGACTACGAAACTTTTCTGTGTCACATAAGGGAATCTTTAACCATGGTGACACATTCCGCTCTAGAGTTGACAAGAACTTACCTTGCCAGTTCTCAATGTTGGCACATTCGGTTACAGATTCACTTGAAAATAGCGGATATCTTGTTGCTATCGTTGGGGCAACAGAAGTAGGAAAATCTTCATTAGTTTATCAGTTCGTAACATGTGAAAATATTTGCGAATATGAGAATTCAGGTAAAAATAGATCTTGTTCGTCTGTTTAGTTTTTAATAGTTTAATTAATGGTACAGAAGGTTCCGAAACGCTATTTTTAGTGACATTAGACGTAGAAATAGGCTAAAGAAAACATTTAATAGTGTATACATATATATAGTTTAAAATTATTTAAAGAAAAAGTCACTTGCTACTTTTTAAAGAATCCCTCATATGTCCTCAGTTAGACGTTAAAGCTGTTGAAAATATTTTGTATTTGAGCTTTTGTTTAAACGTGGAAATAATTTAAAAGAGCACTTTAACTTTCTGTTTTTTATTATTTTATTACGTGGAACAAACCAAAGAATTTCAACGGTTTAGGTTGTTTAAACACAGAAATGTTTATTTTTTTGCCGTCATTTTGAGTTTTTTGTTTGCATTATATAGAAAGAATTTAATTCTTCTATCGTTTTGGTAGGATCACTAAACAACTTCACCCGCTGGGACAGCGGTAAGTCTACGGATTTAGAATGCTAAAAATCAGAAGTTCTATTCCCTTTGTTGCACACAGCAGATAGCCCGATGTGGCTTTGCTGTACGAAACACACACACACTAAACACCATTAAATATTTGTTTTTCATTTTGTAAAATATTTTACACAACATAAGCTGAAAAGGTTTGTAGTTTTTTTCTAGAATGTTTCACACAACTTTAACTGAATAGGGAATGTTTCCTTCTTACATAGATGAAAGTGAAAGTTCATCTAAGTTTCGTATTGTTGAAAAGTGGAAAGTGTAGTTGTATGTTATATTTCTTATTATGTTTAAACATTTACAAAATACTAGTTATTTTAGCTAATTGTTTTATAAGATGTCTATATTTTGTACCGATTAAGTGGAAATAGTTTTTAATATGATACATTTGATATAATATATATTGTTAACAAAATCGGATACATAAAAGCGCCCCGCTGATACAGCTGTATGTCTAAGGACTTAACAACGCTAAAATCAGAGGTTCGATTCCTCTAGGTGGACTCCGTAGATAGCCTGATGTGGCTTTGCTATAAGAAAACACATATACTTAAATTAATATGTCTTTGATCAAAGATTAAGAAATACTTTAAATAAGATTTTATGTCTCTAGCTTGTCAACAAGTAACATGTTTTTCAATAATCTTCTATTCTTTTACTTTCTCTAAATGAGGATAAATATTGAAACAAACTCGTCTCTTTAAATCATTTTAACCTTAAAAGAGATTTTATATTATTTTGTTTTATGTACAAAATATTAAACCTCTGTTGAATAAATGAAATAAATAGATAAATGAGCTCAAATAATCTCCGTAGACATTGTAATTAATGGGACAGTGGAAATGAAGTTTGTAATGGATGAATGAAATGTCATTGAAAACACTCTCAGTTTCCCAATGTTGGTATAAACACACCTTCTTTGTCGAGACTCTGAATCACACTGTCTTCGTCTTCAGACTACTAAGGAACGCTTTTTTCCGGCAAGTTTAAATTTTAGCTGTTCAAGCAGTTTTAAAACATATGGTTCGAAATTAAATGAGTTCACTATTTATATGCAACCTAAATATACCAATATACAAAATTTTAAACAGATTCTTTATTATAAAATGAACGAACGCCTTATAATCTGATGTATATGTAACCTATTATTCTGTTTTAATAATAACACTTCTTAGTGAGTTGTTATTTGTTAACAGAGGAAGAAAGATCCAAGACAGTTACGCTGGTGTTAAACAAGAAGGAATCAAAACTGTTATTTCTTGAAGAATGTCTCCCTGAAGATAAGGTGAGCTTTTTACCACTACAATATGTCTTGGTGAATGTTTCCTTAAAGACAAAGTGAGTTTCTAGTATTCTATAATAATTGAAAACAAGATGAGCTCCCTTATAAATATATTTTTAAAGCTAGCATTTTCAAACGTTATGACCTGGTTTTGTTGCCATTAGATAAGTGTTTGTACACCCATTCATTAGGGACTTTCATAATGTGTGTATAATCTGAAAGTTTCAAGGTCCAACAAGATTATTGCATACTCTCTTTCGTCTTTGTGCTATCTCTACTCTAAAATGTAACCTATTAACTACCTAATAATACTTATCCACATATGTTGGAGACGAAACTTGTGATAAAAGGTTATATAGATAAAGTGCGTACAGTGCATTTATCGTGTCGCACTTTACATTCAATAACTATTACACTTCTTTGGAAATATTCAAGCGTCAAATAAAAAACCAAAACTTTCAGCGTACTCACACCTTCTAGTATTTGTAAAATGATCCAATAATAAAACTGGATTACATTACTTTCTGTATGACATTCATGCAAACCACATTTTCGAATTGTACCGAAATATTATTTTGCCCTTATTTTCAATAATATTATTTTTATGAACTTTAGATCAGTTAAAAGCAAGTTTATCAAGATAAATACATCAACATATTAAGTTCATTCTTGTGTAAGAGTGACAAAGCTCAACTGATTTATACATTTAAATGCCAATTTAATTTTTATCCTTAATTTCAATTGATGAACATTGTGCATATCAGATTAGAGTATAAAAGTTACGTACAGAGAAAAATCCAGGATGTACTTAATTCACAAGTCAACAGAATGTTAACACCTAAGATATCAGTGCGATATTTTGGTTTACTTGAAATATATTTTACGATAGTGTAAAACTGCTCTCAGATACTTTCTTGAAAGAACAATGATTCTTTTTCTTTTTCAATAACCGTATTTATTCTTTTTTTAAAAAGTGGTTTTGTATATATATATTTTCACATAGGCTAGCAAACCTAAAAATATTTATTTGCGTGACGTACATTATTTGTGGCTATTGTTTAGACATTCATGATCTTTCGGCCTAGCATGGCCAGGTGGTTAGGGCGCTTGACTCGTTATCTTAGGGTCGCGGGTTCGAATCCCCGTTACACCAAACATAGTCGCCCTTTCAGCCCTGGAGGTTATACAGTGAGGGTCAATCCTAATATTTTTTGATAAAAAAGTAACCCAAGAGTTGGCGATGGGTGGTGATGACCAGCTGCCTTCCCTCTAGTCTTACACTGCTAAATTATGGACGGCTAGCACAGATAGCCCTCGAGTAGCTTTACGCAAAATTCAAAACAAACAAATAAATATTCACGGTCTTTCGTTGGAGTGTGAGAACGGTTTGTCAACTTGATTTGTTATCGTTAATTACTTGGTGATTATTTGTTTGTTATAAAGCACAAAGATACACACACAAAGGGTTATTTGTGATCTGCCCACTACGAGTATCGAGAACCGTTTTGTAGTTGTATAAGTCCGCAGTCCGCATTAATACTGGAGGGTATTAATGGTTATTATGTTTGATTAAGTGAAGATTACATAGAGATTTTCCATTAGCCTTGTCACTCCGCTTTTATAATTACTCAGGTAAACAATAAAATACAAAAATGTAGCGAACATTATTAATTGCTATTTGAAATTTGACTGTTTGTTTTGTTGGATTTCGCGTTAAACTACACGAGCTCTATTTACGTTAGCTGTCCCAAATTGTGTAGTGATAGACTAGAGGGAAGGCATCTAATCAACATCTCCCACCGCCAACTCATGGGCTACTCTTGTTAGATTCGATAGTGAGGCTTAAGTGTCAATATTATAAAGCACTCACATTTTCAAAATGCAAAGTGCAACTTTTTTTTATTATGGAGGCATTTGGCTCACACCCATGGGACATTAGTCACGCATGCTCACCACTTGGAGTAGGTGATCGATTCGGAATCTTCTGACCACCTTTCATTTAAGCGTCAACTGATGATATGACGTATATATGTAGGATGTTGGTATTAAGCCATTGATATCCATTTAAACCAAATGGCTTTCAATAGAGAAATTTAAAAAAAAAATACCTTTACGCTCCAGATAAATATAAAATAACATACTTCATTTCAACAACGTTTCGCCTTTGGTTTAAACAAAAGCATATTCTTTTTAAATAATATCTAAATAATATATATTTATCTGGAGTGTAAAGGTCCTCTTTTCTTAACTTTTATCAAAATGTTTAAATCCCTCCAGTATGCATCATAACTTTTGAAAGATAATAAACAACGTTCAGTCAAGAAAAAGTGAAAATATACTAACAGTAAGAATTTTCCTTGTTATTCTTTCAAACCTTACGAGAATACGTTATCGGTTTCTGTAGGTGATGGCATTCAGATTTTTCAATACAATCTGATTATTTATTTTTGACAAACAAGCTTTCACTTGTTAATTTTAGAGGAAGTCAATGCCGAAGAATTAAATACAGTTAGACTTTAGTTTAAGATATCACTTATTGAAACAATATTTCCTTATTTCAAATAAATCTCCCCAGTGTTATTCGGCATGCCCTTGCTTCCTGTATTTGATTTTACTCACATGTCTACAGCTTTTATTTTTCTAAACATTTTTTACCAGTCAGATTGTACTCCATTCTTCTCACTTTTACGTAGTTACGAACGATTATTGCAAGCTTAAAAACAACTTCATTTCTGCGAAACCGTCTTTTCTTAAAACGAATTTTTGCAGTGACAAGAACATTTGTTTTTCTTACAATACCTTAGGTGTTTTGAATAACATTTGACTATTACGTTACAATTAACGATTTAATATTATTAAAAATAGTATGTTTTTATGTTGTTGTTTGTCAGCTACTAACAATTTTACTATTTTCTAAACGACTTTTACTCAGTTAATGCGTATTCAACTCGTTTCGTGTTGTTCGTAGTAGGGGTTCATACTATTTCAACTTATTTTCCAATTTTTTCAATCAATCGTAAGCAAATTCTTAACATTCCAAAGTGTTTTTAAGCAACTGAACTTGTTTAAAATAATATTTTATTCAGTTGACTTTATTTTGGAATTTCGCACAAAGCTACTCGAGGGTTATCTGTGCTAGCCGTCCCTAATTTAGCAGTGTAAGACTAGAGGGAAGGCAGCTAGTCATCACCACCAACCGCCAACTCTTGGGCTACTCTTTTACCAACGAATAGTGGGATTGACCGTCACATTATAACGCCCCCACGGCTGGGAGGGCGAGCATGTTTAGCGCGACCGGGATGCGAACCCGCGACCCTCAGATTACGAGTCGCACGCCTTAACACGCTTGGCCATGCCGAGCCGCTATTCAGTTGACAACAGTTTTATTATTTTAGTATAGTTTGCTACCAGTAAAGTATACTTAACTTGTGATGACAGTAAAGTGCTTATAACCTTATTTTTCTAATTTAAACGTATTTTCCTCTGTAAAGCACCTCAGTGGCACAGCAAAATGTGCAAACTTGTAACGCTAGAAACCGTGTTTCGATACATGTGATAGGCAGAACACAAATAACCCAATATGTGGTTTTTTGTTGAATTACAAAACATCCTCTATAAACTGTGGTAGCAGATTCTACCATAACCTTTTCAACAACACTCATAACTAAACAATTTGGTATATTCGCTTAAATGTATCTGACTGAGAATAATTAATGAACCTTTATCCAAGTTTTAAAAGATGATTATTCTGTGAATGTTTCACTGATTACTATAACATTTACATAGGGGTTCTTTGTAACCATTTAGTGTCCCTTACGTAACATAATATCGAAAATTTATTATTTGTAATAAAACCTATTTTATTTAATTATTTGCATTATGTTACTACTGAGAACTGATTGCAGAACATTACTAAAATTAGCACGCAGTCTAAAAGCGTTTTTTTATCCATCTGTATTGGTGTTAACAAAGTGTTTGGGGTACTAAATCAGCTGTCTTCTTTACGCCTCTTTAACAAACGTTGTTGTTTCTTAAATGTTTACGGATATTAGTAAGGCTTACCATCACATTATGACAACTCTACGGTCGAAAGGGTGAACATTTTCGGTGATAAGTTGCAATTCTATGACTCCACAAGTACTGAGTCGAACGCTCTAACCACTAAGCCTTTGTCAAACCAGTTTGAGATATTTTAGTTATTCCAACCTAGTGCATAATGTATTCAACATTTGATATTTAGGTTTAAATTCCTCAATATTACAGGGAACTGCAAACTTGAAATAACCCGCAATTTTGGGATACAGAACCTTGTAGTCAAAATATACTCTTAGATAGGAAAAACATATACAAGATCATTCTTTAAAATTACCATGTGATGTTTTCTATGGTATTACTCGTATTCATATTTGTATGTTTAATTTATTTCTAATAATTACTTTCCCGTCCTCATTGAGAAAATGCTGAGAGTAAGAAAACTAGAAAGATATTTAATAATTATGTATGTATTCTAAATAAAGTAGTTTGTAATAATTTTAGCTTACGAAACAAAAGTCTGCCTTTGACATTTCTATTTACTTCAGATTATGTGTTTGTATATATATATATATATATATATATAGTTATTTATGCATATAAGTTAGTTATTTTTTACATTTTTTTTATCAAATCATGACGGAGTAAGTAAACGTCATGGGCGTAGTGAACCCTGGGATTTGAAATAATAAGATTAGGCCATTAGATTAGTTGTTGTGTGTAAAGAAATCTTCATAATAGTGTAAATATATTTTTTATCTTCAAAGGATCCAGTAAATGATATGTCAATCCAAACATGTGACGCCCACGTGGTAGTTTATTCTGTTGTGAGCAGGTTCAGTTTCCAAAAGGCCCGAATGTACTTAGGTTTCTTAACATCCTTATCGGAAATAGCTAACAAGGCTGTAATTCTAGTGGGAAATAAGACAGATCTTGTTCGTCTGAGAACCGTTTCTACTAATGGTATGTATCATATCAATTCGCTTTTCTGTGTTCTTATATGTTTCATTTACTATACATCCACCTCACGCTGCAAGAAGTGATTTCTAAAATATTTGTCTGTTGTCCATAAACGTTGATTCTAAGATTGCTTGTTGTTTTTTTTTCTGATGTTACCGTTATTGCTTCCCAGGTTTTACATAATTGCGTCTTTTTTATAACTTTTTATACCATTTCATCATTACAAACATGTCACGATGCAAAACTACTTTGTGACATCATAGCTCTGCATACTAGCTACAAAGCCATCATTACAGGCGTCTTTTTCTTTTTAAAGATCATTTTAGCTTTTTATATTAAATAAAAGGGAATACACGAGCGTTTTCCTTTTAGTTCTTTAATAGTTTATTTGGTGCCAGTTTTCAACTCTAATGCTGGATTCTTTATCAGACACAATTTCGTTAGCATAAGTTAACTAGATAGTTGTTAGTTTAGAGCAGATTTAGAAGATGACAAATAGTGCGATTTAATTAATCGAAAAAATTACATTATAATCAAAAATTTTCTTAAAATTAATATCATATTATATACAATTGTAAAAGAAAAAATTAGACAGTAACTTCCTCAAAAATTACTGTTAACCCGTTCTTGTTATTTGTTATCGTTACTAAATAAAAGTACCGTGAATTCCTATTTATGGCAGAGAATGTAGTTTTTACTCTTATCAAATAACAAACATTAATATGGCTTTCTATTTTTAACCATAGCTTTATTGCCAAATAGAGCGATTTTCACATCTAAGCTTTGGAATAAAATTATTGATATAATTATGTTCTGATTTATTGAGGTTGATACAATATTTATTATTGTTATGTTTTTGTCTTTTCGATTTCATATTTACAAAATGACTGTTACATCTTGAAGTTCTTACCCATAAACATATCACAGATCAATGCTATTATATTTTTGTATGCAGAAATAATGATAACTTAAATCTTTCAAACAGTGTGAGGGTTACATTTTATAAAATTAAACAGTTTCCAGTAGGACTACTTGTATAATTGCTTTTAAGCATAGTTTTTAAGCTATTTATACAATAAATTATTTTGTCATAGGCTTTGTTGTTTAGAAGTTCCCTAATAAAACGATATATAGTTATAGGTCTTCGTACTTTCCCGAGTTCAAAAAGCATTTGAATAACTTTTTCGACGTATTGTCCTGCTTCACCTTGGGAAAACATTTGATTCAAAAGAAAACACTATATCTGAAACGAATACTATGTAAAACACTTTCATGGGAAGAAGTCGAAAACTTCTGTTATGATGCTATATAATTGTAATGTTGTTAGGAAATGATGACTTTGCATAATGCATGTTTGTCTAATTTATGTTGTTAAGAGAATTATGTAAATCGTTGTTGTGTTTTAACCATTCCCTTTTCATAGTTATTGATCAGAAGTATTCCATGATCTGTGACAAAGATACAAATAAAACTCAACTGGGCACTAAAATAAACAAAGATAATGAGTGCAATTTTTTACTGCCAATTTATTGTAAAAAGAGGATTAAAAGTTGAGTATATTTAGGTAGAAATAAAAATGTTATATCTCCTACAGAAGGCAGAACAGTTGCAAAGTCCTATGGTTGTAAGTTTATCGAAACTTCAGCAGGCATCAACCACAACGTAGACGAACTCTTGGTTGGAATCCTAAGCCAAATCAGACTAAAGCGCCAGTATCAGGAACAACTAGCCAAGAAACGAGAGTCGGTCACCTCATCCAAAAACTTGAAACAACATCGACGTTCTTCAGTGAACCCCAAGAAAATCATTAAACGAGTATTTGATAGAGCCATCTGGCGATCAAAATCCTGCGATAATCTTCATGTTTTATAATTAAGGTTCTTAAATGGCCTTGTAGTTCTGCTTAGTACATTTACATCTTGGTGGTTTAGTGAGAAAATAGTATTGCTTTTAACATTAAAAGGGAATATAAAACCAGTCCTTACCATTGATTCAACAAATCTGGTCAAAATATATAATCCGCAAATCATTTGCTGATGCAGAAATGAAATGTTGCTTTAACGAATTTAATGTTTCGAATAATGACCCTCTTGCTAGTTTAAAACCTTATGAGTAGTGTTAATTTTAAAGGAAACACTTCAAAGAAGAAAGAATTATGTGCGTTTTGGATTGTCTGTATGTTGTTGATAATAAAAGATGTTCATAAGGAACCTTGACAGTCGTGCAGATACAACTCCTTGCATAAGAAAAGAGATTGCATGCAAGTTTTTGCAAAGCATTCCCCCCTAAAGAAAACACCGAGCATAGAAGGCAAAGTTAATTAAAAGGTAGTGTTAGTCTTTACCTGACAAACACCCATTTTTTTCCTCTTCACTTTAATTAATCGATATAGAGAAGGTGAGAAGTGTTCACAACATTCCCTGCTCGAAATTTCTGTTTCTCTGCAAACGGAGGGCTCAATAATAGTAAACTCTTATTGAACTTGTTTAGAATCATGTTAAAGAATTAAAATACGTAAGTACAATAAAACTTCGTAGTTTCAAAATTACTTCAAAATAAAATCGTAAAGTCATGAACGACTCCCGAATTTTTGAAACAGTGAAAAGTGATTCCATGATATCTTGACTCACTTTTGCTAAAAAATTTAATTAAATTGTCACATCAGTGCAAAATGTGCCTTGTTGTGCACGAATTGATTTTAAATAAGAAATACAAGCTTTCCATACAAAAAGATAATGCATTTGGCTTGTTGTTTATTCATGAATATCTGTTAGAATCTATATATTAGGTTGAGGAATAATTCGTGAGCGTTTTTAAATAATTTCATTCAAGTATTACATGCAAGACTATACAATACTTCAATGCATGAACACATTACACCCAAAACATTTATTATGATACTTTATTTCATGTAATACCTAGGTATATAGTATGCATTGTTGTAAACGAAGTTGCAAGAAATTAAATGCGAAAAGCAGATGGTGTCGAAAATGCTCGATTTTGTCCACTTGACATTCCATTTAATGAGCTGAAAATGAAAGCAAAAATTAAAGACATATGAAAATCAAACACACCATCTATTAGAGCAAAAAATTATCTACCAAATGACATGAAATAATTTGCGAAAGCGTTTCATTTATGAATATATTTTTTAACTTGAAAAAACGCTCACGAATTATTCCTCAACCCAATATATTAATATTTATTAGACTGTAAACACGACATAAAGAGAGAAAAATCCCTAAACTCTTGCAATCCTCGTATTCATTTTCATAGTTTTAATCTTGCTTATATAGTAAAGTGCATTGTTAGGTATCAGGATATTTGTTATTATCAAACTCATTCTTGTAGTTTTGAGCTTGTTGCTGTGTTTATACTTATTGTTACAATCGCATACACTGTAGAAGTGTTGAGCTCGTGGTTATAGTCATGTACATTGTTGTAGTGTCAAACATTCAGGTAATAGCTTTGTAAACATATCGAATGCTCTAATTAAATGAATTATTTTAAAATCATATATTTCATAGTACAAAAAAAATATGAACCAATATGGTATGTAAGGCCATAACAATAATAGAATCACTACAAAATAAATGCCCGTGATATTGTCTATTTGCTCCTTTTCGATCACATGCAATACGTTTTTGTTTCAAACAAATAATCATCAAACCGAAAATACTGCCCAGTGGTAGTGAAAAACTTAGATATAGCAATCTATATCTAAGTTTTCTAATCAATCTAAGTTTTGAAGCAATCCTTCAAAAAATTCAAGTTTTAGTTTAACTGTGCAATTTTGTTTTACAATATTTGCTCTTTTGTTACATTCTATCCCACTTTAAACGAGAATATTTTTGAAGAAAGTATATTTAATAGACATTTTAAAGCTGTTTTTGAAATTTTACTGAATTTTACGATTTCTGCTCGACTCTTCCATATTTTTACTATAGCAATGCCTAAATATATGCTCTTACTTTAAATTTTTTCACCTCACCTTGTTCATTTTTATACTTTGAAGTTTGAATGAAGCTATTGTAAACTATAGATAACATTAATAAGGATAATATATTACGATAAAAACCTGGTAGGATATTCCTTTACAAATAGTCTTTAATATCACATTTTATTGCAAATGCTTGAAATATATGTATTTACTTTTAGCTAGAGTTCTTTTCCGAAGAGATTTTACTTCATTCTACTGCTAAATTATTTTATCAAGAGATCCTGACACGAAAATACCTCTTTATAGGTAAACAAAAACCATATTATCATTTGAGATGTACATTTTGAGATATTACCTCGTGTATTGCCTCAGAGAACAGGGACTATACAAAAGTGCTGTGTAAAGTCTGCGTTATTGGAAATTTGTATGAAAGAGTTGAAAGTGCTCTTGAAAATAAAAAGGATTTTTTGTCAGAGAGATTAAAAACTGTGCTAAGAAAGATTCTCATCATATTTTCTGATATTGTACGTTCTCGTGCTTAATATTTCACAGCAAATACTTATGTGAAATATTTATATTTTAATGGTCGCTGTAAACAAGTCTGTGTTGCTTACATGTTTACTTGAAATATTTGTTGGCTTCATAATAAATGTCGATTGAAACAGGTTTGTTGTGGTATATCTTTCTAAAGAAAAGCGCTGTTTATGTCTGTTTCAGTTTTATAGTCTAACTATTTATTTAAAAATTTCTTTCAACCACTCTAAATAATATACACAATGTTTTTCGGTACTTGTTTCGTGAATCTCACACATCACTAAATTTTACACTAAACAAATTAATCAGAGATCAGAAATTTAACGGAGTATATTTTGCAAATAGTCGAATGGTAACTTGTAAGCTATTGATCAAAGTAAAAAAATGAATTCTTAAAACAATGTCGTATTATACCAAGCTGAGAACATAACCTCTTCCGCAAAAGTCGCCTGATATGTAACACCTTGTCTGAAAATGTATGTTATAATACCCTATCAGAGATACCAAAGACTGAAGTTCGCAGAACTTTAACACATTTTTTTTTTTTTTGTTATCAAGTAAGTTCTCCCTAAGCGTAAAACTTTTCCGAGTTTCTGGTTCCGAGATATAAGTAAAATTAGTCCCTAAATAAAAAAAAAAAAGATGATTCGTGAGAGGCAAACACAACTTTGCTAAGCGGCTTCATACTCTTTATCCTAAAACTCGTGTGGTGCCGAAGTACAAGTGAAATTAGTCCCTGAAAAGTTTACTATGTATTATATAGGCTTAAGTCTCTGAGAAAATTACTTATGCAACAGTATTATAGACCTTTATTATCTCTCAACGCTGACATTGTTGCTGTGTATTAGCATTCTAATTACTTTTAAGAAAAAAAGAGAGAAATGTGACTTGAGTTTTATATCTATGAGTCATGGTGTTGTTGGAAACACTACCAAACTAATGTGGCTTTAAATTTGATATCTACGAGTCATGATGTTACTGGAAATACTTCCTAACGAGAAAGTGTGTCTTAGATTTGATACCTATGAGTAATAGTGTTGCTGGAAACACTGCTTAAGTAGAAAGCGTGACATGTTAGGCAGCCATTTCGTAGTAGTTCCATGTTCACAGCTTTAACATACTATGACGTGGTAATATTTGAAAAAAATAAATTTCATTTTGGTCAGTAGTTTGGGAAATACAATTTGTCTAGCTACAAAAATATGGTCATAATTTGGTGACTCTAATTACTTTGTTTCATGTATACAAACATATGCAGTTACTAAATAACATTCACCTATACTCGATTAAAAGAAAATTCTAGTTTCAATTTGTTTTTAATTATGGAGTCAATAATTTTTCAAAGTTACGTCTTCTGCCAAAAAAAGAACGATTAGTTTTACATCTTGAGAGAAGTAGTCATAGAGTTTGTTTTCAAACTTTCGCTTTCAAGAAAGTTAACCAATTAATTTTTTTGTTCTTGTATCTGGCTTTAAACGTAAGATTAATAAACTATTATTTCGTGTTACGCTCTGGTTGATAACATTTCTTACTAAATGAAGTAAATTTTCAGATATAAAATAGCTTTGTAGTTTGAGTTCTTTTCACTTACATTAGAAACGGTTGAACAAATTAAATTCGTATACCATATTTATTAAATTCAGAATTAATAACAACAGTATGAAAACATTAAATATTGAAAATAAAATTTAGATGTCAGGAGAAAACGACTATAAATCAGTGAGAGAAACCTTGTTTTTCAAGTGTCACTTAAGGTATATAAAAGGCGCATTCTAATTTCTTTTCATACAAAATTGTATAAAGTAGACCTATAAATCTCATTCTCTTCAGACTCTTTTAGTCACACTTCAGACAGATTCAAATTGTCATAAAACTTCCATACATATTTTCATTAGCATATCAGGTATAAGTTCTGTAGAGAAAATCATAGATTCAATGGCTCAGATTAACTTAAATATACATATAAATAAGTTTCTTTCTTTCTCTCGTAACAGTAAGTCTCGCGTCAACCTTCAACTTTTTATTTTATGAAAACACGTACACACACACACGCGTATGTATATATATATATTTGATGTCCTAATTTCCTGTTTGCCCGGTATGGTCAGGTTGAGAAAGGGGGTTTTCGACTCGCAATCTGTGAGGAAGGGTTAGAATCCCTGTCACACCAAACATGATCGCCCTTTCAGCCATGTAGACGTTATTAGGTGACAGTCAATCCCACTACTGGCTGGTAAAAGAGTAGTCCAAGAGTTGACGGTGGGTGGTGATGACTAGCTGCTTTCCCTCTAGCCGTACACTGCCACATTAAGGATATTCTATAATCTTCTAAATCTCTTGTCATACCAGGAAATTTAAATTTCTAAATATTTTACGCTTTTCTTTAAATCAGTGGTTCCCAAACTGGGGGTAAATTACCCCCTGGTGGTAATTTAACAATTTATCGGGGGTAATGGAGGGGTGACAGAAAAAAAGTTAAAATTCTGAAAATCAAGAAAACATTGATGTAGCTGGTATTAGGATTAATGTTAACTTAGTCTTAGTATGTAAAGTTGTAAATTAAACCTATTTTAAGTATGTAATAACGTTAAACCAAATAACAATAAACATCAAAAACTAATATACAGTAGTAGAAAAGAAAAACATATGTATCTAAGTGTGTGGTAACTTAAAAGGATTTTGACAAGTATGCTTCAGAACACAAGTCACTCAGTAACCCTGATGACTCATCGACGTGTCCAGTACGCGTCACTCACTGCCTGAGGTTGCCTCTATTTCACACTGTCAGTTTCTATGTGAGCATCAGCCGAGGTAGACAAAACCTGGTATGTATGTGTACTGCCCTGTGCAGTATAGTTAGTATTTACCTACTATTACATCATTCCTATGCTGAATAAGCTCTTTTAATGCTATCTAGAGTCCCATGAAAAAATAAATAATACGTTCACATTGTTCACACTTTTTTATTCAGTTTTTCTTTTTCCTTTTCTGCAGATTAAACAATAAAATGTCTAAAAAGCGCACCTACTCTGACGCCTTTCTTTGCTATGGCTTTGTGAATTTACCTTCTGGTGGAGAGGATCGGCCACAATGTGTAGTATGTCACAAAGTGTTGACAAATGAAAGCCTCAAGCCATCAAAACTCTCAGCTCACCTCCAGAAGTGCCATCCAAATCTTCAAAATGAGGATTAGGCTTATTTTCAGCGCCGGGCTGTAGCACTGAAGAATATCCAGTTCGGTTCATCTGGAATTCATGCCCAAAAGCTTCAAGCTGCGGTCGAAGCATCTTACTTTGTTGCATATAAAGTTGCCGAACAACAAAAATGCCACACCATTGCAGAGAATCTGATTATGCCTTGTGCATACGAGATGGTAAGCAAGGTATGTGGGGAGGATCAAATGAAGAAACTGAGTGTCATATCTCTATCAAACAACACAATCCGCCGACGAGTCGATGACATGACATCAGGTATTCTGTCCCAAGTTACAACAGAGATCAAGGAAAGCTCATATAGCAAATTCTCCTTGCATTTTGATGAATCGTGTGACGTAGCCAGTTGTGCTGTTCTCCTTGGGTTCGTTCGTTACGTCCACCAGGACAAGATCAAAGAAGAGTTCCTATTATGCGAAGATCTGCTGACAACCACGAAGGGAGAAGATATCTTCAATATCATCAACAGTTTCTTTACCACGAATGGATTGGATTGGAACAGCGTTCAACAGGTAGGGAGAGATGTTTATATAAAGTCTAGATTAGTATAAATACAATGAATTACATGGCATATAGTCATATAGTTTTATTTATTGTACAAGTAGCTGTAGTGTAGCTAATATTTTATACATAATTCACAAAAAAGTATCGTGCCTGTCGTACTGAAATACTAAAGTACCAAAATAAATTAAATTAAATTAAAACCATATAATTATAACGCAAAAGATAAGTAAGAATGACTAACTGACGCAATCTATAATAGTTTTTCTTTTTTAATCTAGGTCTCCGTCGATGGAGCACCGTCGATGATGGGTCGTAATCGTGGATTACGGGGCCTCATACAAGCTGTGAATCCAGAAATTTCTGTAGATCATTGCATCATTCATCGGTACTCTCTTGGATCAAAAAGCCTGCCTGCTAATCTGAAATTAGTGTTTGAAGATGTATTGAAAATCGTCAATTTCATCAAGTCCAGGGATGTGAATTCGCGCATATTCAGGGAGCTGTGCAAGGAAATGGGAGAGCAGTATCAAGTTCTGCTCTACCACACCGATGTTCGCTGGTTGTCACGAGGCAAGGTTGTACGTCGAGTCATTGAGCTCCGAACGGCTCTTCAGGAATTTCTGAAACAAGAAGAATCTCCTTTTGCTACCAAGTTCACTGATAAGGAGTGGCTTGCTCGACTTTGTTACTTGGCTGACATATTTGCAGAGCTGAACAGTGATAATCTGCAACTCCAGGGCCAAAATACGACTGTCATTGATGCCCATCACACTGTGACTGCATTTCTGGGAAAACTGAGACTCTGGATTCGACGCTTGGAGAAAGGAGTGATCGCTCAGTTTTCCACCCTAGACCAGTTTGTTGAGGAGAATAGCTTTAATACTGGATCACTTTTACAGACCATCAACAAAGAGATGAGCGACCATTTGAAGGGGCTTGAAACAAGCATGCATCACTACTTTCCAGAGAGTGACCTAAAAACAGCCAGTCTTCAGTGGATCATTCATCCCTTTTCTGTACCTGATGAGGCCATTCATGATGATGATTTCCCTGCAAAGGAGGAGTGGATCACAATGCGAGCAAATGAAGCCTTGAAAGTCAAATTCCAAAACCAAAATGCAGATTCCTTTTGGATTTCACAACTAGCTGACTCGCCAACTCTGTCCAAGAGAGCCTTGAAGTTGTTGGTATCATTCTCAACAACGTATCTGTGCGAGAAGAGGTTTTCAACCGTGCTGGGGATGAAAACAAAAAAGAGGACTCGCTTGAATGTTGCAAACGATGCGAGGCTGGCACTTTCAACCACAAAGCCAAGAATTCCTAAACTAGCTTCAAGTATGCAACTTCATCCATCCCACTGATGTTCTTGACATCTTTGGCAATATTCATTAGAAATGCACAATGATCAAATACAATAATTAAAAGTGTAATTCAGTGTAAATAAATTATATAAATAAATTGTAAATAAATAAAGTGCAATATATCTCTAGTTTAATTTAGCCATATATATCAATGTTGAAAACATTTTGTGAAAGGGGTAACATGCTTAATGTGGCATGTTAAATTGGGTAACAAGCTGAAAAAGTTTGGGAACCACTGCTTTAAACTGTTTGTGAGCTAACCTGGTTTTTACTTGCAGTTACCCCTTTCTTTCTATAAGGGATATGTTTACTTTGAATACTGAACAAAATTATCTTTAAACATTTTTACATCAGTATCTCAAAATAACTCAGCTTCCAATTCGCAACTGATAATTATTGTTGCATCCTATCAAAATTCATTTTTCTTGAAATCTGTAACAAAAATATCATTATTCCTTATATCCATGTGCAGCTAAACATCGAACACAGCAATGATCACTTGCACCCATATGTTCTCCAATTTCCACCCTCTATATCATTTTTATATTTAAAGTTAACAATAAGTCTAAAATAGCATTGTTTCTAGTAAATTTCTAGTTCAAGCCACCCTGAACAGTTTCCAAAATCCTTTCTCAGTCATTAATTTTCTAATCTATATACCCGAAACTAAAATTATCCATAATTATGACTCCATTAACGGCTAAAATCGTAATAGCATTAGTAAATTTATCAAAACTTTCATCGGTATCATCTGGCAGTTTATAACACATTCTCACTAAACGCCTTTTCCCTTTCTATTAATAAATAGAAACCTCAATTGATTCAGTCTCCTTGCTATTATCTTTAATATCCTAAACTTCAACAGATAGTAACTCATATTTTACATATAAAGCGACCCTCCCCCCTCTTTAATATTTTATCCCTATTGAATAGCCTGTAACCTTACATTTTAAAGAAACTTCATTCATCAAAATCATCGTTGTTTAACCATGTTTCAGTTATTTTGATCACATGAAATCTTTCCTTTCACACCAGTGCTCTAAAGTCATCTATTTCATTTCTTATGCTTCAAGCATTACAATAACAACAGTTCAGTCTATCCATATAACTAATTCTATACTCATTTCCTATGCTAAACGTTTCTCTGCCTCTTACAGTTACGACATAAAGTGTTCGTACACCTGCGTCCCGAGTACTTTTTTTGCTCATAACTTAAAGAGTATCATAAGTAAGCTAAGAGAAGTATGGTGTATTATAAATATTATACTAACACACATCTACATAAATTTTATGTAAATTAAACGACAAATAAACTGTTTATAAACAAATAACCAAAAAATAGGAGAAGCAGAAAGTGTTCGTACAGTTCAGAACGTGTGAAAAACTAATATTCCCGTAAAAATTTTGTTTAGTTTGGCGAATAAACTACATTATACCATTCCAGAACTAGACACTGGATTCATAATTATTGGAATTTAGTCAGCAAAACATTTACTTCTGGTAATTTAGCATCGTCTCCGTCATTATCTGCTTCGTCATCATGGCGAACAGGAAATAACTATCCAGTGATTTAAAAAACCGAATTATTGTAAAATACAAGTTTCGTGTGTCTCTTTCCGGTATTGCTACACAGCTTAATGTGCCGAAATATACTGTTCAAAGCATAATTGCCAAGTTTAAGCTTACAGGATCAACTGCTAACCTCCCTCGTTCCGGACGCTTCACCAAAATTCCAGAGAGAACCAAAAGGAAGGTTCTGAGAGAAGTTATTAGGAACCTTCGTTTAACACGTAATAACAAACAAAACTGGTATGGGAAACTGGGGTTAAAGTAAGCACCTCTACAGTTACGAATATGTTACGCTCTTCTGGGTTCAAAGTATGCCGTCCTCGTAAAACTCCATATTTAAAGCCTGTTCATTTAGAAGCACGATTGAGGTATGCAAGAAAGCATGTAGATAAACCCTTTACCTATTGGAAGAGTATTCTTTGATCAGACGAAACTAAAATCTAGCTTTTCGGCCACAACGATGTTCGCCATATTTTCCGTAAGAAGGGAGAACGAAATCTTCCAAAGAACACCGTCCCTACAGTTAAACACGGAGGTGGCTCCATCATGCTATGAAGTTCCTTCAGCTCTTCTGGTGTAAACAGCCTTCACCCCGTCAAGGAATCATGAAAAAAGAAGAGTACGTTGATATATTAGGCACTTATATCAAGAATGATGCTCGAAACTTGCGGCTTGGGCGTCATTGGATCTTCCAGCACGACAATAACCATAAGCACACATCGGATTATGTGCAATCCTGGTTGCAGAGAAACCATGTAAGCGTTCTGGAGTGGCCATCGCAGTCACCCGATCTCAACCCAATTGAAAACGTTTGGCATGAGTTGAAGCCCAGGGCTCAAAGCGTCATCCGAAAAACTTGTTAGAGTTAGGGGCCTTCTATAAAGAAGAATGGAAGAAAATACCAGTCGCGCACTGTTAAACGATCATGGAGAGCTATAAGGATAGATTGCGCCAAGTAATTCACCTGAAAGGCTACACAACTGACCATTAAAGTAGACGCACGAACACTTTCTGCCCCTCCTATGTCTGGTTATTTGTTTATAAACAGTTTATTTGTCGTTCAATTTATACAAAAATTTACGTAGATGTGTGTTAGTATAATATTTATAATATACTTTACTTTCATTATCCTAATCGTGATACTTTTTAAGTTACGAGAAAAAACTACTCACGACGCAGGGGTACGAACACTTTCTGTCGTAACTGTATTCTATTTGCAATTAGCACTGTCTAGTCCTAAATTAAAACTTCCATTAGAGCTTAGTTAATGGCCTTAGCAAACCAGCCAACCCTTACTCTATTGAAATGCAAATTAAAAAAGCTTTTTTCTTCCTCTGATCTGATTCCACAAGTCCAACGAGCCTCTTTATTCATTCTTGCATAGAAACCTCAGCTTAACATTTAGCCCTAGTGACCTTCATCCTCACAGTTAATTCTGGGCAATATCCCTGACAAGATTAAATTGTGTCCTTTATTTTTAAATGTATATATCAACCTTATGTACTTTATTTTTTCCTCTTACATATATTTCCCTACATTATTAGCATCTACACACCCCACAAAAACTGCATCTCTTTTAGCCGTTTTTAGTATATCTCCGCTTTGTTATTCATATCCTCCACCTGTGACCATGGGTAGCATAAATTATTCTTCTCTTCCTATTTACCTCATAGATTATTCTATTAACATGACTTAACAAGGAATTACTTATAACCTCCTTATCATCTACGTCCTTATCTGACCCTTTTATTTTTCTTTTCTTCAGTTCTTTATCAGCAGAAGCCAAAGGCTGAATTTTGTTGCTGAACAGAATAGGTTCGTTATAATTAAATCTACTACTTATTTTTCTGATTGTGTTCTTTCCAACTTTCTTAATTCCCCTCGATGGATCCAGCAGATAGCCCAATGTGGCTTTGCTATAAGAAATCACACACACACACATACTTTGTGAATATCATTGTTAGCTGATGTATTCCTTGCACGTAACTTCTCAAGCTCCTCCTGAAATCCTGCTACCATTTTCCCACATTCTACCCTTCTCTTTATCTATTGCCTCTTCTTTGATTAGAATAGCCCCAACATTTTCCCCAACCTACAAACTCTGCATAAAAATTGCACATAAAAATTACATGCCAGTCACAAGTTCCTAAATGAAACCTTCTTACTGAACTCATTACATCTAACAAAGAGTGAACGCTTAAGCACTATACTAGTCTTAACTTTTGTATTTATGCTTATAATCTGACGTAAACATTTTGAGAAAATCAGAAACTAAAGCTAATTATGCCTAAATAATAATATAGCTGTATATTTACTTTTATTTCAGGAATACGTAATTTCAATTACTGTATACGACTTCGAAAGTTATAAATCGTAAACATAACTAAAACGATTACACTTAAAAATGTTATTTTGCTGACACATTGCTCTTGTTTTATGTGTAATATTCTGTTTATTCAATCAAAAACTATTTTGAAAATAATCACTTACATCTTGAGTTTACGTCTGCTTATAAAATTTATAATATAAATCATGTGCACCAACTACCAGTAGGACAATTAGAAACTAAAAGAAAAGTTTCGTGACCTATCTTAGATTAATTCGAAAACCACCAACTCAGCAAAAATATTAAATCGATTTCTGAAAGTTGTCGAGACATAACATAGTTTTGTCACAGTGCTAGAGCGATTGTTAAACAAGTTCTATGGTCTGCTTGCTGAGTCGAGATTAACGCCACAACTTTACGTGAAACAAACATGTAATCACTGTGCTCTTAAATCGCCTTCATTTTGGAATTAACATGGTTTGATCTTCTTTCTTACTGATAAGCAAGCAAGACCAGGCATGCTTGACAATTTATGTAGTTTGTACTTTATTTCTCCAGTATTTCGAAAAACTAGCCGAAAAGGTTTTCTGATAAAATTTAAATTATTACGCAAAGGTTTCTCATAAAATATGAAGTGATTAAATTTTTGTTTCTGATGTTGATATTTATTTAACCAAAATACTGATAACATTTCATCTTACTCAGGGCCCTTTTAAACTACTTGTTTTATACATTGTACTTATCGCAATAGATGTGATAGGTATAAAAAGTAACACTCACTGCGACATGTTTACGATACGAAAATTTCATTTAACACATTACGTTTCTTTGCTTTAGCGCAAAGTTGCACAATAGGCGATCTATAATGTGTCTGTAGCAGAGATCAAACCCTAAATTTTAAATTTATAAATATCCTAGCTTAGTGTCATGTCACCGCGAGTCACTCAATTATGAGAAATTAAATATTTACGCTTTCAGAATACTGAATTGAGTTTTATTCCAATAACGTTAAGAACTAAGCGTGATCCAGCACTTAACGTGACAAACAAAAGAGCTGAGATCCATGGTTCGCATATTGTTACCGCAAAAGAACAACTCGCACTTTGGAACCATAGCAAGACTAGAGTAGCCTAAGTGTTGGCGATGGTCACTGTTAATTAACAACTTTCCTTCTCGTCTCCTAGCTCAAAATTAGGTACACATAGTATGGATAGAACTTCATCAGCTTTGTGCGAATATCGGAAGAGAACTAAATAAATGCCCCAAAACACCTTCACATTTCTTTAAATGTCATAACTAATCATTTGCTCTTACACAATAAAGAGATAGGAGAGAATGTCATTTTTTGTTTCTGCTTTTTAGAAACTTTTATAATATTATGAATTTGTAATTACTTATTAACGTTAGGGTATTTTAGTCTATTCCAAATGGCATATAACAGAAAAATGGAAAATTATTCCTATTAATTCGTTAAATAATAAAATATTTTCACTAAATTCGCTTAATAACATGACGCATCTTAATCTGAATTGTAAAGAACATAATGCACGTAACCAGCACACACAAAAAATTAATCAGTGTCTTTTAATTGTTTCTTTACGAAAATATACACAAACTACAAGAGGGTTATTTGCGCTAGCCATTTCTAATTTTGAAGTGATACACTAGAAGGAAAGCAGATAGTTATCAACATCTACTGCTAACTCTTGGAATACTCTCGTCTGACCAGATAATGGGATTTAACTTACATTAGAATACTTCTACAGCTCAAAATACGGAGCACAATTTTGAGGAAATTTGAGTAGGAAGCTAGAAATCAAAAGAAAATCCTTGTTCTACGACTAATAGGTTGACGAGTGTGAAAGCAAGATAACATGTTTCTCTAACTGTCAAATTAAATATGTTACTTATTTTTCATACATTATGTTGTCTACACTTTATTTTTATTTTTTTAATTTCCCGCAAACCTACTCGAGGGTTATCTGCGCTAGCCGTCGCTAATTTAGCAGTGTAATACTAGAGGGAAGGCAGTTAGTCACCACTACCCACCGCCAACTCTTGGGTCACTCTTTTACCAATGAATAGTGGGATTGACCGTAACATCATAACACCCACACAACTGAAAGGGCGAGTATGTTTGGTGTAACGGGGACTCAAACCCGCGACCCTAGGATTACGAATCGAGTGCCTTAAGCACCTGGCCATGCCGGGCCCACACTTTCTGATTCTGACTAATGTTTAAAAACTGTGCCTGAATTTAAAAATGTTATCGATTTGTTTTCATAGATTATGTTATTCACACTTTCTGATTGTAACTAATGTGTAAGAACTGTATAATTAAATTTAAAATGTTAATGATATATTTTTCACGCATGTTCACACTTTCTAACTGTAACTAACGTAAGAACTGTGCCCTATTAAATTAATTACAATTTCAAAAGTTAGTGTTTGGAAATTGTTCATAAGACTACATCCAATTCCTTTTACGCAATTTCAGCACACCTTATATTATACGAAATTACTTTAACATCAATAAAATGCCCTTATTTAGGCCAGGATATTGGTTCGCAAACTCATTTAACTGCCTTTTCTTTCAGTAAGAAGAAAAATTGCTGAAGACGCTGTGAATACGTCTAATCATCTGTAAACTTCTAAATCGCTGTTTGTGACAAATTCCTATCAGACATTGCTAACGTACCAAGATTTCTCGACTACAGTCAGTGAGAGTACGACTGCCATGACCTATTTACTACACGCCCCTAGTGGATGCTGGAAGAACTTAGCTCGATAGTGTTATAATGAAAGTGAAATAAATTAAAAATAATACAAGCATAATACTTTTAGGTAATTACAGCGCAAGAAAACATCATTGCTTCATTTGTCACCTAGAGGTGGTTTTTATTATCTTCTAATGATGTGTTATATTTATGCAAATAGTTCTCTATACTTTAGATATATTATTAACAAAAGCAGCTAACAATGAAATATAGGGAAAATGGGATCACTGGTACTAAAATTTATCTAATCGTGAGAATATCCTATGTTTTCTGAAAATAATACTTGATTATACTGCCGGAAATTTGATTAAAAAAAACAAAAACAAAAAACTATTAGATAAAGTGAGAATAAAAATATACAACATATATTTTTTTCTAAGATAGTTTCTTAAACGGACGAAATCGTGAAAGTCCGATTAGTTTGGATTGAAATTAAGAGAAAATAATTGGATGAAGTTTAAAAAGTGAAAGCTCGTAAGTGAGAAGCCTGCTAAACGCATATGGCTGTTTGAACCTTCAGATCCACAGCGTGGAACGCTAACCATTTCATAATCCTAGCTCAAAGTTATGCAAGTCACCTACTGTACAAGGTTGCTTATACGAAATTAACACACTTTATTCCCTCAGTCTTGATTACGAGGTAGAATTCTATACATGGAAACTGAATGAGTTTCTGGTTCACAACTGAACAACGTAATACTCAGTGTTCGGCTGAATAAGAGGACTGTGCGAGTAGAATGAGACTTATACATACCTGTTATAGAATAACAGTTTTTAAAATATTTATTAACATATGTAGTGAGGAAAAAGATTTCCGAAACGTATGTTTTTAGTTTGTTTTTTTTTGTATTAAACTTTAATATAATCCATAACGGATTGACCGTTATACGTTTATTTTAAGACTTATAATTGTTTCAGTACAGTTTTCTTTTTTTCACGTGACGTATATCGTTGGTTGTGTATCGTGCAAGTCCCACCTGTTCTCTAAATTTGTAGAAGATTATTGAAAGTTTGTTTGTTTTTGAATTTGCGCAAAGTTACATATTAGGGCTATCTGCGCTAGTCGTCCCTAATTTAGCAGTGTAAGACTAGAGGGAAGGCAGCTAGTCATCACCACCCATCGCAAACTCTTGGGCTACTCTTTTACCAACGAATAGTGGGAATTGACCGTCACATTATAACGCTCCCATGGCTGAAAGAGCAAGCATGTTTGGTGTGATTATTGAAAGTAAGAATCAACAATATTTCTTTTACGAAGACATTGTAGAACATTGTTAAAGTGTCTACAGACACGCATGATTCCTATAAAAAGCGGCTAGCTGAGAGACAAAAGAATATTATTGAACAGCTAGAGTCAATGAGTTGTAGGCCTCAGAAATTATAATTATAATTAATGTCAGAAGTTTGATTGTATATGTTAATATAGTTCAAGCATTACAAACGATTTAACTTCAGTGAAATATTTCTGACGTTATTATTTTTACGAAGGCATTAAATTTATTTTTCGGTGACGAAGACAGCCTACTTGATTTGCGCCATAAAACACCAAACCAACCAACCAACCATATTCTCCGGTAAGAAGTAAGGTTATGAGGCTATTCAAGAAAAGGTGGCGTTAGCTTAAGAGAGGTGTGAAGATATTAACTCAAAATTAATTTGCTCGTCGTGGACCTAGATCGTCGACGCAATAATCAGTTTTAGAACGAATATAAGACTCAGTATTGTCTCTAACTTTGTAAAACTGTTGTTTATAAATCATTATCTGTAATAACTGTTAGTAATAATTATTATTATAACTTGTATTATTTTTTTGTTTGTATATTAAAATATGTTAAAAAAGAAAATTGTGGTATCGATCTTCTTGACAAATATAAATTTAATATATATTAGCATTTAACTAACTTCTAAATTAAAATTTCTGGTAATTTAGAATAGTAATACGTTAACACACGAAACATAACAAATCGGAGATTCGTCCGAAATAAATTATAATACGTAACAAATCAAACTTAACCCACTGTACGATTAATTAACTGCTTAATAATAACCATATGCCTAGCCGTATTTATAAGCATTACGACATAATTATTGCTATTAATGAATTCAAAGTGAAAGCAAAAAAAAAAAAAAAGAGTATAATATAGGAAACACACTGTATCAGTGTCCCTCCTCATGGTGGCTTGGCAGCAAGTTCGCTTTCGCTCCTTCTCGAATTTTTGGTCTTGTAAACCAAGGATGGTCAGGTTCTCTTAGACCTCTTCCCTCCTTAACAACAAGTCTGTTTTTATTTGTTTGTTTTCAATTTCGCGCAAAGCTACATAAGGGCTCTTTGTGCTAGCCGTCCCTAACTTAGCAGTATAAAACTAGAGGGAAGGCTGCTCAAGTCACCACCACCCACTGCCAACTCTTGCACTACTCTTTTACCAATGAATAGTGGAATTGACCGTAACATTACAACGTCCATACGGCTGAAAGGGCGAGCATGTTTGGTGTGACGGGGATTCGAACCCCAGTTGAGCACCTTTACCTCCTGGCTATACCGGACCCAGTAAATCTGAGGGGTTTTAACACTAAAGATGGGGATTCGACACCTGTAGTAAGAAAACTACAGCTAACTAGTTGGGTAGTTTTGGACTCAAACACTGAAACAACATGTCTGCTATAGCCAGTGCAGACGAGGCCTTATGTTCAATACCAGGGATCTTCAGTTTTCAGCTCGGTTGTAATACAACATTGTACTGATTATGACGTTATTTGTATCTGCAAATTCTTTGAATAGCTGTTACGGTGCAAGATGGTTTGTTTTGAATTTCTCGCAATGCTACACGAGGACTATCTGCGCTAGCCGTCCCTAATTTAGCAGTGTAAGACTACAGGGAAGGCAGCTAGACATCACCAGCAACCGCCAACTCTTTTACCAATGAATAGGGAGATTGACTGTCACTAAATAACTCCCCCATGGCTGAATGGGCGACCATGTTTGGTGCGACGGGGATGCGAACCCGTGACCTTCAAATTACGAGTCGCACGCCCTTACCGAAAGAAAATGGTAGCTGCAAGTACAAAATCAGGTTGGTTTATAAATAGTTTAAGAGTTAAAATTAAAGAAAAATATCAAAGATTTAAGAAATTTAAATTAACTGGTATGACAAAAGACTTATAACATTATAGAATCTGAAGAAAGTTGGCGAGATAGGAAATTATGGTATCAAAAAGAGTGTATGAAAAAATGTTGACTGAAAAGATAAAAATTAACAGTAAGGATTTTATTAAATACATTAAATTTAAACAAAATGTTAAAATGGGGTAAAATTCTTGAGGGATGATGTTGAAAGTATAGTATCTGATAATTATGGGATGTTTGGGTTATTAACATTTGCTTTTTCTTTGGCTTATACTAATGAAGATTTAAACAATGTTCCGCATTTTGAACAGTTGGTAACTGGAAACGAGATCAAACAAAACGGCGAAGTTAATTCTGAACTAGTTATGAAAAAGTGGAAAGCTTAAAAATATTCTAAGGCTCCTGGGTTAGATATTTCCCAAAGAGCTTTGAAGGAGGTTAAAGAATGGCCACGTGAGTCACTTGCTACTATTCTTTGTCAGTCCTTGAAAGTGGTCAAGTACCAGAGGATTGAAAGTTAGTTAATGTAACTTCTCTTTCCAAGGAAGGTGAAAAAAATTGTTCCAAATTAACATTATAGACCCATTAATGTCATAACAATTGTGGAAAAAGTTTTGGAAAGTATGTTAAAAATGCTTTGCAATGTCATTTAATAAACTTTAGAATTTTATTGGATAATCAACTTGTTTTCACTAAGGGAAAATCTTGTATTACAAATCTTATGACATTCTTCGTAAAGGTTACTGCTTATGTAGATATACTGGTATGTTATCTAGATTTTCAGAAAGCATTTGATAAGGTGCCATACAGAAGGCTTGTAAACAATTGTCCCTATAGGAGTGGGGGATAAGTTATCAAATTTGTGAGAGGCTGGATGAAAGAAAACAGAAGGTTGTTACAAATGGAGTTCAGTCAAATTGCTTTAATGTTACAAATGGGGTATCTCAGGACTTAATTTCAGGACTTTTACTCTTTTTGGTTTACATCAACGAAAGGGATGAACAGTCAGTAAATTACTTAAATTTGCAAATGATATCAAGGTCTTGGGTGTTCCTAGCTGTTAAGAGAATGCCTCTGATTAACATAAGGATTTACATCATTTAGAAAGTTAGACAAATAAATACATACCAGTTTTAGTTACAATACATGCAAGTTAATACATGTTGCTTATTATAATTTGAATGGAATAGCTGTGTCATGAAAGAAAGGGATCTTGGTGTAATAGTCGATCAGCCTCTAAATCCACCCATGCAGTGTACTGTTGTTAGTGGTAAGGTAAATAAGATATTAGGTTGTATGCACTGAAATATTGAATAAAAGTCTAAAAAGGTTATAATTTGCATTATACAGGTCAATGATTTGGCTACATTTAGAATACTGGTCCAGTCTTGAGCTTTGTACATTAGAGAAAGACATCGAATTGTTGGAAAGAGATAAGAGAAAGGTTACTTGAATGGTGCTTGTAATGAAGGAATTGTTATACGACGATAGGATGGAATATCTCAAATTATTTTCTCTTCAAAAAAGAAGAGTCAACTGGATCTGAATGAAGCGTTTAAGATTTTAAAGGGAACTAATAGTGATGATGTTTTTTTCTTTTCATATTTAAGAGTGAGAATGGTAGGACTAGAAGGCAGGAGTATAAATTTTGGCTGGGTAGAAGAAATCTTCAGCTAAGACAGTTTTTTTTAAGAGATAGTTGGTTTTTGGAATGGTTGCCTTCAAATGTAGTTGAGGCAGCAAATGCGAGTTAAAAACTTGATAAATACATGAATGAAAAGGGCTGACATTAAAGTTTTTTTTTTAAAGTTAATTTAGTTTAGAGTGTAGAACAGACGAGATGGACCAATGAGGTTCATGTTGTCTAAAACGTTATGTTAACTTCGATAGCAAGTACAAAAGACACACACACATATACACTGAAGTGATTAAGTATTAATAAACTTAGACAGCAACAGAAATAAACCAAATGACGCAAGGTAGGTATTTTACAATAAACACATACACACAAATATATCTCAAGTCACAGGGTAGTGTGTCATGTGGGCAATACAACTTACAGAACACGCTGTGTTTATTAACAGGAATGTCTGTGCGGTAATAAAACAGTTCTTATGTTCATTCTTCTTACATATTCAGTTATTGTAATGATGAGTTATATAAATGACACAAAACCCAGATCAGTTTTGTCTTGCACAGTATAACATATGTTCAGGATAATTTATTACTGTCATCTTACGCTCATTTCACAAAAGCAGCTTTCAATACATCTGTGACAATTTATATCTATGTTTCATATACCTGGCTTATCAAACTTCCTACGGAAACCTTACATAAGCTTAAAAAAACATGATAAATTACAAGTAGAGTACTTAATTTATGATACATGTAGATTAACTAGAATGTTTACCAATGAAACCTCACATGCGCTGTAGACAAGAAGAGATTTCCTCGTCACACTAACGATAGGTTCATGTACATTTTAGAATAATGCCTATTTATCCTTCGATACACAGTTGTACAGAGGGTTGAACATCTTATACTGAAACTATTTTAAATATGCCAATCTGCAACAAGGGCGAATCACAACTGATATAAGATCGCGGCGGCACAGTGTATATGATTACTTTTGTGATGAGTATGTAACAGCCACTTCCGTAAAATTGTCGTACACTCAGATTATAAAAATATGTTTAGATGGTGGATTCCGAATTAACCAGAATTAATGGCACTGGAAAACAGAGTAATATGGATCAACTTACGGAATATGACCATCCACAGAGTGGCCCATAATACGTTGTACTCCAACCACGATAAGCAGTGCTTTGCATTTTGTAACAGCTCAAAATCCATGAGCGCAGAAGTCAATGGCAAAGGCCCTTCACATAATCCATGCAACAAAATACAACGTAATTGAAAAATATTTTCATGTGTAAAAGTGATAAAACATTTGCACACACGTTGTTTCCAGGACATATCCTTTCAACACTCGCATACCTTATGCAACTGAAGAAGGAAACGACTGTTTGTACTATTCCAAATTGCTGCACGAAACATATGTACATTTTCTGTGATCGGACTGTTGAAACTGTCGTCCTTTCACTCGAGGTGGAGTATGGAAAACAAGCAAGAACAACTGATATGCTTTTCAGATAACAGTCCTAGGACAGAGCCTTTTGTAACAGAAACTATGTATATAATATTAAAATAACGTTTCTTGAAATTCGCGCGAAGTTACTCGAGGGTCATCCATAATTTTGGAGTCATAGACTATAAGCAAGGCCAGTAGTCAACACCATCTACTGCCAACTCTTTGGTTTCTTTTGACCAAATAATAATGGGACTTACTGAAACATAACGCCTCTACGGCTGAAAGAATGATCATGTTTTTTGTCAATATGCACGTGTTCATTACATGCACTATGACTGGACGTAGAGACATAACGTATATATTATCTGTGTCTATCGTAATCGACAAGTTTTTACATTCAGGTTTTGTTATAAACTCTACTATGCAACGGGTAAGTTTTAACAGCTGAACTTCCTCTATATTTTACCTTATGGTATTGTACAAGTTTTTATATGTAGGATTGTTTTAAACCCTACCTTGTAATAATAATTAATTCTATACTGTTTTATTGTAGGCTGTACCTTAATATTACGTTTAAGTTTTTGTCTTAGCGTTAACTATATAACAAGTTTTTATACCAAGTCTTATTGAAAATTCAACTTTATCATAATTTTCAACATATAACACAGTTTGCTAGTTCTCAAAACAAGCTTTGTGGCAGAGCGCGACCATCGACACTAGAAAGACAAATTCGAATTCATGCGATAAAACAAAATGTACCTAACATTAAAGTGCGCGCGCACGTTATATGAATGGCAGTCAATTCATTAACGTTGTCGGTATGACGACACCGAGTGGTTCCTCCTGGTATGTAGTTAAAAATTAGAGACGGCGGTAGAAACTAAACTTTATCGTAAATACAAAGTATCTTGCAGACATCCGTATATTCTTTCAAAGATTTATTTTTTATATACATTATTATTAATAATTGTGCCGTCTTGGCTGGATTAAAAAATACATATATATATTGATTGTTCATCAACACTTTTGAACAGCGTGGCGAAAAAGCGGCCATTCTTTTCCAAAAGCTTAATATTTAGCTTCTAAATATAACCCTCCGAAAAACTGTCATGACAGTGAAAATTCGTGTAGGTTTGAAATTTCTAGTCTCATACATGTAATTTGCTTGGTTGCTATAGCAATCAAACATTGTAGGCGGAGCTGGAACTATATAATTCAAGAAAACTCAAAATAATCAGTAACCGTACTCTCATTAATAGATAAAAGATTCAACCACCACACCTTGTCGGTTCATTACAAAATAATGAGCATTTCATATCGCACTGTATTTAATACTGGCAAATATAAATAATTCATAGTTATTCATTTTAATATATAAATTACAAATAAGCACTAATTATATAAACCAAATTTTGAGTAGTGCAAACAATAGTTTACGTAATTAACAATGAAAATGACAAGTTTGATATATAACGCTTCACATTCTTTATTCTAGACTTTTAGTACCATGGAAACATGCACCGGTAGCTTCACAAACCTGTGCCGCCATCTATTGAGTTACACATTTAAATTCCAACAGAAGCTACAAAGTATATCGGTGCTGGTTTACAAATATCAGCATTGCAATTAAAAAGTGTAGCTGGTGAGAACTTTGTTTCGATGGATAATATCTCGCGTTTCCACCATGGGCAGCTGTTTAATAATTCCTTGATAGAGGATAGTATCGAGAAAGAACGCTAATAGTTCACCGGATTTGAATTTGATTGAATGCGTCCTGGATGCCCTATATAGACGATCTGTCATAATTATGTACTCCCAGCAATGTCGACGAAGTGGAAGCAGCTCTGATGAAGAAACGGGCCATATTACCTCAGCAATTCATTCGTTCACTTATGTTAAGCTTGCCATGTAGATGTACGACAACTTCGTCCAGTGTTCGAGGTGGTATACGCTTTATAAAATTTATGGCGCTGCATATTTTATGGTACCAAATAAGCTTTCGTGGGCACGAACTCCAATGGTAAATATTTGCATATCAAATCAAATGGAAATTGCTTTGCAAAACATGAACTATAAGAAGCCGCTTATATTAGTTAATTACGGTGATTGTGTTCTTATTTATTGCATCTAATACACAGCTATAAATTTCTGAAGGGTCAATATTTAGATTGCAAATATAAACCAATGACAAATCGAAATAGCACTTTGTTATTAAAATATGAAACCTTTCCTGAATATGGTCTGTGCTTAGAACAGTGAAAATTTGAGCAGTTTCATGAATGCAAATCACCATCCACCACCAACTCTTGGGCCACTCTATTACCAACGCCCCACGGCTGAAAGGGCGAGCATGTTTGGTTTGACGGGAATTCGAACTCGTAACCCTCAGATTACGAATCGAGTACCTTAACTACCTGGCCATACCGGGCCCTTTGTATATTAATACATATAAGTATATAAATGACACACACAGACTTCTTATTACCTAAACTAACAGCTTAAATTAACTTAAACTAGCATGTTTGTTGTTTGAATTAAGCACAAAGCTACACAATGGGCTATCTGTGCTCTGCACACCACGGGTATCGAAACCCGGATTTTAGCGTGCAAGTCCGCAGACATACCGCTGAGACACTGGGGGACCTTAAACTAACAGTAGTTTAAGATGTTAAGTTTAAAATAAACAAACAAAAACTAAAAGATATCTAAAATTTATTCAGGACTTTTCATTTTTTGTTTGCATCCAACGCACATCGCAAATAGACAATAAAAGATAGGGTGACTTGATGACAAACATTAACGGATATAAAAACGTTAAAGTTAAATACAAACATTGCAGACCCGTCCACCCAAGTTACAATTTTCTACGCAGTGTGATTACGAATAAATATTAATAAAAAAAAGTTTAACATGTAGCGGAGGTATATAAACGATAAATTCGCGCCCTTTAAAACTAGTTACAAGTTGAAAGGAGAATAAAGCTAGTTAGGCTTAGCTGAACTCAGTGGGCCGAGCTCAGAACAGTCACTAACTGTTTTGGTCAGTAGATTAAAGGATGAAGCATGTAAATGCATTCTCGTTTTACTAGAAAACACGAAAAATTGATATGGCAAAATATCAGATTTTGGAATGAAAGAGGATTATTCTTTATAATTCTTCATTTCGATTAATAAATAAATTACAACAAGGTACCAGTCGAAGAAACCAGATTTTTTTGTAGCGCAAATAAGATATTCAAGGATTAATAAAATTTTCAAGTTTTATAAATAGTGCAAGCATTTCTCAATTTTAGTAGCATAAACTGTTTTCATTTTCATGCAGACTTGGTTGATGGATATCTGCGCATGCCGTTTCTAATTTTAAAATGATAAGACTAGAAGAAAGGCAACTAGTCAACATCACCCACGCTAACTCTTTACCAACAAAGTGGAATTGATCTTCATATGATAACGTCCTCACGGTTGAA
Source organism: Tachypleus tridentatus (assembly GCF_004210375.1). Classification (NCBI taxonomy): domain Eukaryota; kingdom Metazoa; phylum Arthropoda; class Merostomata; order Xiphosura; family Limulidae; genus Tachypleus; species Tachypleus tridentatus. The sequence continues at coordinate 57,233,354 of NC_134835.1, read as the reverse complement.
ATGAGCGAATGTTATCAGGAATGTTGATGTCGCAATTCGCAAAATGATTGGAGCGTCATAATCACTAGGTCTACAGCAGTGGTGCACAAACTTTTTGAGTCAGGGGCCACAAACAGACTTCTCCTAACAGTTGGATGCCACAAAAAGTGAAGATTAAAATCGTCCCACAGTTGTTTCACACAAGATGGACATCACATTTAAGAACACATAAATAATGATTACATCAAAGAGTTTGCACATTATTCTAAGAAATGTTATGATACGTCAACTGTCACAAATCAGTGCGATGGATGGTGCTGCATGTCATCTACGAGCTTAGAAATGTCCGGCTTGATGTTTGACGTTGAAAGACGCAAGACTGCTTCCAGATGATCATTAGTAAGCTGATTGCGAGTGTTGTTTTTGTTCAGTTTCATGTGCGAGAAAGCCTGTTTGCAGCAGTACCTGCTGCCAAACATGCTGGTGTGGACAAGTGTGTTCTCTTTCGGATTAGCAAATGTATCAGGCAACGTTTTATAGAAGTCAAGCAAACGGTTTTCTCGGTAAATAGCATGCAGTTCATCAGATGCCTGGAGGTCAGTAAGTTCGAGCTGATATTCTGCTGACAAGTCATCGACTGACACACTGAACGGGTCAGCAAAAAGTTTCATCAACAACCTGCATTGGTCAAAGTCATGAAACTGTGAGTTGAAGGATAGAATCAAGGTATCTAGCTTCCCAACATAAACTTGTGTGTCAATGACCTGATTCTTCTGTAGCTGTGACTGAAAAGTGGGAAAGTGCACGAAGTTGCCTGATGCTGCTTGCTGCAACTTTGTCCTGAAAGCTGAGACGTAATTTGCAAGCTGACAGACAAGCTAATTTTTGCCTTGCAACTTCAAATTCAGATCATTCAAGTGTTGTGTCATGTCGACCAGAAAGGTCAAATCAGCTTGCCATGCCGGATCAGTCATGGAACTCACTTCCGTGTCTTTGTTCTTGCTTCTGAGGAATTTATCACCTCATCAATCAACTCACAGAATCTTCTGAGCATCTTTCCTCGACTCAGCCAGCGTACTTCACAGTGATACACAAGGTCACCATAGTATGAATCAATTTCTTCAAAAAGACTTCGAAACTGACGGTGATTGAGCCCTCGTGAGTTGATGAAATTAATGGTTTTCGTAACTAATGCCACGAGTGCCTGAAAACCAAGTTCTTTAGTGCATAGGTTCTGTTGGTGAATAATACAGTGCAACTTCATCAACAGTGCTACCAGCCCGTTACTTTCTCCGGTCATGGCTGGTGCTCCATTAGTTGTCACACTTACCAGTTTAGTGAAATCCAATGAAACATTACTACACTGTCGTACTGTCTCCTCGAATAGAGCAGACCCAGTTGTCTGACCCTTCATGGAACCCATGCCGATTAGTTCCTCTGTGATATCAAACGATGACGACACACCACGAACAAAAACTAGTAGCTGTGCTGTTGAACTGATGTCAGTCGACTCGTCTGCTGCCAAAGGGAAGTAGACAATGTTGGCTGCTTTATTTGTAAGCTGCCTTGTCACGTCTGCTGAGAGGTGTGAAATTCTTCGTTGAACTGTCATACGATTTCAAGCCACCGTCTGTAGCTTGTGAACTACTTCCGTACACAACTTTTCCGATACAGTAATCATACATTGCTTGACAAAATCACCATCAGTGAACGGTCGGCCAGATTTCGCTATCATCAACGAAATATCGTAAATGATCTCACATACTGCACCTAAATCTGCTGTCTGCTTTGAGAAAACGTACTGCTGTTGATTCAGCGACCACCGCAGAGATTCAATTCGTGCTGTTCGTTCATCACCGACAGCATTGTGGAAATCTTTATGCTTCGACTCATAACGATGCTTTATATTGGACACCTTCGCCACTGCTATTGTCGAATGGCACAGCAAACAAATCACGTTCTTCTGTTGTTGAACAAAACAGTATTGCGCAGTCCAATCATCATGAAACTGCCGGTTTTCGTCGTCAACTTTTCTTTTACGATTAGCTGCCATTTTTGTTACTAAATAATACCAAAATAGGGCTGGTAAGTAAATCTCGAAGAACAATTGGAACGCGAGATTTCGTAATTACAGAAATATTACGTCATTGCGCCAATGATTAAATGTCAATACATTAACGAGATTTGCTTATTAAATTTTCTTTATTACTTGACACAAATATGAAATCATCCAGTATCTAATCTAATGTATATTCTTCTATAGCGTTTAATCTTCGCGCAGGCGCAAACTCTCTATGTTTGACTTTCCCGTTGGACATCGCGAGCCACTCGTTGACTCGTCGCGGGCCGGATTTTGTGCACCATTGGTCCACAATACAGAAAAAATTTAAACATTCACAAACAGGCTGTGCTGTCATCTACCAATGCAAGGAATTTTTTCTAAACACGTTTTAAAGGTTCGCGATGACGAGGATAACTATTTTAATTACAGTATTGATACCCATACCATCTGTCTTCAAAATAGATTTTAAAGCTGTTTTAAGACATTAAAATCAAATCTCTGTACATCTCATTTTTCTGTATTCCACTTCATTATTTTTTTAAAGTAACATAATAATATCTAAAGTTAGATTTTTCTTATTTCTTAATATAAAATATTTCAAGTTCATAAAAGTTTGAAAAACAAGTCAAATGGCTCCTATCCTCTTATGGCGAGAAATACAAAAAACTCGTTGTTTTTCACTTATTTACAATATTAACTCACTGTCCGCCATTTCTATATCCTCAAATAAAAAACGGAAGTGGAATATGTATTTTCATTATCTCTATGTAATCATGCAATACACTAGAATGCAAACATGAAAACCGTTTAGCTAGTTTTGTGATAATTTAGCATGTTGAACTTTTATAGTATAGGACAGAAGAAGAATAGTAACTTATAAACTGGGACAAGCAATCTTAATTTAAACAGATAGATAAAACTTTTCGTATGAGTAGCTAAAAAAATTAATCAACGAATATTACTTGATAAAACAAAATTCCCCATTAATTACTTACATTTCCAAATTGGTATATTTTACTAGAGATAACAAATATACACAGTATCTGTATTTAACTAGATACCATTATACACCCAGTTCTTGAATGTAAACTGAAATCTGTAATATATGATGGTGAAAACCATGGGAAAGTGAGAAAAGCTTTTAATGGGCATGAAGCATTGTGGACAAATAATTTTTCTCTACATTAAACTGAATAACAGGTTTAAGACTGTGATAGACGAATTATTACACTTTATACCAATATGCATCTTCTTACCAATAGAAATTTGGACCAGAAAAACCGTTTAGGTTAACCAATAAATTGAGATCAACACGTAAACCATAATAATTCCACTCTTGTAATTACTTCTTTTATATTTTAAATATACAACTATAACAAATGTTTACAAAATAAAAAAAGATTTACTACTTTTTAAAGGAAGAATAATTTTCTTGAAATAGCAGCTAATAGAAAATTGTCTTACTAATTTAAAAATTTAAGACTCCAATCTTGTGGTAGTTAGTATAATATTGAAAGATACTTATTGACAATAAAAAAGAAGTTCCATAGAAATATTTTATAATGTTAGACAAATTATCACTAAAAAATTTAGTGAAGAAAATGTACTGTGTTGCTTTTATAACAGTTTTAAAATTTCAATGCTTTAAACAAGATCAAGGCACGAGCTCATCTCACTAACCAATACAAATTGGAAATGTTTTAATACATCAAGCCAAAAAATAGTTATGCCATAATTTCAACTCCTATGTTAAGACTTTGTTTAGTGATGAAGATATTTTTCAAAAACTGTACAACTCCACAGACATAAATAAATTTGGAGTTGCCACAACTCCAGAGTAAGTTGAGGTGAAAAGTCTTAATTCAGAAATCAAGAAGCTGGATACATGTTAAATGGATTTATACTTTGTGAAAATGTAATAATGGACATAAATCTGAATATGCTAGAATCAAAGGTTACCTTAAGTACACCATAAGCTTTAACAATTTGTATTATTTCTAAAATAGGGCTCTACTAAATCACATGTATTCTTTTAAAAACTCTCAAGACAAGCTGAACTCCCACTTAAGAATGGATTGATAACTATCATACAACAATGCTAGCAATATTGAAAGAAAAGCTACATGCATACAAGTTAAACTGAGAACACTGATCTTGGGCTGTAGTTTATAAATCAGCAGAACCCTCTGAACTTTGAGACTTTGTTTATCACTGTCACTTAGAGTATGAGTGGGTATGTTAGATTTGAGTGAAGACTTAGGATTAAAAAGGAGTGAAGTATCTAAAAATACCATGGTTATTATTTTACCTTATATGGACAAATATTCTTGATTATTAAACATCAGTTGAAGAATATTATCCATACAATTAACCTGCAGGCACAGTTCAGGTATGTCTTTACACCTTATTGTCATCCTAATTCCTTTTTTTAATTTTAGGACGAAATTTCAATTCTGCAATCTTCTTTTGTTGTGTAATATATTAAATATTAGAGAAACATGCTATTCCTAGGCCTTAGTTTAAGTCTAACACACTCACCCACACTCTAGATGAATGTAATGTACCAGTCAATTCCAATTTAAGATCTTGGTTACGGCCACCACGAACAAAGTCACTGTAGTAAAGTCTCTGCTTATTTTTAAGCAGAGTTCAGGGTTCAATTTTCTTAGTTCAACTCATTACTTAGTAGTAAAACTTAAAATATGGTGTTCAAAAACTACATTACACACAGTAACATCCTGAATATATGTAATTAACATTTGTGACCCCCAATCTCTACTATACCTTGACAATGTTTTTTTTCATGTTTAGTGCCTTAAACAGACATATTCTGTACTTTTTATAAAGAGATTTTCTAAAAGCAGATATATTTCTCATCCCATCATGCATAAGTTCTAAATTCAATTTTTTATTATACAAAGTCTAAGTGTATCAATGTGTATTTTATAGTCAAGGTTGATATGAAAGCACTGTTTATGTCTAGTAAAGTGTGATTTATTGTAGCAGTAGGCTGTCTAAAATGTTGGTGGAATTTAATAAACTACAGCTCAATGTAAAGTTTTGGCTTCTGAAAAAATAATACTCAAACATTAGCCCAAAACATGAAAACCTCAGACTTCATATAGATAGAGACTTTATCACTCAAATGCACAGCCTACAAAAATTTGTTGGCATAAATTAAAACTTAATACCAAGGAAGTTTGCATTACTAGAGCATGAATAAACAATATGACTAAACAAGGTCATAAAATGTGCTTTGCAACTGAAAAAAACATTAACAAGTGAAATGCAACATGGAAGGCAGAATTCATCATGTAGTCTGTATGAAGTTAGAAAACAAAGAAATATGTAGCATAAACCAATATAAGTGACATTTTAATATCACTAACTACAACTGATTTGGAAATAAGTATATATCATAAAGAATAAAGCAAGACAGTATTCATACTGAAACTGCTGTGCATAATGTTTACACGTATCTTGCAGATGTTTATTTCTTTTATAAGGATTTCATTTCTTGAGAGCACTGATTAAACAGTAAAAACAAGGTGAGCAGATAAAAGTCACAAGATTTACTAATAGCATTGGAAGTTATAATATACAGCGACATATTAAGTTTCAGTAAGCCATCATTTCCACTCTTGAAAATGCGTAACATTCTATGATACCTTGTTATTCATACTAACAAGTCTGTGTTTCAGACATTCATGATAAATATTAATGAATCTGTCAACATAATTTTCAAACACCTTGTATAAAACAATATTGATATAGAACCAGTCTGTTAATTATTAGAAAGTTAAGAAAAATCAACTTTATAAATTACAATATATTTTTCATAATGCTTAATCGTGTTTTTTTTTCACACCATCGTAAAACAGTTTATAAAGAAAAAGACAGCAAATTCAAATATACAATTGATAAATCACTTTTATATGATTCTAGGATCTACTTGAAAATCTGGATTGAAAAGTTGATTTTCTCTATTGTTGTTTGCATCAATTCCAATTACCTTCTTTAAAACTGGAAAAAGTTAAACTTTAAACAAAAAATTAAATTTTGAAACAGTGTCCGAGTATTAACAGATCTTATCACAACAGTTAAGAACTAATCATAACAGAAGAGCATCATTCATCTAATTTACTGTGAGTTAATATTTTTCACTGCAATGGAAATATTAGCTTTAATCTCATGTGAAATGTTTTCAATGTTGCACCAGAATTCTGATAGATGACATATCCACTTTTAAAGCAACACATCTGATATTGAACTCTGAAAATAAAACAAAAATACTGGTTGTATATAATTGTATGTTCTTTGCACAAGACAAAAGTGCACATTATTTTTTAATAAAAATAATCTGCAAAGGATGTATGTAGCAAATTTTAACATTAATACTTTTCTAAAGTCTTTCTCTATGAGGATAAAATACTTAATGCATTATTTTAGCAACTTTTATTGCTTCTTTTGGCCATTACACACATAATAAATGTGAATGAAAACATATTCTCTCTCTCTCTTCCCCATGCCATATACACATGTGAAGTTTTCTTTCAAACTCATGATGTGATGAAGTTGAAAACTAAGGAAATTACAGGCTAAAACATTATTATATAGTTTTGCTAAGAGCCGAAACAATTACCAAGTAGCATGTGATTGTCTCAGCGTTATACTGTTAAAAAATTATAAGGTTAAATGCCTGATGACAGTAGAAAATTGCTACTATGGAGCTTTTCAACTAATAAAAGTATTAAAAACAAATTACTTGGAATGTCAAGTCTTCCACAATGTATAAATGGATATTTCTTTAATATACTACTACAAAGATGGATACAGATATTTCTGTAGAAAACTCAAATCAGGTAAATACTAGAAAAAATATTTACATACTAAATAGCTAATAAAAAAAAACTGACTCACACTGACATATCACCAACATTAACATTTTTAGTTATCATCAGTTTGCAGTTTTATGGAAATTTAGCATATTCAAAAAACTAAAATGCAATATTCTCTGGTTACACTTCAACTATGAGATTTCCTAAGTGGACAAGATATTTTGTTTTTTAAACAAAATTAAAAGATACTGCATTTAATGAACTAATTAATTTAAATATTTTTAGATTTAAACATATTAGCATTCAATTTCTGTCGCTTTCTAGCATTATGACTAGTAATCTTAAGTGCCACACTTCATTCTCACAAACCTATCACAAGTATTAGCAGTTTTCTTTTAAATACGTCTTTTACATTATTTTGTGTGCATGTATGAATAATATGATAAATCTATGAAAAGATATTTTTAAAGTACTTGCATACAAAATTACCAAATTAACAACTTTTAACAGCAATAGATTTGAACCTATAAAACTATCCTAGAATTCTACTTTGCCTAAAACAATACATTGACACTTCCTGCAGGTTTATATTGATACAAACTCATCACTAATACTGTGTTCATTCATTATCTGAAACTCTAAAGATTAACTTGTGATAATAGTGTACAGAATACCATAAAACATCACATACTTTTTGTTTTCACTTAATGTGTCCAGTGAATGTTGAATTTAGAAATCAGTGAAAAGTAAATTATGAATATAAATAGCTTGTCAAGATCAAGTGTAGAAATCTAAACACAGTAAGTAGCTAAAGTTTTTCATGATATATTTGCAAAAACTCCAGAACCAAATTTTAAAGGATGCAAATATCTACTTACTTCCAAATTTTCCAAGTAAAAGCTTTAAATCAATAATTCCTAAAATACAGATGTATGTAGTTGTCTTGGCACTTACTTGAAACTGGTTTAGGTGACTTACTTATGTACAAATATAAAGAAACTTTAAGATGCCCAAGCTGCAAGTTCTTTAATATCTTCATCTTCTTCCTCATGAACTTTCACTTTACCTGTAAGTTTACAGAAAATAAATCACAATTCCTGATGCAGTCTTCCACACCATGTCTTTCAGTTACTGTAATAAATGATAAAACTGCCATTTTCTATCAGTTTTGTCATGATTCTAATGTTATCAATTTAAAATATCATATAATGTCATGCTGTAATTCAAGCAGTTGTACGACATTAATTTTAAAAATTGATAAACTGCAAACACAGGATCTGAAATAGCTGTTTGCAAATCATTATTTAGAGACCATCAGAACTAAACATGCAAACAAAACAAACTTAATTATGAAAACTGATACAATAATTTTATTTACATTCTTTGCCAGCTTTGTATTGAAGCATTAATAGAGTTATAATAAAAAAAAAGTTGGGAATAACAATAATTTCCACCCTAAAAAATATGAAAGATTAAAACTATGTTTATAGTTTCCAGCACAATTCTTTACAGAAAAATACTGAAAAATTGATAATTTTTTACAACATTAAGGTGTGATAATGTTTAAATTGTTAAGTTTTATTACATTCAAAGATAACTTCAAGAAAATTATAAACCTTATTTAAGAGATTTAAATATCAAAGTATTTTCATAATCATGATTCTATCTTCATTCATGAAGATCGACAACTACGGCTCTCCAATGTTCTCCATTACTTATGAGGGTCGACAGCTATGGCTCTAGATTCTTTTCTACACTTGCAATAATTTGCCCCTCACAAGTAAATTTCACTATTTGTTCCAGCTCTATGCTTTAGTTTTGTTTTATACCAAGTTTATAGTTTTTCAGTTATCAAATAATCAGTGTATTTCTTCTTCAGATTCACCCTAAAGTGCTGTATCATTCGTATACTTGTTATTACAGATTCTATTTGCATAAGCCTTTATTAATTCTGTATCAGTAATTACCTCTCTCATTAACTTGCATAATGAAGGGTTGTAGTAATAAGGGCACTAACACAGAAGAATAGCAATGTGAGTAACAAGAAAATGTTTCCAAGGAGAGATGATTGTTTTAGACAGAAACCTAAAATGCTCCTTGTGACACAAAATTCAAATGCTGTACAAAAGAAAACAAACAACAAATTAACCCCAAATATGTTATCAAATTACACAGCAGAAATGCATTGCTTTCCTCAAATATTTTAGAGGTCTTTTGATAATTGCTTTTCATTTAAAGAACAAAATCCAAATTTACATGGCAGTTGTTTAGGTTTTAAATCTTATAAACTCCTAGGGAGGATGTGAGACAACCTGGGATGATCAGAAACTCTTGTTTCTCTTTAGTCCTGCATGCATTGAGGTTGAGTATTACTGATGTACTGTGGGTGAGGCACGCAATAGGTTTGTTGTATGTCGAGAGTGTCGAGAAGAGCTGTGACAGAGGGTTTGGAGAAGCCACAACACGATATGCAGGTCTAAACAGTGAGGTCTGTGAGCAATGAGATTGAAGTATGAAGATAGAGCAGTGAAAATCAGGCTGAAGTTTTGTAATGTAATGTGAGAGTAGGAGTAAGATTTGAGGGAAAGAGAGGTGAAGGTAGTTAAGTACGACAGAGAGAGAGAGATAAGCATAGGAAATAATCGATGATATAGTAACAGGGTAGACAGAAGGTAAGAGGAAACCAAGAAAGAGGTCCTTCAAGGGTTATAGTACCAGGGATCTATAAATTCAACAGCTCGAAATTTTGCTGTGGAGGAAACCACTTTCACTAGGCAGGTGCTGAATATTCTACCTACCCAGTGCCCATTGCTGAAAACAAGATAGGTGAAGGTTAGTGCTTACCAGTGATAGTATAATTGTGTTATTGTTTATTAAGTGGGGAGGATGTATTTTGATGGCTTTATTCTGTAGGTTCTTTAATCATGAGTATGTGTTTTTATGTATTGCAAGTGGCTATGTTGCCATACTAAAAGAGGGATCTAATATAGGCTTTGTAAATTGTTAAAATGGTTCTGACTAAGCAATCTTTATTGAATCCACTTACATGTTTTAGAAAACAGATCATGTTGTTATCTATGCCGATGTCACTAAGATGTCATATCCATGATAGGTTTCGTGTGAAAGAAAGTCCTAGAAATTTGATTAAATTGCTGAAATGGATGTCGGTGTTGTTGAAGTTTAGTTTGGTGTTGTTTTTTTTCCTGTATTTATTGGTCTTTTGGTATAAAGCTATAGCTTGGATTTTTGTGGGGTTTAAGGCAATGCACCATCTGTTGCATCATGGTGCAACAGAATCAAGTGTTGCTTGAACCATGGTTGTTATGGTGTGTGGGTTGCTGGAGGTATTCCATATGGCTATGTCAAAGACATATTGAGACAAGGGTATAACCGAGGATGTGAAAGGGTATGTCATTGTATAATGCAGGGCTTAGTACTGAGTCTTGAGGTACACTGGCAACTAAATCGAAAAGATCAGAGTATGCACCAGGTACTTTGACTAGCTGTAAAATTAGTGATGAAACTTTTTATCCATTGGATTATGCCAGGTGGCAGGCTGATGGTATGTATTTTGTATCTGAGACCATTGTGCCAGACTGAATTGTGGGCTTTTTGGGCATCAAGAAAGGTAACTATTTTGGTTTGCTTGATGTTAAAGCTATGGAATACAGATTCTGTAAGTTTAACTAGGTGGTCTGTTGTTTGCCTTTTTCTATTCTGGCATTTTGAATATTGCTTAACTTATTGGGTTGCAGGTACCAATTTATTCTGTTAGTCATGGCTTTTTCCATTAGTTTGTCAATAGCGTTCAGTAACCTGATACGTCTGTAGTTACTGGGATTTCTGAGGTTGTGTTTTTTAGGTATTAAAAAATAAAGCTTATAATAATTTTTATATATATATACACATGTTGGTTCAAGGTGCTTCCTCTACTTTATGTTTGTTTGAAAACAGCCTCATGACCTGTTAACACTGGTCTTTTGCTGCTCTTAGTGAACATGACAAAACACCTCTTCCACTAAAAACATTTTGTCACATGCAAATCTGAAATTGTATTAACATAATTATAATATTTTAGCTTATTATTTTCCCAGTCAGCTGAATAAAATTTATTCAGAAACACAAAAATATCACAAAATGTATTAGTTTCCTTCAGTCCAGAGCAACAGATATTGTTCTGAGTTGTGTGCATTAAGAGTAAAGTAATGTACAGTAGTTTATTTATTTATTTATATATATACTTTACCTATTATGGATTAAAAGCACACACCTAGGAATAACAGTTATTAACTACAGGTGCAACAAACTGTGTGCTCAAAACAGTGCGTGTATGTGTATGAAAAAAATACCTGTGATCTATGATAAAAGTCTTCTTATAATAACATTCAAATAAACAGCCTCTTCCAGTCTGAAGGCCTTTTCCATAACTACCAGAAAACAAATATCTATTTTTCAAAGAAAATGTGTCCAACTATTAATGTTTTGATTTAGTGTTTCAAACAATATATAACAAAATCAAATGGAAAGAATATAATAATTAACATATTGGTGGTGAATAATATCAAATAGAGTTTCAAAAAATGTATTCCTTACTTGATGTACTAGGTTCAGCTTGTGGTGGACTAGGCAGATTTTCAGTTACAGGTCCTTCTACATCTAACAACTGTTTGTCCAACTCTTCCTGCTCAAGTTCTTCTAGTTCTTTTGACAACTCATCCTTTTAAAAAAACAGAAAATTTTTTTAAGAAACTTCAATAATCAAACAACTTGAGATGTTATAAAAGCAAATTTGTTTCTGGCACAAGTTGGATAGTTTTATGGAAATAAAAACAAACTAATATATATTTTGCAGTTGTGATTTTGTCCTTAAAAACCAACCCATCTTCTTCATGAATTGGATGGTTCCACATTACAAAATGAATGTAATCTTATCTTTGAAAACACAGTGAACACTAATTCACGTTAAAACTTTCAACACAGAACCTGCAATTTGTAGGGGGCCCATATACATATTTCACTTGTGCAACAACACACATTGTAACTGAGATTTTGTTAAACATTAAGCATCTTGTATATAAAGAATAACATTATTTTTATATAAGTGTTTCTACTAACAATATGTTACCTAACTATTGTAGTTATTTACATTCAAACTCTTAAAAGATGAAATTAAGGCAGTTTTCATATTTCATTTGCACAACCTCTAGAACCTCTGAAATGAATATCAAAAAGTTTTTTTTTAATGTTTATACTTTATTTTTAATTTTCTCTATAATTTCACTAACCATAAATATTATAATCAATGTACAGTGCATTGAATTATTTAAAATGTAGAAACAAAACAAATGTACATATATTTTAATATAGTTATATTTGTAATTTCAGGTCTTTTCCTTTTTACACATTTAATTGTTAAGGTTTTTTTCTTTTCCTTTTCTTATCTTTTACCTTTCATTACTCATTTCATTACAAGTCAACAGTACCCTTGAGGTATAATGACAGTAGAGATGCACTAGCATTTGGCCAAATCATCTACTCCCACATACAAGATCATAAGCCTTGAAAACTGATATGAAGTATGATGTATTTTTAGAAAAAAACAAAAACATTTGAACTTTTCAATTATGCATTTTACAACACAAATAATACATAATTAACTAAGATACAAAAGTAAGACCTAAACAATTTAATTAACTATAAAATATTTAGCTGAGAAAAAAACCAAAGTGCTCTCAGAGATCAAGCTGACAACAATCCTACAGGCAATTATACTCCACCAGATGAGAAAAACTGTGCATCAATTTCAAAATACATGTTAGTGGATTATGATAAAAAAGGAGCTCTTTCTAATGATTATATACATGTATATGTAGCTACTAGATGTATGTTATAAAGCTCAAGAAAATGTATAGAATATGGGTGTAGCAACCATCAGGATTTGACAGATTTGTTACTTATTTCTACTCCATTCAACAAGAGAATTTTGCAACTGACATGTCAACTGGGCAAGTTAATGTAATTAATTATCTAGATATAAATCTATGAGACTGAAGTTATGCAAGTCAAGTCCAAGTGTACAAAAGTTGAGACTTTCCAATAACATCTAGGTCACATGACAAAACAAAACTAAATTTCAAGTATTTTTAAAAGGTTTCTTATGAACTAAAGTAAAGGAATTAAAATTTAGATTACATAAATCTTTAAATTATAAAATACACTATAATGTTAATTTCAGTCACATACATTTATAGTAAAATTGTCTAAATTTTGGATGTAACTCACTGACTTATGCAAAAATATTTAAAGTAGCTGTTAAGAAAGTGTTAATAGATAATTGCAACAAGATGACTACAATGCATCTAAACATTGTTACAAATATCTTCAATCACCAAAATAAATATTTGCTAACTACTTTTGTTTTTTCATGAATAACAAATTTATAAGATATCATTAACAAAAGGTTTTAGCTTAATGATCGGACCTCATCAATATCATGGCCAAATCCAACAGGATTAGAAATAGCTTCAGATATCTCATTTGCAATTTCTTGTTGCTCCTGCACTTCATCCATAAGATCATGAACTTTGTCAACATCCCTGTGATAGAAAATAACATTTGTGAACATTATTAAATATTGCTGATTAGTTCCACAAAAACTTTACTAAATGTACAAAAAAGTACATTATTATTATTAAACCTAAACAATTTAAGTACATTATTATAATAATACTTTTTTTGTTTGTATTATAAAAGTATTATAAAACAAAAAAAACAAGCAGTATTTATGTCATACAGTTACATACAGTTATATAAAAATATAAGCTAAAATTTTCACAAATAAAAATATGAAAGCATAATCATGTACACAAACTCATGGACTCTCCACAAATTAGAAACAGTTTCAGGTTTATTCCAGTTGCTTACACCTTATATGCATATATTTTATGTACATAATGGATGACTATATATTGATTAACTACTTTTTTAAACTTAATTTCAATAGTCATTATAAAATTTCTAAACATCACAATTAAAAATAAAATATGAAACATCTTTATAATAAATATTGAAATACAAAATGACACTATTGCAGAAATTTAACATACAATCATTTTCATAAAATATAACACTAATTTCTCATGATGTAAATAAAGAAAAACATTTAAATATAGACATCTTATTCTCACTGCTAATAAAACATTTGTCACTTAATTAACAAAATACTGACAAATGTGTGATGGCATGTACTTAAGAAAATTCATCAAACAAGATTTCAAACAAAAAAGCATACTATGTTTAAATATAGTTTACATTACTGAACATTATGTTATAATGTATATTTTTATTAGTTCTTTTACAGATTTATTCACATCAGTACAAATAAGTCATTTATATTACTTCTTAAAATATCTCAATTTGATTTGTGTGCCATATTGATCCACGAGAAACTAAAAATATGTAAATACAAAAGGATAATATTATGTCTTGTAAGAACCAGAATCAATTAAACCAAGTACATTATCAGGAAGTTACAGAGTAACAAAATGAATAACAAAACTAACAGCACAAAGGATACAAATATATATCATTTGGAAATGATCAAAGTTTATTACTGCTAATAAAGTATCTTTACTGTTTAATATTTTCAATTTTAATGTTTCACTTATTTATTCTCAGATGTACCTCATAATAAGTATCAACTTCACCTCTGTAAAATGAAAGATTTATACTAGTAGGTAACGTGGTCTCCTAGACATGTTTTTAATATTCATGAGTTTTGTCCCAGGGAAGTTTGGTTTGAATTTTTTACAACACTACATGAGGGCTATCTGTACTAGCTGTCTGCAATTTTGTAGTGAAACACACAAAGGGAAGACAACTGGTCATCATCACCTTTCGATATCTTTTGAGCTACTCTTTCATCAATGAATAATAGGATTAACTGTCAGATTTTTCAATCCCCATTGGCTGAAAGAATGAGCCTGTTTGGTGGGATGGAGATGCAACCTTTAGACTGTGAGTCAAGCCCCTAATGACCTCGTCATGCTGGGCCCTTGCACTAAGAAACAAAATTCTGTAAAACAAAGTGATCATAGTTGAAAGATTTAGTCTTTCATTGGATAATCTATTTTCTTTTTTTTTTATGCAAAAATCAGATGACTATCTTGGGCTATCCAAACATTTATCTTCTCATAAACACATGACTCTCGTACTTATGTAACATTAAAGCTCTTAGCATGTATCTCAGGTCCTTAAATATTTAACTTCACCATCCATTAACAGGTGTTTTGTGAATGAAAAAGCACATTATAAGTTGCAGTAATGAAATGTCATCAGATTATGAACCATGTTTCTCACCATAACTGGTCATATATAATGTTAACCTTAGGTCTATGTACATTTAACTAAAACAGGGTCAGTGTTTCAGCTGTGAAAATTTACAATGAAAATTCTGACTTGTATTTCATAAATTTGATAATTTTAGCTCTCATGGAAAGTTTATTAGTAAGAAATTGATACACCCATGTTAGTTTTATTGCCATAAGCAACTATACTAGAAATGATCTATTTTTGTTAGCCTAACTTTATACAAGGTTGGTCAATTTCACTGACCTTGTAACCACCAAAAAAATAATAATAAAGGGAAGACAAAATTATTTACTCTTTCTAGAAAACTTTCAAATTGTAACCAGAAGTTACATTTATCTTAAACAGCTTTATATTCTCAACAGTACACATCTGTTTATATTTAATTTTATTCTTTTATTACATGTTAAACTGAGATTAACTGATATTCTCACAATAAAATGTGTAAATGACTTGGTAAATGTGCAACTCATATTACCTGTTGGATTATGTAATACACATGATACTGGTGAGTACACCTTGTTCAAAGACTTTACTATTATCATTATTATTCTTTACCTAATCTAACCTAAAATGCTAACTTTTACATTTTAGTTACTTTTATAAGTAAAATATACAAATAAAAGACAAGAAATAAAGTGCTTACCCCTTTTTTTTTTTGTCAAATGACACTTAACCCTACTTTTGTTTTACTTTTTAAACTAATGGTACTACTCTAATCACTTTTTACTTAATTAAATAATGCAGCAAAGAAAACAGAATATATCACATACAAAGAAATGACAATGTCCCACCAACTACCACATTTTTTTGTTTTTTTCTAACTTTGACAAGAGCCTATTAAAAATTAAATTAAGCTTGTTAATGTGTTTCCTGTGGGAATAAAGTTATAATTGGATGTGAAATAGATAATTCAGTGTATAGAGAACAATGTAATATAATATGACATTTTACATAGTAACTCCTTGGCTTTCTATTGGTTATAAAAAACTTAGTATTATCCCATTTAATTCCAGCTTTACATGTTGTGTAAACTTTATAAAAGCAGGCACCATTTTTAAATTCCTTTCTGAGCATATCACAAAGTGTTACCGAGTTACATTAAAAATTCAATTAAACCATTATACTATCAATGTATTTTAATACATTAGTTTAATAAACATCTAGATTTTACTTTTATAATTTAGTTAATTATGCATTACTTGTGCTTTAAAATTTAAATTTGAAAAGTTTAAGAATTTTTTAAAATGTATCTAATCTTCTTTTACTCAAGACCTTATAAGAATAGGTGAGGGTAACATTTTGCTGGTAGCTACATTTTTTCTGCTAATCATAGTGCTACATTGACCAAGGGTATCAGCTGATGTGTGTTAACATAAACAAAGATAAAAATAAGGAAAGGAAAATAAAGCATTAAAAATAAACTACAAATGAAAAGCTAAAGACATGAAATTATGTATACAAACCAAAGAAGATATTTTAAAAGATATTAAAAGAAATGATAAAAGATATGCATATACTTGTTTGTTAATTTTAAACATTTTATTGCACTGTATGTTGATGGAAAATAAATATTTAATTTAGAAACTTTTGATATTCATTTAGAAAGTTCCAGAGATTATGAAAATGAAATGTGAAAACTGTAAGATGAAAAATAGCACATTTATACTTAACATGAAACTCACTTTGCAGGTGAGCTATCCAGAGTCCGAATGCAAATAATTACATTAAACAATTTTTTTTAAAAATAGTAGAAAAATCAAAATTAATATTTTTCTCAAATTACTTACTTTTATGAAAGTTCTTGTAAAATATCCAACAATTTTATCCACTAGTTTTATTTTTGAAATGTAAGTAATGATGACAGCAAAGTCACATACCCACTATGGCCACAGCTAAGTATAAAAATATTTGAATTTAAAAATAGTGCCACATCTTATTGGGTTAAATGTCAAAACTACTGGTAATTTCTGAAAGAGAAAATGTGACATTTGATTTTCTATTTGATGACTATACCTAAAGATTGAAGGATATAAAAATTATGTTTTGTCTGAACGATAACATCATTATAATGAGTAACTTGCATTAAATTTCATAATTTTTATGGAGGTGGAAAAACACATTTGAGAAGAGGTGATACCTGGAAAGAAAATGTCACAATTCTCATACTAGGGATAATTCCTAAAAAATTTAACTTTAAAATTATATACTTTGTGTACCCTGATAAGAAACAAGTTAATTAAATTTTGAATGTAACTTACTAAAACCTAAAAACATGCACAGAAGAAAATGTTTGTAGCAAGAGTTAAAAGAATAAAACTTAAATACTGAAAATTATTTTTGAAGCACAAAGAACTAAAATAAACAATGAAGCATATGCAAAATGAAACAATTATAGCTTTCAGGGTGGTGTGTACCTCCATATTCAAGCAAAAGAAATGCTTAATACTCTAACCTGAATTCTCTTATCCTGTAGAGTTGCAAGTGTTTCAAAATAACAGGCCTTTTCCAATATACTATACTTATGTTGTAATGGTTTCTATTGTTGATAAGTTATTTTGTTTTATACAGTAAAAAGAATACAAAGTTTACTCTATTTAACAACAATGGAAATATTTAATTTCTTTGACACCAGTTCAAAGATAGTCTTAAGTTTTTAATACATGTTAATACAATATATTTACTTGTTAACTTCTCTTATATAACAGAACTCTCACATTTCTAGTACTTCACTGCAAGCAAAAACTTCCAACTTACCAAACCAATATTGGCATTTTACAGTAACTAAGTAACTTACTCATTGGCTGACAGACTCTGAATGATTCACTGACTTCATTGACTAATACAATAATCAAATTAATTTGGACTAACTTTTGTTTTACATAGTTAAAATGATTTCTTAAATTTACTAGATATTAAGACACAGACATTACATGGCAACTATACCTCAGGCCAAAAATAATACAATAATATATCTTATTACTTGTCATTTATTACAGTCAGGCTATACACTCAGATATTCACACTAAGCTAAACAATGGCCCACAACACTTTTTTCCTTTAGAATGTCAATCACAAAAAGTTTTTGGTTGGCTGTTTTTTGTTTGTTTGTATATGCCAGGTATTTTTACATCAGATGGCAGGACCAGTTTACAACTATATAGGTGAGCATGCTTGGTGAGAGAAATATGAGCTTGCAACTCACAGATTCCAAGTCAAACTTCCTACCTGATAAACTAGAGGGAAAGCAATTAGTCAACAACATCTACTACCAATTCTTGAGTTACACTAACTGAATATAGATTAGACTGTCACTCTTATAATGCAGCAATGATATGCAATCTACAAGGCCTGTGATCCTCAGTCTAGTATGCTAACCACTAGACCATTTCCAGTCTTATACAAAAGAGAAATGTCTGGTTTCTATATCAGCAATGATTATGATTATATTTATGTTTAATGCATGATATTTTTTGTTATGCTAGTGTTTAACCATGTTATCTTTTAAAAGCTTTAAAAATAGTTTTTTTATGATTCAACTTTCAATACGAGAAACTTTCTGTCCAAAGTCACAGACATACATTAAAATTTGAAAATTTAATTAAAATCAATTTAAATGCAACAAAACAGACAGCACATTCTGTCTATACAAAATTTTTTAAGTGTTACAGTTTATTTTTAAATGTTGGAAAATAATTTTAGAAAAGTAAATTTATACATTGGAGTTTCAGACACTGAAAATAAACGAGGCTAAAACAGAATAACCAGTCATTAACTTCTGTATACCACGTTTGATTTTACAAAATGTTAATGTGTTAAAAATTTATCTTAAGATTTTTAAATGCAACACTAAACACAATATGAAAAATTTCCAAAGCAACACTGTGCATTACTGAGCAAGACTTGACTAGTGTTATGGAAGGGTTAATGAAGAATTACAAAATGTTTCACTTACATATCTTCGTGAGCACCTTTAAGTGCCTTTGCTGCATGTCCCATTATTTTTAAAACTTCTGTGTTAGTGCTTGCATTTTCTAGGGCTTCTCTTTGAAATTCAATTGTTGTCAGAGTTCCATCAATTTGCTGCAACTGCTTTTCAAACCTCTTTTTCCTCTTTAATGCTTGAAGAGCAACTTTAAAAAAGTATAAAAACAGACCACTGTAGTTAATTATATCAGTATTTTTATCTAATTAGATATGTAAGAGCTACATAAAAATTTAGAACGCTGAGAAGTTATTTCTAAGTTCAGAGTGAAAACACTAAGTGCATGAAAACATGATAATAAGGCTGCAATTTAAAATCATGTACTACTTTCAAAAGAAATTGTTTAACTTCATGTGTGTGTGTGTGTGTGTGTGTGTGTGTGTGTGTGTGTGTGTGTGTGTGTGTGTGTGTAAATACCATGTTAAAAAGTGTTGTCGATAACAAATTCTAAAGATATGAGACATACAACTTAGTAAAATGTAGTTGTTGGTAAGTAATGCAGTACTTTAATAAATATGATATTTAACCAATAAACTCTTCCTTTTCCATTTAGTTATATATAACCTCTGCTTACAAGAGTTTTTAACAGTTTGGGATTGGATAAAATATTACACCATGAAGAAGCATCCTTCACTAAATCAACACAAATGTAACAAATGCCACTGAACTGTTAAATTTGACAAACATGTGTACCTATCAAGTGTACAAGTTGCATAAACTCAAGCCTGCTTTCATAATAAAACAAATGTTGTCATTATGTAAAAACTGTGCACTGAAGAAAATATTTATAGTATAATTTCATCTGCTAGCATAAATAAAATTCAGCAAAAAAACCTTAATTTTTATAGTCAAGTGCTATGAAAGTTAACATTTTCCTTACTTGAAAATGTATTTTAATCAGGCACTTACTTTCTGCACACAGTAGTTATTCCTTGTCAATTTTATTTTTACATTTTGCACATGCAGTAGAATCCTATAAACACTTGCACTCAAAACTAACTTCACTCTTAGCCAAGGCTAGATTAATGTGTACCCATATTAGATGGAAAGGGTGGGAAAGTGTGCATAGAGATAAATGTCTACTTGAATTACATTTTTGAAAAGGTAAGTGTGAATTTCTGAAATGATATCTTTACCTCTCTTCACAGAGAAGTCAGAATCCTAAACTGATGTAGTGAATAATGGCAGTGCAAATGTGAAAATCTATACGAGTATCCTTTGAAAAATTTGAACGAAAGGACTAGCCTATAGAGTGCAACACCCTAGAGTGTAAGCTTACTAGACGAGTAACACTCATGGAAGACCACATTCATCTCTTGCAGGATAACTCTTTATTCAAATGGTAGTATAAAAAGAGTAATGCAAAATTAGCCATAGGTCATAGGAATGAGTGGAAAAACACAATGAACCAAGAGCTTGTACACAACAGAGGAATTTGATACGAGGTATAGCATGGCTAGGGAAAACACCAGACTGATACTTAAGACATATCACAAAACAATTTTCCATTGGTCACTCAAAGTCTACTGAAGAAGCCTCATGTGGCCTAATATAGAGGGAGAAGATGTTCCAGGGGCATGAAAGTCCTCAAAAGAAAAAAAAGCTCATTTAGGAAAATAAAAGAAGAGGCAAGATTTGAGGTGGCTAGATTCTACATGTACTGCTGATGAATGGAGGTAGACCCAGCCCAAATCAAAAATTGAACATCTCCAAGATGGTCTAAGAGAGAGTCAGTCATGAATGACTTGGAATACCAACCAATCCAGATAAACCACTTTCTGGAGAAGAAGTGGCACAGCCAAGAAAGTCTCCTGCAAAGAAGTAAGGGGGAGTCAGTCATCCATGTAATAATGGAAACCAAGTCCAAGGCCATAGATGTGGTAAGCAAATGTTCCAATGACTGTTGAAGACGTAAGCCACTAAAGCCATGCCTAAGGAGAGAGCTTGAAATTAGTTAAAGTGACCTTGCAAAGCAAAATGAAACAAAAGAAACAAGATGACATCAGAATGATTAGAATAAGAATATTGATCATTACAGTCCAAGAGAAAAGAACCAATAAAGAGGAATAAGACCCTCCATCTTGATTCAAAGTTGAGAGAAAAAGGTTAAGATAGTGTGTTAGTTTCTAATCATTTTTGGTGACCCATAAAAAGGGATTCAAAGATCTGTGAACAGAAACAAACATGCCTTTACAGAGCCTAAGTCAATTGGCTAGAAGGAGAAGTCACTGATGAGAGAGACAAAAGCTACCCTGACAGGATGGGACAGTGAAAAGGGATAAAAGGAAAAACAAGAAGAAGAAGAGAGATGTGGATAGTTCACAGAGCTGAAGAATGGAAGTAGACAGATGAAGCTGTAAGCAATAAGAAACAAAGAAAAGAAAAAAACTGTATTGGGCAGCTTGGCCCAATTCCCAAAGACATTAGGAACATCCATGAAGACTTTGGGACATAGAAAAGGAGCCAGATGGATGTCAGAGAAGTAAGAATGGAAAGACAAACAATAGAGGGAAGAGCACCATGGGCCTCCAAGTATCAACAGACATAAGTTAAGTAGGGACAAGCCAAAAGACCAAATGTTGTCAAAGTGTTGAGAAGGGCTGAAAACAGAACCCCAGAAAAAAAAAGCTAGAAGATCACAATATAGAGCTTTAAGTAGGAGATGAATAAATAATAGGTAACAAAGAAAATAAGTACAGAAAATTCAAAAATAGGTAAACTGAGCACAAGTCTGTTAACAGGACACATGGGTTCAGTCCCCAAGCAACAGGAAAGAACTCAAAGGATTAGGAGTCCAAGAATGTAAATGTGAAACAACCATATACTATAGTGAAGGAATCAATAATCAAAGAGGACAAGGCATTTAACTAGGAACAAAGCTGATCCAAGAATGTCTCTCTTATACATACACCTTGAAAAGGAGGAAAACAAAATAATCCTCAGCATGTTAGTTATATAGTAAAAAATGGGAAAAATCCAAAGACATAGAAGAAAGAGAAATTTAAAAATAAACCTGAGTAATCAAATCCTCTAAAAGATTTGAAAAAAGAAAACTTTCTTCAACAGATAAGAAGTCAAGAAGGCATCAAAGAATTCATAAGATAAACTTTGGCAGTAAAGTCTTCCTTAATCAACGAGTCTGCAGTGGTCATAGACAAAGTACAGACAATGTTGGCACTTTTGCTGGAATCTCATGAGGAAGTAGTAGCCACTGTTGTTTTAGAATTTACAATCATTGTAGTAACTTACCAGAATAATCTTTTTCTTGCTTTAGTTATCTAGTGGCTATATAGCTTGAAATTAAAGCAAAGTAAAAACAAATAAAGTTAACATTGTAAAAAAGCAGCACAAATCTTATGAAACTAAATAATCTTAAAGAAACATATCACTATTTTTTTGGGGGAAAAGAGCATTTGACAACATTGATCTGGGATTTTGGAAAGCTTTAGATTGAATTTCAGAGAGAAGGCAAAATCACTAGATTATCATACTAAATATCAAAAATGTCAAAAAATGAATTACAAACATGCTTAAAAGGTACAAAAAAACACTATTACAAACAGTCAGATGAAGAAAGAGATAACTGTGAATAATATTAAAAATGCCTTATGTTTCTGCATGTTCAGTTAAAATATGTAAAACTAACAGTACTGCAATTTATCCACTAAACTTCTGAATTAAAATTAAGGTGGTTATAATCATCTGATTCACAACTAACATTACCCTCTTAGAGTGTTTGTGTTTTTCTTATAGCAAAGCCACATTGGGCTATCTGCTGAGCCCACTTAGGGGAATTGAACCCCTGATTTTAGCATTGTAAATCCAGAGATATACTGCTGTACTAGCAGGGGACTAACCTCTTAGAAAAGGGCTACCAAATTTACTCATTTTCCAAAATTTTTTGGTTTTGAAGAAAAATTAAGTTATAGTTGCTTTCACTAATTCATGAAAGGAAGATCTAAACAAGTTAGAATTTGAACTAATTCAAGTGCTTCAATTTGTTACATTCTGCTGGGGAAGGAAAAACTATTTCTGAACTGGAAGATCAGTACTAATGACTTAACATTAGGTAAAAGCAAGCACATTACTTTTGACACCTACACACAAACACAACCTAGTCGTTCATGAAAAATCATTTTTTCTTAATAATAATATTAACAAAGTACAATTTGCTTGACAACTAGTTAGCACCTTTTGCAATGGGTCAGGATACAAAGGCCATGTCATTGTGTTTGTTGACTGGCATTTAAACTTTTATTGAACTACTATTTTATGAATTTATGTCAATATGTTTCTAACCATATTACTGATTACACTACACAACAAAGTTTTTGCTTCTTGAACACTGTTGGATGTTCCTTATAGATTTTTGGCTGCTGATCACAAAAATCAAATCCAAATTTGCCCATCATGTACCATTTCATCAAAATCTTCAGTTTGACTAGGACATTGCTACAATGGAAAAACGATATCAGGGCAACTGGAATCCGTCAATGCTTACTGACTACTGTTGGACACTGCAATGTGATGCACCGGACATTGAATACAAACAAAAATCAGGAGCAAAACACTTTTAATTATGTTGAACTTAACAGCGTATTAGAAACATAAAAGCAATTACATATGTTATTGCCAGCAAACAGTTTACTGTCTATTTCTCAGAGTTCCTACGTGATGAAGCAAACCCAAATCTATATTTGTGCATACCCAACAGATACCTGTCACAATCAGCAAAAGCTTTTCAGGAAGCAAAACTTTTCAAAAAAATTGTTGTGCAGTGTTATAATTCAAACTTTAATATCATATACAAATTAATTTCTTAATTTAAATGGAAATATTAAAAGAACACAAATATAGATTTTAGTGAGTCACATGTTATGTTGAATGCAGCACTGTTTAAAATTAAATGTTTATGATGTCAACATACTATTGCTATAGTGTTGTACAAATTAAAAAACTTACATTACTAATATTGACAAGCTAGATTATAAAGTAAGAATCTTGTATCTTTTTATTTTGCATCAGATATGGCTTATGTACTGAATCAGACACAGTGGCCCCGTTCAACTCTTTACATTTTTGAAATGATCCCTCATATACTATAATATATGACATGAATAGCCAATCAACAGCTTAGAATGTCCCCAGAGTGGTTTTCTCAGCCATTTGAATAATTGAAAAAGCTACCTCATTCTTTTGATCAAAGTTTCCAAAGAGTGTCTTTAGTCTGCCTGAAGTTTCATATTTTTTAAAATCTAAATAAATCTTAGTTACCGAGTTAAAATTTATTTGATATCCTACATGTGCAAAATTTTAAAAGGCTCGCAACCTATGCCAAGCAACCTATGTTCTATATTTCATGTAAAAAAAACCTGAAAAATTTTATTTCTAAATAATAATTATATACATGTATAATAACTGAAATGTGACTGTATATTACAAAATACCAGTCTACTAAAACACAGCAAAAATAGGGAAGACTGAAGGTTAGTTTTATATTACTGGATATTTGACCTGAGTGAATGAGAGAGCAAATCTTTAGTAAAAGCCTAGCAAATTTCGTGAAGATACACATGCTGTATCAAAAGTTATAATGCAAATACTTAATATATGTAAAAGTGTAGATGAACTGATGTATATTAAACTGAAGCCACTGCAAAAGGGTTAATGGTTTGCATTATTGCAGAGTTTGAATTTTGACTGTACAGGAAAAGCAAAAAGATGCAAAGACAATGTTCAGTGTGATTATGATTAACATTACAAATGACCTCCATGAGCTGTCAATCTGTTATAAAAAATTTAATATTTTGAATGTAAAATACAATGTAAAAAATTCATAATAAGAGACACCCTGATTCTTCTCATTCAGTGAGTACAATTATCATTAAGAAATGGAAACAGAACTATGAGTCAGTAATCACTAAAAACTGTTTAATTACCCTTCACAGTGTTATGTATTATTTATTTCAGAAAAGCCTCCGATTTATTGTTACATAATACAATTTCATAATTTTAACTTAAAAGTTAATTAAAATGTGAATATGTATTAAATTTAGTGTTTGCCAACAAGATTGATAAAATTTTCTTTCTTAACAAAAATATATTTTAATATACAAACAACAATACAGTTTATAATAATGGTCATTATTAAGCTATTTACAAACTTATAAGCAATACTGATTCTTCTATCTGGTATGGAACTGAATATTTTACTGATGGTTCATGAGGCAAAAATTAATTTTTTGTTTATACATATACTTTACTTAATGGGAATGATAGATAGCTCTATTCTTCACACTCAAGTTTTTTACAGACAAAAATAACTAATGTCTTTGTAGAAATACTAATATCTGAAGTTAATTTGCCGAAGTTTGTAATGTTCAAAATATACAAAATGTTCCTGGACAGATATCTGTAGTTTTCTCATTAATAGGCATTTGTCACTATTACAGCTTACAAGACTTACAGTATACTGACTGTAGCAGACCAATAACAATATTCTAAAACTGTCTCCCTGCTTCTTGTAATAGCTACCTTTCATATTCATTAAGAGAGACTCTTCAAACTTCAGCTGGCAATCACTAGTATTATATATACACACACACACATGCATTGTTGAGTTTTAAACTTGAGAATCTTCTACAAATTTAGAAAACAAGCAGGACTTTCACAATACACATTTAACAATATATGTCACATGCATTTCTATATACATGTTAAACTGAAACAAACACAGATACTAAAATAAATGTATAGCAGTAAATCCATTACAACAGTCAACCACAAAATTATTTTTCAGTATGCTGTTGGTACTACATAAGCTAATAGCCTGAAAATAATAAAAACTATCACTTGTTTATATTAAAAAAATATTCTGCTTCAACAATATTCTTAATTTTGTTTCATAAAAGATACAGCTTTTCTATATGGATAAACTTGAAATATATTACTAGTTTTGGTTGTTGTTTTTTTTTGTTAAGCACAAAGCTACACAACATGAGTGTTGAAGTACTGAAACCTGAATTTTAGAACTGTTAGCCTCTAGACTTATTACTGAGTCACTTTCAGAATTCTGAAAAAGAAAGCTAACAAATCTGTATTAGGAAACTAAATGTAGAGGAGAAAATATTTTAAAAAATTATTCGTTATTGTTGAAATGCATAAAATAAAAAAATTGTGTGTGTGTAAATATTACAAAGAACAATTCTATTTTATTTTAATACTCTCAAAATTATTGTATATTATACATCCATGAACTATGTGAAATGATACATTTGTGATGTGATTGAAGAACAATGAATATGATACTCATAAGGTGTATTTATCACATGTATCAAAATAAGAACATTTAATACTAATGCATAAAATATGATCATGTTTACCTCTTTTATTTTTTGTTCCATTTTTTTTTGCTGTGTTAAGTTCTTGCTCAACTTTCTTTTCCAAGTAATCCTGCTTTTTCATTAACATTTCTTCAATTTCTCGTAACTTCTGTATTGCTTCACCTGGAGTTGGTATTTTCTGCGCAGATTTCCCACCCCCAAATATTTTTGAGAAGAAACTCATTTTAACCTGCAAGTATATACAACTGTAAAATTCACAAATCATTGTTT
This sequence comes from Tachypleus tridentatus, assembly GCF_004210375.1. Lineage (NCBI taxonomy): Eukaryota > Metazoa > Arthropoda > Merostomata > Xiphosura > Limulidae > Tachypleus > Tachypleus tridentatus. The sequence continues at coordinate 57,206,510 of NC_134835.1, read as the reverse complement.
TAAATGTCAATATACATATACACACATAGATTCTAAGTCATCACACTATAAAAACAAAATACAAAAAAGGATAACAAAGTAAAGTAGCAGTAGTTCCTTCATTACATCAACCATTCCACAATCTCATAAACTACAAGAATACTGGTGAACAGTGCTCATAACCATGAAATGCTAAAGCAGTTTTACTGATTGAACATAAATCTATGCTTGACCTTCATAAGCTTATACTTAGTATTATGATACTGTTATAACTTACAACTTAACAGAATACTAACTCTTGCATTTAAAGCCCATAATTCTAATATTATGTTTCTGACATTTTAATAGATCTCAAAAAGGCAATTTGTGGTTTAAATGCTTCACATTTCATGTCATATCCTTACTTAAAACACTATTTGTTCTGAAAGATGCTTCAATGGTGTTATACGGTGACATTATCCTTCTTACCATTAATTATACACTTCCTACTCTTCCCCATTATGCTTAAATGAGCAGCCAGTGTGTTTTAGCTTTTATCAATAATCATATCTAAACCCTTTTATTTCTTCATAAAAACTGATGTTCTTTTCATTGAAAAAAGCAAGTTCATTCCAATTTTTCACACAAACCACTTTTAAAACACTTGAGATATCATTAGGCTTATTATGGTTAAAAAAATAATTAACAGCAAAGTTACCCAACTGATGAAAATTAAGATTTTCCTTATATGAAAATGTATTTCTGATAGGCATTTACATCTTTACATAGAAAACTGTCTTCTTCATGCATCTGCCTTAGAGATTTGTATATCACCAGCCTTTAGGCAACTCCAACCTAAATTCACATGATTTCTTGCAATTTGTGCTACTGCATAATGACATTATTATGCAGCAGAAACTACACCAATAGGGGGGTGATACAACCTTCTAGCTCACTGACTCCTATGCTTTTGCTCTCAATTATTCTTTGACAAGACAAGGAAACTAATTTGCACTGGAAGTTGGGAGGAAGGGAAGAAATTTGGTGAAGAGAACTATCACTGATAGAAATACATTTTCTGGCAAGGAAAATGTTAGCTTCCAAGGTGATACACACCTCTCCCAGAAAAAGCTAGAATCCTACCTTGATATGGTGAATGGTCTGGTGTGAAAATCTAAATAACTCCCTTCAGGAAGTGCCCAAATAAAACTCCCGGGATACAATGCTCTACGGTAGGGAAAACCATTAGAGCACACCTATGGGAAACCACTTCTCATCTCATCCAGGTTACACTATCTGTGGCTATGAGCAGAAGAAAACCAACAAAAAAAAGATATTAGAGTACTTGCACACAAAATGCTGAAGAGTCAATATGTGGGGCATGACTGGGATGCATTAAGATCATACCTAGCACTCAAGTCTATTAATGAACTTCACAGAACAACACCTGCTGTGGGAGGAGAGCAAAGGAATTATTAATGTGGAAGTTTATCAACTCTACAGCCATACTCTTTAACTGACATAAGTTGCAAGAGCAGTTCACAAAATACACAATACAGGTTGTATAATGCAAGTATGTGACCTGATTTAACAGTGAACTACTGCAGGAAGAGGGCAAATTTTATTAGGAAATGTGCACCTCAACAGGAGATGACAGGCATTCAATTTGTCAGTTCCAGTCCAAAACTGGGAAGCATCAGGTATGCATCTTCCTGTTCATGGTGATAGAAGAGTCCCAACTGTCTTTACCATATGACCAGGAAGCAGAAAGGAAAAGCACTTGCATGCAGACCCAGTGAAGAATCAATACCAAGCCACCCAGGTAATGACATCCAGGAGGCAGAAGGATGAGGGACATTGGGATGTTATAAGTATAATTATACATGGATTGATCAGCACTACATTGACAATGTCACTATCCATCCCATTCTCCATTAAGTGGCACCAGGTTTCAGTCAGCCACAGAGGTGTCACCAAGAAGATTTAAAAAAGTGTTGAAAATTAAGGTCAGGACCAAGGGTAACAGATAGAGAAGATGTAAGCACATAGAAAAAGATTCAACCAGGACTGAAGAATGTGGAACAGGAGACCAAAAGAGGAAGCTTAAAATTGGGGGGGGGGAACAAAACTGATAAGAGAACACTCCCACCAGAAAACCTGCAAGTGAAAAATTCATTTTATAAGCATAATACAGTTTAGTCAAAATAGCCATTCCACAATAAAAGTTCACATCACCTAGAAACACAACAGGAAATGAGCTGAACTTGTTGAGTATAGGCCTAAAAAAAAAAAGGTTAAAGGTAGAAAAAGGGTCTCAGATCTGACACTCTCCTTCCCTTGATTGATGCACGAAATTACCATCAAGTTTTTGGAAATAAGAAAATACATGGTGTACTGCCAAAAGTTCATGCCATTGATGTGGAGGAAGATCAATAATGACCACCAGGCTCAGGTATTTTTTTGGAAATTACAAAGATGCAGAAGAATTATACACCTTTTCTAAGGCTCATTTATACTAAAAATGTTGAAGACAAATGTGATCTGAGGGAAGGGGAGGAGATCTGTGTGTAGGCTGTGAGGAGTTGAAGAGAATTGGAAAGACAGTCCTTCAGTCAGAACATTACAACTTATCTGTCTACATACAGTTATCCCCAATGATTGGCATACCTCAGCAAACAAACCCAGTAAGTCTGACATTAGACTGAAGGAGGACAAGAAAAGGGGAAGGAAATCTGGGAAACATGAGGACTAGGATGAGAGACAGGAATGGTCTGAGGGTGTTGGTACCACTTGAAAAAACTGAGAAATTTAGTGAGGATTGATAATTGGCAGCTCCTGCTTACGATTCAAATATCCTCCAAAACTAAAGGATGATGAAAGGCGGTCAGGTAAAGGTCTTTTAAAAAAGAACATGAACATAGGAAAGAGAAGTGTACCCAACAATAAGTGATCCAAGTGAACAGGGAAAGGGATGAAGTAGTTGTACAGGCTACAGTAGAATGAAGAAAGAAATGGGAATTGCCAGTAAAATCATCTGATGCTCTTTGAAGTGCTTCCAACATAAAGTATAAATCAGAAAAATAATGCACAGAAAGAAGGATTAAGAAAGGTTGAAAGAACTGGACAACTGTGAGTAAAACCAACCCCCAATGGTCTGCCACACACACAAAGGCAAAAAGGACTCCAGAAAGAGGAAGTTGGAATCATAAATGTAAGAAAGGCAAGACATAATATCTCAAAGCAGAGTTATTCTGAAAAGGGAGTAGCAAGAATGCTAATATTGGGATAAGGGGGAAACTTAACTTTTAAGTTTATGAAAGAGGGAACAGGAAATATATATGACACTAAAGTGAATATATTGGAAATTTTTCTTCAATAAGAATAAAAGTTTCTCGGGCCTAAACTGGAGAAGGAAACAAATGGTCCAAATCATCATCCACTTCACACTCCTCTTAAAAATGTGGGGAAGAAAAACTAGACAAATAGATGTACATGAAACACCAAGTTGCATTATAGTACCCATTACCTATACACAATGGCTGTCACATCATCCTTGCTTAATACGTCTCCAGCAGCAAAGTTTAAAACTTACATTAGAAGTTGCATGAAATTGAAAATAAATATTTAGTATAAAAATGAAACAAAGTCCTTCAATCTACTACAAATTTCCATAAATTTTGAAATTAAAAATAAGTTGATAGTTTCACTATTGAGAAAAAATTAATTATGTGTGCAAAAGTATAGAGGGAGTTAGTGCACTAGGAAGTTGTGTCAACCTTTCATTGGTAGAGTGCTTTAGCTGCATAAAAATGTCACTAACAATAGCACAATCCATGAGAATTCCTGTGAATTTAGGTACGAGTTGGAAATCTCTGAGAAGATGCTTGTGAAAGATAGCTTTCTAGGTGAATGTGTATCATCTCAGAACATATTTTAATCATTGTAAATAATAGTTTGAACACATCTGTTTAACTCTACTTACTACTAGGAATATTTTAATTCTTATCTACATAGGCAGTTTACTTTAATTAAAAGGTTAAAATTAACACATTTTCCATGTCCTAATCCACTTACTATAGCTGCCCATGTCTTTCAAATTAAACATATTTCAACTATCCACCATACCAAATACCTTGGAATCATTAGCTGTTTGTTATATTTCCAAATATCATTTCAGTATTATCCATGCCATACAATACATGGTCCAAACCACTTACAAACTTTTTTATTATAATAATAGCTTTTGTACCAACATTCCTTTAGTTTTCAGGACAACAAATTTTCTGTACACATTTAATTTTCATCAACAATATAAAAACCTAATAAATATTATTTGATAGCTTTGGAGATATTTTTTAAATTTCTGACACTTCATTGCAACACATTTTTTAAAAGATTTCAGTATAATACACTTATAAATTTTCAGGTCCTCCTTCAACCTTTTATCAAATAAGAAACACATTACCAGTACTGAAATCAGAGATTTTCACATGCTCAACAATTTTTGCAAAACAAATCCCCACAAACTCATTAAAAAATTTCTTCAAACATTTAGAATAAAGTCCAAGAGTATTAAGTACTAGTTTCTAAAATTTCGGGAAGAAAAGTAAAACACACTATCTTTTATTTCTTGTGGTGTTTGTTAAATACGTGTATATGAATACAAAAGTAATATTCCAGGGTATTTGGGGGGGGGTGATTAAGCGTAATCTTTTAAGTAAATTCCTTTCTGTAACTATGCTTGCTAATAAAATTAATACTGGAAGCTTGAATAGATTAACCCTTCTTTCTTTACAAATAGCAAAGAAAAACTACATTGAATCTTTAATAATGAGGTAACAATTTAGATTTTCAAAACTAAGATGTCTACTTGCATAGCTATCTTCTGCACTGGAATACCATTATTCCTTCCAAGGTTATCTCCTTGCTCACTACAAGGATTAAAATACTTAAGTTTAAAAGGTTTTCCATGGATTAGTAGGATTATGGCCTCCAATTTCTTTGTGCTATATTTTAAAGATAATGAGACAAAAGGACACAAGTTAAAATAATCTGTAAAAAAAAAAAAAAAAAGGTTAGAAATGGAATTATGACAGTTTTACTTTTACAACAGGATAAGCCTACATATTTTATGGAATGAATTTCCATCAGAGGTAGTGGAAACTAGTATTTCACAATAGTTTATGATAAAAAACAATTATTTTCTAAGAGCTAAATTCTGGGTCTAAATTTAATTTTTTTCACAATTGGTTGTGCAAAATCAACATAAAAAACAAACAGTTGCTTGTTTTTTATAGATTATGTTACATTAATTAAACAAATAATTCTAGGTGGATATTATTTTAACGAAAATGTGTGTTAAAACACTTCATCTAGATTTACAAAGATTAAACTAACTGTGATTATTTGATAATCAATTTCAAACTTCCAACATCTTTGCTACTCAGACAGTCCACCCAGAAACAGTGACCATACTGCTGACAATTTTAAGCACTTGAAAATTCTTCTACACCTCACAGAAAACAAGAACAGCACTTCGGGTCTACATATAGGTTACATTTTTTAAACTAAGTGTAATTTATTAGCTCAAATCCAAACTTTTTCCAACATATTGATATCTATTCTCACATAAGAGGGAAAATGCAAGTAGTATTTCAAATTAAACCACTCTAGACTTCTACAAGGTTGCATTTACAACAATATTCTGGTTCTTAGATAAATCTTCAAAATACTTACAAAATGAATCCAGAACTTTAAAAGAGAACAAAAAATTGTAAAAAAATATCCATACTTAACACTCAGAAATAAGCATGTCTACTATGCAACTAGTTTTAACATAATAAATAGTATGTAAGTATACATTATCAATATGTTTTGATTGTTTCTGTTTACAGAATGTTATTAATTTTCTTCATAATAATTCCAAGCCCTTGATAGATAGCTTGTATGTAGACCATTAATGTTGTTTGTTAAAATCATACACTACATACAAATGAAAGCTAAGATACTGTACTTATAATAAGAAAATCTAAACATTTCCACTTCACAAAGAAATGGAGAAACAGCAGATATACCAACTGTCACAAAGTATTCATTATAGTTAATAAATAGACAAGCAATCTGAAGTCAATATTTATGCATTAGTTTAAAAACTATTTTTTATATATCTAAAACTAAGCATGGCTTAAGCAGATAAACTGAAAGAAGCAACACAATTTTATTCACCAAACATTTAAATTAAAACAAAAATACTAAAACAATAGATTACTAGGAAACCTTAACAAACATTTAACGAACACAGAAGTAGAAAACGAATCACCAAAGAATAAGTCTGAAACAAAGCTTTGAGATTTATATTCATTAACATCTAGTATCTAGGTTTGCATATCAAACTTATTCATTCCATTACTGAAACTGCCCATGGGCAGATGTTTCCAATGCCAAAGCCCAAATAAAACATTACATTGATGGTAAAAAAAAAACACCAATCTAAAACAATATTTCAATGTTCACTGTAAAAACATCTTAAAGAAAAACAGCATACAAAATCCACAAATGCACGTGTTAAAATAGTACAGTTTTAACTAATGATTTTAAATCATTTTTTCATCTTGATGCAAGAACAAAGAAGTTCTTAGCAGTGTCTAAAATCTTTTCTCAACAAAATGAAAAAGGTAAAGGAAATTCTTGGATAAGCAGGTAAAGATATGTTTTATAATCTTTTATTAAGTCTTAAGTTACTATTCACTTTTTTAATCCACTATTTTGTTGTTTTCACCCATATCACTTCTTCCAAAAAGCTCTATGAAAGATATGATAAAAAATATTTTCAGAGGTGATCCATCATCTTGCATTTAACTTTGTGATGTTGATGGGAATATTACAATAACCCTAGTGTACAGCCCATCAAAAATGATGGGGAAAATACTACCACCTCCATCCCACAGTACACCATAACCTCACATTTATAGACAGCTGATATAAATAAACATTGCAAAATCACACTTGACCAATAAGTAGGCAGAAAAGTGCAGTCAAAGTAATCAAATGATGGTAAAATATATTGTGCATCACTCGAAATTCAAATTATTCATGAAATGAATTCCTGATATATTCATAGAATAATTATTGGTAAAATAAGTTGGATTAAAAATTTCTTATATAAATAATCCAGAGCATATCAGTAATGCCACCTTCCAACAATAACTTATGCCCTGTGCTAAGCAACAAAGGTATAACCTAATATTGTTACTTATGTACTGGATGTAAAAAATGAGATTATAGAAAACAAAACTGGAAAAATATTTGATAATTTCTTAATTAAGAGTCTCCATTGATTAAAAAAGGTTTGTTCTTATTAAAAATGTTGGTGACACAAGAGAAAGTAGCTTAATTCAGAAATGATTTAAGTTTAAAATCAAATCAATAGTTTTACTTTAATGATTAATTTTTTGCAATTGGCTCTAAGTTACAAGATCCCACACTAAATTTCTACATCTTATTATACCAACATTCACTGCACTTACAAGATTTCATTTTCAGGAAGGAGTGGGTATGCAATGAACCAGACAATTAGTATAAAACTTACTCCTACTATTAGTACTACTGTACCAGCTATATTGAACATGCAATTTAGTATTATATGTGAATGCGATGCACTACAAAATGTACTTAATTATAAAATAAATAATTTATACTTTTATAATAAGTGTGAAATTGCGGTATAATATTAATGACTAGTTATACATCCATGACGAAGGACATAATAATGAGAAATATCTGTCTAATATTATAATATTATGATAAGTTATACAAAAGTGTCGATGCTGTGTAGTGCAAGTTATAACATGAGTACAGTAGTAACACTAACAGGCGTGAATACAATATCGTAGAAGCTTGCAAAATTCAGCAAAGTTGATGAATGGAATTTTTTCAATACTAGTGAATCTTTCGGGCAGCAGTATACATGAAGCCTAAAACTACTGCTATTACCATGAAATGAAAGATAGTAACTAGCATAGGTATCATTATTAACAATTTAACCATAAAATTCAAAGTGAAAACTACGACGTACAACTATAAATGTACTACAGGGTGTTCCGGAAAGTCACTGTGCCATTATATATTTATTAACAGACAAAACTGCACAGTGACTTTCAGGAACACCCTGTAGTATAAAATCCGTTAATTTACTGTCAACTTACTCAGTGACTTTAACATACAAGTTATACTAATATACACAGTAATTGCAGTTGTAAAGTGTATTAACTACACAATAGGTAGCTTATCACTAGATAAATAATTGCTACACGAAAATTTCAATCCAAGCCATTAGACAAAAAAATTGTAACTAATAAAATACCTGCTTCAGCGTTCGTTAATATTTTTCCTCAAATTGTTTCTACGAATTAGAATAACGAAAATTTATTTTTTATTACTTTAATACTAATGAAGATACAAACAGTCAAAATTACGAATACGAAAATACTTGAAAACCTAAACCTGTAAATAATACTTATAAGTCAAGCAGTTATTACACACCCCGTGAGAGAACGGATTTATAAACATATACCCTCTAACCGTGAAATTGGTCTAGTTTTCAATAATTTGAATTATAACGTATATAATTTTCTACTAAAATATTTCACTGCTTTTGAATGTTTGTGACGGTACTTTTATAAAATATTTGGAGGAAATAAGCAATTATAATACTTTCATATTTCTTCAACATTTCACACACTTATGTGTATGAAGTCATAATTATTATGAACAAAAGGTTGTCACAGTGAAACAGAAATGTCGCAAACTCCTCCGATTTTGCAATTTTGAGTAAGTCTCAGGGGCGTAGATCCTGGGAGGATAGGGGTATATATGCCCTCCTTCATTTTAGGTGGGGATATGGTGCATACAATCATCTCCTCCGACAGTTTGGTCTGTTGAATTGTTTTATTGCATCACAGGCCAACAAATTGTGTGTTTGTTCTTGTGATTCTCGTGTTCTTACCAATCGAATTACATAATTATACCTAGATGTAGGCTTTTTCATTAGCCGAAATGTACCTCCTTAACATAGGTGTGCTTCTAAGCTTTTCGATCTCAGCGATAGTTCGTAAGTATCAGTCAGTAAGCCAAGTATACATGCAAGGCTTGCAAGCACTGTCACAGAATCTACCTACATCTTGTACGTAGTGTAAGATTAAGTAAAATTTTCATCACAACAGATTGAACGGAGCATGAAATTCGAAAATATTACTCCCAAGCGTAAACTCCTGTGATCTAGATCTGGCAGGCCATTTGTAGCTTGTAACTGTACCAATCTTATGTGTATATTGTGCGGTTTTCCTACGCCATTTGTTCTTATGCATGTCTAGCCGGTTTTATTGTCAAACGCCTTACTCTCCTTAGCTGCCGAAGCCGCGCTGACCATACTGTACGTTTAGTGTACAGTTAACGACAGGTTTGGGCCGCTCGGATCCAGACGCGCCCTACATTACTCCCCCCCCCTCCGCTCCCTTTAGTCTGAGTCTGGATTTTACAACAGGGCTCATTAGACCTGTGTTTGTAGCCCTCATTAATCTATGAAATTTCAGATTATCACCGCCCTCTAATAAAGTGCTGGTGCTTTATGGTAAAAGAACAATATATTCTCTTATCATTGATAGTAAAAATATTTTATTTTCTTGTATAATCAGAACATAAAAGGAGCGATTTCAACGGCCTGAAGGCTTTACTTGAATTGTATTGCTAGTTTTTGTTTAGGTGTTTTTATTTAATAAACGTGCTTATAGACCTTATATCACAACGTGTTTGCCTTTTGATGAGCTTTAACAGGAATATAATTATTTAGGATTGTTTAAGTATTTTTCGAGAAAATTGCAATTACTTTTGTTGTAACTAGCACACATTATTGTCCCAGCGATGCCCAGGCGGTCAGTCGGCTTGGTAGTCACTGTGAGGTTCGCGCGTTCGACTTAAATACATTGTACAGTTCAGTCCTACTTCCATTCTGTTCTATCTTCGTTCGTTGTACGTTAGAGTTTTTCAATAAACACTGTATTTTAACCTGTTGAGTCATCTGTGAAACAGATTCCAATTATGACAAGCAAGCGTCTGAAACTTTCCGATATTAGACAGTTCTGCAAGTCAGTTACAAATACTACAAGTGACAATGCAGATGCAGATAATCCAACAACCTCAAGCAAAGGAATAGAAACTTGCCATACAGAGGAAATACCATGTTCATCAAAGGACAAGTCTGAAAATGTTTGTGCAACTATTGCACATCATGAACCACCAGATAGTTGTGAAACAAGTTTTGCAGTATGAAAAAATCTGACACTCCACAGATACAGTGTGGAAAGCCATATCATTTAGACGCACAACTAATACCACGACAGAAAGCAAAATTTCAAAATATCAACTTACAGGGCAAGTGGTTTGATGAGTTCCCATGGCTGCACTACGACAATCAGACTCAAAAAGTCATATGCTTTCATTGTGCCAAGGCGGAAAATAGAGGTCTTTTTACAGGGAAATTGGAGAGGCCAGTGGAGTATACCTTCATATCCACCGGTTTTTGCAACTGGAAAAAGGCAAAACAGAAATTCAACGAACACCAATCCTCCTCTCAGCACAGATTCGCTACATCTCCAGAAGGTTCACTTGATGTAACTCCAGTGACTGTCCAGCTACATGATGGAAAAACGAAGCAGCAAGAATAATGCAAAAGAAGTCTAGCCAAAATATTCAGAAGTTTACGTTTCTTACTGCGTGAAGGTTTAGAATTACGTGGACATATTGATACGGAGGGGAACTTCCTGCAGTTACTGAAGCTCCTGGAAGAGGAAGATCCTGAGTTGATGGTCTGCTTGTCAAAGAAAACCACATTCACATCACCCCAGGCTCAGAATGAAATAATGGAGATGTTCAGCCATCAAATACTGAGAAACATAGCACACGCAGTGCAGCTAAGTAAAATCTTTGCATTAATGGTTGATGGCACTCAAGATGTTACAGGTGCCGAACAGGAAGCAATATGTGTACGATACGTAGGTGAGAACCTTGACGTCCATGAGACATTTATTGGTTTGTACAGTGTTTACAATACAACTGGTGAAACAATATCCTCGACTATACTTGATGTGCTGAGTGGACTCAATTTACCACTGTCATGATTAAGAACACAAACTTATGATGAAGCCACTAACATGAGTGGTGCGTACAGTGAATGTCAGGCAAAAATAAAATAGAAGCAACCGTCAGCTTTGTTTTTTTACTACAGAGCACACAAGGCTAAGTTAATAATGCAACATGCAGTTGAAGCATGTGAATGTGTTCGAGATTCTATCCAGTGGGTACATGAACTTGGTGTTTTGCTTCAGAGGTCAGGCAAATACAAGACAATCTTTGAAAATATTGTATCGTCAGACAGCCACAATGGTCCAGTTAAATACATCCGCCCACTGTGTCCAACACGCTGGTTGTGCCGCCTATCTGCAATTACATGTGCTAATGATCACTACAGTGACATTTTTTATTCTTTGTCTGAATTAGCAAACGAAAAATGTAGCAGTGAAAGCACGAGGTATGCTGGACAGATTTTACAAAGGAAAGACAGTTTTAGGATTGTTGATGGCTCAGCTTACATTAGCTGCATTAGAGGAACTAAACCGTGAATTCCAAGCAAAATCAGAGACAGTATCTGGCATGATTGAAGCATCTGTAATGACAGTTGAACAATTGCGGGTATTGCGACTAGAGGAAAATTACAACAAGATATTTGATGAAGCTGAGAAAAAAGGTAACTTCCCTAGATCTGGTGCCTATTGAACTACCACGCATTCGCAGACCCCCCCCAGAAAGATCACAGGTGATGGCTCAGCAAACCATTCTGCAACAGCTAGAGATCACTACAGAAGCCAATATTTTGAATTTGTGGACGCAGTCATAGAACACCTGACCACTAGATTCAATGCAGACAACAATGACTTGAGGCAACATCTGGCACTTGAGGACATGATCACATCTGGCAAGATTGACAACTCGGTTATAAACTTCAATCCAGAAATCTCTGCACAACGGCTCAAGTTTCAGTTGTCCATGTTCAAAGGAACAACAAAAGCAGTATCTCTGAAAGGTGCGAAGGATGCTTACTATAAGATGCATGAAACAAGCCAGCAGATGTTTAGTGAAGTGTTTCTTCTCATGAAAATTTTGCTTGTATGTTCAGTATCCAGCTGCGAATGTGAATGCAGCTTTTATGTATTAAGACGGTTGAAGACGTGGTTAAGGTCAACTATGTCTCAATGCCGCCTCAACCATGTGGCAATTTGTCACACTAAGAAAAATGAGGTCGACAAGATAAATATAGAAGAGCTTATGAAAGAATTTATAAACAAATCATCACAAAGGAGGTCTACGTTTGAGAACATGTAGACTAGAGGTCTAAATGAATCTTACTTCAATGAAAAGTATGAATAATTATGTGCTACATTGTATTGATGTGTAATTTTCAAGAGTTCGCAAAGATATTTTAATTATTTTTATCAAACAACATGAACAGTTTTTCAGTAGATATAAACTTATCAAGGGCAATTACTAATTTGATTAATATTTGAAAACGTAATTCATGCAATGAAAGTTATTAGTAACCTTGTCAAGTATAATGGCCATCTTTTATGCTGTGCAGTGTGCAGGAATAAATTCATGTGGCAGATAATTCGTGACACATTTGTCTTTATTCTATTAACATTTTGAAAATTGTTCACCTCACTTATACTAACCTACTTGGAAACCTTGAAGTATCGTGGCAACAAGATTACTCTGTGATTGCATGTTTACAGCTTTCAGGTTCCCGTAATCAGAAATTACCAATTTGCAAATTGAACAGTCCACATAAGTGGTTGCAAAAAATCATCCCCCCCCCCATCAGGTGTAAAAAATCCACACCCCTGCTAAGTCTCATACAAAATGAATCAGACACTTTCACATCTTGTGTTAAAGATGCTTTCTTCGGAACCACTCAGTCTTATATTACTATAAACTAAGGGGAATAGTAATTATTTTTTAATGTGTTCTTATAAATAAATTCTTAAAATGTCTATATTTTTCTTTTCTTGAATTTCGTGGAAAGCTACACGAAGGCTATCTTCGCTAGCCGTTCCTAATTTAGCATGTAAGACTAGAGGGAAAGCAACTAGTCATTACCACCCACCGCTAACTCTTGGGTTACTATTCTTACTATTCTTTATCAACGAATAGTAAGATTAACCCTCACATTATAACGCCTCCACGGCTGAAAGGGCGAGCATGTTTGGTGCGACGGGAATTCGAACTCACGATCCTCGGATTACGAGTCGCACGTCTTAATCCACCTGGCCACGCCGAGCCTAATGTCAAAAATATTATCCCAGCTTGAGATATTAAATTTGCAACAATTATGATGGTATAACTGATTTTTGATAAGAAACCATGGTTATAATCAGTTATATATGTCATAAAGAAATAATACTAGACTAATTATATTTTAAAATTACATTCTATATTTGCTTTCAGGATTTTCTTGAAAAACAAGTCAATAATAGTATTTTAACCATAATGTCCAGTATTTACATTGCTGATTACCCGTTTCGTTCAATACCAAAACTTATGATGCTGACTGGGTTACAAAAAGCAACAACATGGAATTTCTGGAACAAAATATTATTACGAGTTTCTTCTCGGAAACCCCAAGAGTTCAAAGAAAGAATGCGGCGTTTAAAGTTATAATAATCTTTAGTATATCGTTGTCTGATGACAACTATAATTTGTTTAAAAATGGAAAATCTATAGTTTATTTTGCATAATGCTCTAATTAAGCATCACAAGTTGTGGTCGAGAAGACCAGGCATGGTCAGGTGGTTAAAGCACTCGACTCGTAATCTGAGGGTCGCGGGTTCGAATTCCCGCTACACCAAACATGCTCGTCCTTTCAACTGTGGGGGCCTTATAATGTGCGGTAAATCCCATTATTCGTTGGTAAAAGAGTAACCCAAAAGTTGGCGGTGGGTAGTGAGGACTACAGTTACGACAGAAAGTGTTCGAACCCCTGCGTCGTGAGTAGTTTTTCCTCATAACTTAAAAAGTATCACGATTAGGATAATGAAAGTGAAGTATCTTATAAATATTATACTAACAAACATCTACAGAAATTTTTATGTAAATTTAATGACAAATAAACTGTTTATAAACAAATAATCAAACATAGGAGGGGCAGAAAGTGTTCGTGCGTCTACTTTAATGGTCAGTTGTGTAGCCTTTCAGGTGAATTACTTGGCGCAATCTGATCTCATAGCCCTCCATGATCGTTTAACAGTGCGCGACTGGTATTTTCTTCCATTCTTCTTTACAGAAGGCCCCTAACTCTAATAAGTTTTTCGGATAACGCTTTGAGCCCTGGTCTTCAACTCATGCCAAACGTTTTCAATTGGGTTGAGATCGGGTGACTGCGATGGCTACTCCAGAACGCTTATATGGTTCCTCTTTAACCAGGATTGCACATATTTCGATGTGTGCTTAGGGTCATTGTTGTGCTGGAAGATCCAACAACGCCCAAGCCTGCAAGAGTCGAGCAACCATCTTGATATAAGTGTCTAATATATCAACGTATTCTTCTTTTTTCATGATCCGTTGACGCGGTGAAGGCTGTTGAAGGAACTCCATAGCATGATCAAGCCACCTCCGTGTTTAACTGTAGGGACGGTGTTCTTTGGAAGATTTCGTTCCCTCTTCTTACGGAAAATATAGCGAACATCATTGTGGCCGAAAAGCTAGATTTTAGTTTCGTCTGATCGAAGAATACTCTTCCAATAGGTAAAGGGTTTATCTACATGCTTTCTTGCATACCTAAATCGTGCTTCTAAATGAACAGGCTTTAAATATGGAGTTTTACGAGGACGGCATACTTTGAACCCAGAAGAGCGTAACATATTCCTAACTGTAGAGGTGCTTACTTCAACCCCAGTTTCCCATACCAGTTTTTGTATGTTATTACATGTTAAACGAAGGTTCCTAATAACTTCTCTTAGAACCTTCCTCTTGGTTCTCTCTGGAATTTTGGTGAAGCGTCCGGAACGAGGGAGGTTGGCAGTTGATCCTGTAAGCTTAAACTTTTCAATTATGCTTTGAACAGTAGATTTCGGTACATTAAGTTGTGTAGCAATACCGGTAAGAGACACACGAGACTTGTATTTTACAATAATTCGGTTTTTTAAATCACTGAACAGTCGTTTCCTGTTCGCCATGATGACCAAGCAAATAATGACGGAGACGACGCTAAATTACCAGAAGTAAATGTTTTGCTGGCTAAATTCCAATAATTATGAATCCAGTGTCTAGTTCTGGAATGGTACAATGTAGTTTATTCGCCAAACTAAACAAAATTTTTACGGGAATATTAGTTTTTCACACGTTCTGAAATGTACGAACACTTTCTGTTCCTCCTATTTTTGGTTATTTGTTTATAAACAGTTTATTTGTCGTTTAATTTCCATAAATATGTATATAGATGTGTGTTAGTATAATATTTATAACATATATCATACGTCTATTAGCCTAATCGTGATACTTTTTGAAATTATGAGCAAAAAACTACTGGGGACGCAGGGATACGAACACTTTCTGTCGTTACTGCAGTTGCCCTCCCTCTAGACTTACACTTCTAAACTAGAGACGGCTAGCACAGGTGGTGCTCGTGTAGCTTTGCTCGAAATTCAAAACAAAACAAGAAATAGTTGCTGAATACTTTTTAAATGTGAATGAGGCCCACTGAGGGTCCTTTTCACCCGAAGCAGGAGTCCCGCAGGGAGGGATTGTTAGCGCTATATTATTTATCATGTATATGAGTAATATGCCTCTGTCAGACCTAAATTTAGGTTATGCATCACAGTTTGCTGACGATGTAGCAGTCTGGAAAAGTGCCCCAACTCCTTTAATTGCAGCAACGAACCTACAACCAGTTCTAAATAACATCGAAGAATACTGCCAGAAATACAGAATTAAAATCAATATTCCGAAAACCCAAGTGATATTATTCAGCAGACTCAATAAGCTGAAAAAAGATCCACCAAAGCTCTACATGAATGGATCACTTTTACTGACTGCTACTTCTGCTAAATTTTTTAGGTCTAACCTATGATTCAAAATTAACGTGGCTACCGCATATTAAAAATATACTGAAACGAATCTGGAAAAGAACAAACTATGCAAGAAGTCTTTCAGGTAAAAACCACGGAACATCACCAGACAATATACTTAAAATCTACAAAACGTACATTAGACCCATAATAGAATATGCATCACCTGCCTGGATTAACATAGCACCCACACATTTACAGAAACTTCAACGAATACAAAATTCAGTTCTAACTTCGGCATATAAAGTATCACGTAGCACTTCATCCACATTCATGCACAAGTATGCAAACGTAGACACAATATCTGAAAGACTCTTGCATAATTCTCTAAAATATTTCAATAAGAATTGGCATAAGAATGACTTAATGTGTGATCTCGACAGATGATGTAAATAGTCCTAAATACCTCTCCCCTTTTAACATGTATTTAAGGAATGTTGCACAAGCTGGCCACCTTGCACTAGACACTTAATCCTTGTTTTTCTTTTAATGATCCTAAATTTCCTCATTATTATTATTATTATTTTTTATTTATTTATTATTATTTTTTTTTATTGTTACTACTTGTAGTAGTAGCATTTTCTCCATGGAGAAAAGCAACATAAGAAGAAAAAGGAGAAAAAAAAATATATATGAAAAATACAAAAAAAAATCAAAATAAAAATCAAAAAGAAGAAAAAAAATACAGAAAATATATTAAAGTAAAAAAAAGAAGAAATAATTAAGGGAAAAAAAAACTTTTCTTGTACGTCCATGCATGGACTGTGCCCTGAAATGGGCCTGAGTACGGTGTTATACTTTTACTCTGGCCCAAAGCTATTATAAAACAAATCCCTGAACGACAGACACTACCAACGTTCGGGAGGGGAGAAGAGGTCTAATGTACCTGACCCTCTTGGATATTTAATATCAATACCCAAATACCCACTCAGCGAGATTCGACTGAATAATTTTGTGAAAGTTGAATTATTTTCCAGTTTTATGTTTGCTTTTACGTTGAAAAATTAACATAGAGCATTCTTCAAAAAATAAACAAATTAACTGTTGGTTCTGTGGCAAATAAATAGCATAACTCACCGTGACTCAGTATACAAGCAGCTTAATCATATTGCAATATTCACAGTAGCTAGTATAGGTATCTGATGAAATAGTGGTAGTATAAAACATTTTGTGGAAGAATAAAATGAATACAAATAATAATCAAACACACAAACACAGTTGACAAACAAAGAATAACAATTTTCACTTATTGCACAAAGAAAACAGTCTAGGACTTTATCAGCTGGCTAGCGAGTAAGTTATCATTAAGGAAGTCTTACTTAGTGGAGCAGAGAAGCAATGTCTTCAGGTAATAAGTTACTACAGGATTGTGTCTATGTCATACTTTTAAATCAGCTTAAATCCTCAGTACTTTATTCGACATCCAAAGATTATCTACATGAGTGATCATTCTCGCTTTACATATTCAACGGGAGATTACCTCCCTGATCATCCTTACTTATAGGTACTTCACTACTTTTCCAGTTAGATATGATCCACAACCTAAGGTTGTGACAACGTAAAAGCATGACCAAGCTTTATGCAATGGCCAATGTAGTGTATAGCCTTATTCTGAAGTGAGGAATTGACAGTTTTATTACTTTTGCATCCCATTCATAGAATATGTAAAAAATATTCCTTATGAGTTACGTTATTTTTAGTCACAAAAAATGAGAGGTGTTCTAGACAAACAGGATAAACCTAGCTGTAAATTATTCTAAATCCCCGTCTTAAGAAGGCACTCGCGGTTCTATGTTTCTGTCTTTGTATGTTCTACTTCACCATACAAGCTTTTGATTATGTTTTGATAATATTGACCGTTCTGGACATATACAGTAATAGAGATTCTTGAAAAAAGAATTTTTTATATATGTTTTGTTAGATTTGTTTCAAAGTAAAACAATTGTGTCGAGCTTCTGTTGTTTTTGTTTTGTTTTTGTCAAGTTTGACTTATTCATACTCCCCATACAAATAACACGAATCTGTTCCTAAGAATACATTATAATTAAGACAAATATCCAAGTTTCACAGTTTTCCATCTTAGTATTTCTGGAGAAATATCTTTTGTTGGTGAGTAGAATGCTAAATCACATATGATTAAAATATGTAAAATAAAGTTAAAACTATATTTGTATACTTTTTTTGTTTGAATATTTAAATAACCAAACCCTAGTGTAATATTTTATCATGTTCAACTGGCTAAATTATTTTAATGATTTGTTATTAAAGACCATCATTATTTCAAGAGTGCTTTGATTAATATTTCTAAATTATATTCATTGTTAAGGTTTTTATGATAATATTTAATGTTAAAAAAGCTGCCTTTTCAGTTGTGGAAAATAAAGTTAATTGGATAATAACACTTCAGATAAACAACACAGTTTATTTATAACAGAAAGGGACACAGATAAACTCTTCAGGGTTATGCAGATTCCATCTTCAGTATCTACAACAAAATAAAAGAACTGTATTATTCCTAAGTAAATACAGAAAGTATATTGTTGCAGAAAAGATAATTTAATCGGAACTAAAACACATACAAAGTGAAGTAGTAACAAACTATCTACTGTACATATTTACAAATGTGCAATTTAAAAGAAGACTGTATTTTGTTCAGTGTCAGCGAAAGCTGTTTGGTGCAGAGAGTTTCTTCAATCAGAAATTCCATATAAATATTGGCCTTGTAGAGGACATTGATCGTTTCTTCACTGAGTTGGCATCAATGGCGTGTTTAACGTCGGTGCAATCAGGGTAACGCACTGACGGGCTCCTGATGTTGCGGGTCCCCAAAGTAATGTAAAAGTAAACAATCTACACTTGCAGCTGACCAGTAGGTACCGACCCATAAGAATATTGAACCGAGTAGTTTGAAGCAAACAAAGGGGAAACACAGGGGTGAGCAACTTTTTTGTTGTCTCATGGAAATTTTCATATATTCATTGGCTCTAAACGGAGGATGACGTTTGGTTTTCCTAATGTGAGAGACCTTACAGTCATCATGTGTGTAAAGATGTACAAACCGTGAAGAAAAAGAAATACTGTATGGGTAGCGTGGGTTTAAACGCTAATCTGAAATCAACTTGATGGTAGCAACATTGTATTACACATTTAATTAGAGATTTTAAAGTCAAGCTTTGTTTACCGGTTGTAAGTACAATCTACCGTATAGGTGAAGAAAGCATAGAATATGAAAAACAACAAATATGATAGATGTAGCAAGGTTAATTGTAAGAAATAAAGAGAAATAGAACGGGCATGTAACAAAAAATTCCGATAATGAGTGGACATTAAGAACAATGGAGTGGCAACCTAGGATAGGGTAAAGATCTCAGGGAAAGCAAAAGAGAAGATGGAGAGACGATATAGTGGCCGAAGCAGGAATTAAGCTTAGAATAGGATATACTGAACTGGTCTGACGGAGAGCTACATCCAACAAGAGATGATAGCAGCTTAGAGATAAACTTGTTTACTATTATGTGGAATACAATAGTAAATAGTAATTTTGGTAGTCTGGGTAAATTTGTGAGTTTCTTAGTTAGAAAGGTTTTAGTGATTTTTTTTTTTATAAATTGTTATGGGTAGCCATTACACTTGAGAGCATCCTGCATAGGAGAATTTCTGAGTGAAAATTAAGGTACGTTGGACACGGGTTATAAGCTCCGTTTAATTAGCATGTTACAATATTTATTTTTATGTGAACGGAATAAAGCTGTCAAATTGTGTAAGGAGTCTAGTAAACGTATTTTTTCTGATATTGATGTCCAAGTTCACCAATGTTACAGTGAACGAATATATTTAGAAAAACTAAAATATTATTTTCAGCCTTGCAAGTGAATTTAATAGCAGTATGTTGTTAGGTCAGGTATTTTAAAATTTTTGAGCAGTAATCCTTATTGTGAAAAAGAATAAATGAATTGCTTAAATACCTTCTGTAAAGGTTTGTTTGTTTTCATTTTGCGCAAAGCTATACGAGAGCTATCTGTGCTAGCCGTTCATAATTTAGCAGTGTAAGACTAGAAGGAAGGCAGCTAGTCATCCCCACCCACCACAAACTTTTGGGCTATTCTTTTACCAATGAATAGCGGGATTGACCGAACATTATAACGCCTCCACAGCGGAAATGAATTGCTTAAATACCTTCTGTAAAGGTTTGTTTGTTTTCATTTTGCGCAAAGCTATACGAGAGCTATCTGTGCTAGCCGTTCATAATTTAGCAGTGTAAGACTAGAGGGAAGGCAGCTAGTCATCCCCACCCACCACAAACTTTTGGGCTATTCTTTTACCAATGAATAGCGGGATTGACCGAACATTATAACGCTTCCACAGCGGAAAGGGCGAGCATGTATGGTGTGACGTGGATTCGAACCCTCGGATTACGAGTCGAGTGCTTTAATCACTTGACCATGCCGGGCCTCACTCTATTGTACTCGACAGGTTTCCTGTTTGGTTTTTATATGAACTTCATAAAATTTACAAAAGAGGCATTTCCCTCATCTCTGATCAATTCTTTCAGTCCTAGGTATGCGTACTTATAAATTTGCGAAATGTTTGGTACCTATACTGCAGCCACTCACTACCAATGATTTTGTAACAACTCTGAAATACCCAATAGTTACGTTACTAATATATATAAAGCTCTTTTAAATATGTGGGTTTCATTTAAGTTTCAATAGTCTATTGATGAAACAGAGCAAATTATGAGAGCCTTATTAAAATGCATTTTAATCAATATTAATTTAAGTCATTAATATCATGTAAGATTATTGATTAATATATTTAGAAAATACAACAGAAATATTTAAACAAATAAATTACATAGTGACTGGACAGTTCATACTTTAAAAAAAAAAAAAAAAAACGAAAAAAGAAAGAACCTGACAGTAATGAGGAAGTGGGAATTAAAATGATTTCATACAGTAAGTAACAACTTCTGTTAGTTTATCTAAAATATCAAGGAAAGACTGACACCATTAATAATTAATTGGAAAGTCGTGTCTCATGTAATAAAATGTCATACTTATTAACCATTTTATTAAGTTTAATAAAGCAGAACCCACTCTATATCTTTCTTGATTCATGTTTCATTTATTTGATTCTTAAAAGAACATACGGCTTTGAAATATATATTTTTAGTCACATAAGGTTATTATATAACATGACAGTGACATGTAAAGTTGAAAAAAATGGTACAACAGCTATAGGTACAATAATGTGAACACAGTGAAACAGTGAGCCACATACATAGTTTTACTGTACAATTACATAAAACAACTTTGTTTTAGTTTTGTTTACAGTAACATCTTGATTCCAAAAATAAAAATTCATGGAGAAGCCCACTGTGACATGAGTTCAATTACGTTTGGTATCAAAATTTTATGCTGTTCAAAACAAGCATCCATTGCATCTGTCATTATTACAATACAATCAGGTTTAATGTATAATGCTGGAGGACATTACTTATTACCACTCAGTAAACTACAAGGAATAAAAACAATTACCTGTGTAACCGTTATTTAAAACACAACTATAATTTCATTGATCTCAAAGTTATGTAACAGTAGTTAAAATATACAGATTCAATTAGGTGTAAATTTTAGTCATACAACTTCTACATTACTTAGAAAGTTGCATATGTAAATATATATATACATGTATGATGCAATATCTTTTCCCAACCCACATTTCCACAAAGTATGACATCCATGTGAAGATTTCAAGTTGATGAGTGTTTAGTGCAAAGCACTTTAGTAGAAAAATTATGAGACTTACAATAAATATGTCATTATAAATTATAAGAATATTTAAAAATTATGAACAGACAATGAAAATGTATTTATATACTTATGTATAGGATCTTTTCTAATACAGATTGAATTACAACAGCATCTACATTTTTGCCTCTTTAACTTCTGAAGGTAATTACACTAACAAAGTAGAATCCACAAGGTTAGTTTTAAAATAAAAATGTACTTTCATCATATACAGCATCCCATAATAACTGAACAAAATGTTGTCATAGAGATGTGGCAACTCAAACTGGTGCCTTCTAGTACATAATTGATATGCTCAAATTGAATTCCAAATAAAAATGTGGATCTTATACTTTGTTACTACAGTTTATTTTTAAATAAATAAACTTAATGTGGGGTACTATATTAATGCTATTGCAGCTGAAATTTCACATTTTAAAACAATGAAATCACCAAAATTATAAAACTTTATTTTGATGTACTTGTTATCTTGATATTTTGAAATCTATAAAAAAAAACTTTCTTTAAATATATTCATATTAAATCGTGTTAATGATGTCTTTGATCTACAGCTATATTTTCTTTTAATGCTTGACTTAAGAAAATTTATGTAGGTGTAAGTATAAAAGGCCATGAGTACCTTTTAAGTGATATGAAAGAATAAAGGCAGAAAGCTTTTGCTGAAACAAAACTACTACATATTTATCATTCAGAAATACAAACACATTACAACAAATACAATATCTTACAAGTTATGTATTAGTCCTCTGGAGATAACCGGTGTTGAGCGGTTAGTATGAAAGATCAATTGCTCCTTCAGATTTTCTTTAGAACAAACACCTCAGTAATTAAACATAACATGCCTATCAATTTTTATCTTATAAAATTTCACTGTATAGCTTTATGATCTTATGAACCATTCCTCCATAAATTTTATGCTCCCAAACCAGATCATCTATATGAGTCAAGTATTGTTAAATATTTAAACAAATGGTGATATATCTAACTTCTAAATACCAGTGATAAACAACAGAAGTCCACTAAAAACTTTAACAGAGAAAAACAAAGACTTTGACTGCAAATAGTACCCATCACTACCAAACTGCTAATTTATCTACAGGAAATGATCAAGCTCTGCAAATGCACAAGTCATGTAAGCATTTAAAAACGTATGAACATATTCAAATATTATTACATACTACGGGACACTATTTTTGTCACAGAATTATTAAAGTATGACCTGTAAAAGAAAACCTCTCATACATATATGTATATATGCAATGCAAAATCATTCAACAAATACTAGTTTATCTTGTTCCTTTCAGTTTACATTATGTTTGGCTAGAACTGTTACTTTCCAATGTGAACTTGTCACTGGTCCTAAAGTGAGAGAGAAATGGAGTGATTAGCAGATGCAGTTGAAAACAAGATATGTGTACAGTGATGATGACTATTTTTCTTCAGTTTCACTATGATCATACACATCAGCAAGTGTAGAAAATTGAGGGCCCTGTCCATTGAGGTTGTCAAAGTCATTATCATTACTGCTTGAAGCCAATGAACTAAGGGAACCTGCCATGCTTCCACTCCCTTCATAGACATAGTTTTGCAGCTCGTCAAATGGTAGAGCATTGGGATCATTATCTGATTTATTAAGATAACCTTGAATGAAATAGCCCACATCAGGATGAGTGCTAGATGGCACTGTTTGGTCAAAGTAATAAGAATGATGACAAAATAATTAGTAAAATAAATTGCACAACTAAATTTACTTTTCATTTTGTTTCTCATAAATTTATTCTTACACCATGTATCAGTGTTATAGTATTAAAACACAGTATTAAAAATACTTTTTATATTATATATAGTTTCTTTAGAGTAACCACATCATGTACAGCATTAGAAATCATTAAGGCCACTATTCTGAGATAAAAAAAATTAATCAAAAATAAAGATTATTCCATAAGAAAGGAGGAAAAGAAACATGCTACTTGAGATTTTGTTTTTTAAATAGGCATTTCAAAATTCAATTTATTCTATTTGGAATGCTTTACTATCATGTTTCTTTAGTTAAAAATGAAAAGTTGATAGCAATGAGGTGTTTAAACAAAATCCTCTAAATTATTATGTTGAAATCTTGTTCCTGGAGAAAAAATTAAAATTACAAAGAGTTTCGGATATTTTTTTTATATTTTTAACATCTATTTTAATATTTATGTCTTTCACCTTGTCTTTGCTGTGGGTCTTTCATTAGAAGATGTGCTAGTTCAGGATTATCTCTAACAGGAAGCCCATTAACGTCAATAAGAATATGCAGAGGAGAAATGTCACAGGCATTCATGTCACCCTCTCCACCTTCTTCATCATCATAGCTTATAGTATTTTCCCTAACATCACCATCAACTTTATCAGATCTATACTTCCTCTCAGATTTATGGCTCCTTGTGTATGCAATAATAACTAGTACCAAAACTAGACACATAAATATACAGAAAATATTAAAATATAGTATTGGAGATACAAAACAGTATTAATCAAGAAACTTAATATGGAAGGTGTAAAAACAAAATTTTAATTTCAAGAAATTACATAAACAAAATCTCTGTTTTAAACATATTTAGTTTTCGACCACCAACAAATTTCAACTTCTGTTTCAAATCAAATAATATTACACAGCAAGTGAAGTATATATGATAATGAAAACTCAAAACACATACCTATTGAGATTTTGTTTTTATATTAATCATAAAATCACTTTACAACCACTGCCATAATAATTTGTATAAATGGATATTTGATTTAACTATGATGGCTTTGTTTGTTTGTTTTAAAAGTTTGCACAAAGCTACATGAGAGCTATTTGCATTAGCTGCCCATAATTTAGCAGTGTAAGACTAGAGGGAAGGCAGCTAGTCATAACCATCCACTGCCAACTCTTTTAGCAACGGAAAGTGGGATTGACTGTCACATTATAATGTCCCCACAGCTAAAAGGGTGAGTATGTTTGGTGTGATGGGGATTTGAGCCTGCACCCCTCAGATTGTGAGTCAAGTGCCCTAACTACCTGGCCATGCTGGGTCTTTACTATAATATTGTCTTGGGATTGTTTCTTCCCATTTCTACTCTTAATGGGGAAGAATAGCCTGAAAAATAAATATGCATCCAATATCTTGTTTATTATGTGACAAATAAGTCACCTTCAGCACTCTGTTATATAGTTTTTATTAAAATATGCCAATTATTTACAAGTGGTTTTGCTACATCAATCTTCTTATGTCTTGTGCAAAGTTTAGAAATTTTACACTGTATTTAGTTCTTATAATTCTTCAAAATCTATGATGATGTTAAAAGCAATACACAAAGTTGGCTTACTTTAGATTCAAATATATTCTCAAACAAGTGACTTTTTTCATAATATGCCCATTAAGATAAATGTAACAAGAAGTAAAAATTTGTTTGTTTGTTTTTATATATTTTAGTGTGGCTACATTAAGAATTGACTTTTGGTCCTACAATTAGAAGGCTAAAAACTTGCTAAAATTAAAATTAACCAGAACTTGAAATGGAGATATTTATATATGTGTCTAAAAAGTCACTATTCAGTGCTAGTTATAGTGTGTGTGATCATGAGTTTAGTCATAAAGAGTATATAATGGAGATTTTTAATGTGAAGTTATCACAGATTGTATATTAATAATAGATACAGAAGAATAAGATACAGAAGAAGAAACAATGAATTACTGCAACAAAATGGTCAGTTTATCATAACTTCAAATAATTATCACACAAAATATAAAAGAAAAGCTAATAAGCTGTACACTGCTGTCAATTGAAAAAGTCATTACCAGCCAACACTGTAAATTCTAAATGTGTATTGGATAAAATTTTTTTCTGAGAGTTTTGAATGAATCACCACATGACTGCTGAGAATATTATGTCTGCTGTACTTTTATAGGCATTATGCTGGTGTGGTATTCACTGACTTATTAGATGACAACAAAAAACAATGTAAACTATGAACATGACAGTACTCTAGTGCAATTAATTTCCATTTGACAGAGAAGAAGCAGTCCTATAATATCTTTAATCCTCTATTTGAATAACTACTTCTGATGATGTTCATAACTTAATTTATATAATTTCTGGTATTTAAAGCCCCATGAAAAAAGTAATATTTAATAGATGACACTAAATTAATGGTTCTTATGAAACTACATGCAATAGTTGTAATATTTTATCTCAACCAAAATTCCTGTTAAAAATATATATATATATACACACACACACATGGATTAAAATACTATATCTGTGTAAACATACAAATTAACATTTGGTAGTTAACAGTGTCATGAAAATTCATGTACCAATACTGTGATAAAACATTTCTGTTGTAATAGCTTAATCTATAAACCATTGTTTGATAAAAACATGTATGTGTGTGTGCACATATTCATGTGCAACTGGTGAACCACTGGATTGATTATCATCAAACATATAGGGCACCATGGAGAGCAAGACTGTCATTTGGATTTCCACTCCCCATGTCTACCTCACTTGTTGAACACGTAAGAGAGTTAGTATCAAATAAAGACACTTAATTTAGTTTAATATAATATACATGTTAAAACTGACATGCACCTGCTAAATTTGGTTCTGTATATATTTGGAAATATCAATTTATAAACAATACTCAATAAAATATTTAAAATAAAAAACACACACCACTAATGAAATGCTCTTAATAAGTTTACTTTTAGTGCTATCTGTAATGTGCAGAATACCAGTGGCTTTTAGTGGCTTTTTGTTTTACCTATTGCTCTTTCACTGTATTACAGGATACTTCATGGTATATCAAAATCTATAGAAAAATGCCTATGTATATCTGTGAAACTTAATTTTAAACAAGTCTTTCAAGAATACACAAATCTTCAATGATAGATCAACCGGATTCAATGTATTTTGATGACACTACACAGCTTCAGTAAAGTTGTAAATTGCAAGATATTTTGTTGGTTAAAAAGCTCCCCATCCATATGTCAGAGTTTTCTGATGTTACAGTTATATGTTGAAAGTTATTTGGCTCAATTACAAATAAGTAATTTAACAGCACATAAACAATTCCAGAAACATAAATTTTAATTTAAAAACCATATGTATCAACATTATTGTGATGAAGGCTAAGTTCTTTTCTTATGGTCGTAAGAGTATATTTAGTAATTTCTTTAATGTCTGTTACAAGATATGTCAAGTACGAAACCAATTAGCACCAGTATTCTCTAAATAAAAAATAGTGCATAATGTGAATGCTTGTAATAATATAATGTACAACATTTTAAGTTATTATCATTCATGATACTTAAAGCACACATGATCAACACCAAACATAACAAACTTAAGGAAACTTTGTAAACCATAAATGAGATTTGTGCTTCCACCTTTTGAAATATATAATATCATATTATTTTAAAACTATGCAAAAAAGATTTAAAGCATACAGTTCACCACCCCTTGTAGTCTGATTTCTTGCACTTCTTTCAAAAATATGTCTTGATTACTCTCTTCTTTTAACTAGTAAAGCTTCATTGCTATGGAATACGGAATATCAGAAATATATTGTCTTCTAAAACTTATGGGTTATGTCCAGGTTTAGTACAAAAAAAAGTGTAATTTGTTTTCTAGCAGGTCTATCAATTGACACACGACTTTTGTTCAATATTATTTAGTACAAAATATCTCAAGCATTAATGATGCATAATTATTTCATATTTTACAAATGTAATTTATTTTCTAGCTTATTTTTGAAAAATTATCAGACATCTAAGCAATAAAGTCCTACAAATACAATTCTAACTATAATACTTACTCAGTATTTTAAGTAGACAGACCAAGATGGTTACAAGTGCTGCCAGGCTTAATTTCATCACTTTTGCTTCATCTATTGACTGGCAATCACTGCCACTATAACCATCACTACACAGACAAAAATGGCCTTTGCCATCTGGTTTGTCCACACATGTTGCACTGTTAAAGCAGGGATCACTCAGACAAGCATTACCATCAATGCAGTTTTCACCATCTTCTGTCATTACAAAACCATCATGACACCTGTAGTGAGAGATCCCCAAGGTCAGTTGTTATTTTGCTGATTATAATTCTTCACCCATCTGTATTAATTATTATAATAATCTTATTGCAGCTGATAGAACAAATTAAGCCTGAATAACAAATATTCTCTTACATTCACAGTGTACATATATTCCAATATGTCTAAATAAAAGTTGCATACATTTTTTAACGAGAAGTATTTCTTCACTGACTGGTTAGAGTGTTGTGTACAAAGAAAATTACTGGAGGTAGAATATATGTAATACCACTATGTAATAATTGTATGTTATGACCTAATTAATTCAAATGAAAGTTATCTGTGATGTTTAATAACTGCTAGATAATCAACCAAGCAAAATACATTTACTTATATGAAGTACTTACAAAGACAGAATTCCTTCTACCACAGTTAAATATTGTTAGGATATAAACTGTCTTATATTACATCCTTCAGAAATGTTAAAGGATATGGAATAAAAATCACTGTTACTCAGTCATGCTTTTCAGTTTCAATGTGTTTTAGTGAAACATAGACTTAAAGAAACAAAAAGTTCAAAGCTATACAATAAAATAAACATGAAACATTTACTTTACACACCATTTGCAGTTAATTATATACAAATGATGAAAGAGGATTCTCAACTTACAATACTAAACAGAGTAAATTAGTTTAACACATGAGAATAATGTAATATGTAATATACAGTATATATAAATTTCACAGAGTCAAGTATTGCACACCTGATGATACTTATATATAATATATCACAACACATAAAACAGGTATTTACATACACTACATGTTACTATTCTTTTCACTGTGGTCTTCTACCATATAATCTTGTCAAATTCATACATTGTTTAATAACAATATGTAATTTTTAATAAAGATTTAAAACAGCAATTTGAAACACCCACAAAAAAATGTAACATTGTGTTCTTTCTAATAAACGTCTCTTGTATCATTAGTCATACCAATAATCAAGTAGAAAATGACACTATTTTAAGGTTTTATGTTATACATGAAATTTAAAAGATTTTAATATACCATAGAAAAATCATTATTTTGACATAAGTGCAAAAATTTAGTTCTAAGCATCTTGTAGATTATTCCCTCTCCAATACCAGACTACAAAAGAAATAAGCTTGTGTACTATACAAATATATATAGAAAAATGTAATGGTTATTGCTCAAAACGCTAAACATAGCTTTTTACATAATTTCCAAAATGCCAATACTTGTCATTTACAATAAATATTAAATTATTTAGGCTTGGTTGAACTAATGACAACTTAAAGCTAATAAACTAATAAATAAAACTTATAAAGTTAAGAAATAACAATGTAATAAAAACTAGAATGTTTATTACATTACTACTTACAAAAAAATTAATTTTGGATGTTAAATACTAGATATAGCTTTAGCTTTGAAAGACTATATTTGATAGGCACCTGCATTCATGAAGAAGCCAGAGATCTTTACAAACAAAAGGTGGATAACATATTACATTTTGACAAGAATTATTGGAAGGGCAATCATCAATAAGGTTATTCCACTCAACTACAGCAGCATTTTCAGATCCATTTTCCATAGGAAGATAGCGTTGGTCAAGTCTAATGTCGTTTATACAACCTGTAAAATAATTAAACTAAAACAATTCATATGTCTTTGTAGTTAATATTTAGGTATTTAATTTGAAAATACGTTTGTTGTATATTTTTTATGAATACAATTTCAACTTCTTTAAATACATAAAAGTCTTCAGTTGTTTACTTTTGTCTATAAATAATAATTAGCTTCTTCAATTTGTAACATGCAATTTATAAGTACTGTACATATTTTCATGCTATATACTTTAAAAAAGAATGTAATGTTAGGCAATTTTTGGAAAATGCACTGCAACTTTGTATAAAAAACAGTTTTATACCTTTTTGGTAATCAGCATTCACAACACTAGCTCTTAGTCCAATGTAATGAACATTACCACCAACAATAACATTTTGTTTTTCCATTTCCATCAACTGATGCAAGCCCTTGTAATTAATCATTTCATTGTAACGTCTTCCTCCACCTCCATCTAATGAGACACTAGCTGTGCTGCCAAACCTAAGAACTTTGACTGTGTGCCACAGACCATCACTAACTGTAACATGAGGAAGCCACAGTTCTTGCTCACCTGTAGAATCATGCTTATTGAGGTTAAATCTGAAGTGGATTTTTTTTTCCCGAATCTGCAAGTGAATCAACTGAATCTATTATTGAGAAAATAAATATGACACCAGGTTTGATATTCTTGATTTTGTGGTGGTAAAAGCATTCTAAAATTATTTCTAGGCTTAATATCTGCCTTTTGTGCCTACAGTTTTTGTTCAATCTAAATCAAATTTGACTTCACAATGTAGCTATCAGGAAATGTATAGTTGGTATTAACGGCCACTGGCAGCTACTTAGTCACTTCTATACTATTGCAACCATGTATTTCTCATGAGTTAAATTAGTATATGTGTATTAGTATACATATCATAATGACAGATTTTAATAAAAAACAAAATGATATATCACATTTCAGGATTAAACATCAATAGTATATGTATATTAGTATATACATCATAATGATCGATTTTAATAAAAACCAAAATGATATATGACATTTCAGGATCAAACATGAATTCCAAATGAGAGTGTTAAATAAAGAATAAGAAATAATCCAAAGACAAAACAAAAAGGCAATTAAAATATCAGATATTAGGAAGTCATATACTTTAGTTTTCACTACACAAAGAATTTTAGAACCTTTATATGTATCAATATCTATGCTTATAAATAATTCCACCAATCACTACATTTTTCCACTTAAGAAATAATAATTTAATTTTCTAAAATTATTACAATACTTTTCCTTGAATTGTTAGAAGATGATCATGATGCATATGTTAAAAATTTTTAATATTATTATTATTAACAACTGATATTAAAAAGTATATCTAAGATTTATGATATTTAAGACAAGTGCAAATGACAGTTTTAACTACGCTACAGAAAAAGTTCTAACTTAAATGTTATCTTTTCTAATAAAATAAGAATTCACTCTGTTTCTTGATTACATATTTTAAGAAATTTCCATGACAGAACACAGTTTAAAGTTTTATAAATATTTGCATATAGTAAATAGTTCTAATTAAAAAAACATACCTCTAAAATGAAGTATTCATGACCATGTTTACCCATAGCCCGGAAGAGTTCTCCATAATGTTGTCGGGTACGAAACATAAGCTGGATGTCAGTCTTGTAAGAATCAGGTTCAAAGGACAAGGCATATTTTATATAGCTGCTTTGTTGGAACATTTTAGCTTGAGTAGCTGAAAAACGAATTTTTAATTTTCTGTAAAAAGACACATTGATGTACAAGGCTTAAATGTTATAAAAGCATCCAAACCAATGAATGAATAAAAATAATTTTAATGTCAATAAATGTTTGGTAATAGATATTTAAAATAATTTAAATAATCACTTTTTAAGCATCTAGTAGAGGAAAAAAAGATTCATAACAGGCAAAACTGATGAAAAAGACAACAAACTATAATTACATTATATACTAAAAGTCAAGAAAAAATGTTCAAAACACAAATCTAAGAGTTTCCAGTGTTTACCACTAAATGTCTTAGTGAGTACAATTATTGTTCTGGTTTGAAACATAAAGAATACAAAATATTTCAAAAATAAATAAATTAATATTAACCTCAAAATTTTAGCTACATTTTATGAGCAATATTTATTAAAGGAACAGAAATAATGAATCAGTGTCACTGAGAACATACTGCTTATTTTCAAACTCAAAATTTTGGGATTTCACAACATCAGTTTGTCTGCTACAACTAACATATCTGAAGCCTTCACTTATCTATAAAGAAGTAGAGGCACCCTGCTTTACTTCTGTTAATTCTGAAGATCTCTATAAAATATGAAATAAGCAGCACTGACAACTATGAAGCTAACAAAGGTATTCTGAACCTAAAGCTGGACTCATAAAGTATGTTCTTTACCAACTTGGAACTGATAACTTCTAAATGCTGTCTTCAAGTGTTCATGTGAGTTCATGAACAGAGGACTGAAAATCCAATGAGTGGAACTTCTGTGGGCAAAAACACCTTGTTAATGAGAGAGGTCAGAAGAGAATGGCCATACTCGTTCAAGTTGACAGGAAGGCCACAAATACTCAAATAACCACTCTTTACAACACTGGTGTGCAGAAGAGCATCTCTGAATGCACAACACATTGAATCTTGAAGTGGATGGGCTAAAACAGCAGAATACCACGTTGGGTTCCACTCCTGTTAGCTAAGAACAAGAAGCTGAGAATACAGTGGGCACGTAATTGCCAAAACTGGACAACTGAAGATTGGAAAAAACGTTGTCTGGTCTGATGAATTTGGCATAGACAGCATGAATTCTCCGTGAATCCATCTTGCCTTATGTCAATGGTACAGACTGGTGATGGTGTTTTAATGGTGTGAAGAATGTTTTCTTAAAAAGACATTAAGCATTTTAATAACATTTGAGCATCATTTGAATGCCATAGCGTACATAAGCATTGTTGCTGACCACATGCATCCCTTTATGGCCACAGTCTACCCATTTTCCAGTGGCTGCTTTCAGCAGAATAGTGCACCATGTCACAATGCACACATCATCTTGAGCTGGTTTCCTGAACACGACAGTAACATTAGTGTACTATAATGGCTTGCACAGTCCCCAGATCTCAATTCAATAGAGAATCTTTAGGATGAGGTGGAACAAAAGGTTCACAGCATGAATGTGTGGTTGATAAACCTGCAAGAACTTTATGATGTTATCAAGTCAACATGGACCAAAATCCCCAAGGAATGTTTCCAGCATCTTGTTAAATCCATGCCACAAACAATTCAGGCTGTTCTGGAGATAAAAGGGGTCTGACCTAATAAAGTGGCTAAAGAGTGTACGTTGTAGTTTTTAACTTTATATTTTTTGATATTCATTGAGAACATGTTAGTTTACATGCAAATGCAAGCAGATAATAATGGATTAAACATATATAATGTTTAAGTATATAATAAAATATACATCTCAATTCAATTAATTGATAACAAAGAGATTCATCTTCCTTCATCATGGGTAAATAAATTAATTTTTAGAAAACATACGTAGGTTACAATGTACTCCATGCCATCCAGGATCACATACACATCGAGCTGCATGATAAGTACCCTCACAACTGCCATGACCACAAAAGGATGTGATGCTGTTAGAATTACACCTATCATCTGCTGGTGGACACTTAGGTTGGCTACCTTCAGAATTACTAGGGTTTCCAAGGTCATAAATCTGCAAAACAAATCACGTATAGCTGTTAGAATTTTATTTTAAATTGTTTAAATCAAATTGGTGCCAATATGAAAAAAATTCATAAATGTACTTTAAAGAAGACAATATTATACAAATGTGAATAGAGTCAATCCATTGAACTGATCCCATATTGGATAAGTAGAGTTGACAATATAAATCCTAAAAATAAGAAATGCATCTTTTCATGACATATTGAAGGTTTTTTGGCCAACTATATAAGTCCGTCATACATAAACAATCATATGGGTTATTACTTTTTATATTAAAAATTTGTTTGTGAAATTCCAAAGATAGTATGGCTCAGCCTCTCACAAATTAGGGTGCAGAGTGAATATAATGTGAAGAATACGAACACTTTTATCATTGTGAAAGTTGCATTTTCACAGCTTCTAAAGCCTCCTAAATGTATAGTTAAAATTGTTTTAGTATATTTTTTATATTGTATCTTGTATTTTCTCTACTATAACATAAATTGTTGCAAAATCAGTAATGACAGGTAACATAATATGTTGATGGCTCTGATAACAAATGCACGTCACCACATTGAATGGTACTCTGTAGGTCAGGTAATGAACATTTTGAACCCCACCCATGCTCATAAGGTTAACACAGAAACTTATCTAAACTTTTAGGGATTGGTGCATGGGTGGGTGCTTTTATATTGTGGGAAAAATCTAATGTTGGAAATTTTCTAAATAAAAGTATGATATACATTTAACATTAACATATTATTATACATTTTTCTTTACTCCACTTAAAAGTAATTACTAAGTGAAAAATAAAACCTTTATGACAGTATTATTAATACTTATTGAGTTTTTTCAGTTCTTACTGGGTTTACTGTTCAACTAGTACTGAGGATTTAAGCTTATTACTTCCTATTCCCCACTTTATAACATACTCTTTCTAAAGTGACAAAGATAAATTAAAGTTGGATTGTGTTAGCACACTTCATAATATGTTTAGTGTGTATGCATATTTTTTAATTAGAATTAACTTGGCTATATTTTAATTAGAATAACAATATAATTGGTTTTGTTGTATGATTTAATTTTTCATTTACTTTGTTACTTAGAAAGGGCTGGATGAAACATCACTGACTGAGGTTGATGTAAGAGGAATAGGTAATGCAGGGGCAGGTTGGAGGTGGGGCAGCCACAGGAACCAGAGTTGTGCCATACAGTAAGAAGCAATCAGATGGACTTGACAGAGAGTGGCATGGATGATTCAGATCAATTTGTGAAGAAGACAGATGGGAGGATAAACATACAGGTATTTGTTTGTCCAATCTTGACTGAAAGCATTAACAGTGAAAGCAAAAGGCTGAAGAACCAGAGACCATAACAGAAGTAATTTGGTACTGAGGGATGTGGAAAATGTATCCAGGTGAGGAATATCCCAGTAAAAACTTAACCACTGGATAACACAAGAATCAAAAGACCTTCCCATCAGATACACTTGGTCTGGAGAGGAAAGCCAATTTGAAACAAGACTGAATGCACCTGGAATATGACACACAATGATATGAATACTTAGCATGTGCTACCCCCAAGACAACAATAATGAGTGCTGCCTTGGTGACTGAGACAAGTTATCACCGTAGAACTGTCAGAATGGATCATGAATAGATGATTTTTGACAAGATGAAGAAGATGATCCAAGGCACAACATATAACCAGAAGCTCCAGGATGTTGATATAGTAAGATTTTTTGGTTGGAGACCACTGACCTGAAGCTTCTTACTGATTTATCCATGATCTTGTATCAGGGAGAGGAGGGAGAACGCCTGTTGACGTGTGAGCTGATGCACCCATACTCCTCAATTCTGGAGATTTGCATCTGCTCACAGATGCAAATCTGGATGAGGTGGAGGAAGCTGTACAACATTTATTGTGCTGTTCTTGTTCAACTACAAATGCAGATTGTCTACATGGGAAGGAGGAAGAAAATAAGAGCTTCCAATGAATCCCATACAAGATTCCATTGGTCATGTAGAGTCCATTGAAGAGTCCACATACAAGTTCTGCTAAAGGGATAAAAGCTTCCCCAAAAACAACAAAACTTCACATACTGTAACTAAGCATGTAGTGAGGGCATGTAGAACTGAAAGCTCCATCAAAGAAAGTCAAAGATAAGAAGTTTGGGCCAAATAAGATGAATGTTGAAAAAACCCATCCAAATGGACATGATACAGGGTAGGTATAAGGATTGACTTTTCCAATTTTATTAATCAGTCCACATTAGCTGCCTCCATGAGCATCCAATGAGTGTGATGGGCTTATTCCTGTTCAGAATGAACTAACAAAAGCCAGCCATCTATGTAATTATGGAAGTGCAACTTGTAAATGTCATGCAAATACTTTGATCACCCAACAAATGATATATAGTGCCAAATCAAGTCCAAAGGGCAGGGCACAAAATTGATGAGTTGCCCCATGATGAAAAAACTGAAGATAGTGTCTCAACAGATGAGATATCTGGATAAAAAAGTAAGCATTTGCAACATCTACTTTTATCATCTACAAATCCAGAGAAAAATCCCAGCTGAGGAAGAGAAAAGACTCCATAGTAAAAAGGGGTAGAACCAAAAATTGAATGAGACAGGAGAAACTTATAGGTTGCCAGTTTCCAGTTTTCTTGGATGGTTCTAACAGCCTGGAATGAAACCAGGAGAAGGGTAATTGACAGGTATGATGGTATGTTAGAAAAGAAGATCTTGTATTGGTTTGGACAGATGCTGATTGGTGGTAGGATCCCAAGGAAATGGAAAGAAAATAGGCACCGGAGATAAATGAGGAGGTGAAAGAAATTGCATGACAAGTCCCTCAGTTAAAATCAAAATAACTCACATATCTGTGGCAAATGGTCATCAAAGTGGAAAAAAACTAGGCAAGAGAGCCCCTCCTTCACTAGACTAGAACCCAACAGTTAGTTATCAGTACTGTTGGTGACATGTCTCTCTGTACTGAATAAAACAAAGAGTTGATGAACCCCTGGATGGGGGAATAGGTAAAGGCTAAGACCACTGTGATTTGAATCTTTCAGTTTAAGCACTATATTGTAGAGTATCCAACTAGCCAAGAGTGTGTAGTTAGTGAACAAACAGTCACAGCCTTTTAAAGCACATTTAGTTGTCCAAGCATAAATGAAAATATGAAGGATTTTTCCTGGACAAAATTATGATTTTTCAGAGTGTCATTTGCCTGATCTGTATGGTGTAAAATGGTAAGATACCTACCCATAGAAGTTATGCTGACAAATGGAACTGCTGACTATTTTGTACATTTCAATAAATTATGGGCTTGCTAAGATTATTAAGTTTTGGAAGTAGGTATGATGACTCTTAAAATTTATGTTTATTTACAGTCCAAAAGAAATTTGTTTGCAAGTCTAAACCCCATCATTTCTTTTAACTGGTTATTAAGTCTTATAATTACTCAAATTCCTAGTATAAAGCTTTACAATGGGAAGAACTGGTGAATTCCATTGCACATTTCAAATAAATATAAAATATAAGGAGAGTTTATATGCTGAATTCATCATAGCACCTTTCTTGTTTCCTACTTGTTGTGATACATTAAGAAACTCACTTAAGAACATATGTATTACTTTGTTCGAAATTTAGTAGTACAAACTATCAATACAATGAATAAATACTGTGTAATATTTAAAGAAATACAATGAAATGTTTATGGTTATAAAGTTTATTAAAACAAGAACAATGTCCATCAGTTGACCACAGATTTTAAATTAATTATCAAATGCTTAAGCTTCATAACAGGCTTGTTCTCTGTTTACTGATGGCAATTTTTTTCTAACAAGGTCTATATAGTATTTAAAATATTTTCTACAAACTTTAGGTAAATATATCTATTGGAAAATATCACTGAAATAGATGGGTAGTCAACAAGAAACTGAAGTGGAAAGAAAATGTATGAAACTGTTATTGTACTGGTCAGTAGTGATATCCAAGATACATAAGCCATAATTTTGATGAGGGTAGCATTTACAAGTATCAAGTCATCTGAACATTCTAGGGCACATATTAAAGTGATTATCAAAGCTGAAATTGATTTGTTCGTGTATAAACTGTACAGGTCACATGATTATATTATGATATATTTATATACCATAAAACTGGGGAACGAGGAGTAGATTTTTACAAAGAGCAATACATTCATAACTCTCAATTCTAAAGTTATGTTTTGAAATATAATTGGTAGATATATATGGTCAGCTTGTAGCTCAATATTATAATACAGCTGGATATCATAATAACATCATATGGTCTAGGATTTGTTTGAAATTAATCAAATGTTCCTAATTTATTAAGTTAAACATTAATAATTACCATTAATCCCTCTTTTCAAAACTTGGATTTATAGGGACAATAAAATATGTTTAAAGAGCCATGAAAATTAAAATAACAAGTATGTCTAATTACAGATATAATAATAAGGAACATACAGCAAATGTTCTGAAAAGAAGGTAAAGAGGTGTAAACTTTTCATGTAGATATCAGACAGGATAAAAAACAAACTGTATCATCTGCATATAGTTTTCTTTAAGGCCAGCAACTGCTGCAACAAGATGCTTGGAGT
This sequence comes from Tachypleus tridentatus, assembly GCF_004210375.1. Lineage (NCBI taxonomy): Eukaryota > Metazoa > Arthropoda > Merostomata > Xiphosura > Limulidae > Tachypleus > Tachypleus tridentatus. Next base: position 57,168,502 of record NC_134835.1, on the reverse strand, counting down.
CAACATGCTGTGAGGAAACAGCCTAATGCATAATAATTCATATGAAAACCAAAATGTTTCAGCTTACTTACTGATAGTCACATCTATCCGGACATTGTATTGATGAAATATAAGACTACTGTATATATTAATATGGAGCATTGATATAACTGCCCAAAATTATTTTCTCTTAAGTTCAAAATGTTTAGTGAAATGAAACTACACCTTGAGTATTAAATTCATCACTAAAACTTTCATAAAGAACTCAGAACTATAAGCATAACCTACTATGGGCAATGAATGATCTCTATGTTCATTATGCTTGTAAATACCAGGTATCTGGCTCTCATGGTACCTCAGGAATTAAAAACAGGCACAAAAATGAGAAGAAACCATTATATAAAACAATGAATCTGACTACTTTTTGATTTCTTCAAATGGGTACAAATGTGTCATCCTAACCATTAAGAGTGGTGTGGTGGTATCTTGAATTGGGTCTGTTTTAGTTTGTGGAACTTGGTCTACTGGTGATAAGAACAGTGTTGTCTTATTGTATGATGTCATTCAATACAGTGCTGCAATCCTTGCATTGATGGATATTGCAAATGCCTAACTTAGATTATCTAGACTGTTAAAATGAGTGACCTGAATCCAGCTGAGCTACTCTTGGACATTTTGTTGAGCAACAGAAAGGATAGAGCCCAATTCTTACTATGCACAGAGCTACTCTGCAAAACAAGTGGCAGTATATTTTGACAGATTTGTACTATGATAGACAGTAATAACAGAGTTCATGTTTTAGTTAATAACAAAATGGGATCACTTCATACAGCATAATCCCGAGTGGTAAAACAAGGAAATTCCAATTTTTCTGGTGTGCTGTTCCACTAATTCTAGTAAAAATAAATCATACACTGTCTTTTATTTGGTATTACTAGACTGACTGTGAATATACTTTTTCTTAAAGCATTTTACCTAGCATATCAAAGATAATTAACTCTAAAAAAGTTTAACAATTTTACAAAATTATGGGTTAATTATAATTATAAAAATACTCATAAATACAAATATGATTCAAATAAATAGTTATTAACAAAAAGTTTATTTGAAAATATAATAAAAGACAGCATTTACATCTAAGAATTTCAATGTGGGGGAGGATGTTTGTTTGTTTGTAGTTTAAGAACAAAGTTACACAAAGGGTTATCTGTGCTCTGCCCACCACAAGTATCGAAACCTAGTTTCTATGGTTGTAACTCTTCAGATATACAGAATAAATATTATTTTTTAACCATTTTATCTAAAACAAGTAGCAAAAGCGATGTATAATAATCTATTTACTTTACATGGTAAACTTTGATAACATTTTCATTCAAATTTTGAGTTTTATCTTATTCAAATATATTTTGAATGTAGACAAATAAATTTTACATGGATAACTGAAAATTGTTTGAAATTAGATGGTTCTGTAAACTTCTTACATAAAGAAAGTCTATTATGTCAAAGTTCTTAAAGTAAACTTGTTTGTAAAATAGATTGATGTATACAGGTAACATTGTTTATAACATTCCTTAAAATAAACATTTTTTAAAGAACTATATTTAAAATGAAGTTTTAAGTTAATAACATATCTGACTCAAACTAATGTGGAATTCGTCAATATTCTTTATAGAATAACATGGAATTTTCATAGAAAAACGTTTTATACAAGACTTAATTTCAATAACAAGAATATATAAAAAATTTTATTACCTCACCATTATAAAATACATTTCTTATGCAGCCTTTAAATCCTTCTTGAGTGTGATGGTGTTGCCAATTGAAGTTTAGCTTTTTATGGTGAACTCCACCTATTTGAAGGGGAGCATTTACATTCAAGAACTCACTAAAAGGAGGAATGATTCCATGGCCCTCACAACTGGGACTATTAAATTTTGGTGTTTCAGAGTCAATGATCTCAGCTTGGATACAGTCATCTACTCTGATTCGAATATTCTGGGACAAAAACATATAATTGAGCAACACAAACATTTACAGTGAATGAGTTTTATCTTCTGAAATCGTCACATCACATCTTAATAATGTAAAAATTGAAATGAAATGCTTATGTGAGCAATTAAACAAGACAAAAAGAATTGATTTAATGTAAATATCTTGAATTGCACTTTAAAAATTACTGAATGCCGATTGACAAGAGACATAACTTTGAAATGAATATCAAACATTTATAGATTAATCCTAAACACAAGATAATTACACTCTTTTAAAATTATTTGTGTTTAACACCTTTTTGTTATATAGATCTAAAAACATGATATTCCTGTCAATTTCATAGTCGAATTATACAAATCCACAGCATTTTGAGTAATTTTTAAATTTCTACAAAATTCACTTAAGATTTTATATTTCTTTTTTTTTACTGCATGGAAACTTTAATCACCTTATTTACCACATGAACATATGTGTCAACTAGAAATACTTTTAATAAGCAGTTATCATAAATTCTAAAAACCAAATGTAATTTCAGATTTTACATTTTTCCAACATATATTATGATTTATACTTTTTGGTTATCTATTTTCAGTCTCTTGACACATGACTAACCATTCAAAAAATGAACTCAGTGATTCTTACTCAAATACGAAATAGTCACTAACTAATTTTTAAAAGACTAACATATTTAGATTTTATATTTGTAATAAAACTAATTTACATGGATACAAATATTTGATTTTAATCAAACTATGCGTTAATTTTAATATTACATTTACTTTTGTAATTACTTCTTAAAGATGTAGAAGAAAAATTCACAATCATTTAAATTATTATGTGACAGCTGTTTTCTATTAAGAACATGTTATAGTCTACCTTAGCACATGTACTAAAAGTGTACTTTACAATATTTACATGAACCAATTAACAGTATAAAGGCATAATATATATACAAGAGTGTTAAGATCGCATACCTCTCTATCCCAAAATATATCTAATTTGTGCCATTTTCCATCATGAAGTGCAATTTTGTATTTATTATAACTTCTGTAGTCCCTGATCCAAAGTCCATCAAGAGCCTAGGCTTTCCATTATGAAGCTCAATAGACAAAAAGTCTTGCACAACAATTTCTTGAGGTTCTGGATTGGAGATAGGTCCATTATAAAGCAGCAGACCATTAGGTTTCAGGGTCATGAACTCCAAACTGAGATGTGAATTTTCACACTGCTGCAAAACGGAAAACCATGCCCAACCTCTACCATTGAAAGAAATGGTTGTAATCTGACACTGTGGTCCATTCATTTTTCCAGTACAGTTACATCTAAATAAGGATAAGTTCTGTATTATTTATATATTTAATTTGATGTATGTACTGTGGAACATATAATTTGTTTTATTGAGACAGTGTGTTATGGCATAGAATTTATATTTTAAACAAATGACCTTTTACTTTCTAACTACAATGAAATTGAGTGTTAAAATATTTAAATTTATTACATAGTGTCAAACATGAACCAAAACTATAATTTCTAAATAACTAAATAACCATGATATATCACACATGCTGTTAACTTATGAAATATACTCTAAGTGACAATATATTATGAATAAAATATTATGCAATATATATATATATATATATATGATAAAGATTTCTTTTTCACAAAATATTAAAATGAAAAGAGAATTTGTTACACAGAGGTCTAATGCCTTCCTTGACTTGATGTATTCTTGCTGTAAACTGTAGTTTTAATTATTCAAGGCTCATCAGCACAGCTTGGCTCAGCAAACCAAAGAAATACCATTCGGCCTCTTATAATAGTGTAGTGTACAGAATATCTATAGCGCTTCAGTCTGTTTTACTGCACCATATAGTAACCTAAATTAATTTAGGCTACTGAGGGCATGGCCAATCAAGGAATGCATTATTGCCTCTACATTACATATTCTCTTTTCAATTTCACCTCTAATGGAAAATAAAAAAATAACATTTATGTATATATAAAATCATTAAACAGCTGGTCTGTTGTATAATATCAAACGAAGAACTTGACAAAATGCCATAACATTACTCACATCTTTAAATTAATTTAGCTTATTATATGGTGAAGTAAAATGGACTCAAAACACCATATATAGAATAAATTATTATTTATTAATATTTCATTTCACATAAAATATTTTAATTAGCTAAAGTGTTCATATATCTTTATTATTAATTCCTTCCAAGTTTGTGAACATTAGCTTCCTTTCAGTAGCTTACAACTTTGTTGTTACTGAACACAACACTAGTAATTACATAAACTAAACTACAAAGTATCAGAGTTTAATTTCAATATGACCAAGAAATTAGTGTCAATTACATAATGGACTATTTTCACTCTGTCTACCATAGGGAATCAAACCCCAACCCTAGTTTTTAAAGTTGTAAGTCTGTAAACATTCTGCTGACTAACTGGAGCATAATAAAGAAGTCATTGTAATATTATTTGTTCCTTAACAACATACACACATGGGTTTTCTGCAGAATCTTGGCCAAAAAAAGAAATTATCTTACTAATCAATGAATTTGACTAGGTTGGATTAACTTAAACATGAACATTTGCAATTGTAATGAAAACATACATAAGTTAAATAATTAAAATAGTTCAATCTTCTTTGCAAGGTTTTCCATTTATATGTTCTTAGCTTAACTTGCATAGGGCTTTAGTAGTAATAAATATAAAGGTCAAAATTTATCCATTATCAGTCACTGATCATTCTACTAAAGTCAACATTACAGGAAACATTTTTAAGTTTGATGTCATGGATTAGATAAATTCATTAAAAAAAGAAAACTATATTACACAACACTGTAAAATTATTTTTTCTGCACATATTTAATTATGATGTTCTATCATTTCTTCCTGGAATTTTTGTACAATTTAAATATTTTTGTAAATTCAGACATGTTTCTTAGAACGAAGTATGTAGCTCTTGTAACATAATATATATGTATATATATATATATAAATTATTTACCTTTATATAAGCTTATTTTAATAAAAAAACTAAAACGTTTTATTATTGTTAATGGTGAACACTAGAATTAATATTAATTTTTTTGTTGGTAATTTTATTAATGTTGAAATATAAGCATTACACAAAAATATTACCCATGCTGATGAAGTAGAGATGTGAATTCTGTCAAAATAATATACAGTACATATCTTTGTTTGAAAACACTGTATAACGATTAAAGTGATATTACACTCAACTGCTTATTTAATTGCATTAATTTCTTTCAAACGTTATTACAAATGTCACTGAGTGAAAAACTTGCAAAGATTGTGTATGTATGTGTATAACTGTTCAGAGCCAAATGAAAAATACAATAACAGAACTTAAATTGTACATTTCTAAATTGCCAACAAAAACTGAACATCCTTAAACAATTAAAAGTGTTACAATTCAATAAACATGTTTAAAACATGTAAAAATGAAATACATAAACACATTTACTAAGGAAAATAATATTCATTAAAACATAAACATTATAATAATGTTTAATATAAACATAGTGTTTACAATTTTATTAAGAAAAAACAAGAAATAATAATAAGTTTATTGCATCAGTTTTATAAATCAAATTGTAAAATATTACAGAATTCAGAGCAGCTACACTTCAACTTTACGGGATGCTTAATAATTTTTTCTTATTTTCTTACTTGCTAAAATGGTTCTGTAAAAGTTGTATTTAAGCAGCAATTAAAACAATAATATAACTTACCTGACTCCACTAGGGTTATCAATGCATCTACCATTATTAAAGCAAGGAGGAGGTTGCTGTTTACAAGTTTCGTTTTCAGAAAAATCTCTTGCACCACATACACAAATGTGTTTGATCCAGCTATTTACACTTACAAATGAAGTCCGATTAGCATTCACAACAGTTGGTTGAGGATCAACTATTAATTTGTTTGTACAGCTATTCTTGCAATTTAGATTTTCAATCAAACATTCATTAATTCCAACCATGGTGATGTTGATGCCAACTCTTCTCTGAATCTGAAATAAGAAACATCAAAAATAAATTATATCATACTAGTAAACTGAATAAAAAAATTTTTATTTGTTAATGTGGCATCATTAAGACCTTATTACTGCTGTATTAAAAAATAATATCAGACTAATTTTCATTGTAATTTAAATAAATACTTGTACAGTCAAATCAGAAAGCCAGTCAGAGCTTGTTTTATATAATGGTTCTCTAAACTATCTATCTTTGATATTTTATTACAGACAGATTATACAAATACTATGGGCTTGTGTAAAAACAAATTTTCAAATGATATGTGTTAATAAAATATGAGGTTAGAATTGGTGATTTTAGAAATAACACCTGACCAGGAAAAAACAAAAACTACAGTCATGTGAAAAAGTAAGGACACCCTATGAAAGCCTGCGTATTTTTGTAACATTTTTGGATATATAGATATTTAATCTCAATTTTAACAATACTGAGAGGTTATAGGAATATAACTAAACAAGTAAAACTGAAGAAAAGACTTTTTAAGATCTTCTGTAAATGTAATTCTACAAAAATGCATATTCTAACTGAGGAAAAGTTAGGACACCCCCACATTTATTCCCACTTAAAATGGCTCATCTCACACACAAGTGTATCACACCAGGTGCACATGATTTGAAGATCGTTACTGAGCATTTTGAATGAGGCATGCCCTATTTAAACCTCAGACATTTAGTTTGGTGTGCTCCTGACTGTTGAAGTGAGAGTGAGCACCATGGTGAGAGTAAAAGAGCTGTCTGAGGCCTTCAGAAAGAAAATTGTAGCAGCTTATGAGTCTGGTAAGGGATTTAAAAAGATCACAAAAGATTTTGAAATCAGCCATTCCACTGTCTGGAAAATAGTCAACAAGTGGAGGGCTTTCAAAACAATTGCCAACATGCCCAGGTTTGGTCGTCCAAGCAAGTTCACCCCAAGAGCAGACAGCAAGATGCTAAAAGAGGTCTCCAAACACCCTAACATGTCATCACGGGACCTACAGCAGGCTCTGACTACTGTTGATGTAAAAGTGCATGCCTCTACAATCAGAAAGAGACTGCACAATTTTAACTTGCATGGGAGGTGTGCAAGGAGGAAACCTTTGCTCTCTAAGAGAAACATCAAGGCCAGACTGAAGTTTGCCAGAGCCTGCTGTAGGTCTCGTGATGACATGTTAGGGTGTTTAGAGACCTCTTTTAGCATCTTGTAGTCTGCTCTCAGGGTGAACTTGCCTGGACGACCAGACCTGGGCATGTTGGCAGTTGTTTTGAATGCCAACTGAACTTCAACAAATTTTAGTAGGTGTACAGTAGTACTTAAAAAAAAATTGGAGTTAACAGTTCCAAAAAACTTGTAGCACCCATGTTTGGTCAATGTTGTATTATTTAGTTCACTGGCATCGAGCAGTGAAGTTAAAATTATCTGCAAAATGCAAGTTCAGAAATATTATGCAAAGAATAAACTAATTTTGTACAACAAAGAAATAAAATAAACAAACGCAAGTAAACAAATGAACAAAATATTTATTCCTAACTATTCTACAAAGTATCCATATATCAGATTGGCTAGTTTTGTTGCTCTGTAGAAACTATACTGTCTGCCAAGAACAAGGGAAATCATTCCTTAAAACATCACATATGACAAGAAAATTCTCACCAACCACTTAAATTCAGAAGGAAATTTAAAATGTTTTGTACTAGAATCCAATGTTGCATATGTCACAATTTATATCACACAGCATTCACAGAGAAGGAAAAAACAGAAAGCTCATACCAATTTTCTTAAATATTTGCATCACCCCTTGAGATGGATTCATCCCTCCTTAGAGGGGTGGACAAATATTAGGCCAGTTTCATACTAGTAAGTTTACAGCATTTTAATATTTGGTTAACAACAATTCAAAACTACAAATAAAACATGTATATAAAAAAACTTAGAAAATTATACAAATATGCATGAATATAAGTGCATTTTATACTGGCTATGGAAGGCTGAAATTTATGATTATTTCAGTCATTATACAATTATAATATGCAGCTTCATTAATGTCTATCAGCTAAATATTATGTATTGTAAAAAGTATGTACCTGGATCTGTCAAGCAAAGCCTCATATAAAATAGCTTGATTGGGAAGAAAAATAATACCACAAGGTAAACAACAAAGTCAAAAACAGTTTATTGACTGTATGCATTATTATGAAGGTAATTATTACTTTAATTTTGTAGTGACTCTGTAGCTTTTGGATACTTCTATAAGAAACTATGTTTGTTTTAGATTACACTGAACAACAAAAAAACTTTGCTGTTGGATAAGACACAAGTTATTTGTGGTAATTTGATGATGTTGATATCAAAATTGCAGTCAAAATTTATCCATCATCTCTAGATTTTGAGTTATTGTAATACACAAATATTTTATTAGCACTATGTGAAATACTACACACATTCAACTCAATAAGAGGTTTATGCTATAAAATTAAATTTACATGGGCAGTTTAATAGATAAAAGGCATATATTTTCGATGAATTTAAATGTTGAATGGATTGTTCAATATATCAAATATATATTGTTTGTATATGCTTTTTTGTTCTTCATGTAATTGAATCAAATTACATCACTTTTGCTTCATTCCCATGCTCATCTGTTTCACCTGGAAATTCTGAATTCTGAAGTGTTCAGTTTGCTAAAATATTCAAGAAGACCTTCAACCAAGCATAAAAGTAGCAAAGTCAGATGCTTCTCTCCGAGTTGCCTCTCACTCATTCAGTTGGTCACTTCTCCTCATTCTGTACTCAGTCAAACAAAGTTCAATTTTCTTCCCTGTATCATACCCGTGATATGATTAAATTCTGCACAACCAAGTTGTTCAAAATATTTTAAACTTTACTTGTGGAAATGTAAATTATTTTATATTTTTTAGATAATAATTTGAAATGTTGGCTACCTCCAGTTCACAGCTCATGTAAAGTCCAAAGTGCAAATATCACTCGAACAATTTCTGTTACATTTGTGGAAAATATATTACAATTTCTTGAAAAAAAAAACACACAAGAGGGAAAGGTGCATTACTATCACTATTTTGGATGTAAAGTTGGAAACAAAAAAACAAACAAACTGGGCTTCACATGTGTTTTTTTGTAGTTTTAGACATACTTGATTAAGTGGTTGAATAAGTAGAGAGCAAGTTTGCCAATGCCATTCACTTCCCATGATATGATAGGGTCCAAAGATCATCTAACTGACCATTATTTTGCATGGTTAATGTTTCTGGATATTTTGGCAAAACTAAAGAATATATTAAATATCAAGATATTACATCTACAACAGAACCAATACCTCATGGGAATGGTCCTCTAGTGCCACATCCATCAGCAGATTGAGAAACAGGGGGCTATCCTGTGAAGAAGACATTGAATCACATTCATCCTCTTTATCTTGTAATTCTATCCCTGTAGCTCCTCAATACAAACTGCTTTATTTAATCACAGAAGAAGAGCTAAATGATCTGATTCATAACTTCTCTCAACCAAAGCAGAAATAAATTTATTAGCTATAGGTACAAGAGTTTCAACTTATCAAATTTGCTATTATAGTCTTGCTTCTCACTATAGTTAGCAAGATACTTTGTGTTTCTGTACAAATGTTGATGCACTAATGCAAGAATTAGGTACTTGAGAATATCATTCTCAAGGATGAAGACTATTTTTATTGATTCATCCAAAGTTAGCTTCAAGCCTGTACTTTTGTACAATGAGAACACCAAGCCATCAATTACTGCTGCTCATGCTGTGAACATGAAGGAAACTTATCAAAGCATGTAGGTTATATTTGAGGCCATCAAATATGATCACTATAGGTGGAACATTTGTGATAACTAAAAGTTGTTGCACTTCTGTTTGACCTGCAGAGTGGATATACCAAACATTGTTGCTTGTTGTGTCTCTGGGACAGCCAAGATGACAAAAATCCTTTTAAAAAGAAGGAATGGCCAAAGAGAGATAATTATGTACCAGGGAAACAGAATATTGAGCATAATCATTTAGTATTAACGAAAGGTGTTTCTTTTCCCATTTCACATTAAACTGGGACTCATGAAGAATTTTGTCAAAGGAAAGAACAAAACTAGTAATGGTTTCAGTTATCTATCTGACTAGTATTTAAAAACCAGTGTAGCAAAAATGGAAGGAGGTGTCTTTGTTGGGTCATAGATTTGGGAACTGCTGATGGATGATGATTTTAAAACGGTACTTAATCTGAAAGAACTTATTGCCTGGAAATCATTCAAACTTGTTATTAAATATTTCTTAGGAAATTAAAGAGATGAAAACTATGTTGTGATGATTGATGATATCATCAAGAATTGCAGGAAAATAAAGTCTAGGATGTCATTAAAGATGTGTTTCTTATTCTCCTAATTAACTACTTTCCAAATGATCAAGATGTAGTGAGCGATGAGCATGGTGTGCACTTCCACCAATGATGGGAGGTTACTGTTGTTTCTTGTAGCATAAAACTAAGAACATACACAAATGGCTTTACAAGTCAAGGAGGTATTTTGTAATGAAAACAACATAATACCACGATGAAAGTTTTGAACATAGTGTGAATGAATTTTCAGTTTATAATCTTATTGCATTCATTGCTTTTTTAAACTGGTTTTATTACTATGTACTGTTTTTGAAAATTCTTAAATGCTGTTTTCAATCAATAAATAATGTTATTAAAGAAGTTATCTTCACAATACTTTGAATAAATCACTTATAACTTGAAGACTAGAAACGATCAGTAATTCTCAAAATAACCTTCAGAATTGGTATCATCAAATTACTCAGAAACAGATACATTTTTTTTTTTCTAGTAGTGGAGAAAATGTTATTGTTATTCTTGTCAAGTGTTGTCTGAAGTTTGAAATAACAGTGAACAATATCTTGCTGCACTTTGGATATATTTCATTTCTCAGCTTTACAATTCTTCAATTAATCCTTACCATGATCTTGATTCAACAAACTGATATTAAAATTACTGGAATAAACAAGGTAAATGCCTGTTTCATGTGAATCACCTAGTCCAAACCAATTCCAAAACATAATTCAAAGACTAGCCACCAAAATCAATTATGTATAAACACATAAATGGCTGAAAGCAATCACTGAATCAGGATTAAGAAGTTTCTAGAGTATGTTTACATTTTCTGTTGATATCAAGGCCTTGGGTCTTTTTGGCTGTGAAGAAAATGCTGCTATTATAAAGGATTTATACCATATAGTGATTGCATTAATAAATGACAGATGGGTTTTAATTACAATAAATATAAGATATCATGTGGGTTATTATAATTTGAATTATAAGTAAAATTTGGATGGAAATAATCTCAACAGTATCATGAAAGAAAGGGATCTTGATATAATGGTTGATCGTTTTCTTAAGCCCCCCAAACAGTGTATTGTTACTAGTGGTAGGGAAAATAGTATTTTACGTTGTATCTACAGAAATACTGAATACAAGCCTAAGGAGGTTATAATTTCTTTGTGAAGGTCACTGATTAGGCCACATTTGGAGTATTGTATTGATGCAGCCTTTGGTTTGTTACCTCAGGAAGAAAATTGAATTGTTGGAAATGATTCAGCACAGGGTTACTAAAATGGTGCTTAGGGTGGAGGGGTTGTCGTACAATGAAAAGTTACAATCTTTTAAATTGTTTTGTCTTGAAAAAATAAAAGTTAAAGGGTATCTGATTGGTTGATTAAGATGGTAAAGATAATTGATAATGTTGATGCATCATCTTTTTCATACTTAATGGTGACCAGAGTACGACTAGTAGACATAAATATAAAGTTTGGAAAGATAGAATTCATCTTCAGCTAAGATTTTATTTTTATAATAGTGTTCAGTCTCTGGAATGGGTTGTGTTCAGATGTTGTGAAGACAAAAAGTTTAAGTGAGTTTAAGAGAAAAAGCATATCAACTATATGATTAATAAGGGCTGGTTTTGAGATTTAAAACAAAATTTATCTAATAGTTTTAGTTTAGTTTAGAGGATGGAAAAACTGTGATGTTATAGCCTATAGTTGAAAATATGGTTCAAATCAAACTTATGTTAACTAAGTGCTGAACATTTGAAAAATGTACCAATATACACACATATGTAGAGATATCTTTGTTTCTAACTTATGAAATTGTTGCAAATATAATATTTGCACTTATTAAATACTGACTACTTAATTTCTTATGCTCCAAATTACGTTTTCCACTTAATACTGTAATACTAAGTGCTGAACATTTGAAAAATGTACCAATATACACACATATGTAGAGATATCTTTGTTTCTAACTTATGAAATTATTGCAAATATAATATTTGCTTTTTACACGGATAAGGTTAGCTAAGCACTTATTAAATACTGACTACTTAATTTCTTATGCTCCAAAGTAAGTTTTCAGCTTAATACTGTAATACTAAGTTTTTGTAGTTGCATTAGGAAAAATAATATGAAAACACTCTAAGAACTAAGTAACACTTTATATATATAGCCTACCTTGTTCTTATAGATAAAAATCTTGTTCAAAGCTCAAAAATTACCTTTATAGAGTAAATGAATGTACATATGAAGATCTGTGATATATATTTGAATGTGTGATACGTTGTAAAACATGAAATTTCTGCACTAGTATTATAAAATACTGTCTCAAATTGGATAGAATATTTTCCCTTCTAAATAAGTTGTTTTATTTAGTGTAAGGTGTTAAAAGTAACTAAAACTGTTAAAGGCTTAACTTACTACTACAAAACAATAATAATGAAACTCACCAGCTCTCGATTAAGAGAAACAGTTCCATCTAACATGCTAGCCTTATAATATGAAGAATCATATGCAGCAAATCTGACATCAGTAATTGGGGGCTTTTCTTGTTTGGGATATGCAGTGAATATATGTACTTTTCTTCTACTGATTCCTAGAAGCTCAGCTATCACATCTTGGAATTTATTGTATTTACTCTGCATAATGGAGTAGTCTTTCCAACTTAAAATTCTAATAAAATCTTCAGCCGAAGTACCTGAGGCAAGAGGAATATTTATTAAGATTAGATATATTATAAAACATTCACTGACAATTTTATATATTTAAATATTCGCTTGAATACTTATAGAGTTCTAAAATATTTTAACAGGGATAAAATATATTTACAGGGTAACAGCCAGTAAGATATTTGCTTCAATTTACTGATAAAAATCTATAATTTTGTAAAATAAATGTGACAAAGTGAGATAAATATTAACATTTGTCTTCCTAGCCTTATATAATTATGATCTTGCATTTGTCTTCACCTAGATTTTATATGGTTAACAGGAAAATATTTTCACATGGCTAATAAATTACAAACTCCATTAGATTTAAAATTTTAGTAATAAATGAAACTTTTTTCAGCAATGTTAATCATAATTTTATAAACTGACATACCAAATAATTAAAATCTGACAAAATAACATAAATTTTGATATCACTATTTTTATGATTCTATGGATTTACCATAAATTCTAATAGAACCAGAATTGTAAATTGCTTCTTCTGATATTTCTTGCACTGTGACATTAACAGTAGCTTTCACTTCTTTTGCATGCTTGTAGTCAAACACACTGAAGATCAAAAAGGCACTGGTCCCTGATGTGATATTCTTCATTTTTATGACACCTGAATTTTGGTCAAGCTCAAAGTTTGGGTGAGGAACATTGTTTTCCCAGGCAAACACCTTGTCAGAAAGGTCCCAGTCATCTAGGTCTTCAACATGTACCCTTCCCACAGATGTTGAAGGGATTGCACCTGATGTTTATTATAAATTTATCCTCATTAATAATATTTATGATAATGCAAAACACTTAAGTTATATATAAGAAACATGATAAAATGAGGTGCTTTCTGATGTTGGATTCCTTCCCAGTTGCTCAGATGGATGATTCCAGAAATTAATTTAGCAAACAGAAGCAAAATGTATAACAGCTTTGTTTGTGTATCATTTCAACACTGCACACGGGCAAATTTAAAGGAGTATTTGTAAAATATTTATAAACTGCAGACATATATAAAATGACTACAAATTATGACAGAAATTGTTAAACTCATTTATCAAATTGCAGATGTTGAAAGCAGATAATGGGTGGTCTTTTGCTTTTTGTAACAACTGTTACCTAAATTGTGATAAAATGTTTAACTAAATGCTTAAATTTTCACATATAACTCACTCTCCCAAAAACAAAACACAGTTTTCATTAAACAGATGAAACAGATATTAAGAAAGCACACAGACATTGTATATTTTAATTTTTCTATTATTCCAATAGAAGCACTACCACTGGAACCCTTTGACAGTCTAGTCAGCCCTAACTTTCCCAATGTGCTATAAAAAGTTTGATATACCCCTGTACAGTAAATACACCTACGTTTATTTTTTAATTCACCCATAAAAGAGGAAGGTCTTCTCTTCAAAAGCACTCAAGTTATTGGATTTCTTGAACTGAAATTTACCTATGTTATTGAAAAATATTGTAACTGGAAATAAAAAAAAACACTTGGAAAAGAAATGGTGATCTATATCTTCATAAAATTACTTTAAGTAAAAACAAGTCACTTTCAATTAGTAATGTAAGTGTCACCTATTAAAGATGGATTTTATGAATTTATGCAACCACATACAAAAATTAGCACATAATATGGGAACACAACTTCAAAACATGCCTTAGTCAATACTGTGGATTTTGACAAAATAATAATGAAAATCTTAACTTGCAATTGCCTTACACAAAACAAACCTTTGATGCCATACACCAAAACATCCTTATGACCAGGAAACATTAAATTATCATTCTCATCTCCAATAACTACAGTCAATGTGCTAGTTCCTGTTTTTGGTGGAAACCCACTATCCTTGATAACAATGGGTACGTGATACTCTTTTTTCTCTTCTCGATCAAACTCCACATGTGCAGTGACTATTGCCATAGTGTCATCACTGGCTCTGTCTGAAAAGTTAAAATGTTAATGTTTCAAAAGCTTTGCAATTTACACAAAAACTGGAGCATATATGACAGTCCAATGTTTTTTTGCTACTATAGAATTTGTCAAACACACCTACAAACTGTTTTAAAACTATTAAGGAATATATTAATATTCCACATCTTGAATAGTTCATAAATGGGAAAAAGATTACTGCATTAATTCTGAGCTGGTTGAGAAAATATTTGTAAGTTTGAAATGATAAGGCTCCTTGGCCAGAGAATATTTCCCAAAAGGTTTTGAAGGAGGTCAAAGATTGGATACATGAATTACTTACTACTATTTATTGTCAGTTCTTGAACAGTGAGAAGGTATCAGAGGATTGAAAGTTAGCTAATGTAACTCCTCTTATCAAGAGAGCTAATAAAAATTTCCCAGCAATTATATAGCCATCAGTGTTGCATGAGAGGAAAACGTTTTGGAAAGTATGTTAAAAGATGCTCTGCATAGTCATTTAACAAAGTGTAGAATTTTATTGGATGGCCAAAATGGTTTCACCAGAGGAAAAATCTTTTGCCATTTTCTGAAATATTACTGCTTATGTAGATGAGAGTAAGGATGTACATTTGGCTTATCTGAATATTTGGAAAGTATTCAACAAGATACGAAATAAAAGGCTTGTAAAAAGATTATTTCTATAGGTATGGGTGATATATTTTGAAAAGGCAGGAGTCAACACCAGTTAAGACAGTGTCATTTCTCTTACAGGGTGGTTGGCCTATGGAATGTGTAGCCTTTGGATGTCATAGAAACAGCTAACTTGAAGTTAGTTTAAGAAAAAGCTCAATAAATATATAAATGATAAGGGCTGGCTTTAAGAGTATTTTTTCAAATGATTTTAATTCAGTTTAGAGGATGGAACAGCTGAGTTGTACAATAGATTTCATGCTGTCCCAAAACATTAAATTATGCTATTTTATTCAGTTTTATGGCAGCCCACCTTCTCTTACTGTAGTCAACATAACATTAGATATAATAACAAAGAAATAGTATACATGTTAACCATGTTGATGTTCAACCCTAAAAAATTCTTGAATAGTTGCTGGGGCTTCAGGATCCATATAAAAAGTGAAAGGTGGAACATTTCCTTTAGAATGATTATCATCATCAGTTACTTGGATTTTTTCCACGATTTGAGGAGGTTTGGTGTTTTCCATTACAACTGGATGATAGTCCTTGAGAAAACGAGGAGCATTATCATTGATGTCACTGACCATTACAGCAAGAGTAGCAGTAGCTGTTAAAGGGGGATTACCTTAAAAAATAAATATTTTTGTTAATAAATAACTATTAATACGTCAAACAATTATAAACGCATTATTGAGAAAAAATGAAAGTTACTTGTTTTACAAAACAAAAAGGTTTTATTGAGTTAAACATAATACATTATGACATTAAATTCTCTTTAAGATGAAAAAAAAACATATTAATTATTGTTGTAATAGTTTCAACACTCAAACTTTCTAAAATATTTCTTAATCCATGTGATTATTTCTTGTAATGTTTAAATGTACTGTTCCAATAGATTTATTATATGAAGAAAGTTTTCAAATTAAGTGTAGAAAATGAACTACGGCACTTCGTAGCAAGTATATCTCTATTTAGTCATACAATAGCATAAACTTTGTTTGATTAGTATCTATTTTCTATGAAAGTTATTATTCAAAAAAGTATATTTATTAACAAAAGCAAAACATCAGAACAAACACTTTTTTCTTTTTTTTTACAGTTTTATTATATAGATTCCAAATTTATAAATCATAGTTTTGTCAAACATAAAGCAATAAAACATTATGGATAAATGACTTTGCTTTCTTGATAAGTTTTTGTCTTGGATGCATGAATATTATAGGCTGTAGTTGCAACTCAATGAATACTAAAAGTTGTTGAAATTACAAGTGAAGGATGGGAGGTATTTTAAATATTTATAATAACAAATGTTTTCCTGACCATCATCAACAGCTAGGATCTTCACTTGATGTCTTGGCGCATCTTCTCTGTCAAGTTTTCTCTCAATGCAGACCATACCATCTTTATTTATTTTAAATTGTCTCTTCTTATCAGATGACCTTTCAATGGTATAGCTTTGGAGAAATAAAAGGTCAATCAAGTTGATAAAAACTGTAACACTTGCTGAGATAAAACAATATCAAAGCATGTTGTGTCTGTTACTTTACCATACCAAATGAAACACCTATATGGTTTTATATCAGAACAAATAACAATTAAACACTATATCAAACATACTTGTCTCTAAGTAATTTTTCTTAATAATGAACTAGTGGTATTGAAGCCCGAGGATTTTGTCTATTAGCACTTTTCACAAATAATAACATAATTACAACATTTGAAACCTAACCTCACATGAGAATGGCCTCCTTGGTCAGCATCAGTAGCAGTAAATGATGCTAACTTGTAACCAACTTCAGCATCCTCTGATACTGAAACCTCAATACTGGAATATTCAAATTTTGGCTTGTTGTCATTGATGTCCTTAAGTTTCACTTGAACCTTGGCATAATCTACATGATGAGGCTCAGAGGACTCTTTCCCATGGTCACTCACTTGGATGGTTATGTTGAAACCAAACCTCTGTTGCATGTCTTCATAGTCCAATGACTAAGGTATTTTAAAGGAATTTTATTTTATTTATTATACTGCACTTCTAATTATAAAAATAAAAAAGTAATTATTTTTGGATCAGTATATTAGATAACAGAATTAAATAGAAAGCTGGCATGACCTTATTAAAATCAAATTACTTAAAACACACTAACTGAACAATTAAGACATGAAAGTCTAATGTTTCAACTCTGACAGAAATCTTTTTTCAAGGATCTGACTTATTCAATATTTGACATCTATATTTCACCATCTACTGCTTTGTGTTTAGCAGTTAGTAAAGGGTTTATATACCTGCTCAAGGAGTCATTATTTTAATTTTTTTTGTTTAGCTACTGTACATTGAAGTAATTTCTTTGAAAAATATTTGACTTGTTATTTCAAAAAGTCAAATGTCAACTGATAGAAAACTCAGCTTAAATATGCCCTTAATTAAGTAATTAAATAACCATATATCACACTGAAGTAAGTAAATATTATCAGATTATTTTTAAAATTACACTTAAGTTCATTATTTCTTACCTTTGCTACTCTAAGTGAACCAGTGCCATCAGCATTGGTTACCAATGTGAATCTATCTGCACCAAAAGCATTGTCAATCACTTTGTAACTGAATTGATTAGTTTCCAACAAGTCTTTATCATTGACAGAAACTACTAAAACTGGTGTCTCTGGGATGTTATCGCCTTCTGTTTCATCAACATGAACAAACCAGTTTTTCTTAGTGAACTCTGGGGGCATGTCATTAATGTCCTTTATCCTAATAGTAGCTGTGCCAGTACCTGAATAAATGATCAGAAAACAAAACAAAAAACAAACACAAGTGAACTAACTTCGATGAAAATTTTGGCAAGTATCTGTGAAAGATAGAACCATTATCACTTCAGCTTTAACTGAGTATTAAGATTTATATAAAAAAAATTCTCTGCTTCAAACACATATTTTATCTGTAACAACAAGAAATTTGCCAATCATATAAAATGACTTCAATGGCCTAAATCACAGAAACAAACTAAAGACAACACTTTATTTTCTACCAATTACTAGTACCAATAAAAGTGTGTGTACATATATGTAAGAATATTTATCAATAGTTTGAAATGTCTCATTGGTAAGCAGTCAAAAAATAACATTAAGGATAATGAGAAGCTATTAGCTTTACTAATAGCAAAAAAATTTCTTTGATGATTTAGGTGACTTATCTACCACTAAGTTATGATCCTTATCTTCAGTCACATCGTTCAGTGCACCCTGTCAATATATTAAAATTGTGATTCAATGTATGAAAACCCAATGTGTTACCATAAATTTATTATAAGTAAGTACTATTTCCAACTATTTTTCAAACTTATCATTTAATCCAAATCATTTTGCAGGGCTTTAACATCAAGACAATTATTAGCATCTAACAAACTTTATGAACCTACAAATTATGCCGATATCAATATTGTTAATGTAATTAAGAATATATAAAGGCCCAAGCATCTGGTTACCCAACCCTTATTAATGGGATTTTGTTAACTAATGTACCAAATTCATGCCATTTCCATCATCCAAATAACAAGTAACACACTCAAAAAGAAATAATCCAACATTTCCTTTTAAAATATTCTTGCTGGCTCTCTTTTATTATGTTAAATTTTGTTAAATTATCTTTCAAAGAATCTTTTATTGGGCTCTCTTGATATTTGACTACTACAGAAGTAAGACTAACTGGCATCTAATTTCAAGGACAACTCTTATTCCCTTCTTTAACAAGAACAACAAAAGTAACATTAGCAACATAATACTCAGACTCTTCTTGACTATCCATTAACTTACTACTATAGAAAGAAAAAGGCTTATATGTGAGGTTTGACTTCCTATAAAACAAAAACTCTTCAGAAAAACTGTTTCTAGTATTCCATTTAGGTATTGCAATATTTTTATTTATAATCAAAATTTAGATTAATTCTAATATTCCCTAAAACTGCTTATAAAATGTAATATTGAGAACATCCTAGCATTCTATTTAGGTATTGCAATATTTTTATTTATAATCAAGATTTAGATTAATTCTAATATTCCCTAAAACTGCTTATAAAATGTAATATTGAGAACATACTGTTCTCTTTTCCAAAAACAGATGAAAAAAATGTAACTTAAAAGCTCATCTCTTTCAAAGTTCTCATCAAAAACCTAGCAATCAGGCTTCTTTAAGAGCTCATTCCTCACTTTGCCATCTTTCTTATCTCTAAAGTACTTTAAAAAGGTCCTAGATGTTTAATTAATTTTAATGTGATCAGCTACGTATTTGTCACAGGCAATTTCTGACATCCCAAGTTATTTGTAACCAGCCACTAGACTTCCTATTGTTCTGTAAGTATTCCATCATACCTGGTAACCTAAGCTTCTTCAACTTAAATATTCACTCGTCATTTCCTCATTTATATCCATGGCTTATCAATAACATTTGATCTTTCTTGTTGTAACTATTGTTAGGAACATATCTGTATACCTGTCCTCAATTAAAATCAATTTATTTTTTCAAATGTTCCATATTTGTCTCACATCACGTTTTAACTCCTCGCCCTACTTCATTAACGATAAGTCTTGTTTCATGGTTTCAAAATGGGACTCCTGAAAATATCTTTTTTTTTATCTTATCATGTAGCAAAAATTCAACAATAACTATTTCTTACTTCAGCTCTTGTAATCACACAGTACATCAGTCGCTAAGAATAAACAGAAAACAGCATTTTCTTTTGTTGGCTTCCTGACCAGTTAATATATGTGTAAAGGTCATGCCAAATCATTTCCAGAAGCATCTCTCCTTTGCTATTTGGCTCTTTACAATTCCAATTATTATGTCTAAAATTAATGTCTCCCAGAGATATTGTATCAGTATTTTTATTACTAATAACCTTGATTTCATTATGCAATTTCTCATTGACATCGTCTGTTAGATCAGGTAGCTTATAACAACTGCAAATTTAAATCTTTATACCAATGAAATCTCAAACTAGATTTCATATCAATTCAATTATTTTACTACTATTTTTTTACATCTTCTGTCCCAAAAGGTTGCAGTCAGTCCCTTATATAATGAACCACTCCACTTCTCTTTTTAAAAATATATGATACACGAGGAATTTTAAAGTTATTCTTGACATCCCTGTTCTTCAGATTTAACTCAGTTTCATTAATTTCAATTTTAAACTGGATAATGACTCATGCAATTTGTTTTTACTACTCCTAACATTAAAATAACAGCAATTAAACTTATTGTTAACTCAACAATATTTAATGTTAAATCTGGCAAACTTATGTTAAAAACTATATCTTAACTTGCTATGTTCTGAGTCTTTATCCAGTCTCTTCTTTGCCTTATCTATTCTAATAACTTGCTTTGTTCCCAAACTACCTCACTCCAGTAGGTTAAGCTACTGTTAATAAAACTTCTTAGAATTTTCCAAAATATCTTACTGCTTAGCCTTCTTAATTGAGCCTATCTCTGCATACAATTCAACTTCACCAGGAAAACTATTTTACAGGTACAAGTATGCAGCCTATCTGTTGCTCTAAGCATGTTCCTAATAATATTTCATTTACATCATGGTCCTTACTCATCAGTTAACTCCTACACCTAATCTGATAAAACACTGTCCAAAGAGTAAAACATTAATTTTTAATCCTAAACCTCTGAAGGCATAATTTATATTTTTTAGACAGCTCTTCTGATTCACAATTTCCAATAACATTCACTCCTATAAGCATTATGGAAACAATGGGGTCTTTGATACCACCAATTAAACTGTCAAAAAGTTTTATAATATCCTATTCTAAATCACTTAGCAAACAAATTCTACTCCTAGTCCTGGAGTTTCTTTGTGCCTCAAAAGTAACTTTATCAGTATAATCAATGAAGGAGTTCCAGCTTTGTAAGACTGTTGTTTATTATCCTCAGTGCAAGTCGCTAATGGTTCAAACATTTGAGAGACTGTTAACTGAACTCTCCCCTTATAACCTTAAATTGTTTTACTACAGTGTACCCTCATAAACATAAGTAAACATGAGCAAAGAAATAACAACAATTTAACTTTTAATGAAAATATTATTCAAGAATTAAACATTTGCTTTGAAAAAAGATTAATCTTTAATTTTTTTGTTCCATAAAATATACTTGCACTGACTAAATTTGCATGAAGTGTTACAAATGCCAGAAACAAGTACATTGTTTATAAACAGTTAAAATCTTCTTCCATGTTTACCTTTCAATCCTCCTCCATCTGTAGCAACCACTTTGATGATATACTCTGGATTAGTCTCTCTGTCTAAACAGCACACAGCAGTTGATATTAAACCATTTTGTGAATCTATGCTGAAAATCAGCTCCCCATGTGCATTGACTTGATTTTGTTCAATTGAATATGTGAGTCTTGCATTACCTCCTTCTTCAGGATCATCATAATCTGTAGCTGTCATTGTCATTACAGTCATTCCTGGGATAACAAAAAGTAAGCATTATTCTAATCACTTCATGATGATGAGAAAACCTCTTGAAGTAAAAATGTATTCTAATGAGAGCTGGAATGGGTATTAACACTTTAATTAAAATATAGTACAGAACAACATTTCAACCTTCTTAGGTCTCTCTCTTTGTTAACCTGAAGATGACTTAAGAAGGTCAAAACATTGTTCTGTATTTTAATTAAACTTTTAATACTCATACCAGCAGTCTTTAGGATATATTCTTATCATTGTAAAAAACTGCTATTCCTGATTCTCTCTTGAATGTAAACTACAAGGTTGAAATGAGTTTATTTAGAATCCTGTGATAAAACATGGAAACATTTATTATCTTCTAATTCATTTTTCAAAAGTTAACACTGGGAATTACTAATCAAGATTCTTAAAAATATAAGGACTAGTTACTTGTGAATTTTTAACATTTTAGTACCAAGAATTAGCAGCAAACAAAATAATATAATTCAAAGTAATACAAACTTCATAATATATTCCATTTCATGAGATGAAGAATCATGTCATTGCTAGGTTTCCATTTTGAGTTTCAAGTATAGTAAGAATGAAATCAATCTATAACATTACTTCTACTCTGAATAAAATTCTACATGATATAAATTTGCCAGTAAGCTCAAAATCTGGATTCTGAAGAAGAGGAAGCATTGTAGTAGCTATGAAAGTAACATATTACCACGTCAAACACCAAATTTACAAACACAAACAAATCAAGGTTTTTATCCACCTCAAAACTTAACAAATGGAAAAAGAAAAAATTACAGTAAGTAGAAATATTTTATATTAAATTTATTGTTATGTATAATTATAAATGTTTGTAAAAGTCTACTACTGACACATTTGATGAACAAACACAATGACTGTTCATATGAAAGACGCAGTGGCACATCAAAAGGGAACAACAAAGTTTTTGCTTCTTGAACACTGTTGGGTGTTCTTTATACAATTTTGGCTACTGATCACGAAAATCACATTCAAATTGGCCCGTCACGTACCGTTTCATCGAAATCTTCAGTTTTCTCATGTTTTTTCTTATATTTGTGTCCAAAAACTTTCGTTTCTGTAAGAGACCTATGAACAATGCTTTGTGCAGTCTGGGCATGTCCAAGCATGAAATCAGGCCAGCTGTTCTGTGGGTTGGAGCATGCTGTCTCAGCAGGCTATAACAGTGGAGATGCTGCTCATTCTGAAACGCAGTCAAGGGTATCTAATCAATTACAGGCCAGGAGTTCTCCATCCTCCAAAGCTCACTTCACTTTCGCTGCTTTCGTCCAGACAAATATTTTGAAATGTTAAAAATAAAGTAAAACTCCATGGTCTAAGGGACAGCAGGAACTATAGTTCCTAACAGTGAGCTCTGCATACACGTTAGTTTAGTTTAGTTTAGATGCTGCTCATTGGATTAATATAAACCTTATAGTGTGTACGTATTGTTTCAAAATATAGCATTGCCTCAGTAGCACTGTAACAACTAAGTTAGATGTCATAGACGTTTTACCGGACGATTGGTGTCGGTCATTATGTCTCGTTAATATCGTAACAGCCGCGATACATTCTGCTATATTTGTGGCGAGTATACGCTTGTTCATCAGAAACGCTCAATGACTGCTCTTGTGAAGAAAGCTTATCATCTGTACTTCGGCTGTAAAATTGGTGATAAAGACCAGGAATGGGCGTCTCACATTTGTTGTGCGACATGTACTGTCTGTCTGAGAGCTTGGCTCAGAGGCACTCGAAATACAATGCTGTTTGCTGTCCCGATGATATGGTGAGAACAGAAAGACCATATGACGGACTGTTACTTCTGTTTGACTAATGTGTCTGGTTTCTCTGCCAAATACAAGCCAATTGAATACCCTAATCTGCCTTCAGCAATGAGACCCGTGCCACATGACGACAGTCTTCCAATTCCGAAAACACCAGAGGAATGGACCTTAGACGAACCAGATGAAGAAACTGCAATGCAGGGAACTGGCAGTGACATTGATCCGGATTTTGAACCGTGCTCCTCAGGAGATCCACATCTCATAACACTGTCAGAATTAAACGATCTGGTCAGAGATTTGGGTTTGTCAAAAACAAAAGCCGAATTGCTGGGTTCGAGACTGCAGAAATGGTATTTGCTGTCACCAGGTACAAAAATTTATGTTTTACGAAGCCGCCAAGATGATATAACCAAATTCTTTGCACAAGTTGACAGTCTATGTTTCTGTGTTGACATCGAAGGATTGTTCTCTGCTTTGGGTTGTGACCATGACCCGTAAGAGTGGCGTATCTTTATTGATTCCTCAATGTTAAGCTTCAAAGTTGTTCTGTTACACAATAACAACATTCACCCTTAAATATCTGTTGGCTATGCAGCACACATGAAAGAAACCTACGAGAACATGGAAATGTTGTTGAAGCACATCCAGTACAGCAAATACAACTGGAATATCTGTAGAGATCTGAAAGTCGTTCCTCTGTTACTGGGACTACAGCTCGGCTATACAAAGTACTGTTGTTTCATCTGTGAATGGGACAATCGTGCCAAAGAGTCACATTATTCTAGACAGAGCTTGCTACTCCGTAAAAAGTTAGTTCCATCACAGAAAAATGTGGCGCATGAACCGCTTGTCGACCCGGCAAAGATTTTTGTCTCCTCTTCACATAAAATTAGGACTTATGAAGAATTTCGTGAAAGCAATGAACAACGAAGGTGAATGTTTTTGTTATTTAAGACATATGTTCCCAAGGATAATTGATGCCAAAATCAAAGAGGGCATTTTTGTTGGCCCTCAGATCAGACATGTTATGAGTGACAAGTGGTTCGAAGATCTGTTAGTTGGGACGGAAAAGATTGCCTGGAAAGCCTTTAAAGACGTTGTTGACAATTTTCTTGGCAATTACAGAGTGTGGGGACATTACATTTAGCTGGTTGACAAACTTCTCAAAGCATACAAAACAATGAAGTGCAACATGCCACTCAAGATTCATTTCCTCCACTCACATGGGCCCGGCATGGCCAAGCGTGTTAAGACGTGCGACTCGTAATCTGAGGGTCGCGGGTTCGCATCCCCGTCGCGCCAAACATGCTCGCCCTTTCAGCCGTGCGGGCGTTATAATGTGACAGTCAATCCCACTATTCGTTGGTAAAAGAGTAGCCCAAGAGTTGGCGGTTGGTAGTGATGACTAGCTGCCTTCCCTTTAGTCTTACACTGCTAAATTATGGACGGCTAGCACAGATAGCCCTCGAGTAGCTTTGTGCGAAATTCAAAAACAAACAAAATAAACAAACAAATCCCCCACTCACACTTGGGCTTCTTCCCCGCAAATCTCGGTGCTGTCAGTGACGAACACGGTGAAAGGTTTCACCAGGACATTGCTACAATGGAAAAATGATATCAGGGCAACTGGAATACATCAATGCTTGCTGACTACTGTTGGACACTGCAACGTGACGCGCAAGATATTGAATACAAAGGAAAATCAGGAGCAAAACACTTTTAATTATGTTGAACTTAATCGCTTATTAGAAACATAAACGCAATTAAGTACGTTATTACCGGTAAACAGTTAACTGTCTGTTTCTCAGAGTTCCAACGTGATGAAGCAAAACCAAAACTATATTTGTGCATACCGAACAGGTCCCTGTCACAATCAGCAGAAACTTTAAACAAAAATTGTTGTGTAGTGTTATCAACAAAACCAGTAAAACATGCCTAGAAAAAAATATTTTTAGTTAAAGTGCTTCAATACCCTAAACAAATTTCACTACTTCAGTACTTTTATTCACGACTCTTAAAGTTGAAATTTGGTATGCCTAACAGAGTACAATAAAATTTCTTAGAGTACAAGGGCAACAAACATTACCTATGTGTATGATTATTTTCAATTTCTCATTACAACTTAAAAGTGACTATAATATCTAGATGTCATCTGAACAACTGCTGTGAACATCTTTACACAATGTACAGTATCCACAATATTCTTCCTGAGTGAAACATTATCAATAAGAACTTTTTACATAAATAATTTTACTTTACGGATAAATGATTTCTCTTAGAAAATGTAAATTTAGTGTTTGGAACAATAGGCCTAAATAAAACAGATTCATAAAAACTTTTAAAATGATTTGGAAAATTATTGGTTAACAACAATATGTACTTTCAACAGACCAAGTATTCTGTGAAGTGAACTTAGAACAGGATGTACACAATACACTCCTCACTTATTACAGTTATTACAGAATAAAAACCACAGACATAGAAAGAGTTTGGTAAATCATTTACACATTACTTTAATTAATTCAGCAATAATAACATTTATATTTTATATTTAACTATGTAAAGATGCTGAATTATTAGGTATAACCGGTTTTGTCCAAGAGTTACAATATAGAATCTGCAGAATAAATTGGGGTTCTGACAGGAAATTTATGTTACAAAGTAAATCTGAATTTTCTGAACCTGAATATGAGAAAGAAGAAGATTGGATACATTGTGAAAGACAATGAAACAATTTTTATTTGACTCGCACATGGAGTAAGCTGAGTAATGTTGGACAGTGCCTTTATTGGAGAGAGTTCTGTTTTGTAAAGTTGTAGAATCTTTGTAAAGCTGTAAAGTCTGCTTCAGCAATATATACAGGGTAGCTCGTAAGTTCCTACCCATTCATATATCTTATGTATCCAGTGTATCTGTGTGCTGTCCTTCATTCTCGCTGCATAATATTATGTGACGCCATGTTACAATACGCTCTTCAAGTGTAAACAGGCTTACATCGGCCATATTTCTCTGAAAAAAAGGAAACAAATTTATAATACATGCGTAATTGAATATAACATAATAACATATGGATGGGTAGGGACTTACGGGCCACCCTGTACACTAAAGAACAATGTTCCTTTTTCTAATGTGCTTGTGCTACCCATGTGACTGTTGATCATTTCCACTAAAACATAAAGAGGCCATATCCTAAAATATTACCTGACCTGCCAGTGGAAAAGATCACAGGCCATATACACATAATATGTATAGCATTTCTGAAAATTTTCGTTCAGAAAGACGAAGGAGAAACTTTAGGTGAATCACATAGAACAGTAACTAGAGTGAAGAGACCTTGATAAAATTCTTTACCAATATTCTATGAGCAAATCACAAATCAATACTAAATATTTTATGAGTCAGAATAAATGACATAATAAGACTGGAGTAAAATACAAAATATACAATCTTTATTAGAACACTAAACACAAACCTAGTGTGTAACTGCTAGAATGAAATGATAGACTGACTACACTTACTATTTATTAGAATGCAATAAATATTACATATATCCAGAAATAAGCACCATCTACGTGCCCGGGCACTCTCATTACAACTAAAGTGGAATGGTAACATCTAGATATCACCTGAATAACCATTGACATTATTATACGCACAATATCCTTCTTAGGTGAACACGTATAACCCACTTTGAAAACAATAAAGGAACAAAGACAGCTAAGAACGAAATTAATTTAACACTTTTCTTGATCGTGAATCATGTTAGGCCTACACATATGAATAAATTCAGAATAAATATTACAAGAAGATAGAAACATATTTTGTATTGAAATACCACAATTCTATATCTGCAAGGGATATACCTCCATAATGCCACGTTAGCGAAATTCTTAGGAATCACATATTATTCCAAACTAAATTGGAATAAGTATATAAATAATATACCGAACAGAGCAAGGAAACGCATCACTTATGCCAAGAGTTTGTCACTACGAAACAACAACTCGTACATTAGCAAAACACATTCTAAAAATCTATGCGTTATACAACATTTTGGAATACGAATGTCCAGCCTGGTACAACATATCACAAAACGTAATTAAAAACAAAATGCAAACCCTTCAAAGAAATTATTAACGGCACCATACCACGTACTAAAAAACACATCAGCAAAATTCTTACACAAATATTTAAATATCCCCTACATGTCTGACAGAACTTATAAGAATCCAGCATAGTACAATGAAGTATTTCCATAAAAATCTGTGTAAGAACTTACTAACAGATGTTATGAGATACGTCGTATATGATGGAATAGTTTGGTTTGTTTTGAATTTCGCGCAAAACTACACGATGTCTAGCTGCGCTAGCCGTCCCTAATTTAGCAGTGTAAGGCTAGAAGGAAGGCAGCTAGTCATCACTACCCACCGCCAACTCTTGGGCTAGTATTTTACCAACGAATAGTGGGATTGGCCGTCACATTATAAAGCCTCCACGGCTAAAAGGGCAAGCATGTTTGGCGCGACCGGGATTTGAACCCGCGAACTTCGGATTACGAGTCGCACGCCTTAACCCACCTGGCGGTGAGTGGTTATGACTAGCTTCCTTTCCCCTATTCTTTAACTACTAAATTAGGGACAACTAGCGCAGATAGCCCTCGTGTAGCTTTGCGCAAAATTCAAACAAATCAAATGTAATTTAATAATACAAATAGCACCTAAATTAGTATCGTATTTGTCATATGCGAGTTAAAAAGATTTTAGGATATAGTGTGGTTGGCATATTCTTTACTTTTACTTGTAAGTTCTCATAGTTACTAACACACTTTTCTTCCTTAATGACGTGATTGCTTGACCCGCAATTTGGCAAATTTTTTGAGAGATAAGCAAAGTAAATTCAAGTACAAATAGACAGTAATAGTAATTAGTGTAAAGAAATCGTAGTGTCTTATTAAACCTCACCCTAAATGTGATTTGACAATGATTCATAAGGTTGATAAAAATTATCTTCACCACTTTAGTTTGCTTTGCAGAATAATAGTTCTTATTCATACGGTCCGGCATGGCCAGGTGGGTCAAGGCGTGCGATTCGTAATCTGAGGGTTGCGGGTTCGCATTCCCGTCACACCAAACATGCTCGCCTTTTCAGCCGTAAGGGCGTGATAATGTGACAGTCAATCCCACTATTCGTTGGTAAAAGAGTAGCCCAAGAGTTGGCGGTGGGTGGTGACGACTAGCTGCCTTCCCTCTAGTCTTACACTGCTAAATTAGGGACGTCTAGCACAGATAGCCCTCGAGTAGCTTTGTGCGAAATTCAAAAACAAACAAACAAAAAACAAACTTATTCAAACAATTTTATAATATAAATTAGAATACAGCTTTTCTAAAATGACGGAGCAAGTAATACGACCCTGCCCCATAGTATATACTAATATCATATTTCATAGATAACTGAAATAAATAAATTTTATGAAATGAAACTTGACCAATAAAGAGGCAGAAAAGTGCAGTCGAGGCAGTCAAATGTCAGTAAATTTCTTTGTGAGCCAATAAAAATAAAGATCATTTATGAAATGAATTCGTGGGGTATTTATACAATAATTAATGGTAAAAATTAGTCAGATTAACAACTTCTAAGGTATAGAATAGCCAGTGCATTTTGGTAACACTACTTTCCAACAACGGCCCGGCATGGCCAAGCGCGTTAAGGCGTGCGACTCGTAATCCGAGGGTCGCGGGTTCGCATCCCCGTTGCGCCAAACATTCTCGCCCTTTCAGCCGTGGTGTAATGGGTAGACAATAATCAAAATATTCCATCTGGATAAAAGAATTTGGGCTGTTATGACTTCTCCAATTTCGAGAAATCAAGCGTGACGTGACAAGACACATGTCGGCTTCTTATATACAGGTAGGTTAGATAATTTTTAACCACCATTATGTCTGTCAAATCCCAGTGGGCTGATTAATTCTGTTATTGATCGAAATACTTTGCTAGCACTGTTTATAGATATGATGTGGTTGTTTACCAAAAGGTCATTCGTTTTCACATTAATCCCTTGGAATGTTATTTAAGTATTGTGAGTTTATGAGATACGTTAAAGTACGATATACCTAATTGTGGAACAGAAAACAACCAGTGATCGAATTTATACTTTTTAAGATAGATGTTGATTCTACTTTTAGATTTAATTGAAAGTTTACTTTCCATTTACACAAGGTATTTGTCATCTGTGGTCAAATTTTAACGTATTCTTAAAATATGATCTTAAAATGCAACATACCTGTGATACCAAGTAACAGTTATTGAACTTTTACAGCAAGTGTTGAGCTTGCAGTTACAAGTTTAACATTCAAAATACCACATACTGCATAACTGTGAAGTAATATTAACAACAGTAAAATTAAGATTGCACTCACCAGCAGCCCCATTTTCTGCTACGCTACCAATGCAAGTAGTATTAGGAAAGAAAGGGGAGTTGTCGTTAACGTCTTTCAAGTTGACAATAACGTTGGCGAAGCCTACTAAGCCGTAACCGCCTTCGTCTTCGGCAAATACAGTAAACAGAAACTGGGACCGACCGTTTGGCAAGTCTCGGTCTAAAGGTTTAAGCACGTAAATTTCTCCTGTGGTAGAATTGACAACAAATTTCCTATTAGAAAGCTCATCGTCATCAATTCTTTGCCCAGCCAAAGAATAAACGACGTCTGGATACCGATCTCTATCTCCATCAGTGGTTGTGACCTAAATAAGGATTTAAAAGTACATTGACATTTTTTTTTTTTTAGCTTAGCAAGAACTTTACAAATTTTCATATGGAGTACTGTTACTGCTACTATTTACGCTACTGATAAATAATACTTAAGAAATAAGCACGTTTTGGAGGTTATTAGGATACTTAACAATATATTTCTTTTGAATTTAATTGTCTTAAATAATTTTAGAATAAATCCTATTCATAATTAAAAACTATGTGTATTAGTTTCATTCTAATTGATGGCATAATATCTTTACCTTTTATTTACACTATAAAACACTCATTTTTGGAATTGGAATATGTTGCAATTAATTTATCAAACAATTAATTTTAATTTTAATACGTAGTGTAATAATCTGTAAAAAAGTTTTTAATAGCTTATTTTAACAAATTGACAACAGGTATGAAACATAAAGTTTAATAAGTAAATTGTCCGTAAAAATATAAACATTTCATCCATAAATTGTTAAACAATATAAAAAAGTATATATAACTTGAACAACAAACTATTGAAAATGCAGCAAATACAATTTTGTCCACTGAAGTAGTTTTTATTCTGAGCATGAACACAAAACTTAACAACTTCCATCTTGGTCGTAATTTACAATAAAAACATTATTCTTTCGAATTCATATTTTATTTTGTCCACTCAGAATTAATCTATTTTAATTCACTGTAATAAGTGCCTTTATACATATTGATGTTTGCACTTGAAACTTTTATTCTATGCTGTAAATACCATCTCATATATCTGGTATTATAAAAATCTAATTTGAGGTAAGAAGCTTCGATGCTCTTCTATATCAAGATACTTTTAAGTGTATTCGTCACTGGGAGAATATCATTGACATTTCTAATTCAATTATAAGCTGTATCGCTGTTCTTAGGCAAGGTGTCTCATTCCACAAGGGTAAGATTATACTAGATTAAAAATAAATCATTCAGCCACATGCTGAATAAATTATAGCAAAACACAATTGATGTTAACAAATACATCATATATTGTACATAGCATGTAATGAGTTTCACAGGCTTGGGGGAAAATAGTGATTCATGTGCATCTAAAAAAACACGATAAAACGATGTTCTATCAAAACTTGGTGCATTACTATATAACTCGTGCAATGGAATAAATAAGCAAGATATATGGCAAACAAAAACAACAAGAGAAAAATATAAAGACAAGCGGGTTGACCTGTAACACAAGCTTAGGAAGGTTTCTGTCATCTTCCTCGGTGATTTGTGTCTCATAGGTGGGGCGATCGAAAATTGGCGGGTTATCGTTTACGTCCTTCACGTGGATGAGCACCGTAGTGTAGTTCTGGTAAAGATCATCAGACGCAACCAGTCGCAATCTGTACTGTAGGATAAAACGTTATCAATATCATAGAAACAAGATCACAACGTGATCAAAACATTGAATACTAACAAATTTTAATACCGTATCTCACCAAAACAAGGTGTTATTGACAAAGTATAGGTAAAATCTACTCGATTTTAGATGATTAAACATGCTCTAGAACGAAAAGACATTACGGAGAATTACATGCTACTTATTGTAACTAAGAGTAAAATTACCATGCTAGACTAATTATCTAAAGGTCCATGATTCGTGTTCAGTTGCTTAAGGTGTTATAGGAAATCGCCAAGAGTAAAAAAAAACAAAACAAAATACGAGTGTTAGAGGGCTACTTAGTGGATCTAACATCTGAAGTAAAATATGTAGAAGATTCTTGTATAATATTATTATCCATGGTACTTACCTTTTAAAAGGTAGTAAATAAAATATACAACAGAACATACTATAAACTGAAACGATTAAAGTGTGAAACATAACTGTTAAATCTTGAAAAACACCATTATAGAGAATATTTAGATCCACCTTGTTTAGAGTCTTTGACAGAATTTCACTTAAATATTTTCTGCATAAGTTCTCAGCTTCTTTAAGATATCGTTCCTCGGTATAGATACGTTCCAAACTTACAATGCTAAGGTTCGGGGTTCGACTTACCGTGGTGAAACAAAACAAACAACCAATTAATTCGATATCAGTTTTGCGCTTAAAAATCAATAACCCAACTCTACCATAAAATCAATTTAATTGATGGATCGACTTGAATAATAATGTAAGTTATTATTGTATGTGGAAGTCAAACGTATTGCTCTTGCGGTTATCTATATTCTAGAGCGTATATCAAACTTAAACATACTTTTACTGCTTATATCAAAAGGTTTGTATTGAAGTTAATTAAGTGAAGCGAAGTTAAGATTCCCAACAATTTATTTAATATATACAGATAAAACCTGTTATCAGAAATGGCAGGTGGCACTTTCCACAACGTATCAATTCCTGATGTGTTTTGAAAGATAAAATATCTTATGGTTGGCTTAAGTGTATGAATGAACCTGAATTCTTATTAACACTAAATCCCCAGCATGCAGTCTTCTCCTATTATCAACATTTTCCACACTGATGTAATACTGAAGTATGGTAACTAAAAACAAATTGAAAGGAAAACCTCGCACATCGTTACAATCATTGAATATTTTGACTGCAAAAATCGCATTTATTTTTACGTTGATTGGTAGGAAAAACTAAGTGTAAATACTCTTAGTGTTTTAAAGTGTTATCATGAACCTATAGAATGTAAACAAATGTAATTACTATATAGCTGATTTTTTTATATTAAACTACATCTTTATATATTAAAACGTGAAACCATTCATATACACGAAATAAAAACATAAACTAAAACAACTGCCACTGTAGTTATGAATTTATCATTCCAGAGGTTGATAAAAATTTTCGTGTTAGAAACCACTTTGTTTCGATATTTATACGTTGTCATAGGTATACATTTTCACAGTGGGTTATCTCTTCTGTCAGTCACAGGTATACATTTTCACAGTGGGTTATCTCTTCTGTCATAGTTATATGAAACCCTCAAGTTTTCCGTTGAGAAAAATTTTGCGTGTTACAAACCACTTTTTTAGATATTTGTTTGTTGTCATAGGTACGCATTTTCACAACAGGTTATCTCTTCTGTGTCGTAATTATACGACGCCCTCAAGTTTTTCTGTTGAGCCAGCAGAAGTATCATAATATTTTCGAAACCAACACACTGTGCACTTTCGAATGTAAGTAACATTCCAAACTAATTGCATAAATACTAGTTAGCAATGAAATGTAACATTTTGATTTTTTGGCCTTATATTAAAATGCATAATTATTTTCCGTACCAGTAAAAACACATCTTTATAATTATTAAATATTTCTAGCAATAAACTAGAGGGACATTTAAAAAGGCGTGTACGTCATTCACGCAACGTTGATCATATTCTGCTCTCAAAAAATAGGAAAACGTATTCGTATGTCTGTCGTTATTAACGCACATGGACTACTTTTGGCAGGACAGTGGGTGATAATATTCCACATAAATCCACTAAGTTTCACCAAACTCTGATCCCTTTTTCACTGAGCTGTAGAGCAAAACATAATGTCAAACATCGGTTTTCATGTTAACAGATAGGGATGTTTTAGATTTCACTTGACCTTTGTGATGATAAGAAACTCACTCAAAATAAAAATGTATTATCAAGACGGCACTTTAATTAAAATAAAGTATAGAACAAGTGCTAATACCCATACCAGCCGTCTTGAGAATACACGTTTGTGACCTTCTTGTAACTTTGACCTTCCAAAAATTAATTACTTCTAAGTTGGGCCATAGTTTAAATGTATATCAATTTTATACCAAATCTTTTCGTGCGTTTTCGAGAAATCTTGCTGATAAACCCACAAACACACACACAAAAAGGGGGCAAAAAATAACCTCCGTGCACCTTCGGTGGCAGAAGTAAAAATGGTCAATAATACATTCTCATAATAGTCTCTTAACAATAGCATGAAAATGAACTTAAGAATTTGAGCTTACAACTGATACTGTCAGGTTTTATTACATCTCAAAAATATCTACCTATGTTATCCTGGGTTTCTTACCGATAACTGACATACCTCACTTCGGCTTTCATAATCCAAAGGGCCAGCTACATAGATAGCTCCAGTTTCATTCTTAACGGCAAACACTCCTCCAATGTTTCCTTGGGTGATTTCATATGTAATTCTTGAAGCTAGTGCCAGAATGTAAAGTTAAGTTAATTTATTTTTTTAAAAATAAGTACTTTAATTGAAAATATTTCTTTATGGGGGGGTATGTACCTATAGATATTTGAATATAAAATCAATTTCATAAATTCACTAATGATAACAAATGAACGATACATGAAAAACTAAATGCCCTAAAGTGACTATTTTCATTGTGCGTCCTCAAATGGGTCCAGAATTACCTATTCTTCTGTTTATTTATTATTATTTATTATTTTTTTTGTATCTTTAGTAATATACAAGATATCAGAAAAGTATGGAATCAATTACTTTTACAAAACGTGTTGCACATGCTGTCATTGTAAATCGAAACAAGTTTGGATTAATTCGATCTTCTCATACTTTTAAAGCACCATAATCAGTCACAAATCTGAAATAAAGTAAAACTGCAAACCACCTACGGTTTCAGACTTCTGGGACATCGTGTATTTCTGTAATCACACAAAGTTATTTTCATAAGTTATATCTTGGCGAGACTAACATTTGTTACAGACACTTTTTGAATTTAACTTGAAAAGTGTTTTATGTCAATATTTCACAAGATTAAACACATAATTTAGCGTGTTTGTTACCGACAACGCAACCCAGTGTCATATTTCAGTAACATATAAACAAAAAGTTATCAAAATATTGAAGTTGATTAGACTTTCCTTCTGTTGAATGTTTTGAAAGACAACCGAATAAAATCATGACTTTTATCATCTTCCATGCACGCTTTAATGAAACAGGAGGAATAGTTTTGTGGCCTGTACCCTTGTAGACTTTAGATAGCAAAGATAGTCCATTGTATAGCTTAACAACTGTCTCATCATATAACAAGTTTTCTAGTACCAATAATATCCCAGTTAAGCGAGGAAATAACTAATATACGAAACTCAGCAAACCTGGAAGAGACTATTAAGTAATACGTAAGAAAGGCCAAACTATTACTTGTTCTTATTTGCATAAGTGGATTTATTGCGTTAGCATTCAAACAACTGATATAAAAAGTTACAGAAATTGTATGACAAATATTTATTTCAACCACCAGAGGCGCTGACACATAAAATCATTTCTCTCAGCTCTGTGTAAGTACAATATTTTATATCATAAGAGAAAAAAAACATAATGTGTGTTTGTTTTTGAATTTCGCGCAAAGCTATATGAGGACTATCTGCGATAGCCGTCCCTAATTTAGCAACGTAAGACTAGAGGTTTGTTTGTTTTTGAATTTCGCACAAAGCTACTCGAGGGCTATCTGTGCTAGCCGTCCCTAATTTAGCAGTGTGAGACTAGAGGGAAGGCAGTTAGTCATCACCACCCACCACCAACTCTTGGGGTACTCTTTTACCAACGAATAGTGGGATTGACCGCAACATTATAACGCCCCCACGGCTGAAAGGGCGAGCATGTTTGGCGCGACGGGGATGCGAACCCGCGACCCTCAGATTACGAGCCGCACGCCTTAACACGCTTGGCCATGCCGGGCCCAAGGAAGAGCATGTTTGGTGCGAGGGGGGATTCGAACCCGCAACCCTCAAATTACGAGTCGAATGCCTTAACCACATGGCCATGTCAGGCCTAAGACTAGAGGGAAGGCAGTTAGTCATCACCACCCACCGGCAACTCTTGGGCTACTTTTTTTTATCAAAGAATAGTGGGATTGACGGCAACATTATAACGCCCCCACGGCTGAAAGGGTGAGCATGTTTGGTGCGACTTGGATCCGAACCTGCGACCCTTAAATGACGAGTTGAACGCCTTAATCCACCGGGCTATGTCTGGCCCAAAAAAATAATGTAAATAATAAATTCTGATCACCAAGAATGCAAAAAAATTATATTTTCAATTTTCCATAACCAAATTTTACTTGATTTTTAAATACATTTATGCACTTGAAAATCAGTTTATTCAGTATGTAAAAAAAGTTCGAAATTAATTAGTTTAGTTTGAACTTCGCGCAAAACTACACGAGGGCTATCTGCGCCAGCCATCCCTAATTTAGCAGTGTAAGACTAGAGGGAAGGCAGCTAATCATAACTACCCACCGCTAACTCTTGGGCTACTCTTTTACCAAAGAATAGTCGGATTGATCGTCACATTATAACGCCCCCACGGCTGAAAGAGAGAGCGTTTTTGACGTGACGGGGATTCGAACCCGCGGATTACGAGTCGAGTGCTTTAACGACCTGGCTATGCCAGGCCTTCTTATTAAGTCAGACTAATATATATGTAATAAAAAGTTTAAGGAGAGAAAAAAAATATGTTGAAATATATTTGACACCGTATGGCCAGTACGTTGTCAAACATTCCTAAAATATGTGAAAAGCGATGTTAATAGCCCTCTGAGAGCGTTAAATTTTTGTTTTGTGTGTGTTTTGTAATAGCAAAGCCACATCGGACTATCTATTGTGTCCAGCGAGTGGAATCAAAACCCTAATTTTAGCGTTGTAAATCCAAATACTTTGTGCTGTTTTACTGGATCATAACATTTTGTTGTGAAAATAAAATATAAAACTTTTGAAAGTAGATATATTTTATTGTATGCGATATTTTCAATTAATCAACTATTAAAAAATGAAGAACATTCCTAATGTGGACCTTCACCTCGCGCAAGGAATGTTTAAATCATATTGTAACGTCTTATATGACGTAACATAACTTAAACATTTTACACTAATGGTAATTTTTTTATTTTGTATTGAAATAAACGAAATAAGAAATCATGTTAATTTTTTTTAAGAATCTGAATGTATGAGTGATTCACTACACAGACATTTAAAATGATTTCTGCGTTATTGGTGTAACCAATTATTCGCTACATAGACATCTAAAATGATTTCTTCATTATGAGAATAACTAGCAGCATACAGATTTGGTTCAAATATTAACCGCATGTGTAAACCAAAAATATTGCTAATTGATTTATATTGTTATAAGTTACTGATGATAGGAAATTGAATCTGACGAAGTACTCTTAAGGAATGCATCCAGTTAACATCTCCACAATGATAGAACTCACAATCATCTGAATCATCACACCATATCTCCAATGCAAAGATAAATATACCAACAACAAGGTCCAGCCATAGGCTCACTTTTATCACCAACACTCAGTAACTTCTACTGAGTTACTTGGAAGTTAACAGCCGCTATACGCTCCAAGATTTTACTCAAACATGTTAGCAATACCTTTATAAAATTACTACGCTGCACACGAATTTCAATAATTCATGAAAGCTCTAAATAGACAACGTCTAGCCATATAATTCACAATGGAAATAGAATAACAAAATCTCACTCCAAGACGTGATGGTTATAAATTAAATTGAACATTCTATCAGATCAAACTACCTAATTAGACCAAAACTAAATATCAACCGGGTAATGAGTATAGTTCAGTAATTATATTTTTCTTACTTTCTTTGTTATAAAGATTAGAATGCATTGTTTCATCAGTTGGGTACTCTCACATTAACGATAATTTTGAACGCAAACCCGATAACATCTCATGTCGGTTATCTTAAATCCACGGACTAAGCAACAACTCAAAACAATTTCTGTAATAAAATTTAGTAGTAATAAGTCAAAAATAGTAAAACGAGATGTATTACAAATTGTAACTAATACTGTATAATATAGTATGCCTTCCTAACAAAATACACAACTTCATCATCGTAAATTTAATGTTCACTGAACAGCATGATCATAATTACTGATGAGTGTAAGTGAAGAATAATATAATAATACATCAACCACACTAAATCTGCTATATCTAATGCTAATGAAGCCTACTACTCAAATATAGGATTCTTCACTCCGGTTGGGATACAACAACCATGCTTTCCATTTAATCAGTTGTTTCAACAATAGCTGGTTTGGTGCTAACTAGATAGTTGGCGAACTGTAACTTATCAAGTTTTTATTAAGTCACTTAACATTGGAATTAATTTATGGTTTATTTATTTTAACATCAGACTGTTTATTATTAATATAATTTTACATGAATTAATTTGACTCATTTTTCACAAAAACTGTTGAACCATTGCATCAGTACCGCCGTGTGTATAAGTAGAACTTCGTATAACTTTCCCTGAAAACGTCTTGTGACCAGTGAAAACCGACGAAACAACTCCGACAGTAACCTTACAAGAGACTGACATCTGAGATAAACTGCTACGACACATATTACTTTTTAGATGTGCAGTCAAGCAGCACGACATTACGAATAATGCAGCCAAAAACAAATAATTATGAAAATACAGAATATTATGTTAGAAATTAAAAAAAATATCTGAATTATGGAATGAATTTCTAATATGTTGGCAGTCTAATTAAAATACAAAAATGTTAAATGTAATAAAAAGAAGATATATTAAATATGATAAAAGGTACCTCTGTCATCACTGATCCGAAACACAGTAATTTAGTGAAATGCAAGGAGGGGTCAATAAAAAGTTACAGAGAAAAGTAAACCTTCTGTAACAATCAAAAATCAAACGCGATAAAATTTGTGTATGTTCGATAAGAATCACACTTAGAAAGGGAAATTACAACAACAGTAAATATTGCAATTAAAGTAATTAGCAAAATCAAGTATAATTTAACTAATGACGTAATGTTATAACACATATAAAGCTCTTATTAGTTACCCCAAAAGGAGGTCGAAGGTCGCCTAGAAAGATCACTTGTTTTAGCCACTTGCATCACAACCTACTGTTATCTGTCAGTCAGACACTAAAATGACGTCGCATAAAGGAATCTTAACGTTACAATTTGTATTGTTGTGAGGTCAGCAAAATGTGTGCATGCTATGAATCACGAGAAGAATTATGTAGTTTGTAGGGTACAACAGAACATGAAATCAATTTTAAAAACAAGAAATAAACATATTTGTTACTTTTAATTTTGGTTTTATTTACTTTTAAAACAAAACACATTCGGGGAACCTGTGCAAGTACATCTACTATTAACTTATTCATATATCAAGAGCTGACATAAACATGAAATAAAACTAATGTTGTTCATTACACTGAAACAGTTTAATATTACTTTAAACAAGTTCAAAAAATTGTAATATAAATGTGGAACTTTTGCAAAGGTACCGATATGCCGTAAAACTTTCAAACCCTTAAACAGCATGATTTGAACGATTTTGTTATGTTTATAACGGCACAATAGGAGTCTCATTTGTTAAAAATGCGAACGTGTTTATGAGCTCTGTCAACGAAGGTATATAATTTTAACATATTCAACAGCCTTAAGCCGAGAGAGGTAAACACTGTAACATAACAGACTTGGAATACTTTTACCTGGAAGTGAAAAGTTTATAATTTCAAAGGTGACTGACATCATAAAGTGCTCGATTTCAAGACTGATGAAGTGTTTTTAATACACAAGAAGCTAAGAAAGTAGCTGAGTGGTGACATTGAACAATTTAAGACCTAAATCTTCGACAACAAGCACACTGAACTCACCTTACTCAATATACCTTAAAAACGTTCGCACACAAAGTTGTATATATTCGTAGTAACAACCACATACATTTATTTACATAATGATAGAACAATATATTGTATATATTGTACAATATAACAGTTAGAATGAAACTTAAACATAACAACGAACTCTTATAAAACTAATCTATTAATGCGACAATGACATGGAATATATTTCAGCATACAGTAGTAAATCACTAGGACAAGTTTTGTATAAATATGATATTTAAATTAAGGAGAACTCATGCAGCTATAAAAAATGGGATACTTTTATTGTCCTTTAACACGAGCATATGTATACATATATAATTGCTTTCACAACCCAATAATAATTTTGATTATATTTTATGCAATTTCAGTGAAAATTGTGGGATTTGACAATTGTATACGATGATCTTATGATCATTTTAAAAAACAACGTGAAGAGAGACTAAATTGTGTTAAAAAGTAAAGTTATATTTAAATTTGTGGTTTCATTGATAATACAGCTTACATAGTTGTGCAATATAACATTTAGAATGAAAGTTAAACACAACAACGAATTTTTATAAAACTATTCCATTAAGGCAGCAATGATATGGAATATATTTCAACATACAGCAGTAAATCACTAGGAGAAGTTGAATATAAAGATTTTCATATGCCAAGATTTGAATTAAAATAGTGTAGACTTAACGTTCCTCTTGTAGAATGCTTACCAGAAACATAGCAGTATACGCTAACTCAACGTTTTATCAGGGCCATTATGTATACACATATGTATTTGTAATTCAGGTATAAAAAATTTAAGATATTTTTTAAGCATGCTGAAATCGAATACCTCCAGAACTATATTGTCTGGCATGAAATATATAAAGAGGGGCCCAAAAGTATCGTTTTATTTTAAATTTAATAATTAAATAACTAAGGAAATAAACCATATATATATGAAATATATAAAGAGGGGCCCAAAAGTATCGTTTTATTTTAAATTTAATAATTAAATAACTAAGGAAATAAACCATATATATATGAAATATATAAAGAGGGGCCCAAAAGTATCGTTTTATTTTAAATTTAATAATTAAATAACTAAGGAAATAAACCATATACTTATCAACATCTTGTAGCCAAACTCAAACAGTTGGTATTGTTCATGTTTTGTTTTGTTTTGTTCCGTTTTTTTTTAACTCACTTCAGAGAATAGTGTTACTCAGGAAAACAACAACCGTGCAAGAAGAGAATCAATGCGTCGTTTGTCTTGCAAAGACTAGGTAAATAACTGTGGTGCAACGTAAATACAAGGAAGAAGTATGGGGGGTATGCTGATGATATAGTGTATTGCTCAACTATAGCAAACATCAGAGCTAAAGACCAAAATAATGGACGTCATCGTCACTGTAACTGGACATGTTGCGGTGAACATGAAATCGAATATCAGTGAGACATACTTAGAACCACTAATGGTGTTCACGTAGAAATCTACTGACGAATCAATGAAAACTGCATGATAATGGGATACGAAATATTGAAAACTGAATGGTTGCATTTCCTTAGTTATTTAATTATTAAATTTTAACATAGGAATAATAATTTTTGAGCACTACAATAAAAACAAACAAACCTGTTTTATGGCAACCATTCACTATTGAGAAGCATGCACTTACTTTAGATATATTAAGCCCTGTTAACGTTAGTCCTATATACTCACAAGAGTGCACTTAATACAAGCAGAAATGCCCAAAGTAACTTAATATATTTTTATAAACTTTGAAGATTTTTAATACCAAAGCATTTAAAGAGAGGGCGTAACCTAACAAGTAAGAAAATTGTTGAATCTCCGATTAACCTTCTTAGAAACTTTACTAAAACAAAGTTAACAGGTTCGTATGAACCAGCTATTTACAAAAAATTAATCTAGTCCAGTCCTGTGAAAGTAATGTAGCTCTCGGATGTATCAATCAAACTTTATTTTAATCTTTCATCTTGACAAATCAATGCATAACTATTAATTTCTGTAATTGACCAAAACAATCAACACCAATGATTTGTAGAAAAACAAGAATTCAAGAAATTCATTTATACTGTATACTTTATTTTTATAAACCTGATTGTTAACTATAGTGTCTTACAAATAATCTAAACTTTCATTTATTTAAGTGTATGCAACTTTCTCATGGAACATTTATCAAGGATAAGTTCCTTTAACTCCAGTTGCATATTGTTCTGGATTAATCACCTAAAATAATACGTTTGCCTTTGTTTTCTCATAGGAAAGATGACTGTAAAGTTCTCACAATATGTAAATGAACATTGTGATTTTTTTTGCACTTGCAGGCCAGGTGATGCCTTGAGGTTATAACCTTTCTTATGTTTAAATGGGAATGAAAAAAGTGACATAAATGGTGTGCAATCTTTGAGAGGAATGGCATTATAGAAATTTGTATATAATATTGTCCTTTATTAGCTCCTTTTCTCTTCTTTCTTAAGTTCAACCTTTCAATTTATTAAGTAAAAAAATAAGTTTTTTAGTCAACTAGTCAATGTTACTTACCGTCAGCTACTGCACTATATTTTTACAAAAGAATAGTAGAATTGGCTATTCCATTATAACATCTTCATGGCTGAAAGGGCAAGTACTTTCGGCGCCAGTTTTTGAACCCGAAATTCACAGACTGCGAGTTAAGCGCTCTTACCGCCAAGCACTAGTGGGCAACATTCTGTTTTTTTATTATTTTTAGCATGCAACTTAATGTATAAGTAACAAGATACGTAATAATGCATCAAATTTTCTAATTGTTTGAAATAATACTGTACTTGAATGAATTACGAGTATATATAAGTACTTAGTTTTATTCTACATATAAAGTCATGATGAGTAAGTGTACTGTGTGATCACCAGCCAGATCGAGTGATATGCCTATTTCCATCTCTATTTTGTTTGGCTCTTTTTCCGGGTTCAGGAGCCAGCTTGACATATTTTTTTTTTATTTAGCGATATCTTTTCCTAAAATATGTTTACTTTTTTATGTACGTGGATTACCAGGTTGTAGAGTGTATTATAATGTTTTATCGGTTTTGCATAAAATAATAATAAAGTAGATAGTCAAAGATTGTTAGGACTGTTTTGTTCTATCAAATGATCATAACATTAAAGTTACTGCCAGAACTAACTAAACACTAGGCCTGTTGAAGAGAGATTATTATAAAGGAAAAATAAGAAAGCTCGGTTTTGGCTATTCGTCGCTTTTTCACTTTATGGTGCTCTGGATAGCTGAAAGCGGCATGTACTCCGGAGATAGAGTGATCATGACAGTTAGCTCTTTATATCTAGCTTCTGATGACCTGCAGAGAATAAAATCCAGATGACTTTTGTATTGTCTTAATACAGACTTCAGTGCTATCCCTACATACAGCACGCTAGCGCAGTCTCCGATATTGCACAAAAAACAACCCTTGAAGCAAATATCACATCATATTGCAATAAAGAAAATTCTACTAACGTAAAAAAACAAAAATTCTGATAAGACAATGATAAAGCTTTATTTCGAGAATATATAGAACTATTACAAATTAGAATATATCAGAATGAGATTTTCACCACATTTATAGATGTATTTCGTAAAGTAACTGTTTGTTTGTATATGAATTTCGAGGCAAAGCTACACAAAGGCGAGCTGCGCTAGCCGTCCCTAATTTTGCGATGTAAAGCTAGAGGGAAGGCTAGTCATCACTACCCATCGTTAACACTTGGGCTACCCTTTTACCAACGAATAGTGGAATTGACCGTCACATTATAACGCCCTCACAGCTAAAAGGGCGAGCATGTTTGATGTGACGAAGATTCAAGCCCGCGATCCTCGGATAACGAGTTCAGCGTCATAACTACCTCTTCATGCCGGGTCTGTAAAATAAGTGTATTCACCTTTATATTTCAACACATTTTATGTGCAAATGTTTTGATATTTCTTTTAAAAAATCTAATTTATATTCACA
Organism: Tachypleus tridentatus; assembly: GCF_004210375.1. Classification (NCBI taxonomy): domain Eukaryota; kingdom Metazoa; phylum Arthropoda; class Merostomata; order Xiphosura; family Limulidae; genus Tachypleus; species Tachypleus tridentatus. The sequence goes on along the minus strand of NC_134835.1, from coordinate 57,124,157 downwards.
GTTAAATAGTAAAGGAATCCCACTAACTGTTGCAGCCAGCCAAATGTAACAAAATCAGATATTCTGTTTGTATTGTAAACGTTGGAAATGTTACTTTCAGATGACAATAAAGGAAGCTCAAATGCTGATTAAGTATTAGGAAAACACATACGTGTCGATTATAACCTTACTGAAATCAAACGACGAGCAAAAATATGTTTCTAAATAAAAAACGGATTATGACTTCTTACCAATTATGAATACTAAAAGGTTTAAAACCAGTCAATTTTCTGAATAGTGCCGCCTAATTATTGTTTGTTATTAAGCACAAAGCTACACAAAGGATTATCTGTGCTCTGTCCACCACGGGTATTGAAACCCAGTTTCTAGCGGTATAAATTCGCAGACGTGCGCTTGCGCTATTGGGTGTACGTGTGTGTGTTGGGAGGAGGGTTTTTCTAATTAAACATTCATAGTCTTACACTCGTATATTATCTACGCACACCCATTTATTAACTTAACAATTGTAAATTATAAGTATATCAAGATAGGAGCTGTTAACACCTGCATAAGAAAGTAGAAATGATATTGCAATGATAAGTGTGGTCAAACTTTCTGTAGTGTTGCCATTCTATAAACACGTGTTTTGCTATTTTCCTCGCACCTTTTGTGTATATACTGTACTTGTAGTTTTACCATGTTAACTATTGTCACTATATTACTTAATCGTATTATGATCTGTATGGTAGTTTTTAAAACTTTCTTATTTTAAAATTTGTACTTTCAGATGTAATTTATATGTTCTTATGGTCATAGTTGCATGGCCTCTTGGGGAGAAGGGAGAGCCCCACAGTTTGCGCAAGACGACATTGTTACATTGAATACCTCAGAAGCAGTGCTTGAAACAATACATTCTTGAACTTTGTCGAATAACGTTTTTATTTAATTTGTGAACTTGTAGAAATAAGAGTATAAAGCATTAAAGGAACCCATTTCTTCATACATACAATAGCGAGAAAAAATATAGAATACGATCACGTCATTACTAGCCCTTGTAGACTAACAGCTAAGATGAACCATTTTTTGTGGATTTTTTACACTTACAAGATGACGTACTTACCTCTAATTGATGTCCAAGTTTGATTACTCTGTATCTTTTGTACTGCATGTTATTTACCTTGATTTTTAATATGTGTAACAGCATATAACCATTTGAGGAAAATAAATCAGTTACCGCTTACTTCTTTTGATTAAGTGTTGGTTTTATTCTTTTATGAACAATATTTTTATAGTTACTTATAACTTTTTTAACAATTCCAAAATCAGAGTCATAAAGTCATTGAAATGACTAGTCAACTAAGGCATAACATGATGTTAAACTTCGAATTACCCACTTGTTTCTATATGTTTACTACTGGTAGGCTTTTCTACAACACAGTAATATATAATAATAATTTCTGGTGTGTTTTTAAATTATACAAACATATTCATATCTATTTTGTATGCCATCTTTTAGGGGCAACGAACTATTAACTGATGTATTTTTGAGTAAAAACTTCCCCCAATGTATGGATAAAAAAATAGAAATAATTAATTAGGTTAACACACAAGTCTAAATGGAAGTTTTTTTTCATTTCTGTATCTTATAGATGGTAAAAAATTGAAACATCTCATGTTAAAAATCAAATATAAATCATATTTTCATAGTTCCATAGTTTTTATACTTACAAAATTTGTAGGTAACTCTTTTACGAAACCAATATCATCAATTGTTGAAAAAAATAAAAATCATTTAAACAATGTAAATAATAAATTTTTAATCCTAAATTGTTAGGGGTTAATGACTTTTCCACGAATAACAGAAAATCATTGTACTTTACAAAAACGACATACGAAAACACGTTACCTTAAAGTTGTTATAATGTGCTCTGACCACTGAAATATTTTTAAAACACGAATAAACTTGAGTTTGATCATTAATAGCATGAAGAATCTAAAATATGGTTAATAAAGAGGATCCAGTAGAATATTTATACGGTTCCTTTTCAATCATAACCAGATATGTCTTAAAGAAACTGATCATGAGATTTTTCGGGCTGTTGGTTGAAGACTGCATGAGTTGTGCTTCACCTATCAGTATGAAAAAAGGCATATAATGTCTCGAGCTAATATAAAAAATATGCCAATGATGCACTTTTTAGTGTAGTAAAACATTTTGTACAAGATTGGTTCTCGAACAGCTTCTAAAATATGTGGATGCACGACACTTATTAGTGTATTACATTCATCAGTACTAACGGTTTGAGATGTCAAGTGTCTTTGACTTTCATTTTATGAATTTTTATGATAATTACATTTTCAATACACTATTTAACTAGAGGGACGCCCACTAGAGCGCATATCTTTACCATGCAACGTTGATCACATTCGGGCCTCAATAAATATGAAAATATGTCTTGTTGTCCGTCGTTATTAACGGATATAGACCATTTTCGGTAGAACAATGAGGAATGATATTCTATATATGTTTAACGAGTTTCATCAAAATTCAAATAGAGTGAAAAATCGGTCTTCATTATAATAGTTAGAGATATTGTTTTTAATTAGTGATATTGACTTTCCAAAAGTAATAACTTCTAGGTTGGGTCATAATTCAAACGTATGCCAACTTTTTTCCAATTCCATTTACCTTACAAACACACAAACAAACACTCACAGGGGTGAACACATAACTTATGGTTGCGGTTTGGTCTGTTTTGAATTTCGCGCTAAGCTACCCAAGGGCTATCTGCGCTAGCCGTCCCTAATTTAGCAGTGTAAGACTAGAGGGAAGGCAGTTAGTCATCACCACCCACCGCTAACTCTTGGGCTACTCTTTTACCAGTGAATAGTGAGGTTAACCATCACATTATAACGTCCTCATAAGTGAAAGGGAGAGCATGTTTAGTGTGATGGGGTTCGAACCCGAGACCCTCAGATTACAAGTCGAGTACCTTAACCACCTGGCCATGCCGGGCCTTGTTGTGGCGGAGGTAACAAAATCTTTGCCACAAAGTAAGTTTTGAGCTTCTCAGTATGAATTATTGTCGTAATTAAATGTTCTCGTTTGACATTATTTAAGAACAACAACAACGACAACAAAAACACTCACTGAACAGTAAAATAACGGTTAACGCAAATATTTTCCTTGAAAGTATCTCGTTTTCCAGTGGAGATGTTGTTCTATTTTTACTGTATGAAACTAGTAGTGTAACTGTAATAAGTAACAGTACAATCAAAAAACAAATCAACTTTGAGGTTAAACGTGTTATTCTCTCTCTGTCATTATCAGCGAACACAGTTTCAATCCACATGTCACGACTGGTTCGGTGAAAAATGGCGGCCTGTACATTGCATATGGTAGAACTCGAATCGGTACATCGACAAAACTCAGCCAAAGGAATAAAAACTAAAAAAAAAACTTCACTAATGAAGTACAAAACTGCCTCTAAAGTTTGTCTAACCTTCCTTCAAGTGTTTAGAAAACGAGCCTCAAAAACATCGATTTTCTTTTAATTCTTCATCTCGCCAAATTCTGTGGCGCGGTAAGGGGTATATGGTAGATTATCGACTTTCATATATCGTACATAATGACCTCTAATTAACTTGTCGTGGAACACTTGCTGCTCTAGGCATGAAAAGGCACATCCTAGGAATAATGAAGTGTTTCAGTGTTACTCGCAAACCACAATGTCTACAACCAGCCTGCCCACTGAAACACTTCATTATTCCTAGGATGTGCCTTTTCATGCCTAGAGCAGCAAGTGTTCCACGACAGGTTAATTAGAGGTCATTATGTACGATATATGAAAGTAGATAATCTACCATATACCCCTTACCGCGCCACACAGTATCTTTGTCATGACTTAGCTTGCTTAAAGAAATAACGTCTACGAATTATATTATGACTCCCTATAGAGCAGAACTGAATAAGTTGGTGAAATAGTGCATTCCACCTGGAAGTTACGGTCCCACTGGAAGCCAAGATTTACACTCGTAAAAAGTGCAGAGACTAGTAACGAAAATATTTATTCTAAAATTGTTGGGAGGTAGGGATGGAAAAAGATGAGAAACTAGAGAACCTTTAGGATGGAAGAAAGTTATACACCACCTATTTTTCCATTCCACTACCTAACATGTACATACATCCACTCTGTGAGTGCAGTGTATGAGTGGTTATATGCGGATTTTTCTCCCATCCCAATACGTTCTTATCTTTTTTTCATCCTTATAGCCAAAAAATGTATTATTGAGATTTTTTGTTACTAGTCAAATATATTTAACGCCAACTGGAATGACTTTTTCCCCCTAGAACATTTCTATAGTTGAAGTAAGTGTTTAATTTGTTGGACGAAAAACTTGCAAATAATACATCTGATATTTTCATTACCATTTAGTTCAGAAATCATTAAGTATATTGTAAAGTAGCAAGACTACATTTGAGTGAGTTTATTGGTTTTCTGACACCAATAAAAATACTTTCATAAAGTAATGTTATAACATTAGAATTTATTGATATTTGTAAATATTTAATCCCACTGTAAGAAGGATCGTTTTCAGACCATACACGTGCATACACCCACTAGTTAATGTTAAAAGTATATCTGATGAATAATTAAGTATAGGCTGATTGATTGAGTGTTTGGAATTAAGCACAAAGCTACACAATGGGCTATTTGTGTTCTGTCCATCACGGGTATCGAAACCGGTTTCTAGCGTTGTAAGTTTAAAGTAATTTCGCTGTGTCACTGAGGGACAAAGGGAAGTGATTAGCCTTGGATGCTTAGCGCATACTGTGTACAACTGTGTCTCAGCTGCAATAGACACAGTTCAGTTAGACATTGAAAGTGTCATAACCAAGGTTGTTAGATAATGTCACATTGTTCGAATTAAAATACTGGATAGCTTTTGTGAGTACGTTAGGAAAGAACAACCTATAGGACACAGCAGCTTACAGTTCAGTAATTTCCACTTTCTATTGCTTAGACTGTACAGAAAGTACGGAAACTTTATTTGATTTTTTTCAAGTATGTATCACTGATAGATTTTTACATCCTATAATTAGTTGCCAAATTTAATCGAAATATAAGTTCTACATGCAAAGTTAAAATCTGTTCAAATTTGATCAAAATATTTGCTAGCGCCTATGCAAAACGTTACATGAACTATCGGTCCTAAATTTTTCTACAGACTTAGCTAAGAGTATAGGTGAACCTTTAAGCACAAGCTTGCAAAATATTATGAAATTCTCCTAATTAAAAAGCATTAGTGTCATGTGACATTAGCTTAAATAACGATGTTTGATACAACTGTATCGAGTGCATGCGGGTGATGACAAGAAACTTTTAATGTAATTTCCATGGCGTTACTATAAAGAAAGTTATTAACATTAACATTGTTTTATAGAGGAAAAATTACCACCATGTATCTTAAAGAATCTTGTTGATTTAGAAAAGCATAGGTCTGTTCCAAGTAAGAAAGATGTGATCCTAAAGTTAATGTTTGATTATTATAGAGTGTCAGTTTCTTATTTGCTGTGGTTTGTTGATGCGTATTTAGAAAAATCCATGATATCTAATCAAAACCAATTTAGATATGAAAATAAGGTGTGACCAAAAATGACTGAGTGTGCGACTTAATGAATGAATTAAAGAGTCTCTCGCTGGGACAGCGTTAAGTCTTCGCATTTACAGTGGTTCGATTACCTTTGATGGACACAGAAGATAGCTTGATGTGGCTTTGCTATAAGAGAAAACACACACACACGAAATCAAAATTGGCCACTAAACCGATAGCTACATTTATAGCATTGATAAAAGTTTTGCAGCAAATATTCATTCATAAGTTAACCAAGTCACGTTTTTCTTCAACTTGGTGCGTGATGATGGGTAAAACAAAATGCGCCGCCTAGCTCGCTAATGAATGAGTGTCTATTGTGAAATTCTTATCAAAACTATAGGTGTGGCTACCAGTTTGGCCGCCAGTTTTGATTTCATTCCTCTAACCCTACAACTATGATATACATAATACGATGCAATGATTTTTGCGAAAAAGAATGAATGGCCCGCCGCAAAAATTCGCGTATCTTTGTGCATAGGATGGTAGGTAAATTTACACAAGCGACAAACGAAAGGTTAAGACATACGCTCAATCCTATTTTGTTCGCACTTTTTTCACACCTAAAGTGTTTTTGATTATATCAAAATATACTATAATACAGTAAAGTCACATGGCTATTGATGATACAGGCTGCACAGAGAACGCTAGAACTTAACGAGCTACTGAAGCCATTTTTCTTTTCAGAAGAAAAGTGCCCAGTAGTTCTCCACAAAATATATGAAGATCTAAGTATTGAACTGTGGTTTATTTATTCAGACAAATTTGTCCTGTTTAATATGACACAATTAAATCGTTAGAGGTAGCGGATCACTGTGCAGTGGAGTGTACTGATATGTTAAACAGCTTGGAAAAGGAACTTGCTACAATATGTGAAGAAAATATTATCCTGTTGTCTTAATGAGAACATTGCTTAAAAACATAGAAGAAACGGGATTCGTGACATGCCGCTCTTATCTTTATGTGTCAAGGCCCTTATTTAATGCTGAAAACACAGATATGCTCTCACTCATCCAGTGGCACAGCGGAATGTCTGCGGACTCGTACAGCTAGAAACAGGGTTTCGGTACCCGTGGTGTGAAGGGCACATATAGCCCACTCTGCAGCTTTGTGCTTAGTTTCAAATAAAAAAAATCAAACAAATAAAGCAGACAAACAGGACTCGGCATATCCAGGTGATTAAGCCACTCGACTTGTAATCTGAGGGCCGCGGGTTCGAACTCCGTCACACCAAACATACTCGCCCTTTCAGCCATGGGGGCGTTATAATGTGACGGTCAATTCCACTATTCGTTGGTAAAAGAATAGCCCAAGAGTTGGCGGTGGGTGGTTATAACTAGCTGCCTTCTCTCTAGTCTTACACTACTAAATTAGGGACTGCTAGCACAGATAGCCCTCGTGTAGCTTTGCGCGAAATTCAAACCAAACCAAAACACACACAGAAATTTTAAGATATCTATAATGTCTGCATTTGAAGTGACAGTGGAGTCACTGCCGAAACAAGTCTGTAATTTAACAAGTGACAAAAGGTGCACTAGTTGGCAAGCAAACTTTTCTAAATGAATTTTTAACAGGTATAAACTGTGTGAATTGAACGCTACAACCTAAACAAGATAATAGCACCCATAAATGGACAGGGCCTGTTAATGAAAACATTAATGAACAATTGCCAGTTAATTAATGTACTGCGGGTAAGGCAACAAAGTACGGAGGATACTAGCAAAGAAGTAATGTGAAGAAACAACTTCTGAAGGAAGAGGTCCACCGAGAATTTGACCCTCCTATAGGTCTCGTGCTCCGGTTTTCATCTGTATAGATCTATACAGCATGTGCAAGTCAGTCTTCTGAAAACAATGAGATATATATAATTTACACGAACATCTTTATTGATTTTTAAAGGTAAACAGACCATATGATGACAGTATTTCAGTGCTTATCAATGGCAAAATATTAGAATAAGCCTAGATGTAATACAGTACTTGATCTAATAATGTTAATAGTGAGGTCTTAAGTTATTACACAAGACGGTATTAATTACTATTTATAATATGTTAGTTTTAAATCTATTATTTCAGTAAGAAAACAGTATGAAAGGACTCAGAATAAGGTTTTTCGATCAACAAGTAGAAACTTTACTGTGAGATATTGTAAAATGATACTTCTCATTGGTTTCTATCATTTTCATAAAAAAGTGTTTAACAGCTGCCAAGTTGTTCTTTCTTTCAAACTATTGTAAGGAAAAAACAGCCCATAAAACAGACGCACCCTACCATATTAAATTCCGTGATCACCAGAGACGCTCCCGTATCATTTTGATTGTTTGTAACACTTTAATTTTTCTCTTTCCAATCTATATTTGCTCAAATTTTAGTAAATGGAAGCACATATTTTTTGGCCAGAAATTTTCTGAACCGTCTGGACATAATAGAGCTGTATTTCTGTTATGGTGTTAGAGGGCAGTTGAACGATCAAACTGGTGGTGTGAGATGAAATTATCATCACCGCTTCATACAGAAAAATTCTTGAGCAATACTTTCTACTTTTTAATGCCAATGACCAACTTACCAGACAAAATAGTATTTTCAAGCAAGATAGTACTCTTGCTCGTTCAAATCAAGTCTCTAAACGACAGTCTGAGGTTAAGGACATTATTAAACTCTTACTTCACTAGAACTATCTCCTGATACGAATCCCATCAAACATGTGTGATACAGCTTCCATGTAAAAATGTGTCAAAGAATCAATTTTATGGAACACTCTCATCACTGTTCTTCACCACGATGGAGTAAAATCCAACAGGTCCGGATTTCAGATAATGTAAATAAGATGCATAAACATGATTGTGCTTTGAATATTGTAAAAGGTAGATGAGCTATATACATTACATAGCCAAAAGTATATGGACACCGACCATCACACTTAGTATGGGCTTGTTGAATATCTCATTCCAAAACCATGGGCATTAATATGAAGTTGGTCCCACCTTTGCTGCTATAACAGCCTCCACTCTTCTGAAAAGGCTTTTCACCAGATTTTGAAACATAGATGCGGGGATTCGCTCCTATTCAGTCACAATAGCATTAGTGAGATCGGGCGAGAAGGTCTGGCTCGCAGTCGGCGTTCCAATCCATCCCAAAGGTGTTCGATGGGGATGAGGTCAGGGATCTGTGCAAGCCAATCAAATTCTTCCACACCAGTCTCGGCAAACCATATCTTTATCGACCTCGCTTTGTGCACGAGGGCATTGTCATGCTGAAACGTAAAAGGACTTTCCCCAAACTGTTGCCACAAAGTTGGAAGCACAATATTCTCTAGGATGTCATTGTATGCTGTAGCATTAAGATTTCTTTTCACTAGAACTAAGGAGTGTAGCCTAAACCATGAAAAACAACTCCATACCATTATTCCTCCTTTCCAAAACATTACAGTTGGCACTATGCATTCAGGCTGGTAGCGTTCTCTTGGCATCCGCCAACTCCAAATTCGTCTATCAGACTGGCAGATAGTGAAGCGTTATTCATTACTCCAGAGAACGCGTTTCCACTGCTCCAGTGTTCAATGGCAGTGTGATTTACACCACTCCAGCCGACGCTTGGCATTACGGATGGTGATCTTAGGCTTCTGTGTGGCTGCTTGGCCACGGAAACCCATATCATGAAACTTCCGACGAACAGTTCTTGTGCTAACGTTGCTTCCAGAGACAGTTTGGAACTCGCTAGTGAGTGTTGCAACTGTGGACAGACGAAGCTTACGTGTTACGCGCTTCAGCACACGGCGGTCCCATTCTGTGAGCTTGTGTGGCCTATCGCCTCGTGGCTGAGCTGTTGTTGCTCCTAGACATTTCCACCAGCACTTAGAGGAGATCGGAGCAGCTCTAGCAAGGCAGAAATTTGACGAACTGACTTGTTGGAGAGGTGGCATCCTATGACAGTGCCACGTTGAAAGTCACTGAGTTCTTCAGTACGACCTGTTCTACTGCTAATGTTTGTCTATGGAGATTACATGGTTGTATGCTTGATTTTATGCACCTGTTCGTAATGGGTGTGGGTGAAATAGCCGAACCCACTAATTAGAAGGGGTGTCCACACACTTTTGGCCATGTAGTGTATTTATGAAACTTTACACACTTTGTTCAAGTTTAATAAAACGGACGTTTTTTTTGGTAGTATTTTGTAAAGAGTAATCTAGTAGAGCCGCCAAAATATTTTCATAGTGTTATTATCATCTGAATGTTTTGTATTTCTAAACCTGTTCTCCTTTGTTACACAAGTCTTTTCACGTAGGAGTTGTTAACGAGACACTAGACACAAAAGAATAGTTTAATTAAACATGAAAATTTGTTTGTTTTGAATTTCGCGCAAATCTACACAAAGGCTATCTGCGCTTAATTTAGCAGTGTAAGACTAGAAGGAAGGCAGCTAGTCATCATCACCCACTGCCAGCTCTTAGGCTACTGTTTTAACCAACGAATAGTTGGATTGGCCATTACAGTATAACTCCCCTACGGGTGAAAGGGCAAACATGTTTGGAGTGACAGGATTCGAACCTAAGATTACGAGTCGAATACCTTTACCACTTGGCTATGCCGAGCACGTTAAAATTTCGAATAACTTAACAAAAAAACCTAACGTTTCTTATATATAGAAGTAAGGCTTATCTTCCGTCTGAGTTCAAACTTTATATGCTCCAAAATGCACCATGTGTGTTGCTTTCTGTTTTATCGTCTTCAGAATAAAATGTTTTCTAAATGATACAAGGAATTAAATACAAGTGTTGTAGAAGAACGTTTTATTTTTTATCAATTTCACGGCTCTACCTTATTGATTGTTTTTTTGCAAATGTCTCTGAGAGCTGTGAAGGAGTGCTAACTCTAACTGCTTCATCTTTAAAATAGTAAACGTATTTTTTCTGAATATTGATGTCCTACTTCACCAATGTTACAGTGAATGAATATATTTAGAAAAACTAAATTATTATTTTCAGTCTTGCAAGTGAATTTAATGGAAGGATCTTGTGAGGTAAGGTATTTTAAAAAATTTGAGCAGTAATCCTTATTGTGAAAAAGAATAAACGTATTGTCTACATTCCTTCTGTAAAGGTTGTTGTTTTTTCGCGCAAAGCTATACTAGGACTACTCGTCTAATAATGAACATGGAGACTAGAGTTTACAACCTACGCTTTAAACATCATTGTTTTTCGTAAAAACTGTACGCCAAAGTTATTTCGCAACGATTTGTTTGATTGTTTGTTTTCGAATTTAGCGCAAAGCTACACGAGGGCTATTTGCACTAGCCGTCCCTAATTTAGCAGTGTGAGACTAGAGGGAAGGCAGCTAGTTATCACCACCTACCACCAACTCATGGGCTACTCTTTTACCAACGAATAGTAGGATTGACCAAAACACATTATAACGCCCCAACGGCTGAAAGGGTGAGCATATTTGTTGTCAAGGGAATTCGAGCACCCCTAACCACTTAACGTACTACTCGAATTTAAGACGCATCTTTTTTCTCCTGTTTCCGAACTGAAAATTAGAGTGCGTCTAAAATTCGAGCTATTACTTTCCACTCTTCGAAAGTCTTGAAAACAAAACACGTACAAAACATCTAATTTGCCGATGTCAGCGCCTCCAGCGATGCAGTTGGATGTTACTCTTCTAAGACTTTGTCTGACTTTCCTGTTGTTCAGACGCTATTTTATTGTGCTTTCTGCCCATGGAAAAGCGTTTTACGTACGATGCCAAATTTAGAAGAAAGGTTATTTTGTGCGCCGAAGATATTGGGAATCGTGTAGCAGGTAAAAAATATACAGTGAGTGAAGCAAATGTACGTCGTTGGTGTAGTATGTTTTTACTTGCAAGAAATGTACAAAGTCATTTTCTGGCTCAAGAAAATGAAGACATCTTGAAATTTAGGCCGTCGTCTTAACGTTTTTCAGAGAGTTACGAAATCAAGGACAACTTGTAACGAGAGAAGTCTTAATGTTAAAAGTAAAAAATGTTCAGGAAATAATAGTATTTCTTTCAAAGCTAGTCGTGGCTGGTGTAAGAAATTTATCATTACGGCGAAGGACAACAATTAGTGAAACATTGCCATCAGATATTGAAACAAAACTTATTGAATATGAAAGTTACTTTATTGGTTTACAACAAAGTAATCAGAATTCCCTAAAAAATCGGTGACGCAGATAAAACGGCAGTTTTGTTCGACATGTCACCCAGCTACACTGTAAATGCAAAAGAAGAAAAACAGGTGACAATAAAAACCACTGGTTATGAAAAGTTAAAAGTTAGTGTCATGCTATGTATAACTGCAGATAGAAATAAATTACCACCGTATGTCATATTAAACAGAAAAATCATTGCTAAAAGAAAATTTTTGCAAAGATGTAATCGTTCGTGCGCAAAAAATTTCATGGACGACATCAGAGTTAATGGAAGAGTGGTTGGTATGTATGTGGGCACATCGGCCTGGTGCATTATTAACGCAACAGAGCATGCTTATAATGGATGCATTTCTTGGCCATCTCTTCGATCAAATTAAGAGCAGGTTAAGGAAAAAATAGTGATCTAGTGATAATACCTGGTGGAATGACAAGCCAGTAACAATTTCTTGATGTGTTCATTAACAAGTCATTCAAAGATTGTATCTGTAAACATTATGATGCTTGGCTGAATAAAGACAATCATGTTTTGACACCGAGTGGTATAATAAGAAGGGTATCAGTCTCAACAATAATGGAGTGGATTTCAAAAGCTTGGAAAGAAATGTTGGACAGTATTATTAGAAAATTATTTTAAAAATATTGTTTATCCAATGTGGAAGATGGAACGCAAGCTGACATTATTTGGGACAATAGTGAATCAAGCGATATATATGTTTTGGCTTCAGAATTAAACATTGAGTCAGAAGAAATATTGGAGTACCATTCTGATTAAATAAAGAAAGCAGGAAGAAACATTACTGTGATGAATATTTTACATTTCCTGTATATTTGATATATTTTTGTTATATTTCATTTTAAATACATTACTGACATTTTTGATTCATTAATAAATTATTTTAGAACATATTTACTTGTTTCTAATTATCATACAATTTTTAATTCCTTTTTAACAGTGGGATGTATCTTAAATTCGAAGTAGTACGGTAATATATAAACAGAACCGACAATAAACTCCTATCAACAGAGCTATAGATCGCTTACTGAATGCCTGTTTATAAAACAACATATTTTCTTTATTTAAGTAAAGCATTATTGAAATGATTTTTTATGTGTTTATTTTGCGAAACTTATTTTAATGTAAATTTTTGAACAAACTTTCGAAAATGTTTTACTTTTAGTATTCATGGCAATGGCCAACTGAATGGACATACGAATTTTTAAAATGACAGTGATACGCATTTGTCATTTTAAACATACAAATGGCCAAGGACGAAAATCGTGAAGGGGAAATTATTTTCGCGTTTTACTGAAGATTTTTTTGTCAATTAATATATAATAGATAACTGTCCAAGGATCAGCTTACATGCCTCTGACAGTGCTTGATTAATTACGCACTCCTACGTAATTGGACTATATGTTTTTTGTTGTTTTTTTAATTTCGCGCAAAGCTACACGAGGGGTATCTGCGCTAGCCGTTCCTAATTTAGCAGTGTAAGGCTAGAGGGAAGGCAACTAGTCATCACTAGTCATGAAAGGGCGGGCATGTTTGGTGCAACAAGGATTTGAACCCGCTACCCTCAGATTACCAGTCGAACGCCTTAACCCACTTAACCGGGCCTCGTAATTGGACGGATTATTAAAATAATAACAACTGACTCCAAAAGTGGCTTGAAAGTCGTAGTGTATTTAATATTTTTAAAACCTAATGATTGATGTGAACAAAATCTGTTTGAGCTATATTTTGCACAACACATTCAAGATATACAACTTGTTGTTGCTAGAGGTAAAAGGAAGTTTTAAATGAACGCCGTGAACCGTTCATATCGAGAAATATATTTATTTTGCTTTATCAGTGTGGTGTTATCATATTCCTAAGAATAGCGGACTCCTCTCATAAAGCTATAATGTACTATAAAACAGTCTGTGGTATGTGTTAAATAACACTCAGTCAGTTAGTTGCAGTTTCAACGTAGATTTTGTATTTTAACGATTAAATTTATAACTTAAAGACCGAACAATGCTCCCACTACTTCTGTCAACTTAAAGAAATAAATAACGCCATCAGTTGATGTATATATATATATAGCTTTCTTTGTTTTAACGAGTCTTAATAACTGTTAGTTGTCCTAATATTCGTAGGGGACTCGTCAATCTGATTGTTAAATCTGATGCTAAACATCAGTTTGAGAGCTATAATCATTATAATTTGCATCAAACAGTCATTACAATCTTCCCTCATCAAATGTAAAATGTCTTCCAAATGGCTCTACCATGAGGGCGTGTCATATAACACGGAATTGTATACGACTGCTCTCTTCGAAACAGTGTCAACCATAAGATTAGGCCTTTGTCATATTTGAGACCTCCGGGAAGTTCCCTCGAGCCATTAGCTAACAAGCAATGCTGCCAACAATGTATTTATTCAGCGTTGTCAGAGGCTTTTAAGGGTAAAACTGATCAACATGTCATATGTGATATCAGAATAATCTCTAATTAACTCCATGGTCTCCGCGCAGATTTTGTTCTAACTAATACGTTTCGGTCAACGACGAAAATTAAGATACAATAATCATGAAAGTGAAATATATGACATAAATTATTACTTTTAATTGCAAACTTATACCAACAGAGGAATTCACTACATTTGTCCGATATTATGAAACGTAAGCGAAACTGCGTTCTGTTGATATGCCATCCAATGTTTACAGTCCGAATAATACAATTTCTCAACAAATGAGGTTCATTCTTAGAAATTTATTATTATGCATTATACATCATAAAGAGATAAAGCAGTCTAGGTTCAGTAACAGTTCTGATGTTACTTGTATATTAATACCTACAATAAATACATTATTTTCAATTTTAGGTTTCTGAATTACCTTCTCCTAATAGTATTTCATATCATTCTAGTAAAGGAGGTGTTATTTCACAATATAAAAGTTATGCTTTACTTTCTTCACATTATTCTACAGGGTGTTCGGAAAGCCACTGTGCACTTATATATTTATTAACAGACATCTTTCAATATAGAATACAGAAGGTAAATATGAATGACTATTATAAACAATGTTGAAAGTGACCCCCGTTAGCATCAATACAGGCTTGGATCCTTCTTATTTTGTTTCTAAACACTGCTATCAGTTGCTGGCTTGAAATAGACTGAACGAATGGTGTTAAAAACTGCTTTCAAAACTGTACAGTGACTTTCCGAACACCCTGTATTTTTAAGTCACATGATACAGTGGGATTGACCATCACTGTATATCGCTCCCACGGCTGAAAGGGGGAGCATGTTTGGTGTGATGTGAATTCGAACTCGCGACCCTCGGATTACGAGTCGAGCGCCTTATCCTCCTAGCCATGCTGGGAGAGGTTTTTTTGTTCTGTGGTTTGGTGAACAAATGGAAGGATGGAACATTTTTAAGGTATTACTACCACAGTTACTCTTTTTCATACAATAGTATAATTTGTATTTTCTATATCTCATACAGTTTAATTCATCTTTGTTATTGTGCAGATTTGTTATAAATATTTTGAACTGCTTACGTATACTTAATTATCTTTACCAGCACTTGCTATTGTTTCTATTTATCTAGTTTAATACGCTGCATATTATAATTTCAGGTATTGTACAAAATTGTATTGATGTTAAACGGTTTATAATGTTCCAAATCTATAAATGTTCCTGGTTAAATTTTGTAGTTTTCCAATTAGTAAGCATTAATTACAATTATAGCTTCCAAGACTTATAGTGTACTGACTGTAGTTGACCAGCATTATTATATGTAATTGTCTCTCGGCATTTTCATTTATAAACTTTAAGGCGACGTTTTCGAAAGTTCATGTGGCAGCAACAATATTTGAAAATGCTCTAGTGCTTTCGTAAAATTTATATTGTTGATTCTTACTCTCGAAAATCTACAAATTTAGAGAACAGGCGGGGCGCGTACAATACACATTTAACAATATAAGTTACATACATTTCTAAGTATGCATTAAACTGAAACAAACAGAGATATTAAAATGATATTAAGTCCGCTACAGCAGTGAAAGACAGCGAGTAATCACCACCTACCGCCAACAATTGAACTACTCTTATATGAACGAATCACATTGCAAGTCGAGCGCAATATCCATCTGGTCATGATAAGCCTAACTGGTTAATGATTTAAAATCCTTATGTAAATGTACTGTACTTATACGCTTTTTCCTCCTAAATTCGTCCGCTAATGACTGAAAATAGCATGTATAAACAGTGCCAAGGTATTAGGAAAATAAATATTCGTAAATGTTTGAGAAATTGTAATTTTCGTATTATTTTTTTTTTTCAGATCAATTTACAATTTATGGTGGATTATTTATTATACAGATGGTTCAGAATTGGATGTGATCTAATGGTTTAGCATGCTTGAACTTTGTATATGACGGTTTAAAGTTCGCGTCTTACCATACTCTAGGGCAGTGAATACGCTATTTCAAATCCCATTATTCAGACAGACGTATTCAAGGAGCGAGAGTTTTGTTTTGTGTTAACGCGACACGAACCACGTAATCCCGGCACGCAGTCCAGCAAACTGTGCTTGCTCCATTAATTAATTATTTCTTGCTGTAACTTTCCTAAACACAGATTATTTTCACATGCTCATTGTTTTTCACTGGCTTTGTTTGATGTGACGATGATCTTGGAGAAAAATGTAATTGATCGATGCCTAATCTTTCTAAAATATTTCATGTAGTAAAAATGTTTTTAAAGAAAACACGTCTTCAAACATCAACAAAAATTAGTCCAGCCATTTTTTTGTCGGATTTAGTACTTTTACTGTACATAAAACATACATTTATGCAGGAAACACGACGATAAAGCACAATATTAAAGTTCAGTAACAAACTGTAAACCATTTTTATGGTTTTAACTCGCATTCTGAGTACCGAGCTGTCCAATATAAAACAGGTAATGAATATCAAGCTGAATGAAGCTATTCACAAACGAATCATACACTTATTTTAATTAAAATTAACACTCCTACGAAAAGACGTTTCTAGTCCTGATTTCTCCAAGCCCGTTCCCCTGGCTGTGGTTTCGCTAGATAGTAGATAGGGACAGTGGGAATCTCGTTAATCCATTCATTAATGGATTTAAATGGCAATTTCATTTAAATACAAAATTATTAGCCTAATATTAATAACCTTTC
Source organism: Tachypleus tridentatus (assembly GCF_004210375.1). Classification (NCBI taxonomy): domain Eukaryota; kingdom Metazoa; phylum Arthropoda; class Merostomata; order Xiphosura; family Limulidae; genus Tachypleus; species Tachypleus tridentatus. The sequence continues at coordinate 57,107,166 of NC_134835.1, read as the reverse complement.
AAGTTGCTCTGGGGCCTATTAGGCCCCACTTTTCGTAGGAGTGTTAAGATATATATATGAATAAAGACAGTGATAATTATTCTTATTTTTAATTTGCACAAGTGTTTACGATACTTGGTCTGGTGACATTTAATACGCTGACAATGACTGCTCGTATATCATTTAAAGCAACGTTTCCGTTGGGGAGTTTGAGAAAAAACTTTAAATAAAACGTACGTGACGAAGAGCAACGGTTACAAATACAAATGAAAGACAGAAAGGTAAGAACTTAAACCTAAGTTCCCATGTCGTCATCGTATAAACAGCATGCAACCCATAATAGAAAGGCACACTTAAATGCATTTTTAGAAGTTCATAATGATTTATAAATCATACTTTTACAAAAATACTGTGTATTTCTTTATTAACTTTTGTTTTACACTACAAGGTAAAAAACAAAACAAAAACAACATCAATGTATAAAGATATACCTGTTTATCTATTGTTGATTTTATAATGTTCTTGAAAAGCTTCCTTTTGATTTGTTTTGAGCAACACACACACGTATATATACAAACATACAATATATCAAAAGCAAATGAAATACAACAACTACAGAAAAAAAAAACCGTTTAAAACAACCGCTCACCTTTCATACACATAGAATGCGTTAAGTGAGACAAGTTCTTTTCATTTTATTACCCTGACAGCTTGGCAACATCCCCTCCAGTTAAGCAGGTTTTAAGTACCAAAATGAATATGCTTTATAATCGTGTTAACAACACCCAATAAAATTAATTTTTCAAATAATAATTGACAGTATTTTCATTTCTTTCTTGTTTTTCTCGTTTTAATGGCAGAGACCATAAGTCCCCCTCCTCCTCTGGGGAAGAAAATTAACAGGTGAAATGCACGTAAATTATTATTTTTTTTAAATAAAAGATCGACGTCGATTTGGGAGCTTGAAATGAATTTAGTTTAAATACGTTATGTCACGTCTGTTCCTTGGAACCATAAACTGTATAATCTACATTATTTCTTTACCTTTTGTCTAACCCATTAGAAAAACCAACGTCTTTCGAGAAGTGATAGTTAAAGTTTCAAGAACTTTTAAAGGGCACTTTAAACTTCTATATATAGTTGCTGATATGCATCATAAATACGCATATTAAACATTAATCATTCTCTGTCGTTACCATGCATACATACCCGCGTTGTCCTGACGAAACTGCTACAAAAAACAAACAAACTCTCTCTAGCTATTACTTCACAAGGCGGTTGTTCCTCTTTGGCAACGAAAAAATTTTAATATATGTCTGGGAAGTAAACTCTGAAAATATATCACACTTGGTCAACATCTTTCAATAGAAATTAATACGAACAACATACTCTTTTCATAATTTGGGTAGATTTTGGACTACCCTTGCATGTACATATGTATTCATTGCTTGTAAGTATGCCAATTGATACAAATATGGAAAAACTCGAGCATCCTGAATAGAGAGAGAGAAAAGGTTCAGAGGATTTTGCAAAATTTTATACATTTTTCAAAATTAGCTGTTATTACAAAACTGTATATTTTTCAATATTAATTTACCTATGGATAACACTGACGTGAAATAATATGTTGAAAGTGTTATATCAAGCGTTCACGTCTTCACAAATTTTCATCTCATGCATTATTTTAACAGAAAAGAAAAACCAATAATTGTAAGAATTATTTGATATGGTAAAATATACTTAAATAATATCAATTTATCAAATGTATTTTACTTAATTTTAGTTTCGAATTCGCGTAAAGCTACACGAGGGCTATCTGCGCTTAATTTAAGACCTTGTCTATGAGCTAGAAAAAGTTTGTTTATATTTGTATATATATTGCTGAGTAGTATGTTTTGTAAGGACTTGTTTTTACCCAATACACATTCATCATTTCTAAATGTGTAAATAAAAAATGCTACTCGCAAAGTAAGTGCTAGATTTCTTCCAAAAATTAAAAAATATATATATATTTATATGAAAACGACACATAAAATAACAAAACTGTGGTAAGAAGGTTTTCTTTTTCATGACCTGTTGTTAGCTACAAGCTCTGAAAAGGCAAGAATTTACGAATCGAGAAGAAATTCCATCTTACGTTTCCGAACATTTTATATTGATAATTATTTGGTGGATGTCAGGCGTAAGGCTATATGTTGGTTATCTGTGTTCTGACGACTCGGTATCAAAACCTGATTCTTAGCTTTATCAGTACTCAGACTTAATGCTGAGCCACTAAGGGCTGTGGTAGCAATACCCTTACATGGTTCAGGTAAACCAGAAAATATAGATTTAAAATTAAAAATGTCAAAGTGGTTATGGATATACTGTGTACTCTGGCACACAGGCAAAAATTCACACTGGCAAAAATAATCGTATAAGTAAGCCTGTGATATCAAAGATGTAAAACATTACATCAACTTTCTGAATGCCACTACTATTGGTATTAATATCACAACATATAAAATGTGTAACGACCGCTACTCACATTCATCCTTGTCGTTAGCTGTAACAGTAATGACAGTATGTCCAATGTCTTCATTTTCCTTTACTTCGGCTTCATAAATACCTTGGTCAAAGTAAGGTGGGTTGTCGTTTTTGTCTCCAATTCCAATTCGAATGTACTTAGTGACTGAAAAACATAAGAAATCTAGTTGTAAAATAAGCATTAATGAGCGTCACTTTTCACGCTTGAAAAACCGATATAAATACAGAGTCACATTATTATGAACAGAAGAAAAAGGTACATAAGTCCGAACAGAACATTTTTCATGTGATACGTTCATAAGACTAAAATTGTGTAATAACCAATGTAATCTTATTTTTTAATGTTTTGCATAATTTTTCGGCATGCAATTCGTATTTAAAGATAAAAGGCTGGAATTATATCAAAACACACGTTTATGAGAATAAGTAATTTGAGTTTCTCACTTGTACAAAAAAGAGGACCTTACTCTTTGCTCGCTCGCCAGTCCTCTGGGCTGGAGTGAAATAAAATGTAAAACTTTCAGACATTCATTTTATAAAAATTCATAAAAGGAGGTATCTGATACACTTTCTTAGACTACTTAGAGAAACAATGGAGAACGTTCCTCAAAAGTTGAGAAATATTAATTTCATATAGGGATAATATGTCTTTCGGTAAGTCTTTGGATTTACAATGCTAAAATCAGGGGTTAGATTCCCCTTGGTGAACTCAGCAGATAACTCGATATAGCTTTGCTATGAGAAAAATACACCGTGTCTTTCGGTACCACTATGTATTATTCTATTTCAAGTTATACAATAGATTGCATGCCTAATTCAAATAAACACTTGTAAAGAGAGATATAAAGTTAACTGCATTGGCGACAAATATATCAGAATTAAAGAATAGGTTGAACAATAGCTAATTTTGACTGTTTTATCTTTAATTGAAGAGGATGACGTTTCGTTCATGCACTCTTGATCAGATCGCACAGTTTTACAATCTGACGAAGAGCGTTACGTAGTGACAGTCAGATTCTTCCATTCAAAGTAGGTAAATAATTGGTAATGGGTGATATTAAATACAGCGTGTGTAGAAATGTTAGAAGAAGAGAATATTTTATCATTATTTCCGTTTTATGGGGCTAATTCTTTCATGCATGTCATTATAGAATGGATTATCCAACAAATTGATGCAGACTTGAAATGCTCCCCAAACAATGTCAATATACCACAGATCGTGAAAACGAAACAGACAAAAGTTTGAAAATAGGAAATGAAAAGATAGAACACTTAAACTCAATGATATTGATGTTAAGTATCTTCGTTTATACAGCCGTCGGGACGGAAGAAAGACTGCCACTGATCTCAAGCTTGAGATAAACAACCATGTACCAAATGACATAAAAGCGTCCATATAAATCTAGAGTATCCAGAAGACTCAATGCGAATTGAATATTTGGTCGTGTAGCAGTTTAAAAAAAACATTACTCTGATTTCAAAATATTGTCAAGACACTGACCTTTGTTAAAAAAGTACAAAACTGAACTGTTGATGATTAGAAAATCGTGTTATAGACAGATGAGTCCAATTTTAAAATATCTGGTTCAAAGAGTAGGTTGTACGTCCGGCCGAAGAAAGGTGAAGATATTTATTTTAATGCATTGCATCTACGACGTAGCATAAGGGAGACAATGCAATGGTTTAGGTGTGGGTTCTGCTGAGGCAACAGCAGGTATGTGCAAAATGGAAGAAATAATCGACCAGCGCAAGTACCATCAGATATTGATCCATCATGGTATACCCACTGGTTTGCGAATTATTGGTAAAGTATTTTATTACCAAGAAGATAATGACCCTAAACACTTATCCGATCTATCCAGAAATTACTTAGCTAAGAGAGAATCTGCTGGAGTCATTCAAATAATGCTATAAACTCTATGGAGTCCCAGTATCAAACTAATTCAATAGATCTGAAATTTCATAAATTAAACACTTGACAAAACAAAATTCACTTCCAAAGAAACTTCATGGGAAAGTATTAGAGACATTTAGTGTAAAATCCCAAAGGACATATTGATTAGATATGTTACAGAAATGCCTAAAAGACTGTCTGCAATTATTATGCAGAAGAGGGACACAAAGTATTAACTGCTCAACTCGAACACTTCCATCGAATTTCTATTGTACTAAAATATGAATATAAATAAAATTTCTATATTTTACCTATGATTTACCTTCCTTTGTTCTTTGAAAGTAACTTGAAATTTAATTTTTGACTTTGTCCTAACGCTCTTACACAGTATCGTAGATTCTTCTTTTCTAGTTTAACATTTAAATATTAGAGACGACTAATACAAATGGGCCTTATGTAACTGCGCGAAATCCGATAAAACAAACATATATAAATTTAATAATTTCTGAAATTATGACACTTGAAAATCATTAAAACCGCTATTAATTGCGTGTAACTATATCCACAATTGTCTTTATAAAAAGCCTAGTTGCTTTACACTTTCGTTTCTACTGAAAAACTGTTGTCGCTCAAAGCACCATCGCTGTCTAACATAATTATTGTCTTTCGTGATGACGAGAAACCTACTTAAAGTAAAAAAAAAGTATCTCACGACGTCTGGTGTGGGTATTAACACTTTGGTTAAAATAAAGTAGAGAACAACGTTTTGATCTTCTTAGGTCATCTTCAGGTTTGTTTTTATTAACCTGAAAATGACCTATAAAAGTTGTTCTCGACTATTTTTAATAAAAGTTTTAATATTCATACCAGTTGTCTTGAGATACAAATGGTGTCTTTGTTTCTGTTGTTTTCAAATTTTCTTACGAAGCTACAAAAATGCTACCTAAGCACAGCCATACCTAATTTTAATTGATATAATTTGAGGAAAGACGGTTAGTCAACAGGACCCACCGCAAACTCTTGACCTGCTCTCATCTGATCGCATATTGGAATTGGTCTTCATTCTTATATTACATCATAAGGTTTCCGGTAGGACAGAGGCGAGTCTTGGGATTTACAACGCTAAAATAAGGGGTTCGATGTAGTTTTACTATATAAAACTGACACGCTTGCTCACTAAAATTCACATTTTTAGCATATTAATCACTTGGTCATGCTTGGCTTTTAAATATTCCTAAAAATTTAGGAATGTTTTAATTCCAGAATGTTTCTTGTTTCCTTTGTTACATTTGCAACTGAATCATCTTTAAAGAAGATATACACTCACTTCAGAGAGGTTTGTTCTTTGGATTACAGTCACAACATTCTCATGTCTCGTAAAATTAATATTTTGATAAAATACTTTTTAAGGTAGTTGTTTTTTTTGTGGATACGAGTAAAATAACAAAAAACTATTTAAACTAAATTAACTAACAAGAAATTTCTTTTACCGATCTGTTGTTTACACATTACATTTTCAACACTATTATTGGTAAACAGTGACAGAACCGAAACGCTCTTTTCTAAGTAACTAACAAATATCCCACAATATGAAAACAAATCTCCAAAGTAATTCATTAATAAAATAAACAGATATACTCCTGAGTAGCTAACAAATAACTCATTGATAGAATAAACAAAAACTGTCCAGAAAAACCAAGAAATAACTCATGAATTAAATAAACAGAAATACTTTTGAGCAGCTAACGGATATCTGGTGAGTAAAATAAAGAGAAGTACTTCTAAGTAGTTAATAAATACCCAATTAATACAATATTGTTGCAACTAATTCTTAACATAATCCTCATAAGGAACTCTATTTCTTTCACTGGAAATTAATTATTTGTTAACCAATGACTAGTTAAAGTCTCGTAACATTATGAGAAGAAAAAAAAAAAAGAGTATTCAAATAATATGTTAAGAGCTTTAACGAATATGAATATGAAGTCGTGGGGGATATAAGAGAAAACTCTTAATAAACCTACAGTCCTGGGGTCGTTACAGCTGAACAAAGCCTTGTAAAACCTTGTGCGGTCTGAGCTATTTCTTCTTTCGTGATGCTGTCTGCCCAACAAATCACTTCTGTAAACTAACGTGATAAAAACAAAAAACAAATGAGGAATAAACGTGACAAAAAATTTGACTTGAAGTAACAGCACAGTTTTTCATAACTGAAAACTTTGACAGCTGAGGAAAATTCTATCTGCATGTATTATAAGGCAATGAACGAGTTTTTGAAATGTTCTAGGTTCACGTGTTGAAAAAATATCAGAGTTGGACGAACTCTGTTGATAAGAGACAGCTAAAAATTCTAGGTTACTTCAAGTATCAAAGACAGAGAGCTTAGAACTAAAAATCCTTTATATGATGATGAAATTAATAAAGATTAAATAAAGTGAGAAAAATATGTGAAGTGCAAGAATAAAAACTTTTGTAAAACCCCAGTATGAGGACAGCTTCTTTACCTACCAAAAATAGTTATTATTTCAGTTGAGTTGGAAAAGGACAGTGACAGTGGCAATGAGAAATAAGTTATATAAACATTTATTTTGGGTTTGTTGGTTTTCTCACCGTTGAATTTCGCTAAAAACTACACGGGGGCTACATGCGCTAGCCGTCTGTAATTCAGAAGTGTAAGACTAGGGTTAATCAACATCATCCACTGCCACCTCTTGGTCTGCTTTTTAACAAAGAAAAGTAAGATTAAACATCATATTGTAACACTCTCACGGCTGAAATGGTGGGATTGAAACCCGCGAGGGCAAATCGTAGGGCCCTAAACCACTAGATTATGTTAAATCTTTTATATACGTCAAACTTGAATTGACGTATGATGAAAATGATGACACGACATAACAAATCAGTTGCACCACTTAAAATCTGAAAAACATTTTGTACGTGTTACATTTACACTCTTATTCTCCCGATGAACAAATTTTTACATTACAAATAATCACTAGTCATGTTTACAAACAAACCTGAACCCAGTATAAATCAGTACTTCTTCTCGCAATGATTAAATTAGATAAAAAACAAAACAAATTGAACATGTCATAGAACTATGCTTTGATTTACTTTAAACCGAAAATGTTTGATAAGTTTTGAAATTTCTCAATGTTTTCGTTGAATCTAGGACTAATGGGTCGCAAGACAATGATTCTCCTACGATCAAAATTCTTTATTTTCACTGTACTTTAGTTGATTCATTTGGTCTGTTGCTGGAGGGCGCGACTTGTTAAAGTAGCTGATTTATTTTGAATCTGTATGATTATGACACCTAAGTTTCTGAGGGCGTCACAATCACAAGCTCATTGTTTTTTCCACATCTACTGTCCAATCGAAAATAAATTATTTTATCCGTATATTACTTACGCTAAGTTTAATATTATTACAGCTCACTCAATATAAACTTCATTAAGAATCCGCCACAGGACAATCAGTGTTAACAGTAAATAGGTTTGTTCTTTTGACAGGTTTAGCTTTCTACTCTGTCATTAATATATTGCGAATTTTGTGTGATAAGATTGCCAACGGAAGGTGCTTAGCTTCATACCAGCCAGGAGTTAATTTAACATATGCTTTAGCCAGAATTTAAACTGATTGACTGTGAAGTATTTTGTGTGAACTAAATTAGCAACAACACATAACTCTTCCAGTAACCTGAGCCAATCATTTATCTTTATATAATTACCTTTACCAACACTAGCAAATTACTTTCTAATTTATAAAATACGAAGTGAAAGCATATTCAGTTACATTTCTACGGAAAGGAGCCTTTCTAATTTCAAGAGATGCGATGAGAAGTCTTTTGAATGGATGGCCTATAGTTATTTACTATCACTAGTGGAACAGATAATATCTCATGCCTAGATATTTCATCCAGTCTGTCTACATTACAGTTTGGATCAATTATATTTCCACCAAGAACAGCGTACTGTTTTCGGAACTCTGTTTGTCTTTAGCTTTGGCAGCATAAGTGAATGCTAGCTAAAATTCTTTTTACAAAAAAAAAGGAAATGTAAAAATAAAGTGGCATTTACTTGCAAAGATTAATAATAGAAATTGACGACGTCCTTGAATTAGTCGAGATAAATACTGGGTTTTCGATACTCAAGATGGGCACATCACAAATAGCCATTATGTAAGTTTGCACTTAATAAAAAACAAAGAATTAATAAAAAGATTAAAACCTTATATTAAAATGAACTATCTTTTAAGTCTACAAATTGTAATATGTAAATCATGTTTCTATATCCATGTTACCTGCAAGTTTTTCGAAATTCTTTGATAATATCGACTGTTCTTCTGATAGTTACACCTACTACACGTCTCCTTCAGTTAGTTGTGGTTTTAGTTTTATAAATAATAACTATTTCGTAAACAAAATGTGCAAAAATGTAGAAACAATGTAGTTTGTACTATCAATTGTTTTACTGCTTATGCTGAGAAAACACAAATTTAAGCAATATATTTTATTTTACCAAAGTTTGTTTGTTTGTTTTTTAATTTTGCGCAAAGCTACTCGAGGGCTATCTGTGCTAGCCGTCCCTAATATAGCAGTGTAAGACTAGAGGGAAGGCAGCTAGTCATCACCACCAACCGCCAACTCTTGGGCTACTCTTTTACCAACGAATAGTTGGATTGGCCGTCACATTATATCGCTCCCACTATTGAAAGGGCGAGCATATTTGGTGTGACCAGGATTCGAACCCACAACCCTCAGATTAGGGTCGAACGCCTTAACCCACCTGGCCATGCCGGGCCATTTTTACAAAACAATTTTGTCAGTTGTTGTTTAGTAAAATGTAAAATAAATGTTGCTCTTTTTCTACTTTTTCAATTTGACGAAAAACATTTTCTGAAATTTTATATCACTTGAATATCGTTAACAATGAAAATACCCAATTGATTAAACAGTATATTCTAATCATTATAAGAAGTATGGTTTGAACACGATGTGTAATTAGCTGTGCCTATTACAAGGAATATATATATATATATATATATAGAGAGAGAGAGATTTAGTTCCGAAATATATAGATAATTTGTTTTAATCACAAGTAAATATTAACTGAAAAGGAGAACTTTATCACATCATATTTAAATTTGATGAATAATAATAAGTTAGAATACAAGTCCACTAAGCAAATTTGAAACAACAAGAATAAATAAACTAAATGACATCATAGTGTAATATAATAAAACATATCTTATCTGATAATGTAGGACCTAAACAGAGGTGAGGGTATGTGTTAGTCTTATCAATAAGTAACATTATACTAGGATATAATAAAACATATCTTGTTTTATAGATATCTGATCTTATAACGTAGGGCCAAATCAGCAGTAAGGATACACATTAGCCTCACCAACTGTACAGATATTTAAGAAGATGTTGTAATCTTGAAAATGTTATTTGATTCTCAGTTTTCTTTACTTTTTCTCAAACTCCAAGAAATTTAGTTGTAATTTAATATAGGCAATGGTAGATCATGTATAACAAATAATAATGGTGTTTAACACAAACTAACGTTTAGTTTTGTAACACAAAACTGGCAAATATTTTACAACTATTTATAACAGTTCAAATAATTTAACTAATTATAATTCGTAAAATCTATATGGTTTTAGTACACGAATTTTCCAATATTTAGGATACATAGTTTTACTATATAAAGAATCATGTATATTCTTTAAATGTGAATAATATTTATATCGTGATATTAGACACGTGTACGTATGTAATACCTCGTACGGATTAATTGAAATACACTTCCAGATTGATTATTATTTTCTTTCGAATTAATAATACGTATGTCCAAACTAATACATTGTGCACCTATAAAGAAAATACTGTTCGCAAGTGATATAGTATTTGTCAAAACTGACCTATGCTTGTACTCAACAGATGCATTGTATATATAAACCAAAAAAACTCTTCGCGACAAAATAAATATATTTTTCAATCAACCTAAACCAATATACTATATACATTGTATATCTAAACCGATAATACTGTTTGCCTAACAGATATACTGCATACTTGATATAACGTTTGCCTACATCAAACTAGTGTATGTCATTGCGGTAAAATATTATGTCAAGATAAATATTCTGAGTCGAACTAATATTATATTCCTAATATATTGTATGCTTAAATCAAAATATTGTGTGTTAATATGATTTAGTATCAAAGTCAATATTCTGTAAGCCTAAAATATTGAGTCCCAAGAGCAATACTGTAAGAATGTCAAAACGCGAAATAGTGTATAACACGAAACGTTTTTAAAAATAAAAATACCTAAAAAGTGCAGATGTAATTGCAAGGAAGTTCTCCCGATACCATAAAAAAAACTTAGTTTCTATCACAATTGTGCTCCAGTGAGCGGTAAGTTAAGACTTTCAACGTTAAAAACTGAGATTCGATTCCCTATGGTAGACAAGTTACAGATAGCCTATTGTGTAGCTAAAATAAACAGAATATTATTATTAAAAATAAGTTGACATGGCACTTAAACATAATAGTTTTAAAATCGTCTAATCTAACTTATGAGGCTGAATTATTTTATTGCTGTTTAGACTTAGCAGTCAGTAAAAATTATGTGCTTAGGTTTACATTACAAAAGTGAAAAACCTTGGGTTACACATATGCCCAAATTTATAGTTACATAACTTTTGATTTAAAGAGAGAACCTTATAAAGTGCATAAAAATATAAATCAGCATGTTAGTAAATTCTGTTAACATATGTATTAGTTTATATTTACCTAAGATAATGGGTCATTTACTTGGTATTTGCTTTCACAGTTTATTCGTATGAAATTTTTGAACACGTTTATATTGTTTGTTTTGTTTTGACTAAACTAAAGGTGTACAGCATTCTTTACCAAGTGAAAGATTTTATTTCAGTATGATTTAAATCAAGCATATACTTAAATGTCAAAACACATGAGATATGCTCAAGTTTTATTTACACAGTAAATTTCAAGGGAAACTTCTTTGTAAAAATCAAACCTAAATTGCTCAAAAAGTATCTTAAGCAACACTGTATTCTTGTGTAAGTCCCAGAATTTTGATATCAGAATTTCACAATTAAGGAACTCTTTATGAAATAGCATATATAAAAATTTATTGGTGGCAACGAACTTTATTTGGTTTCTTTGTTATTCAGTTTTTACGCTTTCAGAAAGTGTTAAACTATTACACATCTTTTTAGAAAAATGATTGTTTCGTCTTTTATATTTATACTCTATTTACTTTTAAAAAAATTGTATTTTAGTGAACAATAAATCAAAGAAAAGTATTATTTTGACTTATTCTTTGCTGTGTATTTATTTTCCAAGTAATGTTACTACATTTATTTCGTGTTTCATTGTTTTGTTGTTAAGCGCAAAGCTGTACCGTGAACTATCTGTTCTGAGCCCAATGAATCAATAAATTAAAGTTAACCATTTATTAGTGAACTATTTTATATTTGTACAAACGTAACGATTTAACGCTAAGTCATTTCCTATCGTATACTCTAAACGCTTGACGCAAAAAACTAAGATGGAAGAAACTATAGCTAATGTACTAAGAGAAAAGAAAAAAGGAGAAAACCATTTTGTTGAAAGAAATCTGTGTTGTCCCTTTTTTACGTCATTATTGTCAATAACAATAAAACTAGACGTCAGGAACAGCTAACAGTTCAATAGAGGCTTCTATCTAACAGTTCAATAGAGGCTTCTATCTAACAGCTAACGCCAATGGTCAAAACAGAACGAAATGGTCCAATATAATAATCGTTCCTTTATTTTCAAAATTTTTATTTTTCTTGTCTCGAGTAAGAGACGAGGACAAATCTAATAAGTCACAAAATATTACATACAACGGTGTATTTGTGTGTTTTTTATATAGCAAAGCCACAAAGGGCTATCTGCTCAGCCCACCGAGGGGAATTGAACTCCTGATTTTAGCGTTGTAAATCCGGAGACATACCGCTGTACTAGCGGGGGACCGCATACAACAGACACACGAAAAAGTAAAATAAAACGAAACATAACTTAAAAACAACGAGAAGAACTAAAGAGTTATAAAGTATATGTGTATACTTAGTCTAGTAAATAACTTGTTTCTTATCACATGACATCACAGTTTAGTGCTGTTTTCCCAAAAATAAGAAACATTCCTGTAAAGTAAAATGGACGTTTTGGCAACGACATTTGCGTTTGATGCTTCAAAAATTCAGTAACCGTTAAACAACATATGTTTGTTTCCTAATACAGTAATTAATAAGTTAAAGCACATGCTTAACATCTTAAATGCATTTAATTTTACAGTAAGTTCAAGAAAACATCACTATATAGTGGTCAACAAAGGTCGTAAGATTATCTGGACATGTTTGAAACAAAAAACTGGAATCACAATAGATTTACTGTAGTTCTCAAAATAAGCCATATTTTTGTTTTTTCTATAAAACGCAAACTTTCGTATTGATACAGAAACACAAGGAAAGTTTACCATATATGTAATTTATGACTTAAAAACGTCCTACATAAAGATAATTATGAAGCTGATCGTAGAATAAATAAAGCTCATAAGATCGTTGCGGAAAGGCCCGGCCTGACCAGGTGGTTAAGGCACTTGACTCGTAATCCGAGGGTCACGGGTTCGAATCCCCATCACACCAAACATGCTTGCCCTTTCAGCCGTAGGGGTGTTATAATGTGACGATCAATCTCACTATTCATAGGCAAAAGAGTATCTCAAGAGTTGGCAGTGGGTGGTCTTACGCTACTAATATAGGGACGGCTAGCGTAGATGGCCCTCGTGTAGCTCTGCGCGAAATTCAGAAACAAACAATTAAACAAATCTTTGCGAAATAAGCTTTGGCGTACAGTTTTTACGAAAAACAATGATGTTTCGTGCGTAGGTCGTAAACTCTAGCCTCCATATTAATTATCAGATGAATAATATCACAAGATATTTATTGTTCGTGTTGAGTGTTACATTTTTTTTGAAATATGGTCATTAAAAATCTATGTATAATTGCCAATCAAATGTGGATTATGGTTGACACAACTATACTCAATGCTTTTCAAAGCTAATGGCAATTGAGAAATAAGGACGTAACTTGATTGCACCTTGCTAGTTTTGTTTGTAAGTTCTAGAAGGATTTCCTATACCTAGTTTCAAACTAATAAGAATAATAAGGTTACTAATGTTAAATGTACAGCTACGAGATAAAATAGATATACTCTCGTTTGTTTGAAACAATTATAACTTCTGACTAATGTGAAATATGTAAAGTTTATATGCAATGCTACTAATATTCGGCTCACTACCACATAGGTGCAAATAATACCATACTAAAATGTAAAAACTAAATTTTAAAACTATGTGGCTGTTGAAAATTTTTCTAATTTGAGCTCTCTTGGCACATAACAAAAACAATAATATCTGAGTTTGAAGTATTTTGAATGTATTAATTTTTATGACATCTTTTACTATACCATAAATAGTGGATAGAACTGGCGAACAGGTGTAGAGAATTTTTAATTTTTACGCTGTAAACACAATGTATGATTTATTTAACCAAAATACATCTTTAATACTAGAGCATTGTATATGAGGATTAAGGATCTTACTATATGTAAAATAAGTTAATTATAGAGTAATGTGTAATCTAGTTCAAAACGAACGTTTGTTAGTTGAAATTTCCAACATGAGGTGAAGGGAAACTTATGTACAAGGGGACAAAACAAGCAAGTCAAATACCCCTTAAATTTCGGTATAACTTTTCCAACCCTCATAATTTCAAACTGCTGATGACGGAGAATTCAGCTAACCAGCAGCAGGCGCTGTCAAAAGGTCTTGTCTGAATCTTTAAATAATAATATTAATAATATTATCTGACCCTTTTATAAAACAATACTTGTAATTTAGTATTCCGCACGATGTGCAAGCTTATCTTACATCTGCAAACAAGTTTCTTTGTTTTTAAATACATGCATACGAAAATAAAATGTTTTATATAACTACTATGTTTCAAACAATTGCTCTTTGCGAGATGAATATGTGAAGTAATTTTAGTGACGTCACGTCTCGAACGTTAAATCATACGATACACAGTCCTATACGTAAACCACTAGGCCACGCCTGGCCCACATCTTTGAGAAACGACCATCAATACACATCAGCTGTCACTAATAGTATCAGGACATAGTTCATTAAGCTTATCATCATTATTTAGTCACTTCTCATGAAGTATATTCTTTACATAAACCAACAATAAGTTCTTTTAACGTTTAATTTGAGGTTTTTTACTGGGGAACAAGTGAAGTATAAAATAAATCATGTAAGCAGTTATCAGAACTGTAACGGATTCACCAATGTATGTTTAGTTTAATATTCATGTTTGTTTCAATTCAATATAAATTTAGAAAGGCATGTAACTTATATTGTTAAATGTGTATTGCGAAAGCCTTGCCTATTCTCTGAATTTTTAGAAGATTCTCAAGTATAAGAATCAACAATGTAATATGTGTTGTGCAAATACCAATATTTTAACCAACTGAACTTTCGAAAACCCCATCTTAAATTTTATAAATCGCAACACGCGGAGAGACTGTATAATATTGTTGGTTTGCTATAGTTGGTAACCTATAAAACTTTGAAAGTTATACCTGTGACTAAACGCTTATTAATCGGAAAAGCTACAGATATTTGACAAGGAATGTTTATAGATTTCGAACAGTACAAACCGTTTAACTTCAGAACATTAACTTCAAATGTTAGTATTTCTACGAGGACATTAGATATTTTCATAGGTGAAAACTTATATATGTTCAACGAAGAGCTAGCTAGATTCCCGTCAAGAGAAGTTTCTCTGTTTATCAATATAGAATTAATTCGCTCTCCTTGAACCATCGATAAAAGATTCAATTCCAGACGAGGTAGAAGAATCAGTATTGTTTGTAAGCTTGTTCACGATGTTGGAAAAAACACGTAGGTTCAAGAATTCTTGATAGAAATGAATAAAAAACCCATAAACTGAGCGCTTTCGAAAAGTGGGTATTTTTTCTTCAGTTTACTCATTGTGTGCATCACCTAATTAGTTTCAGTTGAAAGCTCTCATATGTATCTTTTTATCTGTTAGTTTGGAATGGCCAAATCCTTCTGAAAAAATGTTTTTGTTATAAACCAGAATCAGTGGACAAAAATATGTATACCTAAAAATATCACAGAAATAGATGGCCAAACGAGAAACCTACGTTAGCTAGTAGACAGCACGGTAGGGTTAACACTAATTTACACGTTCTGACTCTTAACAGTAATGTAAACATCACATATACGATCGTATATATAACTCTTAAAAATAATGAACGGAAACAAATTTAGAACATCATCGAAATGCATTGTAAACTGATTTTATACACAAAAACCAAAGCGTTTAAATAAAATACATAATAATGTGTATAGTACATTTTGTAAGTGACGTCACACTAAAATTGTTTTAACTATCTGTATTACTACAGAGTAAACTGCAAACAAATACGTCTTTTTTTTATAAAATTTCGTGATCCCTCTGGATGATTAAATCTGATATCTCGATCGTCTTTACAGTGGAAGTGTTAGCAATTAAAGCTGTGATGTCTTAGTCCATTGGAGTGGCCATCTTTAGGCTCCTATGGGTTGATATGTCGTATTTTTAATAGCTAACAAAACATTTTCATTTTAGAGCTGAGAACGATACTAAATATGATAATCAATGTAGACAGTTCGTGTCATATATTGATAAGTCAGCCAACAAACTTTGAGAGAAACGGACACAAAACAACAACAAATAATATAGTAGACGCACAATTTAGAGTTCAAAGTACGCCACGAAACAAAAAAAAATTACGTTAGAACGATCAAAACATATTCACTGACAACATTTCACAAATAAACAGCAATAAGAAAAGGTAAATAATCTGGAAAGTTCCCCGATGGGAACAGCGGTAAGTCTTTGGATTTGCAACGCTACAATCACAGATTCGATTTCCATGCTATTCTGGAAAATTAATCTTAAATATTATTTTAGTCGTAAACAAGATCATATTCTCCACAAAAACTTAAACTAAATCATTCACCCAACTATTTATCTATCAATGAGCACCACAGAAATATTTTCAAGACCGGGAGAACAAAATTTGTGTCAGAGACCAACTTTTACAGTGACTAAAATAACATGTGCTATATGTGCTTAAACGCAAACAAAAATTTACAGTTTTAATAAAATTTCCAAAATATTTAGTTACACGTTATAATTCGTACAGTGGTTTGTGAAATATAAGAGAAGACAAATGCCTCTTTTTGCCTCGTCTTGGGGCCTATAGATCTTAGTCATTCTCTAAGCCACTCCACAATGTGTAATAGCCAAAATGATTTGTCCAGCAACTATTAAGAGCTCTTTAGAATTCAAATGTCGTAGGGGAAGAAATAGAAAAAAGCCAATGAAAGGTCAATGGTGTTTCAAACACGAAAGGCGATACTCATGACAGCTATTAATCTCCAATAGTAGTTCGCTGAATATATGTGAGACAAATTAGACTAACTAAACACTATTATTCGAATTCTTGACAACAACCGTTATTTTACATTAAAATAACATTATCTGTCTGAAATAAAAATGGTTACAGCAACCCATAACTACACTAAAGATATTGGTAACTGTGCAAGTTCTGCACATGTCACTATAAATGTATATTTGTATGCATGGCGTGAATAAAATTACCAATCGGTTACAATAAACTTACATTTAATTAGTTACATTGCATGTTATTGGCTATTGATAATAACACACACAGCCTTGTAGAGAATAGTAGCAACATGTTGATAATTGTAATGAATTTTAGTTAGTTTTTATTTAACATTGGACCATACTAGAAGAGAATAGTGAGAACATGTTGACAATTGCGATATATAATAGTTACATTTTATATAATACTGGACCACACTAGTATAGAATAGTGACAACATGTTAATAATTGTGATGTATTTTAGTTAGTTTTTATATAATATCTACACCACATTGGTAGAGAATAGTCACAACAAGTTGATAAATGTGATGTATTCAATAATGTTTGTCCCTCCCTAGTACAGCAATTAGTCTACGGATTTACAACGCTAAAATTAGTGGTTCGATTCCTCTCGGTGGACACAGCAGATAGCCTGATGTGACTTTCCTAAAATGAAAAACCCATAAAACACATAATAATGTTTGAATCAACAAAAAATATAGGCTGAAACGAGTTCCTCTCTTTGAGGGAATGGGTGGAAAATCTGCAAACTGGGAAATGGTATTTCATTAGGGAAGCGACAGTTATTCGACTGAATAAGTGTTTCGTAAGCACTTGAACTTTACTTATTTACTGGTGTTGAAAAGAGCTATATATGCAAAAAAATAAATGATCTTGACACTATAAAAAGGTAGAATATTTCTAGGTGGCCCTAAGATCAGCTGGAACTGTAAAATATGAGGAAAGAAACGTAACTCGACTTCAGTGCTGAAGTTTGATACGATTGAGTATGATATGTTGAATTTCTCGTTTAATATAATGATAAATTAGCCCGTAAGTTTGTTTGTATGAAGACCGAAGTTTATGTGTCCTTTCCTATTAGGCAGTAAATCTGTGAAACCACACTAGATCAACTTATGTCTTTCTTTTTATCTGACATTACTGATACTTGTTTATCAAGATTCGGTTAAATATAAAATAAAATTAACAGGGTATTATCATGAAGAACTTATGTGTATTTGTTGTAACGTTGTCCAAAACGTGTGTATAAACTTGTAGATATTCTACTCAACAGATTACCTTAAAGATGCCTGCTTATAGTTAAAACGTCATTATGGGAAGCCCAGATGTCACCACCACTAATGACCTCAAATATTCAAACTCATCAGCCTGTCATAATTCCTCTAAGCTAAGTTACTAACGATAATATTAGGCAATTAATGAAACATAAACAACGACTACGTGTGTTAGAAGGAGGATAGGGGATAATCTATATTAATTAAGCCTTACTGAAGCGAAAAATTAATATCTGAGATTAGTTTTGTTGCGCACGAAATAAAAACATCATTATGTCAAACATTTAATTAAATAAACTACACACAGGTCAAACAGTTTTTAATCTTCAAAAAATTCCGATTAAAAGTCTCGAGTCACATAATTCATGAAAAAACGCTTATAATATATGAAAAGGGATTCAAAGAATACATCAAGTTAAGGAATTACACGATAATTAATAAATATTAACGGAGCGCTGAATTTACATTAATATGATCGCTTATAAATTACTGCTTTCGTGTATTATTCTGATTTTTTACTAAGGAAACATATAAGCCAATATATTACTTAATTACCTTGCTGTTTATCAATACAAAATTATCATAACAGTACCATAGAGAATTTTGAGCTCATTTATGTAACAACTTAATCAAATAACTTTGTTAATCATGGCACTTAATATGTCAACAAACGCTGCTACTGAACTATCAGGCCCGGCATGGCCGAGTAGTTAAGGCCTTTGACTCCTAATCTGAGGGTTGCATGTTTGAATCCCCGTCGCACCAAACATGCTCGCCCTTTCAGCCATGGGGGCGTTATAACGTGACGGTCAATCTCATTATTCGTTGGTAAAAAAGTAGCCCAAGAGTTAGTGGGGGTGATAGTGACTAACTTGCCTTCCCTCTACTCTTACACTGCTAAATTAGGGACGGCTAGAGCAGATAGCTTTGTGCGAAATTTAAAATAAACCAAACAAACTTAACTGTCATTCTGCACAAAGTAACTTTTTTGTAATTAATCCTAACCATGCAGGGACACTACTATTATAAAACACCTATAGAAACAGGTGAGAGAGACTGGACGTTCTTAATAATAAACAAAAAGATTAAATAATTCCCTCTTTTCCGAAAAAAATAAGCAAGAATGAGAAACTACATACCAGAAACGATCTTCCATCTTTAAAAGTGATTACAGCTCTATCTGAGCTCAATGTTTTCAGTTAAGTCTTACGATTCTCTGTAAGTGGTGTTTACAACTTACAGCTTGAATATCCCTGAAATAAACGTTATAACTCTTGCACTGTGACAGCAGAATTTAACATAATTTCAGTTAATTTGTGTGACCATACGAATCTATATGTAAAAACGTGTTTGGACACATTTCTGTAAGAAAAATAGCTAAGTAGAAATATGTGTTATATGAGAGTTATCAAACAAAATAACATGATAAAAACAACAAAATGTAAAATTAGTATAGACAATATTTTTGAAACCCATTAAAGTTTCTTTTAGTGTAATTTATTTCATAACTATGTAAAATTCGTTTTTTTTATCTCGATAAACTTTGTTCACCATGGGGTATAGAGTCCCAGATTTCACTGCTTAGAATTCATAAATATACTGCTTATTCACCGGCCAAAAAATAACATTAGTGTATTGAAAATGTTTTCTTTGTTATACATTATGCCTTTAACTGCGCATGCACTATTCATGATGTATACACAAATTAAAAGTGAATGAGCATGGTACAGTTATTAGAAAAAATCTTTAGTGGGTAATAATTAAACTACTATTGTTTATAACTAAGTTGTTTTTTATTAGGAATTTCGCACAAAGCTACACGAGAGCTATCTGTAGCAGCCGTTCCTAATTTAGTAGTGAAAAACTAGTGGGAAGGCAGCTAGTCATCATCACCCACCACTAACACTTAGGCTACTTTTTACCAACGAATAATGGGATGGACTGAACTTTATAACGTCCTCAAAGCTGAAAGAGCGATAATGCTTGATGGAACGGGAATTGGAACCTTCGACCCTCAGATTCCGAGTAGAATGCCCCAACCACCACTTTTTATACATGTTTTTTGTGTACGCAAAAATATACTATAATTATCAAAGCTTATGACGTCCTTCATTCTTTATCCGTCAACGTCTTTACCCTTCGGCAGATTTACAGTGTTTTATTTTAAAAGGTTATGACATTGCAGTGTCTACAAACAATTGTTCAACCCATTTTTACATAATTGGAGATTTATAAGTCTTATATTATATAGTTTGTGTAAAGTCTGTATTACGGATTTCGCTCATATGCTAAGTAATAATGTAACTAATTCACAACCAAGTCACATCTGCGCTGAGTGAAATCAACTGAAATCGCTAGCGTCTTTGTTTACCTATGAACATTGATTGATTGTTTATAATTAAGCACAAAGTTAAACAATGGGCTATCTGTGCTTTGCCCACCATGGGTATCGAAATACGGGTTCTAGGGGTGCAAGTACGCAGTCATACTGCTATATCACTGGTGGGCACCTGTGAACGTATTTGGCCAAATAAGCTAATAAAATAAAATTTAATATCGCTACGAAGTGTTGATTTTACTCTGCAAATACCAATTACAAGTGACTCATCAGCAGGAAACAACAAGAGTCAAGCACAAATAGTCCGTAAAACTTATATTTTACGTTTGTTTCATAAAGATGGAATATGAAACTAACAATTAGTTTTATATGACACTTTCCTATATAAACATTTTACTATCACCAGTAAGTAGATATTTAGAAAAAAATATATAAATGTAATTAGCGAGAAGTTAACGGAATAATAACATTAGGCGGAACAAAATATCTCAAAATGAAACATACTTAAAAGTTACAGCGAAACAATAAGAACTATTTTTTCAAAGAAACGTTCGAACAAATAAAAATATGAAATTCCTGTAAATTAAGACACTGGAAAATATACAAGTGGTCAAAGTTGAAACACAGTTGATAAATAACACTCACCTAAGTAAGTGCTTGCTCCCGTCAGCACAAAGAGCACTTTCAACGCATCTAGCATTGGTAAGTCCAATGGAATTCACTTCCTACCGGATAAAACTACTCAGTATCGGTTTAGGTACCACAACCCACCTGTTATTGAAAGTCCGCTCAAATAAATAACAACCCGCCTCACAAAATAATCCCGTAAATTTTGAAAATTTGTTACTTATAGAAATGACACCTTGCTTGGTATGATCACATGATATTAGGGGTACATTACCTGAAACTACAGAAATTATACAAACGTCAACTTAAAAAACAAACTTTGACAACTATCCCTCTTTAAGAAAAGCCTGAACGATAAACAGTGACTACTTAACGTTTATATAAAGTATGAAATATTACTGTTGCTTGACGAAAACTGAACGAAGAACTGGATTACGATGAACATGAAAGGGAATTCCAGGGAATCTTGACGAAACTCAGATCAATAGGTACATCGTCCCAGGCACAGCACGTACTGAACACGAGGTTAAGGGAAGTGGAACTCTTTTGACTGAGTTGATTTAAAGAGGGCGCCACTAACAAAACATACCTTGTAAAAATTCTGTTAGTGTATATAGCTTATCATTGGTTACATTGACGTTTATCCTTCAACAATACCATTAGTACCTCCTTATGTCTTAATATACTCTTCCCTTTTGTATGAACAAAATTTCTGTACCATTTTCGATATACATAATTTTACTGATATATGATAATAGAATTTGTAGATTTCGAAACGTTTGATGAAATATGTTTACTATTCCACCAGGGCCAGGTCGGATTGTGTAGCTATGCAACGTATGTATAAAACGTAAGCTTAAGTTAAAAAAAGTTTAATATCATTTCTCCGTAACTAACAAAACATAGAAAAGTGAATCTAAAAGTGTTTCGTTACACTAAGATTTCGATATGCACATCACCAGTGTGTAATAGAAGCTTAACATGTAATTATTCTATACAGTTCTGAAAATACAAGATAATTAAAATTTGTTAATTTAATAAGAGAAATAGAGATCGTCAAAAAGGTAGAGAAACAAGTTGAATCGAAATACAAAGGTTATATTTTCGAGTCTATGACTAGTGACTGTAAAAGCAAACCAACTAGGCTAGAACTAGTCTCTATTTTTCAAAAGCTACAAGCAGTTATATAAGAGATGACAAACACACACAAAATATTATACCTGTAGTAAGGGCCAGTCAAAATGGTTGGACGAACCATGTTTAAATGTTCAAAATGTATGACGTTTAGTCAAATAAAAACTTATATATGTAAATAGCTTGCTTTTGATCAATATGATATTAATGATGCATTAAAATACTTGTAAACTGAAAATTTAAAATATCGGTGAAAAACTGAAAATGGCAGTGTTTGTGAATTACAGTTTATTTCTTACGAATTCTGTTTATATGGAAGTGCGTTTTATTGGGTTAATATTTTGTTTGGCTAGTCCTGCTGCTCCTTTCCAAAAAGTAAAGGTTATCACCTAGATTTGGAAATGTCATGATGTCACGTGGCGTTATTCGATGTGGTAAGATACAACATGCATGGTAGGACTTCATCACCAGAACTTCTAGTTCTCTATCCTACCACAAGGGAAATCAAACCACGTTCTCCAGAGCCTTTATTCGACATGGCCTCATGCCATCTTTCGGATCGATAGTACTAGTATCACATAAAACATTTTATCACTTAAAGAAAGTGTCAGTGAACACTTGAAATCAAACGATCGCAGAAAATAAGTTCGTACAACTGAAAATGACAACGTTTTTAATAACAATTTTGTAAACTGATACACACAAGGAGCTAGGTAACTCACAGTTAAAGAGAAAGTGTGTGTGCTTTTATATAGTAAAGCCACATCAGACTATCTGTTGTATTCAATGATGGGAATCGAACCCCCAATTTGTAGCATTGTAAATCCGAAGATCAGGGGGCCAGTTCAATAGCAACGTTATTTCTGAGAGTAAGCGGTCATTTAAATTGTATACAATAACTTTCATACAATAGAATTTCATACAAGTATAACAACTATATTAACCATATATTTTGGATATCGCTAAATTAGTTGTTAGAATGAAATAGTGTCAGAAACAAAATAGGTACAAATGCATGACGGAATGATATAAAGAATCAATTGATGAAATCTTGAACTGTTTTGTGTTTTATAACAAAGCCACATCAGCTATCTGCTGAGTCCACCGAGGGGAATCGAACCACTGATTTTAACGTTGCAAATCCATAGACTCACCGCTGTACCAACGGGGTACTGAAGTATATTTGTAAAAACGGCTCGTTTGGGTTGAGAAATTTTTTTACGTAGATGAATGAACAACGTTTCGACCTTCTTCGGTCATCGTCAGGTTCACAAAGAAAGAGAGAGGTAACTGACCGGAAGCTGACCACATGTTTGAAAGGGGTTGTGTAATTGAGTGTCGGAATGTAGAGGGCGGGCTTAGATGTTTGAATATATAATTTTATATCATTATTATATTATTATTATTTATTATATTATTTTTTAATATAGGTATAAAGGTGTTCCTTTGTGTCGGTTTATTTTGGGCTGAAGTTGTTGTATAAGTAAGGCTTCTTTAATTTTGAGTTTGTTTATGTTTGTTTCCTTATTTAGTATTTGAGTGTTTTCTATGGTTATGTTGTGTTTATTTGACTTGCAGTGTTCGAAAACGTGTGAAGGTGACTTTTATGTTTTTTAAAACTGGTTTTCATTTTTCTACTTGTTTCTCCAATATAGAAATCGTGGCAGTTATCACATTGCATTTTATAAATAACGTTGGTGTCATGTTTGTCAGTATAGTTTTTACATAGTATAGACCTCAGTTTTGTGCCTGGTTTTTGAATAAATTTGGTATTAACTGGAATGTTATATTTTGTTACTAGTTTTTGCCAAATGTTGGTTATTTTTCTGCTGATATCGGGAATATATGGTATGCAGCAGTATATGGTTTCATGATTTTTTGATTCGTGAGATATATTTACTTTTGTTGGTTGATTTTGCTTTATGTCTAGATGTGTGCGTATAATGTTTTCTACGGTTTGTGGAGGAAACTTATTGATGTTGATGAAGTATTGTTTTATTTTGTCTAATTCATCGTCAGTTTTATCTGGTAAGCATAGTTTTATGGCTATGTTTATTTGGTTTCTTAGTATGTTTAGTTTTTGTTTTGTTTCATGTGCTGAGTCCCAAGGAATGTATAGTCCAGTATGGGTTATTTTTCGGTGGATTTCTGTTTTAAATTGTGTATCGGTTCTTGTAATTTTGAGGTTAAGAAATGATATTTGATTGCTTCCTTCTTGCTCACATGTGAAGTTGATGTTGGGATGTATAGCGTTAATGTGATTGAAAAAATTAAGTATGTGTTCTGTAGATCTGAATCCCGCAATCGTATCGTCTACATATCTGTACCAGTATAGTGGTGGATGTAATGCTGTGTTAATTGCTTGTGTTTTAACTTGTGTCATAAAAATATTGGCTAGAACTGGTGATACTGGGTTGCCCATGCTTAGGCCATTTGTTTGTATATAGTTGTGGTTGTTGAACATGAAGTTTGTCTTCATCGTGGTGAATTCTATGAGGGTTGCTAATTGGTTGCTGGGAATGTCTCTATATGGGTTAGGGTCTCGGATATAGAGTTCTGAGGCTATCTTGCAGGCTTCAGCGGTTGGAACTTCTGTAAAGAGGGATATAACATCGAAACTGGCCATTAAGGCTTTATGATTAAGTTGATTAAGATTAGACTTGAAATTAAAAGAGTCTTTGATGAATGAGCTGGCTGATGTTACATATTTGGAGAATGTCCTTGCTTTACCTAGATTGTAATTAAACGATTCATATGTGGACATTATTGGTCGTAATGGACAATCTGGTTTATGAGGTTTGGGGATGCCGTATATTTGCGGTGTGCGTGAGTCGGTTTTACGTAGGTAGGAATAAGTGTTTGTGAAATTGTGTTGGCTTTTTTCATTTTTAGTAGTATTTAGTTTAGTTGCGTTTCGTGTGTCTTTGTTAGATTTATGTGTATTGGTTTAAATTTGTTAGTGTCTGATAGGATGTTCTTCATTTTTTGGATGTATTCATTCGTATTCATTATAACTTTCTCGACATCACTGGGGTACTGAAGTGTTTTACTACAGTACGCTGCAAAAACGTAGAATCAATGAATTTTTAATGCACACACACACACATATATATATATGTACACTTTTTAAAAATATTTTAAAGAAGTTAGTGCAATTTTAAGTATCGTTTAATGCAATTGATTGTTCCCAAAATAATTAACATCAACAAAATATAGAAATCAGTTAAGGTCTTGTTATTATTATGTAACTTGCTTATTTATTTATTTGGTGAGTTAATAACTTCGTCCAGATAGCTTAACCTTAAAGAACATGCGTAAGTCAATATGATATGTATGAATAGGTATATATGTATATAAAAGGATGTATACAGATATATATAATAGGTATATATGTGTATAAAACAATGTATATACATGCATATAATAGGTATATATAAGTATATAAAAAGGATGTGTGATCGAATGGAAGACCATTTACTTAACTCATCACATTTTTCTTATTGGAGTGTAAAGTTAAAAAGTGAAACAGCGAATGATGATCACAGAAAAATATATAATTTTAGTTAAAGTTTTTTTTCTTTTTCTCTAAAACACATAGTTACACAATGGTCTATCTACCTGTGCTTTGTTCACCACGGGTATCAAAAGGCTTATCATAATTTATGCATTATCTTGGATTTATTATAATTAAAACCCATTCGCCATTTATTTGCTCAACTCACCTAGATCTTTTTGTAAATCAGCAGCATCCTCTTTAAAGCTAATAACACCAAATTCCTTAATATAATTTTCATATTTAAGTAATTACTGACTATTCCTTCAACATTATCATTTATGTAAATCAAAAAGAGCAAAAGTCCTAAAACTGAGTTATGAGGTACTCCACATTAATCCAGTTTGAATGAACTGCATTTGTAACAATCCTCTGCTTTTTCCATTTAGCCATTCTTCTATTCAATTTATTAATTTATATCCTACATCTACAGAGATAATTTTTACAAGACTTTTATGTGACACCTTATCAAAAGCTTTCTGTAAATTCAGATATACTAAATCTCCCCTCTTACCCTCACCTACATATGATGTAACATTTTCTAACAATTTCAAAAGATTTGTAAAGCGAAAATTTCCCTCAGTGAAACCATGTTTACTATCCAATAAAACTCTAAACTTTGTTAAATGACTTTGAACAGCATCTTTTATTAGACTTTCTAAAACGTTTATCACATGTAGTGCAAGATTAATAGTCTTATAATTACTGGCACAGTTTTTATTACCTCCCTAACTACTATTTAAGAACTAACAAAAATAGTAGTAAGTAGCTCACATATCCAATCTTTAACCTCCTTCAAAACCCTTGGGGATATACTATATAGCCTAGAATCCTTATAGAAAAGTCTTAGAAAAAGCAACGTTTAATTTCCCATCAATCTCATAATCATTAGATAATGGTTTTCCTTCATCACTCCTCATACGGTCCTATCCCCATTTTAATATTTTGTGTTTAAAGAAAGCCTTAATATTAATATATTAATTTTTAACATCTTCAGCTAATCTTTTCTTATACATTCTTTTTATTGTCCCATTTCCTATTTCACCAACTTTATTGATCTTACATAATCTATATATTATACTTTTTTAAAAATGTTATCTCTTACACTCTTTGTGAGTTGACCTGATTTGGTACTTGGATCTACCCTTTTCTTTCTATAAGGAATATGTGTACCATGGATATAGAAAAATTCATCTTTAAAAAATTTTCACATCTGATCAGTGTCTCAAAATAACTCAGCCGCCCAATTCACAACAAATAATTCTTGCTACATCTATTCGAAATTTGCTTTTTCAAAATTTAAAACCAAAATATTATTCCATCGCCATATGCAGCAAAACATCGAACCTGATACAACAATGATCATTTGCACCTAGATGTTTCCAAATTTCCAACTTTTCGATCATTTACATATTTGAAGTTAACAATAAATCTAAAATAGCATTGTTTCAGTTAGGTTCCTTGACTACCTGGTGAAGAAGGCCGCCCTCAACAGTTTCCAAAAACCTTTCTCTGTTATGATTTGACACTAGCATTTTCCAATCTATATGCCTGAAATTAAAATCACCCACAAATACGACTTCTTGAACAGCTGAAATATTAATATTATTGTAAAGTTTCTTAATAATTTCATCAGTATCATTCGATGGTCTGTAATAAATTTCCACTAAAAGCATTTTCCCTTTATATCACTAATAGAAACCCAAATGAAGTCAATCTTCGTGCTATTATTTTTATATCCTCAACTTCCACAAGGTGTATCTCATATCTTAATACAAAGCCATACTTTATTCTTTAATACTCGATCTCTATTAAATAGCCTGTAACCCTGTATTCCAAAGAAACTTCTTTCATCAACCATCCATGTTTAATCATATTTCAGTTATTTCTATTATATCAAAATCATCCATTACTACCAGTGTTCTGAAGTCATTTATTTTATTTCTTATTCTTCTGGCATTACAATAGTAACAATTAAGCGTATCCTTATAATTACTTCTGTACTCATTTCCTGTGCTAAAGTTTTCTCTGACTGTAATTGTTTTGCATTTTTTCCTGGCTCTCACCACTGTCTAGTCCTAGTTTAAAACTTCCCTTACAGCTTCGTTAATAAACTTAACAAACAAGCCAGATCCTACCCTATTTCAGTGTAAACTTTCCATTCCAAACTCTTCTCTTCTTACACTGTACTTGAGCTAATCCTACAAGTCAAACCACCATTGATGTCCTATTTCCCAGTTCACTAACTTTACTGATCTCACATAATATTCTAAATCCCCAGTCATATCAGTGAACTTAACTTCCTTAAATATATAATGTTTTTTTTAATGTTATTTCTTTATAACACTGTTAACGTTATTCCCATTTATATTATACATATAATTCAAATTACGTTAACCCATATGCATTATCTTGGATTTATTATAATTAAAACGCATTTGTCATTCATTTGCCCAACTCACTAAATAACCTAAATCCTTATGTAAATCAGCAACAATTGCATTTCTTCTCTTCCCTTTTATTATATCTCCTGCTCAGTCAGTTATATCCTCCAACTGTACTCCTGGGTAAAATAATCTAATTGTTTTCTCCCTGTTTAACTCACAAACAACCAGAGATAGAAAGTATAAAATTTCTGACAAAACAAAAACGAAACGTCCGACAACTTTTATTCTGTTACTTTGATATTAGCGATTATACAAGCCACTTGAAAGTTCCTAAACACACATCACCCTCGCGTAACATATCTTTATAAACAGGAGAGTTATCATAGTGTTCCATTAAAAAAATACTGTAGAGAAACGCTTCAAATACAGAGGAACTGAAAAGTATCACGTAAAAATTAACCGTATCTTGATATTTATGTCATCTATATGTGGTTTGTTTTGAATTTCATGCAAAGCTACACGAGGACTATCTGTATTTGCCGTCACTAATTTAGCATTGAAATACTAAAGGAAAGGCAACTAAACATCACTATCTGCCACCAACTGTTAAACCCCCTTTTCTACCAACGAATAGTGGGATTGACCATAAAATTGTAACGCCCCACGGCTGAAAGTGCGAGCATGGTTGGTGAGATGGGAATTCGAACACGCGACTTTAAGATTATGAATCAAGCGCCCTAACCACCTGATCATGCCAGGGTGCGTGTGTATGAACTTATCTGTTTGTTTGCGCAGCAACTCTTACAGTTTTGGAACTAGGATCAGGACGGCCTGGGATGTCCTTATACATACAGCTCAACTTTCAAGGAGATATAAAACTGCCCAGAAGGTCACCTAAACGTAGAAGTAGCCTTGATGTAGATTTTTAAGAGCGCCAAGCCCGATATCGGATTTTGTGTTATTGCTCACTCCACCCTCGGGATTATGGGAATACCATGTTTGAAAGTAAGTACATAACCTGACTCAAAAGCTAGCAGAACTAAATGAGACACACGTGTTTAGGTACAACAGGTGGGTGCCCTTGCAGGATTTATTTTTCGAGCACATACACTTCCTCTTAAATCAACTAGAGAAGTAATTGGGGATGGTGGAGGAACATGATAAATACATTTGAGTTTATGCCTATCCTTAAGAGACTTTTGGCTCCCGCAGCAAAGAAACTGTATCTTATGGTAGTATGTATGAAGAAAGAAAAGAGAAAGTATCTACGACAAAAGTGCCACTGTAAAAGTAGTTGGAAATGTATATTTTGTTTATTGATTGATTGTATGAAATTAAACACAAAACTCTACAAGAAACTATCTGTGCTCTGCCCATCACGGATTTTCTAGTGGTGTGTTTGTTTATTTGTTTGTTTTGAATTTCGCGCAAAGCTACACGAGGGCTATCTGCTATATAGTGTAATTCAGGTTGATGTTGCCGTTCCTCTGAATAAATAAAAGCTCTGTTTGGTGTCCATTAATAGAAGATAGTGTGATAAAATAGAATTCCAAATTACAGGTTGTACTTGTATCGAAAATAAGCTTTCGAATGAAACAGGGTTTAGTTATTAATAATTACCGATAAATGTATTAAGATTTTGCTTCCAATTTTGTTATTAAGTACAAATTTGCACAATGGTCTAACTGTTCTGTATCAAGGGCAGTGTTTGAACCCTAATGTTTAGAATAAGTCTGTAAACCTACCAATATCTCACCGAAGAACCACGAGGTTGAACTGGAATCTTTATATATTATAGGGCCCGGCATGGCCAATCGTGTTAAGGCGTGCGACTCGTAATCTGAGGGTTGCGGGTTCGCATTCCGGTCGCGCCAAACATGCTCGCCCTCCCAGCCGTTATAATGTGACGGTCAATCCCACTATTCGTTGGTAAAAGAGTAGCCCAAGAGTTGGCGGTGGGTGGTGATGACTAGCTGCCTTCCCTCTAGTCTTACACTGCTAAATTAGGGACGGCTAGCACAGATACCCCTCGAGTAGCTTTGTGCGAAATTCCAAAACAAACAAACAAATATATATTATAATTTGATTTCCACTGAAAAAAGTTCCCATTTTCTATTGTTTTCGGCCACCCCATTTTCTATTTAAATAAATGATAAAATAAAAGCGTATTATATTTTAAGTTATTTTCAGTTGGATTTGTACAATTGTTTAAATAACTGCTAAACCGGTTTCATTTGGCAAAAAGAGACAAAAGCATCAAAATTTGATGCGCGTGTTTCTATAAAAATTTAAACGCAAAATCCGGAAGAAACTATTCATTACGTTGTTAAAGGTTTGGTCTGGAAAAGTTAATTATATTTTAAATTAAATCCCAAGGTTACATTTTCTTATTTGACTACAACATAACGACATAAAATATTTGAAGTTTTGTTAATGACGTAGTCGTATTACTTTAAAGATACTTACAAACAAATCTCACACACATTTCAGTATTAAAGGTGCGATCTCCATTACATTTTAATATGGTTATGATCTCTAATGCACTTCAATGCGTAGGTTATAAACATGAGTACATTTCAATTTGAAGGTTATGTTGAACAGAATATCATAAACTCATAAAAAGCAAACCACTCGTTTCACATCCTCCCTTGACAAAGCACAGAGAGTAATGGGTCTAATAGTACCAGGTTTGTACTAAAAAGTTCATTAATTATGAAAAAATACAAAATGTATGAACGCAAAAGCGCAGCTTAAGATTATGTAGTAGCTTTAGTTGTATCTTTTCCACACAAGCAGAATTACACCCTTTTGCTTGTATATGTGTGTAAACAGAGATTATATATTTTTACAACAGGAAATGCTGATTTTCATACCACAGTATGCAGTACGATCTAGCTTATCCATCTAACGTTATCATAATATTATTTAAATTGGACAGACTTATGTGTTTGTTTGTTTCTGAATTTCGTGCAGAGCTACACTAGGGCTATCTGCGCTAGCCGTCCCTAATTTAGCAGTGTAAAACTAGAGGGAAGACAGCTAGTCGTCACCACCCACTGCCAACTCTTGGGCTACTCTTTTACCAACGAATAATGGGATTAGCCGTCACTTATAACTCCCTCACTGCTGAAAGGCGAGCATATTTCTTGTGACAGGAATTCGAACTTGCGACACTCAGATTACGAGTCAATTATCCTAATCACATGGTCGTGCCGAGCTCGTGCTTATTTACTGAACCATTTTTATGTAGTACGTGTTTGTAGTTAAGCACATAGCTGCCTAGTGGATTATATGCTCACAACTTAGCAACTGGGGAGTTAATACAGCGACAGAAATTGGTTTAAGATTAAAGAAACAAAAATAAACATTGAGAATATCATTCTTTCATTTGGTTCACAACTTGCCACTAAGTTATGCCGATTTGCTCCTGCGTCAAGAATCCTGGAGAAAAGATAATTGAAATAACAAGATTAGATGGTGAAGTGTACCGCCAATTCTTGAGCTATTTTTTTACCAACCAATAATGGAATTAATCGAAACAGAATTACACCCCCACGGCTGAAAAGGCGAGCATGTTTGGTGTGACGGGCATATTTATTTATATTTAGTCTTACCACGTTCTGATATAAAATTCTATAATAAACGCAGCATACACAGTCATAATCAATAAAAAGTGTACAGTGGCTTTAAACCATACCTTAAATTAGGTGTCTTCACGTTCCCATGTATTTTCATATAAAATGTTTAACCAAATTTATTGGACTTTAACTGCATTCAAATTTTACTAATGTGGGTGTCACGAAAATGATTGCTGTTTTGTTTCGTTTTTTGTAATTTCATAATACCTCACTATAAATGTAAAATTGTGAGTTTTTATAATCTATTTCTTATTTAACAAAATGTGTTATTGTTCCATGGATAACATTAAGTAGTGGCCTATAATTCCATTGTCTCTCCAGCTTTTAAGGAGTTTTCACTCTAAACCAGTTTTACATTACATTTCAACTGCTAATTTGATGACATCTTTAGATTATGGTCCAAAGAAACTGTTTGTAGAATTATAACCCAGGAACAGTTAGTTTACGAACAGATCGTATTTATGATTTCCGGTAGTGGAAACCAGCTTTGCTAGGTTTAACGCTTGTTTGCTTAAAGGTTTCGTTACTTTTATTTCATAAAATGTTACTCTTAGCCTAATGATCTGATATATTTCTGCTGTATTTTGCGGTTTTCTTAAGTGGTGTGAAATGTAACTGGCGAACTGTCATTACTATGTAGTATCTATCAGTATTGTATTGATGTTCTTGCATTTACCCTTTACCCAATATCAGTAGTTAGTGTAGAGCTTCATATAAAATGAGCTGATTGGCTGCCTCAGGCGATAAAGGACGAGTAGAGACGATGCTGTCATAGTTCCACGAAGTGACAGTAGTTGCTGTAGGATGGATGGCGTTATATTCCTGTCTGCCATATTCTCTTAATATGAGCAATGTTTCTATCGATGATAAGTGTTACTAAAGGCAGTATTTCTATAGACGCATGGTCTTACTAGCATACAGTAGACAGAAAGTGATATTAAAGTGACTGTTGCTTGTGTTATTATTGCTGCTATTAATCTTAAGTTTTATCTAAGCCTAGCACCAGTCTAAAGTTATTTGAACTGCATCCTTAAAATCTTTTAATTGAAATCGTATTTTTAGCTAGTTCTATCTTGTTTTATTGGTATAATCTGATCTCATAAACCCCCATTCAATTATTTGGGCATCTTTTTATCAGAATGCAATTCTTCTAATTTCAAACTATGAAAATACAAAATTTTAATTTAAACTAACATTTCAATGAACTACATATTTCATAGTTTAAAACTATATAAACTTATTAAACTTAAATGATAAAACTGTTACAAAAAACTTGCTTGGAAATCCCATAATATTTTCATTATCAAAAAAGAAAATGAAAATTCTACCGTATCAGGATGCATGTCCTTTCAATTATTATTTGACTACATTCAAATTACTATAAGAGATCCTCACAATAAATAGAATTTTTGGAATCATGCTTTTGGATACTACTGTATACCCGTAAATGTACATTAGTTGAACCACTAGGCATATTAACTAATAACAGTTACAGAATCTATGCCAACACTTTAATGGACTTTAATGGACTGAATAAATAGACCTGTGGTATTTTACTGGACATGAATATCACGTAGAGAAATACGTGGGAGCCAGTTTGACAAATATTAATTAAATAGCGTGAATTCATTACTTTCTGTGCTGATACGAAAGAGAACGTGAAAAGAAACCTTTAATGATTTCCTTTTATCAGTTAATAGTGAATTCATTTTAACCTTATTCCATGAATGTAACAGCACTACCCAAATCCTAGTATCGTTGGCATCTGTATTCAACGGGAACTGGTAGTTCTGTTGGAAATATACTTGCACGTGAGCTTCCAGTAAAGCATGCTTCAAGGACAGGAAAACATGACGTTTGTCCTGCACAAATCAACACAGAACCTATTTATGTCCTTCTTCCTATCAATCATCACTGGAAAAGTTCATGCCCTCTCAGAAGGATATATGATCCCGTCCTTTAAAATCCACTGCATTTTTACACTTTCTAAGTAATATAAATAGCTGTAATGTTCATACTATGAATAAGTCATTGTCTTAATGCATTTTCTCTCAGTTCAATAGTTACTGGAAATTTAATTCGAGACAATTCTGAAAAGGGCGACTACAATAATACGATATTAGAAATTTTAAAGCACCATTCCAATTACAACCATTGAGATTTCTATCAATAAAGCAACCTACTTTTGTTTTGTTTGTTCCATACTTATTGGGTAACTTCTGTTAAACTGAAGAATTAAATTACTATTTAATAAAATGTTGGTAAGTTTGGTTTGTTCTGAATTTCGCGCAAAGCTACACGGGGATTATCTGTGCTAGCCATCTCTGATTTAGCAGTGTAAGACTAGAAGGAAGGCAGCTAGTCATCACCACCCACCACCAACTCTTGAGCTACTCTTTTACGAATGAATAATGGGATTGACCGTCACATTATAACGCTCCCGCGACTGAAAGGGCGAGCATGTTTGGTGTGACGGGGATTCGAACCCACAACCCTCGGATTATGAGTCGAGTACCTTAACCACCTGGCCATGCCAGGCTGTATCAGTAAGTTGCAATGTTTAAATTATACTCATTGTCTGCTTTTGAGTGAAGCATGCAATTTATATTCTTACTCTTATATACTATAAATAAAACTACACTTCTTTTTAATGTGTTTTACCCAACAATCACAGTACTTTCTCCTTACTAAACACTGAACTACAACAAAATTTTAAACGCAATAACAAGAAAAACTACCACAACGAAAGTAACTAAAAACAGCTTTGAGCAAACATCACTTTTTGTTTGTATACGAAAGCAAAGGGCTTAAAAACTGTTTTCTTTAATGTAGCAAGGACAACTCGCGTTAATCGTGCATAAAAGAATTTTTTAAATGTTTTTTTTTCTCGTGTTTATTATTTTGCACGCTTTTAAAATCACAATCATAAAATAAATCGACGGTCTTTTTCTAAACTAAACATTTACTGTTAAAAACTAACAAAAATAAAAAAGGCTTTAGAAATAAACTTTACAACTTGTCGTCAGGGAAGAAAAAGGGTTGTTGCAAATAGGCTTTAATATCAATGGCCATATAAGAATGAATGCCCAACAACCTACGAATCACATTTTTTACGTCTTTCTTTTTTCACTTTCCGTTTTAAACATATCAGCAGGTCCTCCAAGTATTATACATTATCTTGATTCTAATAGCAAAAATATATTATAGAAAAAAAATTAAACGCAAAAAGCTACAAAAGTTTATATAATTTTACAACCGTGCACTAGAATACACTTTATTATGAAAAGATGTTCGATTTTCTGAGTTAATTTTTATTGTCTAATTTCATTGCACCTTTTATGTGTGATTTTGTGTGCTAACTCTTTTATCAAAACTGATCGTGTCACATCATGACACGGTTGAAAGGGTGAGCATGTTTGGTGTGACGTGGATTCGAATTTGCGATCCTCGGATTACGAGTCCAATGCCTTAACCACCTGGCCATGTTGGGCCAGAATGTGGCTTGCAAGTGATTCACAAATGTCAACAGAGAATTAAAACAGTGAACATGAAGTTCAGCTTTATTCTCAAGATGTTTAATCAAATTATGATTCACCGATTTTATTGCCCAAGAAAGTCACCATGGTACTATTCGAAGCAATCTCTGATAACACAAAATATTTTACACTGTCATCCTGAGTAAGTTCTTTTTATTTAGGATAAAAATGCAGTATTGTTAGGTGGAAATGACTTGCAACAACGTTCACTTACACTGCAGATGCTAAGAGAATTAAAAGGCTCAACCTCTGCCATAAAAGTCTCCCCAAACCATTATACTACCTCTAGCTGTTTGTACTTAGAAAAACAAGAAGTGTGAAATATATCAGTATTAAAAAATATAAAATGCAATTCTCAAACTACTTGGTTTCTAGTCATTCACTATCTTGTGCACTTTAAGCATTATTGAAGCCTTACCTTCCAATTTGCAGCTGTGGTAAGTCAAAAGAAACATAATTTAATATCTGCTGAACTTTTTAAGCACCTTTTATCATCTTGTCACCTTCACTGTCATCTACGGTACACAACCAGTTTTTCTTAATGACTTGCACATTTCAGTTTCATAGCTATTTTCAAAAGACTTTAATGAGAGATCTTTTTAAACGATAGTCAAATAAATAATCAATGATAATAACTCTCCTGCTGTGTGGTATTCACAGTCACACCTCTTGAAATTCAGAGATCCTCACTGTTTCTCACTGTTTTGTAAGGTATAAATGATACAACAACGTCTGTGTATTTACAGG
Source organism: Tachypleus tridentatus (assembly GCF_004210375.1). NCBI lineage: Eukaryota > Metazoa > Arthropoda > Merostomata > Xiphosura > Limulidae > Tachypleus > Tachypleus tridentatus. The sequence continues at coordinate 57,070,932 of NC_134835.1, read as the reverse complement.
ACTCAATAAATCACAGGACACTCAGATTGATGAAATCCATTTCATACAAGTAACAAATAACTAACCTTACAATGGTCTAAATAATGATAAGTCAGACTGACTGAATGACAATTTAGCTTTAAACAAAAACAAAGTTGTTTGATCATATTTTCTTACTTATATTTTTCCTTCGTTCAAAATATAACAACACACCCATACCTAATAATTAATTTATCAGTGTCAAAATCTCACACATTGATTTTATTTAAATAATCTGAAAACTGCAGGCATATCCTGCTGAAAAAACTAACAAGTTCCCAGAAGGTAAATCACATAGAAGTCGTATAAATTTATACTTGCTGAAATTAATTTATACTAGTGGAAACCATATGGTAAAAATATAACAATAAATTTAAGTTTTGGTGTTATGCTTCATTTGTGATAAGTTTTTGTATCACAACGTTTTTCTTTGGGTAAAACATTTTAGGCATTTGTTAATAACGTAAGAAAATTACTTTTTTTAACCATTGAATGAAATTTCTCATTTGCTATAAAATATCATTACATATACCATCTAGTATTCTATAAGGCTTCTAATAATGATTTTAACACTATTTTGGGTACCTACACTTTTAAGTCATGACTACACACATACCTGTGTGTGTTTGTGTTATTTACTTTCACTCATAAGTTCTAATTATTTTTACTGTTGTTCCAAAGTTCTGTATCACTTCCATGATTTATAAACCAAACTAAAAACAAATGTTAATAGGAGAAGCTCTATTGTCCAAGTTAAAACTTCCATTATTTTCACGTAAATGATATACAAGGTATTCTCTCTTTGATTCTTGCTAAAATAGAACAAATATGTTTAGCTTCCAAATCAAACTATATTTAGATAAAGATTTCTACACAGTTTCTGCCTATCATAAAAACACATTTCTTCCATCTTTGCTTTGAATACAATACTACTAATTTATAATCTAATTTCATAATTTGTATTTACAAGCTCATAATCAACAAACTTTTCTCTAATATTACTAATTTCGACAAAAGCTTTTATCTAATTTACTATGTATATGTGATCAGTTATTTTAAATTTCATTAAAATTTATTTAACAATTACAAACAAGTTTTATTCGTAAATGCTCACTGCATAATTGAAATGAAATTCCTATTTGTTTTGTTTTCAACTTTTTTAACGCCCTCTGTGTTAATTTGTTGATCATATTCTTTTATATAATAGTTGAAATGAACATGCTTTCATAAATGATTGCTAAAATAATATTAGAAGAAAGTTTACAACCCATTCATCAGCTGTTAGTAAGATATTTATTCGTAAGATACCTTATTATTATTATTACCCAGCTTACCCGGCATGGCTAGGTGGTTAAGGCACTCGACTTGCAATTCGAGGGTCGCGGGTTCGTATTCGTATCCCTGTCACACCGAACATGCTCACTTTTCCAACCGTGGGTTCGTTATAATATGACGGTCAATCCTACTATTCGCTGGTAAAAGAGTAGCCCAAGAGTAGACAGTGGGTGGTGATGACTAGCTGCCTTCCTTCTAGTTTTACACTGCAAAATTAGGGACGGCTAGCGCAGATAGCCCTCAAGTAGTTTTGCTCGAAATTCAAACCAAATTACCCAGCTTTTCCCACATCACCTCTGGCCACAAACTGTAACATCTGAGAAAAATGTTCAGGACGAAATCCGGATAAATTTTCTACTGATTTAGATTGATCCAAATACTCGTTTTCAGGTTAAAAGCCAGGCAAGCAGAAAGCCTTGGTCATGATGCATGCATTATCAAAAGTCACATATGACACTTTGTTGTCAATTTTATAGAGATTTATTATTTCATCATATTGAGCTGCAATATTATCATATGTGTAATGCCCTTTGAAACGCCGATATATATGACCCTTTGCATATTGTAATCAAGTATAAAGTGGTTTCAAGGAAACTATGTTTTTATCTGTTACTTCAGATATCCACAGTGGCATTAATAATGGGTACAAGTTACAGTAAAGAGATGCATTTTCGTTGGACTTCATCAAATCTGCTCTCGATGAACATTGTGAACAAATATTTGCAACTGTGAAGAATATACCAAGAATCTATTGCTGCCATAAGTTCTTGAAAAGTCTTTTCACTTCACCACTGAAATAGTTTGCAGACTATCCTCCAATAAACAGAGGAGCTTGTTAGTGATGTACTTCTGACGGCGGTGTGTAGACTTATATTTAATTGCATCTGTACACAGTGGTGGGATTCAAAAATTTTAACAATCAGTTCTTTCTCGCTTTTCACACCCCCATTTTTTGCAATGAAAAATAATAACAAAAATATCTTACTGAAATGATTTGTTTAGCATGCTTTAAATATTTCTAAGTCGCCACATGATTTTCACTTATCTCTTTATTTGACCTTGTTGTCATCAGCTGTGTGGTTTTTCTTTGCCACGTTTGAACTGAAGAAGTGGGATCTCATAAATCCAACGGGAGGCCAATCAAATTAATTGTCATCAGGTTTGCCAGTTTTCAATTGTAAAGCGGCTTCTTTTATCAGAATATAATATTCTTTATTGAAAACCATATTTTTGCCTCTGCGGAACTAAGAGAAACAATATTAACGATATTTTTAGCTTTTTGTACAGTTCTTGGAATCTTATGATTATGGCGATTTCATAGGACACTTTCCACAAAGTCACGGAAATCATTAATGCTAATTTCGTGATGAAAGAGCTTACTGAATTCATACAATTTTTCTTAAGCAGCTTTCCAAGGGACAACTTCATTAATATTCCAAGAATCTGGTTCAAATATGTTTACCAGTTCATGAATTTTATTATCATTTTCTTACGCATTATTTTTTTATTTTAATAATCACAATTCATCAATCTGGCTTTCATGTTTTTTATTATTACTTCCAGTAGTTTTTGACAAGGAAGGCCTACATATCTTTGGTTTTCAACACACTCAATATTCCTAAAGGTGTCAGAAGCAATGATTACATCATTTTTTTTAAAGGTTCCCCTACTTTCTTTTAGCATTTCAAATGCTTTAATGGCCCTTTTTATTAGTTTTCCAGCTATTGCTGAATTTAAAGTTCTGGCTTGAAGGGCAATAGCAAGTAAAGAACTTTCTTGTAGCATACCAATTATTATTGCTAAATCCTCCAGAAAGAAACTGTTGCAAAGACGGCTAGCCATTCCTGAATATTTTTTCTCAGTAGGAAAATAGTTGTGTAATGCTGGATAAGCACGCCATACAGCAAATGTTGATTTTAGGCTGCAAGCATCCCATCTTAGTCCCAAAACTCTACCAATCTTCAGAATATCTCGTCAAATTTCTTCCATAATGTTGAAATGTTCCATTTGGATTTTGCTTGATTGGTGAAAAATCATGTAGATTTTATCTATGAGCACTTTGAAGGGATTCACTTGTTTTATATCAGTGATAGAGTAATCTGAAACCAGTTGCAAGTGATGATTTAAGCAATGCCAAATTATGATGTCAGGAAAATGATTTGTAAGTTTAGTGCTTATTCCTGATTTGCAGCTAAGCATTACACTTACACTATCTGAGCAGAATGCGACCAAATTAGTTTGAAATATCCACTATCAAATCCTGTATCATGCAAATATTTCAATAGAGATGTGTTTATAGTTTTAGCATTTGGCCTTTCAACTCAATCAAATGAAGAAAACTTGTTGGTGACAGATCACAATCTTGAACCTTTACAAAAATTATAATCACTGGTTTACTAGATATGGTTGAAGCCTCATCAATGATAACACAGAGTTTTAAATTTTGTTCAATTCTTTTAGTAAATATTTTATTTTTAATTTACTTTGCAATGCGATCAAATATTTTAACAGAAGATTTCCGAGAATGTAGTCCCACTCCCATGCCCAACCCATTTTTTATTTGTAGCTCAGTCTCATCTTCAACGTCAGAAAATGGCCTGCTTCATTTAGCTACACCGTAAATTGTATCAAAAACTTTACCTGTAGAACTGATACATTTTTTATTTATTTTATCTATGCATTTCGTAATTGCACCATCTGCACGATCTTTCAACTACATTACGTATATATTGTATATATATGCTCGCTGGATGTTTTTTTTCCTTCTTGATGCATCAACACTGTAACTTCTCCATCTCATCGATACGTGTATTTCTTTTATAATTATGGAATCGAATTTGGCGCAGTGATCACAACCTAGTTTCTTACTGCGAACAACCAAAACATCATATTTTTTAAATCCTTGGCCAACTTCATACCCCAGCAATCTGGAAGAACAGTTGCTGGATCTTCATCATCTCTAGTTTGCGCAGTATTAGAAGAGAAAGTTTCATCGCTTCTTGAAGTTGCTGGTGTTAGATATTCAACTGGATCTTGTTTTGAAGTTTCAGTGTTTGGGTTTTTTTTTTGTTTTTTTTTACAAACTCCAGTATATCATGTTGCCGCTTCATTTTAGGGGCTGACGTCTGAAATGCCAAAATTCCTTTATTAAAAAGTAAATGTATTAATATAACTTCTTATTAAACTTTTACTGAAAGGGTTAAAATATAGAATTATTTTCTAATTATTTTTATAAATTTTCATATCAAAACTGTTTTTATAATCATTTACTTTTTGGCGGCATATAAACAAAGAATGAAAATACAAGAAGAGAGGGATTCAGTATCCCGAACAAAAAAATCTGATGCATTTTATTCCCTCAGACGGTCAGGTGCCATCACGTGTCACTTGTCCGTGTCTGAATAAATTAAATGTTTAACCGGCACAATCTGGCTTCGAACAGATGCAGGGAACTGACATGGCCTGGGGGCTGAGCACTTGACTCATAATTTGAGGGTTGCGGGTTCGAATTCCCATCACACCAAAGATGCTCGCCCTTTCAGCCGTGGGGCGTTATAATGTGTAGGTCAGTCCCTCTATTCATTAGTGAAAGAGTAGCCTAAGAGTTGGCGGTGGATGGTAATGACTAGCTGTCTTCCCTCTAGTCTTACACTGCTAAATTAGAGTCAGCTAGCGCAGATAGCCCTCAAGTAGGTTTACGCGAAATTCAAACCAAACCAAAGGTGAGGGGCAGCAATATCAGCCAACGAGTACTGAAAAGATCGACAACGAAAACATAAATCCAGGCTAAATCTCCAATCGATGAACTTTAATTTTGCTTTAGAATAGCTAAACCTTCAAAATAACATAAAATCTCACAGGTTAACATTAATAGTGTAAACAACTATACAGAGTACATCATTTTTTAAACTCTCCTTCTTTTCTCTGTCTGCTCCAAGTATGATAGATGACTGATACAAAATGTTCACACAGGTAAATGTAGACTTACATTAGTCTACGGCGATGCTCTTCTTCCATTGTCTAAGATGGCTGATCTGTCACTTATAGAGGCCCGGGCAAATCCGGCCTCAAACGTTATCGTACCGCTGAAGGCAGTTTAGCAGCCACCTCAAATTGTCTCTAGTATTACTGTTGTGTGTATATATAGGCTTATTCATTCTCGCTATCGTTCACGTCTTGTTTCACACCGTTTAATCACTGTGTAATCCTGGCTGACTTGCCAAATGTCAGAGTTAATGTATACGAGTTGATTGAAGATTCTTCTACAGTAGGTGTCTGTGACTTGTTGGTGATAAGTGTCAACAATAAACAGACAGCACACAATCCACTTGTTTTAAAATAATAAATTCAAAACAAATCATATGTAATTACAAAAAAATCTTTAAACTATAGGACACTACAGGTTTATCTGAAACTATAAATAATTCTTTCTTTCTCTCTTTTTTGCCTAAAATGTGCTTCAACTGATTCAATTACTTTAGAATCCAATTGACAAGATGAACTATTTTTCTCTACTTTTATCATAACAGCATCAGTCCATAATTCACTTACCCTACCTCGTGGGTTACCATAGTTATATCCTGAGCTTCAAATAATTGATTCCTTTTCGTCAAAGGCCACACAGGCAGGTTCAGTTATTTTAGGACACCCTTTGACGAAACAAATTATTATCCTTACTTTTATTAAACTATGAAACTCACTTTAAAATATCACTCTTTACAACTAATTATTCACATGCCAGAAGGCATCAAGTTTTCTTTCACTAACTAATTTTCTCACTGAAATCACTTTTTCTCTACTTTACTTCACTTTACTTGTGTTCGCTTGGTCGCCGATATTTTACAATCGACTCATCTAAGGCGTCAAACTTTCTTTGCACTAAGCGAGCAGTGCTATAAGGTAACAAGAAACATACCAAAAATTCGAATAATGTGGAACAATATTAGTAACATCTAGACAACAATCTAATTGCAAACACAATGTACAATTAGTATAGAGTTATGTAATGAAATTTGTTATAACAAACACTTCTAAATCAATCAATCTTCCATACTACTGTCATGACAACTAAACAATTTTTAGATAAGTTAGCCACATACTAAGCTAAATAATAACATTTACTCCAAACAGCATTGTATATCCAACAGCTCCCTTCTCACAGGAAATGGCTTACAAGTGTATGCAGACATAACGTGAAAAGACGCCAAGAAATGTGAAAAGTTAAAAATGGTCTTGGTGAAATACAATGAATTTACAAAATAAGATTTTCGTGAAAAGTGTAAAGTAGTCAAACCTGACACTGGAGAAACTGTATTTCAGTTTATGTAATGTCTATGGTGATTCCTCACAAGATGGACTTATACGGGACAATAGATTTTTTTCATGAATTACATTTACTTGTATTTCATCTAAAGTTTGAATATACTGCATAACATCCGCACTATCCTTCTTATGATGTATTTGCATTTTTCATTTTCAGCTTTTCTAAATACGTATATGTGTGTGTGTGTATGTATATATACATGTAAAAAGAATAAATAGGAGAGCAAGGTTAAAGATAACCATTAAGCTTATTGATGCTACTTTCTTCTACCCAAATGAATAAAAACAGATTAAATATAGCCCTTCATACCATTATACTCATAGATTAAAAATTTAAAGGAATTCAGACTAACAGTGCAAATCACCAAGTGCTCTATTCCACAAAACTATCACAAAAAAAAATGTTGAATCTCTATTTTACATTTGCTCTTTTAAAGCTTCAACCTGGAGTTTAATATACACTATTTTCATTCTTTTTATTCAATCATCCAAGCATGCATCTTGGATAGTATTGTCCAAGCTCTTAATAAATTTAAATACTTGACTGAAGTTGTCTTTAAATTTTCTTCATTGTTTTAGCACAGATTTTTGCAAAAAAACAGGTATCTTTCCATTTGCTTGTCTTAGGATTTTTTGTTCATACTAATTAATACCCTTTTCTAATGCTTCCAAGTAGCACAGGGGTATGTTTATGGACTTACACTGCTAAAAATCGGGTTTCGATACCCGTGGTGGGCACAGATCTCCCATTGTGTAGCTTTTTGCTTAACTTCAAACCAATAAACCGGTACTGAAACCCATAATTACACACAGTACTTACTTTGTTAGTCAGCTGAGGTATAAAGTATCACCAAAGTTCTAAACAAGGCTGGAAATAGAAAATGATTATAAATATATCTACAGTGTTCATGAAAATGTGCTTAAGACAAAAAGCTAAATCAACTGAAATCTTAGGATTTCATCATGTGTCACTCTCATATTATTTTTCTCTCTTTTGTTTCTTTAACATTAGCGTTCCTTGAATAAGAAATAAGTCTTTTAATTTCCTTAAACTCTACATGCCACGTGATTAAAACACACTTAAAAGAAACATGTCTTTAGTCAGATAAACAAGGAACTCGTTGTAAAATGGTCAATAATAGGTCATAAGCTGTTACTTGTTACTTCTCTGAAATAAATAGTAAAAAACAATCAGCCTGATTGTTAAGACTCAATGATGTCTACTTCAATTTATAATTATTGCTTCTAGTCAGATCATCGATTTACGTATATACATACGTTTTAGGCACCTCGTGAGAATAGTCAGTTAGCTTAATGTAATCAATTAGCAAGCCTGGCAAGTAATAAATTAGCAAATCCCTTTAATCACCCAACTTTATTATGTAGATTTTACGATATAATATTGCTAAGCAAATATGAAGTTCTGTAAACAGGAGAGAGAGTAAGTTGTGTTAAATAAAGATTTTAATCTAGGTTTGATTCCCATCTAATCAAACCTGAAATCTGCTAAAACAGTGCGGTGTCCTAGAGCGTTATAACAGAGGAGGACATCAATTTCCACTGTCTGACATCCTCGGAGAAAATTGGTTATAAGCCATCAGGTGGGCTTTTGAGAAGCAAAGCATACAATGGATGCCAAAGTTATACATTATTATGTTCTACATTCACTTCACTAAAAACAATTAATTAGCCATGATTCTACAGTGATAAAGGGCAGTGAAAAATACAGGAACGACAGTGGGATTAAGTAGGTCTACATACATACAACTATAGTGGTGACGAAATTAGTGTAGAGATTACAATGCCAATATATAATAATGTCAAAAAATGTATAATCATGCTAACAGGGCGAGTGTCTTGTGTGAAAACAAAGTGAAATAAGAGAGTTTGTTAAACGACCTTTTTCTTAATCTATTACTTTAAAATTATAGACGGTTATGTACAGGTTGTTATTGAAATTCTGAATAAAACAAAACGAAACAAAAATAACGAAAATAACAAACAAAACATAAAGCAAAATAAGCATGAATTGAAGCAAAGATTTTGCAGAATAAAAAAGCTAAAAGCAAACAAAAGTTGTTATAATGAAAAACAAACCACAATACTGCACAAATGAAGTTAATATAAAAAGAACAGAATAAATAAGATCTCAAGAAGGAAATTTTATATTACGAACGAAACTGGTGTTACATGACATGTCAAAGTGTTTTCTAGTAAAGCCGATAAGGTAGATACCATTTTACATTTGCAAGAAGCAAAACTGGATAATTACGCATTTAGAATCAACTTGAAAACAGTGAAAATATTTTTGTGCGATTTTTATTAATAGATATATCTTGCACATTTTCAAGGTTAAAAGCCTGTACAATTATCTCTTCCTTGTTAGTAATTAATTGAAAATTACTAGCTAGTTTTTACGTTTCTGCTCTCATTTTGCTGCTGTTTTGAGCGAAGTCCCATTTGCAAAAGACTAGCTCTTTGGCGTTAGTAACTGTAATTAAAACTTAGATCATAGAAAGGCTGGTGTGTAATCCACTCGTCTAATGTCTCCTGTAAAAGTGCTTCAATCAACTAAGTTCAACGATACTTCCTAAAGGGTTATCTAGGTTGTTTAAAAGTGTTATTAGTAGTTAATAGCAAAGGCTTTTCTTTCTCTATTTTTAGTGATAAAAACGTAAAACGTGTGCAATTCTTAATGTCTTTTTCTAAAGGCTCAATTTTAATTTTGAAACAGGCGAAACATATACTGCTGGCCAAAATCTTAAGGCCAACGAACATAAAGAAAATATATGCATCTTGCGTTGTTAGACTCAACCACTTTTTTGAGTAGAGCTTCGAAAGATGAAAATAAGAAAAGGGAAAATAAAAAACCAACTTTTCAGCATTTAATAGGGAAAATGTGAACACTATTAAATTAGCCTAAATACTAGTTAGTCAAAAGTTTATGACCATGTCAAAAAGAAGTCCTAAACAGGGTAGGAAATGTCCAACAAGAGGTCTCAGTAGTGAGTTGCACGGCCGTCATTGCGAATAACTGCAAACATTCGCTTTGGCATGGTCGATATAAGCGTTTGCAGAAGGCTTGCTGGAATCGTATTCCAAGTGGTGAAGATGGCTTCACGAAGATCATGCACTGTTTGGAATTGACGTCCATTTCTATAGACTTCCCTTGCCATCCACCCCCAAACATTTTCAATGGGGTTCAGTTCGGGCGAACAGGCTGGATGGTCCGAAAGAATCACGTTATTCGCCATGAAAAATTCCTTTGTCTTGCGGGCATTGTAGATTGCAGCATTGTCCTGTTGAAAGATCCAGTCATTTCCACACAAGCGAGGGCCTTTAGTTAATAAGAATGCTCTCTCCAACATGCCATGTTTTTACCCAGTGTAACACAAGAGATGTCAGTGAGAGATGTTGACAACGCTAATGCTTGAACACAAATGACTGAATTTCGTTACGTGTTTACCGATTAACGCTTCGTTTCAGTATGGTCTTAAACTTTTGACCAGTTGGTATTTAGGCTAATTTCACAGTGTTCACATTTTCCCTATTAAATGCTAAAAAGATGTTTATTTTTATTTTCCCTTTTTTTATTTTCATCTTTTTACCACTCAAATAAGTGGTCGAGTCTAACAACACAAAATGCATATTTTTTAAGGCCATGTTCATTGGCCTTAAGATTTTGGCTTTATTTGCAAAACTGTGCAATAGATGGCAATGCATCCTTATTAATCCTAATTTCCCAAATTTCGACATGCTGATTAAGAAACCCTCTTGAATTTATAATAAATTATCAGTTAAGTGAATGCATTTGAAGGATTTAATCAATATTAAACATGCTTTTAGGAGAGCAACTTCAATTTGCTATGAATACCACACATATCTGTCATTTGAAGCAAGAATATGAACATTAATGATCACAAAATAGAAGCTTTGTAAAGACGTTTGTGCCAATTAAAGAAATTGTTTTATTAAACTAACATGCACAAATTCACTGAAAAAAACTCTTTAAACTTCCACATCAAACGATTCTTCTTATCGGTCAAACACAAGCGATCGTAGCAAAAAAAGAAAGGCTACAGAATTATTTTTTGTTAACATTGTTGACTACAGAAATGAAATTATAAAAGGAGAGACACATGCAAATAGACAGCCGTTTAACAGCTTCTGACCAAATTCAATTACTGTCCAGTTTTGGTTTTGACTCAAGTAGTCAACAGTGACTCAGCAAAATTAAGACAATACTATGAAGGACCTACTCGTGGACTGGACAGGCGATGCTACTTGATAAATCCAATAACACGTGAAATTTTGTATAAAGTATCATGTTTGGGGACTAAGAATAAATTACCCATGACGTTTTTTGAGAATAATCAAACCTGTATCAGTAATTCCCAACATTTTTAAGACCAATAGAAGCTGCACCGATTATTTCCAAAGAGTCTGAAAAGCAGATTACTGTGTACAAGTAACACTAAGAAGATGGCAGTTTTGCAATTGTTACACAGCCTTCAACAAACAAACTCCTTGTAACTAAAAAGGTTTTACCTTTCTAGTGTAACAACATGTAGCATATGATGTTTCAAGTAAGATTGCTAAATTAAACTAGAGTATTTCTGAACATATCGTAACAGCTTAGTAGATAACACTATGTAACACAAATTTTGTTCCTGGATAGTGTATGTTATTTCTTAATTGTTTATGTTGTAAAAGTACAGAAAATTACCATCATTTCCTTCAATCTTTGGTTTTATGACCTGGATAATGAAATTTAGAAATTAACCTATTCTCCACATAAAAACAGGCAAACTTGCACATTTTTATTTACATAAGGTCTGAATAAAACAACATATGAATTAAGATTTACATGTATTTATACTAAAGTTACACAAAAATGAACAAAAATGTTCAAAAGTGAGTAGTTTTTCGAGATTTCCAATTGTAGTTTAAATCACTTTCACGTATCAGCTCCCAAATATATTCTCGGCATTCGACTTTGTTAGACCAAGATCTCTGATCAAGTCATTGAGGTCTCTTTGGTTGAGGTAGTATGGGTTTCTCTCACCAGCTGCACTTCTGAAATTGCAATCTAAACCTTCAACGTTTACCTTCTCTTCTGATTTGCTGCTCTCTTCTGAGGATGACGGCTTTCTCTCTGGCGAAGTGGGTGCAGGGAGCTCAGGGCAGTCTGACACTGGGGCGATGAATAATGGAAGGTCTGGATACATGATAGCAAATGTATTCTTGCCAGACCGATGTTTGGAATGGTCCAACATGCAGAAGTAGCAATTGCTTGAGCGGTCAGTGGGTTCATGCCAAATTCTTGGAATAGCGAACTTTATGGCTCTCTTTTCCCCTCTGTACCACCCTGCAAAAGAGCAAAATAAAATTGTTATTATGAAGAATACATTTATTTCATCCACAACTAATTTGTAAGAATTTCATGCAAAATATTTACATGTGATATTTTCTATACTATTAAATATTAAAAATAAATTAAAAGAAATTTAAATTTTGAAAGGTTTAAAATTTGTATAATATAAAATCTTACTATTCAGCAAGCAAAAAATGTTTGTCTTACCTTCTAGAGTTTTTTTTGCAGTGCTCACAGGTAAAATGAGATGCCCAGAATGTAGTTGAAGGCTGCAGACTTATTATCAAGAACTGTGACAAATTGCTTCATAAGACCTAATTTTGTGTGCAATGGTGGAAACAACACCTTCTGGAGGTCTACTAGTGGCTCACACTTAACGTTACGCCTCCCCACAGAGACCTCGGTCTGTTGTGGCCAGTGCTTCCTGTTGTAGTGCGCTGCAGTGTCCCTGCTGTCCCAAAGACAAAGATAACAGGGAAACTTGGTAAAGACTCCTTGATAAAGTCTAATGTGTAAGCGGTTCATGCAAAATATTTTATATGTAATATTTTTTCTATACTATTGGAAATTAAAAAAGATATTTAAATTTTAGAAGGTCTAAAATTTTTATAATATAAAATCTTACTATTCAAGCGTGCAAAAATTGTCCGTCTTACCTTACCTAGAGTTTTTTTTTCAGTGCTCGCAGGTAAAATAAGGTGCCCAGTGTTTGTCATGATCCCCGACAGGCATGCCGAAATATGCCTCGTAGGCTTCACATATTTTAGCAGATGTTGTCACAGAGGACTTTTTCGCTCTTGTCTTGATAAATTGGTAACATACATAGCAGAATGCGTCTGGAGAATGCTTGCAGCTTCTTGATGCCATCTCTGTTCAAATCAGATAGATCTATGTGTTCACTTCGGCAGCTAGAACTAAACTAAAGTGGTGAGCCCCTGTATATATATTACTATGGAAAGTTCTAGCAAACTCTAGAAGGTTCTTGAGAATTCTTGTAAGTTATACAACATTCTAGAAAGTTCTTAAATTCTTGTAAGTTCGAGAAAATTTTCTATCAGCTACTCAGCACTGAATCTGCCTGGAATGTTCTGGAAAATTGGTAAATTTGAAAATTTTCATTACCCAGGTCACAAAAGCAAAGTTTGAAGAGAAAAATAGGTCTTTTCCATTTACTTTAAGCATAAGCAATTGGGAAATAACACTTTTTGCTCAGGAACAAGAAAAAGTAAAAATTTTGTTACCTTGTGTAATTTGTTCTATATGTTATCTGTATTAATTGATCTCATATAAGGTTTACTCAATGAATAGTTACATGATCCAAACCATGAATTTGATGTTTTCCTTGCAGAATTATTCCAAGACAATTTCGGTGTTTTTGATGTCAATGAATATTTCAGTGTTTTGGACACAGACTAAAGTATGGTATGTTTTTGTATCGTCGGTTTTTGAGTTGAATTTTTATTATCACGTAAATTTCTTGAGATGGTGTGCTCATTCAACTACACATAACAGAACGGTCTTCGTTCATTTATAACTCCTAAAAAGTCGAATTCAAACGATTGGCTTTCACCAGCTCACTTGTTACAGAACAAACTAAAAGTGTACTATAAATTTTAAATATGGGACGAAATACAATTATACCCTTAAGGATTTTGAAACTTTATACAGTGAAATTTTTGTTATTCAAAAGAAGAGAAAAAAACCTGAAAATGTGCTATTCGGTTTATGTATGCTAAAAATAAAGTATACTATTTTACATGATACAATATGAGCATGTGCTATTACATGCAAAACAAATGAATTTCCTTTAATATTGAACTTTTCGTTATAAATCTCATGTTATGTTTGACATTTAAACAACAAAATAAAAATAATACAATTTTATTTCTAATGATTTAACATATAACGTTCAATGATAAAATAGAAAGGTCAACTAAATATTCCTTGACATCATGTATTTCACATAATTTTGATTAGTTTCAGTTTTGAGAAGTTTTACTCGCCGCCATTATTGATCATTTGTAAAGAGAGAGCTATTTCATTCTCTACTGGATGCATGAATTCGAGTTGCTCCTGAGGGGACGATTTGAATTCATTACAATGTTCCAGTGTGTTTTCATCTCTTGAGTGAAAGTGTTGATCTGTAAGGGCAATTTTAAGGTTCGGTCATTATTTTCTGAAGTCGTGAACACTCTTATTTTTCAATTTATGCATATTACACAAGACGACACGTAATATACTCTAGTATTTTAATTTAATGAATCTTTCTTGAAGATACTTAACAATGATGTCAAGAATGTCATATAAAATATTCAGAACTATTTTCTAAATTGTTCTGAGAAAGAAATTGTTCAAAAGAAATGACTTTGCCCCTTAAAGATTTACGAAGTTAAGGGTATTACAATTAAATCATCATAAATAGCCAAAAATCGTCTTCACAAAAGAAGAAGAGACTTAAATCTGCTATCAAATCATAATATGCCAATATGTAAAGTCTATGTTGAAGACAAGAAAGTGATGATTCTACGAGACTCTGGGTGCGAAAGTGAAACAGTGAAATCTAGACTAGTTTCTTATGGCCAGATGACGGGGAAAGTAAATCTTTGTGTGCTGAATAATGGGACAGTGAGAAAGTTTTCTATAACAAATATAAAAAGGATACTCCGTATTATTTCTGAAATCTTGAGGCCATGTGTATCAAAGAACTAATATACGACTTACTAATAGGAAACATATCAGGCTGTCAAATAAATGAAGGAAGCGCAGAAAAAATATTAGGACAGTAACAGCGATGAAGTTAAACAAAAAAAAAGAGACTTGTAAAACAGATGACTGTAAAGGAGTATTGAAGCGGATCTATCAAGAGAGTTTTATTGGGGAAACCAGACCCAAAGAAAGTTGGAAACACTCTATGACAGGGTCAAGGGTCGACGTTTCAAGGTCGGACAGAAGGTTTTAGTTTTGCTATATACGGTCAACAACAAGCTCAATCGGCAGTGTAAAAGACGTTTCACAGTAAAGGAAGTGGTTTACAGTCTGTTTTATAAAGTGGATGATTAATTGTTGCGTTATATGAGTTATCGACTATCTTAGTTTTCTTGGTAACCCAGTTTTGTGAGCAGTGACTCTCGGTAACTTGCAATTAATGTCTAGTCTAAGTTAGACCTATAAGTGAATATTATCAAACTGATGCTAGTTTCCCTTAATTTAGGAAAAATAAAGTACAGGTTAGGTACCTGGTAAACACCATCCACCGCCAAGTGTTGGACTACTGTTTTACCAACGAATCGTTGACTTAACCATCACATTATAACATCCTCACGCTGAAAGGACGAGCATGTTCGTGAAAAGGATTCAACCTACGATCTTTAGATTGCATGTGTGTTATCTTATAGCAAAGTCAAATCGGGCTATCTGTTGAGTCCACCGAGGGAAATCGACGTCCTGATTTTAGTGTTGTAAATCCGTAGATTTACCGTTATACTAGCGGGTGACCCTTGGATTGCACGTCGAACACCAAAATCATGAGACCATACAAAGCCTAGCTAATCTCTACCATTTGAAGTTCAAATAATAAAGCACTTTTATTAAGTGGATTGGACTCTTCACCATTACCAAATCATCCAAAAGAATTGATCTGAGGACAAACATTTACATCACGTTATGAAACAAAAATATTAAAAGTATTTGTCCTTTTATTTGTCATTGATTATGCATGAGAAGATATTTTTATGTAACCAAATTATTGATATGGTTATTGTGTCGTTATTTGTCGAAAGTTACAAATGATCATTAAAATAAAAATAAATTCCTGCTAACGTTTTGCCTAAAATACATTACAATACTAAAGAACTGGTAAATTTAATCAACTTTACTCAACATAAAACAGTAATGTCAGAATATTGCATTTTTAACACTACTAAACTTTTTATTTTAACAATTTATTTCGGCCCGACATGGCCAGGTGGGTTAAGGCGTTCGACTTCTAATCCGAGGTTCGCGGGTTCGAATTCCCGTCGCATCAAACATGCTCGCACTTTCAGTGGAGTAGTATAACCAACACTTTATGACACCCTGCACTTATAGTATGGTTTGAGCAACATTACTACTAGAGAACGGGTTTTAGCCAGGTAAGCACTTTTCAAAGCAATCACTACTGTATCTCATCTACTGTATCATAATTTGAGACAGAAGGCAGACGAAGCATTAAAACAGATACTGAAGTCAGTCAAATCATGGGTCACTAAAGTCAAGAAAGATGAAAAGGCAACTATATCCACTGGTAAACATCAATAATGTTGAGTTGGCATTATGTTAAACACAATTAAAATTGGCAAAATAATGTGGAGTGTTTATTTGTTTTTGAATTTCGCGCAAAAGTACGCGAGGGCTATCAACGCTAACCGTCCCTAATTTAGAAGTGTAAGACTAAAGGGAAGGCAGCTAGTCCTCACCATCCACCGCCATCTCAAGGGCTATTTACCAATGAATAGTGGGATTGACCGTCACAATATAAGCCCCGAGGGTTGACATAGAGAGTATGCTTGATGTGACAAGGATTCGAAACCGCGACCCTCAGATTACGAGTCGAGCGTCCTAACAATGCCGTGCCGAATGTGGAGTGAAAGGTCATGACTGGTTCACATTGCCGAGAAAATGGAATGGATATACATTAGGTGCTGTTTATATCATACTGAATTGGGCATTATTACCAAAAGATGTTTATTGAAATTACTGAATAGAGAAGAGCCTGTGGTTCGGTCGGTGGTAAACTTTTCATGAAGCGTAAATAAATAAGTGATCCTGTAACGTAAAGAAATTATTGAATGATAGTAAACGAAAATATTTCAATTACGTATCATAGATTACATAATGTGCACAAGTTTTCTTTAATAAATTAATTTAAGTAAAATAAACTATAACTATCGTTACAATGTTACATGCGGATTGATTAATAGAATATATAAAAATGGAATAATTTCTATTATTATATAAAATTTATGTATGTAAAGTATATTGTTAGGTGTTGGGCTTTTACCAAGTTATCTTAGATTGACAGATGACTCAGGAAAGAGTTAAAGACTATAATTAATTTGATGTTCTTAATAGTTTTCACGTAGTGAACTCTTAGCTGCAAAGCAATTATTATGCCCAACACAACCATTAATTGAAGCTACTCTTACTACCCGTGATTAAAAACAGGTGAATTGTTACAACACAGTCAACACTGAAGAACACTGTACACTTTTAACTCTATGTTACATAATCCACGAATTCATTAATAGTTGGTATAACGATGTCAGCACTAGTACATATTTATATGATTAAATGAAAAACAAAATGCTTTAACCACAGTACTTGTTACAACGTTTACAATACTTTTACCATAAACACTAAAGACAAGTAAACCGAAAATAACATAAGGCTACAAGCGTTTTACTCAATACCAGGAAAAATGCTAGCGTGGAATAACGAAGCAAATAATTCATATAAACATTGAAGCTCCGAAAGAGCTTTTCTTTCTAACTAAAGAATATGTATTATTTGATACAGAATATGTAATTTTAGATTCCTAAACGTGCCTAGCATAGGTATACACACATACATGTAAATTAATACGATCAAAATAATTTCTAGAGAACTAAGTGCTAAGTTCTAAAATATTCCCACCTTTAAAGAAATAGAAATACTATAAAATTTGAAAGAAAGAAAAAAATCATCACCTTTGGTGCTACTGTTTATCTTTTCCTTTGCTTTACCTTAACCATATATTAGGAAAAGATTATTTTTTTATCCAAAGACAATAAAATAACCTCGACTGAACAGACATAAAACTTAAATTTTGGACCACACAAGAGAAATGTCTAGCACAAAAACATCAAACATGGTATTTTTACCACATTTAATAAAACTAGAGATTTCTCGCTTTGTCAGATCAAAAGCAATTTACACCTAAACATTGGATAGGCAGTTATGCATACAAACGACGTTCCAAATTTACTTTAGTTTGCTACGGCCTAGGTAATAGGTTCTTACAGTGAATAAAATATATCCTAAGCAGAAAGTTAGACTGACAAAAAGATGACGTTGAAATACTTTTATACGCATCTCTGATTTGAAATGCGTAACGAAGTTGGGGAAAGGAATGTAATACCAAATTAAAGTAAAATAATACTTTGACCGCATCAAGAAACTTTCTCGCTCTTTCGGTTAAGGCGTATTTTACTTATACCAAGAAATAGAACTACACATTGAAAACATCATTTGAATGAACTTAAAAATAAAATTCAGAAACAGAGAAAATGCAATATCTATATATAAAGTACTTCACACAATAAATTACATTTTTCTCTTACTATATAAACAATCATTGCTTTTCAAGTAATATCAGATTCCATTTAAATGTTGAAGAATATTTTTTGGACATAAATTTGATTCTGTTATCGTTTTAAGGCACAAGGCTACGAAATGAGCTATTTGTGCTCTGACTACCAGGGGTATCGAAACCCGCTTGTAACATTGTAAACCTGTAGGTTTACCACTGAACCACTAGGAGGTATAACTGATACAACACATTCTTATGCATTACCATATATGGTTATCTTTCCATTTACATGACCCATGCTTGCTCGAAATATCTTAATTAATTTAAGTGCGCTGTTATTAATTTTTTAAGTAAACAAACTCTCACAAAAGAACACCAAATAAAGTCAACGTTTCCCAAAACTTAACTAATATGCAAGTCATTTTACTTTTATTGTTATGATAGAAGGAGAAAAATCATAAAAATAAATAACAGTGATTTGTGCATAAAAACGAAACCATAAATCATAATGTACTAAAGCTAGATTTTTACAGGACACTTATAAACTTAAATACGTTAATAAAGATAATTTAACCAATAAATACAACGAATTTAAGAAAAGACAATTTATGTTTGATACGATGCAGAATGTTAACGGAATAACAGCAGTTAACAAAAACATTTAGATTTGTACTTTCAAAAACAGAATTTCGGTTAGACAACAGCTAGCAGATATTTAAATAGACAACAGTACAAGTATTTAGTATTTATTCAAAATGAATGAAATCCGTGAAATAGTCTTTCTATGGTGTTTATCATATTACTACTTCTTTCAACTTGTTACAGGCTGTACAAGCCTTAAAATATACAATGAAATTAATCATTTGAATCTCATACTAACTAATGAGGAAGAAATAGCATATACATTGAAGTTTTACGTTCACTTGGACTATTTTCAGCATGCTATTTAGAACCAATTATAAACGTTTTTGTGTCCTCATAACATTAGTTTTTGACTATTTTTTGCTATTGGTACTGTCCTGCTATAACACGTTATTGTTTAGACGAAGAGCCAAGCAGCAGAACAATACCGATAGGACAGCCAGATATGAAATAAAAGTAATACCTGAAGCCTACAATAAATAGGTAGAATATTGGTACTATAATTAAAAAAATAATCAGAGGTGGGCATAAAGTGTCCCTCCTAAAAATGTTGTAAATTTGTTATATGTTTTATTAGATAACAGAAAAATACGTAAAACTGTATCTTTTTTAGAATGCACTCGACGAAATCTGTTCAACTATTATCTCAAATCCTAATTTTAACATCGACTTTCGTAAATACTTGAAACATCAATTATAATAATAAGACTTGGTAATAGAAATGATAACAATGATAAGTATGGCAATTAAAATGATTAGCAAAAACTAAACTAACTTAAGTAGTGGCGTAATGTCATATCATGTAAGATGATGTTATATAAATATTGTTAACTATACGTAACAAGAGCTCAAGCGAACAAGAAATAAAACTAATTAACAGCATCAACCAAATATATTGTTGGTCTGAACGTGCTCGCCCCCCCCGCTAGTACAGTGGTAAGTCTACGGATTTACAACGCTAAAATCAGGTGTTCGATTTCCCTCGGTGGGCTCAGCAGATAGTCCGATGTGGCTTTGCTATAAGAAAACACACTGAACGTGCTCTATGAGAAAATACTAAATTTATTTATTAGTAGCATTAATGTTGAATATTCTTCACGTCTTATATTAATGTTGATCTCCTGTGATGACTAAAACAAA
This sequence comes from Tachypleus tridentatus, assembly GCF_004210375.1. NCBI lineage: Eukaryota > Metazoa > Arthropoda > Merostomata > Xiphosura > Limulidae > Tachypleus > Tachypleus tridentatus. The sequence continues at coordinate 57,050,776 of NC_134835.1, read as the reverse complement.
CAAAAGAACACCTATACAAATAACGTACACTACACCATCTAATCTTGTTATTTCAATTATCGTTTCTCCAGGATTAGACGAAGGATTAAATCGGCATAATTTAGTGGCAAGTGGTGAATCAAATGAAAAAAATGAGATTTTCAATATTTATTTTCGTTTCTTTAATCTTAAACCAATTGCTGTCCTGCATTAACTCCCCAGTTGCTCAGTTGTGAACATATACAATCTAATGAGCAGTTATGAGCTTAACCACAAAATCTTGCTGCATAAAACGGTTCAGTAAATAAGAGCACGAGCATGTCAGAGCCAATATGGTTAGGGCACTCGCAGGTTTGAATTCCTGTCACAAGAAATACGCTCGCCCTTTCAGCCGTGAGGGCATTATAAGTGACGGTCAATCCCATTTTTGTTGATAAAAGAGTAGCTCAAGAGTTGGCGATAGGTGATGATGACTAGCTGCCTTCCCTCTATTCTTACACTGTTAAATCAGAAACGGCGAGCGCAGATAGCCCTCGTTTTGCTTTGCGCGAAATTCAGAAACAAACAAAAAAAAACACTCACCATCTGCATTGAGGGGTAGACTGCTACTCCTATATAAAGTTAAAACATTCAACCATAACCACCCTACCACTTACCATCTGCATTAAGGGATAAACTGCCACTCCTATATAAAGTTAAAACATTCAACCATAACCACCCTACCACTTACCATCTGCATTAAGGGATAAACTGCCACTCCTATATAAAGTTAAAACATTTAACCATAACTACTTTACTAGCTACCATCTGCAGTAAAGATTAGACTGCCAAACATATATAAAGGTAAGACATTCAACCATAACCACCCTACCACCTACCACGTGCAGTAAGGGTTGGACTGGCATTCTTATGAAGCATCCACAATTTAAGTTCCGACTAATATTTTGTGGTGTCATATGGGTTCCAACCCAAAATACAGAACTTTACAATAAAGCCTAATTTTGTTTTTGGAATTTCGCACAAAGCTACTCGAGGGCTATCTGTGCTAGCCGTCCCTAATTTAGCAGTGTAAGACTAGAGGGAAGGCAGCTAGTCATCACCACCCACCGCCAACTCTTGGGCTACTCTTTTACCAACGAATAGTGGGATTGACCGTAACATTATACGCCCCCACGGCTGGGAGGGCGAGCATGTTTAGCGCGACGCGGGCGCGAACCCGCGACCCTCGGATTACGAGTCGCACGCCTTACGCGCTTGGCCATGCCGGGCCTACAATAAAGCCAACCCGGGTCTCTGAATAATAAATATAACGTACAAATATAACAGTTAGTGCTTTCTAAATATTCCACAATTTTACTTTTAACTGTATAATGCTTTGTTGACGTTCTTTCTTTTGGTTCTAAATTGCAATAAACATGTATGACTTTTATTAAAGGGAAAACAATGCTTTCAAATCCAGACATACAAAATACAAAAACACTTTCTAAGTACTTTTTAAGATGCTATTCAGTTTTACTTCAAGCAAAATGTGTGGCTTATCTGTTTATATTTAACTCATATATCATTTTAAAATGAATGAAGTTTTTTAAGGATAATGCAGCAACAACTTTTATACTTATTCTTAGCATAAAATGTCTTTTATACACTAGCAGTTTTAGTGGTGAGTTCGATAATTATTGCAGGCCTATTAAATACTATTTTTAAGTCTTGGGGTAATTACTTGATAAGTACGGAGTTAGTTTGAGTCTTATGCATGCACTTAACAGATTTAGATATAAAATACGTGTAACTGGTGAAATAAACACAGTAACGTACACGTATTAGTGAAAAAATAATAGCAATAAATTTCTCTGCTACTAAAATAAGTAAATAATTTATAGAATTTGATAGGCACTATCTTAAAGACTTGAAGGCTATAGTTAACAAAGTATAACCATTATTTTTTGATCACTTGACATTGGTATGGGTCAAAAAAGTAACACACAGACGAGAACTATATAAAACAGAGAAGTAAACCCAAACATGAAACCTATATTAGTAAGTCATATCATCTTGTCTTTATTGAAACTTACTTTAAAAAGTGGAGAATTAAATATGTCGGTAATAATGGAAATTTTAGAATAGAAAGAAAATATTTGCAATGCTGTATTTTACTAGTATGTTTAGTTAGTTTTTCCTGGTTATAGAGTTTGTGTGTGATTTTCTTATAGCAACGCCATATCGGGCTACCTGCTGTGTCTGCCGATAATAACTGAACCCCTGGTTTTAGCGTTGTAAATCAATAAATTTACCACTGTCCCAGCGGGGGACTTCCTGGTTATAACTTTCCTTTTCAAGCGGTAACTTTACGAAAGTTCCAATCTTGTATTTAAAAGTATCTTAGCTTTAAAGAAATAAGCTGCTCGGGCATGTTCGTTAAGATCAAACCCTATAAGTTACATATTATATCATGTTCATTATGATGTTATAAGTTGCCCTAAACCCAATATAAATAGCTTATCTTCTTTTAGGGGTCCACAGTATTACAGTGTGTGTTTAATTTTTAAAGTTTGTTTGTAAATAAACACAAAGTTATGCAATGGGCTATCTGTGCTCTGCTCACTACAGGTATTGAAACCCGATTTCTAGCGTTGTGAGTCCGCAGACATACTACTGTGGATATGAATGTGGTGGTTATTTTACAAGTACAAAATATGGATCTTATCTCTTATTCTACGCAAATAATTTTAGTGATTTATATGAGAGTAAAGATTTTAAAAAAAATCAGAAGATAGACATTTGTAATATGGGGTTAGTCGTTGTACTCCTAAACCCTTCACGGGTTTGTGATTATGTTAAAGTGAGTAGGTTTCTGAAGCCCTAATATCACCAGTAGCATAGCGGTGAGTGTGAAGATTGTGGGTACAACACAGATAATCCCTTATGTAGGTTTATGCTTAACCACAAAGATAGAACACAAAGTGTAGTTATCTAGACATTTTAAATTGTACTGGTATGTTCTGTTGTAGTTTATTGTTTTTATTTCACTATATTATGGCTCATTTATTTTGTTTCTTCTTATTTAAGCGCAAAGTTACAGAGCAAGCTCATCGCTCTTTGTCTACCTGAGTTTTAGCGCACACTTGAAAAGACAAATATATAAATAAAGTACTTAGCATGTGATATATTTAATATCCACTTGTACTGAAAGTAGACGCTTTAAATTGGCAAGAAATGTACTATGTAATTTTAAAGGTACTTAGGTACAACTGAAAATGAAAGACTTTGCATATTTAATATTTTAAAACTCTCATGGGATAATATGACATAAACATACTTCTGAAGTACCCCATACATTCTTGTACAGTTTTGAAATTTTTGAATAGTAAAACTGTTAATTAAATTGTTGAACATTCTTCATAAAGACAAAATAGTAATACCCACTTCTTGACTTATAACAAGGGTTTATATTAGATTTTTTCTTATTTGACAAACATGCTTGTAATCTATACCATGTATCATGTTTCTAATAATACCCTAAGCAGCAACAAGAACGAGGTAAGATCTGTCCTTTTCCCTGTGTTCTCAACTTTTAGATGCTGGAATTTCTTACATTAAGAAAATATATACATATATATATAGTTTATTGTATCATAGTAAGTTTAAGTTATACGTTGTTTTGTAGATAAAGTTACGACCGCCACCAAGTTACATTTTTATTAGAAAACCAAGAAAAAAAAAGAGGAGTAAAAAGAAAAAAAACAACGTGTGATTCGTGCGTAATAAGAACCAATGACTTTCAATATGTTTGAGAGAACACTCCGGTCTAAGTTCTATAGAGTTCATTATAAAGGATTACACGATATTTTAAAAATAGTTTTACGTAATATCTTCGTCAGTTTGCATTTGTGTTTATTTGATTGTTTTGGATTTTCGCGCAAAGCTACACAAGGGCTATTTGTGCTAGCCGTTTCAAACAATTTTGATAGACGAAAGGGAAAACATCTTATCAATAGCCTTCTCCATCAACACACAGGCTACTTCAATCGAATAGCGAGATAGCACACCCACATCCCAAAGTTCCAAGCTTGCTTTTGCGGCAACGAGACATGCGTCATGGATTATAGGGTTTACAATCCGGTATACACAGTTCCACAGTAATTAACAAGAATGAAATTTTACGTGCAATTAAAGACAATAGATATTCTTTTGAACAGCTTCCTACTTTCACAAATTCAGAAAATAAATAACTTGTACTCTTTTTTTCATTCAGCATGTTTTATTGATATATGGATAAAACATTTTATTGCAATTCTTTTACTTCTGTAAACCTTTGAAAAAGGCAGTTAGGGACGGCTAGTGCATATAGCCCTCGTGCAGCTCGGCGCGAAATTAAAAAAGAAACAATGGAAAGTGACAGCTTATAACACTAAAAATCGAGTTTAGGCAGCCAATTTTGTAGTAGCTTTGTGTTGATTTGTAAAACAAACCATTGCATAAGTGCTGAGAAAAACAGTTTAAGAAACTTATGGTGATAATACAACTCAATATTTTTCCTTGATATCACAGTTGATCTTTAAGACATGTACTTTGTACTTGACATCGCTTAATTTATAGTAATACCACATCTAGGAAAGTAAACAGTTTGTGTAATGTGTATTTATTTTACTTAGAAATATGAAATATTAGTTTATTTCATTCTTTATTGTTTTTAATACGAAACTACACAGGAAACTATCTGCGTTTTGTCCACCAAGAGTGATTAACCTCCAGATTTTAGCGTGAAGTTACCGGTGACCCACATGGGGGGACAGTTTGTGGTATAGTATTTAAGTTTATCGTATATTTTAAAATGGAGTTTGTTTTACCGAAGCGAAAACCCATTTGGGTGTGAAACTTTCTGAATCAATTTTCTAATTTAATTAGTGCTCACCGTTGCTATAAAAATTAGACGCCCAATTTTGCTTACTGTGTAGACATTTTAATAACGAAGTAAATGGTCTCTAAGATATACTTTTATACGCATATTTCCATTTTCTTTTACATAACAAATAACTTGTGGCATTCACGTTGTTATATGTAACAGGTTTATCAAATGTACTAACCATTACTGCCTGGAAAAAGTTTCATTCTATTTTTTCTGCATTATCAATGTTAATTTATTAAAACCACTGCACTACCATTAAAATAATTATAAAGATTTGTTTTTATAATGTTGTTAAACTAAAAGATAGATTTGTTTTTATAATGTTGTTAAACTAAAAGATATACATAATTACTTTAATGAATACTGAATGATATACTTTCAGTGGAAATCCAGCTTCATATCCGTGGACACGTCAAAATAAAAAATGATTAAACGTCAAAGAAGGGGCTAAGGCGATTGCGCATTAAAATCTCTTTGCTTGAAGTCAAATCCATTACAGTTTTTGGTCTTGCATCTCCATCAAACCAGTTATGATTAACAATATCCTCTGTCGATATGACGAGCTTCATATACGGACAACCATAATTTCTCCAGGCAGTTTTCATATTTTCTACTATAATCTCTTCCTCTTTTAGAAACAAAAAGGAAAGAGATTAGCAACTTTATGTAGCTTTCCTATTCAAGGTATAGGAAGGGCTACAGAAACAAACAATTCTTGTTTGTAAGAGAAATATTTGTATTTTAATACATCTAGTTACTATGCCAAAAAAGTTATATTTTGCATTAATCAAATTGGCAAACATAGAAGGATAAACTGATGCATAAAGAAATATTGTAATCGTTTAAGAAAGATTATAGGGACCCGAAATGGTCTTCTTTCAAGACTCGCAGTAACTAGGAAAATAACAGCAAAAGTTACAGTTGCGAAAAAATTGCACTACGTTATTATGTCGCGAGTCAACGAATGCGTTACCAGCAGTATCTTACAAAACGTAACACAGCATTTTTATTTTTTCACACAAACACAATATCTTATGCATTTCTGCATATATAATTGTAAGTTCAACATGTTATTACTTTTCTTCGTTTGCTTTTAACCACTTAGACTTACTGATTTTAAGTTAGTTCGAAAAACATTATCTCGCGTTTAAACTTAAACACTCAAAATTTTATAAAAGAAGTGTATACTATATAAGTAATAGTTTACAACGTTAAATGTGTTAGGTTCTTTGACTGTTTAACGCAAATCTTTGACAGTATTGTTAGTTAGATAATATTGCGTATGGTTAACTTTATTATAAAAAATATAGTTTTTCTTGGTGAAACTTATTATTGAAATTTTGAAAACAGTAATAACAATCCTAGGTTTATATTCAAAACTGTGAATATTTTCTACGACAAAACATCCAGAACAAACTTAATTGTTTTAATTACTGAGCTAATTGTGGTTTTAAGGCTTTAAGCTAATAATTTATAAAAGCTTATATACCATGACGAATAAAACTAAATATTTTCTCTGACATTCCAAACCACCATGTTGTAACAAACACATTATTAAAAATGAAAGACTTTTTAAAATATTTACTACGTATTGACTGAGTTAGTGGTTCATTTATTCTATAACACACTGAGTTGGTAATGGGTGAGTTAAATAGTTTGATAAAGAAGGATTTATATTAGTATAAACACGTACATTTGGATAGGATAAAAAATTATTTCTTTAAAACTGAGATAGGAAGTTTTTCGTCCTATAAAATGCTAGATATTTATTTCTTAGAAACTTCTGTCAAATGAAAAAGTATTTTTATCATGAGTGATTTGTTATGTTTGAATGCCACTTTTGATAGTAAGAGGGTATAGAAAGATTTGAAATATTAATGTTTCTGTACAAATAACATTATTCAAAATTCAGAAAAATAATTTGTGAAAAAACTCAATATAAAGATGCAAGAATGTCAAGTTACCGTCGTATATGTAAAACAATCATTTAGCATCTAGCTAAACAATGGAAAAAGAAATAAGTAAAACGTAATTCTCTCACGCTTATAAAACCATGTTTCAATATCATAAATGGTTAAAATGCAATAATATCATGACAAAATTAATTCAAACTGCACATTAGAATTGGAATACTTCGATAAGTATTTTTATTATTTATTTAAGGTTTGGCGTGAGTAAGATGACAGTTTTAGATTAAAAACCTCAACATTTATTGTGAGTTAAAATGGTAAAAGTTTCAAGTTTGAAATACAGACAGCTCATGATTCTCTGTGATGCATTTCTTAGTAGGTAATACAGGTGATATTACACGACAAAATATTTGATAATAACTCGAATTAAAGTATATACAAAATACTGTAGTAAACTACTTATAGAGAGTCTTCATCCATGATTATCAGATAAGAGTTGCTATAGAGAATCGTCGTTATTTTACTGGATAAGTGGAGATCTACACTACAGATTCTATAGAATAACGTTCGAACTATACACTGTTTTCGTGTACCTTACTTCATAAAAAGATAACATAATAATTTTGTAACTATACTCTTAACCGCTTGTAAACAACTGTTATAAATAAAGTTTCGACTAAGAGTTGACATGTTATAACCCAGGTTTGAAAGACCCCAGAAGCAACAGTGTAAAACAGATAGTGTTATTAAACTGATATTGTATACTATTGTTATTGAAAACCCGTACTGATGTGATAAAAATCATGTAACTTAATCTCTTATCATTTGTACTGTGTTATAATACCACATTTATTACCTATTAATGATCATGCTTTATCAATTTAGGCGTATTATATCATAAGATATGGTGTTACTTAGTGATAATATAACCACACAAATGAGCATTTAAGGTGAAAACCTATACACAGGAAAAATAAACACGGAATGTTTCATATCATACATAGAAAAAGACATTTGACGTCTTATAACACATAAATAATTGAAAATGTATGGTACTATCATAAAACCTACTTTGTTATTATCGCAAAGAATAATTTGAGAGATCTGATTGTTTTACCTTCGTATGTGACTTAAACCTTATGTTTGAACATATCTTACCACACAGTATATCCGTTCTTTATGTTATATATATAATAACGTTTTTGTCTCAAATGCTCACGTAATAAAAATTTCCAAATTCACAGAAAGGTATGCGATCCTTAGAACTTTTATTGCTAAAACACCTGAAGTCAACATTTTCATGAGAAAAATAATTAAAAGACGCTAAACCTTAAAAGCTCAATGGCGTAGCTCAAGAATCCTGCTGAATTCCGTCCTCAAAAGTCCATGCAATGTAAACTGAAGCAAGTGTAAATTGTGCTACCTGCTGTTAAGCAAAACATATTAAGTTTTTACTCAACCATGTTTGTATTGTCTAAAAACTCGCAACTCAACATGACAGTGTATCACTCTTAAAGTGTCTATAAATAACGTTCGCTATATACATCGTTTAGTGAGTTGATAACAGTGCATATTGCTGTTATAAAGATTAATAGCATTATAAATACAACTTAAATTACGAAAAACAAACAGAAATCTACAAAATATGAAGATGATTACTCCGACTAGTTTCGACGTACCACATACGTTGTTTTCAAGGGTATACTGAAAATGAACAGTGTAAAAATATTTCACTAATATCACTGATCATTTTCAATATTTCTATGGTAAACATACAACTGCTTATTTGTTTAAATAAAAAGCTACAGAATGCAGGTAGCTCATTCTACCTCAGACTAAAACTGGAACTAAACGAGGAAAACGTTGCAGCTTTTTTTAATATAGTTCCAATACGGATCAACAGTAAATATACTGACTTACAACACTAAAATCTGGGGCTCGATTCCCTGCAATGGACAGTACAAACATATCTCATTCTGTAACTTCGCGCTAAAACCCAAAACTGACAGTAATCGTTTAATACAAAGCACTGCATTACGTTCACCGGTCTTTTCATAATTTTCAGTTATACTGTAAGTTACGCATGAATTCTAAACATAACAAAAACTCCTGCCAGTCTTAGCAACCTGAGAAATTCAAAACAATTTAAACCGATATAAAAACCATGCCACTAGAAATATCTATGTAGAATTTAAAAACATTTGTTTTTTATCTCTATATAATCAAAAGAGAATGCTATGAGAAGTTCAAATATAGCATAAGTTACTATAAAACTGAGTGTAGTAGTTTGGTGTTAAATTGACATATTCACAAATGTAATAGAGAGTCATTGCCTTTTCGACACCCACCTTCACGTCGCTGATTGGTTAGAAACATGCGCTGTATATTGCAGTTTGAAGCAAAAATTGTTGTATGCTTGAGCTTAAACTGATGTATTTGGCTATATAAGCCAAGGCATTCTTCATCCACTTCTTTAAGTTGCCTCCAAGGTGTTTTTGTCCACGAATTTCTGCACCTACAAGAAAGGTAAGATCTTGTGTCGCTTTCTAGCTTACTTTGATAGAGTTTAGTAGAATTCTTATGATGTATTCTGTTACTAAGATTCACGTAATGTATCGTTAAGAATAAATATATTAGTTTCTTGAAAATGGAACCGAACTTAAATGATTAATTAGATTTTTATGAAATGTATATCTTTATATATGTCATTCGTTAAGGCTATTACACTTAATTGCATAAAGATTGAACAATGTAGTGGAAAAGTGCACATACTCAGCAACAAATCACATACATTGAATATATTTAAAGAAAATATTAATACTGAAGAGTTAAGAAAAATAAAACAAAATCAAAGGAAGTACAGCGTTAAAAACAACAAATCCAAACCTATGACTAATGTTAGTTTGTTATAAACAAAAAAAACAAGCCGAAACAACAATAATAGAAAATAACAAAACGCTGCACAACTGAAAGGATCCAAGGGTACGGGCTATAATGTGAGATGCAGAATGTACCCTAGGTTGTGGAGGTGACAAGAAGTAGGATCCACCCACACTGTGGTTGAGATACACCGTCTATCAGTCTTAATTTCCATTCTCCAGTATCACATAAGAAATAAAATAACAAAATACAGGAACAGAAATAAAAATATTAGAAATATTAGAGAGTTATGGGAAGGTGGCTGCTCGCCAAAGTAAAGAAGAAAAAGAAGAAGAAACTTAAATGAAAAAATAAAAATAAGTTATTACCATTTGGGGGGGATGTAAGTAAGTTAAATAAACTTACCTTTAGAAGTTAACATTCCAGCCACCACTACGGTAGAAAGACACTAATTGATAGCCCAGTACAGATAAGTATCATAGCCTTAACTAATAACATATCGTGTGAACTATAATTTAGCTTATCGACCTGATTATAATAGTTATATTGCTGCAAATTTTATGAAAGGTAATAGCAAAAGATGTCTCACATTTTCTGTTCTAGGCACTTTTCTCCCTATTATTCAAACAAATTCAATTTATTTATTAACTTAGCTATTAACGTTGTTTCCATTTTTGGTTATAACAAACTAAGCATTATATATTTATAACAGTCTGTTATGTTATATTATATTATATTATGTTATGTTATATTATGTTATAACAGACTAGGCACTATATATATAATTCATGTAAATATAAATAAATGGGGTTAGAGTATTTTTCGTGTATAATTTATAGTTTTCTAACAAAGTTAAATTAAATTGGTTCATAAACGTATAGGTAATTTATTTTTGTTTGTTAGTCTCAAAGGAAGGAAATCGTTTTTTCCAAAATCAAATGGTGACAGTGGTGATTTTCTCTCTTTTCGCTGATGCAGTTGCAAAATTTATTTCGTAACTTTTTTAATGAAAGTGAGAAAAAGTAATGTAATTTATGAGACTCGCGCATTTGCTAAAGCCTCCTAGTAGCACAGCAGTATGTCTTCGGACTTATAACGCTATATACCAGGTTTGGATACCCGTGATTGGCAGACCATAAATAGTCCGTTATTTAGCTTTGTGTTTAATTACAAAACAAATTTGCTAAAATAAGAATAAAGATAAAGGTAACTTTTACGTACCGACCTGTTTTTTCTTCTTTTTTTATGCGATACAAACTGTTTAACTATTGACGATTAAAAGATAACTTGTGAGTGTTTCCTATACAAATAAAACAACTTGCAGAAATTGCAAAGACCTCTAGTCAAGAAATGGTTATTATGTTATATATTGTGAAATGATTAAAATAAATAGATTAAAAATCTCATGATTGGAATTATGAGTTATGTAGTACGTTATAGTCAATGGAGCAGGGCCGAACAGGGTGGGGTTGGAGGTAGCCTTTCGTCCATATGCACACAACACATATGCACACATACACATAAAAAAAGAGAAGGAAAGAACATAGACAATATATTTTAAAGTATTGTATTTTACTATATTGCTAGATTGTATTTTAAAGTATATTGGTAATGAGTTTTTCCATATAAATTGTTAAAAACCTCATAGCTCATTACTTCGTAAATGGAAAATACTCAAAATGCTAATGGTAAACCAAATTGAGTTCTGAGAGTTACATGTTTTTTGTTGTTTTTCTTTATTGAGGTGGAGTGAACTATTTTGAAAGGTATATTCCACACCAAACTGAAACAGAAATCCTGGCTATTGTCTTAAATCAAAGCGTTACTTAAACTGATTTTAATGTTGTTTCTTTACGTTTTCGCAGGTTTTTTGTGTTTTTTTTGCAATTAAAGGATGATCTTTTGGATTTACAGAATAACGTAAACGTACTCTTAATTAAGTCTGGATGTAAAATTAATGATAGGATCCAGCTCTCTGTTTTCCCATTTTTTGCTGTGTGTGTTTATTTTTTTCTCTATTACTTATCACTGCGAAGGAACAAAGTTTTTATTGTAATTTGAAGGTCTTGTATACATATATATATATATATGTTTCTTCAGTGTGAATGTTGCTTGAAATAGCAAAGTTTACATGGAGAGTTTTAACTCTGGAATAGGTCAGACAGCGTTAAAGTTCTTATCGTGATATGTTTAGAGGCGAAAGACCAAAGTGTTTAATGTAGGCTGAAAGACATGTGTGTATGTATGCATGTTTCTTTAGAGCGTGTGGTTCGAAATAGCAAAGTTTACACACAGAGTTTAATTCTGCAATAGGTCAGCCAGCGTTAAAGTCGTTACTCTATGATATTAACCGTTATTTGTTTAAGGAATTTTAAATTTCCTAAAGTTAGTAGTTGATTTAACAAAGGGATAGTGAGAAACTAACGAATCTCCCAGTGTACCTACATTCGTATGAAAGATAATTCAAAACTTTCGCATTCATAAAACAGGATTTTTGAGTAACAGAGTGTGAACGTAAACCTGTGAGTCTACAGCCAGAAACTTCCAGGAAGTGTAACAGTGTATCACAGAATAATCGAATAGATAAACGTAAGTTTCTGAACTTTCATCCGATTGCTTCGTGAATGAGGAAGATGAACGACACAAAAGCGAAGATAACTAAGCATTCACGGGAATTTAAAAAAAAAACTGAAATTATATAGGCGAAGTTCAGTCAAGAGTTGTTAATGTTACCGACGGTCAAATATTACCGTTGCATGTTGTAATGTGTTTTAATAAAACACGCAAGCTTCTCGACACTTATACCATTAATTTGATCATCACAACATTAAGATATATAGATGTCAGATCATGATATTGTTAATAATACACACGTTACCGAAAGTATCCAAAAGCGTTTTACATTGAAGAATATTAACATATCAGAAAAACCTTCAAGAAGCAGTGAAACTAGGTGACAGTCTTGTTATGAGTTGAGCTATGTGCCAAATGAATTCTGGAGACGAGAGTGGCAGTATGAAGGGGAGGTTGTTTTTGCTTTAGCTTTATTAATTATTTTCTTTCTTCTGATATGGCATATTTTAAAAAAATATATACTTATTAACGACTGATAAGAAGTAATGTTTTCAAACTGAACCAAAACTCTAGCGGTTTCGAATAGTTCACTATTCTTTTTCAAAAGAATGAAGGATGATGCGAATGTAAAGAAATATATATAGGAGCGGACGTCGACGTCACGTAAACCCGTTGTTCAATATGAATTGGTCTAGAGTTATCTGTGTCAAGTTTAATTTGTGCTAAGGAGGTGTATAAGGTACATAAAAGACTTAAGTGGGATAATAATTATAAGAATTATTAACTAATTTCTATAAAAATAAAATAAACAATAAAAATAATATAGTGGCAAAAGTTGGCGGGAAATAGAGAAAATAATAATTTGACGCAATGTGCAGGAAATCATAGCAATATGGAGTAATTAAAGCATGACTAATACTAATAATGTAATTTTAATTATGAATTTACTGTTGAAAGTCAACTATCTCAGATTTTTTTACTGATGCCATATGGTGTTAAAGTACTTATTAGTGTTATCCATCCAGCAAGCTTCTTTAATTTCCATGTTTTGGTTAGATATCAAATTTGTTTCTATATCCGTTAGTTTAATAATAGACGAATTAAAATGTTTTGCAACCGGAAGTTTTTGTTTGTTAATTTGTGATTATTAAAGGTGAATTTTACAGAAAAAAGAAAACTTTGCAGTCAAAAGAACTACTCATATTGATTAATTTTGCAGGTTCACATTTTTTATAAAGAATATGTGCTAATAAATGAAACATAGAACTTGGTGCAGAAAGAGCCCTTTCCGAGCGGCAATCCGAACGTTTTAGTTTTTACGTTTGCCGCTAGGAAAAGTACTGTGACGTAATAGTTGCCAAACAAACCGCCAACGCCAGCGCGTTGAATGCAAATAAACATGACCAGTGCATACGGAGAAAAAGGGGCGGAGTCTGTTTTGACTTTGTGTTCTGAACAATGTCGAGTAGCGCCATATCAATTCGAACCTACTCTGAACGAACCTAGGACAGTTACTTTTGACACAGATCTGACAAGTTCTAGTGATGAGAACAGTTCCACGAGAGAGAGTAGCGGAACTGTGAGTGATACTGATAGCGCCCAGGTCGGTTGCGAGTCGGTCATACCTCCAGTGGAAGAATGGTAAACCTAAGTCATGACAACAAATATGGTCTGTATTATTTCACGTGCAATTTTAAGCATCTCGAAACCTGTCTGGTGTTTATAAATTATTGGTATTACAGACTGGGTTTTATTTGTTCATACTTTGCCGACGATGGTAACTAATACTCGGCCCTTCTACAATCATTGTACCGGGTATTTATGACTCTTAATATAATGAATTTCAATTATGCGTCATAATTCTGTCTATAAAATCAAACTAGATGTAGCAGTCCGAATAGTTAAATGATCTTGAAATGTTAAATTTGAAAAATGGAATTCTTCAAACTTTTCCACATTTAAAAATGATACAAAAACATCTACAGAATGATCTACCAGCTTTTAAACTTGGAATATACTCTATATGGGATAGATTTGTTTACTGCCTAGACTAGAAAATCAAGGTTTTACTGTCTTTCAGGTGCCACAAATGCAAAACACGCTCATGAATGTGAAATATGTATGTCTAGTTACATTCTTCAAAAACTTGTACTTTTTAAATTATTATATTATACTAGTTATTGTTTATCGCTTTATACTGCACACATACTTTTAAGATTGTTCTTTTCGTGATGATAAGGGATGGCTTCAGAGGGGTGGAACCTGTACGATGCAGGCTGAGATCAGTTCTCAGCTCCACATGAGGAAAGATGGTGGGGACGATCCTGTCTACTGCCGATGGTTTTCTCAGTCTCAATCAAAAACAGTGGGATCTGACACAAAACATGAGCGTTCAAAGTGATCTTGACAAAGCTTTGCATAGTGTGAAGGAGTCCAGTTCTTCCTATTGACCATCCGCACCCACTGTCGCCACCTTGTTGGTTCCTTCTCCTTGCACGGAAACGAAAAGAAGCTTTTGCCCGATGCCGTACCATTTTTACAACCACAAGCAACGCAGTAAACCATGTTATCATGAAACAAACATATAGTAGCAATATCAAGACCAAAAATAGTATCAGAAAGTATGTAATTCGAAGGAAATCACCGATAGATTTACATAAAACACCAACACTGAAAGAAACACAATGGTTGGCGCGCAACGAAGCGTGTTTGGCAATTATTACGTCATAGTTGTAAAACGTCACGGAAACAGCCGAACGACCGAGAGGAACTTGAGTTCGAGGACTCACATATTTTGTTATATTTTTTACTCAAAAACTAAAGTGTTTAAAAATATGACAACCACACAGGAATTATATCTAACCAAAGTACAGTTTCTAAGGCAATTATTAAATTTATTGAAAATTCACCTTTAAAAGATTCCCGTATGGCCGCTTTGGTTTCACCCCCATATTAGAAGTTGCATTTTCGACACTGGATTAAATAAATAACTTTTTTGTAGAGTAAGTTATGGGTTTAATGATTTTTGTACTGTTTTGGGTTGTCTTTATCGGAAAATTTGTTAGTTTCCTGCGTGAACTTACAGAATTGGCAATGATTGCAATTTCAAGGATGGCTTCCACCTGTTGTCGACTTAAAGTTGACTCTAGCGAGAATTAAGTGTAAATGCAAACTTTTATTTTTTTCTTGAAAGAAACAACGGGAACTTCTGTAAAAATGAATATTAGTCTATCATTAAGTTGAAGGGAGTAAAATTGTTTCTTTAATATCCGAGATGAGTTTTCTAGTTTTGGGTGGAACAAGAGAAGAATTGGTTTTAAGTAATAGTTTCAGTCAAGTAGTTGCTGACTGAATTGCTACTAGCACAAGCATTAGTGTATATTGTAACACTTTCAAAAAAAAAAGTCAGGATCCGCTGGCCGTGTTTTCTCATGTTACAAGTGATTAATCCAGTATTACTACTGGATTTGAATGCTTTCGTTTTTGGAGTTATTTCCCTTATTGGTGACTAATTATGAAATATAGTTTATTCTGATAACCATTTTAAAACACGTATTACCTTTTGGACAGTCAAACTTTTCACATTAATACCACTGTGATATATTTGTTTTTTGGTAGACATAGATTAGGGAGACTACAAATTTTGAATTTTTCTGACACGTGGCTATAAAATGAAAGTTAGCCAAAGCTGACGAATGGAATTTTGCATACCAGTTCTAGAAGTGTATAATGTTCAGGGTAAAACAAAAAAAAATGGCTTTTTGGTTTTGGACATGAGAAATAAGAATGAATATTTTATTAATAATAAACACTGTGTAAACAGAAAAAAAACTATAGCAGTTTTGTTTCTTCTTTTTATTTTATTTATATTTTTCCTAGAAAAACCATTACTTTCTTTTAAAGATTACAAACAATAAGAAAATCTGGTAACACTGATCAGCGGTCAATTCTCTTTTCTTAGATTTACTAGAGAGTTAGTTTTCAATTAATTTTCAAGTCTGAACATCTAAGTTTTGGTTACAAACAGGCATCAGTAAGATCCTATTTTAGATCGTCTAGTATTCCGTCGAAACTTGATTAATGAAGCTTTAACAGTGCTTATAGAATCACTCGCTTGAAAAAAAAAAGACCTGTTTGTTTTTCCTCTTTTTGTCAGTAAGTTTAAATTAACAAATGTTTTAATGGTTTCTCGCGTTCGATTATTACTTTTCTTCTTGTTTTCTTCCGTGCAAACTTACAAAGAGATTAGGTAAGACGTTATTTCTTTCTGTTTTTAATTAGTGCAATAAATTAGTTGTTTGAAATTTACCGTTAGCATAAAACGCAATTGTTCTTGCTTTTGCTAAGAACTAGTGTTTAAACTTTGTTCCTTTAAAAATATTTTGAACGTAGCCATGTTGTCTTATGAAAAGGTATAAATACATTTAAATCAGCTTAGAATGTGGTTTGATGTTATACGGTAAAAGTGGGATTCAGTATGAGAGTTTCTGCTTCTGATTGAGCATGAAACGTAAGACATTATTGTAGGAAAATATTCAATAGGACAGCACACTAATAAGTCCGAGTGGAATCCATAATTGAACAAGTTTCTTGTAATTATTGAGATAATTACTATGAGAAAGAAATTAATACTAAGTCAGGTTTCGTCCAAAACCAAATGGAACTCGGACACTCTTCTTTATACAAAACCAAATGGAACTCGGACACTCTTCTTTATCCAAAACCAAATGGAACTCGGACACTCTTCTTTACACAAAACCAAATGGAACTCGGACACTCTTCTTTATCCAAAACCAAATGGAACTCGGACACTCTTCTTTATCCAAACCGAATGCTACTTTATTTCCCCCTTTTTCAAAATTTTTGCTCTGCAGGTACGAATCCGGATATGGTTTAATTGCAAGACGAAACACTCGGATACTGCCAACAGAGGAATATTACAATATTTATCGTTTTACTCTTATTTTATCAGTAAATACATTCAGTAACTACGAAAAGGAAAATTGTATGTAACTCATTACAAAACTTGTTTTTCTGAATACATGTGAACAGTATGATGCGATTTACTAAGTAAGGAATACTTCAAAAATCCAGATAGTTTGTGACTCATGGAAGGGATATCATAAGGTTATTCATAAATTCGATAACGGACGCATAGGAAATGGATCAATTCCACTAATATCCATGTTTTACGGGACTACGGTTTGAGTAACAACTGATTTGGATTCCATCAGTTCATGATTTATTCAGTTTATCGTGATAAAATTTCAACAATCAGTTATAGATAAGAATATTTGTTGTTACTCCAATTAAAGATTTAATAAAGTTATTGAGAAATCAATCTAGATTTTTATTCTTAATCGTCTTAAAACCTACGTATAATTCCCGTAAGATTAATAAAATATTGGCCATGATTGAACGATTATTTTATTGTCAGACTGAATTGTAGGCTGTCAGAAGGCTCAATTGCAAGTTTTCTTTTTTTTGTAATTTATCGAAATTTAGAAAAAAATAGTTTAAATCTAAAGTTTAAGTAAAAGTTTTGGACCAACTAGAAAATAAATCGATATTTCATTGAAAAGTGTGAAACACTACAACGTCTTTAAAATTATAACTTTTTTCATTAGTTGAAAAAAAAAAGGCTAAAGCTTGTTCTTTGTTAACAGTATTGGTATTTTAATTGAGTGACACTTCTTTGGCATGTGCTAAGCGACTGAGTCAAAGATTCATAGTTTTGAGGTGCAGACACCTTTAATTTGGAATTAGTGACTGAGTGAAGGCAACCACTATAAGCGATTAGTAACCTAGAGAAAGTAGCCATTTAACGGTACTCATCACTTTAAGCCTTAAAGTTTAAGGGATTAATGACTGAGGAAAGGCAGCCAGTCAATAGTACTCATTACGACAAGGGGTTAGTGTCTGAGTGAAGGCAGCCAGTCAACGGTACTCATCACTATAAGGGATTAGAGACTGAGGAAAGGCAGCCAGTCAATAGTACTTATCACTACAAGGGATTAGTGACTGAGGAAAGGCACCCAGTCAATAGTACTCATCACGACAAGGGACTAGTGTATGAGTGAAGGCAGCCAGTCAACGGTACTCGTCACTATAAGGGATTAATGACTGAGAAAAGGCAGCCAGTCAATAGTACTCATCACTACAAGGGAATAGTGACTGAGTGAAAGTAACCACTACAAGCAATTTGTAACCGAGAGAAAGTAGCCTTTTAACGGTACTCATCACTACAAGGGATTAATGATTGAGTGAAGACAACTAGTCAACGTTTCTCATTACTTTTGGGGATTAGTGACTGATTGAAGGCAGCCATTCAACAGTAGTCATCATTACAAGGGATTAGTGACTGAGTGAAGAAAAGCAGTAAACAATATTCATCACTACAAGGGATTAGTGACTGAGTGACGGCAACCAGTCAACAGTACTCATCATTACAAGGGATTAGTGGCTGAGTGAAGGCAGCCAGTCAAAGGTACTCACTACTACAAGGGATTAGTAACTGAGGGAAGACCAATCAATAGTACTCATTACTACATGGGCTTTTTGCTACGTTTTACAATTTTAATAACCCGAAACCGAGTTAAATAAATAAATATGTATCCAATTCATAATGTTTGCCAACAAGTTTGATTCACATTGTTCTCTATTTTCACATACACATATTTTAATATGCAAACAATAACATAATTTAAAATAACAGTTATTACAAATATTGATCTGTGAAGAAAAGTTTTAGACTTACAAACAAAATGTAATCTTCTATCTGGTTTGGAACTTCCTTGATATCTTATCAAGGGTTCAAGATGACAGATCAACTATAAGTTGATACATATTTAATTCACATAAGAGAGAGCTAGCTGGTTCTGCGTTCTTCACTGGTCACCCATCGCAATTAGGATCCTGCTTCGGCAGTCAGTCGAGTTGTCCACCATAAAATGGTTTGGTTTGAAGTTCGCGCAAAGCTACATGAGGGCTATCTCCATTAGCCGTTTCTAATTTAGCAGTGTAAAACTAGAGGGAAGGCAGTTGGTTATCACTAACTCTTAGGCTACTTTTTTATCAACGAATTGCGGGGTTGACCATTACATTATAATGCTTCCTGCAACTGAACGGGCGAGCATGTTTGATGGGACGGGGAGTCGAACGCCCTAAGTCCACCTGGCCGTTCCAGGCTTCAAAATAAAATAATTTTGTCTCAGGGTATTTATCAAACATTTCACCCAAGTTTTACAATTTTCATTACAGCTTTGATTCACACTCATTCATAGTGTTGAGGTGCAGACATCCGTAATTTGAAATTAGTGACTGAGTGAAGGCAACCACTCATCAGTACTCATCACTACAAGCGATTAGTAACCGAAAGGTTGTTTCATTATAATTTTGATT
This sequence comes from Tachypleus tridentatus, assembly GCF_004210375.1. NCBI lineage: Eukaryota > Metazoa > Arthropoda > Merostomata > Xiphosura > Limulidae > Tachypleus > Tachypleus tridentatus. Next base: position 57,031,126 of record NC_134835.1, on the reverse strand, counting down.
TACCTATGGTTTTTCTGAAACATTCGTCGATGTTATAAATTTTTCACATGGGTTATTTATGCCATTTTACTATAAATTTGAAAGTAAAAGCACTGTTTTTATTTCATTTGTGGCTTTTCATCGGCTCAGATTAATTTATTTTTTTGCATTTTTACGTAGTGAATAATACTTCGTGATTAATATAAAAAGAAGACGTTTAACAAAATAATTAGAAAAAGGAATATAATCTGCATTTACAGTATTCTAACCAATTTTTACCTCAATTTTCTTGACTGAAATTTTATTTCTACGTATATGACATTACTAAAGTTTAATAGTTTTCCGTCTTTCTTTTTTACATTTAGGTAGCCACAGTAGAAGGAAAAAAAAAGATGAGAAAATACTTGTTTCTTTTTCATATTATGTGTTTATGTTGCTGCTTACCTCAAGTATTCAACCATCCCCTTTCCTCTTATATAAACAGTATCGATAACACAAATGAATCAAATGGCGATAATGACTTTGGCCTGCAGCTGGATAACTTGGTCAACCGACGTGTCGGACATCATTGGTTCCCGATAGTTCAACATAAGAAAAGATATTATCATGTCAACAAACGGCATATGGCCGAAGGAATAATTAATAGTGATTTAACAACTTTAATTCTCCCCTATAAAATACAAGAAAAGTCTAACAAAGTGCTGAACGCGCTTTCTCATATTCCAAGAAATGAACAACAAACCATCCCCTTCTTAATGGCTACACCTCTACAAAGTAACAACAACTTTAAGAACCGGCACTCTTTAGGATTTGAAATCGAGAATGGATTACTTGTTTATGGATTAGATCATGCTGAACTGGATCTTCTTGGTGAAAAAAATACTTTACCAAAATATTTATATGAACATTTGACTCGTGGATCCACAGGGAACATAGTTAAAAAGCACAACTTGCTTCAGAATGTTAAAAGGATCTCTAATCTTCCTAAGTATAATCTTATGAATGCTGTTAGACTTGGAAAAAAACCCATCAAAGTTTATGATTTAGAGTTTCCTCAACAAAATAAAATGGCGCAAGAGTCAAAATTTTTTCATAATCAGAAAAAAATAACAGAAAACCAGAAAATAAGTTTCTTTCATCTGTTCACAATACTTAGAGACAAAAAAGGGCTGAATCAAAATGATGAAAACTCACAATCTCGAGAGTTGAACAGACTTTTGTCTAATTCCAATCGTAATGGAAGCTTTTGCGATCTGAAGACTGGCAAGACACGCCAAGGACAAACTAACTCTCTTCCGGTTAAAAAACTCTTCTATTCTCGAGGATGGGGTCCCGGAGGTGGGCCTTTGAAAATGCACACCACGTATTCACTAGAAGACGAGAATCCCGAGATAAAGGTCACTCAAATTAAACCAAACGATGGCGAAGTAAACAGCCCTCCCAGTTCCTACTTTTCTAGACATCGTCTTGGGAAATGGAAAGTTGGACATCTTTTTGGCCCTTACTGGTAATATAATGAAGGCAGAACATGATTGAAATTCGTGTTATCATCAGTGTGCTAAAGTCTTGTTCCGTGTTTTAGCATTAAGAGATATTCTAAAATATAATACTTAAAAATTGATTATTATTGGCTTTCGATGACCTAATGCTTCTGTCTTCAGCATCTTACAACAGATTCTGATGTGCGTTACAGTATATTTTACACCAATTAGTTATTTTGCAGTAAAATATTTGTATTTTTGTATCCTTAAAATTTCTGAAAACACAAAATCTCTCTTTATTTAAACCCACTCGTTCTACGATAATAGCTCGTACCTCTAACAATAAAATGAAAATATACAGATAAAGGGATGTGTGGTTAATGAGGTATTTTCACATGAACTATTGACTTGGAAAATCATAAGTAGAATATTGTTAGTACGATGACTTTCTAAAATGCGTTATTCGCAATGGACTTCTAAAGTTTTAATTCTGTGTTTATTACGACATTATATAAATGGCTTCTAAATTTTATCTCATGGTATACTCAAGTAGACTACATCTTTTGACTACTGACCATTACAAGCATTCATGTTATTTTGACTTTGTATCTTAATCCTGTGATCTACTCTATCTTACCAGTGACTTTTAACTCACCTTCTATCAAACAGAACATATTAATACATACGTCTGTATGGAGCTCCTAATTATCAACATTATTAGGCGTATAATAATAGTATGGATTATTTTAGGGCAATCATCTTTATGGAATGCCCTCCAATAGCACAGCAACATGTCTTTGGACTTATTCCGCGAGAAATCGATACTCGTTTGTGTAGTTCTGTGTTTAGTTACGACCGAACAACTTTTATAAAAAAAAATATGTTACGCGTGTATAAACTGAATTTTAGTAAAGAAAATGCTTTCAAGCTAGTAGTTTTGCTAATGAATACAAAACAATTTGTTCTTTATTTATGCGATTAATCTTAGTTCGTAAATTTCCATTTGTTATATTTAGCTCAAGTAAAGTTGGCAACAAAATTTAAAGCTCATTCTTGTAATAGCAAGTTGTTTTTTTGCCGGTATTATAATTAATAACTTTTTAAAGTTCATTTATGATATGTTTTCTAAAATAATTAGTTAAAATATGATCAGAAAGGCATAATCTTTAACCTTTTTTGCAACTTTCAATGATATGCTAAAAAAGTAAAGCTCATCGTACAAGGATTGCTGAAAGAATAACTCAGTGCAGGACAAACATAAAAAAAATGTTTACTAATATTATACAAGTACTGAGTATTTTTATTGAACTTTGTTGGATTTAAAGAAAAATACTCTCGATTTATTTATTTAATCAGGACTCTCGAAAGAACAGTATACCGACAACTGTTTAAACTCGTGTGGAAGGTGTTCACACGAAGCTTGGCATGGTCAAGTGGTTAGGACGCTCGTCACCTAATTTGAGGGTCGTGGGTTCGAATCCTCGCCACATCAATTATACTTTTCCTTTCAGCCGTGGGGCATTATAATGTGATGATCAATCCCACTATTCGTTGGTAAAAGAGTAACACAACAATTGGCGATGGGTGGTGGGACTAGATGCCTTTCTTCTAGTCTTACACTGTTAAGTTAGAGACTGCTAGTGTCGACATCCTTCGTGTAGCTTTGAGCGGTATTCAAAAAACAAAACATACATGAAGCACGTCATAGAAATGGTTTGTTGAACACAACCATACTGAAGAGGGGAGAAAACAAAGTTGTAGGCTGAAAACATTAACAATATGTAGCTATATTCTGTACACGATCAAAATAATGAAAAAACCTCCGTTGTGTCAGTGGTAAATTCAAGGATTTACAGCGCTAAAATCTGGCATTCAATTTCCTACAGTGGACAGAACGTAGATAGCCTATTTTACAGCTCTACGCTGAAGTAACAATAACAGACGTAATGGATTTTGACAATAAATAAATAAAACTTTGTCACCCAATGCATTTTTTTCAGTATTTATGGGCTATCGCTCACACTGGAGAACTGAGAAGAAAGAAAGAACAGAAAACGAGGAGAAACACGGTCAATGAGTACTTCTCAATCCAAAATGCGTCAACTCACTGTGAAGTTAAACAGCCACAGCTCGAACATAAAAGTAATGTAAAAAACGGGAAAATGTTTTAGCGATAAAGTAGAAACAGGTTTTGTACACTAAACATAATCTATACATTACGGATCACGTACACATGAATAGAAAGAATTTGTACGAAATGAAAATATAGAAACTCAGACAAACCTCTTCAACTACATATTTGTTTAGGTTAAATTATTAGTAATGTTCTGTGTCGAAAATTTATTATTGTGGATAAACTTGCTATTGGTGTAGTGCAAACTAAATAAGTGGAAATGTGTCAGAAACAAAAGCATTTTGTTAGGAAAGTACTTGCACAAAGACTTTGAGGTTTTCGTGAAATTGACTTTAGAGGCTCAATAGAGCTGTTTGTTTGTTTTGAATTTCGCGCAAAGTTACATGAGGGCTATCTACGCTAGCCGGCCTTAATTTAGCAGTGTAAAACTAGAGGGAAAGCAGCTAGTCATCACCAGCCCCCACCAACTGTTGGGATACTCTTTTACTAACGAATAGTGGGATTGACCGTCACATTATAACACCCCACGACTGAAAGGGCGAGCATGTTTCATGTGTCGGGGATTCGAACCTGCGACCTTGAACACAGAAATCGTATTGCGTAGTTTTATGTTAAAGTAAAAAAACAAACTCAAAGTCAATATTTATAAATCCTATATAATAAAACTAATAAAGAATTATAAAATTTAATCACAGTTATAACAGTTTTTTCACTATTGAGACACGTCTATAAACATCATGAAATAATAATTAGTACATGCTTCAATAAGGCTACTTATTTAAGAATAACAGATGTAATACACAAGATCTAATTTGATATTCAAATACGGAAGTAATAGTGTGAATCTTCAATATATTTTACAAACAACAAACACCTATGTTACAAACTTGGAATTAAATATGTTTATAAAGATAGTACATGTGTAATGCACAAAACGATTAAATATTAGATTAAGTTTACATTATTTTAACTGTAAAAACATAAGAACTATTGTAACAAAATTATGTGAGGTTACCTGCTCACTAAAAAATTTGGCCACTGAGAACAGCGAGAGCAACCTGGAACCAATGTTGCTTGCATAAAGTCAGTGTTGATAGGGTCCTATGATATCCTCAACCACTTCTTCGAAGGAACTGTTTCCTGAACTAGAGTCATGTAAGGGTTTGAATCGTTTACCAAAAATATCTCTCCATGGAATTTAAGTTCGTTGAGCATGGAGGACGTTCCATTCAGTCAAATCCTCAATTAGTGTAAAATCAGGACTGTATGAGCTTATGTTTAAAACTTTAAACAATGATAATAAGTGAATACAATATAAAATGTATTTCAAATTGCTAAGAAATCAATGACGTAAATACAAGTAGGTAAACAATTGATTGAATACATTAAGCGAAAGTATTAGTTATTCTTTTTTATAAACATTCAAGTGGAAATAAAATGTAAAGAAATACGGATAATATAGGAAAATTAAGTTTTAAAAGAAGAAAATATATGAACATACACACAGAGAAACACAGTTTGATACCAAGATTAACTAGTAAATTGTTACTTTGAAGATTCGGACAAACTATAAAAATATGTATGCATGTGTATGTATAGAATATTAATACACAGCAGTCAAATAAAACACAATCAAAAAGAAGAACTGCGTAAAAACAGCAAATCCAAAGATCTGACTAATGATATTCTAATAAACAAATTCATGAAATTTATGAAAATAAACAATAATAATAAAATAATCGAAAGAAATAAAAATTAGGAGAGCCAAATATGAATGCTGAATCCTTCAATGTCCCACATCTACTTCACCATTGCAGTTGCAGGAAGGTAACTACTCTTCAAAGCAAATAAGAAAAAGAAAAACACGAAATAAGGTATTACTACTTGGTAGTAAGTAAGATAAACTTACTTTCTGAAGTTAGCATTCCGACTCCCATTATAGTGATAATAGCACTACTTGCCCAGTAGTCCTCGTGGAACTTTGTACGAAATTAAAAACAAACAAACAAAGCACTAATTAATAGCACAGTAGACATATAGTTAGAGGAGTTTCAATGGGAGCTAACTATTTTACTTCTATTAAAATCTATGTCTTTATTTTTATAAGAATAGGTTTATTGAAAATTACATAAACCTGGACATGTTTGCTTTAACTTACAGATATATACATGATTTTATTAGTATAACTAATCTTGAAATAAGTAATGTTATTAATTTTAGTTGTTAATAAGGTCAAGTTGGAACTACTTTTATGCGAATGAACACCTTATTGCATATAAAGGCTTATTTAGAGTCTGAAAATTGGTAGTTACAGTGGACTAATAGGTGGTGGATTTCCTATTTTTGTTTCAGCTTGTTTTTGTTTATTACAAAATATATACATATATGATTGATTTTGTTTTAAGTTTTCACAAACTCTAAAACATATTGATAAGTATAATCGCTGTTTCCTAATCCGTCTTGTCCCTTAAGAGAATCATGATTGCTTGTTCCTTGCAAGAGAGTTGCTGGCAAAGCATTATCTGATGCAGAAACGGGCAGGCAATTTTCTTGTCGTCTAATGTAAAAGAGTTCAAGATGATACAGCTCGCTTGATACATGTGTAATTTTAAGAAGCAATTTTTAGACCTAATCGTTTGGTATGACAGTCACCGAGAGTATATCAGCTAGATAATGTTAAATCAACGTCTAATTGTATTGAAACATAACTACTAATAATAAGCTGGATCGAAATAGTTCATTGTTTTAAATATAGAGCTTTGGCTTATTTTTATCTCATTTTGTTATTAATTGTCTTGCATTTTATACTTTTTTTTCCAGATCAAACGACAGCATGCAATTAAGACCAACGGATGAATTATCTATCACTAAAAGATGATTCAGAAAGTAAACAATATGGTAAAACGATCAAACATTTTCCGTAAAAACCACCATATCAACATCCCGATATAAAAATTGGTTGGGCCTTTGACTTTCTTCAATATATAAGTATGAAACTTAAAATGAAGTAATAATCATCTGTTTATTGATATGAGTTTATATTTTAAACAAATATCGATACGTTTTGATCCTCCAGATTTCGAACACTACTCTGTGTTTGTTTATCATTGTCAGGTAGTTTTACTTTCCAAACGGAATTTGAATCCACATTGTGCATTGATGTGTTTATAGTCTGGTAAAATGTTGGTTTAAAGTTTTGACCTAACTAGTCATTCTTATCCACTGTTTTAATTTTTGGATAGTAAGATAATTTCATAACTTAAACAACAATGTGTGTGTGTTTCTTTTAGCAAAACCATATCGGGCTATCTGCTGTGATTACCATTAAACAACAGAAGCAAAGAAAAATTGTATCCAAGTATGATATAAATGATCCAAAAATGCAATCTAGCGTTTGTTACTGTACTTATAAAATGGTTGAGTACGTAATATTAAAATGATTTTGGAGCTTTACAATGTTATTACAGTCCGTGTCGCAACGCGCCATCATACCACAGGGTGTTCGGAAAGTCACTGTGCAGTTTTGTAATCATATACATATATAAATGCACAGTGACTTTCCGAACACCCTGTATATCTGATGACCCTTTATCTTAGCAATCACATTTTAACGTTGTATTTACCATTGCATAAGATTCTGTCATAAGGCTGTTGTAACAAAGCACACCCATCCTTACTGCTGTTTTCCACAATTTATTTAATCTAGGTGTGTAACGGTTTTACCAGCACCAGTTTCAAAAGTCCAATGATACAGAAATCCAGAATTGTTGTATCAGGTATGCTTTTGTGTGAATACCACAAATATTTTGTGGAAGAAAACTGTGTATATGTGATTAATGTCTGTTGCTTTTTCAAATAGAGATAATTCTTGATTATGTTGCTTATTATTGGCCAAGGCGCATGAACGTCCACTGACTTTATTTACAGTAACTGTGGTACGAATTTTTATAGTTCTCTTTCTGGGTGATTTTGGTTCTCAAATTTGATCAACGTGTCTTTACTTTTCACTGTCATTTATGTACTAAGGATTTCATCATCATTATGATGTGAGTGGTACCATACTATTCCAAAACGTCACACATTATCAATAAGTAGTTCTAACACATTAAGCTCCATGAAAACAGAATATAGGCGGTGGTTAGCACGTGGTTTGCTAATGTTTTTTATCTAAGTTAGTTTTAATATTAGGCACACAGCCGTAAGTATACCTTAAACTTCTTTTAAGATTTTGTTTGTTTGTTTATAATTAAGCACAAAACACAATAAACTGTCAGTGCTCTGCCCATTACAAGTATCGAAATCCGGTTTCTAGCATTTAGTCCGCAGACATATCTTCGTATCATTGGCGAAGGGGTAGCTTCTTTTAAGAATCATGTTAATTTTGATCGTGTAGCATACATATATTTACCATCATTACCGAAATTAAAGTTTCATAATTTGATACAAGTTTAGGAGACAAGTTTAAAACATATTTTATTTTCTGGAATCCTTTCGTAGCATCGTTTTTTGTTTATTTGCCTTACCACTAAGAATTATTAAATGAGTTATCTACATTATGTTCATCGCAGGGAACAAACTCTAAATTGTGGAAAGGTAGCTAATTTTTTTCTTATTGTACTTGCGTACTTGCATGTGTGTCATGTAGTTATCAAACTGTAAGGCATTCCTGTAAATCTGTAAATAAATTAAAGCTACTTTAAATCGCAATTATTTTGGTATTAGCATATCCTTGTTCTGAACCAAAGTTTTGATGAAATATAACAGTCACTACTTACGGTGTAGTTTCTACTCGGTTTTGGCCCGGCATGGCCAGGTGGGTTAAGGCGTTCGAATCCCGCTCGCACGAAACATGCTCGCTCTTTCAGCCGTGGGGGCGGCCTAATGTTACGGTCAATCCCACTATTCGTTGGCAGTGGGTGATGATGACTAGCTGCCTTTCCTCCAGTCTTACACTGTTAAATTAGGGACGGCTAGCGCCAATAGCCCCCATGTAGCTTTGCGCGAAATTAAAAAACAAACAAACAATTCTACTCAGTTTTATTTTTCACATTTTGGGAATTTCACCGAATAAAATAATTAAAAGGTAATTAGAATTTATAGCAGTTTAGCTATAACAATATAAAAAAATGTTATAAGGTAATGTAAATAACTACTTTATGTTCATATTTTATACAAATCAAATATCTAGTGAAACGTCTCGTGACATGAAACAAAATTAGAAGCCATTCATTTTACTTATAAAATAATATCTGACAGAGATAGCTTTACAGCTCACAAATGTATTATTGCACTTCAGTACAAAGTTCTTGGCCTCGAATAAGAAGAGTTACTTGGCACTGATGTTGAGACCCCTCTCCCTGTAGCATTTTCTCTTTATATATGTATATAGTCAATGAGATTCAAGTCCAGTGAGCATCCAGAATAAAAAGCTGGTCAATCTCTTCAAGAAGTATCTCGCCCATATTAGTACAGTAGGTTGGACATTATCATTCAGTAGACTGAATCGAGGCTCAAATATTGTAACACATGGCAACACAAAGGGTCAACAGATGGTGATCGTATAATTATAAGGAGTGAAAACTGTGGTAAAAATAAATCAACCAATAAATGTTTATTTCTGCACAAATTGCTTTCACCATTGCCATCTGTGTCACGTTCCTTCACGAATATGGTTTTTGATCTGTTTCCAAATTCGCTGTTGTCTGGTTGTTGAATAAAACATGACTTATATTTTAAAAAAATATTGTTTCACATGTTATTAGTCCAATGCAGGCGAGCTGTTTAGTGTATTACTACAAGCCCAAACAAAAGTCAATAGATAACACTGTTTGTTTGTCAAGACTGATGATGTATCTTGTCCAAGTATTTGCATGAAAATTGGCTTAAAACAATTCCACGTGCTGTTAAGCTCTGTGAGATATTTATATCCAATTTAAAACAGTCCCACTAAGGCTGGTCAGCTTCCATTCGGTTTTTTATACGAGTTAAACATCTAAATATTTTCATTAAACCCTAACTAAAGTTCATAAATAATTTGGAGTATTTTGTACACTGTTGTTTAATTCAGTTGTCTTATATACAGTAAATTTAATGAACTAGTCAAATATTTCAGAATTTTATAAAGTTTGATGATGATGACTGAAATAACACAATTACAAGAAAGAATGTTGCTTAAATATGTCCGGAAAATGCAATCATATTTTCAAATAATTATGATATACGGAATGATACTGATACTTTAAAATCACAGTTTAAAATCCTATAAGGTTTTAAAAACATAGTTATTAATAACAAACACAAATACAATACGCAAAAACAAAATCGAATTATCTTGACATTAAATGCTACGTAAGACAGCTTAAAGTTGTTATTTGTTATGTTTCTTTGGCTTAGCTTATTAGCTTCATTTTAAAATATTACATCTACTTTATTTTTGTTTTTCTCCGTTGGTAGAGCGATAAGTCTATGGATTTACAAGGCTAAAATCGAGGGTTCGATTTCCTTCAGTAGACTTAGCAGATAGCTCGATATGATTTTGCAAACAACCAAACTTATTTTGTTTTTACAGTTATTTAGTAGTGATGTTCAGAATGAAATATTGAATACCGTATACTACAAATTTAAATTTAATATTATTTTGAAGATCTACAATTAATCCTTTTATGGACTATTTTACGAAAGTCCTCCGCTGGATAAGCAGTAACTTTATGGAATTACAATGATAAAATCCGACGATTGATTTCCCACTGTCAACATTGTGTAATTGTGCATAATCAAAACAATAAGTTTTACAAAATTACTAACAAAATAACCAAATAATAACCAAATATAGTGTATAAAAATATTTAAAATAGTTATAAACATTATAAACAAATGCTAAGTATTATTTTGTTTGTGTTTTTTTCTTATAACAAATCCACATGAGGTTATCCGCTGAGTCTACTGAGGGGGAAATCAAACGCCTGATTTCGGTATTATAAATCCGTAGAATTCTTGCTGTTGCAGCTATTCATATTGTTCTATATCTTTCTGAGCTGTTGTTAAATTTTTCTCTGTAATGCAGTTTTGTGCAATAAATTAAGCTATTTATACTCTGTCCGTTTTATGTTAACATATCTATTGATATGGCTGTTCCATTCTATATCTATAATACATCATTTAACATTTCTTTAATAGTTTTTACACAGCTCTGTTTTAATAATTAACTTACACTTTACGTCAATTCATGACAGCCAAATAAAATTTTGTCCCGGTATTTTCAAAACTTTTGTCTTGACTTTAAATCTTTTACTGTATAAGTACCTGTCGCCGGTTTCATTGTTTTTATTACTTCAAATTCAAGTTTTCGTTTTGTAAGTTTAATTTCCGACTAGTTTTATTTCAGTTTGCTGTATTATCTTTTGTTTTATCATTAGTGATACGATGAAGTTATTCTAAAATAACGGAAGAGGGAGCGCATTAGAAAGAACAACAATTTTGTTATAATATCTGCTATTTTTATAATATATACGTCTTACAAACTTCTTTTACTGCCTGTTCTGAGATGATGCAGCTCTAAGAAAGTTTTATGAGTGTTTGGGATCCTTCGGTTTTATCTTATATAACTTTTGTTAATTTGTTTGTTCAGAATTAAGCACAAAGCTACAGAATGAGCTATCTGGGCTCTGCCCACAACAACTATCGAAACTCGGTTTAAGCGATGTAAGTCCGCAGACACGCCGCAGTGTCAGTGTTGGGGGGGGCATTTTATATAGCTTATTTTATCAGTGAGTGAAAAGCAAAGCAATAATCATCATCTCAGTGTCAGTGTTCAGGTCGAACCGTTTCTTGGGGGAGAGGTCAGTAAAGTCTCATTGTTTGATTTCTTTTGAATTTCGCACAAAGCTACACCAGGACTATCTGCGCTAGCCGTCCCTAATTTAACAGTGTAGGACTAGAGGTAAGATAGCTAGTCATCACCACCCACTGCCGACTCTTGGGCTACTATTTTACCAACGAATAGTGGGATTGACAGTCTTATTATAACGTCACCACGGCTGATAGGACAAGCATATTTGGTTGGACGTGGTTTCAAACCCGCGACCTTCAGATTACCTGTCGAATGTTCTGAGAACTTCGCCATGTCGGACCATTTATTAATGGTCAAGAGATATGCTTACTTTTTGTGCCAATTTAATAGTAATTCTGATGCTCTAATTATTCTTTTTACTTCAGTAATGATATTATCATTTATATAAGGAATCACCCACGTAGCCTGAGCTGTAAAGATACTTTATTTCTACGGTTCTGGAGAACATTTCTATTTTCTTTTTGCCAATCAAAATTTCATAGTATATTTTGTATAAATTCCTGTAGGTAGATATGTTTCTTAAGAGAGTCCTCAGGTTTTCCCAAGCCTCTGCCCACATTTCTTTGTTGTTACAAACTTTATCAATCCTATGGTGGTAACCATTAAAGACACATTTTTACAGCAGAAGGATGATGTGAATAGAAATACAAACAAAAAGATTTAGTAGATGGCTTGCTACAAATACCAGTACTGATTTCCCCATTGTTGACATTGAACTGTGGTATCCAGAAACACTAAATATCTACCTGGTATGGTATAAGAATTGTGAATTTTATGAATAGACGAGCGCTATTCAAAAAGTTGTTGAAAGAGAAACTATATTAATGTTCCACACTCCAAATACGTCATCTATGAATATGTGTCAGATTTATTGGTTAATATTTCCTCCTGGTTTCCAAGAATTAATTACTTTTAGTTCAAGTATATGCATAAATATTACAGCTAAAATTATTACCCATAGTTATTCCTTTGATTTGTTTATAAAATTCTCCAATAATCTTACATATCCAATATTTAGCACAAACCTTAGAGCTTGTTCAACCCAATCTGTCGAAATATTTAAATGTTTTAAATTATTTCTGTTTTCTCTAATCATATTCATAACACAGTTTATCCCTTCTTAAATTGGGACACCACCCACCGCCAACTCTTGGGCTACTCTTTTACCAATGAATTGTGGGACTGACCGTACATTATAACGCCCCTACGGCTGAAAGGGCGAGCGTGTTTGGCGCGACGGGGATACGAACCCGCGACCCTCAGATTACGAGTCTCACGCTTGGCCATGCCGGGCCATGATATATTATGAAACTTAGGTTTTTACTTCACTGTCCCTGATATATCGATTTTTAAGAGTATTATAATTTACCAAATTCTTCGATAAATTTAAATATTCCAATCAACCTTACTTCTCTGTTAATACATATTGACAGAAATTCTTCCTTTCGAATGCCTAGTTGTCCTATAGATAAGTAATATATTAGCAGCAGATAGACTGCTCTTGATATAGAGTTACTGGCATTAGTATTACTGGTTGAAGGCCAGGTAATTAGGGCGCTTGGCTCATAATCTCGGGATCGCAGTTTTGAATCCCTTGTGTAACTTTGCGTGAAATTCTAATAAAATTCATACTTGATGTTATAAGTGTTTGTTTTACTTTAGTAGCTATATACTATGAGAAGAACTAAATATGGCCCAGCAATTATTATGCCGGTTTTAACAAACAAACAAATTTATATTCTAGGCCAAAGAGGCGTTATCGAAAATATATTATTTGCAGAAGTTTTTTTTTTTTTACATTCCTCTTAATGTATACACTCCAGTTCAAACCTGATTGGTGTAAAATACAGCATTTCAGATCAGCGTGAAATACGACTATCACGCACTTACATTTATATCAATATTGTCACTATATAAATCCTGTTATAAAAAATGAAAAAATGATTTGTAGCATAAACATTTTACTTTAAAAATCGTATATGAGGAAAAGATGTCTCTCATTTTCGAAAGTAAAATTGGCCTAGCATGGCCAGTTGTGTTAAGACGTTCGACTCGTAATCTGAGGGTCGCGGGTTCAAATCCCCGTCGCACCAATAGTGTTTGCCCTTTCAGCCATGAGGCGTTATAAAGTGACTGTCAATCCCACTATTCTTTGGTAAAAGAGTAGCCCAAGCGTTGATGGTGGGCGGTGTTGACTAGCTGCCTTCCCTCTAGTCTTACACTGCTAAATTAGGGATGTCTAGCGCAGATAGCTCTCATGTAGCTTTGCACGAAATTAAAACACAAAAAATCGAAAGTAAAAAAGTTCAGCGGCATAGATACGTGAATTGAAGGTTACTCACTCCTCGCTCACGCTTTAAACAAAAATTTGCAGACAGTGTGTGTATTTTTCTTATAGCAAAACCACTTCGGACTATCTGCTGTATCCAACGAGAAGAATCGAACCCCTGATTTTAGCATTGTAAATCCATAGACTTACCACCGTCCCAGCGGAGAACATTACAAACAGACATTACGTTGAAGCATTCAAGAAGCCTGTTCTTGTCAGATTTGAAATTATACAGGAATGTAGTAGTTTCTGAAAATCTAACATTTCGATCGCAGTCTATTTTGTAAATGCATTATTTATACTAACCTCAAGTTGAAAGTTTTTTAAATAAACATATATTCGTATGTAAGACTGAAATTAAGTTGTTTTGTTTTAGTTGGAAATTCTACTTTTAAACGGTCTTGAGAAAATATTTTCTAAAGATATTTAGTGTAATGTGTATCCATATATGTAAACACTATTCAAATGTTAATTTATGTGAAATGCTAACGTATATCTCCACATCAAGAATAATGTTGTCTCTTCCAAAAAATAGTCTATTTTACGAGTGTGCTTTTTTTTTCTTAAACAAGTTTCTTTGTAATTTAATAAGCCCTCACATGAGAATTTGTTTCGCTTATGAAAAATATATGCACTTCCTGCAGGAGCAACGCTTAGACTATTAAGATATATGTGTTTTCAGTCCCGACGATATTCTATTGTTAAGTATAATGTGTGGATTACATTATCTGACCTAATCTTACACTGTGTGTTATCAGTATTTAAAACACAGCGAATGCCAACGTTAAGATAACTCAATATATTTACATAAATGTTAAATTGGGCGTCTTGTATACACGAGCCTTTATCAGGAGATATACTTTGAAAGACGTAAATAAAAAAACAGTATTTATGGAGTCATAGACGTCGAAGACTTTGCAATTTGTTATCATTTGACAATCTAACCAAGAAAAGCAGTGTTATACTTCACAGTTTGAGGAAGTTTCTACTTCATTGAACGTTGGATATTATGTGAGAGAATACTGACAGAGCAGGTAGCTCTGTTTTTTAGACAAAAGTATAAATCAGTTTTATACATTATTTGCCTGGGCACATTGAACTATAGGTTACAATCTATTTTAAGCCATCGCGCTTTAAACTTTATGATCAGTTCTGTTTTTGCGCGAGACAATCATGAACTCGCCCTCTACAAAGATGATCACCCACGCAAATCGTAGGATTTTGTATACACAAAGAGCTACATAAGATATTTTGCGCAGGAGAGTTTAGACTGATTCTGTAAAGCCACTGTCCGTGCTTGTTTACTAAATTTCGTGCAGAGCTTCTCATGCAAGTTGTCCTTAATTTAAAAATTATAAAATAAATGGAAGGTATTTAGTCAATCTACTGCAAACTGTTATGCTACTCTAATCGCAAAGTGGGATGAAACATCATCTTATTTAGCCCTCCTGACTGGAAGGGCAAGCATGTTCTATGATGGTTTTCGAACCCGCAACAAGGAGAACACTAACCACCAGTCTAGTATCAACTGTAGTGTCCAAGAGTTTACTTGTAAACACTAGCTAACGTAATACGTGATAATGTATACTTATCAGTAGGCTTTTCTATGAGTACCGCATATCAGTGTTAAACATTGCATATTTAGACTGAGTAAGCTCTGTTAAACACGCAAACTGTAGACAAGAACAGGAGTGACGCATATTAAAGGACTGGGCAGGCTTAACCTCTCCAATTAACTACCCTCATAGGACATTATTTTCGCCAATTCAAAAATATTATATTGTATACGTGGAGAGAGATGAAAAGAGAGTTGACTTGAGTTGAGGACAATTATAGGAAAACAAACTGACTCGTTTCAGCTATGCAACCTCATGTTTGACAGAATAGCCTACCCAAACAAAAGAATTGCCGCCTATTGGCGAGATAATTTTCCTGGCTTACTGTCTGACATTTTGTAGTAACCGCCAGCAACATTAATAGCGAGTCAGTTAGGGGTAGTAGTGATGTAATTATTAACATCTTTCGGTTCAGCGTCAATATTATGCTTCAGTTCAGTTTAACAGAATGAACTTATTTTATACAGAATTACACATTTTTAATTTTATGAGATTTCTAAAAATTATTACATCAGAAAAATAGTTTGAACTGGTTATTGCACGACTATCTCAATACTTCAATGACGTATTTGTGAAAAGGTTTAAAATTGTACTCATGAAACTTAATTTTAGTTTCTATAGTTTCTTCTGTTTATTTGGGCCTGGCATGGCCTAGCGCGTTAAGGCGTGCGCTTCGTAATCCGCGGGTTCGCGCCCGAGTCGCGCCAAACATGCTCGCCCTCCCAGCCGTGGGGGCGTTATAATGAGACGGTCAATCCCACTTTTCGTTGGTAAAAGAATAGCCCAAGAGTTGGCGGTGGGTAGTGATGACTAGCTTCCTTCCCTCTAGTCTTACACTGCTAAATTAGGGACGGCTAGCACAAATAGTTCTCGAGTAGCTTTGTGCGAAATTCCAAAACAAACAAACAAACAAACTTCTGTTTATTTGCAGAAACAATATATTCTGTTTCAGGTTTGTATTATTAGTAAGAAAAATTTTATGTTGTTTTTTAATTTTTTCAAAACCTTGTGCTGGTTACTCACTTAAGTGTTAATATCATACTTTATTGCAATACAAATACAAACGTGGATAATATAAACACGTAAATCAAGAAAAAACTTTATGTAGTAAAGAAAAAGTTATTTTTTGTTTGAAGTTAAGTGTAAAGCTAAACAGCGGACTATTTGTTCTTTGCCCACCATGGGTACCGAGACCCATATTCTAACATGTAAGTCCGCAGACATAGTGCTGTACTACTGAAGCACTTAAGTTTCGGTTCTTAAGGCTTATCCTAAAAGTATGTTGGACAAGTCACTTCAACTGGAGATATTTTGTCAAGAATATTTTATAGAAGGAATTTGTTGGGGTTTCTTGTACAAGTTATGAAAAATGAACAAACTGAAAGACTGATTATAGCTATAAATATTGAAGGAAAGACAAACAGTGGAAGCCAAAGGTTGACTTCGGTCAAGAAGCTGTCTGAAAGGATAAATGTATCAACATTAGAAAGTTATTGTGTCTCAAAGAGAAGAGATCTGTGGAATGTCACGGTCATCAGTTTCCAGTTTAGAAGTGGTGCATAGAAAAAGATTTGGTACAAACTGAATGAAGTATGTTTGAGACTTACAATGCTCGTTACTAATACAGATGCAAAGTTAGGATTTTCACATGGATCTGGTAGTGAAAATGCGTTTTCTTTATGTAACTTTACATATTCATGATGTGCTAAAAACACGTAGGTCCAAAAAGTCTTGAAAAAACTGAAATAGAAACTCTTATAACCCGAGCGCTTTCGAAAGGTGGACCTTTCTTCTTCAAGGGCAATCTGGGAACGCTCAGTATAATTGAACGAGTGATATATAAAGATTTAGTTCAGTAACGTCATAGAGGTCATCGGACTTTCCAGTATTTGTTTATTTCTCTGTTTAATGTTGTCAGCGTCTCATTTCCGGTTCCATGTAGCCGATGGCGATAATGTGCATGAAAAGGTGTTGATGGTATTCTAACTGTGGAATGAATAAAATATGCGTGTGTTTTTGGTGTGTTTTTTTTTAATTTCGCGCAAAGCTACACCAGGGCTATCTGCGCTAGCTCTCCCTAATTTAGCAGTGTAAGACTAGAGGGAAGGAAGCTAGTTATCATTACCCACCGCCAACTCTTGGGCTACTCTTTTACCAATGAATAGTGGGATTGACCATCACATAATAACGCACCCACGGCTGAATGGGCGAGCATGTTTGGTGTGAATGGGATTCTTATCCGCGTGTATTTTTAAGAACTGTGCTTAGGTGTTTAAGTAAAAAAAGTAAAGATAACACCTGGAGAGTAATTGGGAAAGATATGTCATATAAATCAATTTAAAAACAGGAAAAAAGAATTCACCTTTGATAGTTCATGAAAAAGTAAGTGAAGAATAAAGTTAGTTTTCTGACAGAGATGAAACTAATGGCCGGAGAGCACTGATTCCTGGATCTAGATTAATTCTGAAAAGCTGAACTGTGCTTAGCTTGGCAGTTTAATATGCTTCTTTTATTTCTCTGTCTGCTTTAGTTTTGAATCCTGTTTCAATGCCAGTGAGAGTAACATCGTTAATGGAATGATCGTGTTGGTTGAAGTGTTGAGCGACAGGGAGATCTTTTTCGGTGTTAATAGAGGATTTTCCATTGTTAAAATGTTCTATAAGAGTTGTTTGTGCATGTCCTATATACTGATAATTGCATTTTTTTACACTATATAAGATAAATGATGTTTTTTGTTTCATAAGTGATTTCTTTAGATATTTTAAAACTTCGTAGGTTGAACTTGTCGGAAAATGAAATAGTAGTTTTTATGAATTCGCAAGTTTGACAAAGGGTTTTATTGCATGGACGACAACTATTTTGGGGAGGGGTATAATTTATTTTCGTGTGAGCAAGGATATCCTTTATAGTTCTGTTTTCTCGAAAGGAAACAACTTGAACTTCAGGAAATATCTGTTTAAGATGATTAACAAGCTGTAGTAATAACAATAGGAATTCTATTTGAAAGTTTACTATTATTCTGGTTAAAGGTGTTCCGCCGAATGTTGTTAGCCTTCTCAGTTTTCGATTTCCTTTTGCCCTCTTTGTAACATAGTTTGTTTTAGATCCTTAGTGTGTTTTCTGTAATTTGTTTCATCTGAGCATATTTTCTTTATTCTAAGAGCTTGACTGTAGATAATGTTTCGTTTAGTGTGAGAAGGGTGACAGCTTTTATAGTGTAGGTACTGTGGTATGTCTGTAGGTTTTTTGTACAAGTCTGCTTTTAAAATGCAGTTTTTTAGAGAAACTGTTACGTCAAGGACATTAATCTGTGTAAACGAATAATCGCAGGTAAACTTGACTGTTTTGTGAAAGGAATTTCCAAGTGTGATAATTCTTTAAGTGATTGAAGGTCGGCTGTTCAAATGAAAATATGTCGTCCATGTGACATCTCCATGTATGAGGTTTTACAGAGCAGAGCTGTAAAAGCTGATTTTAATATGACCCATAAAGATATTGGCATAACTAGGAGCCATTTTGGTACCCATTGCAGTACTGTTAACTTGAATGTAGTGCTCGTTATTAAATTCGAAGTTGTTCAAAGTTAGAACTAGGATGGCAAGATCGGTTATTATTTGAGATTCTGATGGGTTAGAGATGTTTAATGCGGACTTCAGAGTTTCTGACTTTTCATCATGTGGGATGCTGGTGTAAAAGAAGGAAAAAAAAGACTATTTTGTGGTAACTGCCAGTGAGTGTTAATATCTTCTATGATGTTGATAAAGTGGGTAGTATCTTTTATGCAAGAGAAAAGGGTACACAGGATACTTTTTATGTACTATTATAGAAACCCTTATCCCCCCAGGAAGTTCGTTGCCCCGCATCCCTCCCAAGTATGGAAGGATTGATTCATAAATCCAGAATCAATAATGCAGCCCATCATGTAAAAAATACAAGAGTTTCAAAATTGTGTAATTTACGAGTGTTAAGGTTTTAAAAATAATAATGTTGCTTTACTTTAGATAAATCATATAAAATCTCTCTCGATACTTTTTGGCTGTGATTTTGCTAGATAGTAGATAGGGACAGTGGAAATCTCGATTATTCATTCATGCACGTCACTAATTAGATGACGAGGCATTTGTCTACCCTTAAAAGAATCATAGTGAGGTCTGAAAGTTTCTATAAATTACGCCAACGGCGCTATAATCTACCAATAATTACTTGATGTAACGAGAAAAATACCAAAGATTCGAGTAACTTGGCGCCAACAATACTACAACAATTGAACTACACAGAAAATGTACGATTTTTTACTTTTTTAATAGCAGACTTTAAATTTTAACTTTAATAAGAAATAAAAATATTCAAAAGCAACGTTTTAATTAAAATAGAAACCTAGTGAATCTACACACTTTTGCCAACGAGAAGCAAGATTATTTATGCCATAACAATAAAACTCTGAAGTCCTAAAACTCAAAAATTCTTTAAAGCCATTCTTTGATACTGAATCTTTTGTTCTGTAAAAAGTTGTTTAAGTGCTTGAAGAAGTGGTAGTCGACAGGCAACAGGCCTGGGGAGTAAGAAGGATGAAGCAATGTTTTATAGCCCAATTCAATGAGCTTCTGGAGAAACATGTGGCGGAGCATTATCATGAAGCAAGATTGGTCCTCTTTGATTGAATAGTGCTGGCACTTTTGTAACGTAACTTTCTATGCATTACTTTCTCTTCTTGACAGTATACCTCCGCAGTGGTATTTTGGCTCTGGTTAAGCAAACTGTGATGGATTGTAACGGCCGCAGATCACCATACAGTGGCCATAATCTTCTGTTGGTGATACTTTGACTTTGGAAAGTGCTTTTGGGCCTCGCCACGGTTAATCCATTGTACAGATCGTTTTCTGTTATCGTAAAGTATCTGCGACTTTTTTGTCGCAGATGACAATTCTATCAAGAAACGGGTCATTTCTGTTGGGCAAATTCAGCGTGAAGTACAGTCCAAAACGGCAATTTTTCTGATTCTCGCTAAGTTAGTATGGACACACTTGTATGGCTTTTTCAATTTGCTCGAGATGGTCCGAGATTGTGAAAATCTTAATACCCAGTTATTTTGCTATTTCTCGAACAGTTTAACGCAGGTTTCTCTCCACTAATGTTGTTAATTGCTTGTTTTCAACAGCAGAAGGACGTCCTTTCCCTTCCTTACCTTTAAGGCTCAAATCTACTTTACGAAACGTTTGAAACCAACGCTGTGCTGTACCTTTGGAGGTGGTTTCTTCGCCTCATGATTGGTTCGTTGTTGTAGCGAGCTGTTTGCGATGCATTATGACCAAGTTTGAATTAATGCAATAATATTATGCGCAACTACTTTCCATTATTTATTGTAAAGCTCTGGAATACTGGAAATAAAGTTTTAGAAAAGGATACAGGCATTAACGAATAGAATAAAGTTTAAGTTTTTCAACGATATATACAGTCATGTGAAAAAGTTAGAACACCCTATAAAGCCTGTGTATTTTTGTAACATTTTTGGATATATAGATATTTAATCTATATTCTAACATATTCTAACAAAGGAAAAAGTTAGGACACCCTACCCCCCTAATAGCTAGTGTTACCCTCTTTAGCTGAAATAACTGCAGTGAGATGCTTCTTCTAGCCATCTACTAGTCTCTGACATCGGTATAAAGAAAGTTTGCCCCATTCCTCAATGCAGAATTCTTTCAGCTGTGAGATGTTTGAGGGGTTTCTTGCATGTACAGCCCGTTTCAAGTCACCCGCAGCATCTCAATGGGATTACGATCTGGGCTTTGACTCGGCCATTCCAGGACTCTCCATTTCTTAGTTTCCAACCAGTCCTTTGTGGATTTACTAGTATGTTTTGGGTCATTGTCGTGTTGCAGGGTCCAGTTCCGCTTCAGCTTTAATTTTCTTACAGATGGTTTCACATGTTCCTCAAGCACTCTCTGATACACAGTAGAATTCATGGTGGATTCTATGATTGTGAGCTGTCCAGCTCCTGCTGCAGCAAAGCAGCCCAAAGCCATGACACTTCCACCTCCATGTTTCACAGTTGGTATGGGGTTCTTTTCCTGGAATGCTGTATTTGGTTTACGCCAAACATGTCCTCTGTTCTGGTGTCCACATAATTCAATTTTGGACTCATTTGTCCAAAGAACATTATTCCAGAAATCATGGAGTTTTTTCTACATTCTCTCTGGCAAACTTCAGTCTGACCTTGATGTTTCTCTTAGAGAGCAAAGGTTTTCTCGTTGCACATCTCCCATGCAAGTTAAACTTGTGCAGTCTCTTTCTGATTGTAGAAGCATGCATTTTCACATCAACAGTAGCCAGAGCCTGCTGTAGGTCCCGTGATGAAATGTTAGGGTGTTTGGAGACCTCTTTTAGCATCTTGCGGTCTGCTCTTGGGGTGAACTTGCTTGGGCGACCAGACTTGGGCACGTTGGCAGTTGTTTTTGAAAGCCCTTCACTTGTTGACTATTTTCCGAACAGTGGAATGGCTGATTTCAAAATCTTTTGGGAACTTTTAAAGTCCCTTACCAGACTCACAAGCTGCTACAATTTTTCACTTCAACAGTCAGGAGCACACCAAACTAAATGTCTGAGGTTTAAATAGAGCAACGATCTTCTAATCATGTGTACCTGATGTGATACACCTGTGTGTGGGTTGAGCCATTTTAAGTGGGAATAAATGTGGGGGTGTCCTAACTTTTCCCTGAGTTAGAATATGCATTTTTGTAGAATTACATTTACAGATGATCTTGAAAAGTCTTTTCTTCAGTTTTAATTGTTTAGTTATATTCCTAAGTATTGTTAAAATTGAGATTAAATATATGTGTATCCAAAAAGTTACAAAAATACACAGGCTTTCATAGGGTGTCCTAACTTTTTTACGTGACTGTATGAAGTCGTAAAAAGACAGTTTTCTTTTCCCTATAAATGGCTAAAAGTTCAATATAAAACTCCGAGATTATTTGTCAAATAACCTAATATAAGCATTTATGCTGCCTTTGACGTGTTTAACTTTTAATAGAACTGCTTTGAAAGGTCTGATACAATAATTCTTTCTGATCCTCTGTTTTGCAAGTATTTTTCCTTTTTGTCTTGTGCTCGAATGTTTTTGGGCACTGTCCCTAAGCTTATGCAGAGAAAAGACTTTCATCCACTCTCGTAGACCTACATTCGAGAAATCACTCTTTAATACTCGCGTGGACTTGTTGTTTTACTTTAAATTGTTTTCTTGAGCTCTTGTAGTAACTATAGATGCCACATCAGTTTTCTTGCTGTCTCGTCCTAAAAAATGCTTACTATTTGGCATGTTTTCAATCATCAAATTGTATGTCTTGATACACATTGCTTCAAGGTCTTCAACATAATGTGAAATACCTCACTGTCTCATCAATTAGTACACACAGGTGTACTTTGCCTGTCGTTTGGTTATTAGGTACTAGACTAGTTATCACTGATGCATTACAATCTTGTAGGACTTTCACCTAGTTGTCCACGACATGGTCTACAGATATTGGAATGTTATGATTTGTTAACGCCTCTCGATACGTGTAACATGCTCCATTCACTACTGACACTATTGATCCGTTTGCTAACTTGAGCCAACTAGTAGCCGAGCACTGATCAATTATGAAAATAGCGCTTCCTTCTTGTGGTTAATCTGAAGTGTTTTATTGATTTTTGTAAACATCACCTTTATGGGTAGTTCCAGCTACTTTATATTGAGATTTCTTTCTTCTTTTGCTTGTTGATGATTGGCTTGCACTTCTTTCCACTGTGTCCTATTTTATAATAAATATAGCATCTCTTCTCTCAATTGTCTATTGAACTCTGTCACCTTAGGTAGACTACTTTTTCTAATAAACCACTATTGGTTTGGACTACAGCTGGATATTCTTGGAATTGTCAATTATACTCCTTCCATGGGCTTCCATATACTGTTCCGACAGATTGATCATCTTCATCTATGTCACGTCTTTGGTGTTCTCTCCTTTATGAACAGCAGTATGTCGGTTGAGGATGTAATTATGGATTTTTCACTTACTAGTGGTTCTGCCATTCTCTCAAACTATCGTCACACTTGGCCCTGTCACTCCATCTTATGAAATATCGCCATAGACATGCTGCAAGTTTCTCCAGTGCTAGGTTTAGCTTCTCTAAACTTCGAACAAAAATCTTACTCAGTAAGTTAATTGCATTTCAGCAACACCACTTTTAATATGTCATAGTCTATGGCATCTTCTAACGTCATGCCTGCATAGACTTGTAGTCCTCTTCCTGTGAGAAGTGGACTAAGACAGACTGCCCAATCACCTTTGTCCTTGTTTTGACTTTGTGTGAATCTTTCATATCTCTCCAGGATAGCATCCATACCATCTTTATGTTCGTTAAGTTTAGGCAGCTTGAGTCAGCTTTCCTTGACCTCATTGCCAATATGGTGTCCTTCTTTCTCTTGTGTGCACTTGGCAATCTCAATTTGGATTCTTATTTTCTTTATTTGTAGTCTCATTTCTCTCTCTCTTTTTTGTTTCTCAGTTTATGCTGTTATCCTTTCTCTCTCTCTTTTTTCCAGTCTTTACTTTCTCTCATTTTTCTCTTTCTCCTTTTAATCTTTTTTCTATCTTCTCACTCTACTTCTTGCTGTTGTTTAAAACAAACTCTCATAATTCAACGTATTTTAACTCAATAAGCTATCCTCTTCCTATCCATATATCAAAATCTGTTAGCATGGTTATACAACATGATTTTAATATCTACACTATTTTCATCACCAATACTTCTGCTGTCATTCACGTTTTTTTCTATTGCATTTCCCACTGAAATATCCTAGCTGGTTCACCAAATGTCAGAGTTTTACATACCAGTGGGCTTGAATGCTTTGTAATAGGTGTTTGTAACTTCTTGGTAATTAATTAAAACATAAATGCACAGGACACAATCCACGTGTTTTAAAATAATATATATTTAAAACAAATGAAACGTACGTAAAAAAATCTTAACACTATAGAATATCAAGTTGTGTCTGAATATCTAAATGATTCTATTGTCTTGTCAAAATTCACTTAGACCAATTTAATTACTTCGGACTCCAATGGAGAAGACGAACTATTTTTCTATGCTCTTATCACAAGCCTATCAGGGAATAATTTCCTTACCCTACCCTGTGGGTTACCACGGTTCTATATTGAACTTGAAATTATTGTTTCTGTTCACATTGACAATTTCAATTATTTTAGAACACCCTTTGACAAGGCAAATTATTCTCTTTGTTTCTATTATACTGTGAAATTCATTTTAAATTATTGCCCATTACAGCTAATCATTAAATTACTGGCTGGCTTGAAATTTGCTTTTTTTCTGACTAAACTTTCCTTTCTCTACACTTCACTTTTTATCTTTTAACTTGCTCTCGGAAGTTACCAATATATATTAGGTATTCCAGAAATAAATGTAGTTTTTCAACTGTGAAGTTTGGAAAAGTATAAACCAGTGTTGTAAAACATACTTTAATCAAGATAAGCACCATTTGCTTCAACACACGTTGGGAAAGGTGTTCTGGTCATTATTACTACCACTCTAAGTTTAGTGACCCTAATAATGACCAGAACACCTATGAGTCCTTTAATTCTTGCCACGTGATCAAATCTTTCAGAAATATACTGACTTCCTTCTGTTCCATTCTTTCTCCAACAAAAATTGAAATGGAAATATGGAAAAAAACATTCATCATCTATAGTGTGGCGCTGTACTGTGCATGAGAAATAAGTTTACTCAGAGACACATATTTTTTAATAGACAGAAAGAAGTGAGTATTGCTACTCAAGCTATGAGTAATTATGTTGTATCTACCATCCAGTGTATGTAAGCATAGGCCACCCCAATTTCAAGGATTTATATTCAATTGATGATTTCAGTCTGATATTAAAATCAAGTATTTTTAGAAAGCATCAAATGATGTGATGAAGGAATTAGGTATAAACAATATGTTATAAACATGTTATTTTTATTATTTTATATGAATTTCTTATTAAATATAAATAGGTATAAAATATTATTATGTTCATACTCACTACATCTGACAACAATCTGAAGCACTAAGTGATCTATAAATGCGGCAAGTAGGCTGTAGAAGTATGCTGTAAATCTATTTTAGAATAAATGTATTTTGTATATTCATAATGGTATGGCGGTATTGCTTGGTTTGCCATTGTATATTTCCATATATCAGCTGTGATAGCTGGTAATTCTCATGTTATGTGTTGCATATATTTACTTTATCTAATTGTAACTGATTACGGGGTGAAGTAGTGATATTTTACTCGTGGTTTTCGTAATATCGTAAATTTATCTATGAATCATGATTCATGATGAAATCTGTGAAAATAGTAATGTGGTAATAATATGTATAGTGTATACTCCATTATAACTTCTTAATGTGAATACATTTTAATACATTAATAGCACTTTTAGTGTTTAGTAGTATTTACCTTTCCATTTAGATTTGAGTTAAACATTGTATAGACTAAATGGTTATTCTAATTAGTCTTTTTGCAATGTGGTAATAACATTTGAATAAAAAAAAGTAACAGTAAAAATTTTCAAGTTAGTTTTCGATTCCAAAGGGTCGGTGGCAAAATTTTAGCTTGATAACGTTACAAGGGTAAAACTTTGAGACATTTTTTTTTTTACAATGACTAAATTTTATGACTTTTCATTTGAATTAAAACTGTAATATACTTGCCTATTTAAATATGTGCATCGAAACTGGCATTGCAATTAAATATCCACTTTTAATGTATAATCAATGGAAATTGGTAAAATAAGAATTTTCCACAAATATTTTCATGTGTTTTTGTTCCGTTTTATTGTCAAAACGTGAAGATATATGTGCAACATTTTCAAATAATTGATCATCCTCTTAATACTAAAGGAAGAAAATAGGCCAAATACAGCTAATATCCTAATCTTTGCCAGAACGTATCTGTTGTCTCTACAAACCGTTGGGGAATAGCCACTTGATGCATCTAAAAGGCTTGCTATAATAATGTATTTGTATGTTAGAATAGTCAACTTGAATTTGTAATTTGACATACCTTGGCTTCTTTATGAATATAAACTTTTATGTTTCACTGCATCTGGAACTTCAAAAGTACTGTTTTGAAATATCTGTTTTAGTTTTACTCAAGCTTAATCTTTTTATCTTTATACACACCCCTGTTACTGGATTTACGGCCGGTATCAAAGTACTACTGAGCTCGTACCTCACTTGCTCAGTGAAAAGCAGCATATTTTGACATCCACATTCTTACAATATTATCTTAATCTATTTTTATTGCCTTCAGAAGAAATGCTCAACAACCTGCTGGATATATGTACCATTATGTAATCTTCTTTTCTGTGTGATATACTGGGATATTTGTAAATATCACTCATGAAAAATAGGAAAACACTGTTTGTGAATAGCAATATTAATGAAATGTAGACCTAGAATATCTAGAAAATTCTAAGAATATGACATAAAACGTCCTACCCCATTCGACACAAGATTATACAAGATAGTTGTGAAATGTAGGGATAGATCTTGATATAAAGAGTGAACATCCAACGTGTTCATTGCTGAGCAGCCTTACATGTGTACCCTAAATGTTGTCGTCAGCTGTATTGAGCATAAATGAACAAATTTCAATGCAATGTCACAGCGTATACTTTGGTCGAATTGTTAGATAAAATATGGGCCTTATTCTCTCTGTCAGAGGAATGTTGCACTCATTGATTATAAAGCACAAATCAAGTTACTAAAGTTGTATTCTTTAAGTGCATTGAAAATTTTGATTGAGATATTTTCCATAATTTAAAAAATAATAAAGAAATATAATTTAAATCTTAACTAATAATATAGTTCTAAAAGATAATTAGCGTCACCTAGTGTCATTTCTAAATAATTAAGATTTTTTTTCGTTTTCAGTTGATCTCCGTATGCGAATGTAATTAATGGCTTGCGTTTTGTAGGGTAATGGAAAATCGTTTGCCTAAAAAGTGAACGAATTCTGTTTCTTAAATACTGATATTAAAGCGGACCTGAAAATGGCTGTTAATATTAGTTGTGCATTACGTAGAATTTTATCTCCTGCTGTGACCCTTAGCCAAGGACATTTAAAATATGGAGCGTCTCTAAACTTCGTAAGGTAAGAATTTTTATATTTATTTTTTTAGTATTGAATGATATTACTTATTTTTTGTTTTATTTGAATAACATATTTTAGTTTTTACCTCTCAAAGCTAGAGTCACGTTGCTAATTTTCTAATCAAATTATAGCTATACATTAGAACTGGCGGAAGGGTAGTAATATAAATAGTAATAGTATATTTAGTCTTTATTATAAAACAGAGTATAATTTTCAGTTTGTTAACATTTTTAGTCAGCTTGATATTTGTATTACTGTAATCTAATTATAGATATTATTTTGCATTGTTAGTTTAGTATATCGTATACTGTATGGCTTTAACATCTCTGTATTCTAAGTCTACTATTGTTTTCAATTATGTCAGTTGCAAATTATCACAGTCATGACATCAAAGCTGGTAGAGATGAAGCTTATGAACAAATGAATCGGAACTTACATGTTCCTGATTTGTGGTTAAGGAAACAAGAGTTTAAATGCATGTGATAGTTTCTTTCAGCAATAAACATTTTAATGCTGATGGGTCCTTGTAGCTTTACCACTTGATGAAGTTTCAGCTGTGATATGCCAGAAAGTTTGTTTTATTCTTGAGATGCATAATTTTGCATTTTTAAAGCTCGATTAATTGGCAAGACAAAAATGTTTAACTCTAAACAGAACATTTGTTTTCCTTTACATTTTTATGAAGGAAAATTAACTTTCTTTTTCCTTTCCATATTTCACTTCCACACATAATTAGGCAATTCTAGTTCTTCCTACTTCATAAATTGTCTAAGAGTATTTAAGTGCAAACAAGATAAATATCAAAAACAAACAAATTATATGTGACTACATGATTAAAAATAATAATAGTAATAAATTTAAAAATCCATCTCAAGTTATGAAGAAACAATTATTATGGAATGTGCCATGTGTAATAATTGTACTTAAAATATTCAAGTGTCAGAGAACTTTAATTAATAATTAAAAACATTGGTAGTTAAAGCATACAGTATTACAGTAATATACATACAGAAGTAGTCAATGTAACTTATAAGAAGCACTTTTTACACTGGAAGTATTAAGTGGGCATCTTGGATGTTAACGAGAGGTTGCTTTAACAGGTAGTAAAATATTTTCAAACACCACTTTCAGTTTTGATTTATATCTGCTCTAAACATTATTATTTACTGTATAATGTTGCTCTCTGAACAAGAACAAAGTGCGAGTGTCATTTGTTTTAAGTGTGCATTTATTACTGAAATAGTTATTTTTAACAGAACATATTATGGTTTTTGCAAGTAAAGAAACATCCGGTTTGAACATGGTACTTATATTCTAAAAGTAAAATGATGTACAAAACATTTCAAATTCTGTTCAAAAGGGTATTTTATAAGATAGATACATTTCTTGATTCATATGTTACTGTAAAAATGTTTAACTTTTAATTTGCTGTTCAATGTTTGTATCTTCATGAAATTATGCTTTGCATTTATTACAGTGAATTAAGAGTACTCAAACTGTTGATTACTTCCATTTACATGTTAAAAAAAAAAATCCAACAAAGAATAGGACTGTAACGAATGGTAGATTTTAATCTTTTAAACCTTATACCACATTATTAAATGATGGTTTAATAATGTTATGGCATTTTGTGATATTATGTACAACAGACCAACTGTTTAATGATTGTTTGTGTGGGTTCAAAATGTTGTTTTCACCAGAGGATGAAATTGAAAAGAGAATATGTGATGTAGTGGTCTAATGCATTTTTTGACTGGCCAATACCCTCTCTTGTGGACTGCAGTTTTACCTATTAAACTTCACGCACACATACATTTATATATACATATATATGTACACACACAATAATTTTTTATCAGTCACTTTTTTTAACAACATTGTTGATGAAATATTTTTCATTGGAGAGGGTGGAGAAATGATGTTACACTGATGCTTATTTTTTAGTATTAAAATGATTAATCTTCACATGTAATTTATGGTTCCTAGTTGATCTGTTATAACACTTCTCTTATATCTTGTATGCTGGACATTATGTAAATTTTACTACAGCAATGGTTTTATTACAATAATTTTGTCATATAACATTATTATTAAGCCAAGTACTTTCTTAATGTAATCTCTTAGTATGTTCAAGAAACAAAAGAATGTATAATAAGAGTATTCCAACCATACCATATTTATTATATCCATTGCTGATGACATTTTTCACTCAATCCAAAACTGTTCAGGCTGGCTAAGATACAACAAACATAGCAGTGGTCAGAATGCTAGTTATCTAAGCTATTTCATACAGTATCAGTTGGTATGGTGTGTATGTGTATGCCCTTTACATTTGTTAAATGTACCCCTTTGTGCCTCAACTATGATGGTTTGCCCCCAATGCACAGGTGTTTCTATGTATTATATTTTGCTGGTGAATATATATTTTGTTTCTTTAATGCAACAACTTTAATTAATGAACACTATAAATATAATACAAATAAAATTTTCTATGTGACTGACAGTTAACATGTGACTGCTATTCAAACATTGTCAGATAATTTCTGTCTAATAATGGAAAAAGAAATCTGATACTACTTGAATATCTCTGATGACGAATTTTCAGATATTTAGAAGCAATTTGTGGCTAATGAACCAACCTTTAAATACAACCCTAAAAATTATATATATAAAAATGGTTGGTATGAGTAGAAAAAGCACTATGTAGAGGAGCGAACAACGTTCCAACATCTAAGCACGCCCTCTACATTCGTACACTCAATTACACAACTGCTTTCAAACATGTGGTCAGCTATTAGTCAGTTATCTCTTTCTTTCTTTGTGAACCTGACAATGACCAAAGAAGGTCAAAACATTGTTTGCTCCGCTACATGGTGCTTTCTTTATCCATACCAACCATTTTTATATATATAATTTTCTCTGCAAGTAGGAATCCTCTGATAATTCATTTTTTGGTGTGTGTGATGTGTGAAGTTTTACTTGCTATAATTTCATTTATTACTCTCTGTATACAAAAAGGGTTAAGAATATAGACATCATAATTACTTTCATGGGCTAATTTATGTAGTACTTTGGTGCAATATTTGATCTTGTGATTAAAATTGAAATTTTTCTATAGTCAGTGGAGTTACCTCAGGGGTGACTGATGCCTGTTTGAGGAATTTTTGAATTTGCATTGTACAGTCAACAAGGTCATTAACATTCACAGTTGAGATGGGTTCTTTAAAATTGTTTCTAGGTCCTCCTTTGCAGTGTTTGTTATCATAATTATCTTGGTTCTTAGCCATTCACTTGTGGTTTAGCATATATAAAACAGAAGAAGATTGCTGATCATCCCTGCCACTTCTTCAATTGAATAAGTGAGGAATGGCCTGCTTTTAAAAATAGAAATTTGTGGTCACCCATTGCACTTTCTCTGGTGCTATATTCTTTTATCCTTTCAATGGAGTATAGGAGTCCTTATCACTTACTAGGTCCTGGCTGTTGGGGTGGTGGACCTTTAGAAGTTTTTACCTGAGGGTACTAAATCCCACTTAGTTGAGAGTAGGGTGGTGATGTTCTGTAGGTGTATATGGTTTTTCATTCCTCACTCCTGCAGACCTGATGCACAGTTCAAGATACTTTTTGATTCTGAACTGAATGAATTCACCAAAAAAAGGCAGCTTCCCCTTTGCCTGGGAAGCCTCCTCCTTATTGTCACCTGTTTGTAGGCAACTGGTATTGGTTGAAGCTAAACCAACTCACATAAGTATTCACATGTGAGTGGGCTTAACCTTTACTACTGCATACTGGATGATATATTTCTGGTGATGCATGGTTTTGGACTGGATTGACCCTCTACATTGCATTCTACCTTTTGGGACAACAGGTATTGGTCATGTTTGGTGTGGTTGCATGGTATCTTGGGTTCTGGTTTCTGATTCTGAAGTGTAGTTGGTAGAGGACTCCTTCTACCATGAGCTGGATGATGCATTTCTGGTACCTCAGGTTTTGGGCTGGAGTTAAACTCCTGTATACAATCTAACAAGCTCTAGCCATTCTATACCATAAACACATTTTACTTCAGTTAGTTGAAGACTCTTGCCCTGGACTTGGTAAATCATTTCCAAATCCTCTGGTTTTAGATTAGAATTGACTTCCTGTTCCTTCTAGTTTGGATATTAATAGTTGAGAACCCTCCTTCTACCATGGACAAGATATTCTGATCCTGGTTCTGTTAGTTTGATCTAGATTGGATCTCCTTACTATCATTTGAAATGCTTTGTTTGCATTATACTTGAGACTTTCTATAGCTAATTATTATTTGTGCCTCTTTGTTGCTCATTTAGTGACAGTGTTACTTATCAAGAGCAAAGAGTAATTGATTCAGATGTGATGCAGTTTTCCGTAATTGTTTCCTCATCACAGAGATGTTGCACTCGATGAGTTCTTTTTAGAGACATTCTGAAGAGGGATTATTTGGGTAATTTTGCACCTTTACCACCACCAGATCAATGTGGAATTCTAGTTATTCTATGAGTTTAAGTAAGGTATTGCACTGGAAGTTATAATTTTCCTATACAGAAAACATATTTTTCAAAAGATACTCAACATCTTTCACACTTCCATATTTTCTCCCCATTTCTGGTGTTTCTTAAGGGTACCTTATCTCAAAGTGACAGTTGTATGAAGAGGGTGTGTTACATTCCTATTGATGTTGCATGCTGTAGTGCAGCTGTATCACATTAAACACGTTGGGGTAGGTAAGAGTATCAAGGTTAGTGGTAAGTTAAAAATCTGCACCTGTAGAGGGCAGCATTAATTGAGAAAAGCTATTTCATGATCGGAGGTAAGTATCTATCAGAAATATGTATTCTGTGCAGGAAAATTATAACTGGTAAAAGAATATCATCAGAATAGCTATGAGTATGATCTCATGCAAAATGTGTTAGTTTCTCATATTCATCTATAGACTAAAAATCAGGTGAACACTAATCTACAACTTATGAGATGGAAAGTTCACAAATCATAATTAATGTCCCAAATTAGGCATGATGAAGTGGTTGTGTAATTAAATATTCTAGTTCTTCACTAACAGTCTCCTTTTCTATTTTATAACATGTGAATGCAATTTGCTATCCACAGGGAAGTTTAAGAAATTGAAAAAAACATTTGTACAATTATTTTTCTTGCAATAGGTATTTTTTTTGTTGTAATAGTAATTGTACTTGACATTTTCAGTTTTAATGATGAGATCATGCAGGGTCATTGAAAATTTGAGAGTGGGTGGACATCATATTATTACTGATGTTTATGTTTGTTGGTCCCAAACATGACCTGTTTTCTTCAGATTAGCTCATGCTGTAGTACTTTAAGTGCAGTATAATTTTATATGGTTGCAGAGTAAGAATATTTATTCAATGCTGCATCAAAGCTATAGTCACTAATAAGTTGCAGATCTTAATTCAGTTATACTTAAAAATTTGTTTTTACAAGTTTAAATTGAGTAAACATTTTGTTCTTTTGTCTGATCAAATATGACTTAATTTTTGTCTGTTAAATAATTGTTTAAAAGTCGCTAGACATTTCGTTTATGTTGACTATTTCTTTTTTTCTCTTTTTTTCCACATCAGTATATTGATCAAACTCATGGTCTTTTCTGTTTGTTAAATATGCAGTGAACTAAAAACCTGCTTAACTTCTGAATTATTAGTATAATGAAAGTGATGTAACACAAGCTTAAAATTGAATGTGCTATTGAATGCTGTGCTGTTCTAAGAGTTCTTTCACTGAACACAAGAAATAAAACTAATTGTCATATAGATATAATGTTATGAAAACTACATAGTAGGTATGTGGAAAATTGTTCTCTCATTGGATTTTATGATTTTTACTAGCAACAAGTTATATGTATTTACTATAAGCTAAAATTTTGAAGGTTAAAATTTTTCCAGAAAAATATTCTTGATAATACTAAGATTTTTTGTGATTATATTTTAGCTTTGTACTATTAAGACTAGATTAATTATATAAATAGCATAACAATGTGATGACTATACTCTAATGGCAACTACTTGTTATTAAAAAAATTGCACCTTTTTTTTTTAAATTATGTAACAAAGTTTCTCTCTATTCCAGTATACTCATCATGAATACTCTGTTTGAACATATCAAATAAAATCTATAGGTGTCATTAAATATTTTAATAAATATTACTATATGTATTTAAAAAAAACTTTCCAATATTATTTAAGATGCAGTATTAATTGGATGAATACAGTTGAAGAGAAACGTAAATGATAGCATACATTGAACTTCAGAAATGTGATTACTTTGCTGGTATGCTTATATATACTTTAATTTTTGTAGTGTTGTTTTTATTATTCTTAATGTAAAACTAATTGGATGCAACATTATATGAATATTGAGCTTGTATGTAGAAATGACATTACTATTTATAAGGATTTATGTTTTACGTAATATTATTTTTCAGAAATGCCACTTGGTTCCCTGATGCTGAGTTTTTCAAGCAGTTTCATGGTCCAGTTATGTATCCTGATGAAATTTCTTCAAAGTGGAAGCTACCACCCTGGAATTGTAAGTTAAAATATGAACAGTGTTGCAGTATGGTCATTTGAGTTTGGATGGAAATAATTTAACTGCAGTTCCAGGAGACAAATTAGTTTAGTGGAAACTGCTAATCGATATTCAATTTGATTAGTTTGTTACAAAAAAAGAGAAGTTGCAACAAAATTGAAAAATAAACACTGCACCAATTAAAAGGGTTCTCAGGGTACAGGTTATAATGTGGGATATAAAATGTACCCTAGGTTTTGGAAGTGACTGCAGAAGTAGGACCTAAACTGCTGTGGGATACAATTTCTATCTGTGTTAACCTCCATTCATCAGTCTCATATAAAGAAATAAAATAAAGGAATAAAAATTAAAATAATATAAATAGGGAAAAAAATTAGGAGAGCCAGATGTGGGTTGTTAAGGCCACATCTGTATTGCCCTTCACTGCCTGCAGACAGTTATGGGAAGATGATTGCTCTCCAAAGAAGAAAAAAAAAACAAAATGAAAATGTTTATAAAACTTAGGTACTATCTTTTGGGTATAAGTAAGTTATATAAACTTACTTCTTGAAATTAACATTACAGCCCTTTTTATGGTGGTAAGATGCTGATTAGTAGCCCAGTAGGCAAATTATACTAGTATGAAGGGTCATAATAAGTTATCCTACCTAACTAATATAACACCCAACCACTACCCATTAAGCCTACTGTAACTATCAGTTTTTGTATTTTAAACAAGCTTTTATGTGGTAAGGTGTTCATCTGCATAAAATAGTGCCAAGTTGTTTAAGGACCTTATTCACAACTGAAAATAGTTAACAGAAATTTTCAGTAAAATGTCTTTAATTTTTGTTTCTTTATTTAATACATTAATTGTTTTATTTTACTTAACATTTGAGCATTAATATTACCTTTATATTGAATTTGATTAGCATATATATCTTAGCATCATTTAAACATTCTTCATTCTTAACACAACTGAATCCACCACAAAAAGTCTGAACTCTTTGTAAAGATATTCACAAATGAAAAGAGGTAAATGGTATGTTTTATTCTAATAACACTTTCATTTGGCTTCAAACCCTAATATTTAATTGTACAAGGCATTTTATGAAAAAAATAGTTCCTGGTAACTTTAAAACTGTAAAGGATATCAAACCCCTCAGTTCTTACAAAATAATTCAATAATTGATTAACCATAGAAAAAAGTGACTTGAAGATATTGCAACTGAACAAGGTTGCCACAAACTACTGTTCAAAATAATCTATTTTATTTTATTTTTTGGTTATGCTTCATCACTCTTAATTTGGTTTACTTATCTTTTAGAAAAAGAAAATGTCTTGACTTTTCAGCAGTAAATACCCCTCTTTCTTCAGCTATACTTTATTGCTCTGGTCATGAGATTTTTTGTGAGTTACATTCAAAATCTGATTAAACTACTTTATGTTTGTTCATGTTACACCAATTAATGTAGAATGAATCATACTTAATAATTCATATTTTATTATGATACAAGTTTTAAGTTCTTAATTTAATAAGCCAACATTTTGTTAAATTATGAATTTTCCTTAGTGTGAAAATTGTTACATTTTTTGCATTAGGTATTCTTTCTTTAATTTATTTATCACCCATCCAAGAAGTTAAATATTCAACACAAATTACTCATTATAATATTGTCATTGCTCAGGTAAAGCATATTTTTTTGGAGCTTTTAATTTTGTTTGTTTACAGAGCCACCAAATAGAAAATCAGACCCTTTTGCCACACCCCCCTGACACATCCTCTCTTCCAAGATTTGTCAGTAGTACTATCTTATGTTTAATCCTATGTTATTTATAACCAATAGAAAACTCAGATTTTTGTCTATCAAATGATGTATTGCATTTTGATGTTTTCTGAACAGAAAAATGTTAATTTCTCTTTTGGTAAAGCTTTGTTGTCATGGAAAACACATTAGATAGTTTGCATGGGTTTGTAATGGTTTTTGTTGAATATTGGAAAACCAGAAAAAATGTAATAGTTACTGAATATTGTTTTCTTTTCGCATGTTATAATTCTAAGTTTTTGGTGCATCATTTAATTAAATAAAAATTATATGGAGCATTACTACTATTGATATAAAAAAAAGTAGGGTTACATGTCATCAATAGTTAACAGCAAAAAAAGGCACAGGAAAGAACATTATATGGTGTTGTTCATATTTTCTTTATTTATTATTGTAGCAGAAACTAAAATGTAAAAATGGGAAATATTTGATATTAGTAAAGGTTAGATTAGGTAAAGTTAATAATATTAAGAATGTAATAAACTTTTTCACAAGGTGCAATTACAAACAACTCAAAGTAACTCACAAGTAATGTAATTCAGAAGCATACATAACATGAGTTGCACATCTTTCATGTGGTTTACAACTTCTTATGGCTCAAATAATAGTGAGACAGTTAAAAGGGCAACAAATAGATGTATACTGTTATGAGCTTAAAGCTGCTTAGGGTAAACAAATATAGTTTCATGCTAGAATTTGAAGTCATTCTACAAAGAAAAAGGATATCTTAGATTTATTTATACTTTTTTGATGGTTTTAAAGTTGGTCAAATTTTCATCCTTGTAAAGAATTAGGGTAAATAAAATATAAAATTTTACTGAAAAACATATTTGAAATATATTCAGGAGGTATAGTTTAGAATTTTCATTAGATTTATTTATGAGTCCTTGAGATCTGTGATCTTTTAGTATTTTCATGTCTCAGGCTTCTTTCATTTGGTACCATGATAAGGATGAACATAAGGTCATTTTATACTTTTAATTACAGTAAATTTAAGGTAATTACTGTAGGTTACCATAATTTGGATAACAAATATATGGAAATTTACCAACTCAATAACAAGAGTGAAGAAAAAGATATTGGCATAATAGTAGAAAAGTCACTAAAGCTTTGTTATAATGCTCTGTAGCTAGTAATAATACTAATAGCATTTGGGGATGTATTTGTATACGTAGTGATTAGAATTGAAAAGAGGTTCTTAGATCTCCCTACAGATTACTAATTATGTTTTACTTGGAATACTGTGTATAATACAATTTTAATATCTTTATTTAAGAAATGATGTTATCTGTGGAAAGGGTCAATAGAAGTGATACTAGATACTTCCAAGAATAGAAGTGCTATTTTATAGGGAAAGCTTATTAGTTCCTTATTTTACATTGAGAAAAGAATGATAAGAAGTGATCTTATTGAAGGTTATAAGATTTTCAAGAGTATCAGTTGGATAAAGGTCCAATTTGAAAATGAGGGCTAGGCTCCAGTTAAACCAGTTTTATTTTTTAACAGGATGAATGACTGTTGAAATAACTTGATTAAATGTAATGGAAGCTGGCATTTTTATAAGAGTTTAAGAGAGAAAAAATATAGGATATCATAGTTAAAAAGTATTTAAGACATCATTTCCTAATTCTTGTGGTTATGTCTACAAAATGTTAACTAGTGTTCAGTTATATTCCTGTATTTTTAAATTCCTTTATATGTATAGTACTGCATTACATTCAAAATTTAATTAATTCATTTTACTATCAATTTATATTGGCATGGCATTATAATTCAGTGTTTTATATTATCTAAATTTTTATTCCTTTATTTTGAAAGAAACATAAAAAACAATTAAAAACAGTTTTACTGTTATGTGACCTATTCACAGTTACAATTACTCAAACTTAAGAGCTGATGCAGAAGGAACTATGTGTGCACTGTAGACACTTCCTTTAGATGTACAAAGTACACCATAAACATGTTGCTTATTCATAACTTCAGCACATTCCAAAAATTTCTTCCTCAGAAAACCATTATTAATATTTCCTCAGTTGAAGATAAGCCATGGCCACTTAAAAAATAAGCTGTGTTATAAGAAAGTTTTTCATTTTTTTTAGTTGAGTGAAATGCTTATAACCAATGGAAAGAGATGCTCTTGAAAGTTGTTACTGTAACAGGAAATGTACATTTATAAATCCATTTTAAATGGATTGAAATAAGAATAATATTTTAAAAATCATTTAATAAAGTTTTGTATTTTATTGGATAGTCAACAAGAAAGGGAAAACTTTGCTTTCCAAATCTTTTGATATTCTTTGAAAAGGTTACTGCTCATGTAGATGAGGGTAAGAGTGTAGATTTGATGTATTTTAATTTCTATAAAGCACACCCCTCAATGTGGATTCCTGTATGTAGTGAGGGAACCTCCCAGGGAAGGTGCTGTTCTTTCAGTTAACCTACTCTGGGATCTAAACATCCACTCGTGTTTGTCGGGCTTGGCAACCCATGAAGGGGAGGAGAGGATCCTGGTGGTTGAGGGGTCATATCCTAACACATCACTTTGGTCTTGAATTCCTGTAGATGAGTGGCCTTGGGGTGACCCCCTTGGGTCAATTGGCTGGTCCATTTGGGCTAGGGTCAACCAAGTACCTGTGTTGGATGTTCTCAACAGGTGTTGTGGACATTGTATCTGATGCTGGTGATTGAGTATAGTGCTCACAAAATCCTGGCATTGCTGTAGTGTCCTTGTTTGACATTGTAGTCCGTGCCCTCATGGTGGGTGGGGTCTGTGGGCACCAAAGTTTCACTTTCTTTATTATGGATTTTCCAATTAAAAATCTAAATAAAATAGTGAAAAAATAGTCTACAAGTAAACGACCACGTCTTGAAGATTCTGAGCAGCAATCCATGCCACCTCTTGTACTTCATTTTCTTATATTTCACTCACTTTCAGACAAACCTTTAGGTCATATGTCTCCCTTTTTCATTCAGAAAGAACTAGAGGGACTTGCTGGCTCTCCAAAGTCAGAAAAGAAGCTTCTATCTGGTGACATATTGGTGGAAGCATCCATATCTCAACACAGTTAATTCCTCTTGCATTCAAAGGCAATTGGGGATATACCTATTGAAGTTACACCTCATACTACTTTGAATTCATCACAAGGAGTTATTGTTGAGAGAGATTTGAAGAACGTCCCAGAGTCAGAGATTCTCGCTGGTTTCTTCATCCAAAGAGTTTCTGAAGTGAGACATATATCCACCCACAAAGATAGAATTATGATACCAACCAATGTCCTCATTACCACATTTGCCTGTCACCATCGAGGCGGGTTATCTTAATTGCAGAGTATGGCCATGCATTCCAAACCTTCTACGGTATTTTCAGTGTCAGTGGTTTGTTCACTCAAAGATATCATGTCGTGGTTCCTCGGTGTGTGCTCGTTGAGGTGGCAAGGATCATGATGCATACGAGTGTGAAATGGACCCTCATTGCATCAGTTGAAATGGCTGTCACTCATCCTACTTTCATTCTTCCTTTCAATGGTTGGAAGAAAGAGAGGTGCAGCGTTTGAAAATGATTCATAATATTACCTATCTGCTCGAAAATTGCTGTCCACCACCTCATCTCAGACGTATGCTGCTGCGCTTCATTCCACAACTACAGTAGGAGTGCAGACAGATCTCTTTGTGCCTTCAAAAGAATCATTCTCCAAACAAATGAAAAGTATTTTGACATCCATAGTTAAAAAAGTTGATGAATCAACTTTAACACCCATCTCTATCCCTTACATGCATTCCAACAAACCCCAACATCCACATTCTTTGGTTCAAGGTACAGGTATTTCCTTGGATACATCTTCTTCTCTCACCCCAAGATGCAAAACAATTATTTGTTCACGTCCTCAGTCACTGGAATACCCTTCCAACAGCAAAGACCTGCCCAATCAACCTAGGGCAGGATCCATGGAGGTCGAAAGACCTCCCTCGAATAAGGACAGTAAGGAAAAAAAACGTGGTTGTAAACAGAGGGTTCTCCACCAAAACATCCCATTTGGGGTTGTGTTTTTCTTCCTTTGTGGGCCATACTTTTTCAGAACAGACAGTCTGCCATTGCTTCTTTTGGCCTTTGTATTCAGGTGTAGTTGGATGAATTGGATTTGTCCTTAGATAACATTGCTGTATCCACTGGTCAGCTCATTCCACCATGGCTTCTTACAGTCCCCAATTGTGACCTATCTTGAAGTCATCTGAGAAAAGTAAACACTCCTGATTGGAAATACTGTCTGTTATTTTCTGAACATCTTTTGAACCATCCTTCCATTCCTATTTATGCAGATAGTTTGAAATCAGGTGACTGTGTGGGCTCTGCCATGGTTTGTTGTGGTTTGGTGGTTGTGAGCAGAATTTCCTTTACAGCTTCTGTGTTCACTGCTGAACTGTACGCCATTTCTCTTGCCCTGGATCACACAGAATCTAAGCTGTAATCAAAGTGCACTATTTATACTGACTTGCTTAGCTCTCTATTGGCCCTGAAATTGCTTCACGTTGGTTCACACCCTGTTCTTGCCGATATTCAAAATTGACTGGCCCATCTCTTTTGCATCCACTTCTATCCAGTTTTTCTGGATACTGGGCCACGTTGGTATTTGCAGAAACGAGCTCGTCGACACTGCAGCTAATTCTATCTGCTCTGGCACTATCACCGCTGTAACTCTCTCGTACATGGACTATGGTCCTGTATTCAAGGCTTGGCTTTGTGCCAGCTGGCAGTCGACTTGGAATGAGCAATGAGAAAACAAGCTTTTCCAAATAAAACCTTGTATTTGGCTATGGCCGTCGTGCTTCTGTAAGGATCGGAAAGAGGAAGTTGTTCTAACTAGAATACTCATTTGTCACAGTGATTTAACTCATCGTTTTCTTTCATCTGGAACTGATGCACCAGTATGTAGTTAGTGTAACACTCAGATCACAATAAGCCACATTTTATTTTCTTGTCATCTTTACGACTCAGCAGCAGCACCATTTCAAGCATGTTCTGTCCCAAGGTTTGTCCACAATGTAAGAGAGTGTTATTGGTGATGGTAATGCTGTCCACCTTGTTTTTAGTTTTTTAAAGGCCATTAATCTTTTTAATGCCACTTAAGATTTTTAATTTATACATTACACCTTTTTTAATGGGGCTTCCTTTTAAAAATCAAAGTTCATCTAGTTTGATTTGAAATTAGAAACTGGCTGTAACATTAAATAACTTGAAACCAGGACTGGAAAGGCTGTCAGGTGAGTAACGCTGCTGATTGAACTATCTGATTGAACTACCCATTAGTCATCCTGGTGAGTTATTATTATAATTTTGGTACACGTCATTTAAAACCTTTTTATTACTTTCCTTTTTGAAAATGGCCATAATGTGAAATAACTCAGAACCAGGATTGGAAAGGCTAACTTCAGGGGACTGACAGTGGTTTTTGTACTTACCTGTTTGTCTTCCTGGTGAGTTATGATAATTACAGTTACGCTACAGAAAGTCCTTTACAACTTGAATTACTGTAGTTTTTCTCTTAGTGTTGTAGACTAGATGTAAAGATTGGTTTTATGCTATTTGTGGTTTTTTGTTTTGTCTTACCTTAAATTCCTTTTATGAATTTTGCTAAATTTACTTTTAACTTTGTACCGGATATTTGGTGCAGATACCCCTAGCTGCTTTGTGCCATAAAACACTAAATCAACCAACCAATGATTATTGAAAACCGTGTCTGTATCACATGGCAGTTTTTTCATGGTTTATATATGTTATTTTGATAAATAGTTAAATTGCATTTAGGTTTTACTTTTGTGTTTTAATTATTTATTATTTGTGTTTTGAAAATAATAATTGAAAGGTTTAATGATTTTTTAATATTATTCTATGCTTTGCTTCACTCAAAACATCTTTCATATCAAGCTGAGTGCAAATTATATTTTAATGGAGACTAAACTATCTATTTTGATGCAAATGTTATATCACCAGAAATAAGTTATTGATGTAGACGTAAATAATTAATAAACAGGAAACAAAAATAAAAAAATTGAAATTAAAGTATTAATGAAAATGTTTAATGATTTTTTAATATTATTCTATGCTTTGCTTCACTCAAAACATCTTTCATATCAAGCTTAGTGCAAATTATGTTTTAATGGAGACTAAACTATCTATTTTAATGCAAATGTTATATCACAAGAAATAGGTTATTGATGTAGATGTAAATAATTAAAGATAAAGAACAGGAAACAAAAATAAAAAAATTGAAATTAAAGTATTAATGAAAATGTATAATGTTAATTATAAATATGACTCAAAGAAATTTTAAGACTATTCCAAGAAGCTGAGTTGATATTTCCATTTTTAAAGCATTGATGATAATCAGTAGAATTACTGATATAGTTGACAAAATGGTAAATCATATACAACATTTACCTTGAAAATTTCTAATATTCATTTAGGAGGTTCTAGAAGTTATCCATATGAGATATGAAAGTAAGATAAATAATAAATTGTAGGGCAGGAAATTGTTGCCATATTTTTCAAAATGGCCATGGTGTCCTCACAAAATTACAGACACTTACAGCCACAATTGTTATCTTTTGGTATCCCTTTGGCCATTGTGCCCTTGCAATCTTTGTATTTATTACCACAGTAAAGGGAAACCTTAGGGTTTGCAAGTACTAGACTTGTAACAGAAACATTTGTTGATCCATACAGCAGGCATTTGGTAGTAGCAAGCAATTCAAATTGGAGTTCATACAACAAATCCAATGAAATTGCACAAAGATCCACAGTGACAGCAATATGAGATAATCAAAGTCAGCATGTACATATGTTGGTCAAAATGAAGTGCACAACTGCTAATATTCCTTGCTACAAAAAGGAACTAGTTAAGAGAGAGAACACTGTGAAGTGCCAGAAACTTGATCTTTTTTGTTGTTTTTTTTATAAAAATGTAAATTACATACTATTTTTAGCTGTAACATAGTGGCTCGTAGAACAGCTCCAAATTTCTTTTGTCATATACAAACTTTTTAACTCGTAGCTTTTAATGATTTGTGATCTCATTACAGCTTAGGTCAAACTGAGCATACCCATGGTCTCTTAATCCTACCTTAAAGAATTTAAGTTTGAGGTTAATCAAATCTGGTTTATGTACATCCCATGCTTGGTATTGTTGATGCAGAAAAATATAGTCAAGGCCAGGATTATTTTTCTTATTGTTTTACAGTCCTGTTGACCCCAGAATTTTGATTTTGTGGAAAAAAAAATTGTTTTTCCATTTTCGTTCTTTGCATATTGAATTGGAATTCATGTTTCTAAGAAGAAAACAAAATCTCATTTCCTTTTTTTTTTTATTAATTTCTGAGGTGGCATTTTGCTCATGAGACAAAAAAAAATCAAAATGGTATTGTAAAGTGATTTAACATTGCAGAAATACATGTGCTGTAGTACTTCTAGAAATTTCTGGTATTTTTACATACAAATGTGTGCCACAATCTTAGGTGCATATTTTTACAATACTATTTCCCAGATTGAAAACTAATCAATTAAGATATTTTTTATTTCATAGAACTGATTGTGTTTCACAAGCCACTTGTAAAATGTCAATGTTAATTGTAAGGAAAAACTTAGATATTGTAAGACATTCAATACAAAAAA
The DNA here is from genome assembly GCF_004210375.1 of Tachypleus tridentatus. Lineage (NCBI taxonomy): Eukaryota > Metazoa > Arthropoda > Merostomata > Xiphosura > Limulidae > Tachypleus > Tachypleus tridentatus. Next base: position 56,987,497 of record NC_134835.1, on the reverse strand, counting down.
TTAATCTGGATGAAACCATTGGTGACTTGATAGGCCGAACATTGAATGAAGTCAATGTCACAAGTGGGGAATTTCAGACACTTAAATTACATGCTTGCTAGTAACTAATGGTACAATTTTATTTTTGTTTTCCCTTCTCTGCCACTTGACTTCATTGGAAAGTTTTTAAAACTAATAGTAGAGAAAATGCTACCTCAAGAAAAACAAAATATAGTAAATTAATTATTTAATCCATCCTAAAAAGATTTCAAGTGCTGCAGCTGTTGAGAATTCTCTCATGTTTATGAAATAAAGAGAAATAGGATGTGTTAATAATTTGACTCTAAATTTTATGTGCAAACCCATCAAAGGCTTAGGCCTGTTGCATTAGCTAGTTATAGTTAACACTGCTGAATAACAAGTAGTGAGTTTGAAAATGCAATGGGTGATGACATGTAATTTCTAGGTTATGACCATGTATTACGCTGTAGTGTAAGCATAGTTTACTATTTATTTTTACAAGCTTACATTAGAAATTGCATAAAAAAAATACTAGTAGTAGCATTGTTTGGAAATATAATGTTGACCTTATATCATGGCAGTGTGTTTTTCTATCTATTTGTCTGACCATCAAGATTTTGAAAGAGCTGCTGTTTTGAAACTGTATAACTATCATCAATCTTGGTTTAGTTGTCAGACAAGGTGGTGTTGAATTTTATTGGTGCAAAATAGCCCTTTTTACTTCTCCTCTAAGGGATTTTGTCTGATCATTCTTAAACAGAGTAATAGAAGGATAGAGGTGCATACAAGCTGTATGCAATTCTTAAATCAAAGGTCATTCAGTGTCAAGAGGGAGGGGAAAAAACTAGTACTTATTGTATGAATTAACAATGGATAAAGATGCCTGAAATTTGTTTCTGGTTTGTAAAATCACCAAAGGTTAAATCCTTGAAACTTTTAAAAAGCATATCTTCCAAAGAGTTTTATTTGATCCTTCTCAGAGTTAGACAAATTAACAAGTGGAGAGAAGTACCTATAAGTTGTACAAACTTTTTAAACATCATTGGGGATTAGAAGTGGACAAAAACTAGGAATCTTGTAAAGGTCACAGGACATTTTAAGTCAGCATGATACCTCTTTCTTTTTTTCTATTTAATCTTAAAGCTGATGTACCATTACTTTGTAAGTTTCAGTGATTACCTACATGATAAATATAATCTGGAAGAATAATCCAGTTTCCCAAGCCCCTGGTGAAAAATTAATACCTTATTTCCTTAACTAATTGAGAAACCCATTTCTGTACTGTTAACGTTAATGTATACTGTGACCTTTGTACCCTTTAAAATGAGAGAAAATCTAAGATGAAATGGTCTTTCTTTAAAAGTGACAAATTTTCTGGCCTGAAATAGTATTTTTATAATCAGTATAAAAATCACAAAGCAGGTGAACTATTCAGAATCCAGGTTGTTAAAATAAATTTTTATTAGAAATAGTAGAAAAAAAATTAAATGTTAAATATGTTTTCATGCTACATACTTTAGGAAACTTTATGTCAAATGTCAAACAATTTCATCCACTTGATGGGAGCAATATTACCTACTGAGATTCTTAGTAGCCAGAAGTTTAAAGACTCGTAGTATCTGTTTTATCAATTCAAGAAATAAAATAGTTTGTCATTGTAAAATACTACAGTACATTAAAAATTTTGTGTAGTATAGGCTTGGTTACTTTCATTAAGTGGTTTTACTATCTGGTTTTTATTATCACACGTAAATATCGGACAAAGCTACTTAATTTAATGCTACATGACTTTGAAGACTCAAGAGACAAATTTTTAATATGGGAAGGTGGTGCTGTAAAGGCTGAAATCATTTAATCAAAAACAAACATTAACAATAGTTTTAGATAAGTTTGTAGCTGCAATGGAAAGTAACTGACTTTTATTTTTGGAACGGATCAGTTTTGTGTGCTGAGTGAAACATACTTTATGCCACAGAAACAGGATTTGCTGATTATTTTCAATAATGATGTCTCTGTTTTCAGATAAGAAAAATTTTATGAAGATTCTAAAATTTATTACTGTCAATCCATGTGTGGAAAATAATCCTGCAAAAATATTTTAATTACATATAATTTATCAAAGTTATGGTAGATTTTATTTTTTGTGGCCTCTTTTAAGCTTGGACTTGCTTTGACATCTTAATCAAATGCAAAATTGAAATAATTTTTTAACTGTACATACTAACTTAAAAACATACCATTGCATTTACATACCAACATGGAGTATTTTTTAGTTTATACTTATTTTATTTATCTTTGAAAAATTCTATTCCGAAGCTTATATTATTGTAATGGTCATAGCATGTATGTCACTATATATAGATGAAACCACAACTTCCATACAAGCTATTGAATGGCATCATAAACAGAAATCCATTAAGAAATTGCACACTTTAGATATTCAAGATCCATAAATTAGAAAAATATCTATGGTATGTGCAACAACCATTTCTTTGTAACATAGCACAATCTTAAATGAAAATGCTCTTCTTACAACTTTCACTAGGACTGCACATGAGGGTTTGATTATATTTTTATTGATGTAATTTTTAAATGTAGCACTGAAAAAATGGAGTTCTTAAAAAACTTTTTCAATAAATTGTACCACTTTTAATATATAAAAATTTTACAGTTTATGTCAGTAAAATGTATGAAAATCTTTAGCTCTGTACTTTGAATAACTTTCATGCAATGAGTTGTATAGCGTGGTGAATCTGCTAACAATTATAACTATTACTGAATGAAAGAGCTTGAAATACTCCACAATAACTAAAATAGAATACTTTTATTTCAGTTTCATGGTCCTTTTATTTTATTTTTTAACAAAGCATCTTGTAATTAGATTTTTTTAAATAGTCTCCCAGAAATGGCAGCCAGTGTATCCAGTGTATGCACTATAAGCAAGTGTCATCTAATGAGCAGTTGTACAGATCTATTTCACAAGAGTTTTACAGATGCTTCACCATTATTTTTATCTCAAATTTAGAATGATAAACACCAGAAGTATATGCCTCCTTTAACCCCTCTTCCACATAAATTCTTCATTTGAAAAACTACTGATGTGAATACTAAACAATATTGAGGCGGTACAAAAATATTTTCATAAACTTTACTGGAAGTTTGTTTTGGTTTGTTTTGAATTTCACACAAAGCTACATGAGAGCTACCTGCTGTGTAAGACAAGAGGGAAGGCAGCTAGTCATTACTACCCACTGCCAACTCTAAGACTACTCTTTTATCAATGAATAGTGGAATTGACCATCACATTATAATGCCCCCATGGCTGAAAGGGCAAGCATGTTTGATGTGACAGAGATTCAAACCTGCAACCCTCGGATTACAAGTCGAGTGTCTTAACCATATGGCTATGCCGGGCATTTACTGGAAGACTATATAAAATAAGTGGTTGCTATCTAGTTCTTTAAGAAATATTTTCAGGCTTTTTTGATGTATTGAAGTGTGTAATAGTTTTGTATGTTTATAATCATATTTAGTTAGGGACAATGATTAAGTTAAATGTGATTTAAAAGCTAAGATTACCCTACCAATAAGCATATTAAAAATGTTTTTCAGAAACAAGATTTATTTTCTGTCATGCATTAAGTTTTCAAAAATTTACAATAATAAGTATTTTGTTTTAAAAATATTTGTTGTTTCACAAAAGTGAAAAAGTCTATTTTCTAAAGAAAAGTATTGCTGAGATATATTTTCATATTTCTGTAGCTTGTTTTGTACATATCAGTACTTTGTAAGTAAAACAAGTGTTTCAAGGGTTCTCATGTAGGTTTTCATTAAATTATTGCTTTAACATCAAAATATTGTTTAGATTTCATTAACTGTTGTAAAAAGCATTGTGTTGTATATTTTTTTTTCTTTCAGCTAAAACACCTCCTGTAGAAAAGAATGTTCGTAACATCGCATTAAACTTTGGTCCACAACACCCAGCAGCTCATGGTGTTTTGAGAATGGTGTTAGAACTAGATGGAGAGGTAAATTCGTACCTCACTCACTACTGATAAAATTTTTTTTTTTAATTTGTATGCTGCAGTTAAGAAAATCTGAAAGATATTGTATATCATAGTTACTTTATTGTTTTCTTCAGTATTAAAATATATTGTAAATACTTTTACAGTATATTATGGCCATTTTGTGTGTGTATAAACAGCAAATAACAAACTATGGTAAACTTTAATATCTAAAGAAGTTTTAGTTATTTGCTTTAGTTTGTCTTTCACTCCAGATAGTTTTATATTATGATTCTCCAGTTGCTCAGTGATGAATATTTTAAACCAACTGCCAAAAATAAAAGAAATGTTAATGCATTCTGAAGTTACTCAACTTTTATTATGCTTAGCATAATGGACAAAAAAAGTTATAAAGAAGTTTTATATATTTTTCAACAGATTTGAGTAATATTGTGTTATTATAGAGTTGCTTCACATTAAATTAAAACAGAGCCAATGGTGTGTACATGGTTTAACTTTCTTTTTCATTTCAGGATTTTTAATGACTACACTGGAAGTTGCAGTTTGTTTTAAAAATGTATTACCTGGTTTGTTATTTCTGCATGTAAAATGGATTTATTCTTTATTTCAGACAGTTATGCGAGCTGATCCTCACATTGGTCTGCTTCATCGAGGCACAGAGAAACTGATTGAATATAAGACCTATCTTCAAGCACTACCCTATTTTGATAGGCTGGATTATGTCTCTATGATGGTAAATGAACAGTGTTTTTCATTAGCAGTAGAAAAACTTCTAAATATTGAAGTGCCTCCTAGAGCAAAATTCATTCGTGGTAAGTGTGCATCTCCTACATTCTGTACTTGCTTCCAGATTAAATCTTACTTTGTTAAATTTAAATTTATTCAGTGTATAGCATATATTACCATCTGCATTTTGATATATAGACTTGTTCTTCACTTGAAAACATAGTTGCAGGAATTACTTTCCTGTGATTGTTCAGAACCAATAGATGAACCATTAAAGCCATATAAAAACAGTTGGAAGACCGTTTTAATATCTTTGGTCAAATGTATTATGTATATAAGACTAATGGAATTTTTAAAAATAATTTTATTCCTTTGTATACCTATTTATGATAACATAGTAGTTATTTTGTTGTCTTTTTAGTCCAAATTTTGGTCCTTATCAATAGTTACAATTTTTCAAATTTCAGTATACTGAGTAGACAATTTTTGAAAATTTAAAAAAAGGTAGTTTAAAAGTATTTAGTTATTTTGCTGTTTTGCTAACTATGAAAGTGTTAGTTTTGCCTCATATATCTTAATTTTTTTGCCAAAATTCAAGATTTTTGGGGATGAGAGAAATATTAAATAATTTTGAACAGTATTCTTTTATGAATATTTACCTGAGAATAAAATTGTAGTAGCTTTTAACCCTTTTACAACAGGCTTGGTATAATATACATAAGTTCATCTATACATTTCATGTTAAGTATTTATGAACTTTTGATACAGTAGGTGTATCTTTGTGACATCTGGTTGATTTTTAGTAAAGATTACAAGTTTTTTGGTACACAGAAAATTATATTTTAATGAAATATTTTTGCTGAAGATTTGTTTGTTAAAATATCAAATCTGCTTTGTTACAAGTCTGAGTGCAAAGTGTTTTCATGTTATGATTAAAAACTATTCTTCATCCCAAAAATCTCATCATCTCAAATATTATTTGTGTAATCTCTAAAACCTCCTAAATACATTGTAAATGCTTGTTTTCAGTAAGACTTTATATGTGGTTTTTCTATTCACTAACAATGTGGGGTCTGTCAATTGACCAATCTTATAACCATTATAAACAATTTAGGAAATAAATATAAATTATGCTTTTTTTGTGCATTAGAATGACTACGCATTATAAAATTAAAAATACAAATGTTTAGTCCAAGCAGCTTAAGTCTCATAACATTATTATTATTATTTTATATTGACCCTCCAGTCATGCCTAACTAACATTACATAACTTGCCTTGATGCAGTGCATGGACACTTATGTTATTGTAACCATTAATATAAAACTGGTCTTTACTCTTTACAAAGAGATCCTGTGTTGGCTGTGTTTCAGTGGATTAGTATTTTGCAGTATACAATTAAATTTTAATTATTATACATTATATGTTATTAAGATTTAGAAATAAGTTATGAAATTTGCTTTTCTTAAAATGTAGAAAAATAAATAAAGAAGTAAAGCAAACAATTATCTTTTCTAACTATGATCTTTTAACTCGGTTGCTGCTGGGTGTAGGCTACTAAGCCTTTTAAACTTTTGCAATTGAAGGATATCAAACAACAGTTCTTTATTAGATTTTATATATACAGTTAATTAATCACAAACTCATCAATAACTGTATATATAAAACCTAATAAAGAACTGTTGTTTGATATCCTCCAATTGCAAAAGTTTAAAAGGTTTAAAATTAACTAAAAATCATTAATAATTTTAATGATACTGTAAAATTCCATTGTATTTTATTAAGCTAAGTAACTAAGTTGTGTTTAGGTCAAACAGACTAGACACAACCAACTGCCTTGAAATCTTGGTTCAAAAGAATGTGATAGTCTTTTCACAGATTAAAATGGCTGAGAAAATCACTAGTGGGACATTCTAAGTTGTCAATTAGATACTTACATGTCATACATTGAAGAAAGTTTATATAAGGGACTGTTTTGAAAAATGGAAAAAGGTGAATGGGTCTATTGGATTTGATTCAGTACATAAGCCACATCTCAACAAATTAAAAAGATATGATGTTCATATTTTATATGCTAGCCTGTCAGTACCAGTAATTTGAGTTTCTAATTTGTATGAAACTATGGACTTAGTATTTTAACATCATAAACATATAATTTTAATCAGTGCTGCATTCAATGTACAATATGATTCACTAAAAACTATTTAGACATGTTCTTTTAATATTTATTTTTAAATTAAGAAATTAACTCATACATAATATTAAAGTTTGAATTGTAATCCACAATTTCATTCCAAACTTATTTACATAAATTCATAAAATAGTAGTTCAATAAAGTTTTGAATGCAAGTCAACAAATATGATGACATGACTTTTGACCCATCACCTGTCACGAAAGGTTAATGTTACTTATTTTACAAATAATATGTATATCAATATAGGATATATCTGTAGAGTGAAGGTTATTCCATACACTTAATTACTGATACATATTATTTTAAAGAATTTATATATATCTTAAATTCTTTTAAATATTATTTTCTGCCAATAAGGTTTATGTTACACACTAAATATTTTTGTAATTTTAATCATATATTAATGTGGCCTGTATTCTCATTTTCTCATGGTTTTTATTACTATTAATTGTAAATTTTTCAGGATCAAGTTTCAAACATCATATCCAAGCGACATATTTTGTTACATTTATAATGTAGTATTTCAATTTTCCAGTAGAAGTTTATTAAGAGATCTATTTAAATTCACTGTAATTATTAAATTTTGCAATTTTGCATTTACTTTAACTTAATGGAATATATTGCATTGTTTTTCTTTTCAGTATTATTTGCAGAGATTACTAGGATTCTGAACCACATTATGGGAATTGGAACTCATGCTTTAGACATTGGAGCTTTGACTCCTTTCTTTTGGATGTTTGAAGAAAGAGAAAAAGTTAGTTGTAGAATGTTACTTTTTCTGACTTTTAGACTAAGTAATGAAATTTTAATGCTAAAATAAACTTAAGAAATACCTATAAGTAAAATTGAAATCTGCAAAATAAAAGTAGATTAAATCTACATTATTTTGATTTTGTTCTAATTCCTTTGCCCGTTTAATCTTCATTTTACATATAATTATTGTGTAAGCTTTGTTTATCATACTTTTTATTCTTATTTATGTATGTAGCTTATCTTTGTTTTTATGTTTTTGGTTATAAAAGTTTGTTTTAATGAGATTGATCTTGAACTATGGTAATCTTATCAAGGTACAAAAGTTCTAATTAATTTACCTTAATTTTTTTCTTAACTCTTTAACACAGAATTTTTCTTTTCACCTGTGGAATTAATTAACTGACCTGTATAAAACTGTTACAAATATACTAAATATTATTTAGTTTTTGCCTTGAAAGGTTTTAATATTTGTTGGTTTTGAGTTTGTAATGTTTCCAAAATGTTGTTGTGAGACACTGGTTTAAAAAATACTTTACATTTCTACTGTTTTATGCCTGCAAGTAAAATATATATATTACTTAATTTTTTTTCTTCTTTTTTTTTTTTTTTAAGTTAATGGAGTTTTATGAACGGGTGTCTGGAGCAAGAATGCATGCTGCCTATGTTAGGCCTGGTGGTGTAGCCTTAGATATGCCTCTAGGTTTGATGGATGATATTTTTGACTGGACTCAAAGGTTTGGGCAACGAATTGATGAAGTTGAAGACTTGCTTACCAACAACCGTATCTGGAAACATAGAACAGTTGATATAGGTGTAGTTTCAGCTGAGAATGCTCTCAACTGGGGAATGAGGTGTGACCTTTTTTAATGATTATCAACTTAAGCTTATGAAGCTTTTAGCGGTTAAAGAAATTATCTTTTTAATTAACAATGAGAAGACTTGTAAAACTAGAAGTGAGGCTACAAAACAAATATTTTTGTAGGTAATGTTGTTAATATGGAGTTTTGAGAAGTAAGTTGTAACTTCATAAGGAAAGACTTTTACTGAAACAAAAAGTAAGCCTGAAGAGAAGTATCAGATATGTGAGTTTTTATATTTATTTTAACAAAATGGTAAAATGTTCCATTTAACAATAACAAAAGCTGTTATTTTCTAAAAACTTTAATATGGTTTGATTCATTGTACATTTACTAGTTCAACATCAGTGTCTTGTATTTATGTACATTGTAATTGCATTTTTATTTCTTGTCTTTAGATTAGGATACTATAAGATATAAAACATTAATAGTTACATTTCTATCAAAGTTACTAATGAGATAATTATAATATGGATTTTTTTTGTTTCACCTCACATTTTATTTACTTAGAACTAGTACATTTAATGCCATTGGAATTGGATGTGGTGTTTGTCTAGTTATTTCATATTTTATTCAGTGTTATAAATGCCTTGTGTAATTAACTAAAATATGGTAGTATTGGATAACTAATGTTGACTATAATTCCAAATATATATGTGAGGTATATCTTTAAACTTTGGCAAACTTTTAATAAGCAGCAGAAGTCTGTTCTACACAAAAGCTCAGATGTATTTAATCAACTTTTTGCAGGAAAGATATATTTATGTGAAAAGATAAAATCAGTGTGACTCGCCTCTGATAAGTCACGAGTACAAGGGGATGTTCATGTGAAGAATGAAAACATTTTGTGCAATGCACAGACTGCAAGTTCCATTTGCAAGAACCTCTTTGACCTCCTAGATGCATATTTTAACAAAAAATATTTTTTTTATAACCGTGTATTGTATCTGGTATTTTTCTAGTCTAACTCAAGCTTTTGAAAATTTGCAGTTCCAAAATGGTACTATCTTCACTTCTTTTAGCTTCATATGCCCTTTAGGCATAAGCAGATATAAACAGTGCACCAGTCTTTTTTCACCAATATTTTTTGCATCTTTACAGGAACAAGTGCTGATCATGTGACCACCCTCCACCAATCCCATTGCACCCTGTATGCTAGCACAAGTATCTCCCTCGACCATTGTAGCACAGTCTTCATCACTTTCTCAATTGGTGCTATTGTGTTGAAACATGTTTTCAGTTGTTCTACATGTGAATTTTGCTGTGTTTTCATGTGCTTTCTTGCTAGTTTTCACTTTTAGTGAGAATTATGTGCTTATTTAGTAGTTCCTTTACTTCTTTTTTTTTTTCAACAGTACCCATGGACTTATGAATTTGAATTTCCATGTAACAAATGTATGAAACTCATTTCACTTGTCCCCAGCTTGTTGAGTTGCTGATGTTGGTCAAGGAGATTCAGGCATTAATTCAGTGGGAGTAGACTCTTATACTGTTTCTTCTGCTCATTCTCCCTTCCTTTAGGACCACACTTCTGAGGAGGTTTTTCATTAGGGAAGAATAATTTCAATTGTTTTTTTCAGCCAGTCATGTAACGTTAAAGCCAGGAGACTGTTGAATACACCTTTCTTACACATTATTGATCAGGTTTATAAAGTTTCACATTCATCCACTTTAGCCCTTGATTCTTCTAATTCTTCCTTAATGACAGAAAAGCTTCATTCAAATTGTTATTATTTATTTCCATCTCTCATCATTCTTATTTATGCTCAGTATTTTGCTGTTCAAGTACAGTGGAGAATAAGTATGCCTCATCCCTTTCATATTTTGGACCAATTCTGTATGGTTTACCATTATACCTCAAATTCCAGTTTTTGGATTTTGGCTATTAGGACCTCTCCTTTCATTGTGTGATTCTAATCCTGATGCTTTGCATCACATTTTAATAGCTCCAAGTTTACTACAATTCACATTACGTTTACCAATCTTTTACTTGTTTTTTTTCCTCTTCACAGTTGTCTCTGGCTTTTTACTTGATCATGGCCTGTCTCTAGACGCTCCTGTGATTTGCTAGTTGTTGAATTCAGCCTTGCCTCTTTGATTTTGTGCTGTTGTGATTTACTTGGAAAGGATGTGTCTTGCTGGAATGTGTCCCCCCTTATCATTACAGGAGCTATCTCAAACTCCTTTTCTTTGTGAAATGGTGTTTAGGGATCTTTCTGAGTCTTCAGAGTTCATGGTCAATATGGCAAATTACATTCTTCTTTGTTCTCCCCTTCTTCTTTTTCTAGCCCTACTATTCTGCTCAATTATTGCTTGTTTGAGTGTCCTATGCTCCTTTTTCTTCACCTTGTTGTTTTCCTTACTCCCAATGTTCTCTTCCTTACACTCATTCTTCCTGTTCCTGTTCTTCTCAGCCTCACTGTTATTAACGATGGGATATCTTTCCACAGACAGGTGGGTTACCAGGTTACAACTATTTTCCAACATCTGGAAACCCTTTATGATGGATCTATGGATGTTGCAGTTTCTGTCATCTGATCAATGTATTCAATTCCAGTTTCATCCTTCCTTGTTCTCTTTCATGTTTGTTTGTTTTTTTCTCTCCTTCTCAAGTTTGTGTCTTCTCCATTTCTATGGTGAAATCAGATCACAGTCCTTTTCATAAGAGTGATGTTGAACATGTTGTGCCTCTGGGTTTTTACTCCCATCTGTTTGTTGTTTCCAAAAAGACAGGAAATTGGAGACCTGATATTGATCTATCCTGAACACACCCTAAATCACCATGGATTCATCCTATCTGGTTTTTAGTAGGTTTGTTTTCCCCATGTCTTTAGATAACCAAATGTGATGTGACAGATGCTTATTTCCACATCTCCACTCTTCAGGAATCTCGTCATTATTTTTGGTTTGTTCATGGAGAGGATGTGTTCCAGTTCTATGCACTACTCTTTGGTCTTTTTGTCATGTTGGCTATGCTTTTGCATGTCATCTTCATTCATTAGGTGTTCAGACTCATCATTGCATGGATGGGTTGCTCTTATTCACCTCTTTCCAAGCCCAATCTGTCAATCACAGGCACTTCTTTCTTTAGAAGTCTGCTCAGGTAGGTTTACTCATCAAGTTGGAGAAGTCACTTCTCACTCCTGCTTAATACCCCATTCATTTGGGGGCCCTCTTCAATTTCCATCTTAGTTGGGCCAGGCTTTCTCCACTTTGGATTGTGGATATAAAACAAGCAGTCACATGGCCTGTGTCTTTACTTTTCCTTCCTGCTTGAGAGGGTTTTTCTCTTTTTAGAAACATGGGCTGCCATGGAAACTCTTAACTCTTTCAGTGGATATTTCTCAACCAGTGAAACTTATTCCACATTCTCTGAGATGATCATATTTCTTTTCCCCCAGGGATCAAAGCTGACCTTATTTTGTGACTCTAAAGGGCTCTTACCACAATGGGAGTTTTTTTCCTAAACATGTCTTCCTTGCATGTGTTCACAAATTTTGGTTGGTTTGGGGGCTTCTTCCAATTCTCGGGAGATAATGGGTTAGTGGTCCGTTGAGAAATTTGTTTTCCAAATGAACTCCTTATAGGTGTTAGCAGTTTCTTGCTCATTTTCTCTCACTCTTATGAAAGTGGATGATTATTGTTTATTCTCACAATTCATCTTTTGTCAGTTATGTCTCAAAATGAGGTATCATATCCAGGGTCCTTGGTTTTTTCCACAAACAACCTTTTATACCAGGTTCACACCTACAGCATCATGCTCTTGGCATGTCATGTTCTGGGTGTTACGTATCTGGTTATAGATCATCCATCCTTCCCCAATTACTCCTTGATGTGGATTCCTGTATGTGGTGACGGGACCTCCCAGAGAAGGTTCTGTACTTTTAACTTACCTCCTCTGGGATTTAAACATCCACTTGTGTATTTGCCATGCGTGGTGACCTGTGAAGGGGGGAGAGGATTCTGGTGGTTGAGGGGTCCAACTCCAACACACCATTTTGACCTTGAATTCCTGTAGATGTGCAGTCTTGGGATGGCCCCTCCAAGATCAGTTGGTTTGTCCATTTGGGCCAGGGTCAACTGAGTGCCAGCATAGGATCTCCTCAATAGGTGTAGTGGACATTATGTCTGATACTGCTGTTTGGGTTTAGTGCTTGCAAAAACCTGGTGTCATTGCAGTGACCTCATATGGCACTGTAGTGCATACCCTTGTAGGGCTCTATGGTGGGTGGGGTCAGTGGGCACCAAAATATATTACTTTTTTTATTATGGATATCCCTCAAATAAAAAAAAACAAAACAAGCATGACAACATAGAGAAAAATCTGACAATTGGCAAATGACCACATATTGATGACTCTGTATGGTCAAACTTGAATCTGTCCTGAAATTTTTAGTTATACATTCTTTAACTGAAAAACCCTTGGGGCTGATGTTTCCATTTTTTTCAGAAGGGTTTGGAATGGCTTGCTGGCTTTCCTAAATTGATAAAAAAGTTACAGTCTGGGGATATTTTAGTGGAAATATCTTCATCACAACATTCCAAACTCCTCTTGAAATTAAAGGCCATTGGGGATATACCAATTGAGGTTACTCCTCATTCTACTTTGACTCTGTAATGGTCTTTAAATCCCTCTCAACTGTAACTCCTCTAGAAGAACTCAGAGATCCTTGTAGGTTTCACCAGCCAAGGTGTTACAGCCATACATCGAATTTTTACTCGTAGAGATGGGATTATGGAGCCAAAAAATGTTTTAATATTGACATTTAAAACATCACATCCTCCTACCATAATCAGGGCAGAATATCTGAATTGTAAGGTACGGCCTTGTATTCTTAACCCTGTTAGATGTTTTCATTGTCAACGATTTGGTTATTCGAAAATATCTAGCCATGGTTCCTTGATATATGCCCATTGTGCTGGTAAAGACCATGATGCTTTTGAATGCCAACTAAAACTGCATTGTATTAACTGTAATGGTCCACATCCTTTCTGTTTAACTTCTTGCCCTAAATGGGTAGAAGAGAAAGAAGTACAATGTTTAACAACAGTTTACAATATTACTTGCCTGGAGGCTCAGAAATTACTATTCTCAATTCCATCTTGGACTTATGCTGCTGTAATCTGTTCCACTACTACAGTAGGAGTCCAGAAAGACCTTTCTGTGTTTCCTACAGAATCCTTAACAGCACATCTTAATCTAGTACCCTGCAAAAATCAACAAAGTTAACGAATCATTATCTACTTCTATCTCTGTCTCTACCACATCTTCCAGTCATTACCTAACTTCACCTTGTTCAAGCTCATGTGTTTCCATGGAGTCTTCCTCTCTTGACACCCCAAAAATTAAACCATTTGTTCACATCCTCAATCACTGGAACCGTATGCCTACAAACTCTGACCTGCCTACTTGATCCAGAGCAGGATCACTAGAGAGTGACCGACCCACATCCAGTAAAGAAAAAAAGCGTGATTGCAAGCAGAAAGTCTCCTTGCCATATTCTCCTCCAAAATAAATAAAAATTGCCATGCTATTACAATGGAACTGTCAAGGTTTTCAATCAAATGTGAGTGACATCAAGGATTATATTAACTTTTAATCATCCCAAATGTCTTTCTTTATAGGAAACATTTTTAAAACCTACTAATACAATCACCAATTGACAATACTCCTTATACCAAAATGACAGGTCATGGGTAGGACAAGGACATGGGGGAGTATCACTGCTGATTGATCAACATGTGCCAACCCAGTTCTTGTCATTGAATATGCCCTTGGAGGCTGTAGCTATCCATATCTCCTTGGGTTGTACCATCATTGTTTGCTCTCTGTACCTTACCTCTCTAGGGTGGTTCTAGTATTGATGTGAGGGGTCATGCTATAGAGCATATGCATCTGAATCACAACATTCAATACTGGCTCTTACACTTACATGAACCCAGTTAGTCATTTACTATTATAGATCTTTCTATCTGCTCCCCTTTCATTTTAACTTGTTTTTCTTGGGAGGTTGGCATCAGTCCACAGGGTAGTGATCATTTTCCTATCATATTAAGAGAGAGTGGCCATGGTCATTGCCACCTGACCTGTGTGCCTCAGTGGAAGTTGGACCAGGCCAACGGGCCTTCTTTCACTGCTCTCTAAGAACTTGATCCTGCCATCTTATGTAAATCATTGATAGATGATTGTGTAGCAGCAGCAACTAACTGTATTGGCCAAGCAGCTGCTCAATGCATCTCCAAAACCTCAACATCTTTCCCACAGCATCCCTACACATGGTGGAATTCTGCTTGTTCTATAACACAAAAAGCTCAGAAATGTGCTTGGGATAAATTTCGCAGATATCCCACGTTTTCAAACCACATTGCATCTCAGCAAGCCCTTGCACAGGCTTGGTGAGTTAGACGTCAGAGCCAGAAGGAATGTTGGATTAAATACACCTCCAGCATTTCTTTAACAACCAGTTCAAAAGTCATATAGGACAAGATCCAGAAGGTGAGTGGGCAGTATACTCCTGTCCCTTTCTCTATCTTAATATTCAATGGCCATGAAGTTGCTGATGGTCAGAGCATTGCCAATACTTTTGGTGAATGTTTCTCTCATGTATCTAGCTCTTCAAACCCATCCCCTTCCTTCTTAGCTAATAAAACACAAGTTGAACATCTGCCTCTTTCCTTTTCAACTGATCAACCCTATGACTACAATCGTCCTCTTACACTGGTGGAACTCAAACTTGCACTTCATCGGTCTGACAGTACATCAGTTGGACCTAGTGGTATACATTATAAGACATTATGTCACCCTTCTCTTGCCTCCTTTACTATTCTTCTGGCTGTCTTTAACCAGATATGGCAGGAGGATGTCTTTCCTGATGCTTGGTGCCAAGCTATTGTACTCCCTATTCTTAAACCAAGGAAGGATCCAAAGATTCCTTCAAATTACCATCCCATTGCTTTGACGAGTTGTGTCAGTAGGATCTTGAAGAAGATGGTTAATGCTTGTCTTGTTTGTTTCCTTGAATCAAACAACCTTCTCTCACCCACTCAGTGAGGGTTCCGAAGACAACACTCCATGATAGACCACTTAATTTACCTTGAAACATCAGTCAAGGAAGCCTTTTTGAAGTGACATCATCTTGTTTCTTTTTTTTTTTTATTTAGAGAAAGCTTATGATGCAACATGGAGATATGGCATCTTGCAAGACCTTCACTCACATGGATTGCATGGCAATTTGCTACTTTTTATTAAGCATTTTTTAATGAACCACCGATTTCAGGTTTGTGTGGACTCAACACTTTCCTGATTTTTCCCCCAGGAACTTGGAGTCTCTCAGGGCTGTGTTCTGAGTGTTACACTTTTCATTATAAAGATTAATGCCATCAGAGAACAGCTTGCCCCGAATCTTATTTAAACTATGCAATATTCAAATTGTACGATCCATAATGATCACTTAGCTGTCTATTGACCTTGACATCATTCTATGTTAGTCACCACCCTAATCTTATCAATATCCAAAACAAACTGGTCCATCTCTCTCTATCATCTATCTCCATCCAGATTTTTTGGATACCAGGTCATGTTGGTATTCATGGGAGTGAACTAGCTGATAGAGCAGCAAAGTTCATCTGCTCT
Source organism: Tachypleus tridentatus (assembly GCF_004210375.1). Lineage (NCBI taxonomy): Eukaryota > Metazoa > Arthropoda > Merostomata > Xiphosura > Limulidae > Tachypleus > Tachypleus tridentatus. The sequence continues at coordinate 56,971,310 of NC_134835.1, read as the reverse complement.
GGCTCTATCACCACTGTACCTGTTCCATATATGGGATGTGGTCCAGTTATAAAAACCAGACTGTATACCAGTTGGCAGTCGACCTGGAGTGAGCAATTAAATAATAAGCTTTTTCAAATCAAACCTTCTTTCCCTCTTTGGCCACCTTGTTTCTGTAAAGTTCAAAGGGAGAAAGTTGTTTTATCTAGGCTATGCATTAGTCACAGTTATTTAACTTACCACTTCCTTTTATCTGGTACTGATGCACCAATGTGTGGTCTGTGTGACGCTTGGGTCACAATCATACATATTCTATTGTCATGCCATCGTTACAACCAAGAAATATGTCGTTTATTAAAAACATTTTTAAGGTAGGTTTGCCCATGATATTAGCCAATGTCATAGGTGATATGCCCACCTCACTCATGTTTTTACATTTTTATGAGCCATTGGTCTTTTTAACTTAATATAGGGTTTTATTGGACTATACTGTTTTAGCATGATTTCTTTAACACATTTTAATTTTTATTTTGATCTGAACCCAGGGCTGGAAAGGTCAACTTCAGGTGACTGACAGCAAGTTTGAACTTAATGCTTCAGTCTTCCTGACAGGTCTTAATTTTACATATTTTATGTACAGTCATGTGACAAAGTTAGGACACCCTGTGAAAGCCTGTGTATTTTTGTAACATTTTGGATATATAGATATTTAATCTCAATTTTAACAATACTGAGAGGTTATAGGAATATAACACAACAATTAAAACTGAAGAAAAGACTTTTCAAGATCTTCTATAAATGTAATTCTACAAAAATGCATATCCTAACTGAGGAAAAAGTTAGGACACCCCCACATTTATTCCCACTTATAATGGCTCAACTCACACACAGGTGTATCACACCAGGTGCACGTGATTAGAAGATTGTTACTGAGCATTTTGAATGAGGCGTGCCCTATTTAAACCTCAGACATTTAGTTTGGTGTGTTCCTCACTGTTGAAGTGAGAGTGAGCATCATAGTGAGAGCAAAAGAGCTGTCTGAGGCCTTCAGAAAGAAAATTGTAGCAGCTTTATGGGTCTGGTAAGGGATTTAAAAAGATCCCAAAAGCTTTTGAAATCAGCCATTCCACTGTCTGGAAAATAGTCAACAAGTGGAGGTCTTTCAAAACAACATGCCAAGGTCTGGTTGTCAAAGCAAGTTCATCCCGAGAGCAGACCGCAAGATGCTAAAAGAGGTCTCCAAACACCTTAACATGTCATCACAGGACCTACAGCAGGCTTTGGCTACTGTCGATGTGAAAGTACATGCCTCTACAATTAAAAACAGACTGCACAAGTTTACTTGCATGAGAGGTGTGCAAGGAGGAAACCTTTGTTTTCTAAGAGAAACATCAAGGCCAAACTGAAGTTTGCCAGAGAGAATGTAGACAAAGACCAGGACTTCTGGAATAATGTTCTTTGGACAGATGAGTCCAAAACTGAATTATGTGGACACCAGAACAGAGGACATGTTTGGCATAAACCAAATACAGCATTCCAGGAAAAGAATCCTCCCATACCAACTGTGAAAGATGGAGGTGGAAGTGTCATGGTTTGGGGCTGCTTTGCTGCAGCAGGACCTGGACAGCTCACAATCATAGAATCCACCATGAATTCTACTGTGTATCAGAGGGTGCTTGAGGAACATGCAAGTCCATCTGTAAGAAAATTAAAGCTGAAGTGGAACTGGACCCTGCAACAATGACCCAAAACATACCAGTAAATCCACCAAGGACTGGCTGAAAACTAAGAAATGGAGAGCCCTGGAATGGCCGAGTCAAAGCCCAGATCTTAATCCCATTGAGATGCTGTGGGATGACTTGAAATGGGCTGTACATGCAAGAAACCCTTAAACATCTCACAGCTGACAGAATTCTGCATTGAGGAGTGGGGCAAACTTTCTTCAGACCAATGTCAGAGACTGGTAGATGGCTACAAGAAGCGTCTCACTGCAGTTATTTTAGCCAAAGGAGGTAACACTAGCTGTTAGGGGTAGGGTGTCCTAACATTTTCCTCAGTTAGAATATGCATTTTTGTAGAATTAAATTTACAGAAGATCTTAAGTCTTTTCTTCAGTTTTAATTGTTATATTCCTATAATCTCTCAGTATTGTTGAAATTGAGATTAAATATCTATATATCCAAAAATGTTACAAAAATACACAGGCTTTTTCACATGACTGTATCTTTACCTTAATTTCTATATACCATTATAGTGTACTACATCTTGTTTGGTGCAGATAACTTAGTAGCTTTGTGCCAATAAACCATGAAATACCTACTTACCAACCCCAACTAATTTTTTCTTGTACAGCAGACTTTTCTTCCAGGGAGTTGTCAGTGGGTGTGTTTTATGCCTGGGTACACCTCAGATTTATGCAATTTGCAATCCACTGAAATGCCAAACTTACTTCATTTTGGTCTTCTTCCCTCAACCCCTCACATCTGGGGGAAAGATGTGTTCAGTCAGGATTGGAGGGGCCTTCATTTCAATGTTTACCCTCAGATCAAACTCTTCTGCAGTGTTCTCTCTCTTACACAGACAGCTCCTTGCTGTGTGTTGCTAGTTGCTCTGTATTGGTTTTCTCTGTTGTGGTTTCCTCTAATATAGCTCTTACTGGAGCAGGAGGAGCAATTCCTTCCCTTACCTCCTTCCAGGCGTCTACTCTGACAACCTTGATTAAGCATGTTTCATCCAGACGTCGTCAAATTTTATCTTTATGTGTGGCTTTCCTCCAGTCCATTGCCTGCTTTTAGGGACTTACTACTGATGTAGCTTCTTTGTTTAGCCTATCCTTATGTACTTCCTCATTGTCTGTGTATCAGCTTAGTTGATCTACATTTCACCAGTGGTCCATTTGCCAAGGATTTCATTCTTCAGTTTCTCACTTGTCCAAGTTCTTTACCTAGTTATTTGATCAAGGTTTATCTGTATCTACTGTTTCTAGTTATCGTTTTTCTATATCCTACATTTTTGCTTTTTCTGTTGTTATTGATCATTCTCCTTCCTTGTTATTTCTGTTCTTTGCAGTTGCTTTCATGTTCTCTAACTGCCTCATCCATTTCAGCTTCCAGATTGGGATCAGAGTCATTCTTCATGCTTTTACCTGTTCTACTTTCAAACCTGTTGCAATGTTTTCTTTGTACCACCTTTCCCTTAAGACCTGTTTCCTTCTCCTTCTCACTAGTGGTGGTCGCTGTCATTCTGATGTTTATATATGCATTTCAATAATCACAAGATCATGAATTACCATATCAATACCATGAAATTTCATATGTATCAAGTTTAGTAATTAAGGTGTATTGGATAAAAAAAAATATGAAATTTCAAACAGGCTAAAGACTCGACTTATCAACACAAAGATTTGTCTTGAAAGAAAGAGATGATGCCATTATATTTGAAAATGGCTGAAACAAAAATTGGTTATTCACATGTTATATATAGAAATAAGGTTATTTTATGGATCATTTCCAAAAATGGAAAGAAATGAGCATGGCCACTATGTTTGATTGAGTACATGAGTGATATCTCAGCAGATAGAAAAGAGGGGAGGTTCTTTTTTATATTATAGCTTTTCAGTATTGGTAATTTGAGTTCCTAATTCATACAAAACTATAGACTTTGTATTTTGACACAACAAACATTTAATTTGAACCAGTGTTGCATTCGACATACCATGTGGCACACAAAAATTGATATTTAGGTGAGTTTTTAATATTTACTTTTAAATTAAGAAATTTAATAATGTATAATATGAAAATTGAAGTTCAGTAAAGTTCTGAAGGAGAGTCAACAAATCCATTGGCAATGACATGGCCATTGAACTGTGGCTCGTCTTGTAATGGTTAAGCAGCATATGTGTTTTAGGAGTGACAGAAAATTCCTTTGCATTGATTGTGTTTGATAGAGTGCTTCTGACTAGATATCTTCCCTGTGATGAATATGTTTCCCTTAAACAGCAGAAATGTTTTAGGTAGCAGCCACAATTTAAGGGTTAAAATTGGTGATGATGGTATTCACCTTCAGGAGCTTTGTCACATTAAGATTATTGAAATTATCATTTTGTTTCTGCAAGATAAACTCAGTTATTATTTTCAGGTCTATTGTATTTTTAATTTGTGCTGAATTTAATAAATTTATTTTCATTTGAGTTTATTATAACTGTTTCTTTTTTGTTGTTTTTTCTTTGTGTAGTGGTGTCATGTTACGAGGTTCAGGAATCAAATGGGATATCAGAAAAGCACAGCCATATGATGCTTATGACCAGGTAGAGTTTGATGTACCAATAGGAGTCAGGGGAGATTGCTACGACAGGTGAGTTAGGTTTCACCCATGAAAACTGATGGATTAAGCCAGTGTTTTCGAAAGTGTGGTACACATACCTTTGGTAGTAACTGAGGTGATTTGAGGTGGTACACAGATGACATTTTTTTTATTTTAATAGTTATTTATTTATTTTAAAATGTATTAGAAAAAATTAATTTTAACATTGTTATTATACTATCTACCAACAATTAAATGTTGGCTATTATTCAGAGGTTGTGCCCATCGTCTAATTCTCTAATTGGCTAGCCGTTATTCAGAGAGCTTGCATTGCGACATATCAAGAACCATGTTCATTGGTTAGTATTCTTTGTAGCATGAATTCTGAAGTTCTTTTCACTTTGTTATAACAATGTCATTTTGAGATGAGAAAAATAATGTTTTGAAATAAATATTGTAGTAAGTGATACTGGTTTTTCCATTTATCCTTGTGTTATGAAATTTTTTTTTAAATAAATTTATTCAAGTAAAAAAAGTGAGTCAATTTAAAGAAAAATATTAAGTAAAATGAATTTCCTGGTTTCATTTATTTCTTTTAATGTATATATTATTTGAGAAATTAATTACAAATCTTGAATTTGCTGTTCTATTAGAAATCACATTAATATATTCTTTTGTTACTGTTTAAATTGTGTCAGTTATTATGTGTATATCTGTTGAAAATTTTCTGTTAATATGTATTTGTCTTAACATCATGAAAGTTGGGGATATATTACCTAGACCTCTATGTTTGCCATAAGATTAAACATGTAATTTCATTGAAATATTTCACATCTTTCTATATTACTCTAAAGCTCATCATCTCATGTACTTTTCAGTAATCTGCCTTTTGTATGTTCTGTAGTTTATCAGTAAATGTTGGCCATGGTGCAGGAACTAGATGAGCAGTTTCTTACTGTATAGAAGAAGCAACTGATACCAACAGTGATCACTATGAGGACAAAAACAATAAAATTTAGATTCTGATTTTAGTTTATGAAAGTTAAAAAGAAAATTATGTATATTGTACATTGTTATTAACTTCTCACTACTTACTCAGTAGCAATACATTTCAACAGGAATACCTATCAGTTTCAGGTTCATTGAATGTTATACTCCTTGGAGAAAAGCAGTTTTTGTACCACTCTGTGTGTGATTAATTTCTTATGTTTTTTCTTTACTATTATTTTCACTTAAAATTTTTGTGTGAAAATTTTTGAAAAATTGGTTATATAATTCTTACCTTAATTGGCAGTAATTTGATGTAAATCAATTTTATAAATGTAAATTAAATTTAGTAGAACAATGGATAATCTTGGTTGTATTTACTCAGGTACTTATGTCGTATTGAGGAAATGAGGCAGAGTCTTAACATTATGTATCAGTGTCTCAACAAGATGCCACTAGGAGAAGTCAAGGTGGATGACAACAAAATTTCACCTCCTAAAAGGGCAGAGATGAAGGTGAGATACTAAATTTTGTTACTTTGTGTTCGAATATATGCTGACAGCTTAGCCCTTTTGCTCTACAGCTTAGTGTGCAAATCACCTTTTACACAGCTATATTAAAAATTTAATTAGACTACTTTATTATCAACATACACACACAAACTTTGAATATAGATGTTATTAATAATGTTTTAAAATTATATATGTTTTAATTTCTTAATTTTGAAGGAAATATTTAAATGAATCCTCAGTTTCCTCTTGTATGAGAAGTGACATTTTTTTTCTCTAGATTTTGACCGTTCTCAAATTTATTTACCATCCTTCTTTGAATATAGAGTTTAACATAAGTTACTCATTATAATACAGATGTTACTGTGGCAAAATCTAGATTTAGCTTTTATATCTGTCAATTTTCATTTACAGAGATATAAACTAGAAAGTCAAGCTCACCTGTCACATCTCCTCAACAAATTACAGCTAATTGTTTCTGACATTTTCTGTTACAGTAGAAAGACAATGTTTTAATCTATCAAGTGACATGTTGTTCTAAGTACAAATTATTGTCTATTTTATCTTCAGTTTGATAGTTTTTCTTGCAGTGTTTGTATCAAAATGAGTAAGGAATTATTTTAAGGTTTTTTTTGCCATAGTTAGAAAACCAGTTAAATTATAATAGTTATATGATATTGTTTGCTGTTAACATGTTATTCTGTGTTCTTAAGTTCATTATCTAAGTAAATAAAAAAGTGTTTAGTGTACTAGTACCATTAGTATAAAAACAACAGTATGTTTAAATTTCATTACCAACCAACAACAAAAAAAACAGGGTCAAAGGTAAGTACTATATTGTTTTTATTTATATTTTTAGTTATTATTATAGAAGTCACCAAAGTGTAAAAAATTAGAAATTGTTAAATTAGATAAGATTAGATTGGGTAAGAAAATGTAATAATAATACTTCAGAGATAAGCTTATATGTTACATTATTTAGTTCACTAACTATAACTACTCATTTACCAAGGGATTTACAACTTGTATGGCAGAGTTATTAGTTAGGCATATTTCAAAATGTAATAATTGAAATGAATTTAAATTACCTTTTTTTCTTTCTAAAATGACTTCAAATTGTAACATTTGTTTATAATTAAATTTTGTTGTTTTATTGCTTATTTGATTACCCTTTGAATCATGTCCTACTACCATCCACACGACAGTAAGTTGTAAATCACTCTAGCCCATGCAAGTCACATTACACTATCAAATTACATTACTTGTGTTTTGCTGTAAATTACTTGCACACTGCTTCTGTACATGCCTCATGAAACATTTTTATATTTTTATTCATTTTACCCAATCTTAATTAGCCTAAAAAGATCCCTATTTTTATATTTTATTTAATTTTGTAATAATAAATAAAGTACTTACCCAGTCTTGTTTTCTTTATCAATTGTTGAAGAAATTTAAGCCTACATATTTATTCTAACGTTAGTTTTGCACTAAATAATTTTTATATAATTAAATAATGCACCAAAGAACATAGACTAATAACATGCAAAAAGTAGACAATTTTCCCTACCTCTTGCAATTTTTCTGGCTTTCTAACTGTGGGACAAAAACTGTTACAAATTTATCCAAGCTAGCCATTAGTTTCTCACTGGAAAGTTGTTTGTACTCTTAGTGAAATTGACTATTATCTGTTCAGAACACAGCATTGTGCTGCATGTCATTTGATAGATGGAAGTCTTGAGTTTCTATCAGTTGTATGTAATACATAATTAAATGTAAGAGAGAACCATGAACACTTCCTGCCACATCAATCTGTCATATCTTCTCTTTCAGGAAGAGTTTGATTTTCTATTTATAGCTGTTGTAACCAAATATAATTGAAAGCTATGAAAATTATGATTTGGCTGAGCAATAACAATTCTATCTTGAGTAATTTATATTTAATATTTTACTCTTTCAAGGAATGGTGGAAAAATAGAGAAAACAAGATGCCTTTAGAAAATATGTTGTGTGTCATACTTGTGGAAATTTAGGAATTTATTTAACATTTACTTGTAAAATTAGGAAATTAAAACTTATAGACTATTAAAATTAAATTTGTTACCTAAGGTTTTATACTACACTAATTGGTATAACATAAACACAAAAGTAGCTTAATAAAATTTTGAATATAAGATGCTAGAACTTTGTCATGTAATAATTGGTACTTGTATTGAAAGAGATAAGTGAGAGCAGTATGAAGCTTTATGAATATAAGTGTTTGATTTATAGTCATAGAAACTATCAGTTTGTAAAGAAAGTGGTAATCTCTCAGCCTTTGACTTGATAGCCAAGAAGGCAAAGGAAGAGATGTAAGTTTTGGAAGAGTGTAAAATGCACTCTCTAACAGTGTTGCAATAGTCTAAATATCAGCAACTTCCTGGCCTTGTGAGAGCAAGATCAAAAGAGGATAGGAGGCATACTTCCCAGTGACACTCTGAATCCTGTCCAAGATGACCTTGGAACTGGTCATAAGAGAGATGTTTGTAATAAACCTAATCCAAGATTCCTTCTGGCTTTGATATCTGACCTGCTGAACATAGGAGGAAGCCTGTTGAATACAACTGTGGTTAGTAAGAGTAGGATACCTCCAAAAGATATATATGGCCAGTTTCTGAGCCTTTGTGACACTTGCTTACAGGAAAGGGTCCACCATGGATGAAGATAGTATGGGAAATATGTTGAGGTATGGAAAAACTATTTGGAGAGCTTCTTGTACAATACAGTCAGTTACTAGTGGGAAGATTAACAACAACAGGATGAAGTTCTAACATAGTGGTAAAGGAAGGCCAGTCAGCCTTTTCTAACTCCAGCTACTTGACAAGATCACCAAGGTTATTTGATCACAATCCTCTGCTGGTTACAGACAAAGAGAGCACACTGTTAAAACATGATCTGTGAAGACATGAATGACAACAGCCTATAGTGGTGAAGTAAGAGGCACAGACATTAGTGCATCCTGTTTAACCAGTTGTACCACACTTTCCAGGAACTAGTCTATCACAAAACCTGTAATTTTTGTAGAAGAAAAAACCTTCTTCCTAAAATTAAGAGAAAATTTGTATTGACATTTATTGACATAAATTGAAAATAAAGTTTAATTCAATTTTGAATATAACTTTTAAAAGATCAAGATCTTCATACTTTGACTCCAGTTTTGCACATAAGATTAAAAACAAAATTTATGTGTTAATATGTAGGTATTGGTTCACTTGTTATAGAAAGTTACTATGGATTTCATTTAGTAAATTAATATTTTCTAAAGGCCACCTAAAGCATAATATCAGTGACAAATAGGAATGTCCTTGAATGCTAACAAGATTATTTTTTCTTATCTAGTCTTCCATGGAAGCATTAATCCACCACTTTAAATTGTTTACTGAAGGATACCAAGTTCCTTCAGGCTCAACTTATACAGTAGTGGAGGCTCCCAAAGTGAGTTTCATATTCATTTACATATCTAGGTTTAAAACTAAATTTGTCTAAACAGATTAAGTAAAAGAAACTTGAGTTACCAAATACTGCATCAATAATTTAATTACCATTTGAGGCTCCAATATGAGTTAGCATTTATTCCACTCATATTTGATTTAAATGCTGTTAGTGTTTATTTGTGTTTGATACAATAAACTCAGTTATTTGAACTTTTAAATTTATGGATAACTTTACAACAATATAGATTTTTTTAAATGCTATTAATGTCAGCAAGGATACTTAATCTTCAGTTATAGTAGAACAGGTTTGATGTTTAGTTTTGAAGGTCTAAAGTTTGTTCCATCTTAAGATTTTAGTAGAAAAATTCAGTTCCAAACCTCTTATAAATTATTATCCAAAGAAATACTAAAACAAGTATTTTATTATCTTCTTTCTACAGTGTTGCTGTTATTATTTATGATTAAAGCTTCATTATGTATGTTTCAGGGGGAATTTGGTGTCTACCTGGTATCAGATGGTACAAGTCGTCCCTATAGGTGTAAGATTAAGGCCCCTGGGTTTGCTCATCTTGTAAGTTTTCTGGATATTTTGTAAATATATACCAGATGTGTTTGTTCATTATAAGTTCATGATTGCATGTCATTCAGTTTAAATTTTATTTTTTAAGTAATTATCTTGTCTCTTAAGCTATCATTGTAGTTGTTGTAAACTACAATGTATGTTTGTGATTCTTTATATTATCCAGAAGTTACTTATTGACTAATTCTGAAGTTTAGTTGAGACTGACATACAATGTTAGTGAAAAATGTTAGACTTGCATATTTATTTGTTGGTATACGGTGGGTTGAGTACAATTTATCAAAGCATTGAATATACGTTCCATCAAGAGATATGACAACTGTATTCAATAAATGTCTCAGTTGAATGCTATGTTTTAAACTACATTTTGACATTATCACAATATATTGGCTTAAATGTATCAAGCTTTAAGTAGCCTGAGAATGCAGCACCTGTACAATCAGATTGTTGAAATGAAAGCTGGAAAACAGCTGTCCTTGTATACTAAATGGCTTATAGAAAATGTAAGGAGGATGGATGTGCTTTAGACATGACAACCATTCAGTAGACGTCTTTGCAATGGAAACTGTATTGTAGGGCTGTTATCAGGATTCACAGTCATTGGGTAGAGCATGTGCTCACGTGCTTACATGAACTATAATGATGTGGTAGAGCTTCAAAAGCTTTGAATATAACATGTTCAACCTTACTTTAATATAGAAGTTTTAACTACAATTATCATAATCTATTTTTGTATTCAAACATAAACAACATGTACTTAAATTTTAAATTTTGTCTGTTTTTCAGTCTGCTCTTGACGAAATTGGTAGAAACTATATGTTAGCAGATGTTGTAGCAATTATTGGTAAGAAAACCAGTTTGATATTTTGTTTATTGTTGTAACTTTTGTTTATAACAAATTGATCTTATTTTAGTCATTATTAGTAAAACACTGGTTTGTTATGTGGTAAACAACTACAATTTTGTATAAGAAATATTTCTCAAGTTGATCTTTCTTTAAGGTATTTCAGCAGTCACTTCTTTTGTGACCAAATTACTGGAATTTTTAACACACTTTTTCTTTTCAAGTGATAGCAAGGATATCATCTTTCAGTATACTATCAATTTGAACAGATACTACAGGTTTTTTTTAAAACAGTCTGATGGAAATATGAAACCAGCAAATATGTTTCAGTCACTTTTTAAATACTAACAATAACTAAGCACTAACTTAAATAATGAAACAAAGGTTTTACTTTTTAAATCTACAGATTTTTTTTTTTTTTACTGTAACTGAAAATCATGCTCATCATGTGTTTTTATATATTTTTCTTATGTCACATGTAATGACTTTCATACATTAAAATGGTTTCTAATGTGGAAGATATCTGATTTCATCAAGTCATAGGAAATAAATTGTTTAAATTTCAAATCTTTCATAAAGATTTAGGATCATTCTGATAGACTTATCTGACTGTGGAAAAAATTGTTTGTAAAAAAGAAAATGCTGTGTGTTTGCATACTCTTGTATAAGGTGTTTTTCAAATTAACAACTTTTGGCTGTAATAACATAGAAAATGTTACATGTGTAAGCTAGAATATTTATCTTTGTTGTTGCTTATTATTTAATTCAGTTATAAAATTCCAGAGCATCCATTGTTTAAGACAGGAATTTGATTAACTGAGTTCTCTATTATTGGTTATTGCAGTTTTTATTTTTTATTTTCTTTATTCATTTGGGTACAATGTTGCAGTGCATATCCAGACATTTTACATTTTATGAGGTGATTACTTGGTATGCTACAAAATAGTATATAGCATAAAACTTTAAAAGCTTTTATGCTGAGATTTCTCTTTCAGCAAATAAGATCATGTAATGGCTTGACCTAAGTTAAAAAATGTTAGTATGTTGTATGAAACATTTGTGTTATAAGCTATTAAGTAAAAGTTATTGCTATATTTAACTCTCTTAAGAACAAGTTTTCTAGGTATATTTCATCATAGATGAATTATGCTAAATGTTAACACATAAACAATAGAGAGCACCTTGTGTTAATAAATGCATCTCAGTTGACACCTCTAAAATGTAAGATTTATTTACCTGATCGTAATGTTTTACATGAGATGTATCAGTGTTGATAAAGTTATTAGTGGTTTTAATTTTTTTTTTTCAGGTACCCTTGATATTGTGTTTGGTGAAATTGACCGTTAATCCAAGTCATGAGTATCTTATGATAGTGTAGGAGTAAAACAAGTAGTATTAGCTTCAAAGTTAAGCAGTTAATTGCCATAAGTGTTGTAAACATGTGTTTAGTTTCAACTGAAGAGTGTACACACTTGAAGGTAAATAAATAAAAACTTTTCACTGAATAAAATTCCTTTCATTGTTATATTTGGTTTCAATTATGTATTGCCAGAAGAGTGCAGTGGCTTACCTTTTTGAGAAGATGACGACACCTGAGAAATGAACCATGTAGTCATATAACACCATGTTTCTCAACCATGTGCCAATTCATCATGATCCCCTTACTGATCTGTGGGATTTTACTAAAGCAAACCAAATTTGTCTACTTTGTCACTGTCACAGGTCTGCCTATCAATTATATGGAGATAACAAACTTTTCGTCAAGGCTCAGCTTCATGCCAGTCAGCAGTTGATTTGGGGTTAGCTGCATAGTAACAAGCCTACTGTTGTTGCTTGGCCATCTAGTTTCCATAAGGATCAGAGAGAGGTTGTCTTGTCGAAGCTCCACATTGGCTACACTTTCACTACTTTTTTTTTAAGATAGATACACAAGGAACAGGTTCACCAGTATGTGGCCTTTGTGACACTCAGGTCGCAGCTGCCCATATTTTACTTTCATATCATTATTATGACTGAGTTGCTTTTAGTTTTATAATTTTACTGACTACTGTTTGTTTGGCACTTTGTGCCAATAAACTCTAACTAACCAACTGTGAAACTATCAAAAACTGAGAATATTCATAATGGTTTTTCATTGTACTTGCACTTTGTTGATCCACAAAAGTTTAGTGATTTAACAAGCTGGTTCATTGTATCAAAAGAGTTGGGAAACATTGATAGAATGTTTCAGATCCCATGGTATCATGTATTACTTTAACTGGTTTTATTATCACTGAAAACTGTACCCACTATTATGCTATAATACTGTGGACAAAAGACATATTTCCAAGAATGCTTGAAATCAAGTTTTATGTAAGAGTCAAGACAATACACTCATTATCATAGGCAAAAAGAAAGGAAGTTGAACATAAAAGTGGAAAGATATTTATACTAAATTAAATTACAGTGCAACAATCCTTCAACAGATTGGAAGATACAAAAGTAGTGTACTACCTTTGAGAAATGCAACTTGGGGATCAATTCAAACCAATGTCAGTTTATGTTGTTAATGTTTCTTGTGACACTCATTTTAACAATATGTAATGCATTACTGACTGCTCATAGTAGTGATATACAAAAGTTGTATATCTTTTCCTTTTCACCAGAGGTAAATTGAAAAGGAAATCTTTAGCATATATACACGCACACACAGACGGAGAGAGAGAGAATAAACAGTTGATTCACAGTATATATTTAATAATGAAGTTGATGAAATGTTGTAACATTATTCACATACCTAAATTAATTTAGGTTATTTATATGGTGGTATGGACTTAAAACATTATGGATGTGTGAGTTTTTTTCTGGACTGCATACTGATTTCAACTTGTCTCAGTTTGTTTACAATACCATTTTTATATTTAACTGTATTGCATGTATTTCTATAAGCAGTTAGGGTAAGTAACATCTTATTTAATGCTCTACTAAAAAAAGTATTAATCACACCCAAACCTTAATTTTTAAAAATACTGAAAGAGATAGCATAACCAGTTGTTTTTGGTTTTTTTATGATTTAATACACATTTAACATAGTGTAATATAGTTTTCATTTCTGTATAACATACGTTTTATATTTCTCATCCTGTAAAGACATTTAAAACTCTGAATTATATACAGTAGTTTTATATTTAGCTTTAAGTCTATTTGTTCTACTAAAGTTTAAAGGATCTATGTAGATAGTTGTATTTAGCTATTACTGTTCTTGCCTTTCTGTAATCATTTTCACAAGTCTTTCTCTAGAGCTCATTTCTTGGTGGTTTGAAACAATGCATAAATATTATAGTTTTAGGGTACAACTTATAAACGAACATTTTTAATGTACAAATCAAATATTCTGCAGCAATTATCTTAAAGATGTCTAACTCGCACTGAAACAGTCTAGGAGGACAACTGAAATGATGTTGATAAACTTTAAGAAATATAAGAAGCAGACAAGGTCATCATGTAGCCAAACAACTAGTCCTCATTTAAAATTGTCAGTGTAAAACATCAATAGCACTGGAAGTTATCGAATTGGAAAATTTTGTAATACATATACATACACCTATTTAGTAAAATATTTCCAGTTTGTAATGATATATGCAAACCTAAAGTTGATGTCTGTACATAATGATTCAAACATAAATCTTCTATATTTTTTGAAAATGAGAAATTATGTTCTTTATGTACTATTTATCAAAGCATCAAATACATTTTTCCAAAATTAACAAAATTTATAACCAAAAATGAGTTGAAAATCATAATCTGAAAAGGACCTTTAACTATGCAACAAGTGATTATTTCCCGTTTTATAATCCATCATATTTACTGTTTATCGTTATGACAATGTAAAATCACGGATATGTCGAGCATACTGAAACATTTATTAGCAAAACTTCAAGATACTGTAAACTTCTTAACTTAAAAAGTACTAAATTAGCTTTAATTAATACAAGTTTTAAATTATGTTCATATTACTGTTACAGTTTATATTTTTCATTTGGGTGACAATATGTGAAAGCAAACTAAATTTATCACGAAACACTACTGAACACATCACTGAATAATGAATAAAGGATATCAAAAGTGCATTATAGTCATATAATTTTGTATCATTATTTATTCACACTACATGTTCAATTCATGTGAGACTTCAGTTTGTGGTCTCAAAAAACTACATTTGAAACTGTTTTGGAACATCAATTCTGTTTTCACTTAAAATAAAAGTACACAAATCTACAGTTATAAATCAGTGTACACTGATTTCCTTTTATGAAACTCAAGTTTCGTCATAGCCCAATATATTTTAAGCAGATATTAATATATGTAAGTAAAATCTTAGATTTAACAAGTATTGCACATACTGAAACATTTAAAAACAAAACTTCAGGGTCACAAATATACTGTTTACAAAAACATCTTTAACAATAGTGTTTCTTCAGACTCTAATCAGCAAATCTGAACCAAAAATGTGACGTTTTATGCTCGTTTCTAGGTGTTAATATGATTCATCAACTAACACTGCATACTTAGTTTTCAATTAGATAAAGGACCTACTTATCAAATCTAAATGATGATTGGTTATGGACAAAATCTATTAAACGGCAGCCTGTTCACATCTATTTCTCTTATTCTTTCCTTCCGATCAAAATTATCTCGGTTATTTATTTATATGGCTTACCTCCTTCATGTAATGTTGATAATACAAACTTTTTGTAGCCTTTCTATCCACAATAATTACATTTGTTTAATGTATATAATACAAACCACTGATTTCTGTTTCTTATACTGCAAGTTGTAATTCATTTCAGGTAAGGGAACTGGTATTTAAATTAACATTTCTGTTACCTTATTTGGACGATCGTCTATATGAAATTTCCATTATGCATTTGCTAGTGCACGTGCCTTTTTATCACTTAATATGTGTAATAAATGAATATTAAAGGAAACTTTTATTTTTCTTTCATCAAAAGCCTCGATGTTATGTGTTTCATCATAGTTCTCTACGTATATTATCATTAATGTGAATAAAATCACAGATTTATGAAGTGTTACCTATACTGAAAACGTTTAATAACGAAACTTTTAGATACACGAAAACATCTTAGTTCATGAAATACTAACCTACAGCTCAATGTAATAATATTTGAAATATATATTTGTTCCAGCATGTTTATAGTCAAATGAAATAAAGTTTCTGCATTTAGAAACTCTACAAAACACGTGTTGTTGAATATCAAACCTAATGATCCTCATATTACCTCTCTCTTATAGATTAAAACTGATGTGTTTCACTATAACTTAATATACTACCATAAATATATTCAAGTAAAATGACAGACTTGTCCAGTATCACATATATACTGAAAGCATTTTATTAACAAAACTTCAGAAGCAGGCGAGTGTAATCAAGTTTTATAATAAATGATGTGCATATATTTTACTTTAGAAGCTTTCATCAACAAAACCTGCAAAAGTCCTTAACAAAAATATTTCAGTTTTGTTGCTTCTTACCATAAATGATATGGTCCACAAGAAAAGATGATTCTTTCAAAGTTTGTAAGAACATCATGTTAACTGTTTATCATTACAGAGTATACTTTATATCCAAAATAAGTTACATGCAAGTCTAAATTAATTAACGAAAAACGAATTTTGTATGTAAAAAACTAATTTATATATTCTTCCACTTCACGAAACAGTACAGAATGTTAAATATACATTCGTGACATTCTTAAGACGTTACGTTCGAGGGTACGTTAGGAAATTATTTTCCGTTTTCAATCTAGAACTCGCATATTCGCAGTTTAAAACCACTGTTGCTTACTGATAAGTGTAAATTACCAATATATATGTATAGTTATCTTCTTCTGGGTGTAATTGTTTAGACACTCGGAGAAATGTCAGTATCACCCATCTTACAATATGAGTTTTCCGAGTGGTAAATTCTACTGACAGCTCGATACCCTGTAATATCTAGAAATTGCACAAAATAAAACGTGTATGAATTGCAAATTGCTGAATTGGCAAGGTTAAATTAACTTTTATACAACTAGTACATTTCAGTTAGGTACATTTCTTGTGTACTTTTTACTCGAACTCTCCCGCTGAGTTGTGATATAGCAGTCAAAGACTTAAACTTGATCACTATTGTCCTGCACTTGTTGAACGTAATGAGCCAAAGAACTAACACATTTTATCTGGTATATAACAACATAGAACACTGACTGTGACTGAAAAATTAGATTATACTTACGTAGATGTTGAGATTCTTTCGGAAAATGTGAAACACTAAGTACAATGATATATTTGTAAGTTCTGTGGTTTCACAATAAAAGATATGATCTAAAAGAAAATTTTCAATCTTTGTTTAAAAGTTAGTGAGTTATATGAGAAAGTTACAGAACACTGATTTGTATAGTTCCTAAGTAAAAACGACAATTCATGTTACTGAAACATTGTTTCAAAAATCTACGTCAAATATTTTTTTTTTCTTTCTGATCCTGAAATTGAAATCTCATGCAGTATGAACAAATAATTTTGCCGGTGTCACATGATAATTATGTTTTACTCTAACGGTTGGTTGGTTTTGAATTGTGCACAAAGGCTATCTGCGTTAACCGTCCCTAATGTAGCAGTGTAAAACTAGAGAGAAGGTAACTAGTCATCACCACCAACTCTTGGGCTACTCTTTCACTAATGAATAGTGGGATTGAGCGTCACATTAGAAGGCTCTCCACATTGAAAGAATACGTGAATGTCTGATATGTCAGGGATGTGAACCCGCAATACACAGATTATGAAGCGAGCGCCTCAACCACCTGGCTTTGCTGTGTCGACTGAAATACAAGTTTGAATCTTTCATTAATTTATTTATGTACTGACAAGAGTTTAGTACGTGTCTCGAGATACATCCAGTGTTGTTTTTACACAATGTTACACAAATGAAAAATATAAACTATAGTTAAAATAATAATATGAATATTATGTACAAAAACTGTAAAAATTAATTCAGTATTTTATGAATTAAGATGTTTACGTTTATCAGCGTATCTTAAAGTCTGGTTAATAAATGTTTCAGTATGCTTGACAAGTCTGAATTCATAATGATAAACGGTAAATATATTATATTACAGTAAAACCTGTCTAAGCCGGAAACTCCATTGTGTGGAAACCTGTACAAGCCAGAAATGTCAAACTTTTGTAGCATTAATCTTAAGATTTCTCTTATTAAAGGCCCTATATATGGCGGAACCTGCGTAACGCGGACGGAAAACTATCTTTCACCTATTTCATTTATCAATAACTTGGATTAGAACCTGAGAAATTTCTTTAAATATTAAAAAAAATCTTGTTTAATTAATAATTTCTTTAAATATTAATAAATCCTCGGATATTTTGTTACAATAAGTATTGGTTAAATATATTCAGTTCTTTTTTCTGTGGTCATTATTTCGGAGGTCGCTATTCGAAAGAATGATTGACTGTACTTTTGGTCGCATTTGTTGATGAAAAACTAAAGAAACCTTGGGTAATAGGTAAAAGTGAAAAATCCGCGCTGTTTTTCAAATATTTAAGGAAGAATCAACTTCCTGTGGAATGGAAAGCGAATAATTAAGCGTAGATGACAAGTGCTATATTCGAGGAATTTTTGAACAAATTGAGCAAAACAATGGAATAGAAAAATAGGAAAATACTACTTTTCCTAGATAATGCAACTTGTCACCCAAAAGTTCAACTTTCAAATGTTCGTTTAGTCTTTCTACCTCCATGTACAACATGAGTAATACAGCCACTAGATAATGGAATTATACAGTGTATAAAATTGAAATACAGAAAACTGATGCTTGAGCATATTATTGCAAACATGGACGACTGTAAGAGAACATCTGAAATGACCATGAAAATTGACGTTTCAATTGCATTTTTAAGTCATTCAATCAAATGTGTAAAAGATGAGTGCGTAACAAAGTGCTTTCGAAACTGTGGATTTAATTGAGAAGATTGATGCAGATGATTCTGTAAACGCTGTAAGTTTTGTGAACGTTAATAAGAATGTTTTAACAGTAACTGATGAAATTAATTGAAAATCTACAATAGAATCGCGAGATGGTAACAGCGCGAGAGATTCAGAAGATGAACAAAATGATAAACATGGTGAGAAAATCGAAATTCCTACTTCATCGCAATTGCTAAGTTATATTAACGCTATCATATTGTATGCAGAAATGAAGGGGGAAAATGAATTTCATGAAAAAGCCATAGAATTGGTGTTTTCTTTTAACCGCATGAGAAAGCCCATAAAAATGAAAAAGTTACAACTAGACACTTTCTTCAAATAAATTTGATTCAGATTTTGTATACTTATGTATATTTTGAATATCTATTTGTGTTCTTAATCTAATAAATATAGGATAAACAGTATAATAACTTTATTCACAAACTTCTTACTTCCCTTGAGCCAAGCAAGTATAACGTTCCGCTCAAAAATTATACATAATTAAGCTAATGCATGTTCACTGTCTAAGCCGGAAAACCTGCTTAAGCCGAAAATTTCACTCGGTCCCGTGCAATTCTGCCTGAGACAGATTTTAGTGTATTAAACATGAAATTATAACTCTTAATGTATAACTAAAGGTTCTTTTAAGATTATGATTTTCATTTTTTTATTTTGGTTATGAACTACGTTCATTTGTAAAAAAAAAATTATGTGATGCTTTGGTGAGCTAATAAGATTAAATGTTATAGTATAATGTAATTTCTGATTTGTTAATAAATATTTAATAGATACTTTTTGAATCATCATAAAGTGACATGATTTTAGTCTTATGCATATTAAAAACGGGAAATATATTTTACCAAAAAGATGTGTGTCTATGTGTTACGAAATATTCTTATCCCAGACCCATCAGTGCTACTGCCTTTGTGTTTCTTAACAAAGTTTATCAACATTAAGTTGGACCTCTTAGTCAATATTAGTATGAGTTAGAAGTCTGTGCAAGATCATTATTTTAGATGTTTTGGTTTAAGCATAAAAATTTTCGTTTATAACTTGTACTCTAACACCGCAATGCTTTATTCATAAAGTTCCAAACCAGTAAGAAATGAGCTCTAGATAAAGACATATGAAAATATTTACAGAAAGGTAAGAATAGTGATAGTTAAACATAGCTATTTATGTAGATCCTTTAAATTTAGTGAAGCAAATCGACTTATAAAGCTAAATATTAAATTACTGTAAATTATTTAGAGATTTAAATAAGTATCTTTTATAAGATGGTAAATCTAAAAGGTATGTTACACAATTTAATAATAGAAACAAAAATTATATTACACTCCGTTGGAAGTGTACTAAATCTTAAAACATAATTGGCTTCGCAACTGTCTCCTTCAATATCTTTAAAAATTCCTATAGAAGTATATGGAATACAGTTACACGTATAAATGAAAATTATAAATATCAATTGAGACAAGTTAAAATCTGTATACAGTTCTATGCAAAAATAGTAACACTTTCTTTCAATAGAAACGCCATCCCCCTTTGCAGTACAAATAAATATATAAATAAAAACTATAATAAAATGAAATATTTTATCAAGAACACTTTCACTGTTGTCTTGCAACAATAAAAAGTACAAATAATATACTTACAATACTAACTGCTGTTTTTTTTAAAAAAAACAATCCATCATGATTTCAGGAATTATGTAAATATAAATAATGAATTTTTGTTCTGAAAGCAAAACCTAAAAGTACTCGTTCGATTACACAGTCCCAGAGACAAAAAAACTGCTAACGTATCAGTTGTGACTGAGATATGTTTTGTTTACTTTTACTTCAGTGCAAAATTACATAATGAATATTCTCTACATTGTCTACCACGGGAATCAAGTCCTGGATTTTAACATTGTAAGTCTGTAAACTTTTTGCTTTCTCACTGGAGAAAGTTTGTTTTGAAAATAAAGCAACAACAGGTCTGTCTACATCATCCATTTCTAGTTTTGAACCAATATACTAGAAGAAATGCATTTGTTTAAAGCATTCAACACTATTTCCTGGACTATGAGTAGTAAAATTTAAACGTCATTCTTATGACACACTTATGCCTAGAAGTGTATAGCATTTTTTGGAGTTACAGACTCATATCTTGGACACTAGACCACGGTCAATCCTGAATTGATTATTCACATTTTGTTTTTCTAAAAAATAATGAATTTTGTAAAGCTGCTGAGCTAAATGTAACAAACTACTCAAAAAACCGTCAGTAATACATATTAATACATTTCCATTATATAAGTATCTAAACAGAATAAAACAATCAGTAATAGTATTGCCCAGAATGTTTGCATATTTTGACAAAAAGTACATTATTACTATTATTAGGATGGTGCACAAGTACACTTAGTATTGTCAAAATGAGAAATTCGTGTTATATTAAACATCTGCATACGTAATTTGTATAATTAAACAGATTCAATGGACATCATGAACAATTTATTGGAACAGCAAACAATTTTATCAGACCCCTGTTGAAGGTGTATAATGCAACATTTCACCTGTGACAACTAAGCTTTACCAAAACATATATAATGACAAATTGTAAGAGCAACTTATAAACAACATCTGTGACCTAATATCAGTCTATATTCTTGGTTGGTTCATTTCATGGTCTAATAACATCTGCAAGGCAATGTTGCATGCTGTCAATAAGGTTATTGATGTAATTCACTGTTTTCATTCCAATTTGCTACTAGAAAGCGCTGCAACTTGGCTACAGTAGCTTATTTGTGGTCGTAATTAGTAGTTTTCTGGCTCCGTACTGCTCAACAGTTCTTAATGGGTTTACATTCTGGAGTCTTTACTGGCTATAGCCATCTTGTAACGTCTGGTCGAGATAATCCTGTTTAAAATATGTACTAAAAGCAGTGGCATTGTCATCGTGGAGCAGAAAGTTATTGCCAAACCTTGCTTTAGCATATGATAGAAATGTCATTTCTATGTAATGCCTGTAGGATGCGCCATTAACGATTCCCTGAAAAGTATGAAAAGCAGTTTTTACACCATGATAAATCGCTGCCTAAACATGAAGTGAATAATAGAGCAACCAAAGATCAAACACAAAACAATGAAGCGAAATAAAGGGCACATGCTAATAATGAATGTGTTAAACTGACAAGAGAGAGGGTGAAGTGAAAGACATCTGTGCTAGTTCTCTCTCATGAGATTCGTATGTTCACTGCCTGTAAGCTATCGATAGTGGAAATTTAAACTAAAGTTAAATAAAAACAAAGCCTCTTCCTGTGGTAGATCAGATTAATAACCAGAAGCTGGCGAAACTATGAGAAGAAAATTTCAGAGATTAAAATTACCAAATCTTTAAGTTAAAAATTTGTTTAACATGGGGAAGGTCTGAATTTTAATTGCAAAAATACAATAATAGCACTAAACCAAGGTATCCACGCTACACCATGCTTTCACGTGATTCTTAAGTATAAGGGTGAGGCAATCTCAGACCACTACCTGATTTGTAGACAGAAGAGACAGTTTTCTGTATTAAATGTTACAACTCGTGTTTCCAATAAGAGAGCACATTTAATAGCCAGTTGATGAATCAGTTTCCGGACACAACGCGAATAAAACAATGTTAAATTTTATTTACTTCAGACTTTCTATATCCAAACTGAACTGAAAGAAAATGAGAAATTACAACAACATATATATATTAAGGCAGAAAACAAGCATATAGTGTTTTCCTGTACCTCACATTACTCCCAGATTGACCCAGCCATCCTCAATTCTATGACTATGGAAAAACCAAAAGATTAAAGTTAACACGTCGTACCCCAGTAAAACCACTTGCCAAAAACACTGGCAAGCTTATCGTTAACAACGACTTTACGATACAATTAAAAGTTATCAAAAATAACCTGCCCAGTTTAGGAGGAAGTAAGATAACACACTATGTTTGTACAAAAATAGTAGGAAATGCCCTGTAACAACGAGGGTTATATGTTACAAAACCATAAGGTATAAGTACAAAATGCAAAATAATTAGATTGTAATACCGATAATACAAAAAATATTTTAACACAGCGGTTAAATAAGCTCTTTAAAGCAAAAATAGTAATGAAATACAGTGGAGCGCCGTTAAGCCGCGGTATTTGGGGGGTCAATCTGCTTAAACGCGGCTTAAGTGGTCCGCGGCTTAAACCTTTGTGACTGAAAAGCCGAAGTCGCCAACAGCTCCGCCGAGGAGCCTCATCCAGGCCATTGCGTGATCATTATATCGGATTATCGAATTAAAAATAAACTTTAATTATTGATCACTTTTTCACGGATTTACCGTGGATTAACTTTAATGTATGAAGAGGTGTAATTCAGTAACAATGGCGGCCTCCATAAAGCTGACATAGAGAGCGGATAAGGTAGATTAACGGTCGATTTCTATTGCAATATATTTTATTTATTTCCCAAATTAAAGCAAATTCTTTTTAAATATCCCCTTGAAGTTATAAAGCCAGGATTAAATTCGTAAGCCGCGTTTATACACGTTCTTAAATTAGCGGTGAGCCGCGATAATCCTCGCTCACAAGACTTGCTACAGCGGCTTAAGCGATTTCGTGGTTTACTGGTCCGCGGCTTAATGGCGCTCCACTGTATAACCCTTCGTAGTCATAATAACGAGCATAAAAATGACCCTCACGAACCTCAAAGAACTACAGGCTATAACAGTTAAATAATTCTTTAACTTTGAGATACCTATCCTATTTAAAGGGGGATTGTTGATCTAAAAACTCAAAGCAGTAATAAACTAACTAAGATATACCCTTTGAACGACAAGGAATACGCACACAATAAAACAAAACTCTTAAGTCTCACAGAAATACATCATCCAATGAAAATGGTTTTATATAATGATGCAGAAAAACCAAATCACTTTAACGATGAAAACATGTTCGATTAACCTAAACCTTAAACACACTTCGCAAACAAGCTTTCAGTAACGTTTTAATATAAGTAGCTATCCCTTTGTGATTAGTTCACGAAAAAATAAATTTTTAACATATAAAATATATATATTTTAACAAAGGCAAAGTTAACGCTTAATATCGATGCATCACCGTTAAAATAAGCTGAGGATTACACAATCTTAGAAAGTAACTACAAATGTACGTTGTATGAACAACGAAGTTCAACCTAAAGTCACTTAACACTAATTTCATTATTGAAATATACATAGAAATAATATCAACAGAACTTCTCAGCATGAATCCTAAACAAGTTATAAAAAAAAAGAATTTGTCTGATTACTCTCAGGAGCGTTATAATTTATATTTTTGGATCAAGAAGTAAATTTTGCGACTTAATGTCTTAATGACAGATTTCTCAGGAATGAGTTTAGGCCAAATTGGGACACGTGCGTGTCATCGGTATAGTGTGTTGTGGTTTTCTATATCTTGATACTTCACAATTTAAGAAATATGTTACACTTTCATCACTTTAATAAGAAAATTACTTCAGTATACGTTGTAATTGACGATAACTTTGGTATCAATCCATATTTGATCTGTCATATTATTGTTAAGTCACTTCCTGTAGTATATCAGTTTCATAATCAGGAGTTGGCGAAACTGTAGTCACTTTCTGCCCTTTGTGGGTTACTAAGGCCTTAGAAATTGATTTCCAACTCTAATTGTATGATTCCTAACTGGCTAGCTGACAGCAACACAGACAGAAGAGCTAAGAATTTGTTCTTAAGTAACACAAATCACACTTGAGGATATAAAATCAAAGTCCTATAAGTCGGATAAAAGTGTAGGTCCAGTCTCTAAAGGTCCGATTGCAGAAGTTCTTTGCCCTAAACTGTCCTTGAGGAGTAAAATATTAAAACAAAAATAAAACTGTCAACAAGTTTAAACTGCTTCTAGGGCACAATCCTTAATACTTGCTTGATTTCAAGATTGACATGGACAACAACTATCCACACGCCTAATTGGTTTTTATACGAAACAGAACCTGGACGTTAACTTAATTGGTTTTATCTTGAAAAACCATCAAGATCAACATCTAGTTATCAGTTTAGTACGGAGAGCAACCACACAACGAGAGTTATACTTCTCGCCTCCAGCCTTACATGCACTGTTCGCATCTTAATCATTATAACTGCTTTATTACTCTAATATAATAATATTCAGGAACTGCGTACCTTTGTAGCAGTTCAATATACATGAATTACTTAATTAAGCAAAACACTATATGCACCAACCTTACCATTCTTACTTTTGGTAATGCCTTTTATAAATTTAAATACTATTGAGAATTTTCCCTTATTTACTTATATTCCAGTTCAGTCCAACCAAAATATTTCTGACCAACAATTGGTAAATACCAACCAAACTGAGCTTTCCTACAAGCGTGACATGAGCTTAACCATTACTCTTATCTCTTTCAGTAAAATCTCCTTCCTGCCAAATGATTCAATGTCTAAGCTAAAACATTCTCAGACCTATATTGAGAAAACACCTAGTGCACTGTTTTTATGTTTATTTGTTGTTTTTTCAACTATTGCCTTACAGGCCGATAATGAAAGCTAACTTTATAATTAGAGATTTCAAAATACTTGTCAAATTCTCGTCTTCTCACATCCACATACACTAGTATATATGTGTAAATGTATGTTGCCACATACATACTTCTCTAACTACCACACATTGTCACATAGACTATAACTCTCAACGGACTGCTTTAGAGATGTGCAATGTTACCATATCAACCACTACGGGTGCTTTTGAAAACTATAAATCGGTAGCTTTGGTTTGTTAACATACCACCTAGTGAGTGGTTAAACGCAACAGTGCTCTATAATATTCATGAAATAATTACTGGCAGAATCTAACTGAACTACGATATTCAACCAAACTTCCTATTCCAAGATTTAATATTCGTTCTATTTTTACCGTGTATAAAATAAAACTCTATCTCAGTACAATGAACTACAGTAAATTTGCGTTTACTGTTCAGCACACCCACCAACTGCAGACCATAGAAACATTGCATCACGTTACACAAGTCAATCCACTCATCTTAGTTGATAACACAGATAAGTAAGTTCAGATAACTTCAATGAAATGATACATACTCAATCGAAATTCATACTAACTCACTCCACCTTCTGTTCTGATAAATAATGTAGCTATATCACTGCACGTGATGGATTCATACACATTTAAGTGTACAATTAAACTGCCTACTTGGGTAAATGTGGGCAATTTTCACAAACGTCAAGAGTACCACTTTGTAATGGAAAATCACTAGATTGCTCAGAAAGCAAAAGCCACACAACCCTTCTATTTGCTGGTTTCTTAGCCAAACAACTGTTACAGCTGTGATAATCAAGTGGCTATCCCGTAATGAATTGAATGCCATACCATAAATTGTAAGATGAACATAACTCGATAACTTAAAACGTAAGGACCGTTACTTTCTTTCTGTCAGTGATTTTTAATTCAACAACTATTCTAACTGTGATCAATAACTGTTCATCATAAAATGTCATTCATTCCTTCTGTCAGGCTAAGCCATTCACTAGCTTGGATAGTAAGGGTTAGAACACACTTTCAGTCATTGATTTCTTAATCACGTGACTGTCCCAAACTAAACGTTACCTTAATCTCTCAACCTGGCAACCAGAAGGTGAACAGTAGTGACTAAGCAGACTCTTTCTCAGAAGCAGTTTTTATTTCTTAAATACTTCTGTCTGCAGTTCCAGGCATTATGTATTTTTAAACTTCAAATGATAAACTTTTTTATGTGTGGGTTTCATTTCTTCTATTCTGTGTTAACAGTTATCGGATTAATCATTTGAACTCTTCTAACTTCCATCAGAAAAATATGATGTTTCTGCTAACGATCGTAAAATACTCAATGGTGTCTTTAGTTGCGTATTTGCGACTTTATACTATACTAATTCCACTGAGAGTTGAATAACTTCCATTGAAGATGTAAGAATACTTTGTTTTAGCCTATTTCACATATCCTGTTCCACTACGGCATCTATGAACTGGTCGCATGTAAAAAATTCGCGATTTCAACCCGGACATCTGAATAAGATAGTTGGAAAAGTGTTTTCAGATTTCCATCAGGACTATACATTGTCCTCTTTCCTTACACTGCTCATTTTCATATATTATTGATATTAGTAAACTGTACAGAGAAGTCCTGCTGTCATAAGTGGTACAGCATTAGTAATAACAGGTATAGATTAAATTGATTCTCCAGTTTTATATTGTATGGTTTATGGTATTTGAGGTTGAAATTCTCATGTAAATGTAAAGAAAGGTGTGGCGGGCTGGATTATTTCATTTAACATTTCAGTTTTATGATATTTTATCATATAATTGAATTTTGTACATTTCCTTTCATTTCTTTGACACCTGTGTCATAATCCTTCTGTATATACTTCACTGATGTGTTTTTTAATATTTCTTTAATATCCTTTTGTACCTCATTGATGCTCTATTGTATTTCTTAGTTGTAACTATCATAATCTTTCTGTATAGCTCCTTTTGCTTCTTGTATCTCGTATTTGATGAAAGTGTGTTGGTTTATAGTTCTTCTATTCTTGTTCTCGTAATTCCTCTCTTAACTTTTTATCTCTTTCTATTTTGTTCTTTTAATTTCTGTAACTTTCTTTGTTATCTTCTTAAGTTTACTGTTTCTTTCTTTTTAATATTCTTTCCACTGTTTCACTGTTTCCTTTAAATTTACGAGTTCACTTAGAGCATACGTGAAGTTGGGTTTTTAATTAATTTTTTCCCTAAAATAATCTTACACCAATGTTGTAATAGTTTCTATTGTTGGACAGTATATTGGATTATTTGATAAAAAGAAGAATGCCAGTCCACAAAATTGTAATATAAGTACTTCTTTAACTACAAGTTTCAAATTTTTACATGACTAACCTAACGTTCACAAAGCAATAGGTTTAATGCAATATTTCCACTTACTTGCTCATTTATTCGTATATATGTATTTCTTGTTTCCATATTTCTCCATCCCAAACACAAACTTAACATTTTGAAAATTGAACAAATAGCTATTTTAAAGTAATTTATTTACAACTTTAAAAAAAAAATCCATATTTAAAACTACGAACACATCATATGGCATTAAACGTTCTTTCATTCAAATCACAGTATACATTTTCAAAAACATCTAGGGTAAAAAGTAGTCTACAACAGAAAATTAAATTGAACAATTAATCTAAATGTCATTCTCCATTTGTTCTTTGGCGATACGTTGATATGTAATTTCATTATATTATATTTCTCATGAAGAACCTGTAAATATATTTATTATAACCAATAAAAACTTTGAATGCCTATTTTCTCATTTATCTTAAATGTA
Source organism: Tachypleus tridentatus (assembly GCF_004210375.1). Lineage (NCBI taxonomy): Eukaryota > Metazoa > Arthropoda > Merostomata > Xiphosura > Limulidae > Tachypleus > Tachypleus tridentatus. The sequence goes on along the minus strand of NC_134835.1, from coordinate 56,943,215 downwards.
TATATACGTATATAAATTCTTTCTCAACCATTTTACATCATTATTTAGGTTTGTTGGAATGGTGTACTTTCACATAAACTTAAAATTTTCAGGTACTGACTGCGCTATCTCAATTCGACAATAGATGCTCATTTATCGTTGTTTTAATTTGAGTAATAGTGTTACAGCTGTTCAAACACTGGAATAATAACTCGCAATGCAAACACGTACACACACACACACACACATCAAAATGGTTTGTTTCTAATCGTACGAATTTCCAGGATTGCGTTTGTAATATTATTCTTAAAAAAATAGCTTAACCACTTTTTTTCTAAATTTTCTTAGTACAGTTTGTTTTTCTTGTTTATCTTTTGAGCTTGAAATTACTCATGTGACACATGCAATCTAAAGCTTCTCTTATTTCGTTTATTAATCATGACTCTTAGTCACTCTGAAGATAAATGAGCAAACGCGATTTGATAAGCAATAATTCGTGACGCTAGGAAATATCATTTAAAATGTTTACATTCAATGAATACGTTAAGCTGAAAAACATTGTACAAACATATACTAATAAGAGCACAAAGTAATTTCTCTGAAGTCTTGGTACACTAAACCTTAAAGCTACATTTTATTTTCAGAATCTATCAGAATGACCTAAAGGTGGTTTTCTATATAAATTTAAAACACCAATTCCACTGCATTTAAAAGTGAACAAGAAAATATTTTAAGACCAGAACTAATTTTCTCATTTGAAATCAAGATGAAACATATGATCTTACTTTTTATGGTTATAAGTGTTGTTGGTATGGCAAGCATTATAGGAGCTTTTCCTTTAGAACTTGCAATCAGTTATGAAACGTCTCCAACTTTTCATCCACATAAAAGCGCCCTATTTTGGGAAGAGATGCCAGCACTTGATACAGTAATGAAACGAATCATAGAAAAAGTTAAAAAACTTACTGGTACGTATATAACGTAATAAAGAGTTATTAAATGACATTCTTATTGTTAGATATATCCGACAGATAATTCCTTCTAATTGCAGTTCCAAATATTGGTAAATATTTCATTAGCTAGAAGTGGCTCAAATACAAGATAAGCAACAAATAAACATTTATTTTTGCTCGTTTGAATGAGACTCTATGAAAATAAAGAATTTTTTAGCATTAGTTATAAGGCAGTTTTTGGTTTATTTCAGATGGACTTCAACTGCTTGTGGAGCGGTCTATCAAGGCCTGGCAGATCTTCATGGGTGGAGACAGCGGAACAACGGTAACTGAAGAAGGAGTGACAACAGGAGGCGAAACGGTAAGACGAAGAACAGTGTTTTAGCACTTGTCAACAAAGAAGTTAGTTCAAATGTACTGAATGCGAATTCAAATATACCACATTAAATCTGTCAGTTATTTGCATTTGTGTCTTTGTTATACAGTTACAATTATAAGAAATTGCCCAGTTTCCTTAGTAATGTGTATTTTCTAAATAGATAGTGGCACAGTGATATGTCTGTAGACTCATACCGCTAGAAAGCGGGTTTCGATACCCGTGGTGGGCAGAGCTCAAAAACCCATTATGTATCTTTGTGTTTAATTCCAAATAATAACGAAATTGATAAACTTAAAAATATTCATTAATTGAAAATTCCAGTAAGGAATAATTAAAATTACTCTAAAATCTTTTGTTGAGACGTTTTACCTACAATAATAATATTTTAACAAAGAGCTTTAAAGCAATAAATTACCAGACTGATGTATAAACTAATAATGTTTTATCTTTCCAGACTGAAGAATATCCAGCTTAATAAAAACTTTAATTAGTGGAATTCTCAAGCTTTTGATGAAACCCTGAAACGGAGCAGATCTGCACTAAAAATTACTAAACATAAATAAGAAATGTGAATTTGTATATATTATCTATTTATTACATTCACTTTATTTGTACCTCAGATTACATCAGTATTCTGTGACACCTGTATACTGATTTTGGGCAATTGTAGATAATGTGTTGATATTCAGAAGCTTAAAATGTTTTGTTTTTATGAATACATAATACTTTCCGAATTTTGTGATCGTGAGTGCTCTGTAAGAGTGAGTGTCAAAACTCACTATTTGATCAAATAAACATGCATATCTGTGTATGCTTGTTTATAACAAAGCCACAACGAACTATCTGCAATGTTCATTAAAGGAAATCGAACCCCTGATTTTAGCGTTGTATGTCCGAATACCTTCCGCTGTCCCACTTGTAAACTCGATAAGATGACAGTAGCCCAAGAATTTGCTATGGGCACTATTCATTAACTACCTTATAAAAGTAAGAATTATTCGTAATAACTCTTGTGTAACTTTGCGCGCAAATGTAAAAAACAACAAACAAGCAGTATGTGGCCTTCAAACTCTAAACGAATTTGAATGCTCTTCATACATGTTAATACTTACTAGTTTGTTTGCTGAATTTCTTACAAACCTACACAAAGATTATCTGCACTAGCCGTCCCAAATTTTCATGTAATAGACTAGAAGGAAAACAGCTAGTTAACACCACTCACACACAGTTATCTCGCTGGCTGTTATTATCAAGTTATAGGATTTGACCACCACTTTTATAGTGTTCCTTAGACCCCGAAATGCAAAGCACGATTTTTTGTTTTTGGTAATACTGTAACTTGAACAAATTTACCTCAAATTCACAGTCGACCACACTATCTACTGTCGTATTAACATCTACTGTGAACGTAGATTTACTAGTCAAAATAATCATATTAACCTGATAAAATAAAAGTAATGTAAACAATTATTTTTAATGGACTTGTTTTGATTAAAAACTCTAATGATCAAACTTAACACCGTTACGTGTAAAGAAGGTTGAATGTCAGGAAACCTGCAAAGAAAATATATAAATTGAAATTTGTTGATTTTATAAGAATTCAGCCCTCTAGGTCAGTACTTAGAGGAAGCACCTTTGGCAGAGATTATTGTTGTAAGTCTTTTTGGATGTATCTCCACCAGCTTTACACAGTGAGATGGTATAGTTATTATCCATTCTTCATGACAAGATTGTTGGGGATCGTTGATGACTGCAATCTTCAAGTCTTGCCATAATTTTTCTATTCGACTGAAGTCAGGACTGAGCCACTCTACGACTTTCACTATATTTTTTTTATCACTCCAATGTGGCTTTGACATAGTGCTTCGGGTCATTATCCTGCTGAAATGTAAATTTTTTACTAAATTTTAGATTCTTGACTGAACCAAGCAGGTTTTTTTTTATGATTCAACTGACAAGCTTTTCAGTTCTTGCTGACGATAAGCATCTATATAACATAATGCAACCACTACCATATTTAATAGTTATGATGATGTTGACTGGATAATGTACTGTGTTGGGATCGAGCCAGATGTAATATTTTGAATTTCAGCCAAAAACTCAATTTTCATCTCACCTGATCAAAACCTCCTGCCACGTGTTTTTGCTGTCATTTACATGCTTTGTCGCAAACTCCATACAAGATTTGCGATGATTCATTTTATGTAATGACCTTTTGCCACTCGTCCAAACAGGCCAGCTTTGTGTAGGATCCGGGCGATTGTCGTCGTATGAACACTGATTGCAATCTCAAACAGGAAACTTTTCAAATCTTTCAAAGTCACTGTTGGCTTTACAGTGGCATCCGTAACCAGTTTCCTGCTTGTTGCCTGTTTAATTTGAAAGATGCGCCTGATCTGGGTGGCGACTGGGTGGTATGAAGCACATTTCACTTCTTAATGATGGACTTCGTCAACTCAAAGAGATAATCAGCGAATTTTCTTCTAACTTTCTCCTCATCTGTGTTTTTCCACCATTTTATTCCGGACTTGTTTGAAAAGCTCCTTGGTCTTCCTGGTCGGTTTGTTGTATTACTATTTGAGTTGTGGTTTAGACAGATGCGTTTACTCTGAAGTTAACTTTAAAACATTATCGAAAAACATTATGTCCTTTTAAAACCTAAAATAAATTAATTTACGCTAACTCAGAGTTAAAAATAAATTCAAAAGGTGTAGTTTATTTGATAAAATAATCCACTTTGATTACATACAGATAAAGACTATTATATTCATTTTGTGACCTTTCAGGCTAGTTTTTTGCACCTTAACTGACTTAAGGTTGGCTTAGGAAAGGGGCTGAATACTCATGTAATTAAGAATATTCTAATGTTTCTTTCATAATCTAATTTAGTTACATAGATGAGCATTTTGTTTTGCTTTCTCAATTTGAAGTACATTAAGTAGTTTCTAAATATTAATATCTTGGATGAAAGCTGCACGAATGCAAGCTGACAGTAACAAAATGCGGAAACTTTGTAGGTTGTTGTTATTGCTGTTGTTTTGAATTAAGCACAAAGCTACACAATGGGCTATCTGTGCTCTACCCACCACGGGTATCGAAACCCGATTTTTATCGTTGTAAGTCCGCAGACATACCGCTGAGCCACTGGGGAGCAACTTTGTAGGAAGAGGGTGAATACTTTTGCATGGCACTATGCATAGTTTTTACTGAACATTCATATTTAAAGCTTGTTTGTTCTAAATTTTGCGCAAAGCTACCAGAGGGCTATCTGCGTTAGCAATCTCTAATTTAGCAGTGTAATACCAGAGGGAAGGCAGCTAGTCATCACCACCCACCGCCAACTTTTTGGCTACTCTTTTTCCAACAAATAATGGGATTCACTGTAACATTATAGCGTTCTCACGACTGAAAAGGTGAGCATGTTTAGTATGAAGGTGATTTGAATCCACCACCCTCAAATTACGAGTTGAACACCCTAACCACCTGGCTATACCGGGTCCCGTAAGGCTTGTATTAACCTTATACTATCATTTCTATAATTAGTAATGATAAACCCAACTTCTTCTAAATTATTTAAAGTCTAACACTAGCAACTAGCAAAGAGTTGTATGTCTCCCAGTGGCTCAGCGGTATGCTTGCGGACTTACAACGCTAAAAACCTGGTTTCGATACCCGTGGTGGGCAGAGCACAAGCAGCCCGTTGTAAAGCTTTGTGCTGAATTAAAAAAGGAGTTGTAATTTTCCTACATTTCAGTCAATACACTGGCTATATTTAAAAACGATATTTTGATATTTCCAATTTCAGCACCATGTTGTTCTGAGATATAATTAAACGCATTCTTGATTTTTGCCTGTTCGTTTAAATGTGTTATTTCTATCTGATATATTTCTGCTTTTGTATCTTTTATTCAATATAGTTAAATCATCTGTCAAAAAAGAACTTCAGAATATATTCCACCATCTAGGAAACCTGTTTCTCTGCTATGTTCTAGCAACTAATTTTTTCATACTGTGTTAGTCTATTAAGAGTTTGGTAGTTTATTCTAAGTAATACTTCATACAATAAGCATATTCTTTGATGATTCCTTTGCGTCTAACTTCCCGCCACACACCGAAAATACTCGCCCTTTCAGCCGTTTAGGCGTTATAAAGTTACGGTTTTTATAAAGTAAGGGTACTCAAGACAACTATTCGTTGGTAAAAGAGTAGCCCAAGAGTTGGCGGTTGGTGGTGATGACTAGCTACTTTCCCTCTAGTCTTACACTGCTAAATTAGGGACGGCTAGCGCAGATAGCCCTCGAGTAGCTTTGCGCGAAATTCAAAACAAAACAAACAAGCTTCAATAATATTTAATTCATATAATTGCCGTTGCTTTTAAGGCAGAGCTACACAGTTGGCTGTCTGGGCTGTGTTTACCACGGGAAATTGATTGAAGATTTAATCTTTAGAGGTCCGGAAACTTATCACTGATCTATCGAGGGATCATTTATAGATAAAAAAAAGGATCAAATTACATTCTTTTAAAGAATACCCTGACTGTATTCTCAATACGGTTCACCCCGGAGGCGAATGTAACCACCAACGTGATTTTAGCCCAAACTACTTCCCTTTAATTAAAATATTTGTTTCACGCCAAAATATTGCTTCCTTTTGTTAATTAGACTATCTCATATTTCTAGTTGTAATAATTTGGTTCTTATAATTATGTTTCATTATATTTTATTAATGCAGTCTAATAACCCGTTAAATGTTTATAGCATTATTCATTAATTACGTTACGTTGGTAAGTGAATATATTCACCTGTGACTCAGTGGTAAGTCTGCAGGCTTACGACGCTGAAAAAATCTGGTTTCAATAATGATGGTCGGCAGAGCGCAAACAGTCTGATGTGTAACATAGTAGTTAAACAGCATTTTGGACTCTGAATTGTGACGTCATACGTAATTAATATGCAAGTAATTTAATAATTAGTGGTTAATTAATTAAATGTTAATAATTTTATGAAATATATATATAAATTATATTTAAATAGTAATTAATTTTTAATAAACATCAATGACAGATTAAGTAATAAGATGATCAATGTGCAAATTCAATATTATATTATTAACATACAAACTAAAAGTAATTATTATCTAATTAACTTTTATTAATTTAGGTAAATTAAAAAGATTATTAATATTCACGTAATAATCAAATTTAATATCTATAATTAGTATCCTAGCCTTTGACGTCAGCGGAAAGTTTTCAATAAATAAGGCTGGTTTCTTTCTGCTGCCCCCCCCCAGTGGCTCAGCGTTATGTCTGCGGACTTACAACGCTAAAAACCGGGTTTCGATACCCGTGGTGGGCAAAGCACAGATAGCCCATTGTGTAACTTTGTGCTTAATTCAAAACAAGAACAAAAACGTCCTCCTGCTAATTACGATACCTGATACTGGTATATATCATAAACTACTTTCAGCATATAGCTCTATCTATGTGTACCTGTCAAAGATATTATATTGTTGTTGTTTTATTAGATGTCTCTATTACTATTACGATTTAATCGGTAATGTCTCAACAAACTGTTTTACTAACGGTATCTCAAGACAAAGCTAGAAATTAAGACTTACAAGGACTTACCAATATGAATCTTTGGGGTGCAGTTGAAAAAGATGCATTCATTCAAGGGTTATCAGGTTTTTCTTCTGTAAATCTTCTGCATATAGTATACCATGTGTATACTATATCATCATTCTGAATAAAAGAACTCATTAGAATATCTTGTATGTTATTATTCGTATTACTTCAGAACAATGATCTAGCTATCTGAACTACAATCGATGATAAAACATAACAGGAACATTCACATGAAAATGTTTATAACAACTTTATGAATGGTCATATCATTAATATCAGTGGCGGCGCCAGGATATTTTCGTTGGAGGGAGGGGCTGAGGGGGGGCTGAGGTAAACTGTGGAAGGGCTTCCCAAAATGCCATCAATATGAAGTATAGATGGTAAATTATAATAATGTAAATACCAAGGTACATTTCAGAAAGGTGTGCTATTTTAAACTGCATTTTCAATGTAGTTTTCATTGGAAACTCATACTCTGATTAATAATTCATTATTACAAATTAGAAATAATCTGTTTATGAAAATATGCATATATGTAAAAGAGGAAGTGTTTTCCATATTTTATGAATATATGTAGGTGACAATATTGGGGGGGCTGAGGGGGGCTTGGCTCATGGCTAATTTTATGGGGTACTCAAGTCCCCCCAAGCCCCCTGGCGCCGCCACTGATTAATATTCTTATTCAAACATATCTATAATGGTAATAACCACAAATTATACAACAATATCCACACACAGACGAATAAAGTCCTTGTTGTACTTTCTTAAAATAGGGGATAGTGTTGCTAACTCATTTAATATATAGTAACGTATGATTGAACTCATTTAATATATAGTAACGTATGATTGAACTCATTTAATACATAGTAATGTATGATTGAACTCATTTAATGTATAGTAGCGTATGATTGAACTCATTTAATATATAGTAACGTATGATTATAGTTTTCATTTCTAAATTTAATTTATATGACACACGTTTGCATCTTCTGACATTTCATATGTAAAACGCCTATCTTTATTTCAGTAGGTTTCATTTGTATAATCAATTTATTAATGTGTATCATGTATTCGCCCTGAAAGAAAAAAACTTACCTAATTGACATAGAATAATTTAATTTTTATTTGTTTATGTTTTATATTTCATCTATTTTGCATTTACTGGACTAGTTTACTTTTTTCATTCTGACGGAACCATTCCACAGATGAATCAATTTCCGTATATCTCTTTGTAATAGCAGGTTTATATAACAACACGTCATCCTCTAACTTAATTTCACTAGTTTTTTTTAACTCGTTTGTTTCCACCACTATTAGTTGCTTCAACTAAGTGTTCATTTAATATTTCGAATGTTATTTGCATTCATTGCAACCTTTCTGTCTTTAATCCTGATCTAGGGCTAGCATGGCCTGGGGGTTAAAACATTTGACTCGCAATCTGCAGATCGCAAGCTCATATCCTGTCAACGAACATGCTCTCTCTTTCAGTCAAGAGGAAAAGAAAAAGAGACGACGTTTTGGCTTTTATACTGAAGCCTTTTTCAGCTCAGTGTGGGTATTTGTGTAGTGTCTTATGAAGGTTAGCTCATGCTATGTAGATTAAGCGGGTATAGTAACTGGCAGGTGTTCCCACTGTCTACTGGAATGCTATAGTGAACTTCATTTGACGGTACTAAGCGGGTATAGTAACTGGCAGGTGTTCCCACTGGCTACTGGAATGCTATAGTGAACTTCATTTGACGGTACTAAGCGGGTATAGTAACTGGCAGGTGTTCCCACTGGCTACTGGAATGCTATAGTGAACTTCATTTGACGGTACTAAGCGGGTATAGTAACTGGCAGGTGTTCCCACTGGCTACTGGAATGCTATAGTGAACTTCATTTGACGGTACTAAGCGGGTATAGTAACTGGCAGGTGTTCCCACTGTCTACTGGAATGCTATAGTGAACTTCATTTGACGGTACTAAGCGGGTATAGTAACTGGCAGGTGTTCCCACTGTCTACTGGAATGCTATAGTGAACTTCATTTGACGGTACTAAGCGGGTATAGTAACTGGCAGGTGTTCCCACTGGCTACTGGAATGCTATAGTGAACTTCATTTGACGGTACTAAGCAGGTATAGTAACTGGCAGGTGTTCCCACTGTCTACTGGAATGCTATAGTGAACTTCATTTGACGGTACTAAGCGGGTATAGTAACTGGCAGGTGTTCCCACTGTCTACTGGAATGCTATAGTGAACTTCATTTGACGGTACTAAGCGGGTATAGTAACTGGCAGGTGTTCCCACTGTCTACTGGAATGCTATAGTGAACTTCATTTGACGGTACTAAGCGGGTATAGTAACTGGCAGGTGTTCCCACTGGCTACTGGAATGCTATAGTGAACTTCATTTGACGGTACTAAGCAGGTATAGTAACTGGCAGGTGTTCCCACTGTCTACTGGAATGCTATAGTGAACTTCATTTGACGGTACTAAGCGGGTATAGTAACTGGCAGGTGTTCCCACTGTCTACTGGAATGCTATAGTGAACTTCATTTGACGGTACTAAGCAGGTATAGTAACTGGCAGGTGTTCCCACTGTCTACTGGAATGCTATAGTGAACTTCATTTGACGGTACTAAGCGGGTATAGTAACTGGCAGGTGTTCCCACTGTCTACTGGAATGCTATAGTGAACTTCATTTGACGGTACTTTTTATTTAAGTCTGTTTTATTTCTGAATAGTGGAGCTATTTTCTTCATACCACTAATTGTACCCACCACTACCTTTGTTTTGGTAACACCACATTACATTAATTTATATTTAACACTTTTATAGGCACTGTGTTTGGTTCAGGCACTTTGCTTTACATTCCACAATGTATATATCTGACTCATCTACTTCCATTAATAAATTAATATTTCTTTATTTTTCCTGAGGCTCTTTACTTTAGTATCAATATTAATCTGTCTTATTAATTGTTTAAGTCCGGCATGGCCAAATAATTAGGGTACTTAGCTCGGAATCTGAGGTTCGCAAGTTCGAATCCCCCGTTACACCAAACATGCTCACCATTTCAGCTATTTGTTGGAAAAAACAAAGAGTAGCTCAAGAGTCGGCGATAGGTGGTGATGACTAGCTGCCTTCCCTCTAGTCTTACACTGCTAAATTAGGGACGACTAGCACAGATAGCCCTAGTGTAGCTTTGCAGGAAATTTAAAAACAAATTTATCAATCTCATATTCCATGTTTTAACACAATCTTCTGTTGCAATGCTCTGTAGGCTGTTTTAGGTGTAGAACCATTTATCGCGTAAGACAATCATGCACTTGTTTGTTATGGTTTATTTGTGAATTATCTTACACGTTTTATTAGTATTCACTGCTCTGTATCTAACTAGTTGTTCTGTATCTACTGGAACATATTTGGTATGTGAATTATTTATATTGTTGGAGAACTGAAATTCTACTTTGATTTAAGTCGCACGATGGATAAAATTTATTTAATTCTTACATTTAGCTTATTGTTGGAAGTACTTGTTTATCCTTCTATATCATTACCAGTTGCTGGTATTAGAATAAAAAATAGTACAATTAGGTCAAGTTTTTCTTCAAGTGTCAACATAATACGAGGATGTTGTTTGTACAAATGTTTTAAGAACAAACTCACTTCTTGTTAGTTATACAAACATAACACATGTAAACCTGTGATACCTCTCAGGTTATAACTCTCTGTATAGTTATTCAACCATTGTTTTTCATGATACGTATAATATTAAATAAAAAGTTGCGAGGCTAAGTGCTACATTTGAAGCCATATCAGCACCATCTATTTGGATGTAAATGCTGTTGTCAAAATTGAAATAAAAACAGATTTTTAATTGTTGTACAATTGTGTCATTTTTAACTTCTGTTTTTTTAATTTTTGTGAACATAGAATCAGTGTCAAAACTTGCAGAAAACCTTGTTTGTCAAATCATTAAATATTTTAATTATATGCCAATACTATTATAACCGTTAAAAAAAAAAAGAGTAAGAACTTGCAAGTTTATGGTTGTAAATTCCTATATTCTAAAGTACTGGCGTAACAGTACTTTGTCATTAACGGCGTTATCTTTCTTTAATTAAAGAAAATATATGTTGCTACAGTTAACCTTTTCTTTTCACCTGGAACCAAAACCTAGCTTCCTAAATTTAATATATTCCAATATTATTATAAGAAACTGCAGTCTTGGGTTCGTGAAAAAAAAAAAAAACCCATAACATCACATAATCACGAAAAATTGCTGAGACAATCTAACTAAATGATATACATTTCATCCAGTTTATTCATTCTGTGTAAATTTCTCACCGAACTCAGTTTTGCATAGTGATACAACATAAAATCACATTGACTTATTTGAAATATTTCGAGCTTGCTCAAAACATTTTTATCAGGATATGCTTACTAACATTATCCACTAAACTACACCTTGATGCTCGGAATTTCAGAATTTCAATGTCCTTTACCATTTATGTGGCTAACAGTTGAATAAAACTGGCAGTTTTCACAATATTTTATCTAAAAAAACTTAGATGTCCTAATTGTATATCTAATAAGTTTTATATGGTATACTATACAAAATTTCCACCATAACTCAACAAAATAGATCAAGTGATTACCGTAAGAAATGAGGCAAACATCTCACAAACAAATACTGCTCGATAGTTTAAAAAGTGGTTGGTTGATTTTATTGAAATAACCAACTGTCCTAACTGTGAAATGATCAACAGTTATCTTGTGAAGTCTTGATAATATCCAACTCTGAACCTCCATCCTATAACTAAAGAACTGAGAAACACCATATTGTTTCAGCCATTGACTTTTCTATCAAATGGCCATTCAAACTGTAAAATAATCGAGTGGTTATTACATAATATATTGCATATAAATCCTATCACAAAAACATCACCTAACTTATCGGAAAGTCAGAGTTGTATCTATTTTTCAATTATTTTATCAAGTACCTCCTAGTTGCTAGCCAAGCAGTAAATTCAGAACATAATGATTTGGAGATCATTACTGGCATTACTGATATTCCTTTTTATTTAACAACCAGATGTGCTCTACTAACACATTGATATTGTTACTAGAGCCAATATCATTATTCACACGAAACAAAACATTTGTAAGTGAAGTACAGTTTATGTATTTTAATGTGTTTGACATTTATATACGGGTCACCCGCCAACTGTAATTCATAATTATCTTCAATAAGCTGTTTACAAACAAGATACATATCATTGCAACTAGAAGTAGGCTGTTTTAACTCTTCAGTCGTGTACCACAGCTGTATGGTATCGGCATTTGCATATATGCAATTCTGTGTGACACTTTCTGTATCCTCCAGTCTTTGTATAAAGCCAACTGCATAAAAGATTGACTATCATGTCTCACAGGCCCACAAAAATGGTCCACTACACCACCTTATGATCATAAGTGACGATAAAAGTACCAGATATTGTGCGCATTAGTACTACGTTTAACATTCTTGGTGAGTGTGCACTACCTTGCTGCATGAAAAGTAGCGTCAAAGCTAGGTCTTTCAGTATATATTTCATTTCCAAGTCCTTAAACTGTTGTTCATCCACAAATAAATTTATCGCTGTTACTATAGTTTACTATCAGTGTGACTGCTAGACTTAGCCACTGTGCATGTCCATGATTTAGACATTTGATGAGCACTCTCTATCTCAGTTGTGTTTCTGTGCTGCTGATCTAGGCAGTGCTAGACAACAAAGTTTTAACATTGCGACATCAAAGAAAAAAAATACACATTTGAACAAGTAAATAAAATTGATATTCAGTTTCCAAGAATGTCAGTTGCTAAATTCGAATATTTGCATGAAAAATCTAAATTATCTGTGGAAGAGTGAAATTAACAATTAATTTAACACAAACAATTCAACAGTTCGATAAATAATCTGTATAAATATTCATGCAGAATTTTCAAACACACACTTGAGTGGGACTTTCACAATCTGGGTGTTTTCTACTGTTTATTTCAATAACTTTGCATTTTTTTAGGGGTAGAATTGTTCACATATTTTTCTCTCATACAATTTGAAACACACTATTCAGAAAATTAAATATACAAAATTATAACGGAATTTGGAAGAAATATAAAACCAAATTGAAATTTTGTTTTTACTGTTATTTATGCTTTACGAATGATACATAACATTTTGTGTAAAACTATTAATGAAAACACTGCCTAAGTTTTAAAATATACTAACTGCCAGGAGATGATTTTCGCTTCATAATATCTTTAATTGCGTGTGAGTCAAATGACAGATTTCAAACAGTGGTATGAAATGACCAACGCAAGTAAAGTATATATATATATAATGATTGGAGGCCGTACATTGGAGGCCTGGCATGGCCAAGTGATCAAGTCACTCTACTAGTAATCTGAGACTAGCGGGTTTGAATCTTCGTTACATTATAACGTCCCCACGGCTGAAAGGGCAAGGATGTTTGGTGTGACTAGTCGAGTAATCTTGGACTACTCTTTTACCCGCGAATAGTTGGCGGTACGTGGTAATGACTAGCTGGTTTCTCTCTAGTCTTACACTGCTAAATTAGGGACGCCTAGCGAAGATAGCCTTTGTTTAGCTTTGCGCGTAATTCAAAACAAACCAAACTGGTAAATTGGTATTTTCCATAAAAGCAACATTTCTTACGACATATGGCTACACGGCTAACCAGAGATCAATTAGATTCATGTATAGGTATATTTAGCTTGAGACTGTTGATTTCTTCCATCTTCATTAAAATTCTCACTTCATAGTAAAATTCCTTATGCTGTTTTGTTTACTGCCATTTCTATAAAGGCTATTATCATTGAACATGTTTTTTCTTGCTTTTTTTTTCTGAAAACATTTTTTTCAATATTGTCAATATATTAATCGTCATGAATAAACAACTACTGATAAGTTGAAATTGTAAAAGTAAAGTTTATTTTAATGTAACGTGGTTTGGGATTGTTTAGTAACTTTGATACAGACATTAAACGCTTAAACAAAATGAAACTACAATGAGCATTTACAAGTGTGGATGACCTTCGTCGTAGCTTTCATACGCAGAGTAACAAAGGGTAGTATAATAATATATTTTATTTTATAGTGAATTACGTAATTCTGCACAAGTTCCTTCGCCGTTAACTGCTCCCAAACCTTCAGGCATCGAGAACTTCCCCTGTATTTATTTACGTGTATCAAGTCGTTCTGTTGAATGTAAAGTAGGTCGCTGGTAATAATAGGAACGTTTCTACGAAATTTGTAGGACAAAGATAAAAACCTCCAAATACTTTAATGACTTGTTTAACAGCTTTTGTTGACTGGTTTAAATGAAAACAAATTTTAACAGGTTATGTATATACATATAAATATACTGAATATTCCTGCCTCTGCAGATTCAACTAGGCCTCACAAGTTTTACCACCTTTAGTTACTTAGATAATGTTGCTTTACACAATAAAAGTGTGTGTTTGTGTGTTTTTCTTATAGCAAAGCCACATAGGGATATCTGCTCAGCCCACTGATGGGAATCGAACCCCTGATTTTAGCGTCGTAAATGCGGAGACATACCGCTGTACTAGCGGGGGGCAATAAAAGTGATAATATCCCATCTCGTCATTCATGTGAAACAGCGAATTTTTTTATGTCATAATTTTCTAAGTGTTTGGAAACATTATTTTTAATATGTTTATATCCAAGTGTATGGCCCCGTTCTCTCACAAATCCTTCAGTTTTTACCCGCTTTAGCCTTGTCGTATCGCTAAACACATTTTAATATACTTGGTTTTAGTATAGTGAATCAAAAAAGAGACGCAACCTCTTGTTTTCTTGTTTCCTCGCTGTAATTCATGTCTTAGGGAGGATTGTTCGTTTGAAGTTAAGCACAAAAATCTACATACTGGGCTATTTGTACTCTGTCAACCATGTTATCGAAATTCTCTTTCTAGTGTTGTAAGTCTACAAACATACTGCGAGAGCCAATGAGGGCTTTGGCAATGAAAAGGAATCCATAAATAAATAACCTATATCAATTTCAATCTCAAACATATTTAGCTGCAACATTAGCTCACGAAAATATTAAAATAATTAAACTTAAATTATTTACAAAGCAAATTCTTGTTTTCATTTTGGCCAACTTCAAGGTAACTTCAATAAATAATTATTGTTTGTTCGGTGTTTACTATTAAGTACAAAGCTACACAGAGGGCTATCTGTGCTCTGCCTACCACGGTATCTAAAACAGTTTTCTAGCAGCGTAAGTCTACAGGCTTATCATTGTGCACTGGGGGACACATAATTATTGAAAAACCTGCTTTGGTGAATTGTGTCAAGAGATGGCAGCACGGTATTAGTACGATTATAAATATACTTTTTGAGTGTGCTCATGTGGGTAAAATATGATATAACCTACTTTCCTGTGGCTAATTTCTTTCTATTGCCTTGAAAATGATGTTTATTTTTCTTTAGAAAGGCACTATATGCAATAGTTGTTTAAAGGAAAAGAAAGATAGATTGCACACATTTTCATTTATTTTAAACATCAACGAAAAACAGTCGTTTCAAGGATAATGGTAATAATAATAATATCCTTTAACCATGAACGCTTCCAAGAAAATCCATTTAAACATGACTGATAACAAAAGACAGTGAGATATAAAACATGCACGTGTTGATAACATTGTCCATGATTCGAGTATGGAAAAATGTGAAAAGTCAAACTTTGACTTTTTATCGCTCGATTCTCTGTTTGTGAATGTGCAGTATATTTTTATATCATTGTTCTTTAGTTAACTAGTTATTTTCAATTATCCAGTAAACATAACTCAAAGTTCAGTCTACGTAAACTATAACGAAAGGATTTATTTCCTCCTTTAACGCTTTTACAAGTCTGAACCTTTGAACACTTCTGCAGCTTACTGTATGTCAACGTTACAAAGCAACCGGAAAAATACGGTTGTCAATACAGATTTAAATATGTAAATATTGAGTGGTTCACTCTTCAAGTTTACTTACTTACAGCCTTTTCAACAGAATCTTGAATTAACTTTCAACTTTTTAATTATTAACCTCTCGACAAGGAACGTCATAGTCATATACTACAGTTATTTTAAATATGTCTATGACTTGTTTAATCTTAATGTTATATGTCCTGTAGCTAGCATTTAAATGATACGAATCAAAGCAATATAAATATAACTTATATCAATAACTTGACTAGTCTAATAATACTCAGAAAAGTTAGTACATGATACAAATGGAATAGGAAATATTCAGAATCTTCTAATGTTGGGGATTTGTATGTAGATATTTAAATGATACAATATCTGTAGTTATTCTTACCTTAGGGTTGATTATGGCCCAGCATGGCCAGGTGTTTAAGGTACTTGACTCGTAATCTGAGGGTCAAGGGTTCGAATCCCCGTCACACCAAACATGCTCGCCCCTTCAGTTGTAGGGGTGTTATAATTTGAGTGTCAATCCCACTATTTGTTGGTAAAATAGTGGCCCCACAGTTGGCGGTGGGTGGTGATGACTAGCTGCCATCCATCTAGTCTTGCATTGCTAAATTAAGTACGGCTAGCGTAGATATCTCTCGTGTAGCTTTGGGCGAAATTTAAACAAACAAACCTTATAGATGGTCATTATTATTCATTTTTTTTCGATTATATCATACCAAGAAAAGTAAAATGAGTGGATTTCGTTTGTTATAAGAATAAGTTTCCGTTCATGTTGTTTAAATGAGAATAAACCCCATTTGTATATAAATAGATATCTACCTGAAGAGAATAAAAGAAAAACAAGACAAAATTCAACAAACTTTTATTTGTCATCATATACAATCAGATTTTAAGACAATTTTCATTTAGTTACACTTTAATTTGTATTATCTAGTGCGTGATATTTAAATTACCTTGTCCATTATCTGCGACTATCTCGTTACCACTATAAAAACTTCATCCTAACCTAATACGGTATCTAAATTGTTTAATTAGCTTTATTATTTTCAGTAATCTCCTTCATTTTTACTTCTTTTCTGTGAAACAAACATTAATTAGGTTCACGTTTAAAAATTGTTTCTTTCATTTTTTTAGAACTATCTGCATGAGAGCTACCAGCTAGAAGAACAACATGAACAATCAATAGTTGCAAGTTAGTTTAACGAGTTTATTCAAAATTACTAAGATAACAGATTTCTAAAAAAAAAGTTTACTCTTAATTTGCCAATGTAATTTTTCATGTAATTTAATGTGTACGAAAAGTAAATGATTAATAGAAAATGTGCTCCCTGAGCGGCACAGAGGCATATATGCGGACTTATTCCCCTAGATATCGGGTATAGATACCCATGATTGATAGAGTGCAGATTGTCATGTGTGTAACTTTCTGCGCAATAACAAAAAACAAAAATAATAGAAAATGCGTGATATATCATATGGATGTATAAAAGCGCTACCTGTACTAGAAATTTAGTCAAGTCACAATTCGTGCGCAAAGAAAATATATATTTAATAAACTAAATAAGCATAAGAAAACAGATAGAAGCAGACTTGAAGCTATTACTTCATAAAC
Organism: Tachypleus tridentatus; assembly: GCF_004210375.1. Classification (NCBI taxonomy): domain Eukaryota; kingdom Metazoa; phylum Arthropoda; class Merostomata; order Xiphosura; family Limulidae; genus Tachypleus; species Tachypleus tridentatus. The sequence continues at coordinate 56,925,670 of NC_134835.1, read as the reverse complement.
ATTTTAATGGTATTTTAATCAAGAGAGGTCTTTAATTTCAGTTTTCACTTTGGGATGATTCATAAAATAAAAGTTAAAATAAAACTCAATTAGATACTGAGTAAAGAAAATTATACATGTACTGTTATACACGCTCCCAGTGGTGGACAGAGCACAGATAGTCTTTCGTGTACCATTGTTCTTAATTACAAACAAACCGTTATACACAGAGATAAATTGAAGATATATCATCAAGCTAATTTAGCTTAATAAGTGAGAATGCATTGAGTAGCAAATATTTTAGCAAGTAAATAATTAAATGTATTCAGATGTGGATTAGTAAAACAAATAAAAGTAAAATTCAAATAATTATATGAAATGATACTGAAACGAAGGTAAGATATCATAATATAAAGTTCTATGATGATACTATAAAACTAAGTAAAGAAATATTGTTATACAAAATTCGTATTTTGTCAAAGTTACAACATAGAAAGCTGGTGTAAAAAAGTTAAATTCTACGTAACCTAAAACAAAAACAACTTTGTGTACACACTCTATTTTACTCATTTTGAGTCACTTTTTAAATACAAAATATTCTTTATTGTTTATTGATTAGTATTTTAATCAATTAGAAATGTAATGACTTTTTAAACTAAAAGTGCTTCGTTGATTTTAATTAATTATAATTGTTTTCTCTATAAATAACCTTTAATATGAAAAATAGTTAATGATTTTGGGTTTTGAAAATCTACTTTTTATGTTATAGAACATATCTTATTTGTTTCACCAAAATAAGATCTTTCACGATATATTTTATCAATAATTTTACTTATTAGATGATCATTGGTGGGAAGGAGGTATTTGTAACGTTGTGTCCACTAAATGTTTTATCATTAAGAATGGTGCTTTAAATGCTGTATTTTATAGGGAAGAAATACTGATTTTATTTTGACAAACAATAAACGCTTGTCTTCATCATACCTTTGTCGCTGTCACTTTTTATGAACGGAATATTATTATTGAAAAGGCAGTCAACATTTTTTCAGGATCTCAGTTCTATGAAATAAACCTAGGATCAATTTTATGGACAAACGTGAAACCCTCAACATCCACTTATTATAACATTTGGGAAATAATTTGACGACAGAATGGAGACCTTCAACTAAAAAAACTCATAAAGGATTTACAACGTTATGAACCCCTATTAGGCACTTAAAATGAATATACTCGCTAATTAACGGGAACCAAATCTTAATATAGCTTAGCCGTGGTATTACTGAGACCAGTCAGTTGTGTTGTGCTGGAACAAGCCATAGTTTCCAATTGATGACCTAAGCATTGAGTAATGGTTGAGGCCACTGTATGTTATGTCTTACGCTAGGTGGCTGGAGTTTTACACCATCTGATAAAGGGAAAGACTGTTAACATTCCAGAAAATCACAATGGGTATGAAAAGTGGCTACTTTCCTCATTGGTTGTTTTTTTAAACATTCCCACAATGTTACAAGTATAAGCATAGAAATATTCTTCCAGTGTTTTCTGAGAGGGAGGTGGATAAAATGGCCAATATGACTGACCGTTTTGATGTTGACCCAAAACAAAAATGGACTTATGTTTGAGGATGTTAGTTAAATCAGAGCATGCCATAAAGATCCACTGTAGAACAAAGGGTGTTCTATAGAACAGGAACAATATAACAAATCTAGCATTTTATCAACAAAGAAAGGCAAAGTTACTCCATGTAATTTCTCCATTGATGGTGAAATAATTCCAACTGTAGCTGAACAATCTGTTAATAGGTAAAAAAATATAGTGGTTAGAATGTTAACAGTTACGTATCTGATGAGCACCATGAGGAAAATAGGGATAGGATAAGGTGGATTAAGATGGTGAGTCAAAGGAATAGGGTGATATTAATAAGTAAGCTAGTGGTATTCTTAAGACCAAATGTCGGGTTCAATCTAGAAAAGGATGAAACTCCTCCCTAGAGTCCTTTACATCATATACGCAGAGTTAGGTTTGGGGTGGAAGAAATAAAGACATACCCATATTATAAGCACTAAAATAGGTGAAAAGTTGTAAAGGGGAATTAAAAAAAACAGTATATGGATTTTAAGAAAAACATTTAAGTAATTGTACGGTTGATTAGAAAGAGAAAACCTTTGCTTTAATGAATGAGCTGATGGTTACAATCAAGAAAATTAGCAAAAGGTAATTAGTCCATAGGAAGCGGAGGGAAAAATGCAAGAAAACTGAGTTATTTTTAACGAATGCCTATAGTTTTCTTAAGGGGTTCTTTGAGCAATGTAATAGTGGGAAAATAAAGGTTAGTAAAAAAGAGTATAAAGAGAATTTGCAAAAATATATTGTGATGTGAATATGGTTGTTATAATTGAGTGTATGCAAGGATTAAGGTGGCCAACTAGGCCAGAATATGACTTTGGTATGAGTAACATCAGTTTTAAAAAAAGGTTAATCAGGAAAACGTGTCTCTGAGGTTAGTACAATAAGGTATAAAAATAATAATAAATACCCACATATCCTAGTAATGTTGGAAAAGTTACTTGGTAAGGTGTGGAATGAGGGCTGTGATCTGACGAGTCATATGTAGCGAGTGGAGTACGCATTATCAAAGAAAGAAAAGCCGAGGCTTAGGAACAGTTTAGACCAATTGCAGTACTGAATGTTGAAGGTAAGATTTATTTCAAGGATACTTGCTAACAGGCTGACTAGTTTTATGTTATAAAAGACATTTCAGGTTGTCTTAAGCATGTCAGCATGAAATGAGAAACAATCCAGAATACTGAAAAGAAAAAAGACAATTTAGATATGGTATTGTTTGATCCATGGGATGACTGGTTTGGCTTTGAAACGTTTGGGGATACCTGATAAACTTCAAAAACGTGGAGCTACATATTTGCCATTAGGCAATTCACAAATACTTAGCAACCGTTTTGAAGTACGATTTCACCCCTACTTTTTGTTTTGATTATAGAAATGATTATCAAATGTGCATACCAATGCATTTCAGAAATGCCAACATGAGTAAACCGAAAACTATGATAACTGAGGGAATTCATGGGTGATATTACTATAATATCTTCATGTTATACAACAATTGACGCAGTTTTGACTAGACCTTATGAACTGATAAAATTATATTTTTTGGAATTTAAGCTTACAAAAAGTCGAAGCTTGACCATTAGGAAAGGCAAAGTTACCCCATGCAATTTCTCCATTGATGGTGAAATAATTCCAACTGTGGCTGAACAATCTGTTAATAGCTGGTTAGGCAGTATTCTAGGTTTAAAGGGAAATATTTTAAGTTAGCTTTGTGAAGGATTAGAGAATATAAAAAATGTGGCATAGCCGTTGATAGCTATCTGTTCCTAAAGATTTTGTAGTTTCTATAGGTTTTTGGTATACCTAGATTTCCAGATGAGACTTAAAAAAAAAAAAAGATTAATTTGTAGCTTATGAAATGTTTTGGGGTACCGAGGAACTTGAACTAAAACATACAGGTCCCTTTAAGTTGTCACTTCTGATTTCATAGTTAATGTATTAATACAAAGTTGGTAATTGTAGACTTCTCATGATGTTGAGGGGATCAAAAGATAAAGCTTTAGAGAATATTACCCTCAACTCAACACATGCAGAAATTGGAATGAAAGCACAATGGTTTCAGATGTATATAATAGGTTAGCGAGTAAGAAAGTTATAGGAATAATGTGAATTGATAGAAAATTATTAGGCTGGAAAATTCCGATGTCATTTTTGAAAAGCGTTGTGAAACAATATAAAAAATGGTAATAAAGGGGAAAAGTAAGTGTGAAGATAAAGAAAGATGGCACAGACAGTATCTCACGCTCACATGTTGAGAAAATGTCACAGATTGGCAACTGCAATGAGGCACACGTAACACATGGAGTTATCTAGTTTTACTTTCTTATTCAGGAGAGCGTATGACCAACTCATTAGTCCAGATAACTTAGATGAGATGTGAGCAAATTTGAGAAGTGTCCAAAATGTTCTTCTAAAGTAATTTGCAAAATATTCTTATGAAGTGTGGATAGAAACATGGTAAATGTACATGGAGACACGATTAAGCCTAAAAAGTTCCATTTTCAGAGTAGTACACTGATGTGGCTTGTAAGGGTGTAGGGGAATATGTGATTGAGACAGAATATAAAAATATCGAATTTGTAGAACATTTGGTTTGTTTGGAATTTCGTGCAAAGTTACACAGGGGCTATCTGCGTTAACCGTCCCTAACTTAGTAATGAAAAACTAGAGACAAAACAGCCAGTCATCACCACCTACAGCCAACTCTTGGGCTATTCTTTTGCTAAGAAATAATGGGATTGATTGTCATAAGATAGCGCTCTCATGGCTAAAAGTACGAACATGTTTGGTTGGACAGGGAGTCGAACCTACCACTCATAGATTGCGAGTCGAACACCTTAATCAACTGCCTATGCCTGATCTTTTATAAAAATAGAAACAATTTAGAGAAAGGGAAAAACTATCAGTTTATGAAAGAGACTTACATCTGGCGTTAACTTGAAGATACACATTGTTCTTACCATACTGTTAGCGTTTTCTCCTGAGATTGTGTTAACTGAAAGATGACAAGATATGATGATATGGAGCCTATAAGTTAAGAAATTCTTGATAGCAGAACCTAATGTGCTATAAAATAAAGTATATATCATATGGGCCCATGAAAGAAAGTTGCTTAAGTATGAAGAGCTTGTTGAGGAGTGCTGCATTAAAGGCTTGAGTTATGAGATGTTTGCAGTGGAAGTAGGATGTCGAGAGTTTGTAGGCCACTGTACAGTTGATTTCTTGAAAAGAGTTAAAATACTAAAACGATGGCTGAAAAAAACATATAAAAATAGGTCAAGCTGCCGAGAATAGTTCTACATGGATTTGGAACCAGCACTATAAGACCAGTACAAGTACTGGCTGGTGGTGCACAAAGTTTAGTAGTGACATTCATTTGCTGCTTGGACCAGCCATGGATAGGCCCCAAAACAGTGAGACTCACGTTTTCCAAATGTTGACTGAGCATCGAGCAATGGTTGAGGCCATTGTATGTTCTGTAACTTCCAAACACAAATTAGGTTTTTACGTAACGTTGTGATGTTGGAAAGCAATCGTATGTTGCAAGCTAGGTATGTTACATTAGTTTTATCTTGAATATTAATGTTTTGTAAACTGTAATCTAACTAGTTGGAAAATATATGTTATTACTTCGTTAATCTCTAATGTACTTTCTTAAGCACATATATACAGTAAATGTCAATGTGTGTGTGTGCTTACTATGAAACAGAGTAAGTACTCAGAAAGTGATATGTAAAAAATAACAGATGCTTCTTTTAACTTTTAGTTTAGAAAGGTGAATGTTTTCACACTTATATGTTAAAGTATGACTAATCTTGTTCTTGAGTTAGTTATACATTATTGTTGTCAGACTTCCTTGGTATTTCTATTGATGGTGAGTTAATTTAGGCTTGTACCGATGGGTTTTCTAGTGACATAGAAATACTTAAGATTTGTCGTCCTTATTTTTTTAATAGGTTGACCACGTAATAGGAAGTCTAATATATTTTGGGAGTTTGATCATCGTATTTGAAAAAAAACATTAAATGTTTGACCGTTGACCCATTATTGTCCACAGAGATTTTGAACCATATTTTAGACATCTGTGAATACATATCAAAGAGACGTGTGGGAGACTTTCATCTTGAGCAAAGAAACTACTGAGTCAATTTTTGTTTTGTACATACTGTGTTTGTGAACTGTTAAGCTATTTTGCACAGTCTCTTAACTGTTCTGTTTCCTTCATTCAGTCAAGACAAAGTTCAAATATATTATACATTTTTTTGTGGAAGCTCTTTTTACTGTATCTGAAAATACTACGCTGAAAGCTGATATAAATATAAAGTATAGTCTAAACAAAGCTGAAATTACAAGTCTCAACGAGATCGAGATGTTATAAATATGGAAATTTAGACCAAGATAAAAAACACTTATGAGAATAAACGACACTCTTAATATGCATTTTTTGATAGAGCAAATACAGATGAGATATACTGAAAAGCAACTGGAAGAGGAATTGAAATGATACTTATAGGAAGTAGTATAGTCGTTAGTGTGCCGAGCTGCGGATCGATGGGTCAGAAGTTTAAAATGTGATGTCACTTAACACTTCCCATACTTTTAGCCACGGTTATGTTATTCAGTTCAAAGAGCCTTTGATAACAGGTACCACTGAAAGATTGCCTTCTCTATCATCAGTAGCTGACACTTGAATCGTAGTGTTTCTGACCTGACATTTTGGCAAATGTGAGCATAATGTGCCATTCTGGTTGAAAATTCAATTCTAAAATATTTTGAATGAAAAGACTTAAATGAGATGTAAAAGACTTAAATGTGATTTAAAAGACTTAAATAAGGCTTAACTCTTTGTGTCTCTAAGCGCATTAGATTTCATAATGTTGAAGGACGACTCCTTTTTTGTATAAATTTAATGCAATAGATCCATTCTTATTGTTTTTTACCAAAGTTTGAGAATTTAAACTTATAAGCAGTTGAAAATTAATGGAAAAATATACAATGTAGTACTGCGATTTCGTGGTTTAAGCCAGATTGTTTAGACGATGTGATTTTGTTCTTCATACCTGACACAATTTGTAAATGCATAGGATAGACTCACACATGTGTGAAGACAGATAGTTGGTTACTCATCCAATTAGTCACAATCGGAACTAATTTTGAATGCTCTGTGATTAAGTGTTAAATTTCTTAATTAATTTTAGTTGGCCTTCACCTAAATATTATAAACGTTTTCCCTGTTACGTATCAAGCTAGTATCGCACCGTAACAACACGCCTTAGTGACTGTATTGACTGTTGTTTTGAAAATTCTTATTAAAGTCTAGTATTATTTACGTGAGCTATCAGCTGAATGAGTTCGTACGTTTAGTGCTTTTCGTTTCAGTAGTAAGTAGAACGATCTGACGTTAAGTAATCTTAGAATTATTAGCGACTTCAGTTACTGGAGAACTACACTGACCAAATTTATCTAATCAAATGATATTATCGACTACTTATTCATTCTTTAATGTAATCAAGCATGATTTAATATTTTTGTTAAGTTTACAAGAGCTGAAACGTTTAATATGTTAAACATTAGATAAAGACAATTTATTATCCATATTCCTTATACACCTTAACAGATATCTTAATAATATAATACGATTAGTACGCAATAGCCAAGAAAAAATGTATTGTTCTAGTTCATAGCCAGGAGTCAATGTTCTGATCAGAAAGTAAAATATTACAAATCAGACAAGAAAAGATGTATTGCTTTTAGTTTATAGTTAATGTGCAATATTGTGATCAAACAGTAAGAGAGTACACACTAGAATAAAAAATATATTTATTTCAATTAGATAAGATGCGATACTTTGATCAGATGATGAGATAATACACAACAGACTAAAAATGTAAATTTTAAACTTTATATGCAAGACACGTTTTAACAAGATAGTAAGGCAGTGCACAATATTGTAAAAGGGATGCATTGCTTTTAGTTTCGAGACAAAACACGGTGTTTTGATCAGTTAGTAAAACAGTAAACACTAGTCTGTAGAAAATGTGTTTAGTTTATTGACAATATCCGGTGTTTTGATCTTATAATAACATCGTTCACATTAGGTTATGGGGAATCCACTTTTTTAAAAAAATAAAGTTTGGAGACGGCTTGAATAGGTAATTAATGAAACTTTGTTATAAATGTATAACAAGCTTATGTCATCATCATTTACATATAGTTTACACAGACACATATATACAGTATGGAACAAAGAGGTCGCATGACTAAAGATTGCTCAGCACCTTGGTAAAGGTATCCTGGTACCCAGGGGTGTTGATTCAGAATAGAACTGTTTTGTTCAATTAAGATAGTTTCCTTTATTTTGCATTTGTTGATGTTTGATTCTTTGTTTAAATTTACAGTGTTTGTTAAGATACTGTGTTGTTGTTGTTTTGCAATGATGTAATCGTGAGGTTTTTTTAATACGTTTCGTGAACGTGGTCTCAATTTTGTTTCGGTTTCTCGGACATAGACTTCTGGACAGTTACTGTACGTTGTTTTATAAACAATTTTGGTATTGTGTGATTCCATGTGATTTTTATTTAGTAATTATTTCAGTCTAGAGCTTGGTTTTTGAGTGAATTTGAAGTCGACAGAAATTTTATATTTTATGGCAAGTTTTCACCCAGTATGAATTATTTTTGCACTGATTTCAGGAATAAAGTATAAACTGCAGTGTAATATTGTGTCGTTGTTTGGAGTATTAATGAGAATTTAGTTTATGAGTTGAATTTTAGATTTTTAAGTTGGAAGAAATTCGTTGGTGTGAATGAAGGATTGCTTTATGAAGCTGATTTATTTATTTACTTATTCAGTTTAATAAAGTCTTGAAGCTATGTTTATAAAGTTGTTACTATATTTATTTTTTCTTTGGATCCTTATGTGGAATTCCAGGATATGTAGAAACCTATGTGAGTGATTTTTCGGTTTTGAACAGCGTAGCTAGCCCTCGTGTAGCTTTGCGCGTAGTTCAAAACAAATTGGTTTTGAATTGTGTGCTACACATATCATTCTATTATGCTCACTCATTTGTAAATTACCATAAACCAATTGTCCATGCAACTATCTCTGAACTTCCTAGAATGTGAAAAATCACCAAAACGATATTTATTTCTTCAGAAAATGTCACTTTGAATAGTTAATTCCCAACTTAAGTTATCGAAAAACCTGAACCAGTTTGCACGTGTTATCCAAAACACGTGACGAAACCTTATAAAAGCTTCCGTAAATACCAATCAAATATCAAGGATTAAACTACTTAGTTAAATGTAAACGGGAATTAAACTACCAACCGTCATGATTTGTCGAACCAGATGAGCAGGACAACATACAACGGACCACGAACCAAAGTAATTCTGTGTTAAATCAAGAGAAGAAATCAGTGCATAGCAAAAAACTTGACCAACTGAGACAACTACAGTATGAAAGACGATACAACCTCGAAACGCAACCTAATCTTGCTATCACTAGATCAGATCGATCACTAAGCTACAACTTCTGAATAAAGATCTCAACTTCTTTGTCAATTACAAGACAATTTCATGCCTAGAATTAAAGACCAACATAGAAGATTTATCTATGATACTGATGATTCATTAGATAAAAAAAACAAAAGGTCATATCTACCTTAAACAACATCAAGCTAGAAGAAGAAAACCAGACCCCAGTTACGGGACTTTTAGGATAGATAATTACAACAAAATTTGTTTCCCAAAAAATTGTATTTTAAACAACTTTTTTAAAGAACTCTCTAACAAGACCAATAATAGTACACTTTGTTTTCTTCTAAGAATTCACAACACCAAAACGAACTTCATTTTAAATGAAAACATTCTTCCAATAGATGGTTTATGCATGAGAAACCCGTCTGTTCTCGTTGAAATATTTACGACCCAGATGGAAAAACAATCCATACAATCCTCTCTTCATCCTCTTCTGTACTTGCACAGGTATAGTGATGACACCCTTGCTAGTTTCATTTCTACCAAACACATAAACTCCAGTCACTCAAACATTAAGTTCACCATTATACACAAAAATAACAGTCAGTTATCTTTCCTCGATATTATTAGATTCGACTTGAAGTGAAAAAATCATAATTCACTGAAAAGTCATTCACATATACTTCTACACCCCCCTTAGAATTCCGTCCATGAATTCAAACAAAATAAAACACCTTATAACACAGCTTCAGTGACTACCCGGTAAATGAAGAAATCAACTTTATAAAGCAAGCCTTCATTCACACCAACTACTGTCGAAACATTATCACACAATCACCAATACAAAACCTCAAAACTCAATTCACAAATTTGCATTAATACTCCAAACAGCAACACAATATTACACTGAAATTTACCATTCATCTTGAAAATAAAAAATAATTCACACTTGGAAAAAAATTATAATTAAACATATATTTTTTATTGACTTCAATTCGCTCAAGACCCCAGCCATAAACTAAAATCATTACTAAATAAGAATTACATAGAATCACACAATATCAACGTTATTTATAAAACGATGAGCAATAATTGTCCATAATTCTACTTTGGAGGAGCTGGAATAAAATTGAGATCATATTCACGAAACATAATAAAAAAGAACCTTCTCATGGTTATATCATTGCAATAAAATAACCCAGTATCTATAGAAAACACTAAATATCAATTGGAGATCACATTCACCGAAATAGTTTTAAAGAAACTTTCATATTTATCCTCACTGTAAGTTAAACAAAACAACATAGTATACCTATACAAGACACTGTAATTTTAAACAAAGAGCCAAACACCTCTAAACGAAAAATAAAGAAAGCTATATTTATTTAACATACAGTCTTACTGTAAATCAACACATAGGGGTACATGCATATTTATTCAAAATAAACGTTAACAGCTAGGGTTTTGAATTAGGGTTTTAATGTAACTAAAATTCATAGATAAAGTAAACGATAGAAGGAATTATAAATGAACGATGTGATCTCTTTGCCCCATATTGTATATATACATATACTCCTGTGTCTATGCCAACTACCTGTACCTGGCGATGGTATAAGCTTGTCAAAATGTTCTTTTGTAATAGTTTCTTTCACTACCTATTCAAGTTGTCTCCAAACTTTATAGTACACAATCTGTTTTGAATTTCGTGCAAAGCTACACGAGGGCTATATGCACTAGCCGCCCCTAATTTACCAACTCTTGGGCCATTCTTTTACCAACGAACAGTGGGACTGGCCGTGATTTCTAATGCCAAAGGGCGAGAATGTTTTGTGTGACAAAGATTTGAAACTGCGACTCTCAGATTATGGGTCGAGCACCCTACCCATTTGGCCATGCCAGACCCCTTTATAGTACACAATAAACTAAAGAAGATGTATTGTTTTAGTTTATAGAAGAGGGTTAGTGAGATAGAAAGATAGTATTTGGTATTACGTAAATGTTCTCCAGTCTATAAGGGTAAAAAATATATGATCAGATAGTAAGACAGTACATGATAAAGTAAAGAGTAACTATTTTTAATTTATGATTTATATAACTTTCGGCTCACCCATCAGTGTAATACGTAATCTTGTAATACGTCACGTGATTATTAACACACATAGGTGCAGTATGTAGACACTAAATAAAATACATTCTACAATTATACTGTGTGTTTAGACCGTACACATTTTTTAAAAGAATCATTATTTATATAATATATAAGAAAGCTCGCTTAATTTTTTAGTTATTTATTTTGGCAGCAAAATCAAAGATGTAGCTGTTGTTACTAGACTCTAGACTCTTGTTGTTAAATCTAAAGATGTGTGTATGTATTTTCCTATAACAAAGTCATGTCAGGCTATCTGTTGTGTTTACCGAGGGGAATCGAACCTGTTATTTTAGTGTTGTAAGTCCGAAGACTTACCGCTGTCCTATCGCCCGGCATGGCCAGATGGGTTAAGACGTTTGACTCGTAATCTGAGGGTCGCGGGTTCGAATCCAGGTCGCACCAAACATGCTCGCTCTTTCAGCCGTGGGGGCGTTATAATGTGACAGTCAATCCCACTATTCGTTGGTAAAAGAGTAGCCCAAGAGTTGGCGGTGGGTGGTGATGACTAGCTGCCTTCCCTCTAGTCTTACACTACTAAATTAGGGACGGGTAGCACAGATAACCCTTGAGTAGCTTTGTGCGAAATTCAAAATAAATAAACTGCTGTCCTAGCAGGAGACAAGTCTAACCGGCAAGAAGACAAAAGTTCCGTATGTGTGGTATATATTGTTTCCTTCATGTAATTAATTTAATGGAAATTAAGACGTGGGATTTCTCTCGGTAATACACGCATATTCAATTTATTATTAATATAACTAATCTTAAATAATTAGTACTTCCTACATTTTCTTTACTTGAAATGGACTCACTAAAAAGAAATTTAGGTTTTCCGTATTAACTCTTTACCTTGTTTGTGACGTCATATATCTTAAAAAGTTGACAGGGTCTGGCAGTATTATATTTATCGCTACACCTTTGACGTCCCCGCTAGGACAGTGGTATGTCTCCGGATTTACAACGCTAAAATCAGGAGTTCGATTCACCTGGGAGGGCTCAGCAGATAGCCCTAGGTGGCTTTGCTATAAAAAAAAAAAAACCGCATACACGCTACACCTTTTATAAGTTTTGAACTAAATAATTAATATAATACACTGATGTAATTGATTTTATGGAATTCACAGTATTTGCACTTGAGTGCTCAAAATTATCTGCTTTGTTTTTCGTTGCATTCTTATTTTCTGACTTAACTTTGGGTTATCGCTGGTTATTTAAACACCTACTGCAAAAACTGTATGTAATTTTCCATCTTTTTTCCATAAAAAATTATTGTTTCCATATTTAAAAAGTTAAAAGTTAGCATTGTACAATGACAACTTTGAGCCAATAACAACCAAATTGTAGTGATTATGGCTCATCTTATAACAAGAATGCTTACGTCCATGCATGCACTATTTATAAATTTTCTTTCCAATTACATCCAAGTAGTAAAATGCATGAAGTGTCAGATAAACCTGTTAACTTAGATGTGCCCCACTATCCGTTTCTGCATGCTTACACATAGTAAACAAGCATATGAAGTGATGTTGGCATAATGCCACACTGTTACTTCCCCACTGTTACCAACCATCGTTAAATTCTACTAAACAAGCTCATTTCTCCTTGCCAATAAGAATGTTTAAAGGTAGAACAAACGCTTTCTGATTTGATAGAGAACAAAATAGAGAAACATTAATTGAGTTGCTTCATAGCCTATTCTTGTCATTATCCAAGTGACAACCCTGGTACACAGCTACCCGCGCACTTACAGAATATTTGCAGGTAAGTAACATTTACCAAGAAGGAACAGTTTGGGTAATAGTTAACTATTTTAAAACACTCAAGCACAGAGTGTCTAATACTGTTACATTTGGATTTTTCTGCAACATATTTAAGCTTACTCCTCTAAAAAAATCATAAAATGACTTATCAATTGTAGTAATGAACACTTGTCATATTTTAACTATGGTATAAAAATGTTGTGATATATCAACATGGTATAAAACTCAAATATTCTAGGGTACCTAGACATAAGTAGCTGGACTTGTAAAGGTACACAATAGAATATTAGGAGCAGTTTGTTTGTTTTCCTAACAAATTACATTAAGATAAAAGTTTTCAACTATTATTTGTTTTACTTTGTTCATTAACTTTGATTTGTGATATCTGGTAGCTCAGACTAAGAGCTCATACTTAACTGACTCAAGATGCTTCACTTTAGCTGCTTTCTGGTAGAAAAACTTCTCAGTATATTGAACTCTCTTCATACGATATTACGTTACTACTTAAACTTAATATTCACTCGTGTTACGCTATTGATAGAAATAAGGGAACGATGATGGGGTTAGTTCCTCCAAGAAAAGTTTCGTATGCACTTTTTTATCACTGTATGACATTATTATCAAAACATAATCATTTAATTTACAATGTGTAATTTCTCAACACGTGCTATGTCTAATTTAAGTTTTCTTTTATGCTATTAAAGCTTTATACCTTATATTTAATCTATATACGTATCTTTATTTAAGATACTTTATATTTCTTGAAGTTTGTATTGGAAAAGTGAAGAATATGGCATTTGAATATGCATTAAAATTGTTCTTTTTTAGCCATTAGTTTAAGATAACAATTATGAAGCCCATGCATGCAGTTATAGTGCTATGCTTTTCGGGATCATTGTTCCTGCAATCCCATTGTGTTCCCCCTCCTTTATGGGATGTTAAAGATGCAAAAAGTGAGTATAATGTTGAAAAAGCTGCACAACAGAAGACTGATGATGATGAGAAAACTAGGAAAGAAGAAGAAATTCAATTAATGGAAGCTGGTATTTTGGATTCTGTTCAAAAGTTCTTTGATTCTGACGACCCAGAATCAGGAGTCACTAAAATCTCCGATTACGTGGAAAAGTTTGGAGGTAAGTCCATTTTTTGTTTATCGAAGATAAACATTCAGACAAAATTTACTTGAAAATACTTCATAGTTTTAATTTTGCTAAAAATCGAAAACGTTTGTTTGTTTGTAATTAAACAGAAAGCTACACAGAGGAGTATTTGTTACATAATGGGTATTGAAACCCGGTTTCTATCGTTGTATGGCCTAGAGATTATCTTATTGTACTAAGAGGTTTAAAGGTGTCTAGTTCGAGCCATAATGCTACCAGGCACATTTCGCATCTTCATCAATGGGTTCATTGTAAGAGTGACAATCATTCCCGCTGTTCGGTTAACGTAGATAATATAGAATTGTGGAATCTAGTGTTAGAACTTTGGCCTCGCTTGAGAATATGGTATAAAGACAGTGTCACCGTTACATGCAAATGTTTGTTTATCCTACTTGCCCTGAACAACATAGAAGGTTGCCAACATATTTCTCGTAAGAAGTACAGAGATTTATTTATTGTTTTTACAGTTGTGTCTAAGTTTGTCCTTTCTGTCCGTTCTTGATTGATTCTTCCGGGAATACGTTTTTCAAACTTTCCTGCTGTCCAACTAAAACAAATCTCATGAGTTACATTTCTACTTGAGTATACCAAACTTGAAACTACACTTCTCTTCCTCATTTTAAGCTGAAAAGTATTAGATGATTTGTCCTTTACATGTTATTATTTCATCAAATCCTATACATTTGCAAACTTCTTGCACATTTTTTAGTTATGTTCATCTGCTTTGTCAAATAAGGTACTCCACTTCGTCAAATCTTTTCACTATTGCATGAATATCTTTCCTCCTTTTTTTTCTACTTGAATAACACTATCAATACATCATTATGGAACACTAATAATATCATCATTACATCACTCCAAAACACAGACTTTTTACCTTTGTCATATGGTCATAATGCCACTGGATGTCTTCATCTTCTCAAGATAAAAATCATGGACATTTTATGGTATTCTTCAGGTAGTTGATAAAAATTTTGTAAGTATAACGTACAGTTATTATGACTAAAACCCTTTCATGACACAGGCATATTCATATAAATGTTTCGATATTTTAATGCAGATTGCCTGTACTTAGCTAGAAATTCTAAGTAAGCATAACATACTCAGCTTTACGTAGTGCTTATTGTACCCTTAGACTGAGCACTTATTGTCAGGACTAAATCATTTATGTCTGATTCTGTATGTGGAGAGTGCAATAGATAAATCGTTAATTATTTTTTCACGTTAAATCAGACGTTCTGGATATATGTCAAAATAAAGACACACAAAAGATTGATTTAGTTTCCTTTAATAATGAGACTAATCTTCTGACGTAGTGACTTCTGGGAAGTGCTGACACAGCTTGACTAGAATGAATTTTCATGCAAAGTAAGTGCTTCACTAGAGAACTGGCACAACGATCATCACGCGCTGATTGCCCAGATTTTCATATAAGTTTGCTGCATAAAGAAACTAGCCATAGTTAAGAAATAAAATACGTTTCCCGCTGCCGATTTTTATCAAAATAGTAATTTCTTTATGACATGCCAAACATTTATGTCAGCGTCTTTTACATTAGTCTAGACTGACACAGTGAAACTCTTCGTACGTTTTATGCAATTATGGGCTATTAAAACCTGTTCACTAGTGAAAACGTCGGAATCACAGTCGACTCTTACTTTTGTTTTATTTCAACCACAATATAAGATCGATCATCTCATTAGAACAGAAAATATCTGCAGACTTGTCTTTATACAGATGTTTCAAAATAATACTGAAATTGTCGAAATCTCTAACAAAACGATAATTTTCTTATTTAATGTTGTTTTCACAGTGGTTTTGAAGGACCTAGTCAACCGTGCCCTTTCTGGGATTAATGGACTACTTAAAGGACTGTCTAATAAAGGCGATTCAGATGGTGAAAAGGAGGTAGGCCAGTAATTATGTGTTATAGAAATTTAAATAAATTATTTTCTCTTGTTAGAGAGGTTATCTCTTGACTTTTAATTACTGTTTAGTATTTCGATTGTTAAAATGTTTTATTAATCGTTAGATGCAGTCCTGTTATTTCGAGAAAACAGTAGAATGTTCTTAACATTGATTATGCCTACTACCTTAGGTACATAACAAAATTATTTAGTATTATGTGAATACGTATATATATGTATACATATTATTTACTAGATGTACTTCCGTAGGGTTCCCGAAATTTTCTGTTTTCAGTGTAAATTAAACCAAAATTAAAGTTAACAATTTTTTTTTTATTTCTTGCTTTTGTAGTTCGTACGTCATTCTGTGTTGTAGCCTACAGAACGCATAATTCTTCTCGTAATTCATGGAATGTGCAGTTTTACTGACGTCATGACAGTACAAATTATAATGTGACGTCAGTTTAGTGCCTACTAACTGACTGATGGACAACACACTACTGTATAATGTTGCGAGTGCTTAAAACAGGTAGCCCTCCAGACGGCCTTTGGCCCACTTTCGGGAAATAATGCCTATTACTGAAATTGAGTTGTACTCAAATGATGGTAAATGATGGTTACTAGCACTCAGTGGTCTTTATTCATTTTCTGTTTAAATTTATATATATCACGCTTTATTATAAAAAAAAAAGTCTACAATAACGGGAAAAGGTGTTTATAAGTAGTAAACATCTTGAGGATTTCAACTAGTCTTACTGTTATCGATTCAACAGCAAGAAACTGACCTAAGTGGGAGTGAAATATTAGTATTATCTATGAGTATATAAATATATACGACATTATTTACTGACATTTCCGAACGTGGTGAATATTCTGCAGATAGCAAATGGTACTAATGTTTTTATGAACATCTCTATGTTATAGTTTATACTGTTGTTTTTGTTTAACTTATATGTTAATAACCCCTGCGGGTCCCTAGAAATCTTATTTTTTAATTTCAACAAGGCAGAGTTTATTATTTTTTATTAGAGAGATTTTTGGTTGAAATTTTCTTGTATTGGTAACAAGAGGTTTAAGCCTATAAAGATATACAATTTTAAGTAAATTGTAATTATTACTACAAGAAACAATTACACACTATTCCATTACTTTGTTGGTGCTTGAGAACTCAATTTTATATTATCAACAGTTAATGTTTTGTTTTTCATTATGTTTCAGATACTATTAATATTTAGTAATCCGTAAAGAGCAATTTTTAATTGACACATATTTAAATTAAATTTTCATTGTGACCAGAACAGTAATTTAGAGATTTTGTGTAAATTATGATTTAATTACACTTAGTTTTTAGAACTCTTATTACTTTCTCTTTTCTTCTTAACCAGGAGGTGACAACTACAAGAATTGAGGTAGAAGGATCAAAATAAATGTTCAATATTCTGATCATCAGAACAAACGATGGGAACGAATAAAACGTTTTCTTTCTTAACAGTTTCACTTCTTTAATATAGAAAGTAATATCAATGTATGATTACCAAGGATATGTCTTTTAGTCAACATTATTTCTTTGTAAATCTTTTATGTTAAAATATTCATAATGACTCTCGTTACAATTCATGCAACACTGATTTGTTTATTTGTTTTTATTTTTATCTTACCGATTACACACACAAGAATTCATGTTTATCTTACATTGCTTGTTTCGTAATTGGCATATGAGTAAGTTGTGACTGGATTTCAATATCACTTTAGTGCTAAATCTGTACATACATATTTCATAAACTTGTACCTAGATTTTGAGAGAAAGTTACAACAATGGATGTTTATAACACTTAACGTTTATTGTTAAGTTTTTTCGTTATATTACACAGATGAATAACATTTGTTTATAAACTGATCTACCTTTTTCTGAAACATGTTATAGCATCAGACGATTTAACTTGTACTAAAATATCTTCCAAGATTAGAATATCTACCCTTTGTCTCCTTACGTTATGAAATTAGTATAGACTTAATTATGTTTCCTGATACTTATAAACTAGCACAACACTATTTCATTAGGTTAGACACAGTAAAATAAGAAAGTGCACTTGACACTATCAAATGTTAACAAAAATATCATTCATATTCCTGGAAACTTGAAATAGTTAAAGTGGCAGAAGATAAACAAACGAAACTCTTAACTCTTAAACAAGGAGTAAGTGATTCTGTTCGTTATGAAAACAGAGATCAAATGTTTGAAAGGATATTACCTTCTCTGGCATATTTACCGTTTTAAAGCACAGTATTAAGACATATCAATGTGTCTTTAACATTCTTCACCAAAATAAGTATTTAGATCATGTCTATAATACTACGTAGTAGTAATAACATGATACCATGATACCATGATATTAATTCCTGCCTTTCAAGAGTAGTACACGCAGAAAACAGAAATATTGAAATATGTTTTATTTAATTACACAAACAATCCTCCTGTAATATCAGAACTTTAAGTGTCACTGATTTAATAAATATGGTTTCCAAGGACACATTTTTTAATGTTATGTAACACTAAACAATGGTGTACTCGTATGTTGATTTTTAAGGCGGTATTTTTATAATATTTTGTGAATCATTCTACTAAAAGTAGAAGTATTTTCTAAATATAAAGCATTTAATAGAATAGATACGATCAGTTGATACGTGTAGGGTCTATCATGAACAATATGAAGGCCATGACAGTCCAAATCTCTAATAGTTTGTATTAACCTTCCTCTTCATTTGACATTAATCCCATCTAATAATTCAGTCTTTTACCGTCAGATGACAAGAGTAGTTGGGAGATGCTAAAATATTTACATCAAGAGATCTGAGTAGCTGATGTTTTATTATCTTATTCCACTGAAAGAACTAACTGTTTGATAAGCTAATTTATTTAACAAGCAACAGATTTGATCTTCCTGTAATTACTTTACATCAAATTCTTTACCATCAGTTGTCTTGAACAGTTACATTTAGTGTTAAGTGGACATGTTAATACTTTTATTTAGCTTATTTAAATAGCGTGAAGAAAAGTACTAGATTTTTTTGTTATAGTACGTACAGATTGTTGAATAATAATTGTAAGACACAAGCCTAAATGTTAACTTTAAATGCTCTCTTTAAACACTTTGTGAATTCTACAAGTTATTTTACCGTTAAAAATAAAAGTTCATATCATTCAAGAATAACTTTAATAACAAACTAAACTCTGTTAAATCATTATATTAATGATTGTTTACCACTTTATAAAGGTTTGCCAGAGACATAGCTGAGTCTGATACTATTTAGTCGTTATTCTGTTTTTTTGAGTTTTCCTGAGTCTACGGTAAATTTGCGGACCTACAACGCTAAAATCCGGTATTCGATTCCCAGTGGAGGGCAGAATATGCATAATCTATTGTACACATTTGAGTTAAAACAAACAAAGATCTGTTCTTTTATGTTGTAGGAGTTTCGATTAAACCTCTAAAATCGCGTATTTTGTTTATCTCAGCACTGGTATCCTAGATACGCCATCTGTTTATTATCTCGGGAATTTATAATAAGGTTACATTTAATACATTTTGTTCTTTACCCAAAAGTACGCAATAGGCTATCTTCGCAGTGTAAGGCGAGGTGAACAAACTCCGAATCTATGGTTATAAGCCCTGCACTTATGCTGAGCCACTGGGTAATAATTGGTAAACACAAATAATTTTGAGCTGCACCAAAATGTATATTGTATTTTGTAGTTAAGCTTTTGTTTGTGTGTAATTAATCTGTGTTCGGCCCTTAACTGGTACCGAAACCCGGATTGTAGCGTTGTAAGTCCACGGACACGCCGTTGTGCCATTGGGGGGAGCTCTTGCCTAAACGTAGAGTGAAGGCCTACTTTAAAGATGTTAGTCGTTTTGACATAATTATGTGAGGAACAATCCTATATATACATAAGAATTTGGTGATTAATTTGGTTATTCTGATTTACATATATCTGTCTCTAGGGTATTTTGAAAGTTGATTGTGTATTACATGAACCCATTATCATATATAATGGTAAAATTCTGGATTCAATTTACTCAGAAATTGATAAACGTGGACACGAAATAAATTACAACATTTAAGACTAATTTGTAATGATTTATTATTAATACTTTATATGAAGCTGATTTTAAACACTCATTAGATATAGTTACAAATAATGTAATATCAATATTACAAAATGATTAACAGTAATAAATTATTTAAAAAATATGATCAATAGGTACAAAAATGTCAGCGGAAGCTTTGATCTTGGACAAAAAATTCAATGTCGTTTCACTTTGTTACTAGGCTGGATATTCTTCCGTCTAGAAATGAAAATAGAAGTGATTATTGTTGTTTAATGATAATTTACTACACCTCTTTAATAATACGAGTAAGAAAAATTATGAAATTAATAACAGTTCTTTTTCTATTTATGGGTGTATAGTTTAAAACTGTTCGAGATTTCTAATATTAGTGAAATGTTGTAAACTAGGATGTGAATTGAGAAAACGCCATCTATTGCAAGAATCAACATTTAAAGATAGAAAACATAAAGTATGAACTCATGTCAGAAAAAGCAATTCGAGTGGTATTTGTGATCTGTATTTTTGAACAGTAAATCGAATTATAAACTTTAGTAAAAGGGTAAAATATGTCTTATGAAGGTCAAATTTATATTATCAACACAGGTGTCGCTACGTGCTTAAAAAGTAGGGTTGCGTAAATTTTGGGTTACGCTATTTTAGCGAACATGGTTTTCCTTTCTTGTTTTTCAAGACACATAATGGAAATTCCGGGCACAGTCAAATAGAATTGGGTCAAGGATTCCGTATGCCTGTGCCCCTCCTTATTAAATACGTACCATTTCAGTCACCGAAAGGAAAACAAAAAGTGAAACGTGTTATAACACTACTTACTAGCTATTTGAGAACTGCTTGCGTAATGAGACAAGTATATTCAGACTGTGCATGAAGATAATCACTGTTGTATAAATTGAATTTGAAGAACAACAAACAAAATCTGTAATTTTTAGCAATATTATCTAACTCACTCGTTTAGATTTCAGACTACACAGCACGACAAGGGTAGGGAGAATTCAGGACTTTTTGCTTGTTTCTAGCATTCCTGTTAAATTCAGCTTTATTTTCTTTTCGCTCAAAGCATTTATCTTAATGTCAGTTTCCTATTTTTCTATTTGATCCATCTTCTGTGCGTACTCGTTTAATTAATCATATCACAGGTCCTATATCAGAAACAAATCTGTCATTATAGTACTCAGTTTTCTGCAACCTCACTATCTACGCGTGCGCTGCATTTCATTTGAACGCATGTAAGCAAAAGGCGAATGTAAATGTGTTTTAGCAAATACCTTGTTCAACAACATATTGAAAAAGGCTTGCCAAGGTTTTTAAAATGGTCTTACATAAATCGTAAAATAACATTATAAGTTTAACTACTGATTGTATGAAGTAAGGTAAAGTTTTGAACCTTAATTCAACTAAAGCAAAAAAACCAGTAACAAGTAATAGTGTAATGTATCTCTTCACCAAATATACCTCATACTTGATAAAGACTAACTAATGTTAGATATAAGACAAATGGACTTTTAAATTTCATGTCTGCGTTTACAGAACTTTCATATTACTTCAGAACTCCTTTATTTACAGAAGTACTTTTGGGATAAACGTACTGATATGATAGCTGATGTTTTGAAAGTCTAGTTACAATAATAATATGGTTTCGACTTACTGCTCTTTCCTGCCATCTCAGTCTTAACCAATCATTTAATTCAGAATTGTGTTTGTGGTTTAATCAATTTGTTTAGATTGTACTCATTAAAACGGGTACGGTGTGTGCAAGTCGTGTGATGAACTAAAAAGGCCGTAAGGTTTTTGGTTTTTACTTTACTCCTGGGCCCCGTAACAATACTATGACTACCACTGCATTAGTTTTTTTAGCTTTTTTTTCATTGAACAGTGGACCAAGTTTAAGTGTAAACTAGAATATTTATTGAGGATATGTTATCTAATGAAAAGAATTAGCATTAAAGATAAAAATTCTAGTTTAAACATTTCTGCATAGTGTATAGTATATACGCTTAGAGTAAGGCGTTTTGCTGTCAAATTAATAAGTGCCTTGAATTAAATTTCATATTTAACGATACAAAAAAGGCAAGCGAGCAAACTCGAGGTTCTTTTTCAATTGGATTTGCGAAACCAACATTTTGAGTTACGTAGTCGCTTGATACTTTGTGGCAGCCATTGATTTATTTGATGCAATACATACTTTCGACCAGCTGGTGATTTTACGCATCTACAAGTTTGAAGCTTTGAAATAAAGCGTTAAAAGTATTGCAGCGGAGATGTATTAGATTAACAGAATAGATTTGTATTTAATCAAAGTTAAATAAAACATCAAACTAACGTGTGTTTAATTGTTATTCAATTTCATTCCTTTCACTTAACAAGCGAGTGAAATATGGCGATTTTACAACTCTGTTAATAAATTTTATTGTCTTGATTAGGAATGTTTTGTAGTGATATTCTAAAAATGTTTACTGTGTTAACTATATGAATTTTTGAAATCTGCCAGCTGTATTTCAGAAACTAATGAACAAGGATTTGTAATTCATGTTCTATTTTTGATTTTTGTTTAGGAAGCACAGTTGGGACACTATATTATATAGCTGTTAGGGGTTCATCTGCAGAGTTGGTAGTTGCCAAAAATAATGTTGTCAACAAATAAATAAGTGAAGAGATTGTCTAAATTGGAATTGGACACGGATCTTCTCACTGTTACAAAGGTTAAAATAATGGTTAAATATGAGTGTGACAGATTTAATGTATTTGGTAACATTTAACCCATTGATTATGTAACTGACAGGTGCACTGCCATACAACTCTTACCGCTTCCCCTTCTGTTGTTACACTTCCTTCAGTTCCCGTTGTTCCGCTGTCTGCACCCATGAAGATTTGCCAGGCCTTGATAGACCGCTCTACAAGCATTTGCAGTCCATCTATGACAAAATATTATAAAATGATAATTATAACAAGATATATGCATGTTTTTTCATAAAGTCGTCAAGAGTATCAATATTTTGTTGTTGTTTGTTTTTACCATGCACAGTACACTATCTATTTTGTGCTCACCGTGGGTATTGAAACCCAGTTTGTAGTGTTACAAGCCTTCTGTGTGGAGAGGGGCGAAAGGTACAAGAAATAAATATTACATGATCGATTATTTTTACATTATGGAATTCTAAGTGATAATTGTGAGATTATAACTAGTAATTTCTACAACTGTTTGTACTTAGAAAATGATTTATCTGTTTTCATGTTTTCCACATAATGAGAACTTTCACTCACTGTTTGTCTACAGAAATCGAATCACTAATTAGTTTAACCACCAGATTAACTTGCGAATTATAAGTACTACAACTTAGGTTAAACACTAAACAACTCTTAATAAATTTTATATAACCAAATATAAACTTTAAAAATAAAATAAGTACATTTTTATAAAGATATAGTGATTCTTTATACAATGTACTTTACCAAAGGAACTCAACTGAAATGTCTGACAAGAGAAATGTTATTTGACTAATAGTAGCTATACATATAGTAGAATTACCACCTTGTTTATGGTGTTGAATATTTTTATTGCTTCTAATAGGGGGCCCTAGCATGGCCAGGTGATTAGGGCACTAGACTCGTAATTTGAAGGTTGTGGATTCGAATCTCCATCACACCAAACATGTTCGCCCTTTCAACTGTGGGGGCGTTATAATGTAACAGCCAATCCCATTATTCGTTGGTAAAAGAGTAACCCAAGATTTAGCGTTGGGCGGTGATAACTACATGCCTTCCCTCTAGTCTTACACTGCTAAATTAGGGACGATCATCGCAGATAGCCTTCGTGCAAATTTGCGCGGAATTCAAAACAAACAAACAAGCTTCTAATGATTTTACTTTTCTTACTCACCAGTAAGTTTTTTAACTTTCTCCATAATTCTTTTCATTACTGTGTCAAGAGCTGGCATTTCTTCCCAAAACAAAGCGCTTTTCTTTAATTGTAATTCTGTTTCGTAGTCAATGTCTGTTGTTTCTAATGGGGAAGCAATAATAATGGTTGCTATAATGGAAGCAAAGATAAAGGCAATAATTAAAACTGTACACTTCATTGCTATAATTAATTAACGAAATAGCTTTGAAGTAACAATGAAAAAGAACTTTATTCGTTGAAACTTTGTACTAAAGACTGAGAGTTTGACTATATATATAGAGAGAGTAAATCGATTGTAACCGTATTGAAAGCTCGGCTACATTATGACGATTAGGAATTAAACAAATCAGAGAGATTTTCTCTGGGCGTTTCTTGGTAGCAATTAACATTTCACTTGTATTTGTTAATGACACATACATCTGCAACTCGAAATATTTTTGCTGCTTCTATGAATTGTCTCGTATCAATCTGTCACATTTCGTTTGTTTGTAAGGTGACTCGACTGCAACTAAAAAAACAAACAAATGAAACATATCAAATGTGTCATACTTCCTTTGTGAAAATCTAAATATAATTTTGTTTCCATGATGCAGGAAAGCGAAATAAAAAGTGATTCAGACATATGTTGGCAAGATATTGTTGGATTTTTTTCGATTATTCTGAAGAAGGAAAAGTCACACGGGTGAAATAGTTAATATTCTTTATATTTATTGTAGGATACTATTTGCTGTTTACGCAGCTGTTACAATTGTTCACGCGGCTCCTTCGCTTTTTAGTAAGAGAAAAGGCTGAAATGGTTCCTTCGAATCCCCTTGATGAAAATATCAGTGAGTCAAGTTATGCATTTTATTTATGATTGCTCCATAAACAATGATTAAAGGTATTCTTCGGGTTAATCGTAAAATATAAAACAGCATTTCAAGTGAACATAACAGTATCTCAACCGCATACTTTGTACGTTGCATATCACTGTGTCGATGTCTTTCATCTAATACCAACACTTTTCTAGGCTGCAATGAATCCTCAGTCAAAACATTGTTTATATCAGCTACAATACATTATTTATTATGGTATTATGTACGGTGCACAAGGAGTGCGATTGAAGTATTGTGATGTTTACCGAAAACAGTATTAGAGGGCAAGAATAGTGAGACTTGTTAAAAATCATTAAAAATTTTAGTATGGTGTACTATTAAACAAACTACCAATCACAAGCCACACAACGCCAGCAAAAGACGTGATGCACCATAATATTTCAAAAATTTAGCTTTCAGGACGTACCATTTAAAAAAAACTACTTAAAACTAACATTTAGATACCACTAAGTATTCGAAGAAAATGGTTTAGCACGATCAGTGATAAATCATAGCAGTAGGCAATTGAAAATAAACGAGATATTTGATTTGTTTATTAAGAACAAAAAGAAATTGTGTGGTCTATAGAAGTGAAACCTTAGAATTGAATGTGTAAAAGTGGTTCATGATACATTTTATCATCTATCACTTTGAAGTTTGAGTACATGAACTAGCAAGAGAATAATTTTCAGAAATTATCTTCCTAACATTCTGCATTTTCTAATAAATACTTCTACTATTTATGGGCAAACACGAAATATGGGGTGTTTATAAAAAGTTGTCAATACATATTCTAATAACAGGCAGTTCTTTGAAGACAATTAGAATGGACTATTAGATCTGATTATTTCTACTTTGATCTATTGTATGAGCCAACTAATGTCTACATAATAATTTTGTATTTAATTCTCTCGCTTGATAGGATGTTTCATATTAAATAACTCTAGGTTTATTAGTTACAGATATCAGTGAAAAAATATTAAAACGCGTGTATCTTATTTGTTTTACTTCATATCTAAAGATAGACCTGGCACTGAAAGAGTTGTTTATCCACAAACGAGACAGTGAAAGAGTTGTTTATCCACAAACGAGACAGTGAAAGAGTTAAATCTATTATGATACTGTTTATCAGTAAATTGTACTGCTTCAGTAAACATACTTGTCTTTTAAGTTAACAACAAGTTATCATTTAAATTTCTTAGACTGGATTTGTTGAATAAAACACAAACAAAGCTAAATGATCTTTTATTAGTTGATTATATTTCTGCTAGAAATTGGATCAGTTATGTGAATATTTATGAAGTTTTAACTCAGCTGTCTTAACAGTTTGTTTGTTTTTTAATTTCGCGCAAAGCTACACGAGGGCTATCTGCTCTAGCCGTCCCTAATTTAGCAGTGTAAGACTAGAGGGAAGGCAGCTAGTCATCACCACTCACCGCCAACTCTTGGGCTACTCTTTTACAAATGAATAGTGGGAGTGATCGTAACATTATAACACCCCCACGGCTAAAAGGGCGAGCACGTTTGGCGCGACGGGGATTCGAACCCGCGACCTTCAGATTACGAGTCGCATGTCTTAACACGCATGGCCATGTGAGTGGAGGAAATGGATCTTGAGTGGCATGTTGCACTTCATTGTTTTGTATGCTTTGAGAAGTTTGTCTACCAGCTGAATGTAATGTGGGGCTCTGTAATTGCCAAGACAATTGTCAACAACGTTTTTGAAGGCTTTCCAGGCAATCTTTTCCGGCCCAACTAACAGATCTTCGAACCGCTTGCGATTAGGAGTCGAACGCCTTAACACGCTTGGCCATGCCGGGCCCTCGAGTGTCTTAAAAGTAACATTCTTCTTCATCTCTACGTTTAGTTAAACAAAGATATTCATGACTTCTGTAAAGATAGAGCAAATCTCATGTTGAGCATTCGAATTATGTTTAAAGGTAAACAAATATAATAGAAGTTTTTAACTTTGTTTCCATGTGTCACAGTGGTGTGTCTGCGCTACACAATAGGTTTCGATACCTGTGGTGCGTAGAGCACAGATAGCTTATTATCTAGCTTTGTGCTTAACTTCAAACAAATGTTTTTAACTCATTGAAACTTGAACACGAGAAGTTTCTTGTTTGTTTGTTTTATTTCGCGCAAATCTACACAAGGGCTAGTTGCACTCGAGAAGATTTCTTCGAAATATGGAAAATTGTAAATTTTACCATAACAGTTGCAACGTCAGACATAAAAAAGTATTTTTGATACAGATTAGTATTTCATATTATTTGTACAAGGTTCTTGGTTCGTTTCAAACGGCTCGGCATGACCAGATGAATTAAGGCGTTCGACTCCTAATCTGACGTTATAATATGACAGTCAATCCCACTCTTCGTTGGTAAAAGAATAGCCCAACAGATGGCGGTGGATGGTGATGACTACCTGCCTTCTCTCTCGTCTTACACTACTAAATTCCAAAACAAACAATCGTTTCAAGTTTCGCGCAAAGCTACATGAGGGATATCTGCGTTAGCTGTCCTTAATTCAGTAGTGAAAGACAAGAACGCGCAACTCACACATTGCGAGTCAATGCCCTAACCAACCGACCATGCTAGGTGATAGGTGTGGCCATTACTGCAGTAGAATTTTAAGCTTTACTATATTATTAAAACTAATGAGCTGCCAGAAGAGAAAACAGCTTTCAGATCAAATTTGTACTTTTTTTTTCAGACGTCCTGCGGTAGATCAGTGGTATGTCTCAAACCTATAATGCTAAAGTCCAAGGATTCGATTCCATGCTGTGAATAGAGTACTGATAGCCCAATATTTAGCTTTAAGTTATGAATACCCAAGCAGCTTATTCAGATTACGTGAGAAATAAAATAATCGTAAATTTAAAATAAAAATGTAATTTTGATTGATCTGAAAATACTATACTTTATAATATAGATTTTTATGTATGTATATATATTCTATTATTTCTAAATGCTTAAGAACACTGAAATCGATGTCGGTTTAAACTCATATTACCAATTTTATTTATTTACCTTTTATTTTGTCTTGTTACTAAAATATAATTAAACTGTCTATATTTCTTTGCAAACTTAATTGGTTGAAAATAATACGAATACAAGAAGGTGGTAAAAAGTTAAACATTTGCACAAATAGTTTTCTTATTAAAACAGTTACTTTATCTTATAAACTGTTCATATTAGATTTCTTTTGTGAATACCTGAATACGTCTCTATTATCCAGCAAGAAAAGTCGTTTAGCACCCAGAGTGAAAGTAATAAAACTTGAGTACAGGTAACATTTGATTAGGTTTGATTAGTTCAATAAGAAATCACATTGGTTTAATATGTTAATGCAAATTCTAGAAAGGCATCGCTCTCGTTTACAGTTATTTATAAGTGAGATTGCTAAACAGGGATCTAGAACCGCTTTAATCAGAAAACAACCTAATATTGTCTTTAAAGAGCTACTACTACGGATAAAAGAAAAGTCCAGGGATACTTTACATTGGGACAATACTTATCACACCAAACAAAAATATCCAGTTCTAGTCGAGAAAATACTACTTTGTCATTACAGTGATGTAGAGATAAGTCTGAGAGCTTATAACGATAATACATTGGTTTCGATACCCCTAGCAGGCACAGCACAGACAGCCCATCGTGTAGTTTCGTGCTTAACAGCAAAAAAAACAACAACAAACAAATGTTACAGTAGAATGTAAATATATATATACACAAAAGGGCCGAAAATATAATTATAGCAGACATTCCTCAGAAGAGGATATTTAGACAAGATTTAAGATGAAATCATTTTGTTTTTTACTCACTACTGAAGTAAGTTATAGCAATCAACTTTACAATATAAACATTAAATGATTTGTTTGTTTACAACTAGAGTGAAGGCTGATGTTGAAGCAAATAATCAGAACCATTGCATTTCTTGTGATATCTTTCGACATACCTGCATAAGAAAAAGTTTAGACCAAAGAGAGATATTTAGGAAGTTTTTAATGAACTGCATTTTCTAAGAAGATTAGGACATTTCGTAAAGATCTGTGCTCGTTCAAATCTTCCAAGACAAATGAGTTTGTTAACAACGTTTGTCAAATATGTTCTAACGTTGTTAGGATCAGAAAATATGAAGTTACTTTAATCTCACAATTAACTGTATTATGTATATATTATTTTCTTTTTATTGTTGCTTTATTTAAAATTTTATGAGATATCAGATCAATCGATATTTCATAAAATATAATCCCACTGAAACATCATCGTTGCTTAGTGCATTTAAATAGAAGCAGACGGAAAAAAGCTCTCAATGGTTTAAATTCACATAATCATTATTTTAATAATGAATAAATAATTCTCCGAATCATTCTCAAAATCTGAGTCAGTAAGTCAGAGCTCTGAACAACCTTGTCAATTGAGTAAGTTAATGTATGGAGGACATTGGATATTGTGGTTAGGCATATATTGGTTACACAGAATGATTCAACCAACTATTGAAAGAAATTATTGATATAGTTTGACAGGTGTTAGACTGTCTGAGTTTCTGAAAGTAATGTTATTTACACATATAAACACTTTAAAGCTATGCAACCTAATAGAATAATAAATTTGGACCAGCATTTTCTATAAATGATATAAAATAAAATAAAAGTTACATAATATGTTTTCCAGTAGAATACACTCTTATTATATATTTTTGACAGAAACACAGTGGTTGATCTTCCAAATATCCTGTTTTTGCAAGTGGAGCAAAAATAATTGGATTATTTCAAACTAATCAACAAACGAAAATTAAAGTAATACTAGTTTTAGAAACTGCTTATATTGCGTAAAATAAAAGCTACATTTATTACAACAACAATTATAAACTGCTCAAAAAAGTAAAGGAACAAGTAGGTTTTTTTATATAATTTATCTCAGAGTTCCAAATGTGATATTATTTTATTTTAGGTAATTTGCCTTATTTCAGTTCCATCTGTACCCATTTTTAATGTGTAATGAACGGTAAAACATGGAGAATTAATTTTTTTAAAATGACCAGTATCACCAAAACTAATATTCCGTATGAAACAATACTTTAAACAGTTTACATGCGTTTATTCAAGAAATGTTTGAAACATTCAATATCTAGTGTGACCTCCACGGGCTGTGACACACTCCTGGCATCGATTTGACACACTTCGAATCAGTCTATCGATGTTATCTTGGGGTCTGGCAGCCCACTCCTCTACCAGGGCTTGTAGAAGTTCCTGTACATTCTGAGAAGGGTGCTGGCGTTTACTAACACGACAACATATCCTAACAATGTTCAATCGGATTTAAATCTGGAGATCTGGCGGGCCACTCAAAAGTCTCTATTCCTTCCTAGTCGGGTAAGTCCATACACAGTCTGGCGACGTGGGCTCGCGCGTTAACCTGCATGAAAATCAGCCGTTCGCTGACAGCACCGGCAAAAGGCCTCACAATGGGTTCCAGAATTTCGTTTCTATATCGTTGTGCGTTTAGAGCATCTCTGTCGAGTATGAGTAAGTCCGTGCGGCCACCCAAGCATATGTCTGCCCAGACCATTACAGAACCTCCTCCATAAGCGTCGACTTGGACAATGCTACAGGCGAAAAATCGCTCTTCTCAGTGTCTACACACCGGTAGCCCATTGACGAAGTTCCCAGTCGAGGTGCTGATGAACAAACTGCAGCAAAAAGACGGTACAAAAAGCAGGACAATAAATGGAAACAAGCGAGAAACGTTAATACGTACAAATGAAAAAAAAAAAAAACATTAGATAGATACAATATTAATATATAGAAAAAAACATTAGATATATACAACAGGAATATATACAAAAAAACATTAAATATAAACAACAATATAAACAAATGGAAAAGATATGAAATATATACAATATTAATATGTACAAATGGAAAGAACAGTAAATATATACAACATTAATATATACAAAAACATTAAATATAAACAACAGTAACAAGAACAATGGAAAAAATATGAAATATAGACAATATTACGAGTAACAAAAAAAAGAAATAGATACAACAATAAGAGAAAAAAAAAGAAAACATCAAATATAGTCAACAGTAACATATACAAAAAAAAACACATGAAGCGAGAGTGGAAGCAGGGTGGCTCAGAAGCCGATCTACACCCGACCCCCCACCAAAGCACAAAGGGGCGCCAGAGATGGTAAAATGAGTGGCGCAGCTGCTTGGACGGATCCATGTTGGTGTTTGTTTCGAGAATTAATGGGGAATGCATAGTTTCACGTAACAGCCTTATATAGGGTACATTGAGTTATATTCTCCTTGAGTGAGGTGAGTTTCGTTTGAGTCGCTTCAAACCTCACTCGTAAGGTTAAAAAATACACTTGTAGACGAACGAATATATTTTTCATACATAAATTTAGTTATGACAAAAATATACTGAAATATTAACTTGTTCCTTTAATTTTTTTTAGCAGTATAAATAAAAAGTAATATGAAGAAGCTAAGATTTTTCAGTGTATTTCCATAGGGGGACTCCATACCTTATGAAAATAATATATTTGGAAAAACGCGTATAGTAATTAACAACGATTACTGGTAACAGTATTTTTAAAAACTCGTTTCAATCAAAATAATTTTATATCGTGCACGTAGCAAAATATTAATTTTGAATATTTTACTCCAAAATCACTTTTCATTTTTCAGTTTGCTAAACTGAAAATTTTCTTTCGCAGACCCTGCTCAAAAACCGGCGTCATCGAAACACTTAAGTTTAAACACAAAGTGACAGTTATTGTTACTCTCGTCCTCCGCTGGAATAACGGTAAATCTTCGGATTTACAACACTAAAATCAGGGGCTCAATTCCTCTCAGTGGACACAGCAGATAGCCTACTTTTAGAATTCACGAGCTGCTAAAACGTATATGGTTTAGTGTAGGCAAAAATTTCCACTGTATAAAAAATAACTTAATCATCAGTACTTCTAGAAGTTTCTAAAAATACTGCATTGAAACTGTACATTTCTTCTTTTCTTAGAGACGGTAGTGAGACATGTATGATTTTTGCCCTTTCATAACTGTTGGGTGTGTGTGTTTTCTTACAGCAAAGCCACATTCGGCTATCTGCTGAGCCTATCGAGGGGAATCGAACCCCTGATTTTGGCGTTGTAAATCCGTAGACTTACCGCTGTACTAGCGAGGGGCACAACTGTTGGTTTGTCGTACAAGAGTTATCTGACCAGCTCCAAATAAATTTTAAGATCCAGACATTAGTCCTAGTTTATTGTTATTATAATTAAAATAACTAAAATGTTAAATTAGAAAGAAGAAACACAAGAAATAACTACTTACTTCTTTTTTCCTTAGGACATTTTTAAAACATTCAGCCGATAGTGACAAAAATCGAGAGTTTAATACAATTTACGATCACTGTCTTCAACTTGGAACATTAATCAGTAATATGATCTTATACACAGTTTTACGACACAATTCATAAAATCATAGAGGGTAATTATAAAAAAAACCGATATTTAATTTTACCTTAACCTTAAAAACTAATTTCTTCGCAGACACACTGAAAATCGTACGCTTACTTCACAAAACATTGGATATAGAATAAGGCGTCTAAAAACTGTCATAAAAGTTAACGTAAGACTGGAAATGATCCAAGTGGTACCTGGAGATGGCTTTATGTGTGATTGGATTTACTTTGCATCATCCTCAGTCAATATATTAAACGTATTCCCAAATGAAGCAATTACGAACATCATCTGTCCTCGATGCTGTTTCATTAATCCTCGTAAACTTGCTTCTGAAAGCTGTTCCAACTTTCCATATTTTTTCCTGTCTCCCAACCCCCAGAAAGACCCGTAATCCAAAATTTACTAGTGTAATTTCCATAGATCTCCTCTAAACGAATGAGTGTGGAATTTCCATTTGATCGAAGTAAAAACGACATTAATTTGTTATCTTAGCATAACCACATATGCACGTTCCTGAACGCTACTAAAAACAGCTAAATTGCGAGAACGATAGTTTAGGTACACTGTATAATACAGTTTAGAAACATTCTTTACCATGGTATATATGTGGCTATTTGAAGTTTGGGATGAGGTCACATAAGTCGACGGGTTTCCTTTATTCCAGGTTTATGCATTGCCTAGTAGTTAGCGTACCAGGTTGTGGAACCGAGAGTTCATGGTTCACGTTTTGTTACGGCAAAAACAAAAATCGTGCTCTTAGTTTTAGTGCTTTGGGTGTAAAAGTTCGATTACAATAACCTAATAGTTAATAATGGGTGGGGTCAGCTGGCTGCCTTTCATTTAGTCTATAACTTCGTAAAAGCCCGTTTCTTTTTATTTTCAACTCATGGTAAATGTTCTTGTCGTTTCAAAAGCTCACTTATCTATCAAGTCCATGAAATTCTACTTTCTGCATTAGGAAACCACATGTCTGACTGCGTGTCTCGCAGTCACATCGCACTTTTCCACAATCTTGTTTGAATCATCGGCTCTGTGTTCTTAGGAATTACCCCTATCTACGAAACGATATGCATATAAGAAATTTAAAAAAAAAATGAATAGGTATAATAACCAACTCTACAGAGTTAATTAGCTTCATTTTGTGTGAATAACGAGCACATTAATAGTGTATGGGCATAAATCTTAATTAATTTTATCACAGATTTTATATTCATATTTCACACGATTGGCAGACATTGAACATATGGTATTGAGATATCCCAAATAAGTCAAATTAAATTTTCTAATGGGCCTTATATTTATCAAACAGTTATGTTTCATTGCTTGTCCTGTTCCTCTCTTCTTTAATGCACGTGGTACTGTGCATTATTTCCCTATTGTCACAGTTATGATTCTTTATTAGTTGTAACTTACTAGCATGTTTGGTGTGACGGGGATTCAAACCCGCGACCTTCGGGATTACGAATCGAGTGCAAAAGTAAATGATTATTTCTTATTTTGAGGAAAACTGTAAGAACGCGATTTACTTATAAAATGAAAGAGAGGAGTGAATGAAGAACTACTTTTCAAGTTGGTAAGAATATATATGGATTTATCGTTTATCAAAATAAGGAAAAGCTCTTTGTTTCATTATCATTCCTTAACTGAAGTTGACCGGTTTATTCGATTAGTAAAGATGTATAGTAGGTTAGCTCATGCGTTAATGCGCGTCTTGTCTGTCTGTTACTGTTTGTATTCTGCAACTGAACAAACAATGGGAAAATTTTAAATATATTCGCTGTATGAGTTTTTTTTCTTGGTATCAAGAGATTATTCAAACTTAAGGGCAAATAGATAAAAAAAATGTTTTTCAGACTATATAAGTACGTATCTTCCTACATGAATCAATAAATTCTGTCTTCTCTTTGCTGGAGAGCGGTGAAAATATATCTATGCTATTTGTTTAAAATTAACCATTTAATTTTATAAAAATTACTTTCGTTTTTACTTAAAATTGAAACTACTTTAACTTAATTTGATGTGAAAGTAACTTTCACTGAAAAATAAATAATCGATTCTGTGTCATACACAATATAAAATTCACTCGTCTGAAAACTGAGAAATTTAAAAAGTTAGAATTTTCACGTATCTCATGTTTTATATAAATAATTTATATTTCGTAGAAGACAAATAATGATTGTTTGATTTTCTAAACTGTACGTGTGTTTAAACACCAATGTGTTAGTAATTATATCCCGGTGGGACAGTGGTAAATTTACGAACTAAAATTCAGCGTTCGATCTCTCGCTGTGAATATAGCAGATAACTAAATGCGGGTTTTCTCTAGGAAACATAACCAAGTGTTAATAATTAATAAATACTTTAAACAATTTTAATTCTGAGAAAATCATAAATAACTTCTGATTAGTTACTTTTTACGTCATTCAAACTCACGAAATCTAACTAATAGTATACTTATTAAAAATTGTTTTATTTCTCCACAGAAAATTCCACTTTAGTTACAAACATGGTAGGATGGAAACTGAGCTTGAATCTTTCCGTTCTAAATTTTGTTCTCTTGATACATGCGTCATCACTTTCGAATCTTTTTTATGGTATTGAGAAAGAATTGAAATCTCTTCCGCTGGAAGACAAAGTTGAAAAACAGGATCTACGACAAAGGTCCCTTGCAATACAAGGTGATGTTGAAAACCTCAAGCTAATATTAGCATCATCTACGGCAGAAGATGTCAAAAAAATGGCATTATTTTGGGATACTCCAGTAATGAAACAAATTGACGAAACTGTAAAGAATCTTTCCGGTAGGTTTTGATTTTCATTATATGAACATTTCTTTGATAAAATAAACTAACTGTAAATTTAGATAACGAAAGTAAAATATATAGATATGTAAATGATTGGTGTGAAAATTGACGCCTTCAGTTATTTTCTAAATAGAATATTAACTTCTACGTCATATAAATAATATTTATTTTATATTTTTCTTCACGTCATAGTATGTTGAAAATTATGCAGTTCAAAATAAGTTAAGAAAACTGAAGTACAGGGTAATGTGTGAGGGTGGAGGATTCCTACACTACACAAAATAAATAAAGGATAATTGAAATTTTTAATATTAAAACTATGATAATAGAAAAATAGATAATAAAACAATGTAGACCATTCCCCTAGTTTATTTCTACGCAAGTCATGCATCTTATGGTCAACGATATTATCTTAAATACAAATGAATAATCATGCAACCAATGCTATATATATGTACTTGTATCATACTATCATGTCTTACTTCTAAGTGAATTGCATAATAGTCTATACAGTTCATGAACCAAGTCGAGATTTCAAAGACGTTTATTACTTCATTCCTTTAGAGAACTAGTAATCAAGCAAATGGAGGTTAGCTAATTATAGCTGGCTATTTTAAGTGGCTAGAAGGTCTCAAACAGTTACTGGAAAATAAACAATACATTGAAGCTACTGTACAGTTGTTCGGAGATTCATACTAGACAGCTCATCATCCACAGCACAAACAGATATCTGGCTTGCTACAGTTGTGACATACCTGTATGTCCGCAGATACAACTCCTACCTTGTCAGTACACAAATAGTTTGACATAGAATTTAAAACAAAAGCTGGCCTGAACGCTATATGCCCAATGGCATACTCTTTTCTCATAGATAGGCGTGAAAGAGTTCACCTGTACTGGCACCAAGAACACATCTAATGCACCAGTGGCATATGGAATAATAATTTTTTTTAAAGATGAATCGTACTTCACCCTGCAGCAAAATACAAACCAATTTTTATATAAGAACATGGTGCTTAAGAGAGTCGTGGAATAAGCTTTGGTGGACATATTAACTTCCACAAATTACAAAAACCACAACATGCAATTGAGCATGATTTCCGCATAATAGATGATTACGTCTTGAATTAATTCAAAGAAGATGTTAACTTGGCTAATTCCTATAATATCAAACGTATATGATACAACATTTGTGTGTTTAATATGGAGTTACGGGAATATAGCTTAACACCCTACTTAATTTTTCAGCAAAATAAAACCTTTTCACATAATCAGCTTATGAATAACTGAAGCTGTCGAGTTTCGCGGCCTTTCTTTACACTTAGGTTTGGTTTGAATTTCGCGCAAATCTACTCATTGCTATCTGCGCTAGCCTTCCTTGATTTTGAAGTGACAGATTAGAAGGAAGGCAGCTAGTCAACACCACCCATCGTGAATTCTTAATTATTCTTTTATCAAATAATAGTGGGACTGACCGATCATTATAACGCCCCTGCCGGCTAAATGGACAAGCACATTCAGTAAAGAGGAATCGAACCCACGATTCGCAAAGTGTGAATCGTGTACCCTAACTACTAAACCACGTTTCTTAGAACAATCTTTACTGCTGTTTTTATGAACGTTTGAGGATTAATTAAAATGAAAACAATGCTTACGTTTTTCAAGTGTTAAGTATTTTCATCCTTATCACTTACAACTCAATCTGAAATATAAGGTGAATTTCTTTGATATATTTTCTTTGTTAAAATAATTACGGTAATTTAAAACTTAAAAGATAGTTTATATATTCATCTCAAAGTTCTTAATGGAATTCATCGCCAGTAAAAGATCTCACCTAGCAGGACTTAACATTGCTTTAAAATAAGCTTTATGTTAAGTGAATAAAATCTATTATACTTTCAGATAAATTACATTCATCTGGCTAAATGTTCTTGTAAATTTGCATGTTTTACAGCCGGAGCACAAGATTTGATAAAGAAATTTTTAGAGGCCTGGAACATTTTTATGACAGGAGTCAGTGGACCATCAAGTGTTTCCACTACAATGGTCAGTATTTTATGTTTTGAAATTGGGATATAAGGAAATAAAACAACCTCTGTATGTAAAAATGATAATATAAAGACCTACTAAAAATGACAAAAAATGGTAAAAATGGGGAGGGGTAAAATACCTTTTATGGTTTATCACAAGGATAATTAAATTTTGTATTTCTAATATAAATTTGTGGAGGCTTTAACGGCATTAAAAACTTAACGGAAAACAAAGGTTGAATGTGTATTAAGAATTGGATAGGTGTGGATAACTTAGAAGGTCAAAAAGCAAAAGTAATTACAAGTCACTAAAAGTACAGACGATTTATATACTAATTATCACATAAAAGGAAATTGTAAAAAAAGCTATGAATGATCAAAAGGTATGGTTAAACACATCTCTGAAGTAAATCTGTTTTTAGTTATCTCAGAGAAAAAGAACAAAATTTCTTATATGGGTTTTTTGGACTAGCAACAATCATTCAATTTATTAAACATACATATTTTAAAATATAGCAAACACTTTTGTTATTTTGTAGGTGCCTACGGAAGCGACATAAAATGTTAGAAACTGAAGATTGGTGTACTCCAGAACAAAGAGAATCCTTTCTTATAGAATCGCAATTGTATCACCTTCCTTAGAAATTATTAAATATATATACATAAATATTAAGGACACTGAAAACAGTTCTGTAATATCCAATTAATGTTAAACATATTTCTGTCGAATAAATTTAAGAGGACAGGACTTTAATTGTATACATGCATGTACATATATATATATTAAAACAAAAGTGTAATAAAAATGTTTAAGTTACCGAAAAGTACCTCGTATAAAGTAGCCGAGACGAACAGCACAGAATAAAATATTAACAACGTTTTTTTTTTCTTTTGCCTTTCATATGTTATCAGAAAACAAAGAAGTTATAGAAATTTTATGGTCAGTAATAACAACAATGCGTTTACTTACAGAGCAAAAGAATGGATAACTTGGGTATCATTTGACCTCTTTCTCGTCTTGCTCAATCTCTTGATAATGTTTATTTATTGGCATATTTCGTAAGTTAAATTCAAGAGAAATAAAGTATTATTAGCAGTGATGGCAATAACAAGACTTATAACATCTGTTAATCTGAAGTTAATTAGAAAAGTGTAGTTTTGGTTTTGTTTGGTTTGAATTTGGCGCAAAGCTACTCGAGGGCTATCTGCGCTAGCTGTTCCTAATTTAGCAGTGAAAGACTGGAGAGAAGGCAGCTAGTCATCACCACCAATCGCCAACTTTTGGACTACTCTTTTACCAACGAATAGTGGAATTAACCGTCACATTATAACACTCCCATGGCTGAAAGAGCAAGCTTGTTTGGTGTGACAGAGATTCGAACTCACGATCCTCGGATTATGATTCGGGCGTCTTCTTTAAAATGTTGTTTTCTGCTAGCACTTTTGTCCAGAAGATAGTAGATATCTATCAATATATCAGAAACTGGGCAAGGCAGTTTTCTGGAAGCTTTCTGGGCAGCAATATTCATGAGGTGGCAGGCACAGCCCATGAAGTAAATGCTAGGCTGTCGTCTTGAGATGTGTCCCATCACACCTTTACCTATACCAGACATAACTGAGGCATTGTCTGAAGAAAAGCTAAGATATTTTTCCCATAGAATTTTCCTCTTTGTCAGTTCGTGGTCCAAAAGCTTGAAAATATTCTCTCCCGTTGAAGCTTCTTTCCATTCAACCATTGTCAAAAGAGAACAAACACTTTTTCCAAGCAAAGGGTCAAGATATCCTACAACCACTGGATACAGTTTACAGTCATCCATATCTGTGGATCCATCTGTAGCTAAACTGTAAACACTGTTAGTAAGTATGTTTGAAATCATTTTGTCATTTTCACAATCCAACATTTGTACAATGGCTGTAGTTTTGGTTCTAGCACAGCCATATTTTTTCGCTATATCAGTCTGGGAACATTTTTCTGAATAGATGTTCTATATTATCGGCTACAGCTAGGGGTAACTTATGAGCAATGACGAATTGCGTGAACATCACTTCTGCATTTATGGTTTCATATTCTAAATTCTTACTCATAAATGTCGTTATCTGTATCGTTTGTCTTCGTCTCAGCCTTTTGTTGTGAGATGCCGACTTTGTATGTCTGGAACAATCGTTTATCCTGCCATGCGCCACAGAAAATTCGATGTGACAAACTGTACACAACGCATGACTGTCACTGACTTTTGATGCAATGACCGGATATTCTGCACTATACTTTTTTCTAAATTTTTGATTCACAGTTTTAGTCCTTTTAGATTTGCCAGAAACAAGACAATCTAGTAAACGAGGCCTCTTTTTTTCCATCTTGTGAATGATCGCATTGATGTTTCTATGCCGCTTAGAAAACGAGAAATACCCATCTATGCGAGCGCTAATTGCCTGACAAACTATTGGTAGACGTCGGAGATACAAATATTTTTATTATTTCAAGCACAAACATGATTATCGCAAGTAGCCATTTCGACTATGTCTTTTATTTATTATCAAAATTTATTTGTACCTCATTATAAATTTTTTTTACCCCTTTCAAGCCCTGGGGGAACAAGTTATCACTTTATTGTATTGGCCTATATTATAAATATAATAATTTGGGAGTTGCAACAAGTCGTAATATTTGTCTGTATGAGCGTATAGTGATAATGTATACACCAAAATCGTAATGATTAGGCTCAAATTGTAATGGTTGGCATCTCTGGGTACTGTAGAATAGCTTCGTAGTGATAGTCTCCAGAGTCCACGCATCAGATGCGTAATCAAGCACTGCATCTACATCCACGGATTCTACTCAAATTAAAGTGAGGTTCGCCTTAGATTTCGTAGACAATGTCAAAAACTCTAATACGTCTAAGGAAATCAAATATAAATGACTCACCATCAGTTCTTTTTATGCTAAAGCAATGGTTATTTATTATTTTAGTGACAAAGAACACAAGCACAACACTAGGTAAGTTGAAAAGTGACAAAAGTAGAATAATTAAGAATTTGATTTTAAATTATAAAAGTCAAGGTTTAAAATGCAAGTTCAAAAGAATGACAACTGGGCAGAAAACCTCAGCCCACATTGTGGATTAAAGTCATATCATCCCAGCTATAAAAATCCTTTATTCTGAAAGATTCTTAAGGACAGAAGCACAAAAATATGAAAAATTCTCTGGTCAAGCTCTGTGTCTACAGGCTTGTATGTGCCCATGATTAACCTGCTTGTAAAATATGACCCATGTTACCTGCAGACAGATTTTCCAAGACAGACATCCTTAAGTCTTGAACCTAATCTAAACGTCTGCTGTGATTTTCGAAATCGTCATGGTTACGATCATTCTTAGCTAGTCTATAACCCTATCACATTCCCTTCACTACTATGTACTGGATATAAAAATAGAACCCGGGATTGGTAGGAAAGAAATGACGGAGTGAGGCTGCAAAGCATATACCCAAATTTGTGACTAATTTAGAAAGAAAACGAAATTTATAAATAAACAAATTTTAACAACTGAAAACACTA
Organism: Tachypleus tridentatus; assembly: GCF_004210375.1. Lineage (NCBI taxonomy): Eukaryota > Metazoa > Arthropoda > Merostomata > Xiphosura > Limulidae > Tachypleus > Tachypleus tridentatus. The sequence continues at coordinate 56,884,860 of NC_134835.1, read as the reverse complement.
TATCATTCTCCTCTCACAAACTAAAAACATCTCCAGATCTAATTCAAAGCCATGGGGTAGCTACTACTTGGATGTCAATGCTGAAATTTATTTTTCAAGATATATATGTTCCTTGGTTCAGGGTTGGAACTGCCAACTATTTTAATATTTTAACCGAGTTAACCAAGTATAAACTGTTTGTAAGTTTCTTTTTAGCCACTCAAACTACTACACGTGTACAGTTAACATTTTCATTCACTATAACTCACTTTTTAGTGCAAAATTCTAAGAAAATATTCAGAAAACTCCGTGATTTGAAAATATGTTATTATACGTGATCAAAAATATTTCACACGGTCAAGTAAAACATTGGGTACACCAAATTTACATTTTTTACGTTTTACCCGAGTTTGAACAATAAACACAGCCTGGCTATCTTACAATGATTATTTGTTCTACAATCTTTATTAATGCTATAAGTGTAGCTATGAATTTAACCACCAATATTGATTTCATTCCTTTAAGTCGCACGCTCAATCTTTCTTTCTGGCAGCACCTTTTTTCACATCTAAAGTGTTTCTGATTAGGTTTAAGTAATGCTTGGCTGGTCATTAACTACAGCTAATCTGAAATACACAACACTCTATGTTAGGTAAGCTAATTTTAAACCACACTTCTTGAACAAAATATTAGCATACAGACTAGGAAACAAGTTTTAACATTTCACATGTCCTTTACAGTCCTACAGAATATTTGTTATAATCACTTTGATATCAGTTTGTTATGATCGTGCTAAACTTGTATTTTACATTCCATTCTTATATCCGCCAAATTCATTTAGGCTGCAGTTTTTCCTATCAGGAATTGATTTATACCAGAGTAAACATAATAAATTTAAGTTCATTGCTATAATCAACAACGTAGATTTAGAAACAGGTTTTGCTTCTTACAACAGCTTATTGATTCTCTATCTCACATGTCCTGATATAGTTTTCTTCATTTAATTCACTACTAAAGGGTTTTGTTGTCTCCATTCTGCTAAAAGTAGAAAAGAATTCGCTCCGCTCACTCAAATATGATTAAAAGTGCTGTAATCTCCTAATTTCTTAGACACTGTCCAAAATCTGGCTCCTTTTTCAAATATCTCAACACCAATTGATATTCCTTACACCTAACTTCTAAATACATTCAACGATGTTTATTTCAAATCTTGATGTTATTACAGGTTCAGAATGTCCAGCGTACAACCAAACTCTTCTTTAGATTGTATCATAACTCATTCTTTTGTATAACTTTTAATTTCACTGTTCTTACGAATACACATTTGAGTAACGTTACGTCAATAATTTACTAAAGCCTAGTACAAAAATCTAACTGTGTACGGTCCGTACAGAGTTATAAAACGAAATTTTTCACAGCTAATAATTTTAAAACAGTTACTTTTAACACCGTCGTTCTGAAAACTAAAATATCGTTATACAGTGTGTCCATAAATTATTCTTTCCATTACAAGCCTTTATAAATTCTCTATTATATGAGCTATCTTAAAACGGTTTGCGGCAATTAATAACACAACTCAAGAAATATTTGTTTTAATTAAGTAAATTACCACAATTCAGTCAATGATTCAGTAAACTTCCATGCGAGCCCCATTGGTAGCATTCAGAACATCGAGTGGGTGAGTAGATGAGTTCGTTCCAAACATTAAGAAGCATGTCTTGCGTGGATGTTCTGTGAAATAAAGAAAACATTTCTTAAGTTGTGTTATTAATTGCCACAAACCGTTTTAAGATAACTCCTATAATAAAGAATTTATAAAGGTACAATGGGGTAAATTATTTATGGACACCCTGTATATTAAGTTATGAAAATAAACTGAATATTAACTTTTAAACTAAACAGTCTTGTATATAAAAAAATGTGAAGTAATGGGTAGAAATGAGCAACAATAACTCCCTTCAGCCTCTTCATATCAGTACATTACACTATCACATTACCTCTAGGTAGAAACATAACAGTCAGTGCATGAAGTTTAAAGGTTTCATGATCTTCTTCTTTTAACAATTTCATCTCTTTTTATAGCTTCCCTCAAACAATATGGCACTTTTCCTTTTGGTTCCCTTACTGCAACATAAGAGATTATTTTTATCACATGATTAATTAACCAAGTCTGACCTGACATATGATCAAATACACTATTATAAGCTCTCACAATTTCACACACTTCTTCCTGTTGCTTAGAAGCTAATTAACCCTTCAGTAATTTTAACATCGTAAGATTCTAAGATGGCTCTCTTTTCACACTTATTACTACTATCCTATAAGCAGGTCATTACACACGTTTCAGATGCAACTTCAGTGTATCATGGCTTGAGCATGTTTATATGATATATTCATCATACAACTTCTCCACCCCTATATCTACTTCATACCATGATGCTTAACTGAGGGGAAAGGATCTGTCCACATTGCTGCTAAACTATTTTTAGTTACTAAGTACATTACCACAACTAACTGTGGAATTCACCAATTAAATCACCTACTGTATTGCAATAGTTTCTCCACCCCTATATCTACTTCATACCATGATGCTTAACTGAGGGGAAAGGATCTGTCCACATTGCTGCTAAACTATTTTTAGTTACTAAGTACATTACCACAACTAACTGTGGTATTCACCAATTAAATCACCTACTGTATTGCAATAGTTTGCGATAGCTGAAATGAATTTTACCTCAACTTTGTGTTCTGTATCAGAACGTTAACCTTAAGTCTTTGTTGTTTAGTATTCTTGTCGTGGTGAAGTTTTTGCTTATCCTTATTTTTCTTGATTAGCTTCAGCCGCTAATTTTTGTCTCAAGCTGGTCACATATGCTAACACATTTAGTAACTCAGTTTTGTCTGTTCTAAATGCGTAAGAGGTTAAAAGTGTTGGCCAATGTGTGTGCTTTAACCCACTTATTGAGATAATTGCTAATGATCAGCACATATTGATTACCTTCCTTAATCTTTGGGAGGGGGATCAGATCAATAATATCCAGAATTATTTTCTGAACATTTTAATTAATTTCTGAATTTTACCCTGTTTAGGCAAGTTTGTCCTCTGAGCTGTCATTTGGTATAGTGTTGGCACTAGTATTGAATGTTATGCTTCAATCTTGACCAGTAGAATCATTATCAGACATTAGTAGTAGTGTAATGCCCTGTTAGCATCCAGTCCTTGTGTGATGAAAATTCTGGAGAATTTGATATTTCAGGGTTCAGAATACCTCTAGTTATAACATAAACTAAGACTCACATTGAGTATATCAATAAAATTACCACAACATTACATGAAGCATATTAACTGCTCACACAAGTTCCATAGATCATGTGTGTGTTAATATTATAAGTCACAACCCTTGCTGCTCATACCTTTACTGCATGGCAAGAAATGTTGCACTAGCTTCAAGAGCTCTTGAGGGATGATTTGGGCATCTATTGACTAATTAAATCATCTTGTGCATATAAGAGTTTGCTTTAACTGAGATGAATTTACTTCAACTTTATGTCCTGGGTCAGAATACTCAGTGAACCAATACGGCCTTATAATCCATCTGAATTTCTATGTTGCATCTCGATAGCGCTGCATGACCACGTCGTACTCTTGTAACATTGTGGCTCAACATATGATCATATCTTCTGGACATTTAAGGCCCATGAACCACTTTAGAGACGCATAATTCACCATGAGAATGAACTTTCTGCCATACAAGTAGTGTTAGTATCAGTAGTTTCACAAATGAACAGCTGTAAGCACATTTCTTCATCATGCACTATACGTATTCAGGAGTAGCTTGCATATACTATCACTCATTCAGTCATTTCCTGAAAGCACTGCTCCAATTCCACTATCACTGTAATCAGTATCCAACATGATATTACAGTTTTTCTGTAGATACGCTAGCACATGCACTTCCACTAAAGTATGCTTTGTGGAAAGGAATGTATGCTCAAACTCCTTAGATAATCGGAAATGTTCATCCAATTTAACGAAAGTAGACACTCATGTGGCAATTTTGGAAAAAAATGGCCACAAAGTGTCAATAATACAAATACAAACCCGAGGAAACTTCAAACTTTTCATTTTTAATACCTTTAATACCAGTAAAATTGTCCAGGGCTAGTTTTAAACTATTGAAATCTTCGCAATGCCAAATGAGACATCTTTTCTGTCCATGATATGATCAGTAACTTCTCCTTGTGTATATCTTAAGACACAATTCGTGGGTTTCGATTTTGATCCTGTCATTTTTATCTATTGCAAAAACAAGTTTGTAAGAGTAAACTTGAAGTAAATAAAAGTGCCATTCTGATGGACTAGCGTTAAATCTAAAAACTGAGTTTTGATATCCAAGTTGGACGCAACACAGATTGCTATTGTGTTGTGTTTTTTAACTAATAAAATTATATAAAATATCAAAATAACATTCACATATATCAAGCACCTATCTCATTGCAGCCCTTTAAGGATATCTTTGATTACCTTCTCAAAAGTAGTATTAAACAGGAAAAATGGTATGTCTCAGAACTCAAATATTTAATCTGCTAAAGGCTGTTTAAGCTCTCATTATTCTATTTAGAAGCCATCTAGAGGGCTAAACTGGTAGGCACCTTCATGCACCTCCAGAAATTTGTCTTATCATGGTAACAGATAGGCAGCATTGTATATCATGCTTTCATTTGGCAGAAATAAATACACAGAACCCTTTACTGTCTTTCTTCTTCCTGGTAATCACCAATGTAAATAACAATTCACTCTTAAATTGTGATATGATTCTGTTCTTTAACATCCGTTTCACCTTTATACTTATTTTATCCCCCTTGCTTCAGGAAAGTCCGCATGGTGGTTATTTTCTAGGACTCACACTATCTGTTTCTGTTTGGTTGATAAGTGATTGTAGTTCTCTACAATCGGCCATATGTTTTTAGAAATACAGAGGATGCTTAGCAAGCAGATCACTAAATCTCTGCCAGTACGTATCTAGAACTAAGTCTATAATTAAGCATCCGATGCACTGATAGCCGTGTATTTATTCTGATGTGGCGTGGCTAAAGCAACGTCAGCATTACGACTAGTATCAGTCATCTCCACTTCGCTTTCTACCTGAATAATTATTCCAGCATCAAGATGGATTGTCAACAGTACATAATTGCAGAACATTATGAGTTCATGCATTGACAGATAAGTCACTATTTTCTCTACTGCTACCAGTTTTTCAGATATATAACAACCAAGTTTTGTGACATTGATGCACACAACGTAATGTAGAGCAAATAACAATACAACATTTGCATATATAGATATTACTATTCCCTTCACAATATATGCAAAAATGATCCACTCTCCATGATTGGTTCTGAGTGACAGTTATTCACTTCCCAAAACTAATCTTCTACAGTAGGGCCATCAAGAGGATGATAATATCAGACCTCAGGACTATAATAATGAACCTTTAGTCTATGGTTTACATGGTCCTGATGTAGTCAAAGATATTACTCTACATTCACATATGTGCTACCATTCATTAGAATAATGTTAGTCATCATTCACTTCACTCAGAGCGCTTAATACATGGTGACATTAATCAAGGCCCTTGTACTTTCTGTGTCAACCACGACGTCCATTTTCCTGCTGTGATATTATTGCAGGCACATTTAAAACACCACCCAGCTCTGAAAGAGCTTGGCTGACCACCAAATTATTTGTTGTGCCTCTTTGAGATGGTTGTCATATTCAAATCGAGCCCCATTAGTTTTCTAATGTCTAAATTACAGTTTAAATAGACTCACTGCTGGCCCTTCTTTATTTGCTGTACAGTTTGTTGACATAGAGGGAGCTACTCTGCTGCATCGTAAAATATGGATAATTTGCTTGAGAATGCTCATACTTCCCACAACCATCCATTCCAAATGTTCTCTCCTTCCACTGAATTGATCCCATAAGCCCAACCAGCTAACCTGCTGATTCTTATATATTAATTTCAGCCCAGAATTTAGCCCAAATGACGCACTCAAAACTTCATCTCCACAATTAATTCTTGGCAGTATCCCTAACACATTTATGCCCTTTATCTTGAAATCCTTTTATCAAACCTTTGTACTTTTTCATTAGCTCCTCTGACTTACTCTTCCCTACGTTGTTAGCTCCTATGTGCACAACAAAAACTTCACTGTTGCCAGTCTCTTTCATTACGTCTCTAGCTCTGTAAGTTATATTTTTCACATGTGCTCCAGGGAGGCATAATCTAACTCGTTTCTCTCTATTTACCCTCAAACTATTTTATTCGCATACTGCGTCAAGAAATCACCTATATATATAATCTCTTTAAGTTCATAATCCAGATCCTTCTCTATTCCTTTTGCTTTTCCTCCCTCCAGCAGTTTCTCATCTACACAAGCCAAAGGCTGAAATCTGTTGTTAAACAGAATAGGGTCTTTACAATTAAGTTCCTTACACTTAACCCCAATACTACTCTTTCTAATTTGCTGAATGTTATTGTTTATCTTAGCCAATGCCTTCTTGCACGTTAAAGTTTAAGCTCCTCTTGAAGTCATTTCTCACAGTTGATACTTCTCTTTATACATTTTCTTAACTTTAATTAAGATAGCGTCCAGCTTGCAAACTGTAGGTATATATTGAGCATCGTCCCTACTAGCTTCCTTCAAAGTGTTCCCAAATAAAACTAATTCATTGCATGTTTGTTTTTAATCTCGCGCAAAGCTCACAAGGGCTATCTGCGCTAACTATCCCAAATTTAGCATTGTAACACGAGGAGGGACGGCAGCTAGTCATCACCACCCGCCGCCAACTCTTGGGCTACTCTTTTATCAACGAATAGTGGAACTGACCGTCACATTATAATGCCCCCACGGCAGAAAGGGCAAGCATGTTTGGTACGACGGAGATTCGAATCCTCGACCATCAGATTACGATTCCAGTGCCTTAACCATCTGACCATGACGGGCCTTTTATTGCACGTATCGCATCCAACAAGCTGAGAAAGCTTAATCTTCAAACTAGTCTTAACCATTGTATTATTTGTAGAATTAAAATAAACACTCAGTACTATAATTAAATGCCAGTAGCATGTTGTTAACACCGTTAAACTTTAGTAGTGAAGCTGTATTATAATTTAACTTTGGGAGTTCATATAAAATAGATAAATTTTCATTAATTAAAATTTCAGTATTTGATGATCCAGATGAGACGACTTTGAAATTTGTGATCAAGTTTAGTGTTTTAACTATACGAGGGAATTGTGTAGTCTGGTGGATTTGATAAAATTTTATCAGTTCTGCTTTTAGAATGAGAGCTGAAGTCGAAATTCAAACATTCTTTGTCCTCTTATTCATAATTAAACTTTGATCCCCGTAAAAAAAAAAATCTGTTGATTTTCTTAATTGACAGTTATCTCTGTAGTTAATACTTAAAATAGCAATTAATACGCGATGTTTATAAATTTGCTAATAGGATTTTCATTGGCAATAATCTTAATAATTATTCTGGATAATACTCTTGATAACATAACAGTGCACTATCATACAATGTATTGTCCACTTGCAGTGAATTTTTATCTTAACAGGCATTTACTAATACCCAATTAATAAATGTAATGTACTGATACTGTTTGCCCTTTACAAAGCATTCAAATATCACTTACATGAAAGCAATGGATAGTAGTCAAGTCCTGAGACTCGACTTAACTTACTGTAGTCCACATAGAACCTAAAATCTTCTCTTTGGCAATAACTACTGGAAAAGCCCAAGAAAAGTGAAGGATTCAAATAACCCATCAAGAAAAATTTTATTCACTTTATCATGTAGCACATGCCCTTTAATGAGAGAATAATGATAAGTTTACTGAACACTTGCTTTTTGTTACTGCTTACAATACTATGTTCAGAAAATCTGAGTCGCTAGGTTTTTTGTTAAAAATATCTGCATATGTCAATACAAGTTGCTTTAACTATTTCCAGTTTTTACTCTATACTTCTTTTATCAGTATTTTTTCAGCCTCAGAGTCATGCCTAATAGGTGGCACACTTAATTAAAAAACATTTGTGAAGAATCTCAGGGCGACTTTGTTTTGCTGAATGATGTCTAATCCAATAAGACAAGACATACACAAATCTTTTACAACAACTAGACACGGTCTACAATACTATTTTTTACCTATTGCTTCAAAATATTCTAATGGTTGACAGTTATAAATTTCACCTGTAAGACACGTGTTACTTTTACTCCAAGTTTCTAATTGAAGTATTGGATCATTTCCCTGACTTATTTTCATATATTAGTACTGAATAATTCGACCCAGTATCAATACGAACTACTTTCTTCACACTATTAATTTTTAGGCTGATGCATTTTAGTCATTGTTAAATAGTTAATGGAGAGATTTTACTTTCACGAGATTTAAATCATCACCCTTTGACCTCTTCTTTCGTTTCCTGATTGTTGTCCTCCATTTCTTTGTTCCTTGTTTACGTATTTTATTTTTTTGGGACAAAGCATCAATTAGTGTTATGTTATTACAAGTGTAGCATCACACATGTCTATTACGACATTCACTTACATTAATCATTTCACTGTTAACAATTTCTCATTTATTATTATCCAAGCAATACACACTCTGTTTTGTAGATTTTGTAACATCAGCGATAAATACAACAAAGCAGCATTTCAAGCATTCTCATGAAAAACTTGTAATTGTGATATTATATACTTCGCAGTTTCTATCTGCAACTTCAAAGTTCCATAATTTCTAAATGTTCATAATTTTTCAAATGAATGTCTCAAATGACTTTCCTGCGTGGTACATTCTACTAAAGAGCTCCTTAGCCTATTCGATATTGTTTTCAAAGAAAATGACAAACAGTTTCAGATAAATGTTTATTTATTCTATTCAATGTTTTACTTATGCCTTTTTCAAGACTGTTGAAAGAAGGTTTAAGCCGAAATGTTGGGTACAGTAACTAAATATTAACTTAAATTTGTTTGTCGTCTTTATTGAAAATGGCTTTCATTCTTCAGTCAGCACTGAAAGTTTCTTTAATGATACAAAATCGATATTATTTAACACCACTGAGTACAAATTAGTCAGAGTTTCTTTAACTTATTTCCAATGTTTCAAAGCCTTTTCTGATCCAAAAGCCTTCCGTCATTTTAGTGGTCCCCCCTCAAACAAGAAGTCACAGTTTCTACGCATTTATTCTCAGGTACTTAATGCGTATAAGAAATGCCTTTCCAATCTTTTAAGAAACACCAATACATTAAACTCTGACTTACTATTGAAATTCTCAATAGGCAGAGGTGATGAGTGGACTGCAGTGATGTAAATCAATGAGTTTTTCACAGAGTTAGAGGTAGAATAAACTCTCGAAGTTAGTGGTTGAAGGGAGGAAGACTATGCTTCTTTCACTGGTAGATCAGTCACCAGGCGTGTTAACATTCCAACTGTTCCGCGTCAGTAACACAGCTATTTTCTAACACAGTTAACTTATATTTAACTAAACTTAAATTATTACTGAACTTAACAGTGAACACTAAAATAAGAAACATAATTCAAAGTTATAAGTCAACTTCTATGAACAAAATGCGCCTGTTTGGGTGCAAATGTAACAGTCTAAAATAGCACGTCATTACAACCACAGTTGAACAAAAAATAAACAATTTATTAAACTGTAACAACACTCGGAATAAAATTTAGCACTTAAATAAAAAAATACAGTTAATAAATGCATGCCTGGTCAAAACTTGGTACTAATGTTAATAAACAATAAAACATAAATATCATTATTGATTATTCAAAAAATGTAGTCAAGGAAAAGAAAGAAAACAAAGAAAAACCTAATCCCCAGTAATATTCCAGGATCACCCTTCTATATTAATAACAATATCAAGTGATAAGCAGCAATAATTTACTAACTATTTTCTGACCTAGCTCATGAAGCTTATAGCAGGATGTTTATTCACACCGTTTGGTCATGAGAGTGCATCTCATTTGATCATAAATTTACGTATCTTTTGCTACATTATAATGTCTGTGCATTACCACTAGAAAAGCTAGTGTCAGTTTCATAATAAGCATGATCAGCGAGAAGGTGAACTAGCACTTACATGTAACTTGACATTCACAGATAAACTAAATAATAGAAGGAATAACACTGGCATGATGAACAAAACCATGACCAAAAACAAATAAAATTCACTGTTTTACAATAGGTACATACCAAGTTTGGTAACAATCAGTTCAGTAGTTTCCTAGTTATAAGTACTCACACACCAACTTCGTTAAATAATGGTTTAGATACATTTGATAGTTACTAAAAATGCTGTTAATGTTGAATTGTATTACTCTTGTTATGGTTAATGTTTATTCAAAAATTGATCCCTTACAAATTTCATACACGAACTAAACTTTATGACGTTAAAGTATGTGACACAACTAAACTAATTAATTATACTGGTGACATATACACGAAAATAGAAAAAAAAAATTTCATGTTTAATTACAAAAGAATTGTTTCGAAATACTTTTAATCTTTGATATACAATACTTGAATACACAAATTATACAATAAATTGTAGCAGTAATCTGTGTGCCATTAATGTGGTAAGAATTTTTGTTGGGTTGAAATTTTAAGTTCTTTAAACGATAAGAGTAAAATCATATAGCAGTGCTGTGACACACTGATATGTTTACCACAACACTAGATTAATTGCACTTTTTGCACAGACAATGGGTGGATATTTCAAGAGTGCATCAATATAAAAATAAATAAAGAGATATATAAAGTACACAAATTCACTTAACATTTGTTAAGTATAATGTAGTTGTAAAGCTAAAATCTTAGTTTTGTAAACGATTTAATTAATCTTAATTTAGATGTAGTAAGTTTGAAAATGTGTTACTTTCATGGACAATAATTTACATCTGTTGATACTCTAGTGATAATGTAATAAATATTTCTTCAGTAATGTTGGTTTCTATATCATTTTAAAATAATATAAAGAAATTTTTATATATCATTTATAATAAATCGTAGAGTAGAAAGTTGTCCGTAATTTCATTTTTCATTCATGTGATAATATGAAAGACTATCAGATATTTGATAATAAATACCACACAGAGGATTTAAAGGACACAGAATGTCTGCTTTTCTTAAGAGCAGTCAAGCAAAGCTCAGTTCCAAACAACTTATTTAGTCACCCACAATTTTATTAGAATGTGTCAGATATTCTACTTTTTTATGTCTGCAAACAGTTGTGAGTTTAAGGTTTTGTGAGCCAAGGGGCTAATAACTTTTGTGGGCCTTACATCTCATGTAATTTTACATAGAATAAAATTATCAATAAGCTCCCATTAAGACAATGGGCCCTGGGGCTGAGCCCCCTCTAGACCCTACCTAAATACACTACTATCTGTATACTTATTTTAGTCCATTTTTAACACTCAGGATGTTTTTTTTCGTATATCTAGCAAAGAAGTAGCTTTTTAGTTAGTGTCTGCTTTTTTGAAATTCGCGCAAAGCCACACAAGAGGGCTATCTGCGCTAGCCGTTCCTAATTTTACAGTGTAAGACTAGAGGGAAGGCAGCTAGTCATCACCACCCACCGCCAACTCTTGGGTTACTCTTTTACCAATGGATAGTGAGATTGACTGTAACATCATAACGCCCCCATGGCTGAAAGAGCGAGCATATCTGGTGTGACGGTGATCCGAACTTGCGACTCTCAGATTACGAATCGAGCGCCCTAACCACAAGGACATGCCGAACCTACAAGTAGTGTGTCGACACAGATAAAGCCGTGACGTCAGGGGTGATATGCTTAGCTCTTGTATATTTGTTTGACGATGAAATATGGCCATTTGATAATACTATGCTGCCGAGTATTAGTTATCAGTATATTGATAGAGTGATACTGTTCAAAATGTAGGATTAAAAGGAAAAAACATTTACAAGAAAAGAACAGCCAATGTTCTCTACGTAAATGGAATAACTTGCATTTATTTTAAATCATAACAGCTAATTTTTTTTATTCTGTGATCTATTTTATGGAATGTAGCAATGTTACTATCACAACAATATGTGAAAAATGTTTCATAGTATTTATGTCAACATAAAAATATCGTGTAGAGCAACTAGTCATTCTCCTATTATTATTCAAAAACCAGAAGAAATTAGTCCATTTTTTTACTACAAACATACCTCACATATAGTAGTGGGGCTTTAGGCTTAACAATAAACAAACAATATCAACATTCTACAATTTTTATCATTTCACTGGAGTTGTTATACTAACAGACTACACCTTATAGTTGCACTTATATTTTCTATATGAGGATTCCTTACACTGTGTCGTTCCATTTAGATTTTCATATGAAGAGTTTCTACGTTCCATCTTGCATTTATTTCTTTATATGAAGAGTCCATGTTCTATCGTTGCAATCACTTCTTTATTATGAAGAGACTCTAGGTTGTATCGTTGCATTTATTCCTTTATTATGTAAAATAAGTTTATAAACCACGTGAGGCCAGCAAAGAACAGAACTAATTAGCTAGTTGTCAAAAGAAGTATACAGGTGTATCAACAAAGAATTAATTTGCTTTCGGTGAACGTTAATAAAATGTTCAGTTCTAGACCAGGTAGAACTCAGTATTGTTTGTAAGTTTGTAAATACTCTTATATATGAATCATTATTTATAATAACTATTCGTTACAAACGTTATTATAACTTGTACTATTGTTTGTATATTAAAATGTATTTATGTTAAGAAAGAAAATTGGGCGTATCAATCGTGTTGGCAAATATCATAAATTTGATTAAAATTGACATTTAATACACTTCTAACCATTTTCCAACCATTAGAAATCATAGTACATAATGTACGTAACATAATAAATCAGACTTGTTCGGGACAAATTATAATACGCAACATAGCCTTCATTGATAATTTTATCTGAACGAGTTTTCAAACATGTTATTACAGTTTTATCCAAATAAATCATAAAGTTGCTGTGTTTTGTCGGTTCCTCTGGCTTTTTTGGCTTTTTTTTTTTTCAACTACAGTTTTCTCCAGTTGGCACCATTATCACTATGACTGCCATGACAGATTGTTGGCTGGACTCCTAACCGTAAATGATCAATATTCCGGGCTCGAGATCTGGGATGACTTGAATTTGTATTCAACAGGTTCTCAGTCGAATTATGGCCTGAGCAAATTTATTTTAAAGGTGAGTAAGAGAGGAATTAAACATTACAGATATAACCATGAAACAACAATGTTTATTAAAAATATGTGATTTAAGGCAATTTCTACATTAGTAACTTATGTTGAATGAAGATTTACGGAGAAAAGTCCTAAAAATGGTCACATATCAAAGAAATAACAAGTACATATTTAATTTCTTAAAAATAAAGAATCAACTTTGAAACCGTTAAAACTCGGTCAGTTATAACAAGATATTAAAATGCTAGAGCAGAATGCGCTTTACATAATTTATAAAAAAAGGTATATTAAAATAAAGATACTATATATACTCTACTATATATTAGTTTGTTGTAACTCAAGAAACAAGCCGCAACAAAAATAAATTAAACAAAAAACGCTACACTAGTTGTAAAGATCCCAGGGTACAAACTATAACGTGGGATTATAAAATGTACACTAGGTTTGGAGGTGATTGCGGAATTAGGACCCACATTTAGGTGGTGATACACCGTCTACCAGTCTTAACCTCCATTCGCCAGTCTCACGTAAGAATTAAAATAGCAGCAATAGGCATAGAAATAGAAATTAGGAGAGCGAGATGTGGGCGCTCAAGCCCACAACGTCCTACATATATTTATCTATCTATATATATATATATTTATTCTTTTTTTGCAGAATTGTATTAAAAAAAAGAACGCATATTACCTGGGGTTAGCGTGCCGGACTGCGGATAGACAAGTCAATTGTTCCAGATGTGATGTTATTAACCACACTGTGCAGTTTATCTATAAGTGTGCATTACAGAAAATTATAATAAAACCTATTATTCAGTTTCCAGAGTCAAACTGAATACTTATGATTGCGAGTTGACTGCCTTCATACTTGTTCAATAGTCCAAAATCAGGGATTGATATACTTTAAACACAGAATTCTGATCAGACCTTTTAGACGTATGTATATAAAATCCTGTCTGTAGTAAGTCTGCTAGAATAGATCGACTTGGATACCCAATTCACTAACGTCATAAGATTCATTTCTATTGAATGACGTCATTTCCAGTTGTCCCAAATATGGTGTTCTCTAGTGGGTAAAGCCATATTGGATAAAACCATAGATAATTATATATATATATATCCATAATCGTTAATTGATGGTTCATCAGACAATGATGAATGATTTTATCTATTATCTATATTCATAATCACTATTAATTACACTGTGGCACAAGAACACGTCCTGATATGTTGGGTGACGCTATCATCATGTTGACAATGAATCACATTGGATCATGTCGCTCATATTAATTACAATATAGATTATTAATGATTACCAGTAGTTGTATAGTCGTAATACTCTCTCGGATAATCAAAGGCGCCCACGCTCTAGATTGTGAATGATAATTTACCAGCCAGAATCACGAGTTTATTACTTACCATTCCTTTGATACAAGAAAAAGTGCAGAGAAATGAACGACATCACTATTACTGGAATCATATAGCACTCGTACTGGCATGGCTCATGATTAGTAAGTACGGTTTAATTAATTAGTACAGTAGCTTACAACCGCATAATAGCATCTTCCTATGGTATGGTCATCCAACTTTGTTTAATGCCATGTCAGAGGTAGAGGTTCTCTCGGTAGAAAATGATCAATCACCGAAGAACAGAAGAAGAATAATTTTATTGAACAGTAGAAGTTGAAAGACTGTAACTTAAAAATTAAAATATGGTTTATTAGCAATACATAAGCACCATATATAATACTATCTAATGATACCTAGCCAATTCATTTGTAAAACACAAACCGGGAAAATTGAGACAAACCAGATACTTAAGATTGGTCGTTCCTTTTATCTATCATGTTTTCCATAAATTAAAAACCCAGATCAGTGTGATCATGTTTAGTTAAGACAACATGACTTTAACTTGAATACTTTATTTCGGTATTGTTGTATTATATCTTATACATGATTTAGTAAGATAACATAACTTCAAGTTGAATAACTTATTTTTGTGTTGCTATATTGCATCACATACAAATGTATTTTTATAATGTCATGGTTTCAACTGGAATAGCTTATTTCTGCATTATATCACACACATGTATTATTATGATATCAATTATTAAGGTATTAGTGTACCTTATCACACATACACATGTATTGTTAAGGTATCATGACTTCAACTGCAATAACTTATTTCTGTATTGGTATCGTATTAAACATACGTATTAAGTTAACATGATACAAAATAGAACAACATTCAAATTGTCTACAACCTTGTATTATTAACATGTATAAGATATGAGTTTTATATTTTAAAATATGTGTATTTATTTCCTAACAGTTTTATAAACGGTCACAACATTAGTTTATAGTCATCAGTTTGTCGAAAGATAATGAAAATAGCATATCCTTCAAATCTAAAAACATTAAACCTGAAAGTTAAGATGACTGTGTAATTTTTGCTTTTTGATAAAGGATATTTAAAAATAAAACGATACAAAATTAAGGCTTGTAAAAAATACTAAAATATATTCCCTTAATAGCTTGATAGCGTTCAAGTTGCTGAACTCCACCGAAGTTTGTCCGATCTACACCATACAGTGGTACACAAGGAGTACGCGGGGAATTCAGTATACCAGGAGAAAAATAAAATGATACAAGCATTAAGGCTTGTAAAAATACTAAAATATATTCCCGTAATAGCTTGATAGCGTTCAAGTTGCTGAACTCCACCGAAGTTGGTCCGATCTACACCATACAGTGGTACACAAGGAGTACGCGGGGAATTCAGTATACCAGGAGAAAAATAAAATGATACAAACATTAAGGCTTGTAAAAATACTAAAATATATTCCCTTAATAGCTTGATAGCGTTCAAGTTGCTGAACTCTACCGAAGTTTGTCCGATCTACACCATACAGTGGTACACAAGGAGTACGCGGGGAATCCAGTATACTAGGAGAAACTTTCGAAACCAGTGACAGTCCATATAGAGGGAAATCTGGTAAGTAACTGGACATTTTAGTTTCTTCGTTACTGGAATTTAACTGGTAATAAATCGTTCTTTCTTCTTCTTCCACTATGTAGTGGAAAGAATTTGTAGATTACGATACAGTAACAACAACAAAAAAAAGAAAGAGTGTAATACTATCTTAATATAATCATAAAATGGATCTAAAATTGTTGTAATGTTCTAAATACTGAAGGAAAGAGAACGGTTTGAGTGAATACAAGAGAACGTTATTATTGTGTGGTAGTCTTTGTTTTTTAGTTTTGCGAGGTTGAGAACTGTTTGCCTGAACTGTTTTCAGATTTTTATTCCGTATACCGTTCTTCAGGCTATGTTTATTAGAAAATTTCTTAAGTTAAATGGTCTCGCCAGATGTCACTAGTAATATACAAATATCACTAAAAGCTAATGCGGTTCTAGACATTGATTAAATAATCTGAGTTAAATTTAGCAGACGTGTTTCTTTGTTTCAACGCTGGTCACATCACATATAATTCATTATGCAGTTTTCTGCTTAACAATAAACTAATTTTCTGTTCAAACTGAATTAACTTGCAAGAATAGTTTAAATAAATCCTCACTAGTGGCGCTAAAAAGTTGCTTGTTTATTGTTAAACACAAAGCTACAAAATGGGCTACTTGTGCTGTGCTTGTAAAATTATAAGCCTTCAAACTTACTATTGAGCCACTGAGGGACGCTAACAATTAAGTATATCTATCAATTTGTGATAGAATGTATTTTTAAAACTATTTAAGTTTCATTCAATGTTGTTTTATTTGTACATTTATCTATTCTTCTGTAGCTAAAGACGTTGAAATAAAGTAAAACAATCTGGAGCTAAGAGTGTTGAAACAAAGTAAAAAAATGTAATATTTAAAGTTTTCGTTATAGATTCGACATCAATGTAGTTAGACAATTGGTTTTTTTGTTCACCCTATTGTTTTATGTGTTTTTTTATATTTTAGTATTTTGGTTATAATATAAAAGCAAGTATGAATAAAGAAGAAGCTGTTTAGATCTTTAAAAGGGGGTAAAATAATATATTGATACTTGAATTAATTTATTACCAAAACTAATAAAATCTGAACACAAAATATAAATATTCAGGTGCGCTTACATTCACGTGCTAATAATAGTTTAATAAGTAGGATCATAGAAAAAAATGTTAATATTGCACTAACATAATTTGTATTTTTATAAAATAGCTATATGATGACTTAATACTGAAAGTTTGAGTTTGATTATCTAAATCTATAACGTAATATAAAAATCATATTTATTTCTCATAGCTCATAATTATATGATTTTGGATTACCCAAAATCTTCAACGTAGCTTAAAATTAAAATGTGAATCATTCATAACTGGTGAATCTGAAATTTATCGAGTTGAGTTCCTTACTCGTTTGTGTTAAGTTCCTTTTCAACCGAATATTTAACAAAGTAACGTATGTTGCAGCTAATTTCTCTGTTAGAATTAGAACTTTTGGAATAACTTATTTAATGTCTTGATTTGTTTTTAAATAAGTATTCAATACAGACTGAAATTATTCTATTGAAACCTCTAGGTTAAATATATTGAAGTCAATAATACGGATCCCACTTGGTCAGTAAATATGAAACGGGCAGTCTTGGGTACAATGCAGATGAAAGTAGTCCCGAAGAATCCAGATGTGTTTTCCCTTGAATGAGATGTCCCGTTGACAGATAACGTTGTTATCAGCTACAAAGTCTACGAAGCAAGCTCTAGCTTTACTGAAGTGTTTATTTTTTAATAAATTCAATCCTGAAGGATTATGAATGTTTGACTGATGTGTTACTTTACTAAGTAAGACTAAACTTTCACGCGTTGTCAAATTGATGCTTTATGTATTAAGTACGACCGTACTTTCAGACATTATCAAGTTGATGTGCTACATATTAAGTACGACCATACTTTCAAACATTATCAAGTTGATGTGCTACGTATTAAGTACGACCATGCTTTCAAACATTATCAAGTTTGTGTGCTACATTAAGTACGACCATACTTTCAGACATTATCACGCACAGTAGATATGCTTGTTCATATCTTGTGCTTGTCTGGTTGTACTTACAGTTGAATCATGTAACCTCAAATACATCAAGATAGCTGTTTTAAAGCCATAAACAGTACAATTTTGTATACTTTTTCACTTTAGCGTTATTTACTACAGTAAAAAATACAACTCTACATCACACATTTAACATATTATCTCAGTATTCCGTCACAAAAACAGCTCTTTACCACAGTTCTACAACAAAGTTCTCTACCACAGCTGTATCTAACACAAATAGTTTATTATCTTAGTTATCTGTGGCACACTCTTATTTAATCCAGTTGCCATATTTGCCCAAATATAATGCGTACTTTTTTTCATACAAATACCTCCCGAAAAACAGCGCATTATATTTGCGCACGTTCAGTTTTAACCAGAAGCCACTAGAGAAAAAAAAATTAGAGGTTTCAAAAAAACTTCCCTATCTAATGCAATGAATGATATACTGTGGAAATCAGAAGAGGTTGAAGCATAAGTTCAAGAAAGTAAATATCGAATGTGATGAACCTGATGGTAGCTCCAATTATAGCGTTGTTGAAGATTTATGTGAAAATGAATGATCAATTTCGTGTATTACCAAGTATAAACCTTCCAATAAATCTTTTAAAATTGACATGCAAAAGAAACATTCTGTGAAAGATTATCAAATGTGTTTAATACATCAATAGTTGTTTATTGTACTAAGAAATGATTCAATACATATTGTACTACGAATGCGTAAACCAAACGCATTTTCTTCAATCTAACCTTTCAAAGTTGGGTGCATAATATATTCGGGTAAATACGGTATATGAAACACAGTTCTTTATCTCACTTATATATTAAAATATTTTATCCCAGTGATATGTAAAATACCAAATGTTTTAATTCTCATTATATGTAGCACACAGTTCTTTGTAAGTGTTTCAGCAAATGTATGCAGAACAGATTCGTTATTGTTCCATTATAAATAACATATTGAAACTATCTTTTACACATGACCTGTTTTACAATACTTCACTCTTTTACATATCATTTCATCTGGTTGGTAATACCTATATTATAATAATTTCAATTAATGTATATCTATACTATAATAATTTACTGTCTCAGTTGTCATTTCTATTAGTGTATATCTGTACTAAGAAAAATTCACTATCTCAGTTATTTGTGTCACAAGGTCTTCAGAGTCAGGTAGCTATTGCAGCGTCTGAGTCAGCTGTCACTCACGACTAGTTTTTACTGTGAATAACACAGTCTCATTTTTTATGAAGTAGGGTTAGTTTTTAGTACGAATAACTCAATGTATAATTTTTGAGTCACGGTTAGTTTTACTAAGAATTACACACTGTCTCACTTTTCTGCACACGATATCAGTTTCTATTTTGAATAACACATTCTTTTTTTCTAGGATGTAAGGTTAGCTTCTACTATAAATAAAACATCGTGTTTCTTTTATGCAATGCAGAATCAGCTTGTGTTATGGATAACACGTTGTCTTACATTCTTGAGACCCATTCATGATGCAATAAAAACACGTAGGTTCAAGAAGACTTGATAGAAATGAAATATAAACCCTATAACCTGAGCTCTTTTGAAAGGTGGAACTTTTTTCACCTTTATAGAACATGTGGTTAGCTTTTTCTGTGAATAACGAATGGTTCCACTTTTCTGGTACGCATTTTGTTAATACTTATAAACACAGCCTTACTTTTCATGGGACATGAGCATTCTTTAACTATGAATAATATATGCAATCACTTTTTGAGGCACCAACTAGTGGCACAGCGGTATGTATGCGGTCTTACAACGTTAAAAAACGGGTTTTGATACCTGTAGTCGGCAGAATACAGATAGTTATTTGTGTAGCTTTGTGCGTAATTACAATCAAACAAAAACCTTTTTGAAGCATAAAGTTATTTTTTACTGTAAATAACACACTAAGACACATTTATGGGGCAAATTTATTTTTACTATGATAATACACCAAGGTACATTTAGAAGACATAATACTAGTTTTTAGTATGAATAACACACAAAGGAACTTTTATGGGTCAGAGGGTTAATGTTTATTATAGAAAACACGCTAAGGCATTTTTCAGTATGTTTCGAATTTCGTCCAAAGCTATACGAGGGCTATTTTCGCTAGCCGCCCCTAATTTAGCAGTGAAAGACTAGAGAAAAGGCAGCTAGTCATTACCACCTACCACCAACTCTTGGGCTACTCTTTTACCAATAAATAGTGGGATTGATTGTAACATTATAATGCTTCCACGATTAAAAGGGCGAGCCTATATGGTGGGAGAGGATTCGAACTCGCGACCCTCAGATTGCAAATCAAGCGCCCTAACCATCTGGCCATGCCGGCCCCCATTTTATTATCAGACAGAGGGTTAATTTTTACTAAGAATAAATCACTGAGGCACATTTATGGGACAGAAAATTAGTTTTTTTTTACTATTAATAATACATTGAGACCTATTTATGAAACAGAATATTAGTTTTTAACTATAAAGAGCATAATGAAACATTTTTTTGGGAAAGAGAGTTAGTTTTTACAATGAATAATACACTGAGGCACTTTTATGGAACAGATGGCTGGTTTTTATCATAAACAGCACATTGTCTCACTTTTTCTGAGCCACGAATAAATTTTTATGCGAATATTACAAGTAGATAATGACTACTCCCCCGCTAGTACAGTGGTAAGTATACGGATTCACAGAACTGAAATCAGACATTCGATTCCTCTCGGTGGACTTAGCAGATGGCCCGATGTAGTTTTGTTCTAGAAAAACACACGTAATGGTTAGCTTTACTGGTGTGTTTCTTAAAATCTTGATTGACATGCTGTTCACTTTTTCTTTTCGGACGAGTATTATCATTTCCTATAACACACACATATTTATAAGACACTTTGTTAATGTTTGACTAATATTATCTAATTAATGTTTATGAAAAACACATTGTTTCACATTTTAGAGACACAGTTATTCTTTGATATAAATATCATACTTTCTCACTTTTCTAGAACACATTTTAAATATGATTAATTTGTTTGCTATTAAACACAAAGACACAGATCTAACTATTCGTTCTTTGCCCGTCTCGAGTATCGAATTTCGGATTTTAGTTTTGTAAGCCTTCAGACTTATAGCAGAGCAATATAAAGCGAATATGGTTAGCATACTGTCTCACTTCTTTGGGGCATAGTGTTAATTTTTATACAAATAACAAAACAACTTTACTAAAAATGACAGAATGTCTCAGTTTTAGGTGACAAAGGGTTAGTTTTTACTACTAATAACAATGTTCTCAATTTTCTCAGACAGGGTTAGTTTTCACTTATAACAACACATTGTCTCATTTCTCTGGTACATAAGGTAACGTTTTCAATGAATAAGACATTGTTTTACTTCATTAGAACAAGGGTTTAATTTTATTTATAAATTAATCTTCTTCTCAGTTTGGGGGAGATGAAGGTGTTGTTTTTACTACAAATAACACACTGTGTCACTTTTCTGAGGCCCGGCATGGCCAAGCGTGTCAAGGCGTGCGACTCGTAATCTGAGGGTCGCGGATTCGCATCCCGGTCGCACCAAACATGCTCGCCCTTTCAGCCGTGGGGGCGTTATAATGTGACGGTCAATCCCACGATTCGTTGGTAAATAGCCCAAGAGTTGGCGGTGGGTGGTGATGACTAGCTACCTTCCCTCTAGTCTTACACTGCTAAATTAAGGACGGCTAGCACAGATAGCCCTCGAGTAGCTTTGTGCGAAATTCAAAAAAACAAACAAAACAAACAAACACTTTTCTGAACACGAAGTTAGTTTTTAACAGGAATAACGCAACCTATAATTTTGTTATTAGATACATCTTATACTATAAATAAAATAGTTTCAATAACTGGTTAGATTTTACCATGAATAATACAAGGTTAACTTTTAATATGACATCACTTTTGGAGGACACGTCTTATTTCATGTGAATAACATCCCCCACTTTTCTAGAATACACTTTTAGATTTTGTTTTGTATAATACAATGTCGTATTTTCCTGGGAAACAGTCAGTTGTACTAACGATAACACCTTGTTTTAGTTTTATAGGATACGGTGCTAGCTTCTGCTATGAATAACACACAGTTTACTTTCTGATACACTTTTGTGCTAATATCATTAAAACACTGTGTTTGTTCTCCGTATCAGTTCTTTTTCACTATCTATAACACATTGTCTAATATATCTAACAAGATTTATTTTATAGAACACACAGCTAAGTTGTCTCATGAATAATAAAATCTCTCTCTTTTATAGAACACAGTATTAAGTTTTGCGAATTAACCAATATATATTTTTCTGGGACAGAGAGTTGTTTAGTTACAATAAATAACTTATTGTGCCACTAATAGTAGAAGTATTTTGTCTTAAGTTTTTGAAAAACTTTCAAACTTAAAACTCTACGAGTAATAATATTATTGGCCTAAATTGTACCTATTTTACCTTCCAACAGGATGGTATTGGTGGGAACTGTGAAACGTCATATTAAATCCAGTCTATTCAATCACCTGACTTTCTCAGTAAAGATTTTGTTTTGAACATCACAAAGACAAGAACCTATAAAAACTGTATCACAGGCCTGCATATGTTCACCATAAACACGATGTCCATGGATGCCCATGGGTTTGTTCTCAGAGCCCAAATATGATCCCTCTTTACACACATTTTAGATATCCTCATCACCCATTTTCAGAATGTATAGGATGTCCTAAAGGGAACGAAATGGTAAGTATTAACTGAAGGAATCAGAGAAGTCACATTTTAAGTTAAACAAGATTAAACATTGATAACTTTGTTAACAATCTGTATTCTTCACAAGCGATCAGTGCCTTAAACAGTTCAGATTCTATTTGAATTAGTTAGTATATTATAATAATAAACCACGGGCATATATTTTGGAAAAATGAAATAATTTTAGTGTTTTATTATTTGCAGGACATATATTTGCGGATTTATTTTTTTATTCTATGTTCTATTATATTATTTATATTCGTTTACATTTTCATTTATACAGGACAGTATTCTTGCCAAATCTTATTCTCACACGAAGTACAACGTTAGTGGTACATTTAGCAACATGACGATTCAGCAGATTACAGTTATGGGAAGATTGTACATCCTGCATACGGCAACGAACTTGAGGTCTTTTCTCTGTAACTAAAATTTCAGATAAAAACAGTAAAGGAAGAGGTGCAATTTTATATTTCTAGATGTAAGTTTAGCTGCGTCGATTTACATATATTTCGGATTTGTTGTTGTTCTTTCACCACGCACTATTCATTGAAATATTTAGTCATACATCAAGAATAGTTGAGTATGTGATTCTCTTATAGCAAAGCCACATCGGACTATCTGCTCTGTCTACCAAGGGAAATCTGAACCCTGATTTTAGCAATGTAAATCCAAAGATTTATTATTGTACCACTGGGAGACAATGAATGATTGCTCAATCACCATCACTAAATCTCATGGTAAAAGTCAGTCCACCAGTAAGACAGCTGTAAGCTTAGACCTACAAGGTTCAAATTCTAGGTTAGATTCTCTGCTTGAAGATCGCAGATAGCTCAAAGTGACTATGCTCTCTAAAAAAACAAACACTTTGAAAGAATTTTCAGAATTATATTTTCTTTAAACAAATTGCAACACTATAGTACGAAATACATCTATTTTTGATAAGGAATTTATTTTACAATATAAGCTACTGTCTATTAATTTACAAACTTTATATACAAATAGTGAGATCATAGTCATGTTTCAGTTAAAGAAAAATAATTTTTTGCATGAGTAAATGAATGATTTGAATTCCTTTTAAATCTAAATACGATTGAGACCACACTGAGATATCTCAGCTATTTTGGTGGTGTAAAATTATATGTAAAATATTTATTGTAAAGTATACGTGTTTATCGTTAATGTGAAAATAATATTACTTAATATAAAACTGATAACTTTATATAACTGCAATAAATTGTAGAGTTGGCAATTAATGCATCACTTTCTTTTTTTTCAGCTGCAGCATAGTAGTTAATAGGATGGCTCCGAATTGGCCACGTACAAACTTTTAATCTATAGTTCCGCTATCTCTTGACCGATTTCACATCTAATTAGAGTTTTGGACTCGGGCGGTCAAACTCTTTTGGTTTATGTATTTGACCATGCTAAATGTTTCACAGATTAATTTACCCTAGCCATACCTTAATGAATTTTAATTTGAGGGTAAGCTGATAGAGATCCTGATGAGTAATAAAACTGAATCAGGTATATGAGCACCTCACGCTTGGTATTGCTGGCACAAAAAATGTATATCTAGTAAAAAAAGGAGAACGGGAAGTTTCATAGATTAATTTACTCCAAAGCTCCATAAAATAATTTCAAGTGCCGCGGATATTGAAGATTCCCTTTTATTTCATAAGCCATACCTTTTTTCTTTTACTTCAGTATACTTTGATGAGTCCAGATAGCGATACGACAATAAATAAGGTTCTGGAAACTTAAGATATTTATCTAAAATTCTATAGCATGTGAATTTTCGCGATATTTCCAACATTCCTTAACAGTTGAGTATTTTATCTAGCCAGTCTAAGAGTTCGTTGTTCATAACCCGTTTAGGAAAAAAATATTTTCTTTACACTTTGGGACTGTAGGAGTGCTAGAGGAGTGACAATCAAATCTCACGATTTGACTGAATAAGGTTCGTCCAAAAACTGATGCTGGTTGCTTCTTACTAGCAGAAAAAATAAAGGTTATATTGACTGTCAGTTCAAATCAATGATGTCCTCCGCTGGTACAGTGGTAAGTCTATAGATTTACAACGCTAAAATCTGAGGTTCGATTTCTCTCGGTGGACTCATCAGTTATCCCGATGTGGCTTTGCTATAAGAAAACGCCCATCCACACACTCATATCAATGACAGACACATACTGGACGCCCCTCTGTAACGTTTCGTGAAAATACAAACACTGGGGAGTAAAGGAGTTTGTGAAAAGGGTTTGTGACTAGCTGACCTCTGATGTAGAGAAACCAAAACAATCCTGTGTGGCAGCAGTTCATTAATCAGTACTGAACAGATCTTAATAAACTGAAATTTCTGGTAATGTGTACACATAAGTGATTGCTGTAACAATTAAAGAATAACTTTGGATTGTAAGCACGTTATCTATCTCTAAACGATTGTTTGTTTGAAATTAAGTACAAAGCTACACGATGGGCTATGTGTGCTCTGCCCATCACAAGTATCGAAACAAAACCCGGTTTTTAGCGGTGTGAGTCTGGGGGACATCTCTAATAGAACAACCATAACTTAAACATTCTAATCTAGAATTATCAACTTGCCTTTCAGGTTTCCAATTTAATTAAGATGAAAATGAGACTAAGCCCAGAGTACAGTCACGAGTGTTTGTTTTCTTATCCAACTAACAGATAATTAAGTACAATGAGAATTGCTTACTCAGTTGTTAAGCAATAGTTTCTAGAAATCAGTTCCTGTAGAGATGTCAGTGAAGAGATAAGATGCTTATTGTTTATCCTTCAATTTAATTATAAAAAAATTATTCAAAACTTTATTTTTACCAACATTATATACACACTTTTGTCATAAAACTTATAAAAAAAGGTATTTTCACTTTACTTTGACTGTAAATGGTAACGACCTTTTAATCCGTTCTCGTCATAATCCAAAGTTTCATTTCCCTGACCTAGAGATATTACACTTTTTCATAGTAAATTGTTTAACGGATGCTCAAAACCTTGATGCAGCTCAGACCCAGAGATTCGTGTCCCGTTAATGAAAAAAAGGAGAGAGATAGAAATATCGCTCTGCACTTCGGAGACATAGGTTGATTATTAGAGTAACGTTCAAATCTCATCATTCGATTCGACAAAAGTGTCTTTCCTCTGGTCTATTACTTGAAACTTAGGAAACGTTAGCTCTGTTAATTTTATGTTGTTGACTAAGTGTCTTCCCTCTAGTCTATTACTTGAAACTTAGGAAAGGTTAGCTATATTACTTTTATGTTGTTCACTAAGTGTCTTTCCTTTTCTCTGTTGCTTTAAACTTAGAAAAAGTTAGCTCTATCAGCTTTGCATTAAAATAAAAAAAGAAACAAACAATCACAAGCGTGAAAACTAATCCCTTTCCTTGATTGGTTCGAATGGTTGCTACAGCATATTTGTCAAACTCAAAGATATACGTATCACATTATTACTTCTTCAGTTATATCTCATGAGAAAACAAGTTTTTTTTTTTACTTCTAAAAGGACTATGTATGAGAACGTAAAAAGCTTAAAATCTCTATTACGACAACTTTATTCATACTTACTAAATAACACCTGAGAAGGTGTAATAGGTTTTGTGATACACGGACATTCTTCTACACTCACACCTAGCTTACCGTTCCTTATATAGAACTATACAAAACGCTCAATGTGTAAGAAAGGTGTTGCGTAGGTTAGTGAATTTCCCATTCTATAGAATTTCAAATAAATAATGAAAAATAAGTAAGCAGTATGATCAAAAATTTGTATTTCATTTTGTTGGGTGTATATTACAGTTACTCAAAATATTTTACGAGCTAATTATGTATTACCTTGACTATCATAAAACACATGTAAACATTTAAACTTAGAACTTTCTTTCATCAACAGCACAAACCTGACACTTAGATCGGTTACTCCATCTTTCTATGGATCTTCGAAATTTGAAACGTTCAGTCAATCACACCTACTAATCTTACAATCCATTTGCATCAGCGAATTGTATCTCATCCTACTGATAGCATTGAGCTGCCTACGTGGACTGACAAAGTCTTAAAACACAGAAAGTCGAAATTATTTGTGGCAAAAGAATACAAATTAGGAACGAATTCATCGCTGGACATCCCTTTTATGTCAATCTTTAGCCCTATCAACTTAGATGACGTGAAAAATACGGCCATAGAAACTTTAGAAAGCCTTGCTAATGATATCTGTAAAGAAGACCTATCTAACTCTGAAAGTATTTATTACAAGGTTGTTGGTTTGATTAATGCTCTATCCGTCATGCCATTCCACCACATCAAAGCTCTTGTTGAAGAAGTCATTTCAGAGACAGCCACATGACGAGAATATGAAAAACATCAAATTATGAGGTAGGACTTGAATTCATATAATATTACATTATTTTGTATAAACTTAAAATTTATATCGAAAGTGAACAAATTAAACAATTCTTTGAGTTTTATTGTTTTTGTTTTATTACTTACAAACCTAGAAGTTTGATGACTTGTAAAAGTTTCGATATGCTTCTGTGTGTCGAGTTCCATACCTGACTTGTTGAAAATAAGGGAATGTACTTCGTTAAACTGTTAATGCTTCAAACTCGTATGTAAGTAATAACACCCAATGTCGTTGCATCTGCTATTACCTGGAATATTTAGAGCATTTTCTTAACTCAGGATTTAAAATTATTTTGTATGGTGTTGTGAAACGAATTTTAACTTAGCTCTTAGGAATTAATTGAATGTAATTTTTTTATTTTGTTTTCGTTAATTCGAACATGAATGTGATCCTATCAGATTTTTACAACGAATGATAAGCTACGTAAGCTTACACTGTGTGATAACTACACAGTAGAGATAGTAAAGTATTTTAGAGTATAATATCTGTAAATTCGTTCCATTTCCGGAGAAACCCGACTAGACTCGATGTTTGGATAGATTGGTCTATGAATCTAGAAGTTCGTGGTTCTAATTAATCATTAGCGCAAATTCGAGCTTGAAATTTTGGAGATAGGAGAGCGTATAAAAGTGACAGCCAAATTCACCTAATCGGACAGAAAAGAGTAGCCCAAGAGTTGGCGGTGAGTACTGTTAACTAATACGAAAATTGTAAAAAATAATAATTCCTAAGTACTTTTTAATGTAATTATCTTACAGAAAATGTTTTGGCAATATCTGCTCGTGCTGTCCTGTTTATTGTTTATGTTCTCTGTTATGTGCTACCCTGTTTATTATTTATGCTCTCTGTTATGTGCTACCCTGTTTATTGTTTATGTTCTCTGTTATGTGCTACCTTGTTTGTTGTTTATGTTCTCTGTTATGTGCTGTCCTGTTTATTGTTTATGTTCTCTGTTATGTGCTGTCCTGTTTATTGTTTATGTTTTCGGTTAGGAAGCTGTTACTTGACGTCCTTCTCTTGAAATATTTGTGAGTACAAATCAAGTGTGTATGATTTCCTAGAGTTTAATATTATCCAAATTTAATAGAGTGAGAAAGAAACTGTTCCTTCGTATACCAGCGTACTAATTTTAAAACCTATGAGCTA
This sequence comes from Tachypleus tridentatus, assembly GCF_004210375.1. Lineage (NCBI taxonomy): Eukaryota > Metazoa > Arthropoda > Merostomata > Xiphosura > Limulidae > Tachypleus > Tachypleus tridentatus. Next base: position 56,856,194 of record NC_134835.1, on the reverse strand, counting down.
AAATAATAATACAAAACATACATATGATCAAAACACCTCATTTCTTCATCCGAATGTAATTAAATTAAAGGTAATACTTTTTAATTAAATATATTCAATAATTTTGGCTCAGTCGTAGTTTTTTCTACCTTTTCGTGATTCTAACATGTTTTTATTTCTTTTGTAGCTCTCGGTGATACAGCGCTATGTCTGCGGACTCAAACGCTAGAAACTAAGTTTCGATACCCGTGTTGGTGTAGCTAAGTGCTTAACTTCAAACAAACACACAAACTTTCATTGTAGTTTCTAATTTACATCTTGTGACACCAATGACATTGTAGAATAATTTATCTTATTAATTGTAATGAATGAATATTGTCAAGTTAGTTTTTTAAATGCTTTGATTAATACTGACAATGCATTATTGGCCCGACATGACCAAGTGCTGTTAAGGCGCTTGACTCGTAATCCGAGGGTCGCGGGTTTGAATCCCCGTCACACTAAACATGCTCGCCCTTTCATCCATGGGAGCGTTATAATGTGACGGTCAATCCCACTATTCGTTGGTAAAAGAGTAAAAGAGTAGCCCAAGAGTTGGCTACTGGTGGTGATAAGTAGCTGCATTTCCCCTAGTCTTACACTGCTAAATTAGGGACGGCTAGAGCAAATAGCCCTCGTGTATTTTTTCGCGAAATTCAAAAACAAACAAACAATTCATTATATCTTTTATAGCATCAGTTTATTTTTTAATCCATTGCAGAAACTGATTCAAAATCCAGAAGTTCAGGCTTATCGCTCGCTTTTTTCTTCGGCATCTATTGCTTTCAAAAAAATGGTTAACCGAGCATGTTTAACTCCTAAGATGTAGCCTTCAACTTATCCACATAGTGTAAAACATGATTATTCTGATTGTGAAGAGAGCTCCTTCTTTGGAATTGGCCCACAACAAAGCCATGTCAAAACTATATTCCATACTGCTGTTTGTGGTCCTCAACATGCCATACGTTACATTGAGGCAAGTTACTGTAGAATAGTAGCGTTCTTTAAAATGTTAGAAGTGAAATGATACTTCCTATAAAGCTATGATTACTTCTAAAGAATGTCTGAAGTAACTGTTCTTGTACTCCATTAATCTTATCTAAAGTTACGTTTTGTATTACTGACTCTGATGAGAACAGTTCGGGGTTTCCAAACCATGTCAAATGAATTAAAATATTTTTATTTCACACATATGATGTCTTTTATTGTTATTCTATATTTCCAGTGAATTTCATGTATCTATTTAAAACATGAATATTATTTATCATTTATGATAAATGAAATAATAAAGTGCAATATATTAGATAGATTTCCTTGTGTTACTGGTTTCTATCTTAAGTCTTACGCCGATGAGAACCTAATACCCAAATTGGCTCTTTTTTACAAGTCATAGCGTACATTTGAACGTACAATGATTTTTCTGTGTGTAAATAAGGTGGAGAATTAATTTATGAAGACAGTTTACTAAGATGTGCTAGACATTTGAGGTAGTTATCTTGATAGTTTCTTTAAATTAAAACTCAATTCAAAGTATTAATGTTTTGGTAGAAGACCCTTAATGAAACGAATCAAACACCTTCATAAAACTGTCTTGTTCCGAATCGTTAACTGTATAAAAATAGTACATAGTACAATGAATGCAAAACGTTAAAAAATTATAATAAAACCTTTCCCATAATGCAATAAATGTATTCATCACGTTTATAGAACCATACATATAACTAATGGAACACAGTTTCTTTTATGTAAAAAGAAGTATTTTAATGAAATATTTCAGGTTGTCCACAGTGTTTTAACTCAAACTTTTATCCCTCATTCATCAGAAAGTAGCTTATCTTCTGTAATCAACACGAGAATTTTACAAAAAGATAGCCTACATAGAGCTTTTGTCCTACATCGCCCATCCGAATGTTTTGTCCTATCTGAAACCATACCTCATCTACAAGTCTCCAAGAAGCCAGTCTTTACACACAAATGAATCAAACCCTGAAGCCACTTGGACCAGGTGATCATTTACGCACTCCACCATATCATCCACACTCGAGAGGTAAGAAATTCGCTTTAGTGAGACGGTTGGGAAATTATCACACAATTTCTGTTAAAGGACTGTCTCATCTTAAATATCATGGAATTAATACGATGAAACGTAGAATTATTTGTCGTAAATAGTTATAATGTTATAACAATGAAAACTGTATAAATAAATTAGGCATTATGCTTAACATTAAGCCTTTATTAATTTCTTATTTCGTTATTTTTTATGAAAATATGGTAATCGAAAGATTTATCAAATGCCATCAGATACTTATTTTGCTGATAAACTCGCTCATCACGTATACTTTTGTACGTTAGCATAAAATGTGTATTAAAAATGTATCGTTATAAAACTCATTATTTATGAAAAAATAAAAAACAAAGTGTATCAAAAGTGGTTATATGTACTGGAGGTTATTTGTTATGTAATGTGTACTGAAGGTTAAATATTATGTTATTACTTTTAATTCTACTTTCAGTCCTCAGTCACGTATTTTCAAGTGTGAACACATTATGTAGGTACTTTTGTATGTTGAACTATTACTGTAAATACTAATTAGGCCTTAGCTCATGGTTAAGTTTTTCTCTAACTTAATTAAGCCAGATACGAAGCTTGGTTAGGTAATTCGGTACAACGGTAAGTCTATGGATTTACAAGGCTAAAATCAGGGGTTCGATTCCCTTTTGTGGACTCAGCAGATAGCTCGATGTGACTTTGCTGTAAGAAAACACACAAACAAACACTAGTTCAAGATTAGGAGCGCTTTAATTTATCCACTTTTACAAATCTACCGATGAACAGTGCTGTACTTAAACAGCATCGACTTAAGAAACTACTTCCACTGGGCTCTCTTGACTGTTATGCACTATTAATTTGTAATATTAACATGTGTACGTGCTTAGTGCTCACATAAGGAAGGGGTTTTTACCTCGTTAAATACGTGTGTAACAAAGGCATATCTATTTCATAAAAACTATGATATATAAACCACAAATAGCTCAAATGTGAAAAAAGCTCCACCAAAAATATTTTACTATACAAACAGCGACAAAAAGAACTGATCATGTGTATGCTAATACGGACAACAACAAAAAACTAGTCAAATGACAGGAAACTCATATTTGTGCTATTAAATATTTCCTATATTATGGTCTACTGTAAATACATTACACGTTAGTTAAGCCTAGAATCAATCACAGAAGATGTAGGTTTATCAGGATCTAATAAAAACACCGTAGGTGTAAAGAAAAGTGTGGTCAAAGAAGGAAGGGGTGTGCGACTTAAACAAATGAAGTCAAAACTGTTAGTCAATCTGGTAGCTATACTAATACCATTGATCATAATTTTACAGCAAATATTCGTTAGTTATGTAGGACGCGTTTTTTGTCCAATTTGGGACATGATGGTGAGCAAAACAAAATACGTGACCGACCTAACTAATAAATAGATATTTGGATGTTCAACTTCGGACATGATGGTTGGTAAAAGAGAATACATGGCCAACCTAACTAATAAATGGAATTTTTTTTTAAAATTCTTATCAATGTTATAAATGTAGTTACCAATTTGGTCGTCAATTTTGATGTCATTCATTCAAGTCACATGATGAAACTTTTTGTGGTCGTACTCTTTTTTTTAAATATATATATATATGCATATACCATGACTTTTTTAATTCATTATAAATAAAAATAAGCCCCGAAATTAAAAAAATACTGTACGAAATTACAGACATTTGTGAGGAGATGACTGCTCTCCAAAGTAAAGAAAAAGAATAAATAATAATAAGGTATTAACACTTAAATAGGTTTTAAGTGTACTGGAGGTTATTAGTTATGTAATGTGTACTGAAGGTTAAATATTACGTTATGTGTACTAATGGTTACTTGTTATGTTATGTGTACTGAAGGTTAAATGTTATGTTATGTTATGTGTACTGAAGGTATATACTTAAGATGTGTACTTAAGATATATAACTGTTTATATCCTACGCTTTTGTTTTGAGCTTATTTTTGGTGGTTGAAGATTTCTAGTTTGATGAACCATTGTAAACGAAGCGCAGAAAGCAATCTAGCCATTTGATTTTCTGTTCTATTTCCAAATAATTCTTTATATTCTTCTCCTACTATTTTATTCCATAAAAATATTAAAAAATAGAAATAATTGATCGTATGCTACTAGTTGTTATAACTCATGTGCAATAAAATAAAAGTATATGATATATTTTTACTGTAGAAATAAATGTAATTATATTACTATATTATTATTTAGTATTGTAATATTACCCAGTTTTTCAATGAAAAACAAAAGAAAACACAAAAATTTCGACTAATTTAACTATTCAATTATTTCAATGTTTACAAAAAATTATGTTTTTAGTAGAAGTAAAAATAACGTGCATGGAAATTATTAGTTTGAATTTGAAAACAAGTATATAAGCCTAATTTAAAAGGTAAATGAAGATACCCTTGGACTTTTAACTAACAAAAGAGTCTTCTTTGTTTTCACGATGAGAAAATGATCTTAATGACTGTTTTGTATGTTATATTATTTTTAAAATTAAAACTAACTTTAGATATAATTTAAATGTTATTAGGGCTCAGAATATTCGATATGTGGTAGGTTCCATTAGACCTGTGGAACTGGGAATACAGTATTCACACTTTTACGAAACAGACATTTACGGCGGTATTTTAGACACCACATTTATATCGTACATACGTGAATTTGCACATTTTTGAATGATAAGTGTCTAAATGTTGAATAAAAACTGATAAATAATACGTTTTTTTCCTTGTTTTATCCAAAATATTAAAATATAAATTACGACAAACAGAAAGACTTCATGACCATCATTGAGTTTTTGTGATTCAAAAAATGAATAATAAAGTTTATTTAGAGAAACGTAAAAGGATTTTTAGGAACCTATTGTTACAATTCATCACACATCAGTTAAAGCTGTTACTGTAACTATACTGATGTAATTCGTTATAATTCATTTGAAACTATTCTTGTAACTGTACTGACGTTGTTCTTCACACATTGTTGAGCCTATTCTAGTAATTGTCCTGGCGCAGTTCACAACATATCAGTTGAAGGCTTTCTAGTAACTATATTGATGTGGTTCACCACAGACCAGTTAAAGGTTTTCTTGTAACTATACTGGTGTAGTTCACCACAGACCAGTTAAATATTTTCTAGCAGCTATTCTGATGTAATTCACCACAGTCCAGTTAAAGGTTTTCTTGTAACTATACTGGTGTAGTTTACCATAGACTCAGTACAAGGTTTTTAATAACTAAACACTGGTGTAGTTCACCACAGACCATTTAAAGGTTTGTTAACTAACTTTACTTTATATTCTCTACTATTATACAGATTACTAACTTGCTGTCTTTTTGTTGTCGTTGCAACAGCTTCACATGACTATGGGTTTCAGTCTCTGTATGAGTCCATCCGAAGCAACGTTTCATCCTGACCTCGTTCGGGATATCTAGCAGCGTTACATAACGCAGGCCCTTTTATTGATATACCAATCGAGGTACATGATTTTCGAAAAGAAATATAGTTTTCACGCTAAGAATTTTGTAATATAATTTGAAAAATTCCTGGGTCTCAAAATATCACTCCTTAACTTGCCTTTATGTTAAATGTCTTAGTTGGAATAATGAAGACATCACTAAATAACGATCCAACTGGTTAACTAACATTAAAAACAAAATAGATTCACTATTCAAGTGAAATTTCTGCTTATATGAAAGTAATTTAAAACGGAAGATATTTTCATCATTTTTTCTTTGCACTTCATTTATGGGTGAAATTCCTTTTTTCTTTTATGTGGTTTGTTTTTATGTAAACAATAAATACTTTCTCGTATCGCATAAAGAAGTTACATATTGTTTGCTCTCGATTGAATTCGCTTCCAAGGGCGTGGATCAATTGTTTAATATTCTAACTAACTCTGAAATATTGTCAAATTTATACTCCACTTACCCTCAAAGAGGTGTAATTCACGAGGAGGTTTAGAGGTGAAAAGAAAAAAAAATTAATCTGGAAGTCAGAAAGCCAGAGGAATTCATAGCAACATTCTTCTACAAACTGTTTGACAGAACATCATACATAGAACTCGATACGAGATATGTCATACGAGAAATATAAGAATCAGGTAATGTTACCTAATTTTTCGACTTGTAATTTTTTCAATTGATTTTGTTATCTTAATTAATTAATTAAACTAACTAAAGTGATATCTGACTAAATGTATGTATTAAGATAAAATCAATAAAACTAAAGAAGTTGAGACGAACCAACTGAATTCAAGTAATACTACTTTGTATGTTAATTAATTAAACTAGAAAGCTTAAGGGCTAATATCTAAAACTGTAATCTCTGTAGCTAACATCGTTATGCGTCTAAGTATCAGTTTCGTGTGACAATAGCACTTAATTATAAACTTTACAAAACAATTAAAGGATAAATAGAATTTATAATGGTTTAGTTTTCGCAAAACTGTATTCATATTAGAAGCACACAATTATATTCTTACCTAAAAGCGGCACCTAATTATTAACCTAACGAATACGAGGTTAAGGCTGCTTTGAATATTTACATTTCATAACCATTTACTTCGGTAAAACTGTTCTGTAGCAACAGATTTTGCTTTGCATAATATAGCAAATTCTGATTATCCTCCAATTCATGAGTTCTGTAATTAATTTGCTGTCAGTCCTCCTTGAAGATATTTCAAGCTGTGACAAACTCACCCGCCTCCCACATACGCATAAAGTGATAGTAAATTGTGATGTTATCACAAAATGTTTTATGATTTCGCGAACAGTTTTTTGTTATACCTTTTTAATTGTTTGTGCAGTGTATTTTGCTTATGTTATTATACTGTTAGAGTCATTCAAAGAAATCTAGAAACTTTTATGTGTATGTATATAAACAAGTGGTGTGGGGATTACTACTTTAGGTAGTAATAAAACAAAAGCTTATAATAATTAGAACTGAATGACCAGCTGAGTACCCTCGCTGATATCAATATTTTCGGCTATAATCCCAAAAATATCTCAGGATCCTCAGATGGCTTTAAAAGATTTAGGCTAGTCCTAAATTCATACACTAAGCTAATAAGACAAGATTTTTTTGTTTGTTTTGGAATTTCGCACAAAGCTACTCGAGGGCTATCTGTGCTAGCCGTCCCTAATTTAGCAGTGTAAGACTAGAGGGAAGGCAGCCAGTCATCACCACCCACCGCCAACTCTTGGGCTGCTCTTTTACCAACGAATAGTGGGATTCCACTACTTTAAGAGTTAAGTACCTAAAACCAAATGTTACAAAATCAGTTATATAGCTACTACTTGACTGAAAAAGATTCGGCATTCTGTTTCTAAAAGAACACGTTTCAGTATTTACGAGTGGCTCAAATATATGTGGGATAAACTGAATAGTGGAGTGAGCTATCGTTATGTGAAGATGATCACACCATCGGGCATGTATAAAGTCGTTCCTTCTGAAACTGGTTTACCGTTGCTCATTTCCCATCGAAATCCCATAATTTTATTTGTCCACGTTAAGAATGCTCGAGTCGAAATAGTACCTGCGTCTTCTGGATTACTTCCTAAACGTCTTGAAGATTTCAAGACACATACAGCCGACGTAAGTTACCCGTATCTTTATGTTTTACACCAAATGTTGCAATAAATGCGATATTTATTTGATAAACAATATAAAATTACAATTATTTTAAATAGATACTATATTTTAGAAGAACACATAACAATGTGATTTTAACCACGTAGTGTTCGTTGTGAAATACTGCATTTAACATTTTGCTGGAGCTTACTAATAACTTTGCTTGCATTAACATGTTGTACAAGGCAATTATAGTACTGTGGTCCGTATTGGGCCACACTTCAGTGAGTGCAAGGCATGCTGTTAAAAGATGCTCAATAAGAAATGCAATTAACATCGTTATCATTAATTATTAATTATTACGGTACTATCAGCGAAAGGTTAGATTGGAAGCGCTTTAAGATTGTCTCTTTAAAGCGTGAGTACTGTTTCCACTTTTAATCATTTATTTCTTACGTTCACTTAGTATTTAGTCCTCCTGCCATGCTTTCGGAATCATCGTTAACCCTACGGAACACACCATGCACGGAGTGACTATGTACCAACAAAGCCACGTTACTCTACCGATAGATGTCAGGCTTGTGGTAGTGAAACCCTATCCCACTGTGAGTATATCTCTCAAGCCAAAGGCGAACAAGATTTTCTATCACAAGAGTGATGCTGGAACATTCATAAGGAGATCCGTTGTTGCAGTACCAACTCACGAGCACTTCTTAGATGATTATATTCCTATTCGAACATTACCAGTCCCTCTAAAGGTAAACAAAATGATACTCAACAGCAACAACTTAGTTTTTTGTTAAAATATGTCTACAGATGAAAAACAAAATTCACGTAAGCACAATTTGTACATAAAATATAAAAACAGATGCCAATAAATTTAAGGAATAAATTGATACGTATCAGACTGATTTTCTCTACGATGACGTTGAAATATGGTTATTAAGTATATATATATACATTGTCACATTCTTTATAAGATTATTATTTTCAGCTTTAACTTTAAGACATAAAACTTTATTTTATTTGTTCACCCTAGTATGATCGTAAGTACGGCATAGAAGTACTTGGATTGAAGTTCCATGTACAAGGAGTAACAGAAACCATCTGGTCAGATACACCGTTCTATTGGAGCCCTACTTCCACACAAAAAAGTTTGTTGGCTGGCCTAATTGAAACTATCGTTAACCCCGGTAAAAGATACCGAGAATTTTCAGTATGGGTTCATCAAAACCACCATAACCCTATCACAGAGGTAAAAGTCGCATGAAGATAAAATATTCTGTGAAACAATAGCTAATTGTTTCATTAAATTCGTAGCAACTCTCTTGAATCTGTGTAACTAAATGTTACATTTCGTTATTTCTGAGTAAATGTAAATACTGATTATAAAACATGTAGTTATTGTTTATTCTATAAAATTTCAAGCTTAGATAAGTAATACTGATGAGTTGTGGTGTTGTACGAAAGGCCTCTTGGACAGTGATATGTGAATGACAAAAGATACATCTGTCTTGTTATTTTTATACGCTATTGACTTTGAATCCGAAATTTACAAGTTAAGAAGAATATGAAAAAAAAACATTTACAGATTACCCACTTTTTATTACAAATATGAGGTCTCTTGGTTAATATCCCTATTATGAAATTTCTTATTGAAACAAAAGTTCAAAGTTAAGTGACGTAGGCAGACATTAAAATCACACTCCAGAGAGGGGGAAATTGGAAAAGGTTTCATTATCTGAAAAGAATAGTTACTCGATCTTCACTTAATTATCTTCTTGCAGATGACTTTATTAGGCACATCGTATTTCCCTTTCTAATATATATATGCACAATATTGTTAGTACTTGGAACTCATATCTTTGTCCAAACGGTCAGAACATGGAGCTATTGTTGACCATGGAAGTGTGTTAAAATCACGCTATAAGTCTAAGAAAGTAATAAGATAAAGGCCTGTCTGAACTATTTCTCTAACAAATAAAGAAGGTGAACAAAGTCGTGTGTCCTTAATGGGATTCCTTAATTGAAGTTAACCCTTAAATTGCTGACTTGTTTATATACTGTTCATTGCTGGTGGTATCCGCCTATACTATCATATTGAATTATTTTATCTTTTACCTTTTTATCATTCAATGTAGGGAATAGGCCGTTAATTACATAGGTTAATTACAATATTGTTTACATACGTCTTTGCAAGTAATTGACCAATAATTGGTAGGATTAATTACAATACTATTTACATCAGATATTATAAGAATTGACAAGTAATTAGTGGGTGAATAGCAATACTATATTTCTTGTTTTATTTTCTAATTACAATTTATTTTGCAACTCCTATATTATTAGAAACCGGCTGAACAACAAACTTATAAACTTGCAAGCAATAAGGTGTATAAATACTTTAAGAATACGTGACGTATGAACCCATCTGTATTTCTAAGATTAATGGTTATATTTTCTTCTTCTCCTTTTTTTGAAAAGTTTCAACAATAATGTTGAATAATGTTTGTACAAGTTGTTGTTTCTGTTTTATTACTGAAATGATTGTTATTCAAACTACAACTCACTAACACTCAAAACATATAAATATATCCCCATTTTAGAACAAGCTAATGGTCTTAACGCATTAGGCATATCAGATTAACTGAAATCCTCTATGAAAAGTGCTAATTTGGCACGATCGCTGTAAGGAACATAAGTCTTTCGTGTGTAGTGTACAAAGAATCTGGACAGTTTTTGTTTTTTGCATAAGTAGATTATTCTCCTGTAGCAGTGCAGTAAGTTTATAGGCTTAAAACACTAAAATTCGGAGGTTGTTTTTTGGAGTGGACACGTCAGATACCTCAGTGTGGCTTTGTTCTAAAGCGAACAGATAAACAAACAGTAAGACGATAAGCCATGTTATTGAAATGAAAAGGATGCCAGCTTGAAGAACACATTGATAGATATTTAAATACATTATTCAGTTAACAGTGTAGAGCTTTATATAATTGCTTCTCCTTAACAAATATGAAAAGGTATTAAAATACATAAACAGCAATTGAAATTTCATATGAAAAAAATTAATTAAACATATTAGAAAATGCTTTACTTTCTTAACGTTAGAGCTGGAGCTTCAACACATTAAAATACAGTTAAAACACCCGCTCTCTTTTGGAATCATTTCTTATATGAACGAACTGATGAAGATCTGTCAAAATATCAGTTAAATAAATTGTTATAAAAACAGTTTAGTGATTTACACTATCTCTGATTGTCGTGTTTATGTTGGGTGCCACAAGAGCATTTGTTTAATTTTCTGTATTTATGTTGGATGTGTCATAAGGTATCTTTTAAGGTTTTGGTGTTTAATGACAAATGTGGTTATAAGGTATCTTTTTTATGTTTCAGTGTTTGTGATAAACGTGTCACAAAATATCTTCTAAGGTTTTGGTGTTTATGGTAAATTTGTTTTAAAGTATAGTTTAAGGTTATTGGTATTTATGGTAAATGTATTATAAGGTATCCCTTTAGATTTCTGTTTTTATGATAAATATGTTTACAAACTATATTTTATGTTTCGGTATTTATTATAAATGCATTGTAAGTTATCTGTTTAGGTTTCAATATTTATGATAAAAGTGTCATACGATAATCAGTACTTTAACAACATTACGAATTTCTTAAATGAACTTTTGTTTGTCTTCACCTATTCTGTGTAAAACAACATTACAACAATATATCTCTGATAACATGTATATATGTATATTATTATTTTGCAGTTTAAAGCTACTGCGTATTACAACCATACAGAATACGGAACGAAAGTCGTCACTGGTTATGACAGGGAATCTATATACAAACGGTATCAATCTCACGAATACACCCAGTACTCGTCTCATTTCCGTGAAGCAAGCCTGAAGAGAACTTACAAATCCATTTATGGATTCACTTACTCTATCCCCTCTTTGGAGGACAGCATCCATACGATGTTAACTAAAGTTCATCCTCTCTGGAAATCCTACAACCCCATTGTTACCCAAGCAAGCACACTGCATGCAACCATTTGTGACACCGTGTTTGTTATATTTCAAGGGAAGAGTACAGTTCCCTTAGCTAGCATTCATTAATTCACATACGCTCACAGGATCGACTGGAGCAAGACCTGGATCAGAACACATCTGCGAATTTCTCCTTTTGAACTATACGCATCACAACCATACGAGGTTTGGTTTTTCTTTACGCAAATATTCCTGTCGTATACTACACGATTTATAAACGTGCTGACTATTCAGTGTTACACACCATAAAACGTCACCTTTATTGTAACTGCTTTTGTTGGTCCATTTTTCAATAAAAATGCATTAGTATTTTAGTTTAGGTCATTTTATCAATTTCATACTGGATCTGTTATCTTGTAATGTTACGTTACTCCATATTGATTTTTTATGTGTATTTTGATACAGTTACAGGATTGAGGTTTTATATTTTGTAGGACACGTTATCATAAACTTGAATTGTTTTGTGTAGTTTGATAGCATCACTAGGCTGTAGGGAAAATCGGTTCATGTGACTTTTAACTCAGCACATGGAAGATGAGTAAAAGCCTTTTTATCTGTTAGATAGAATTTCTTTAGTACCAACTTCCCACAGGTTTGTTTAAAAACATTCTGATGTTTAGTTTTGTATGAACCAATCTAACAGCTAACTTAAAGCGTTAGTGACTGTCATAGGAAGTAGACTGTGAAAGAAAATTCAATGCTTGTTTATGAAAACGTATGTGCTTTTCTCAAAACAGTTTTATTTAATACACTGCTAATATAATACTGCTTTATGAGGTTTTATATTATTAGAAATCATAGGAATGTTCGATTTGTTGCACATGCCTTTTATCCCTTTTCAGATATGTATAAATGCGTCTATCCCCTAGACCTAATGAATTCTATTTGAATCCAAGTTATACCCAAGGACAAACGGTTAACTCAAAGTTTGAGATAGGCTGGGAGCAACAGTGTTCCTCAGATGGACATATCCATGTCGATGTAAGCGTTTTATTTATAGTAGTATTATATTTTGTTTTAAAATATTTAGTAGAAGGTGAAGCTGTGTTTACATTTGTATATTTGTTTAGTTGTTTCTGTGTTATTTTCTGAAAGATGTGTTAAACAATGAAGGAGGAACGGCTGTCTACACTGAAAAATAAATAAACAGTAGGTGGTTACCTGACAATGGTTAACAACTACACCACGGATTGTTCTGCTTCTTAGATTCCTTCAATAACTTCATTTAACTTATATTTTCCTTCATTCGTTCAGTTTAGAGTAAATCAAAATTTATTCGGTTAGACTGAATTAATATCAATATTAATTTCAACCACTTGATATATGTTACGTCTAAATGGAATATTTTCATAGGGTTTGCAATATGCATTAGCTATTTGTTTACTAATTGTGAGCGAACATTCAGACGGCGACCATGAACACGCTGGAGTTTATTGGGAACACTATAAAGATGTCACTATATTACTTTCAGTTTTAGTATGAAAATATTTGTCTCAAGCAAAGATTTTATGACATCTAGAACTATTATTGATGTGAAATTATATGTATCTTCCGATCTAAGTAAGCCGCCTACATGAGCTAGAACTAGAAATTAATATAATAAATGATGTAGTTTGTTAATAAGCTGACTTAATTATGACCGTAGCATAACAAAACAAAAGCTTATAATAATTAGAACTGAATGACCAGCTGAGTACCCTCGCTGATATCAATATTTTCGGCTATAATTCCAAAAATATCTCAGGATCCTCAGATGGCTTTAAAAGATTTAGACTAGTCCTAAATTCATACACTAAGCTAATAAGACAAAATTTCTTTGTTTGTTTTAGAATTTCGCACAAAGCTAATCGTGGGCTATCTGTGCTAGCCATCCCTAATTTAGCAGTGTAAGACTAGAGGGAAGGCAGCTAGTCATCACCACCCACCGCCAACTCTTGGGCTACTCTTTTACCAACGAATAGTGAGATTGACCGTCACATTATAACGCCCCCACGGCTGGGAGGGCGAGCATGTTTAGCGGGACGCGGGCGCGAACCCGCGACTCGGATTACGAGTCGCACGCCTTACACGCTTGGCCATGCCAGGCCCCTAATAAGACAAAATAATATTCCTTGTGATACAACATTATTAAAGTAGATATATATATATGCAGTAAACATTTTAATGAGTACTATTAACTAAATTAATACAAAAGAAAAAATGTAATATAACTTTACTTACTAGACACATAAAAACTAGTTGTTTGTATTTTGCACTATCAATGATCCGTTATTTCTATAAAATGTTATGTTTATAATTTTAAATCCGCAGTTCTACGCATTTCATTGTTTGGCAGTTTTATGAAAGAGGTGTATTTTCTCTCAAATTTCGACTTCGGTAATTTTTTATCCTTTTCATGCTCGTAGACTAATACCAAAACTTATGCATATTTATACAGTATGTTGCCCAGAAAAGCTATGAACAACTGAATAGTCCTATTGATTTCACTGGTGTCGATGTAAGTGTGTCTTCAGTCGCAGGTATCGCTGGTCTTAGTGACCAGTGGCCTCTACCATGGTACTATAAACAGAGCACCATTGATACTCACGAAGGCAAGAGTGAAAGCCTCCCTTGTGAGCATGCCATTGAAGACAGCAAGTTGCTGAATAATGTAACTTATGACATAAGCTATAGAAATGTAAGAATATCAAACAAATGACGTTGCTTACTATTCCATAGGTAGAACACAAATACTGACTTGTGGACTCGTTTAGGAAAGCAATGTTACAAAGCACATAGCAACAACGTTTAGCGTATTTAATATAAGAAAAACAATACCTCTCACTAATCAGATATTTTATTCTATAAATTTTCGTTGGAAGAACTTTCAGACGTTCTAATATATACATAAGTGTATACTAATATAAATGTAACACAAATTTTGTTCCTGGATAGTGTGTGTTATTTCTTAATTGCTTTTGTTGTAAAAGCACAAAAAATGCTTTTATGACCTGGATAATGAAATTTAGAAGTTAACCTATTTTCTATGTAAAAATGGGCAAATTTGCACATTTTCATTTACATAAGGTCTGAATAAAACAACACATGAATCAAGATTTACATGCATTTATTGTAAAGTTATACAAAAATGAACAAAAATGTTTAGAAGTGAGTAGTTTTTCAAGATTTGCGACAATAACGTAAATCACTTCCACGTATCAGCCCTTAAATATAGTCTCCCATCATGTTTTCGTTATATGCTCCTTGGTAGCAGCGTTCAAAGTCCAGTATATCTTGGTGGAAGCGCTCGCCTTGCTCCTCTGAGTATGCTCCCATGTGCTTCTTGAATTTGTCAAGATGAGCGTCAAGGATATGGACTTTCAAGGACATCTTGCACCCAATTTTGCCGTAGTTCTTTACCAGAGCCTCAACCAGTTCCACTTAATTTTCTGCCTTGTGATTGCCCAAGAAGCCCCAAACCATGCGACAAAGCTGCCCCAAGTTTTTTTTTCCCCCTTTCTACTGAGCTTCTTGGGGAATTGTGTGTACTCCAGAATCTTCTTTATTTGTGGTTCAACGAAGACACCAGCTTTGACCTTTGCCTCAGACAGCTTAGGGAAGAAGTCTCGAAGGTAGTTGAAGGCTGTAGACTTCTTATCAAGAGCTGTGACAAACTGTTTCATAAGACCCAATTTTGTGTGCAATGGTGGGAACAACACCTTCTGGAGGTCCACTAGTGGCTTACACTTAACATTGTGCCTTCCCACAGAGATCTCGGTCTGTTGTGGCCAGTGCTTCCTGTTGTACTGCACTGCAGTGTCCCTGCTGTCCCAAAGACAAAAATAACAGGGAAACTTGGTAAAGACTCCTTGATAAAGTCTAATGTGTAAGCGGTTCATGCAAAATATTTTATATGTGATATTTTTTCTATACTATTGGAAATTAAGAAAGATATTTAAATTTTAGAAGGTCTAAAATTTTTATAATATAAAATCTTACTATTCAAGCATGCAAAAATTGTCCGTCTTACCTTACTTAGAGTTTTTTTTTTTTCAGTGCTCGCAGGTAAAATAAGGTGCCCAGTGTTTGTCATGATCCCCGACAAGCATGCCGAAATATGCCTTGTAGTCTTCACACACTTTAGTAGATGCTGTCACAGAGTAATTTTTCGCTCTTCTCTTTATAAATTGGCCACATACATAGCAGAGTGGGTCTGAAGAATGCTTGCAGCTTCTTGATGCCATCTCTGATAAAATCAGATAGGTCTATGTGTTCACTTAGGCAGATAGAACTAAACTGAAGTGGTGAACCCCTGTATATATATTACTATGAAAAGTTCTACAACATTCTAGGAAGTTCTTACATTTTCGTAAGTTCCTGAAAATTCTCTATCAGCTACTCAGCACTGAATCTACCTGGAATGTTCTGTAAAATGGGTAATTTGAAAATTTCATTACCCAGGTCACAAAAGTAAAGGTTGAAGAGAAAATGGATCTCTTCCATTTACTTTAGGCTGTTGGTGTTTTGAATTATGCACAAAGCTACACATGGGTTATCTATACTTTGCCCACCACAGGGATCGAAACCCGAATTTTAGCCTTGTAAGTCGGCAAACATTCCACTGAGCCACTGGGAGCTTACTTTAGGTATAAACAATTGGGAAATAACACTTTCTACCTAGGAACAATAAAAAGTAAAAATTTTATTACATAGTGTTGTATAAAGTTACATGGTCGATTAGTAATGAAACTGTAAAGCAGTTTTAATTTTATGCTAATCACAGTACTATTATTATGTATGGTGTTTCCCTTTGAATGTAATTTGTAAACTTAGACCTACAAAGTACAATTTACAGCAATGTAAATATGAAGCAAGAAATAAACTACTTCTTTATTGTCATTTGTAGTGAGCTCTGAATTATTCTTACCAAACAGTTTAAAAGAACATATGCATGGAAAGAACTATTTAAAACACTGATGCAGAAAGTAGGGTAATTTAAGTGAAAATAAGATTTAACACTGACGAAATTACAGTTTCAAAAATGTGTATCGTTTCGTGCAGCAAAGCCACATCGGACTATCTGCTAAGCCCACCAAAGGAATAGAACCCCTAATTGCAGCATTGCACATCCGTAGATTTACCGCTGTACTAGCGTGGGTCTATAGTTTTAACGCAACCTCACAAGGAAATATTGGATATTTTTGAAATTAATAAAATAGTTTAAAGAAAGTAGATAAGAGTCGGGCAGAAAAATGAACAGAAAAATATAGGAGTATTAAAAAAGAAAGAAACTGAAAAATGTATGAAAAATAACAAAAATCAAGAAAAAATTACAGAAAATTAAAGATGGTCAAGAGGTAAGAGAAAATAATTTAAGGGAAGATTTAAAAAATAAAAAGAAAGAAACTTAAAGAATAATTAAAACAAGAATAAATCTCATTCAAGAGATCAATAAAACTGTTGCATGAAGATTACAATAATAATTGGGTTCCAGGTAAAACATAATCTTGGCAAAATGGCATTAAAGACAAGGAATTAAAGCAATGTTTTCCAAAGTGTGGTACTGGTCTACGAAAAAAATGCCTATCTGCAAAAATCTAGAAAAATAAATTAAATTAATTTTAACCCTTTAAAATACCAACCGCCATTTTTAAACTTTCTCCAAGCCCATGTTCTATATTAAAGAAATGTAAATAAAACCAGTTAGTATAAATATATCCTAATAAAAATTAATATTTTCAAATACGTTATAATTTAAATTCTTGTTTCACCTAACTTGAATTTCTCAGTATTTCAGTTAGGCTAGTATAACAGGAAGAAATGGTGAAAGTTTATACTTTGTTTGTTGTTGTTGTTTTAAATTCGCGCAAAGTTACTCGAGGGCTATCTGCGCTAGCCGTCCCTAATTTAGCAGTATAACACTAGATGGAAGACAACTAGTCGTCACCACCCACCGCCAACTCTTGGGCTACTCTTTTACCAACGATTGACTGTAACATTATAACGCCCCCACGGCTGAAAGGGCGAGCATGTTTGGTGCGACGGGGATGCGAACCCGCGACTCTCGGATAACGAGTTGCACGCCTTAACCCACCTGGCCATGCCGATCCGAAGTTTGTATTTAAGGCTACGAAACTATAGAATTCACAAGTTGACGCTTGGCTTCATACCTTCAATCACTCAGGAATTAAAGTGTTCTCATTTAGTGCAACTTAGAGAGCCTAAGATTAAGTTTTATGGTGTTGATAGCCTTAAGATTTTTGTGCCTACCGTTAATTTAAAAAAAAGGATTTACATGTCACATAAAAGAACCATTTCTTCATTCAAGTTAACCAGTTCTTCGATATCAACGTATTAGGAATTTTATTTCAACCCCCTTTCCAGTATGGATAGATGGCTGAAGAAACATGCATCAGAAAAGAAAATCTCAAGTGGTGTAGGAATGTAGAGGGCGTGATTAGATGTTAGATATAAACAAACACATGAACAAACGCAAAATTAAAGAAGCCTTACTAATAAAACAACTCAAGCCCAAATTAAACCAATAGAAAGGAACACCTTTATACCTATATTAATAAATATATCCAATATCTAAGCCGCCCTCTACATTTCAACACTCAATCACACAACCGCCTTCAAATATATGGTCAGCTACCGATCCGTAGCCTTTCTTTCTTTGTGAGCCTGATGATGACCGAAGATGTTTTGTTTTGTTTTGGAATTTCGCACAAAGCTACTCGAGGGCTATCTGTGCTAGCCGTCCCTAATTTAGCAGTGTAAGACTAGAGGGAAGGCAGCTAGTCATCACCACCCACCGCCAACTCTTGGGCTACTCTTTTACCAACGAATAGTGGGATTGACCGTCACATTATACACCCCCACGGCTGGGAGGGCGACCATGTTTAGCGCGACGCGGGCGCGAACCCGCGACCCTCGGATTACGAGTCGCACGCCTTACGCGCTTGGCCATGCCGGGCCGATGACCGAAGAAGGTCAAAACGTTGTCCGCTTCTTTACTAGTACTTTCTCTACCCATACCAGCCACTTTTTAAATATATAATTTAAAACATGGTTTTGTAAGTGGTGGTAGCAATAATATCTTGCCACTAAGTGTTCTTCGCAGTTCAACATTATCAAATGAAAGCATGAAACCATCGAAACTGAAATTCTACTTTGATACCACGCATCCATAATTCTCGAGCAAGCCAATAATCTTTTCATAAATAATAAAAATGAAATAGTTTTTCCAAACAAATAATTGCTCATGGTTTTCCACGTAAACTTTCAATGAAGACTTGGTTGTGGAACAACGGCTGACGAAAGTTTTAATTTAATCAATAATTTTATAATTCAGGGTTGTATTCAATGGAAAGAAATGTGTTTGATTGAGTACTGATATTGCTCGCTCAATGGTAGGTCCCCATACAGGAGTTTTCCAGAGGATCCGAGCAGTGATACCTGCCTGTGAATAGGTGCATTGTAGCATTCACGAAGAGGCGTTAGTTGTGAAGTAAATGCCTTTACTTTTGAATTAACTTATACAATAATGTGTTAAATTCATAAACTATAAAAAACTACATTGATAAATTCCAGAACCTTTACTGCTTTGTGCAAAGAATTAGCAGTGGACATGAGACTGTGAAGATCGATGGTTATCAAAATAAAACGTCTCAAAAAGGCTTATCGAAATGAAAAATGAAGTTATCTTGTTTTAGGAGCGACATTCCCTAACAAAAAAGAATGCAATATTTAAACATATAGACAGATTTCATATTTTGCATTGGTTAATTAAGGTGGCCTAATTATGTAACCTTTTCGGCGTCTTAAATACGTTATATCTAAATTTACAAGGTACTAACAAAAATATTTTTAAAGTCTAGACAAAGATAGAAACAGCTATAAAAATTAACTTGTGAGTACATTGAGTTGAAAAATAAATTATAAGACTTTCTCTACTTTAACAGAGTTACAAAACCAAGATAAAAAAAAAAGATAATATTCTAGATGAGATTTCCTCATCAATCAAAGAGCATCTTCTGGGGCTAAAATCATGCTTGAAGGAATATTTTCATCCAATTTACAGCAGTAAAATGAGGATAGAAACCCTTTTACTGTTGACACGGAAAATGAGGAAGGATTACAACTCAGTGAATCGGAAATTGATTATATTATTAAACTGTCCTATGATAGTGCACTGAAAGACCGTTTTAGTCAAAATTTGTTAATTAATTTTTGGCTGAGCTGTCGTTTTGAGTACCCAAATTTATCAGAAAAAGCAGTGAGATTTCTTATATTCTTTGTCACAACTCATAAATGCGAATCAGGCTTCTCAATATCGGTTTTTAAAAAAAAACAGGTATAGGAACAGATTAGATGTCGAGCTAGATTTGAGGATCAAACTGACTTCTTTTTCTCCTAATTTGAAGTTGCTTTGTGATTAAAAACACCATCATCCTTCTCATTAAGTAAGTTATTTCGTAAAAGAGCAGTAATAAATATATAGATAATGTAAAGATTAAATAACAATGAAGTATAATTTCTTTCTACACAGTAATGCTATAAAACACCTGTATATTTTATAATCCATAATGTATTGATAGAACTATTGTTTCCAACTTGAAGTTAAGGCTTAACCATATCTTAGCGGTTCATCTAATTTTGTATTAGAGAAGGCCGGGCCTCGTGAGAAATTACAAAAATAAACCGGTCCCTAGTTGAAAAACGCTAAATTGAAGAAGTTATACCCCCCCACAAATTTTTGAATATTTAGCCATACTGACTTGCATTTTAGATTTTTTTTGTCTACATATGCTTTACTAAGATATGAAATACTGAAATAAACAAACAATAAGTAATTTTAAGTTTCCTCTTTTTTCCATGAAGGTCCCACGGGAATATTACTATTTCAAATTATTTTATTAGAGCTAAAATATGAAAGACATGAAAAGTAAAGAAAGATTTTAGGTTTTGACTGCATCTCAAATATTATTAGAAAACTGAAAATTCCACTAAAAAGGAGAGGATAACTCTTGACATCCCTAGTATTAATACCTATATTGACCTGATCTCCCAAACTTTAAAAAGGGTCTATTCTGCACGTTGCAGGATTTTGCTATCAGTAAACCAAAATTACTGTAGCACAATTGTCACTTAATGGCCTGTGTGTTAGCTGCTTGTGTATTTGATAATTTAGAAAAAATGGAGGCATCCACATCAGCACACCCACCCACCAAGGGATCTTCTCAAATATCGGGCTCTAGATCCATAAATAAAAAACTCAAATACAAAAAAAAATATATGAAACATGAAAAATTATAACAGTAAGGTCAGTGCTTTAGAAAATAACACAAGTGACAGAGTAAGACTTTAAAAATGAAATACTAAACGTAAATATTAAACAAGCAATTCCTCTGTCTGCATCTGCTCAAAACTTTATTCCTAAAACACCATTATATGGAATAAAAGAACCTCTATTGTCTATATCTGCTTTCATTACTACTGTGCCACTTGTGACTAAAGAACCTTTCTGTACTATTCCAGCCATGCCACTACTAAATCCAGTTATGGTATTTAGCTTGCAAATTTAACATCGGCTAATTGACAAACCAATATGATATTATGGAAAGTTATCATAGAAAGTATATCATTGAAAGTTCAGTTCAAAATAATTGAAAGTGTGAATGGATACAACAGTGAACAAGTTATTCATCTTTCTGCCCATTTAAAACGACCAGCTGAGACAACATTAAGAAACATTCTAGTTGAGAATTGTAATAACAATCAAGCATTTAAATGCTTTATCTAATAGATTTGGAATGACATATTCGAAGGAAATATCCAGAGCAAAGTTCTGGAATAGTATATAGAAGAAACAAGATATCTCTAGCCCATCATTTGGAAAGGCTTGCACAAGTGTCCTATCTGGATGTTTTTTGTGAAATGATGGATGCATTGGCAGGTAACCAATTTACACGTCATAAGAGGCAAGAAATGACAAATAAGCTGAAGCAAAGTACGCGTATATCTTTAAAGGAAGCTTTGCAGTTCACAATGGAACTACCACCCATTAAAGTTGCAGCTACACAACTACAGATAAATAAAACATATTAAAGCAAAGGATCACGAAATGAAGTAGTTTTGAAAACCGTCTTCTGCTGATGATAAACTATAAGAACCAAGCTTAATTAGTCAACTAGTTACACAGTAGGGAAGGATTAAACCACAAGATAATAAGTTTTCAAGTTAACTTGAAATACATATTTCCAAGAACTGAAGATAAAACTTGTAGGGAAAGTATTCCATTCCAAAAGATACTAGAGAGAAGGAATTGTTATGAGTGCAGGAAACATGACCAAGATTGTGATGAATCACCAGCTGTTAAAGACACAAGGAAACAATACCCAAAGGATGAGACTTTGAGCTCAACCAGCTTGAAAGAACAACAAAGGATTAAACAGACATCAAAATCAGAAATTAGCTGGACTTACTGAGCAAAATTTAGATAAAAAATACCTTATTCTAGCACAGCTCATTCCTTCTATATTATAGAGCACAACTATCATATCAAGAATAGGCAAAAAAACACATGCTACGAGATGGGAAGATGGGTAGGAAGTGTGAGAAGGGGTACTTATTGAAAATATATTTTTAGTGTTGAGAAATGTTTGCTTCCTATACAGTATCTTACTTCTACTGGTGAAGGGACTGGTGCAAAATTTATATAGATGAGTCCCTTTCAGAAAGTGCTCAAAGAAAACACATGGAGAATGATACACTATACAATGAAAATTGAGAATCACACTAATTGAAGACTGCACCTCATCTGTACCATGTGAACATACACGTCACAAAGTTGGCTGGAAAGAAAACAAGTTCAATAGCAGAAATGGATATGTCATATGGTGTGACGTGGTTAGGACGGGTCAGACCAAACTTGGGAAGTCAAGGCTTGTTCATAACCAGTTAGCACTAGGTACGTGTCTTGTCGTGTTTGGTAACAGAAGAGTTCCAAATGTCTTCAATAATTTTATAAAATGTCTCAGATGCCTTATTAGTCTTGCGTTAAAGTTCCAAATGCTTTCAAAAGAGGAACTGAAATATCTATGTATACCATACATACCTGCCAGTTACAGCAAGAATATGCAAATTTAAAAAAGACGTATAACAAAATTTTTGTAAAGACGATTGTCTGAATGAGTAAATTGTTACACAAAAGTGACTGAGATGCATCGCCTAAGTGTAACATCATACAGTTCGTCAAAACTATGTAAACAGAGGTTATGATAGTAATGGGAAAAGTTACAGAAAAAGTCTTAGTTAATCCATAATTATGGCAATGAATTGATAACCAAAAAGGAGTGGTACTTGCAAATAGGCAGCCATTTAAGAGGCTCTTACTGTATCCAATTAGTACCCAGTTTTGGTTCAAGAAGTCAGCAAAATTAAACCAATTTGATGAAGGATCAACTTGTGGACTACAACTATGATGCTCTTTGATAAATTGCAATATTACAGAAAATAATGCATAAAACATGATGTTTTCGGGCCTAAAATTTGTTCTCTCTGGCATTCCTTGAGGGCAGACAACTTGAACAAGTTCTCTCCAGCATTTTCCTGTTGTCAGACAAAGATTTACTAGTTCCTTTTAAAAAGCCAAGAGAAAGGTTACTGTAGTAAATAAGATGGCAGTTGCACAGTTATTCTACCATTTTCAGCAAACAAACACTAGTTTAACAACGTATATTATGATGTTTGAAGCAAGATTTCTGAATTAAACTGGGAGATATATAAATATAACGGTTGAGTGGATAATTTTTTATATAGTGTCGAAAATAATGAATCTGACAGAAGATGTGCTTGATGCAGAACTGTTCAAAGGCAATTTTGGTATTTTCAATATCAATGAATATTTAGATATTTGAGTGTGGGTGTAAAAAAGTATTTTATATTGTTTGTATCATCAGTCTCTGAGTCAATTTATTGTTTCACACATCAATTCATTGAGTTGGTAGCCTATGTACTCATTCAGCTACATACACAATTATGCTCTTAGAATTTACAATAAATTAATTTACGATTCGTGAAAGTAAAACCCAAATTATCAGTCTTCACCAGCTTATCTTTTACACTAGGAAGCAGAGAAAAATCTGCCTCTGTTTTCGCACCCTAGATAGAGCAGTCCTATTATAGAACCAACGTTACCAGGCCACCCAAGAACCAGACATCTAGGCAACAACGGGAAAGGAAAATGTAAATGTGGAGGTCGACACCAAATCAAAACTAGCTGATGTTGGAAATTTTTTGTCCAGTCCACAGTATAAAGAGTGTTCCTACTAGCCACATGTATAAGGATTTATGTTGGCTTGCTCTGAACTGGTTCAACACTAAACCACCCAGAAAGCAACATCTAGGGAATATTCAGTTGAAGGAGTGAACTACATATAGCTGATTCACCTAATCCAAAACCAAGTGGCATTGGAAATTTGTTCGTCTGGTCTGTGGTAGGAGGAGAGTACCCCTCATCTACACCAACAAAAAACAAAACACTACCATCTTATTCTCTATCAAATGGAAGTAACAACACACTCAAGAGGAAACCTCCAAACATCCACCACCACAACGGTTGGAAATCTGGAGGAATTCAACCTGTTACGATTGTGCAATGGGTGACCATGAAATTCCTATTTTCAAAAGCAAGCCTGTATATTTAACCAGAACCAGAATGATGAGTAGCAATCTCATATCCCAACACTGCTTGACTCATGACAGTCCTTAACTTTGTATGGTTTAGAACAGTCTTTGTTCTTGAAGGAATATAGTGCAAGAAACCCTTGAGCAGTCTTGTGGAATATCCAACTTCATCAGTGAGCATTACGGGTTGTAAAGGCTACATGGAGTGAATTTTAAATTAGGTATACTCTGTCAGGCATCGCTTGCCACTGAGCATGATACAAGATTAAAATATAAAAAAAGAACTTACGTATTCTGAGCTGGTATGGAGTATGGAGAATAGAGTGGTTTGAATAAATGAAAGTGCCTAGAGGAGAAAATGGAGAATGGCTTACAAAAAAAACAAGTTGAATCAATACAGATTGAAATAAAAGATACCTAGATGAAGGAGATACAGCCAAATGAAGAATGTAATGTGCAATAAAATTGTGAGGCATAGTCCATATGATAGTCTGAATGATATTCCCAATAGATAATAGCAGTGTGCAGCCAGAGAGAGAGAGAGAGAGAGAGAATAATGATGAATATGATGAGAGGAAGCTTGGAATATGCAACAAGAATCCTTTTCCAACAAAGCTTATGCCAGACAGGAAAGTTATTTAAGCCAACAAGTAACTGTTACGTGAAAGGGAACCCAGGTAAGTCAAAAGGGATAAAGAGCTGGGAATGGAAACCATTAAAAGGAGCAGTGTGGGCCACATAACATTTAATGTAATAAATGTAATAGAATAAAAATATGAGCAATGGATGGAAGAGAAACAAGAGTGGATGTACTGTTTTTCTCAAGCACTACAGATGTCTCTATAAAAAAAACACAGTTGGGAAAATGAGAATATAAGAATGGTGACAAATGATTTTGGAAAAATCAAAAGTATATACATCTGACCTTTGACATCCACATGCAAAAAGAAGTAAAAAATTAAGTATTGAAGGAAAGATGGTGCAAAAACAAAGAGGCTAAAGGTTCAAACATAAGTAGTGTAAGGGCAGGAAGGTCAACATTAAGTTCCAGTTTTGGAGTACAATGTGTTCAATAAACAAAGTCAAAGGTTTTTTGTTTTTTAATTTTGTGCAAAGCTACACAAGGGTTACCTGCATTAGCCTTCCCTAATTGAGCAATGTAAGACTGGAGGAAAGGCAGCTAGTCATCAACACCCACTGAAAATTCTTGGGCTACTCCTTTACCAACAAATAGTGGGACTGATCATCACATTATAACACTTCCACAACTGAAAAGGCAAGCATGTTTGATGTGATTGGGATTCGAACTAGCAACCCTTAGATTAAAAGTCAAGCATGCTAACCACCTGATCATGCTGAGCCCAAAGGCAAAGGACAAACTATTTTTGTTCAATACACATTTAAAACATGTTCACTATATATACTGCTGGCCAAAATCTTAAGACCAATGAACATAAAGAAAAAATATGTATTTTGTGTTGTTAGACAAAACCATTTATTTGAGTAGAGCTTCAAAAGATGAAAATAAGAAATGGGAAAATAAAAAACTTTTTTAGCATTTAATAGGGAAAATGTGAACACTCTGAAATTAGCCTAAATACTAGCTGGTCAAAAGTTTAAGACCATAATGAAACAAAGCGTTAATCGGTAAACACGTAATGAAATTTAGTCATTTGTGTTCATGCATTAGCATTGCCAACATCTCCCACTAACATATCCTGTGTTACATTGGGTAAAAACATGGCAAAGGCTAAAAAGTTGACAGAGTTTGAACGTGGCAGAATTGTCGAGCTGCAAAAGCAAGGTCTCTCTCAACATGCCATCACTGGTGAGAAAGGGTGTAGTAAAACTGCTGTTGTAAATTTCTTAAAAGACCCTGAGGGATACGAAATGAGAATTTCAAGTGGTCAGCCCAAGAAAATTTCACCAGCATTGAGTAGGAAGATTCCATGGGTTGTCCGGCAAGAAAACAACCGATTGTCGAACCATATCAAGGCTCTTACAGATGCAGAATGCAGCTCCAGAACAATAAGATGGCATCTACAAGAAAAAGGCTTTAAAAACCGTAAATGCCCTCAAAGGCCACGCCTCCTTACACATCACAAAACAGCTCGGTTAAACTTAGCTGAGAAGCACCAAACATGGGATGTAGAAAAGTGGAAAAAAGTTTTGTTCTCTGATAATGGTCCAGATGGCTTCCAACATTACTGGCATGATAAGGATATCCCACTGGAGACATTTTCTATATGACATAGTGGAGGAGGTTCCATCATGATCTGGAGTGTTTTCTCCTTCCATGGAACAATGGAGCTTCAGTTGAAACAGGAGTGTCAAAGAGCAGCTGGCTACATTGGCATGTTGGAGTGAGCATGCTTACTGACTGAAGGCCCTCACTTGTGTGGAAATGACTGGATCTTTCAGCAGGACAATGCTGCAAACCACAATGCCTGCAGGACAAAGGACTTTTTCATGGCGAATAAAGTGATTCTTTTGGACCATCCAGCGTGCTTGCCCAAACTGAACACCATTGAAAATGTTTGTGAGTGTATGGCAAGGGAAGTCTATAGAAATGGACATCAATATCAGACAGTGCATGATCTTCGTGGAGCCATCTTCACCACTTGGAATAACATTCCAGCCAGCCTTCTGCAAACGCTTATATCGACCATGCTAAAGCAAATGTTTGCAGTTATTCGCAATGACGGCCGTGCAACTCACTACTGAGACCTCTTGTTGGGCATTTCCTACCCTGTTTAGGACTTCTTTTTGGTATGGTCTTAAACTTTTGACCAGCTAGTATTTAGGCTAATGTCTTAGTGTTCACATTTTCCCTATTAAATACTAAAAAGTTTTTATTTTCCCTTTTCTTATTTTCACCTTTTGAAGCTCTACTCAAATAAGTGGTTGAGTCTAACAATGCAAAATGCATATTTGTCTCATGAAAATATATGTACAACACTCATACATTGATTTCCATACAAAATATTTATTGCAAATGGTTTCAAAAGTTACGTTCACACTGAGCAAACAATAAGTGAAAGCAATTATACAGTAGTTATTTTTTGTTTTAGTTATGTAGCACACAACACAAGTTTCAGGTATTACTATGAAAATTTCTTTAGGGTATCAAAAATGTACAAACATAAAAACTATTTAGAATTATGCAAGTAATGTAACTAATATTTTTCTGTCTATAAGAATTAATAAAAAGTTTCAAAATAGTAGCTTTCTACTATTACTATGTTGTCTAACAAATATTGTTTTTAGTACCTGAATAAATGTATATATATATATTATGGTACACTAAAAAGTGATATGCTCTTCATAATATACATCTTCACAGCACATGATATTTCCTTAGAAGACATTAAATATTTATGTACAATACAAGAAAATTATATAACAATGTATGTTAATGGAAGCTACTTGCACTACACAGCTGAATACTAACAGCACGTGCAATGATTCATTTAATAAAATGATACTAGATTTGCCATCAGTTGAAAACATACCAATACACTAAAACTGTCATATTCAATCAAAGTTTTTGCATTACAAAGCAACAGAATAGTTACTACAAGGTTACAAAATGTTAAAATATCTTTCTCTCTTTATCCAACATTTGCATGTAAATATTTCCAATACTAATCTAATAACAAACTAGAATTATGCAGAAAGAGATAAAAGTGTATGATGAAAATGAGCAATGACCATTTAATACCCTGGACAGAAATACACATACATCACTCGACTAATGGAGACAATAATTTTGATAAATTACTTTTCTTTAACAAACATTTTACATTTGGAATTAAATACAAACAATATTTATTAAGTTTGTGCATACTACTTAATAAAGTTAAGTGCACATCACTGAACATACACCTGATACAATATTTTAAAATATGGAATACATTAAGACATTCATAACTTATAAAATGTTTCTATACACAACTACACATTCCTACAATTTTACATATGAATGTGATATTAGTCAAATGTAATATCCTCTATTTCTCTTTTGCATAATCTACATATTTAATATAAAACATATGTACAAAAGGTGTACAAAAGTGCCAACAGTTGATTATACAGAAAAAAATCTAAATAAATACAGTGAGCATTTAAACAGCCAACATTTTGTGAAAATAAAATTTGGAACCTACACTGTTAGAACAATTACAGTGTACAAGATAAATTCACTTGGGTACAAACTGATTTTTCACATGTTCATGTTTGAAAGTATACATTTCTATACTACTGAAAACTAAAATGTTTTAAACTACTTAAAAGTTGTGTGTTATGAGATTAATGTTTATGTTAATAACATTAATAATATGTGACTATTTGCACATACATACATATGCACATACAGATACATGCAGAAGGTTTGAACATAATTCTTCTTTACAGGGTAATATCTTTTTTCACATTTCCAACTTAAGTTTTCTTGTCATTCATAACATTTTAAACATCTTATGCTGTATAGCATCATCATCATTACAATGAGAAACAAAGAACTACTGATACACTATAACAAATAAAAGAAGTTCTTAATAACACATGGAAATATGATATTGATTAATAAAATAACAATACAGTGAATAATGACAAGAATGATTACACCAGAGATTTTGTTTTATGTCAAACTTCATATGATGCTAAGTCTTCAGTGTTTCTAGGAGCACTCTGGCAAGGAAAAACCCAAAGTAAAGTAGATCCTGGAAAGAAAAAATTTGAAAGCAATCAACATAAAATTCTAGATTAGCAATGCAGCCCTGATAATTTTTTTTTTTCCTTAAAATCATTAGTGTTAAATGTCTACATTTGTGAACTAGGACTTGAATTCTACTATAATACTGAAAAAGTGAATTAATGGAACATAAACACATAACTTGTTTTAAACATGTAGATAAATAACAGTCTGCCTAAAAGAAAGCACTTAGAAACAAATCTGAAGGAAATACTATCAAGCATTATTAGTTTACGTACCTAAATTAAACTAAAAACATAAATAAAATACAAAAGCTAGACCAAACACATAGTACAGAACAATCAAACTTCTATTCACACTTGAAATAACTACAAGAAAACTGCTCAAATTTAGTCTTTAATCCAGGTTAATTTTAAAATGCAGTTACTAGAGAATTTCACTGACAAAAAAATACTACATTTTCACAAATTTAACTGATTTCAATGGTATATTGTAGTGTAGTCAAAATATATGAAAATTAAAAAAACTATATTATACAACATAGTATTTTAGATCTTCATTCTTGATAAGCTAGCCTGAAATAATGGTTTCATTAAAAAAAAAAAAGATATTAAAAGTAATACATAATTGAGTATACTATATGAATTAAAAAATGCAAATCAACAAGCTACACAGCAACCACAGCCAAAATAAAGTTGCAGTAAAAAGGTATGTACTAGAACATTCTAACACTGTTGCTAAACATAGGTAATGTGATGATACTGAACAGTAAGAACTTTTGGAACGAAAATATAACTGCCCCTTTTCAAGTTAAAATATTTATACACTGAAACCATAAAGATATATTCAGATTGAGAATTTCGACTTTCCAAGGTAGGGATGTCTCTTGTATTCATTGGCACTGGAAAACAAAGCAGCATTGATTAACTTGGGGTACCATGACCATCCAAAGAGAATTTTACTTCAACGATGTTGAGAAAAGTGTAGTGTTTTGTAACAGGAAAGAATCAACAAACACATAAGTCAGAAGCAACAGTCCACAACGTAATCAAAAAGGATCTTCACCCAAAAGACAACAAAAGTCAGATGTATACATGTGTTTTTCATAACATATGTGTTCAACAATCCTATATATTTAGCTGATGGAGAATGAAACAAGTATTCATGCTATTGTATGCAAAAGTATACTGGTCAAGTTTCTGGATGCAATATGTACAGACTTCTCAGCAACTGGATTGTTGAAACAGGTGCAGGGAAACTGTTCTCCTGGTATACTATACGAATTATATCAAGATAGCATTATGTGCTGAAGCTTTTGTGATACCAGACCATTACCAAACTACAAAGGATGGCTAAGATTTCATTTTATACGACTCAGGTCCTGCAGGTTAAATAATTTTATTATTTCAAAACACATAAAAACATAACTTATTTAGAACATTCTTCATATTCATTCCTCAATGGTACATTTAAAATTGCACCTGACATATTTAGTCTAATGTGTACAAAATGTGCTTTTGACAACAGACTTGCCATTCATCGTATATATTCTCTTCTGCCAGATAAAACTGAAACAACTTATACCACTCTGCTTCAAAATTGATAACTATCAGTGGTAATATGAGACTGGCACATACATTAATGTGCAAAATGTCAGGACAAGAGAATATTTTGTCATTATTTCCATTTTATGGGGCAAATTCTTCCATGCCATTACAAAATGTAAATTTCAACACCATGGTAATGCTTCACTGATCCCTATTCACAACTAATTGAATGAGCCAGGCTGATAATCACTATATTTTAGAATTTTCATACACTTTCACCAAGGGTATGTCAGAAGGCTTCTGCATGACTGAACATACTAATCAAATGTAAGGTCTGAAATAACTGTTATAGTACCTTATCTTAACTATATAGAAAGAAGCTAGCACATTGTACTGGTATATGTTAAAAGAAATCAATTTAACAGCACTCCACAAATAAACCTTGATAAAAACAGTGTTTAACACTATATATTAAGTTTTTTTGTCATGTCATGACCAGAAACAATGTAAAGAATAGTCAGTAAAGCAGAGAGTTTGCATAAAAACTTTACATGACACTGGTTATATGTCTCACGGAAGGTGAAAGTTACTTACCTCAATGCATCGCACCTACCATGAAGTATGGAGGAGACAATGTGATAGTTTGAGAATGTTTTTTTGCTGAGGCAACAGGAGATATTTGCACAACAGATGGAATAATGGACCAGCTCAAGTACTGTCAGGTACTGATCCATCATGGTATATCTAGTGGTTTGTATTATTGGTAAATGATCTTACTACCAAGGAGATAATGATCCCAAACATTTATCCAATCTACACAAAAACTACACAGTTAAGAAAAAAGCTGCTGGAATCAGTCAAATGATGCAAATGGCTCCCACAGAACCCTGGTCTCAACCCAATTGAGCAGATCTAGGATTTCACAAATAAAAAACTTGACAAATCAAAAGTTACTTCCAAAGAACCTTATGGGAATGTATTAAAAACATTTGGAGTACAGCCCCAAAGAACAAATTGATCAAATACATTGCAACAATGCAACTGTCTGCAGTTATTAGAGCAAAACGTAGACACACAACAGATTAACTGTTTGCTAAACTAAGTTTCAGTTGTACTAAATATGAAAAATAATACAATATTGACGTTTCACCTGTGGTTTACCTCCCATTTTTCTTTGAAAGTAGCTCAAAATCTATTTGACTTTGTCCTAACATTTTTGCACATTTAGTGGTTAATTTTGAAAAATCCGTAATTAACACAGCTTGAAACATATTTTCCCTGAAATAAAAAGATGATATTTTTCCTTTATGACAAAATATTTATAGGAAGATAAAGCTAATTAGCCTCAAACAGCAACACAAAGATGTAGACTTTTTGCTTAAAATGAGAAGGATTGCAACACTTGCTTTTTTTCCATGAAAAAATGGTAATCTTAGCTTTTGAAGAGTTATTTGAAATATTACCATCAGAATCACTTCCAACCAGTGATTATGCTGAAGACACCTAAATCAGGAGACCACACATCAAGGGCATCATCAACTAATGTTTGAAATAAATCTTTGGAATGTGTACAAAAAAGCAAGAGATGAACTGTCAAAAACAAATAATCCTATTGAAGGATAGCATTAAAGTTTTCATCCAAATGTTGGATGTACTCACCCAAATATTTGGGATTTTTTTCAGATTTATTCAGCATGAACAAGCTTTACAACAAATTTACAGTGTACAGACCACACCTGATCATGGTCTACAGCAAAAAAGAACAAAGACATAACAGCAGACTACTTAGAATGATTTGAGATCAGAGAAATTTCAACATTCTGGGCTATTTGTAAGGAACTGTATGTCTGAAAGTGGAAAAAAGGACTGAAATGATTTGGTGAGGCTCCAAAATTGTTTTAATAAAATGTAATAACATTTTTACTTTTGTCATTGGTATGAGTTCTTAGAATAATGGAAGAACTCACACTGCAACAGCTTGGACAGCCTATTTCATAGAATTTATTGAGTATTTATAGGTAAGTATAAAAACAGTTGTTAAAGTTAATTACAACAATTAACAAGATTATAGTTAGGAACCAAAGCTGAAAGAACTAGCATTAAGGATTACCAACACAATCAAGTACATTTCCAAAGACTTAGAAACTTGAACATTTCAAGTAGTTGGCTATTCTTCTTTTCACTATTCAAAAACATTAAGGTGAACACTATAGGAGTTCATGAAAAGTGTTATTATTTAAAAACAAGTGGAACATCAGGAGGTGGTAATCTAGTTGACTTTTAGGTGATGAAGGCCCCAGAGAAGTATCACATACAGAACACCAAAGGCATCATGACAGGATATGGCATGATTTATCATGGGTCATAGACATCATGCATGGTCTTAAGATATCTATAGTCATCAATTTACCATGAAACTCTCTCCTCCCCAGTGCAACTTCATAGATTATGTCTGTAGTGCAAAGGAAATATCGAAAAAATAAATCCCAAGAAAAATTAGAAATTATTTTAATAACAACAAATTTAATAGCATAAAGTGTATAGAAGACTGACTAAGATCCCTAAAAACATGTAACTGGTGAAAATTTGACAGTAGCCAAAAAAGGTTTCTTTCAAACACAACATATGATAAAGAAAGTGTAATTTTTGAACAAGATGAATACAGTATAAGCAAACTGTACAATTAATGTAACTGATGAACCTCTGACAGTAGCCAAAAACAAGTATGTTTCAAGCACTACATATGAACAGAAAAGTGTAGTTTCTTTACAACCAGTGTTGTAGCTTTTTCTACATGATTGTACCTTCTAAACTAAAGTAAGTGACCTTTTTCAGCTCTCTTCATATTAGCAATAATATTTCCAATAAGATGCACCATTAGCTTAATCATCAACTAATAACATTTCACTTGGATGCCAAACACTTTACCTCATCATAATTAGTTCTTGTATTTGTACAGCATGGTAACAATCAAACTGAATGTGCAAAGTTAGCTCAATGGACAAACCTCACATTGGAGAAGGAATATTGACTTTAATTCTGAAATGACAATGAGTATCTACACAAAATGAGGCAAGATGTTAGTAAAATGTACAAATCTGTTATTCATAAAAAAATAAAATGTATTACAAAAGTATTTGTATTCAAGATATGCCTGTGAACTGATGCCAGTCTGACTCAGGAGTTGAAGTGTAGATGATGTTCATGTGAAGAATAAATAAAACCTTTTGTTCTTGGTTCAGTTTGCACATTGCATTCACATAATCTCTAAAATATCTGAAATACATATCTCTAGTTTTTCATTACCCCTGTATACTGTGTCATGTATTTATTCACCTCTACCATGAACTAAATCAGCAATGTAAAGTATAATGAATTGCCAATAACTGTCACAAAAAATAGCTAATACCATGTTGAATGGCACTTTGTGAAAGATTAACACATACAAACTTTCATTCTCAGTGATATCGAGAAACCCACTTGTTGAGAAATTTATATGCAAAAACGGCTTGTTTGGGTTGAGAAAATATTTTACATAGAAGAGCGAACAACGTTTCGACCTTCTTCGGTCATTGTCAGGTTCACAAAGAAAGAGGTAACTGACCGGAACCTGACCACATGTTTGAAAGGGGTTGTGTAACTGTGTGTCGAAATGTAGAGGGCGGTATTAGATGTTTGAATACATAATTTTATTTATTTTATTATATTAATATAGGTATAAAGGCGTTCCTTTATATTGGTTTATTTTGGGTTTAAGTCGTTGTATAAGTAAGGCTTCTTTAATTTTGCGTTTGTTTATGTTTCTTTCTTTATTTAGTATTTGAGTGTTTTCTATGGTTATGTTGTGTTTATTTGATTTGCAGTGTTGAAAACGTGAGAAGGTGACTTTTATGTTCTTTGAATCTGGTTTCCATTTTCTACTTGTTTCTCAATATAGAAGTCGTGGCAGTTATCACATTGTATTTTATAAATAATGTTGGTGTGGTGCTTGTCAGTGTAGTTTTTACATAGTATAGACCTCAGTTTTGTGCCGGGTTTTTGAATAAATTTGGTATTAACTGGAATGTCATATTTTGTTACTAATTTTTGCCAAATGTTGGTTATTTGTTTGCTAATGTCAGGAATATGTGGTATACAGCAGTATATGGTTTCATGGTTTTGATTAAGTGAGCTGTATTTACTTTAGTTGGTTGATTTTGCTTTCTGTCTAGGTGTGTGCGTATAATGTTTTCTACAGTTTGTGGAGGAAACTTATTGATGTTGATGAAGTATTGTTTTATTTTGTCTAATTGATCATTAATTTTATCTGGTGAGCATAGTTTTATGGCTGTGTTTATTTGGTTTCTTAGTATGTTGAGTTTTTGGTTTGTTTCATGTGCTGAGTCCCAAGGAATGTATAGTCCAGTATGGGTGATTTTTCGGTGGATTTCTGTTTCGAATTGCGTGTCAGTTCTTGTAATTTTGAGGTTAAGAAATGATATTTGATTGCTTTCTTCCTGTTCACATGTGAAGTTAATGTTGGGATGTATAGAGTTAATGTGATTGAAAAAATTAAGTATGTGTTCTGTAGATTTGAATCCCGAAACAGTGTCATCTACATATCTGTGCCAGTATAGTGGTGGATGTAATGCTGTGTTAATTGCTTGTGTTTCAACTTGTGTCATAAATATATTGGCTAGAACTGGTGATACTGGGTTGCCCATGCTTAGGCCATTTGTTTGTATATAGTTTTGGTTGTTGAACATGAAGTTTTTCTTTATCGTGGTGAGTTCTTTTCTGCAAACAACAGAAAAGACACCAAAATGACAAACCGTTGACTAACCTCATAATTAACAGATCCGACCGTCAATTAAACATAAACGAGAAACAACTGCTTAACAAAGAACTCAACTTCGCAATAGCACCTAGGTACATTCCAACCATAGAAATCAAAACATGTTTAGAAGACCTAGCCAGGAGACTTGTGATACTTTCTACAGAGAAGGAAAACAAGGAAACAACCAAACACAACCAACAGAAAAAAGACAACTTAGATAATTTTATTGACATCCAACAGCCAAACTTCCCAGGTAAAATTACAAATTTATATTTTCCAGAAACACCTAAAAACAACATCTTAAACGATTTTTTCAAAGAATTTTCTCACAAAACCATCAACATAATTTCACAAAACAGAAAACTAAAAAACAACCTTACAAAAAGAGACATTAATTCCATTGAAAATCTAAAACAAGACAAAAACATAAAAATTCTAAAAGCAGATAAAGGTAACGCTTTTGTGATAATGAACACGAATGAATACATCCAAAAAATGAATAACATCCTATCAGACACGAGCAAATTTAAACCAATACACACAAATCCAACAAAGACACACGAGAGGGCAACTGAACAAATTACTACTACAAATGAAAAAAAGCCAACACAATTTCACAAACACTTTATTCCTACCTACGTAAAACCGACTCACGCACACCGCAAATATACAGCATCCCCAAACCTCATAAACCAGATTGTCCATTACGACCAATAATGTCCACATATGAATCGTTTAATTACAATCTTGGTAAATACATAGCATGGGCATTCTCCAAATATGTAACATCAGCCAGCTCATTCATCAAAGACTCTTTTAATTTCAAGTCTAATCTAAATCAACTTAATCATAAAGCCTTAATGGCCAGTTTCGATGTTATATCCCTCTTTACAGAAGTTCCAACCACTGAAGCCTGCAAGATAGCCTTAGAACTCTATATCCGAGACCCTAACCCAACTATAGAAATTCCCAGTAACCAGTTAGCAACCCTCATAGAATTCACCACAATAAAGACAAACTTCATGTTCAACAACCAAAACTATATACAAACAAATGGCCTAAGCATGGGCAACCCAGTATCACCAGTTCTAGCCAATATATTTATGACACAAGTTGAAACACAAGCAATTAACACAGCATTACATCCACACTATACTGGCACAGATATGTAGATGACACGGTTGCGGGATTCAAATCTACAGAACACATACTTAATTCTTTCAATCACATTAACTCTATACATCCCAACATTAACTTGACATGTAAACAGGAAGAAAGCAATCAAATATCATTTCTTAACCTCAAAATTACAAGAACTGACACACAATTCAAAACAGAAATCCACCGAAAAATCACCCATACTGGACTATACATTCCTTGGGACTCAGCACATGAAACAAAACAAAAACTCAACATACTAAGAAACCAAATAAACACAGGCATAAAACTATGCTCACCAGATAAAATTAACGATGAATTAGACAAAATAAAACAATACTTCATCAACATCAATAAGTTTCCTCCACAAACCGTAGAAAACATTATATGCACACACCTAGACAGAAAGCAAAATCAACCAACTAAAGTAAATACAGCTCACGAATCAAAAAACCACGAAACCATATACTGCTGTATACCATATATTCCTGACATTAGCAAACAAATAACCAACATTTGGCAAAATTAGTAACAAAATATGACATTCCAGTTAATACCAAATTTATTCAAAACCGGCACAAAACTGAGGTCTATACTATGTAAAA
Source organism: Tachypleus tridentatus (assembly GCF_004210375.1). Classification (NCBI taxonomy): domain Eukaryota; kingdom Metazoa; phylum Arthropoda; class Merostomata; order Xiphosura; family Limulidae; genus Tachypleus; species Tachypleus tridentatus. The sequence continues at coordinate 56,818,955 of NC_134835.1, read as the reverse complement.
ACTACACTGACAAACACCACACCAACATTATTTATAAAATACAATGTGATAACTGCCACGACTTCTATATTGGAGAAACAAGAAGAAAAATGGAAACCAGATTCAAAGAACATAAAAAGTCACCTTCACACGTTTTCGAACACTGCAAGTCAAATAAACACAACATAACCATAGAAAACACTCAAATACTAAATAAAGAAACAAACATAAACAAATGCAAAATTAAAGAAGCCTTACTTATACAACAACTTAAACCCAAAATAAACCAATATAAAGGAACACCTTTATACCTATATTAATATAATAAAATAAATAAAATTATATATTCAAACATCTAATACCGCCCTCTACATTTCGACACACAGTTACACAACCCCTTTCAAACATGTGGTCAGCTTCCGGTCAGTTACCTCTTTCTTTGTGAACCTGACGATGACCGAAGAAAGTCGAAACATTGTTCGCTCTTCTATGTAAAATATTTTCTCAACCCAAACGAGACGTTTTTGCATATAAACTTTGATTCTCATTTATTTACAAAGGATTAAATTACCTCTTCCACAAACTTCACTGAGTAATGCCATCTTTGGCTTACGAGGTCGATGTGGGCCTTTCTTCTGAAGCTGTTCAATGGCTGTTTCATCTGTTAAAATAGCTTGAAACTAAAGAAACATACAAAAACCACCAGTTACAATACTATGATGATGTTTTTAACCCTTAAATGGCAGCCACCATTAATTGATGCTGCTACCTACAGCATTCCCACTCTTTAAGGATTAAGAAAGAAAACAAAACTATATTCACAGTTAATAAATACAAATGCCTATTAACCATATACCTTCAGGAGAGCTACAACAAAATAAACCATTTGTTACAGTATATTTCAAATTAAGGAATCAAATAATACGCAAATTAAAACACAACCTAAGAAAACTGGAATTATTTCAAAGGCTAACATTTTCCTAAATTTGAAATGCATTTCTGAGAGATACATATTTGTTGTTACAAAAAAACTTTTATGACTTATGTTGTCCTCTGTCAGTGCAAGTTATCACTTGCAACTAGGCTTGATACTCCCAATCACTCCCACATGTGTTAATGTGATATATATATATTTATACACACACTAATATGCAAGTGATTATGTACCATACACTATCCTTAACCAATAGGAGTGTAACACCAACTCTATCACTACTAGCACTCTGTTTAATCTTGTAGCTGTTAACCATTTCAAGATTGGTCAAATCACAAAAACCATACCAGAAGTGGAGAGGGCAGGTAGAAAAAAGAAATGAAGGTAAGTATGTATCATAAATGTTTTCAGTTTATGAAAACATTAACTTCCAATATGATATCTTACTTCTTCTTAAAAGAAGCTAGAATCCCACAAGAAACAGGTGGAGAACTCAAGAGAAGATGATGTTCTTACATGAGGTCTGTGGTCACAGTCATTCAGCATGATATATGATCACAGGTCTTACAGTGTGGATTTAAGACCAAATATACTTGGTGAGGCACCACTTGCTACAAAACAGGATTCATACATGTGATAAAAACCCTTGCAAAGAAAAATAATGTAGAACTTATCAATCAAGCGCAGATAGCACTCGAGTAGTTTTGTACGAAATTCAAAACAAAACAAGCCAACAAAAATTATCAATCACAGAGAAACAGAGGAATACAAAATGGCAATAGGAGGTTAGCAGAAACCCAGATAGCAAGAAAGGCCAACATGATGGAGGTAGTGAAACATAAAGGTATGAGAAATGGTACATGCAACAGCACTGATGATGTCCTTCAATGGAAGATGAAAATATGCAGCCAGGAACATGGTTAGGTGACTGATGTGATGGGCAGAAACATGAAGAAAGCAATAGTCATATGAAGAAAGAGAAGAATATGCAGGGAGAATTAAATGGCAAATTCAACCCATAACGGTATTGGACAAAAGGTAACAAGAAAGGCTAAGATTTCATGGAAAAACCACTGGGCACAGAAACCATGGAATGGAGCAGTGTGTGTCATTTAATATCAAATAGTCTTAACTAAGCAAAGGAGGCAATTGGGATTGGAATTATCACAAAGGTGGGATATAGATGGAAGGGAAGTTAGTACAAAAGAATAATTACTCTCTGAAGCATATGAAGTTTTGACCATAAAAGAATGATCAGGTAAGAGGAGAACACAATAACTATGAAACAAAATGCAGCAAATGGCAACTGCAAAAACATCCAAATAATGGTGACCACACATCAACATTAGCAGGATCAGGGAGTTCAAGGAAAGGTGATATAACAAACAGGAATACAAAGGTTCAAATGAAAGATGGGTAAAAGCATAGAAGATCACAATGAGGTTGAAATCAGAATGGGGATGAAAAAAATGTGAAAAGAATGAAATAAAATGGACAGACAATTGGAATACATAAGTAACTTTGGTAAATCAAAAAAATGGCAAGTAATACTGCCCTATAACCCACAATGAAGAAAACCAAATTGTTCCTATCAAAAAGAATGTTCTGTAAAAAAACATATGATGGGAAGGATAATAACTTTTTTGGACAAATCAACAACAGTACACAGACTGCTTACATTGGTAAAATACCATGAAGAAGGGGGGAACCAGATAAAAAAAAAAACTAAGGAGGCTACATGCTGGAAAATTCTGGCCCTTCTAGCAAGAGACTTGACAAAAACCACATGCAAAGACAGAAAGTGGGTATGAACATATGATGCACACCAAAGTAGGGATAATTTTGGAAATAAAGGAAGAGGAAATGGATGTGATACCAAAAGTCAGTGCAGCAGTGGAAACTACATTTTGTTTGGAGGATAAGCATAAAGGTTCCAATGTGTTCAATCTTGACTATGAGCACTGACTTCTCTTATGGATAAAGAATATAAGAGCAAAAACAAGTAAGTTGTGTATTGAAATTAGTGGTAAAACCCTTCAAATCTGTGACATTTCAATAAGCACATAATTCCTGAAAAACATGAGGATCCAAAAGCCACTCTGTTGGGAGAGTCTTGCCAGGATAAGATAACAAATCCACAACCAGATTTTAGGACATCCAGTGTAGGAAATGCCAACAAAGTGATGTTATGGCTGTGAGCACAATAAAGAAGACTCAGCATTCATAAATAAAGGTCTCTCAACCAGTGCTTCCTTAGCTGATGATGTACGATATTACCGTAGAATGTTTGGAGACAGCCACTATCAACTAGCTTCAAAAAGCCCATAGGAAGTGAAGGAAAGCCCAATAAAAGGAAAATGTTCCAAGATATTGATCTAGAGAAAGAAGCTGGAAAGAGTTCATCACCCCATCCCCACCCCTCACCCACCCAAGTGTCAAGATATGCTTCACAACCAAAACGAAAAGTATCTGTTTAAAAAAAAAAGTCACAATCTGGATGAGAAACAAGAAAAGGAATATCAACAGTAGTATTTTTCTGATCCAACCACCAATCATTTTTCTGTAAGTGAAGGGGAAGTGCAAGGGGTACATCTAAGAGATCCTAAACAAAGCTCCATTGGTCAATCAAAACCCTCTGAAGATAAAGAATGTGGATGTGACCAAGAGAAATGAAGGTTTCAAAATAAGTCCACCTTCCCAAATAAAAGAAAAAAAACCTTTCACAAAGTTGTATAAGAAAAGAATTAAACATTAAATAAAATATATTTCATAGCTCTCAAAGAAAGAAGAGAAGGTTGAGCCCAACTAAGTAGGTAGTTGAAAACACTCTGAGATGAACTAAATATTCTGTTGGAGTAAGTACAGACTTCTCTATTCTGGCAAGCCAACCCATCTTGGCAGTTTCCTAGAGAAGAAAATTAAGTATGTATGACCAAATATACTCTTCAAAAAAAGAAACGCAATAGGGATATTTTTGTTATTTTAAAGAGAAATATATGTAATAACATTACAAGCTCAGAGTATGTGATGTTACGCGTGTTAAGGCACTGATTGTCAGACCAAAATGACAATAAAAGTTGTGCACTTTGAAAACGGAGGAAAACAACGGATTTTTCGCCAAAACACATTTGTGTCAAATAAATTTGTTTGAGAGATCTGCATGTTCTGCAAGTGCAACATGTGCAAAATCCCTATAAAAGTGACGAGTTCTTGGTTTCCATAGCTCAGTGTTAAGCCACCGACACGCAATACAGTTACGCCAAGACTGACTAAATCACAACGCAACAACACCATTGGTCGCTTGAAAGCAGGCAAATCTCGATCAGATGTTGCCAGAGCTGTGAATGTCCACCCAAGCACCATCACAAGGCTATGGAATCGTCACCAACAACGTGGATCAACTCGTGAACGTCCACGATCTGGCAGACCTCGTGTGACCACACCCGCACAAGATCGCAACATCTGGTTACATCACCTTTGGGATAGGACCACCATTGCGACATCTACTGCCTCAACCATACCAGGGCTGCATTTGATTTCCATTCAGACCATACGCAACCGTCGACGAGATTCTTAGGCCCCATGTGCAACCCATCATGGTGAACATCAACGACGTTTTTCAACATGACAACGCCGGTCCTCACACAGCCCGACTCACCACTGTCTTCTTGAGACACCACAACATCAACGTTCTTCCCTGGCCCTCCAAATCACCAAATTTAAACCACATTGAACATCTTTGGGACGAGTTGGACCAACGTCTGTGATGGCGACAACCTCAACAGCAGACTCTACTTTAGCTTGCAGCAGCTTTGCAGGCTGAGTGGATAGCCATTCCACAGGATGTGATTTGTCATCTCATCGCTTCCATGGGCAGGAGATGCCAAGCAGTTATTGATGCTCACGGGAGGCATACTTGTTATTGACGCTGAGTGACGTTAAACTTCAACTAGTGAGCGTGGACTTCGCCTTTGCAGACTTTGGATGTTCAGCAGTGAATGTGCAAAGTTTCACACATGTCATACAGAACTACCCGAAATAAACTTGTTAACTATATGTCTCAAATTTTGCCTTTTGCATTTCTTTTTTTGAAGAGTATAGTTTTGTGAAGAAGCAAGAAGCAGCCAGTTATTTGCATAAGGATGAAAGTGAAAGCCCTGGGAATAAAACAGATGAGCAAAAGTATAGAGATTTTGATAGAAACCATAGGTAGCTGACGTAAGTCTGAACAAAAGTTCCTAAAGCTGAAACACATCCATAATAAACAGTTGAAGAAACCATCTGGATCCAAGGGAAATGGGAATATAGAGATATGCATATGAGAAATTGCCCTTTGTTGTCCATAACATGGAGTGAAACCCAATGAAGAGCAAGTATGACTCCACAGTGTACTTGGGAATGACTGAAAAACAGTTCAGAGATGATAAATAAATGAATAGCTACAACTCTTTCATCTTTACTGGGAACAACAAACAGGCGAGAATAATATGCTAGCAAGAAATTGGACCCCAAGGAAGAGGGAAGGAAACAGGATGAGGAAACAATGAGGGAGATGTATGGAAGTAGAAGATCAGAACTTCAGAAACCACTTTAAGAATCCATGTATTGGTAGCACAGGACCTCCAAACTTAGGCAAAGTGCAAGAGTCTGTTCCCCACTGATCCAAGAATCTAGTTACTGATCCAGAATGCCAAAAAACTGACATCAGACAGAATACTTACTGCAAATGTTAGACATCTGTGAAGCTGGAACTTGCTGAATGGGGGTCAAGACACTGTGACAGAAACAGATTGACAGGATAAACAATAACCAGATGTGAGGGGAAGTTAGATACATTGAATGATTCATTTCTGGTCTCCAACAAGTGGGGAAGACCCCTAAACACCTCTTGATGCATATGTGCCATACACAAGTTATGCAGTGAAGTGGTGGGTAAACAAACCCGAGATAAAATGGCATCCCAATCTAGAAATTCCCAACAGCAGAGCAACAACACCTTGAAAGCCAGAGGTGAAGAGGAAAGGAGTGCTACAGTAGAAAAAAAAGAGACTCTGAGTATTATGAGAAAACCCCTTTGTGGAACAATGAACAGCCTGATCTAAAGGGTGAAGAGATGATAAGGAATAGAGAATGGTGTTTAAAGTAAGATAAATATAGAAAACAGAAGGAAAAAGAGACTCCAAATGTTGTGAGTCAAAATAGGGGAAGTTGGAATGATGATAAGCAAAAGCATGATCATCCATAATATATGGAGGTTGAAGCACACTGACCACTGAATGCAGTTGCTCCCCAAAATAACTTAAACGAACCCCAATATTCTGGGAAAGAGAAAACACTATTTAATGACCTAAAGGCTTGTTACTGAGAGGGGCAGAAGTGAAACAACTGGAAAAAGGAAACATGTACAGGACATACATGATTAGTCACACCACAAAAAGAGGAAGAGGCCTCGGCAAGTATCTTGAAGTGACATGCAACTGAGAGTCATATTCAAGAGAGGGTTAAAGGCTTCCCAAATCCTCATCTACCTGTTCATTCATACCTTGAGCAGGTATAACAGGACAATCTTCAGTTTGTTCTGAATGTTGCATTATTACATGGGCCAATAATCATGGTTCCAACCTGTCAGAAGTGATCAGTAAATATATCTGCACCACTAAGAGCATTGGTAGTCATTACTACTTGAAACTGTGAGTACATAATTCACAATACTGAAAAAGTAGAGAAGATAAATAACTTAATTGTAACTCTCTGTGAAACAGAACAAATATGCAAAATAACAAAGTAAAAACTTGTGGCTGGATTAATCAAACCATAAGCAAAAACACATCTAATCTGTAAGACTGCCAATCATGAAGTAGATAACAGCTGCAGGATTAGAAAGGGCACTAATTATGACTGGAGTGGTGTCACATTCCTTTTAGTTAGTGGTAGTATCAAGGCTAGTAAAAAAGAAAAAATGTCCACCAATAGAGAGCAGTATAAATCAAGAAAGCTTTTTGCAAGAGAGGTAAGATATTCTGTTGGACATTTCATAAACTTTAAGTAAATTAATGGGTTAAATTAAACTCTTAACACTGAGTTTGGCAAACTAATGCAGGAAATGAAAGGCCTTTAATAACATGTAATAATTACTTTACAAAAACATTATTTATGTAGGTGTATTTCTTTAGCAACATATTAATATATGAGCAATTATTCTGAACATATAGGAATAAAATACATATATATCTGAGAGAGACTCATTGGGAATTTACATTTTTTTTACTAAACTTTAATGGATACCTTTATAAACTTTTGTGCACTTGATTGATAAAGGCAAAAAAACTGTATAAAACAGATAAAGGATCAACACTTGCTTATTGATAATGGGTTACAATATAAATAATATTATAGTCTTGGCCACAAATTCATAGGTACATGTTATCTCCTTTTAGCAAAATTGTATTTTCTGGAATCATATATACTAAAATGATTGACTCAAGAATATACCAACAATAAAAATAATCAAAATTTCACATAGTAACAAAATTATGGTTTCATCAACAAGTGTGATTTTGTAATTTACATATAATATGATTTTTTTTACAGATCATTTTAACATTCCTTCATATTTATGTTAGATACATGGTCACAAAATAATGTTGTGCAATAGATATTCCATAGTAATGAAATCCATAAAGTAGAAATGCATTCAAAAACTCATAACTTAAACTTTATATGCAAAATTAATGTTACAAAGGCAAAACATTAATTGTTCTATTCATTTATGTGCCAAAACAATAATTACAAGATACATCTTTCAGAAAGTTATACAACTGTCCAATTCATAGAAAAAGTAAACTGAGAGCTTCACCATATAATAATGACATATCCATCTGAATTACAGAAATGTGAAAACAGAAATTAACCCTACCAAAAATAACTTAAGGAATAAAAAGCTACATGAAAACAGGAATGTAAAAAGGCAAATTGCTTCTACACATTAAATATGTTTTTAAAGCTGACTATATTTTAAAAAACTTAAATGTCAAAAATAATAAAATGTAGGTATGTAATTTCCATTTCCAGGGTTTCACAAAAAACTTGAACAGAAGATAAACTTTTGGCTAATTTTCTTCAGTCATGCATTTACTCTTTCAAGAAATTATCTACTTTCCCCATATAAACATATAGAGAAAATATACAACAACTTTCACTTCTGGATTTCAGACAGTGCTTTGCTGTAAATTAGTGCTTTCCTCAGTTACTTAGCTATAGATTTTTCTTGGTGAATAAGTTCAACAGCATTATTTAAAAACTTTTCCTCTGAAACAACAAAATTAACCAGTCTTACATAGTCTTTTGTCCTAAACTAAAGAATATTTATGACAGCTCCTTAATAACAACATACACTAAACTTGTGTTCAATTAGAACTGCATCTGAACATTATGTAATGTACATGATAATTGTGGTTTATTTCTTTTTACTCTGTTTTTAATCATTTCGGTGATGTAAAAGTAAATGGCTTTTTAATTTAGTGTTGGAAAGTTTCCAATCAATTAGTTGAACAACTACATTACTATTCCAGACAAATGTGGTAACTTACTTATGAATGCATAATAATTAAATGAAAAGGTGTGCATAATATTAATAAGAGTAATTCCTGCACTTCAAAATGATACTGTCATGCCATAAATTATTCATTATTGCAAAAGATTCTCAAATAGACGTTCACTTATAGCTCAACTGTCAGAGCTCCAGTTACAGATAATGCTATAAATTATCCACCTGAATTCCTAAATTCTTTTGAACAATCAGGGATGACAGGTCATATCACATTCTGAAATTATCAGTTATAATTTGTTTTGGAATATCAATTAATAAGGCAGGAGGTCAAAGTTAAACCCTCAAACAGTGGTAATGTTGTAGATAGCAATCAATTGATGATTGCCACTGTTTAAGAGTTAAAGGTTGCTGGATTTTTCCAAAAGTAGTCTTGCTTTTTGCATGGTTAATTCTATGTAGGATGTTTCATCAAAACATGATGGAACAACAGCCAGTTGGGTATATCAAGAAGCTTTAACTGAATTGTTAGTTAATACTGGTAAGGAACCTAGGATTTTGCAGAACCTAATTTTTGAAGTCATTCAGGATCATAACACTTTCACCAAAACCTGATATGTGTAGTACTTGAGGTAAATGCTCTTGATGTCATTGTGGATGCAATGGTTTAGACCCAGAGGTCAAAATGGCATAAAAAGCATGTGGAAAACAACCACAGAGGAAATTAAAGTCACAAAGAAAGAAAAAATGAAGGACTGATTATGTTATTTCATTTAAGAGTGATGAAAGTGAAATGTCTAGCAATACTTCTAAGAATCCCTTGAATTTTATGACAGCAAAAAAATGATGAAGATTATCTGAAAACTTAAGTGTGAAAGCAAGGCATTCAAGGTATTTTTGTAGTACCCCAACAAGGTATAGGAATGATGTGCAATTCAGCAGTTCTTTAGTATTGAATTTGCAGTGACATCAAACTTTCCAAATGAAGAAGCATGATAAAGATATCAAATTTCATTGCTCTTAACAAGAATACTTGATTGCTTGGGTTATGCCTGAAGGTATTTAGGATTCTTTGCACTATGTTACTCCCAGGAAATCAAGATGGTTTTATGAATGTTACTGTAAAAGATATTTGTAAGAAATCTGATGACACAAAATTATTTTCATCTGCTAACAACGTGCAATGGATTCAGAGAAAAGTTATACTTTCATTACTATATTAGTCAATGACATTTAAGGAAATGAAAGAGAGATCAAATATTAAAGAACAAACTTTTTAAACAGTTAGATAGCACTTTTGCTTATTGAAGTCTGGATTTCAGCTGGAATTTACAGTATGATCTGTCCAGCATTAATATAAGCAAGCTGCAGTAAAGTACCATTGATCAAGATGATGAGAATTATTCCACTTACACTAATGCCAAGACCTTCATATATATTCTAAAAACAAAGAACACAAATGGAAACAAACAGCCAAGAATATAACAAACTGTGCTTGATCTCAGCCAAGAGACCAAATGGGTAAATAACAATAGAACAACACACACATCTTCTAAGTTTACTACTGTGTACTATGGTTGTCAAAAACTTGTGATTAGCATTACTAAATGTGCAAATTTTTTCACAAAACTTTGTGTGAAATTTTAGTTCAACCTCAAAATGCTAAAAAGAGTTTTAGGTCATTATATATTAAGATCTGTCATACAGCCCAAATCTTGAGTGCTTGACCTGTGGAAGCACTGTTAAATAAATTTATGTAAGGTAATTTCATTGTGTTTTTAAATACCTATTTCAAATAATATAGTCACCTTTTCCCTGTGCAGGGAATGGATAATTCAGATAGTAATAAATAAACACAGAAATAGAATAGAATAGCATTAACAGTTTGGTTAGAAAACAAATAATGGTTTTCAACTCTAGCAAAAAGTTATAAATGAGAGTATTATTAATAGGAACAGTTATAATGTTGCTCCTTTTTACACATATGTATTTACTGTGAAGAAGTACTGTACTGGAATTGAACATTCAAAAGTGGCACAAAGGACCTTAACAGACTAGATAAAAAAGAAATATGGAAGTTTAAACTACACAAAAAATGCAGTTTTGTCAGATATTATTTTAAGGTCTTTTGTGCTGAATATGAGGTCTTTATGACAGCATTTACAAAGACATGTAAAATATCAAAGTAAATACTACCATAGATATTTATAGTGTTTTTCTGCTCAAGAAACTGACTCCAGTCATAAAAGGAGCTATAATGAAGGGAAGATTTTAACTTTGAAGGTTTGGAACACACTACCAAATTAAGGTCACAATCTAAGATACTACTGTTTGCCACATATTCGCATTTGCAACAACTTTTTTAACATTTATTCAGAGATAAATGTATGCACGAACTTAGTCATGAATATAAAACAATCTTAATCTAAATTGTTTTGAAGGGAACAATTTCACACTTTATGGATGACTTGTAATATAGTAGAAGGCAAATGTTTGGGCTAAAGTACCACATAATGAGCCACCAGACATAACCATAAAATGTACATAAATGTTAGAAATGGTTAAAAAGTGTGACGGTTTTAGTTTTATCCTTGAAAACTGTATAGGAATTACTATACTTATGTTTCATTCAAGATTCCTCTCCAATTGAACATTATTATTAAATATTGAAAAGGTTTAAAGAAATATTATTTTTAACTCTTATTTGTAAAACTTTATGAACACCACTACTACTAGTCACATTCAATGATGCTACACTGAAAGTATCATATACCTCCCGAATTCCTGCCAATAATTACTAATGTAAATAGATCACATTGTGAAAAGTACAAGCATACAGTATTTCAACAAAGACTTACAAAGATGTTCAGGTGTGAAGCAGGCCTTAAGCTATAGACACAAGATCTGTTCCTTACTGTCTTATCACCGATATTCACCCCTATAAACATAAATATGTGCAATATCCCAAATTCTACAAAATTTAAAAACAACTAAAATGGAATAGAAATATGTCATTTAAAAATAGTGTTTCACCACTGTTGATGTGACATTATCAGGTATTCAGCACAATGTACATAACACTTAGGTACACCCAACTGGTGGACATCAACCATATAACCTTGAGCTAGCATGACATTAAACCTATTCCTTATGTTTTATGTTGATTAATATTAGGTTCTCAACAAGTATTTTTAACAATTATATTTTCATTAATGTTGGTAGACATCTGACTGAGCATGGCCATGCCACGATTCTAGTACTTAAATTTTGACAAGTCTCCCCAACATAGAGATTATTACAGTCTGTACATTCAACACTATAAACTACTTCTTTTCAATTCTTAGGTATTCTAGTGATGTTGTTCATGTTTTGGTACTTTTAGTTTTGTGTATCTTTCTGTTTATTTAATGTGAAATGATGAAAATTTATTAACTTGCTATGGAATTTTTACCAAAGATACATTTTGGAACTTACTGAAAATTTACTTATGTAGTAAAAACGTTGAACTGGACACTGTATTTTTTAAAACTTGTAAAATTTAAATGACTTATTCCAAAGGTTTTTTCTTGTAAATTGCTTGCACCAAATAAAAAAATATGTGATAAACTATTATCTATGTTACTAAATAAACTAATCAGGGAACATACATGACTTAATTATCAAGAATGAAATTATTTGTATGATAGGAAACTGGTGCTAGAAAGCACCATGGCTAAACTGGTTACTCCTGGAATTTATGCTTTTATGAACACTTATTCAAAAAACAGTAACATGTCTGGATACAAGAGTCAAAACAAGTTAGGAAATAAAACTGATAATTTTCAGGAGAAGCAATTCCAACATCAATTCTAGCAATGTGTCTAATGGGATGGAAAAAGTGCAATTCCAGTTGTTTGCAACATATTGCCAATTAGGTTAAAAAGTGTTGAAAACCAGGTGTTGAAAAAAAAGGAATCAATTCTTCCATTTCCCCAAAATAACAGCTTTGTTGGATAAAAAAGCTGGATGGGAAAGTTTTATTACAAAAGTAGTTATCCATTTAACAAGAAAGGATGAAGAGAGAGAACAAGTGGTTCAAGAATCTAACAGAACAGAATCATTTTGTTATAGAAACAATTACGCTTATTTTCCACAGGTACCAAAGAATGGGTATTTATGTAACATTCTCTGTGACTTTTCTGAGAAAATAAGAAGGTTGGTGACTGGATCAAAATGTATTAAGCCTGACATAATAAAAGTTGAACTGAAAGCCCTTAAAAATTATGGGAAGATAATAATTTAGTTAGTAAGAAAGCTAAAAAAGGTAATGCTATTGTAGTAATGAATTATTATGATTATTCAAGTAAAATATGTGATCAAAAGCACTATAAACTCTTAACTAACAACCCACCTAAAACACAGAATAGAAATTGAACCAATTTTAACTACATTAAAATAAAAAAGAAACTCGCCAAACGATTATCTTTGTACTGTTTGAGATCTAGTGATGCAATAACACCTTATATTTATGGGTTGCCTAAACTATATAAACAAGATGCACCTCTTAAGCCTTGTGTATCCACTAAAGAAATGTTTAAGTATAACCTAAATAAATTTTTAGTCTGGATATTTAGACCTTATGCATTAGAGGGGAAATGTGTCATAAATATACTGAGCATTTTACCATGTGTTTTTTTATTTATTTATATTTGATGTTGTTTCATTATTTACATAGGTACAGACTAATGAATCTATTAATTGTATCCTTTCGTGTTTTATACAAGATAAATTCCAGAAAAACAACTTTCTTCAAAAGTTTTGAAACAAATGTTAATTTTTACAACACCAACTGTATTTCAAATTAATGAGGAATTTTATGATCAGATTGAGGAAACAAGTATCAGCAGTTCATTAGAACCTGTTCCAGCAAACATCTTTATGAACATCATAAATTATAAAATTAAAAGCACAGTTAATCTAAGATTGTGTCTTTTTGTTAATTATGTTGATGATACCCTTTTCCTGGGTTTGTTTCTGGAAAAATGGTTGAACAGTTTTTAGTATTTTTAAATTCACTGCACCCTAATATTAAATTTACCCATGATAATAAGAATGAAGATGAGTTTTCTTTTCTCAATATCATGGTTAGTAAGGTTAGTAATGCTTTTAAAACAAAGGTATTTAGAAGGAAAACTCGTACTATTTGTACTTTAATTGGTCATCCACTTGTCACAAATCTTACAAAATAAGGTTTATAAAAACGTCATTGGTTATTGCAAAAATTAATTGCAGTTCAAAGGAGCTGGTTAAGAAAGTACATTACCTGAAAGATGAATTGGTGAAGAAAAATGGTTATCCTATTAGTGTGGTTAAAAAATGCTAGAGAACTGATAGGGTGATAGAAAAAAAGAAAAATAATTCAGATAATCTGGTTGATTGCGTAATTCCTTATGTATCTGGCCTACCAAATACAATAAAAAGACTTTGGAAACATATAGAAAGGATGTATAAGCTTTCAACTATAGGCAAATGTGTATTTTTACCAGGAAAAATATTAATATAATCTTTAAAAATAGAATTAAACTTACTACTATTGAAAAAGAAGTAGTTTAAAGTATAGAATGTATGCACTGTAATAATATCTATACAGGAAAGACTGGTAGAAATTTAAGTACCAGAACAGCCAAATACGGACATGCTCCCTTTTACATCTACCACATTTTACAAATAAAGAACATTGTAATGAAAATAAAATTGTTAAAATTATTTGTCAAGAGCTTAATATTAATAAACATAAAATAAAATAAGCCAATTTAATAAAGGAATACAAACCTTTAATAAATAAAATACAAGGATTAGATTTATACTTTTGCTAGCTTAAGGTTATATGGTTGACATCATCAATAGGATGTTCTTGAGTGTCTTGTACAATTGTGCTTAATTCCTTATGATGCCATATTAACAGTAGCAAAACATCACTTTTAAATGGCACATTTTGATCCCATTTTAGTTGATTTTACATTTTGTATATTAACCCTAATTACTATACTGATTTCCAAAGTGTATACAAAACAGTGGTCAGTAGACTAGTTTTTGTGCACACCATTCATTATATGGAACAGCTGACCTTCCCTGGATTTATTTATATACAGATAAACTTTCTGCTAATATGTCTACAAATCTCCAACCAGAGACTTGCATGTATCAAAATGAACTGCCATTTGTGTCTGTAACTGTTTAGTCTCCAACATGAATTTCTCCAAGAATCTGCATTTCTATAAGAAACTTTTGTCTGTCACTAGTAGGTAACAATGTTGCATAAATTTACAGAAACATCTTAAAAAGATAGAAGTAAATGGAATAATATCTTATAAGAATGGGTAATATCAACACAATGGAACAAACTAGCCATGTATGAATTTTCATAACAGAGGACATGAAACAAACACTAACAAATAATTAATGAGACAGTGATTTTTGGAATTTCAGATGTAGTTTTCAAGACTATATTAAATGTTTGCCCTTTTATCTTTTGGTTAGAGTTTACAAAGATATGAATAAAAATAAAATGATTACCTGATCACACATGATAGCTATCACAAAAATTCCAAAAAGAAGACTCTCAATAACTAAAATCACAGAATGTATTCTGAAATGACAAATATTATATTATGAGCAAATATTTCAGTCACTCAGTTTGTCAAAAAACTTAATTACTAGGCATAAAAGTGTGAATATGCAAAGCATGTTTTACAACAATCTAAACACTTTTTATATATTTCCTTTTTTTTTTCACCAATAGTTACTAAAAAGAATAATAGAAAATGACTAAAATTCAAATATTTATATAATTTTCCCCATATGGTTAATTCTATTGATTGTTTCTATCTCAAAGAGAATTTAAAAAAAAAAAATTGAATCATATAAAATTATATTATTTATTAAATGTATAGTTTATTTTCAAATTTCAAAAATTGAATAATGGTTAAGTGCAAACAAAATATACCAAAACTTTACCTAAGAAATCATCTAAAAAACCAAAATTATATAAATGGTTATAGATTATATAAAACACCAGAAGATTTATAATTACTCTCAAAATTATGAAAGAAAGGAATTAGGCTGAAGTATTTATTCATATACACTATTTAGTTATCACTTATGGAAAACACTTACCACCAGATATCTGAATTCAGAAATTTCTTTAAGTTATAAAGAACATTATTTAAATTCATCACTATCTCCTATTAGATTATATTTCAAAATAAGTATGTAAATACAGAAATCCTAAGTACAACTGCAGTAAAGTTATAAAAACACTAACAATACAACAAAAGAGTACACAATTCTCAAAGTTCTTTCTTAGAAAATAACAAACAACTTTTTAACAAGTAAATTTCTGATTTTTGTTGTATTCACAATGTATTTAAGAAATTATTCACTCATAATTGCTGCTTAAAACATTTCTGAGATAGTAAAATTACCATTTCCCAAATGTTAAATATTAGTGTGCATTTACGACATCTTTCAAACATTTAATTTAAAAGTGAAATTTTAAACACAATTGATATTTTTTATGTTGTGAAACTTTTAACTGAAATTTATTTTCCATATGCATTTACAAGTAAAAAAAACATTAGATAAACATATAGTAAACTTACACTCTATGCTGCTTAAATATGATTTCATGATTACAGTCTTTGCATTCTCTGGTCCAAGAAAGTGCAACCATGGCCACTGTATAAATACTTGCCAAACCTGGCAGTAAATTAGAGGAAAATGTGAATAAACCTCTTTAATGGTAAATACTTGAAATGATCACTTAGCAAGAAAATAAAAGACTGATAAAATACTCCATTCATTATCAATGTTCACTTTACATGAAAATAAGAAGTATAATATACTATATTTATAATCAATGTTGATTTGATAAGAAAAGAAGACACAGATACTTACTAAAGCTGGAATATCAAATGATTTGGATAAAAAACTACTTTTGATTAACATTCACTTTGCAAGAAAATGAAAATAAATAATTTAATAAACTGATGTATCTGTAATAAATGTTGTAGGAAAACATAATATCTGTATAAACTTTGTTTTTAATTAATGGTGACTTAGCAAGAAAAAAAATTGAATACACCATTTTATTCATAATATTTGTTAACCTGATTGAAATACATATTATGAATACCATAAAAATAAATTACTTAACCCAGGAAAGATATTTGAATTTCTGGGTTATAAACATGCTGAAATATATTACCACACTGAGTAATTTGTTCATATCAATTCAATATCAACCAAAAGTATTATAAATTATATCATTCAATTATGAAATAGTTGGTTGATGGTAATTAGAAACAATCAGTAAACTTGATTTTACACATAACAACACAAAAGGTGTAACAAGTTATATAAATATCAAATGAAATAACTAAAACAAACAATAAGTGATCCACCCATTTTAACTTATTCAATCCGTTGAGTCATTTAAATTAATAAGACTATAGAGCAGTGGTTATGAACATTTTTGCAGTGCAAACCTTTGCCTAGAAATACTATTTTTGTTGTGATTCTATATTAAAAAAATCTCAAGAAATTTCATTAAAAAAACATATGGGGATACAACAACACACTGAATTGCAAAATTAAAAAAATTATGCTATGTTGGTTAAAAGACATGAAATAAAGACTATAGCTTAACACTTTTAATGCAATTTATACTTGTGTTTTAGCAAGTACAGTTTCTCCAAGCTCAGTTGTAGACTTGTTAACCATAGATATTTTTGGCAAACACATTACTTTACTTTGTGTTGCCTCAGTAAGTAAATTCCCAATTTGCAGAGGTATTAAGATGAGATGCTGCATAAATAATAATTACTGTAATTTATTTTATTCTTATTAGGTAAAACATGAAATAACAGAAAATTGTATATGAAAATAATACTGTTTCCAAAGTGCTTGTTCTGCCAAAAAAAAGGGCTGAAAGCCCAATCGTTTTAACCATTTGCACCATTATAGTGTGTTTTGTCTGTCAGTACACACTAAATGGACATCACATAAGAGATGCTTAACCCTTATGTGAGGAGCTAGGTATAAAATACATGAGTTCATGTTCACATTTGCACATGTTAAATATTCAGAATATAATTTTTAATGCAGTATGTGTATCTTCACAAAATCTGGTAGACCTTTAGTAAACATTACAAGTCTTTTGTACACAAAAAAATTAGATTTTTTTAATGAAGTATTTTTATTAAAGACTTATTCATGAATATATCGATTCTTTTTTAGTACTAGTCCAAGTGCAAATTGATTTTCATCTTATGATTAAAAACCTATTATTTTCCCAAAAATCTCCAATATCATTTTTGTATATCTAAAAACCTCCTTAATATATTTCAAATATTTGTATCCAGTGAAACTTTATACTTCTCAACCTTAACTCTATATGGGGTCTATCAATTTGACAAGCCTCATAACCACCATAAACATTATAACATGAAAACACAAATGTTTAGTGTAAGTAGTTTAAATCAACATTACATTATACATTTGTATATGTATCTATTATATTGACTTTTAAGCTGTGCCTGGTTCACATAGAAGCTGTAACAACATAATGCAGGTGCACTCATGTTATTGTATTAAAGAATATAAAATTTGCCTTTAAAAAGTGATTTGTCTTGGCTGTGTTTTAGTGGACTTGTATTTTGTAAAATTTTATGAATTTTCAGTTATAGTACATTAAATTTATTTTTCTTAAAACACAAAAGAGTAAATAAAGAAGTATAGCAAACAATTATCTGTTCTAGTTACAAGGTTTGTAGTCATTTGCTTTAGGTCATTAAGCCCTATTAAATTTCACACATGGAGGATGGGTAACAAAACACTTAAATTTTATATATCCATTGGAACTAACCAAAAATCATAAATTACTAAATCAATACCATAGAACTCCACTATAATTTATTAAGCTTAGCAACTACTCTGTATTTGGGTCTAAAGATACAAAATGTCAAGCTCACTACAGTCTTACCTTAATGTTTGAAATCTAGTATCAAAAGAATGAGTTTGATACCAATTATTTCAATGAGGCTGAGAACTTTCTGAGCTTTCAGTTGGTTATTCACACATCATAGACAAGAGTAGGCATAAGTGTTTCCAGGGCCACTATATTTGTTTCAGTAAATGTAGAGATACCTCAGCAAATAGAAAGGATGGGAGGTGTTTATTTTACCTTCTAGTTTGTTGACATTGGTAATTTGAGCTACTAATTTGTAAAAAATTATAGATTTTGTATTTAGACATCACAAACATTTAATTTGAGCCAATGTTGCATCCAACATACCACATGACACACAAATAAAGATATTTAGTTTTTTTTTTACTATTTTCTTTTAAATTTAGAAATTAACTAATGTTCAGGACCAGAACCTGAAATGAGAACCTCTGGCTGACAGGGCTACTGCTCTTCTATTGAACTTTTCAAAAGTACAAACTGTCAACATCAACTTTTACCCATAGGGCTTTGTACTAAGAGTACACTCACAATATCATATTATGTTAAGAAACCACCTAATCATATTACATTTTGTTAATAAACAATGAAAGGACAATTTTTAACATTAAACATTATACGAAAAAAGGAAAATATATATATATGGTAAACTCTGAACATTATACTGACTTTTTAATATAAACTTTTAACAAAATTTGTCTAACCATATTAGTGGTACAATATGGGGTCTTTTAACACTCCTACGAAAAGACGTTTCTAGTCTTGATTTCTCCAAGCCTGTTCCCCTGGCTGTGGTTTCGCTAGATAGTAGATAGGGACAGTGGGAATCTCGTTAATCCATTCATTAATGGATTTAAATGGCAATTTCATTTAAATACAAAATTATTAGCCTAATATTAATAACCTTTCAAGTTGCTCTGGGGCCTATTAGGCCCCACTTTTCGTAGGAGTGTTAAGCCAAAGGTCCTGGAGAGACTTTTTTTTTACTTACTGGCTATTTTCAAATAAAATTTAAAGGTGATTAACTAGCTAAAATAGTGAAAGTTAGTTTCTCTAAAATAATTTCTATTAACAAGTAGATGCTTTATAACTTATGTTAGGTGCCATAATACCAGTAAAATATAATCACATGTATCATGCAAAATGTAAAACAGGGTTTTGAAACATTTATCAAGGTCCAATCCTACAAAGATTGTTATATAATATCTCCGTCTTGTGTACAACCAAAAATTATATTAGAAATTTCACTTCACAAGAGAGCATTTAATAATCTCATTTTGAAGTCCTAGCCATGTGTCATGACAGAAGTATAAATAAAAATGGGTAATTCCATCTAACACAGGTAAGTTGACATGTAATCATATTTACTTAAAACATAAAGAGTAGAGAGTAGTTTGGTAAAATTTTGTATTTTTCAAGACACAAAATACCCAATATATTTCTGATTGTAATTATTGGTTGAAAAAAAAAGGGGGGAAGGGAGACTTGAAAAAAATCTCCCCAACTTTAGATAATTTTTCCCTAACTGTATACACCCTGCTAGAATTTTATTGTACCTGCAGAAGTTGTCTCACATCAAGTTTGTTTTCTGTCTAACAATGAAAATACTTAACCAGACTGTACAAATCTCAGTAAAAACTTTGTAATTAGTATCTAGTTATCACTTTTGAAAATTCTTTCTAGCATTTTTTGTGTTGTGCAATTTCAAAAATTTATTTAAGACAAAGTTTTAAAAAACATTAACCATAATTCCTTTCATCTTACACTTTTTTTATTGTTGATCCAAAAGTTTCATTATATGAATTTGGTGTAAATTTTGTGCAAAGCTACACAAAGGCTAGCTATGCTAGCCATCTCTAATTTAGCAGTTTAAGATAAGAGGGAAGGCAGCTAGTCATCACCACCCACCACCAACTCTTGGGCTACTCTTTCACCAATGAATAGTGGGATTGACCATAACATTATAATGCCCCCACAGCTGAAAAAACAAGCATGTTTGGTGTGACAGGGATTTGAATCTATGATCCTTAGATTACAAGTTGAGTACCTTAACCACCTGGCCATACATGGCACCATTGTATGTATATAATCAGTTTCAACCTGACTAATATGAGCACATTTCTTTTTACATTTCATTTTATCAGTTGCATCAGTCACCAGTTACCACTTCAGGCAAAAGCTGATAAAAATTGATTAGTGACTGATGATCTAAGTTGTCACAATAAAACTTGCTAACAATATTCTTGATCAAAATAAATTTATTCCTAATAAATTTCTTTACTTCATTAAATAATAACTTATATTTTACTTATCTACTCTGAACATGATCAACTTAACAATAATATAATAAAATAAAATAAGTTATTATAAAATATAATAACATATTTTACTTATCTACTCTGTTTGAACATGATCAACTTAACAATAATATTCATTGTTGATGATGTTGAATTCCACAAAAAGCTATTTGAGCTAGCCACCCCTACTTTTGAAGTGAAAAAACACCAACAATTGAATAGTGAGAACTGATTATTATTGTGATAAACATGCACGGCTCCAAAGTGCAGAACATGAATTATTTTTTCCAGTGGTAACATGGCACAGAGCATTGAACTTCAGATCCACAGTCTGGCACACTAACCACTGGTTCCCTGTTGATTTATAATATTCTGTAATTAGGATTATCTGATATTTTGTCATAGATGAACATTTCCACAGATTTCAAACAAGCATAGCTGAACACAAGAATATGTACAGGAATAAAAATAATATCTAAAGAAATTATAAAACTAGTCCATGATCTATGTTTTTCTTAAGTCTTCTAAAATCTGTTGTACTCCACAACAACTAAATCTTATCATTTTCCTACAACAGTCAACATTTTCTTACACTGAAAATGTACACTTGATTTTTATTTATCTTCTCTCACACAGAGTTATTTGGATCATCATTCTATCCTTTAAGCATTGCTAAAAACTGTTTCACTCTCAGTGCACTAGTTTATATACCCTAACAATTTTGTCATTTTTTAACATGTAAATACCATATGACTACTCTCCACCAACAATATTTTACCACTTACATAGGTGATGAATCTAGCTCCTCCTACTATTTCCACTCAATCCTCACTTTCAAGAACTAGCAAGCTCTAAAAGAAGAACACCAGCAGTAACGAGGAAGGGTGGAAATAGTGCAAGATAAAACATAGACAGGACTCTTAATTAAATGATATGTAAAGTGGAAATGATACATAAAGTACAAACTATCTGAACATCCCTAGTTGTCAAAGTACTCATTAATATCAAACTAATAAAACATCAATATTTGCTTATTCTACAAAGTACATAACAATAATGAACATGTAGACTAACTAATATTATTTACAAAACAAAGTGATACTCAATATCTAATATCCAATAAATTCAAATTAACTTACACAACAAAGGACAATGAATTATTTAACTTAACAAAGTCAAAGCACTGATGATGTAAAATACTTAATTCTCCCACATATGAAAAAATGGCAAAGCCACACAATGGGAATCTGTACCACACCTACTACAGGTATTGCAACTAGGTGGGAGGTGTACCAATCAAAAACTTACCACCATTCCACTGGGTGGTCTAAAAGCAATAGGACAAAAGGAGAAAGATACTAAACCTCCACCAAAATGAATGGTACGGAGGCACAGGAGCAGGATTAAAAAAAAAACTAGCATTATCGCTTGTCTCAAACATACAGAAAAAATCTGAATCTGCATTGACGACCTAAAGTAGTAAACAGCTGTAAAATTTGTGAAAAATTCTTATATAATTCGGTAGCAAGAAACAAACGACAAACAAAAATAAGAAAATATTGAGACAACTAAATGTAAACACAGTAACTGCTTAAAAAAATTGAAATGGTAAATAAGCACAACCATAAACAGTAGCCAAGTGAAAAAAAAGCTTCTAAACTAAGCTGTGCTAATCAAGAAGTGAAGATAAAGAGGGAAAAGCAAAGAGATCTAGTTGTGCCAATGTAGGTGGCACAATACTATTGGTGGAGAGTAGTCACATGATATTTACACATTCAAAATTGGTGTGGTATATTGACTGCTGTGTCAACACAATAATTTTTTGGCAATGCTTAGAAAACTTGTAATAAAAAAAATGTTCATATCTACTAATGGACTGGACTTTGTAATTCAAAAGAATCTGACCAACATTGTTTCCATTATGGGTCATCACACAAGCAACTTGTAAACACTTACTTTTCCAAGAAATGAGTATATTAACTACATTCATGATATTTACAGAAAATAAGTATACACTTTTCATAACTTTCATAAGCTCTTCTAATTACTAAAAGTGCTTAGTCTATTACGTGCTTTTAAAATTTGATTCTGTTAGTTATTCTACTAACTGGTCAAGTTTTAATTTCTCCTAAAACACTATTTTCATCTTATGTTGAATACATGGACTAGTCATTCTGTAGTACTTACATAAACAAGATAGAATTAGAATTCTTATGTTATTATAAGAAATTACAAAAAATCATAAAAGTAGCTAAAACGTACGTTTGGAATTCATAATAAAATTAATATTTTAAGTCCATACTTTGAAACAACTTACAGAACCAATAATATGAGTTAATAATATTACTTACTTACAAGTACGTACAATAGACAGAAACATACCTACATAGAGAAGGAACTGGATGAAGTATTTTTGGTTGAACTCCCCAACACAGTTGTTAATCCTATACAGAAAACAGTAAAATATAAGTACTCTAACAATTATATTAGTCACTTATGGTACTGTGAAAAAAGTGTTACGGCAAAAGAATGTTTTGTAATTCTTTCTAATTAATAGGGTTAATTCTTACATGACATCATAAAATGTAAATTTCAACACTATGGTATTGCTTCACTAGTCCTTGTTGACAAGTTCAATGAACCACAATGATAATACCTATCTCTGTTTAGAATTCATATATACTTGTACTAAGGGTATGTTGCAAGGGTCCTGTTTGAATGAACATGCTGATCAAATTTAGGGTCTGAAATAACTGTCATGGTATCCCATGTAGAGTCTTAACAGTACAGAAAGAAGTTAGCAACGAACTAGCATATGTTATGGGTATAGTATGACAGAATAAACCAATCTAATAGCACTTCATATATAAACCTCAATAAAAACAGTGTTCAATACTATATATTATGATTTGTTGTCACATCAAAGCCCAAACAGCATAGACTATTATCAGTAGAGCAAAGAGTTACATAAAAGATTCATGTGATGTTGCCTAGACTCTCCAACAAATTGCTGCAGACTTGAAATGCTCCCTAAACACTGCCAAGAACACCCCAGATAGTGAAACCAAGACAGGTAAATTTTAAAATAGGTAAGGAAGAGGTAGAACACCTAAACTCAATGATAATGATGTTAAGTGTCTTTGTTTATGCAGCTTTTGGTACAGAAGGAAGACTACCATTGATCTCAAGTATGAGACAAACTATCATGTACCAAATGACAGAAAAGTGTCCAAATTGATAGTTATAAAACCTTTACTTTGATCTCCAAATATTGTGAAGAGACTGAAATTTGCTAAAAGGTGCAACACTGAATTTTTGATGATTAGAAAAGGGTGCTATGGGCATATGAGTCCAAGTTTGAAATACTTGGTTCAAAGTGGTGGTCGTATGTCCAAAAAAAGAAATATGAAAGATACTTACCTCAATGCATTGCACCTACCATGAAACATGGGGAAGGCAATGAGATTGTTTTGTGGATATTTTTCTGCTGAGGCAACGTTGCACACAATGTCAGTTACCGATCCATCATGGTATAACCACCAGTGGTTTGTACTGTTGGTAAAGAATTCTACTACTAAGGAGATAATGACCCCAAACATTCATTCAACCTATGTAAAAATTACATAGGTAAAAACAGAGGCATCTGGAGTCATTCAAATGATGCAATGACTCCCACAGATCCCAGATCTCAACCCAATTGATCAGATGTAGGATTTCATGAATCAAAAACATAACAAATCAAAAAATTACTTCAAAAGAGAAATAAAAACCCAAAGGACACTTTACTTAAATATGTTGCAACAATGCCTGAAAAACTGTTTGCTGGATTCAAGCACTTCCACCAAGTTTCTGCATTTCTAAACATGAAGATCAATAAAATTTCGATGTTTTTTCCGATGATTTGCTTTCAATTGTTCACCTGAAATCTAATTTTTGAATTTCCTAACACTTTTGCACATAACTGCATGTCTTATATACTCTGAACAACTGGATATTTTGAAAATGTTTGTTTACTCTTGAGTTTGTCTTAATCTATAGCATTGGCCAAAGGGAGAACTGCAAAGTTTTTCTTCGCATTTTTTATTCACATGACTGGCTGAGTCACCAAAGATATCATGATGTTCTCCATAAGGAAATATTAATGTAGCATATGACACATTATAAAATATAATTTTTCTTGAAAAGCAAGGAACTATTTTGAGGACTTTCACTTGCCCTTCTTGATTTGAGTAACCAACAGTCACGTGAATAGCATGTGTGTCTAAAGAGAGAAAGTGTCATACACATAACTATATTTACTTTATTTTCAACATGTTTTACAGAAAGGAAATGTCTTTCCACTTTGAATTTGTCTTTGTTTTTGTAAATTGTTTGTTTTTCAGACTTGGCTAGAATTTTTTTCATTTTAGAGACATTTTGCAGTTCTTAAAAATTATGTTAATCTATATTTATGATTCACAACTAGTTGAGATTTAAGCATTAGATTTTTTTAACAACTTGATAAAGAGAATTGTTTTATACATTTTTTTTGTGTACAATCTTTCTCTTTGTGTTGGACTCAGTCAGAATCAAGGAAAGACAATCCCACACCCTATACATCTGTATTTGTCTAATATCCTATGCTTATTGTTTATGGAACCTACTCACTTATACTAGAGGAAGTCAGTGTGTCTGAGAATACCCCAGTTGATAAAATTTCAACACTCTGCCAAAGGCTCCAAATAGGTTTTGGTTCATCAACCAATGTAAAAGTTAACATTTTCTTACACTGTAAAAGTATTTCTGTCAGTACTTACTTCAGTTCACAATCATAGGTATTCTCTTTCAGTGCTGCCCTCTAGTTGCAAAATATTTCCATGCTATAAACCTTTCAATACCATGCACAACTCATTTCACATGGTTTAATTAATTCTTGCATGAAAATCACCATGTGATAAATCTCGACAAATACACCCAGATGACTCACTCTGTTATTCCACCTAACTATCACTTTGAGTTTAGGCAGAAACATAAACAGAGGAAGAAGGATGGGAAGTGTGAGCAGAAGCAAGTACCTGTCATAAATACATATTCAGTGTAGAAAATTTATAACTTCTGACAAGATAACATAACGGTTCACCTTGTGTATGACTAATCTAAATAAAAATCTCATTCCTTGATATCTATTTCAGAATATTTCATTTAAATTCAGTTTTTCAAATGCATACCAAAACCCTAAATTATAAACCAAGGAATTATTTAAGTTTTCAGTAACATGATTTATATAAATCAGTATTTGTTATAACCTAATATATTATCTTACATACTTAACAAAACATCAGTTACTACAATTATTATATATGCACATAAAATATTTGATGAAAAATAAATTCTATACAAAATTAATGTTCACTTTACACATCAATAAATGTATTCAATTAGGTTTCTGTAATTAACAATTAGTATACAATATATTTATCCATCTATACACAATATTTAATAACAAACTTTATATACAGTTACTGTTTACTATACCTTGATTAGTATTTTTGCATGTTATTGAAATTTAAAAGTCGACAAACATAGTTCTTTACATAGTGTTACAAAACAGTAACTGGTTATTTTATTACTCAACATGCAATTACTATATATTGTGCCCGAAATAATGTCAGTTGTTAAATAAGTTGGCTTAAACGTCAGTTGGCTTAGAATAATTTTTTCAAAATGAAATTTTGATTCAGTTCCACTTAAAATGTGCAAGATTTCAATTTAAACTGATTATTATGATATATATTGTTTTGAAACATATTTTGAAAGAGTAAAGCTATACATTTAGATGAAACACTATTCTGAATGGGTCACTGACACAATAAAGGTCAGTTTGGAGTTCAACAAGTCTATTTCTCAATATACAGTAAAGCTGGGTAGCTCATCCATATATAAACAGCTGTCAATCAGTCTACAGTCACTATGAATTCAATATTCATGTGACTGTTATATCTTACTACTCTGCTAGTGATAAACCATGGGCAATTCAAATGATGTAAGATTTTTGAACATATTCCTGCACTAAATGAAACAAGTATTATTATAGGTCTATTTTGATTATACATCTGAACTAAATGAAATAAGTACTGTCATACATCTATTTTTGTAACTTGTAGATACAATTATGTTGGATATGGTTCTACTATCAGTCAATAGTGAGGATCTAAATAAGTTAAAAAGTATAATTCTGCATCTACTATGTACAATATATAATTTAATCATAAAACACACAGACTTATAAGCATTAGAGGCACTCTCAATAAGAACACTAAAAACATACTGGAAGGTACAACAAAACATCTAGACAATAAAGATAAAGCAAAAATATGTGTATATTCAAGTCATCTTGATAAATCAGTAGATACATGCTTACAGAACAGGGATCTTTCCTCACCTGAAATGATTTTAACTACTATTGAAAAAGTAAATCAGAGTAACAAAGGTATACAATTAAATAATTCATTCAAAATTGAAATTAGTACATTGGAATTATCAGTAGACAGTGCCTATAATTATACGAGGGCTGTTCAAAAAATACGCAGACTGTTTGAATTGTGCGGCTCCAGTTGGTTCCAGGGGAATCCGTTTGATGTCGCTAGGTTCGCACAGATCAGCTGATTACGACGCCATTTCCCAATTGCAGATATCTTCATTTGTTTATTAGCTACACGGTTTTAAGTGAAGTGCGATTTTTTCGTTTGGCGGATTTCAGAATGAATGACCTGAAGGAGCAACGACTTGCTGTGAAATTTTGTGTTAAACTTGAAAAATCTGCGACTGAAACTTCTGCTATGCTTAACACGGCTTATGGTGATGTTGCTATGAAGCGTACGGCATGTTTCAAGTGGCATGAACATTTTTAGGATGGTCAACAGTCCATTGAAGATGATGAGCGTCCTGGACGTCCTTCCACGTCAACTGACGACCCACATGTTGACAAAATCAACACCCTGGTGCGGGCAAATCGACGTCTGACTGTCAGGGAGCTTGCTGAAGAGTGTGGGATATCAGTTGGATCTTGTTACAAGATTTTGACCGAAAAATTGAAGATGCACTGTGTTGCTGCGAAATTAAGCCCTCAGAACTCATGAGTTTTTGGCCAAACACTCGATCACTGTTCTTCCACACCCTCTACTCACCTGACCTTGCTCCTTGCGATTTTTTCTTGTTCCCCAAACTCAAAAGACCCTTGAAAGGAAGAAGATTTGAGACGATTCCCGAGATTAAGGCAAATGCGATGAAGGAGCTGGAGGATATTACAAAAGAAGCGTACCAGGACTGTTTCAACAAGTGGAAACACCGTTGGGATAAGTGTGTGCATTGGGGAGGAGAGTACTTTGAAGGGGTCCCAGACCTGTAACTTTTAAATAAAGTACATTTTGTTTTATGACGTCAGTCCGCGTATTTTTTGAACAGACCTCGTAAGTTATCAAACAATAGTCTTGATCAACTTAAAAAACCTATCAGTTATTGCTATAAATAATAATGATGGCCTTTACTGTGCTAACATTATAATAATAACCTTATCAACACTCTGTAAAGATCAAAAACATAACAGTATTATGTTATGTTTTCGATCTTTACAGAGTGTTGATAAGGTTATTACTATAATAATGACTGATGCTTAAAAATACGGCTAGAAAATTACATACTTCATCTAGTTTTCTAGAAGGACTATGTGGAAAAAAAGACATTTCTAAATTTGAACATCATCTGTAGTTCAAATACTTCTAGCACCTACATAAAATGTCAACTGTGTAATATAAAAAAGTCCTTCACACTTCCAGACAGTATTTACCTGTGGTACCATGATCATAATTTTGAAGTTATAATGTCACTGAAAGGTTTTAAGGAGTAAATTATTACTGTTCAGAATATGACAAAACATATGAGCATTTAAATAAATATCAGTGTTCTGAATATTATAATGTTTATTAAAGTATTGAATGCTTGAAAGGTCAACCACAGTTTCTGATTATAACAAATTTTGTACATTTGCAAAATGTTACAACAGACATAAATCAAAGAATGGTAAACAAACAATATCTTCATATGATAATTTTTACCAGCATAAAAATTTTGTTATTACTTACAAAAAGAAACACAATCCAGAATTTCATACACGTGGGAAAAATCATATGTGTAAAATGTAAATCATGTCTTAAATAACCATTTATGTTTTCTTAAGGATAAAAGAAATTAAATAAATATTTTTCTTCTTCTTTTGAGACAAACCAGGAAATCAGAATTTGTAGGATAAACTACTGCATGATACATGATTTTAAGAGAAAGGAAACAGTTTTCAAAGGTTATAATTCCTGTGAAGAATTTTGTAAATTATTTTCAAAAAAACATAAGAACTATAATAACATGAAAGATTTTGAGGGACACTTTATTCTGAATTATCTAATTCATAAAGTAATAAAACCAAACATTATTGTAAACAGTGAAATTTGAAGAAATCAATAGTTGACTCATGCTAATTTTCCTTTTGCTCTTTTGAAACTTTTGTTGAAAGTTGTATTTATAATTCTTTTTTAATTTCAATACTGCTGATCAGACATAGATACACTTTTGGACTTTGCCTTCAGTTCAATGAAGTGTTTCTCACAGCTTGCAATATATAATAAGACCATTACTGCTGTATGCACAGTTGTATACAGAAGCAAATTCATACAACCATGATTTATAGCTTTCATACCTAATCACAGATGCTTCATACCCAACATTGCAGCCAAGTAAATATCCAACCATTAGATTATTTACAAAAATCTGAGGAGGTTAAGATCCAGCATGGACTTAAAGATGGTTAGAAACAAATCCTGAATTACTGAACAGATGGTTTCTGCATGTAAAAAAAACAAACAAAAACGTTTTCTTAAATTGAAAATGCATTTCCAATAGTACTTGCATCTGCCAACAGATACAGTCACAGTTTCTTCTTTGCCATTTAAGCATTATTCTGATTTTTTCTCACTCTCTCCAGTCTTATATCCCTACTCAACTGCCCTTGTTGATACTTGTAACATAATATCCTTTACCTACATCAATGTGTTCTCTATAATGTTACTGTACATAAGCACTTCAATCATATAATTTTATCATATTTTCGAGACTGATACCATCCCAGTTTCTAACACAGGCTCTTAGCGAGAAGGAATGGTGAGACAGTGTCAGAAGAAATGAGTATTATTGGAAATAACATTTTCCTAAGTTGAAAATGTAACTTCCAAAATATAATTACCTTTACTGCCACTTATAGTCTAAGTAGTTTAAGTCTCATAATGCTTTATATTTAAAATTTTTTATTATATTGATCTTCCAGTCATGCCTAGCTAACATTACATAACTTGTATTGATGTGGTGCACATGCACTCATTTTATGCATCCAATAATATAAAACTAATCTTTAGTCTTCTCTGTCTTGGCTGTATTTTAGAGGACCAGTATTTTGTAATAGACAGTCACATTCCAATTATTATACATTATATATGTATGTAAATTATTACTACTTAGAAATAAATTATAAAACTTATTTTTCTTAAAATACTGAATAAACAAACATGTAAAGCAA
The DNA here is from genome assembly GCF_004210375.1 of Tachypleus tridentatus. NCBI lineage: Eukaryota > Metazoa > Arthropoda > Merostomata > Xiphosura > Limulidae > Tachypleus > Tachypleus tridentatus. The sequence continues at coordinate 56,788,595 of NC_134835.1, read as the reverse complement.
ACAATTATCTCTTCTAGCTATGACCTTTGAACTCAGTTGTTACTAGACAGAGGTTGCTAAGCCTTTTAAAATTTTGCAGATGGAGGATATACAAACAAAATTTTTTTTAGGTTTCATACACACAATTGAATAATAAAAAAATCATAGATAACTATATTGATGCCACAGAATTATATTATAATTTATTAAGCTTAGTAACTAAGATGTATTTAATTTTAAAAAATACAAAAATTTGAACAGATTAAAGACATAACCTACCTTACATCTCAGGAAAATAAAAAGATACGAGGTTCTTATTTTACATTCTAGCTTGTTAATATTACTGATTTGAGTTCCTAATTTGTATGAAACTATAGTCTTAGTATTTTGACATGACAAACATCAAAATATTTAGATGTGTTCTCTTACTATTTGCTTTTAAATTAAGAAATTAACATATATATAATATTAAAGTTTGAATTATACTCTACAATTTGATTCCAAACTTACTGACATAAATTCATAAAATAGCAGTTCAATAAAACATTGAACAAGTCAACAAAACACAATGGCATCCTTTGACCCCTGACTCATCATGAAAGGGATAAAATAAGAATGGTTACTAAGTAGAGGAATCACACTACATCCAGAGCATGTATTTTGTTCACACTGAACTTAATTCCTTCATCAAGATTGAAAATGGACATGAGTAATCATTACAACAGACCAGCCCCAAGCAGGCAGCCAAAGTTGCACTACTCTGGGTTGAAATTAAGGGGTCTTGGTCCCATTTTGGTGGCTAAGACAACTGGACCACAATGTTATATATAGATATAGTTGTGATTGGACCCTAAGCTATGGCTATAGAGTGATGCATTCCAAATTACCAGAACCAAAACAAGAAGACAAGCAGACAAACCTTTTCCTCCACTTGAAGAAGCTCAAAAGGCAACATCTCCTACTTGTAATTATGAGATCATGTATGCCTTACTCAACCAAAGGAACAGAACTCATCCAGTCCACAATTATGAACATTTATTCTTACTCCTCAACTGAGTGGGAGGGAACCTTTCTCTTCCCCCTAAAATTATGAGGAAAATGTGAAACAACTGTGTTCAACGAAGTACCCAGGATGGAATGACTCCATGTTCAAAATTATGAGAAAAAAATGGACCTCCTTCCATGAACAATACACTTAATGGATACTGACCAAAAATTAGAGCCCTGCACACCCCAATCACACAGCTGAGCATCAAAGTTGAACAAGCACCATGAGTAGGCTCCCACATCAGGCTGTTACTATTCCTATCACTTCTTGGAAGAAATATCTAGAAACCTGTGATGAAGGGCCCCAACTTTGCCATCTTCTCAAAGGGTGAAAGAAATTACTCTAACACTCTGAAGGAAAAATTTCTGTCAACCTTTCCAGTGACCAGAAACTGGGTGTGGTAAGGACTCTCTAATTCCACTAGTAGAATATGGGGGTAATGCACATTGAGAAACAATGCTCTGTAAACAGCACAATAGGTAAACCAAGTTCCATAAATTTTTAAAAACAACCTGACTCCAGTTGAATCAATCTAATGTTAAGCAGGGATGAGCAGAATCTCTTTTATCTTGATAGTCCATATATGGTGGTCTTACATAGTATGGTTATACCACCTGGTTAGCCCATAGGTGATCTTATGGAACACCACATTTCTACAGAGCCTGTTGCACCTGGTAGAAATTATAGTGAAATAATGGTTGCTAGTGCAGAATTGGTTTAATAAAACCACACTTGTCTGAGAAAAACTCACTACAGAGTGGGATCCTGCAAAAACAAGGTAAGGGGCCCTCAAAGGTAAAAATAAGAATACTCACCCCTCAAAATGACCTAGCAGAAACAGTTAAAATAACTATAGGGGGTAGGCAAAAACCCTCAGATGAAGAGATAGATCAGGCAAATAATGTAAGATAAAGTTACTGGGATTATCCACATATCACTCTGCATAGTGACTTCCAGTGAGCAATTCGACTGGGCTGCTAAGGATGTAGAGAAGAGAAACCTGATTAAATGAGACTCACAGAAGATACCACCCTGTCAAAGACAGCCCAGAATAAATGTATAAATGCAGACAAAAAAACGTTCAAGACCATCACTGAACATGACTAAGACTGAAATCTGACTGGATATACAGAGAAAGATTGAGCACATGAATTAGAGAAAAGAACTCAACCTCTTTCCTGTATGACAGAATGCTGGGTAAAATGAACTAGTGTGAAGATGTAGAGATAATAAAAAAGTATTCAGTGGAAAACAGTGCAAATCACTCTGACTGGTAATGTCTGTAGGTCAGTAGTCACAAGAAATAGCACTGTAGGTAAAAGGGAATACATGGCATATATAAAAATCAGGCCACAAACAGTTGTAGAGAAAAAGCACATAGTCTGAATCTACCTGTTAGGTAACTGGAATGGGTATTTAAGACCAACAAGCCAAAACAATATGAGATATATGGAAAGTACTTGGGACTCAAAAGTATAAAATTGCAATAATTGAATGGTAGTCGATAAGTCTGCTGTAAACAACAGTGACTGTGCAAGATGTGAAAACCTCTGTCAAAAAGCCAAACCAAAAAATGAGTTATGATTGACACCACTGACTGAGGAAGGTTTAACATCCTCTCAATACATCATTGCCTATACACATCATTGAAAAGAAGTCCATGAAGCACAACCTCAATACCTTGGCATAATGAGAAATCATGACTCAACACGTATGAGAGTTTATGTTTGTTGGTCTTGCTCAAATCCAAAACCATTAGCTTCAAACTGACATTCAGTTAAAGGTCAAATGAGGGATTACAACCATAAGGGAGAAATACAATGTGACAAATCTACTCTAACACTTTATGATACATCTGTGATTTATGTGAAGGATCTATGCCATTCACACTATGCTCCACTTTCTACTGAACAAAACTGAACACATCAATGAGGCTGCCTCCATAGTTGATCCACTAGAAAAAGTAGATGCACTGGGGAGTATGGAAGAATGTTAACACTGGAGACAGTGGAATGAGAAACAATGAAATTCCTATTTTGAAAAATAGACCATCCTTGATTTATTCAAACCAAGGGATGGCAGGGATGGGCAGTCATCCTCTTTACTTATGAAGATCCATGGGTCAATACAGTCTGCAACAGGCATCTGTCTGAAGTAAAATACTGCAAGAAAAACCTACTAGTAGTCATATGGAACACTCCATTTAAACAATGCACATTGCTGGTTATGGGTATACACCAATGCTGGTGAAATCAGTCTCCACATGGTGCTACCTTCGATGTGATGTCCCATACAAACTTTGTCATGGTGGAGTGCTTGGAGTAGCAGGGTGCAGTCTATACAACATCATACTCTAAACAAGATTGCTGCAAATAAAACAGATTACAACTATCACCAGCTAATATCCTGAGCAACCACAGTCTAAATGATGAATAGAGTCAAAATCATGCAAACTCAACTTCTGGGATCCACCACATGGTTATGGAGCATCAGAGGTACTACAAAGCTTATAATATACCCAGGTATGACTTATTGTTTGGCCATACAGTGCAGAAATGAGATTAGAGATAAGCAGTTTACCTGAACAAACAACTCTCACCATTCAACAAAATCCATGACCTAAAATGGGCATGCCTCTGTGAATGAAAGCAGCATACAGGTAAAGTAAACTTACTGAGTCACATTAGAACCAAAGATTGAAATATAGCAAGATGCAGAAGTTAGTACCTCAATGAGGAAAAAAACATCCATACAATAAAGGTAGTAGAAAGAAAACAGGTAAGGTACCATATCTGATGCAATATCATTAAATACAAAATCCAGGAAGAAGGAGACAGGGAGGAATACTCCAGTCTGATAAGCTGATGAACCCAACCTATAATGGTAGATGGAGTAAGAACATGAATTGAGGAAATGCTCCAGGAAATGTAAAGGTAGCATCAGGTACCATGAAAGGAGGCTGTGTGGGTAATGCAACAATGAAGACTACAGATTAGGTGCAAAATCTATAAGATCAGACTGAGAATAAAGATGAGAAATGGATGAAAGGGAAATCAGCCTGAATGAAACATTTTCCTCACATACCATTGAAATTTTGGCAAGAAAATATTGATGTGGATAAAGGATAACATAAGAATGAAATAACATCTGTAAAAATATCTGAGAGATACCACCTACAGGTTAAAAGGAGTAGAAAATAAATTATAGGTAATACATGGAGCAAGAGGCTAAAGGTTCAAATAGAAGTAATGTAAGTGAGTAAGATTAAGTAATATTGGCACTCTATCCCTAAAGAACCATGTGATAAGGTGGTGAACTAATCAGGATGGAATATGATAAAAGAAAAATGGAAGGATAGGAAACAATTCAGACTTGGAAAAATGGAAGGTATTGGACAAGGCTGCTTGATAACCAACAAGGAATGAGACAAAAAATCCCATGACTGAACAACCAGGTAAGAAATTCTGTAAGGAGAGGAACAGTGGGCCTATAATGAGAAACCCTATGGTGTAAAGGACAACAGCTGAAAACAATCCACTTACACTGATAAACTGTGAGGGAGGAAAGGCAAATAGAACAGGCTAAAAAAAAAAAACACACACACAGACAATCCTGATTTTCTCACAAGAGATCAAATAAATGATATACATGGAGCTAAAAAGTGTGAAAGACCACTAACCAAGACTAATAGAAGATGTACAGAGTGAAAGGATAAGGTAATAGATGTGTTGTTTGGAGCTAAATGAGAAAAAGAAACCAAGGTTGTGCCAGCCAGGAAAGAGTAATGAGAAGGATTTGACATGGCACAGAATAGATGACTAAAATCACAACAAAAGCCTGTGGATAAGAACCACAACTCAGAAAAATGAGGTAATTTGGTGTTGAGAAAAGTAGCAGAAGCATCCAGATGAGGAGTGCCTCACTTACTGCAAAGCCACTAGAAAACCTAAGGGTCTAGGTACCACTCCACATGGTACATCTGATAAGGTAAAAAAAAAAAAAACTATCTGCCACAAAGTTGAAAGAACTTGGAATATGACATGCTATGAGATGAATCTGCAACATATGGGTCCAGTAAAGTAATTCCAAAATATTACCACAAAATGAGCTAGAATGAGTGCCTTCTCAATGATTGATATAGAAGATGACAGTGGAATTGTCCAAACAGATCATGATGAGCTTCTTTCATACAAATGAAAGAAAATGGTTCATAGTTCAATGTACTACAAGAAGCTCTAAGATGATGATATCATAAAACCTTTCAAGCAAAGACTATTGTCTTAAAGCCTCCAGCAGATCAAACCCTGCTCCCCAACCTTCTAGAGAGGTATTGGTGAACAAACAGAAACCCAGACAAGGGGTGAAAATAGCACCTCCATTCATAGCATTGTCTTTGACAAACCACCAATGATTAGCATCCATGATGGAAGGAAGAAAGATGATCAGGGAATCAAAGGGGTTTCAAGTGAGATTCCATTGATTGTGCAATTTCATCTGAAAAGAATGCACATGGATACAACATAGAAACCCAAGACTCCCCGAATAATAGGAAAGGGTGTGGAGAACTAAAAGCTTTACTGCATGTATGTACTGTGAAGAAAGTTGGGCCTGATTGAGAAAAATATTGAAAAACACACTCAAATGGATATGATATTGGATAGGAATAAGGAAAGACTTCACCATATTAAAAATCCAACTCACTTGAGCTACTTCCATTAAGAACACATTAACATGCTGAGAAAACAGCAGCTCAAAACAAACTGGAAGAAGCCAGTCATCCATACAGTGGTGGAAGCACAATCCTCAAGCATGAATAAGTTGGGCAAAGACCTTGACCACCCAATAAAACACATAAGGAGGTGAGACAAGCCAGAAGAGTAACTCATTGTAGACAACCTGATGATAGGGGAAAGGGGAAAATGTATGTAAACATCTAAGATATCCACCTAGGTCATTTGCAGACATAAAGAGAAAACCCACTAAAGGGTGAGAAAAGGTTCCAAGGTAAAGTGGGGAAGATAAAGAAAACAACTGAGATGGGACAGATTAATCACATGATGGCAACCTCCAATTTTCTAGGAGAAACAAAAAGTAGGGAATAAAATCCTCATGTATTCCACATGACTTCAAAGATTTAGAAATATCTCTAAAATCAGACCTAAAAGAAGCCATCCACAGGTTATGAAAATTCATAGATGGTAGTTGAGCCTGAGACAAGAAAGCATTCCAATTAGGAGGACCCTAACATTAAAAAAACCATGTGTAAGGAGGTAGGGATGAAAAGAATAACTGCACCAAGTTGAAGGTAATAAGGGATTGGGTATCTTTCAAAAACCTCTCAGGAGATCAGTGGAGAGATGTAGAAGGGAAGTGTATAAACTAGTCAAAAATGACTAGTTGCTGAGTCTCAAAATAGATTATAGGCCTGATGGTAAGCTAATGCATAATTATTTAAAGTCCATGGTGGATGAGGCATGCTGGAATCTGCCCTTAACAGAGAAACAAAATACTCAGCATGTACCATGAGATCAGGAAAAGGAAGGAAGACAAAGTAATCAGACATTTGGAAGGGACAGCATTATAGGAAACAAGGTATAAGGATAAAAAGTAACAAACCTGACAAATTATAACCTAAAAGGATGAGGCTTGCATGGCTGATTCTTCAGGAGAACATGAGTGTGCACACTATAGACTGGAGATGGAAAAAGGCTGTCAAAATCCTCATCATCATGAACACGTTATACATGAACTAAAGAATCCTAGAGAGTGGTGAGAGAAAAGTGCTGTCACATGCAAATTTCAATCTCCCTATGAATGATGGCAAAAAATCCTCAGCAGAGACAACTATTCCTGAAGCTTGTTATGACACTTGAAGCAGCAGTAATATCTGCTGAAGTCCTGACATGTAATTCAGAGTTTAAAATCAACTGTGAATGAGTTGATATCCAAGAAAAAATATGAAAAAAGAAAGGCAAACCAAATTTAGCTTTACTTGGTTATAAACTACAGTGAACAAACTCAAAGAAAAACAATAGAAGGAAACACTAAAGTACTACTTTGAAAAAAGAAAAAAAAAGTTATTGAATACATCAGAACAAATTCAAAACATCTGTACTAGACAACTGTCTAACAAAAAGTGTTGGTAAGGTGGAACTAAATATAAAGAGTATTGTGCATCAGAATAGTCTGTTGCACTCCTATCAGTCGAGAGCTGTCACACGAGAAGACACGGTAAACCATGTTGATCACAAGGTAGGTAGGAGTTTTAAGGCTAGTGGCATGCGAACAAATTTTGCCTACAAAGTGCATGACTGAATAAGAAAAAACTAGTACAAGAGTGGAAATAAGGTACCTTATCAGAAAATTATTTTAGTTATAAATGTATATTATATTAATGAATGAATCAATAAATAATCATGAATATTATTCATAGTTCCATAACACATACTATGTTCAAAGTAAAACTATATACTTAATGAAAATAGAAGTACTGTCAAAGCAAAAGGTGTACAAGTGTCAAAAACAAGCTAGAAAATAGAGTTAATATTCAAAATCTACATGAAAATGCTAATTTACCAAGGACAATGATGATCCATTCTGCGAATACACCTCTGGCAGATTCGACAATGGTGTGCTCGAGGAGGTCTATAAGTTTCACACCGTGAACAAACTGTCCAATCCTCCTGAAATTTTAAGGAATTAACTGGCAAAAAATATGAATGTATGCTTTCTTATATCTTCAGTAACAATTACATTCCATTAATAACTAGATGAAAACTTAGGCAGTGTACAGATCACTTCATTAAAACCTGTCTCCCAAATTCACGTAAATGAAATCTATACTTACTTATTGAATTACCTCACATACATTCAAGCAAAAGTTACTAATATACATTTAAAGGGTACAAAAATAAGCTACTACATGTTACTTACATTCTCATTAAAGCATTACACTTCTGCAACAAAAATCAAATGTGATAAAAATCTAAAAATGCAAGGTACCCATACAAATAAATAAATAAAACATTCAAAAGATCACGGTTTTTATGTACAATCCTAACTGTAGCCTGTCTGACCCAAAATTCCATACAGACAATAAGATTATAGGTAAAAAATAATAATATTTGAAACCTATTTTAATATTGACATAAGTTGATAACAAAATTGCCTGATAGAATTTTAAATGTAGCTTCACAAAAATTTGTAACATATGTAAAGAAACCAAGCTATATATGAAGGGTTAAAGAGTTTATCTTTGTATTATATGTATTTTTGTTATAGAACCCCATATTTGTATATCATAAGTTCATTCACTGTTAAAAAGTTTAATTTTGTATTAGCTATTTCCCCTAAAGGATGTAGATTATCTATGTTAAAGGTTTTTTTTTCCTTTATTTTGTGTTTTTGTTTTGTAACATGTAAAAATGCTATATGATGCATATTTAACTATTCTATAAAAAATATCTGTTTTTTACAAAATGAATAATAAAAAGCAAACATACCTTTTCAAGTAAAGTTTTATTTCCTGCATGAACATCTGAAAAATCTAAGCTATTCTCTGGTAGTGGTACTGCTCCTGGATCAGAAATTACTGCTCTCATATGAGACATCAGAAGCAAGAATAAAATGATGTTGAATACCAGCACATTAAACATTCCCAAAAGGCTAAGGAAAACAGTTAATGGTAAGTAACAAAGTTCAAACATCTTTATTTGTATAACTATAATATACTGCTAGCAAAAGTAGTTTATTGTAAATATTTATTGTACAATTCACAAAAAAAATTCAATAAATAAATACACATTTATTAACTGTATAACATGATTTGTCAGTAATGGAGTCAAGTCAAACTGGATTCTTGTTACTAGTAAAATGTCACAGGATTCAACAAGCCTTTACTTTTTCTTATTTTCATTAATGATATTAACAAAGACATAATAATTAAATTAATAACAATTCTGATAACATAAAATTCTTGGGTACTGAGACAGTTAACATATTACACATTGTTGTCAAACAATTAGTAAGCTGGATAAAAATTTTGTAAATTACCTTTAATTATAGCAAACCCAAGGTAAGGTAATTGGGTTCCCATAATTTGAATCAAGTAATTCATACAGATGGGACCCACTTACCACAAAAAACAATCTTGACACAGTCTTGAGTAAGTCACTCAAGCCATTAAAAAAAGTGTTCTTTTACTGGTAGCAAAGAAAACAGAATTTCAGTCTTTATAGATATGATGATTAAATCTCAAAGAAATAATCATCTTTATATGCAACCCACTAGTTGGTCCAACTTAAAATACTGTGTACAGTTTTGGACTCCTTATCTAATAAAGGATATTGACTACTTAAATATGGTTCAAATGAAGCCTATTAGGATAATTCTGGGAATGGAAGGTTTATCTTACAAGGATAAGTTAAAGTCTCTTAACTTACTTTGTCTAGGAAAAGAATAACAGATGAACTTAACAAATCTTGCAATGTAATCTATGAAATTAAGTGGATAAAAGCTCCTAATTTCATTATGCTATAATCTGATCATAATAGGATAAGAGGAAGCAGTATACTTGGGAAAAACATTCAGTCTCAAACTAAGACAGTTTTATCACAGAGAGCTATACAAGCTTGATAATTTTGGCCAGCCTTGTAACCACCATGTTAACATGTGCTACAACTTTTAATTTAGCTGTATCTTCAAAAAAATTTGACAAGCTTTTAGAAAACAATACAAATGTTTTTTGTGCACAAAAGTGTTTTATGTTTTAATCAATGATTTTTAATAAACATTTATCAGTGAATTTATGGAGTCAGAATCTGACACACTGACTAAGTTGAGTGCAAAGTAATTTTCATATTAAGATCAAAGATGAAAGACTTTTGAATTTGAAATGTCATCCTGTACACTATTTTTTACAGCAAGCAGTTGCCATCCATTTCATTTACTCATCATGAATACTCTGCCTGAACAATTATCAAAGATTAAAAATATGTTCCTCATTTTATGATTTTAAAATTTCATTTGAAAAACTGCCAGAACCTTTTAAACATTTTATTTTCAGTTAAACTTTATATTTTATGTTATTTTCTTTACCCTAATATTATAACAAAAACATATGAAATATAAATTTCCTTTTTTCTATAATAGCTACATGTATAACAGACAATTAAATAGTATTTACTTTTACTAATACATGACACCTGGAACTGTACATCAGGTTCAGAGTAGGAAGGATGTCACACCATTGACACAAGATTCTAATATTGACCAGCCCATCTCCAACCACCACCAGGCTCACCAGGAATGTAAATCTGGAGGTTAATAATAAAATCTGCCACATATATATGGTGTAGAGCTACAACCAAAACCTGGTGGCATCTGGAACTGTACACCATGGTAGGAAGCATGGTACACCACTATATATGTAAAAACAGCTGGTATGGGTTGAGAAACATTTATGTAGAGAAACGAACAACCTTTCAACCTTCTTTGGTCATTGTCAGGTTCACAAAGAAAGAAAGAGGTAACTGACCAATAGCTGGCCACATGTTTGAAGGGGGTTGGGTAATTGAGTGTAGGAGTGTAGAGAGTGTGCTTAGATGTTTGATTATATTTATTAATATAGGTATAAAGGTGTTCCTTCATATTTTTTACATATATAATTTTCTCTACAAGTGTGTTTTCCCATCATCATGGATGGTACACCACTGTCACCCACAAAATGCTTCTTCCCTACTCTTATCTGAGTGGTATGATGCATCACCCACCAAGACAGGCCTCATAGTCCATCACCCAAGCAGACAGAACCTGGTAAGTAGCAAAGATTCTCATTACTCCACTACAAGAAGAGAGAAAAAAATGCATTAGAGAATCTGAAGAACTGCATCATAAGAGACAGTGCAACAGGTGACTGCAATACCCCATTTTGTAAAACAAAGCTACCATGTAGATGAAGTCAATCAACAAACACTTCGCAGCATCTGAAATTGTACTCCAGGTCTGTGGTTGGAAGTATCTCAAAGCCATGGAGCAGCATAGATGAGCAGCAATCCCTGTCTGCTTTACTCATTATTGTCCATGAGTGTACAATCTGGGATGAACATATTAACAGAAGAAAAAACACAAGTGATCCTGTGGAACATGCAACCTCAACAGTGTGTATCATCCAATTCTGCCTCATAACTGATTTGGCACATATGATAGTTGAATGGAGACACACAGCTAACAGTTCGTAGCATCTGGAATTGTACTTCCGTTCTGTGGTAGAAAGATCTGCAATTTAATGTAATTGACATTGTGCATGAATATAGAATAGACAATGCATATTTTATATATATATATATATATACACACACACACCTGGTTTGGAACCAGGCACCACTCACCACATAGTGCAATCCACAATACACTAACAAAAATGTTCCTGTAAATAAAGAAATAACTAAAATATAAATGCTTAAAAGTCATAACAACATCTTGACATGTGATATGGTGGCTAGAGGTAAAAAATAATCCATGACCAAGAAATGTAAATAATATGAAGGAAAGGTATTAGTTGTAGTCCATATACTGGCCCTGACAATAACTTCCAAAGGAAGATGAAAATAAACAGTCAGGGTTATGGTGAGGTGACTGATTTGATGAGTAGATACACTGAAAAGGCAACACTTCTCAAGCAAAATGAAATAATAAACCGACTTAACTAACTAGTAAATCAAATCTGTAAAGGTAATGGGAGAAAGGTCCTAGATCACAGACGGATTCCATGAAACAAACAAACAGTCACAGGAACCACGGAATGCAGCAGTGCAAGTGATATACCACTGGAGGACCCAAAACAGACATATGAGGCAGTCAGGATCAAAGCACTCATAAATGTGGGAAATGGTAAATAATGAAATGGAAGGAAAATTCGAATCACCCTCCCTGGAGAGAGAAAAACATAGGAACTATAAAATAGCACATGATGAGCAATAATTGCAAAGATGTCAAAATGATGCTGGCTATAAGTCAATAATATGACAAGTAGGAATTTTATGGTAAGGTGGTAGAGGGAACACAAAGACATCAGTTTCAGTGAGAGAATGAAATACATTTAGATTCCTATCTGGGAGATACACAGCAAAGGGAAGGTGGGAAAGGGAAAAAGAATAAAATAACAATAACAACATAAAAGGATCAAAGACAGAGGAAAACTCAGTAAAACTGAAGGTGCAAGATGATGCCACTCAATATCCAGAAGCTGAAGAAACTGACAGACCCCTATCAAAGAACCATGTGAAAACTGCAATAAACTGTGGTAGAGAGGATGTGAAGGATGATATCACCACCAGTGGCATCCATGACTGTGTAGGCTGAAACAAAGTCATCAGAAGCACATGACATAGAGTGGATTGAATCAATGTAAGGGCCCTGTTAAGTATGAAAAGAAATGATACACCAATGCTATCAATTCTCTTTACAATCATGAACACTTCAATCAGATTCCCTCTAACTCTTCTTTATTCAAGAGAAAACAATTTGAGAAATCTCAACATCTTCTAGTACGACAGTCCCTCTATCCCAGGCACCATTCTAGTAACCCTCCTCTGAGCCCTTTCTAACCATTCAATATCATTTGTAAAGTAAGGCTAAACACAATACTCCAAATGTGGTTCAACCAATGACTTATACAATGAAATTAAAACCTCTGTAGACTTGCATTCAATATTTCTTTAAATACAACCTAAATGCTTGTTTGCCCCATCACGAGGGATAGCACACTGTTTGGATGACTTAAGAGACAGATAAACTGTTACATCAAGATACTTTTCTATCATAACACTGCTAAGGTTATTCCAAATATACTTGTAATTCAAATTATTATAACCCACAGGCATTATCTTGCATTTATTACAATAAAGTTCCATTTGCCATTTATTTTCTAAACTCACTAAATTATCTAACTCCTTATTTAAAGCAGCAGCATCCTCTTCACAGCTAGTAACACATTAAGACCTTAATATTGTCTCCAAATGCAATTAATTTATTAACTATTCCTTCATGTAAGTCATTTATGTAAATCAAAAAGAGTAATGGCCCCAAGACTGAGCTCTAAGATACCCAGATATCACTTGTGACATTCATCCAGTTTGACTGAGTTCAATTTGTAACAACCCTCTGCTTTCTTCCATCCAGTCACTCTTCTATTCAATTAGCTAATTTATCCTCCATGCCTATAGATATATTTTATTTTACTTTTTTATGTAGTAACTTGTGAAATACTTTGGAAATATTCAGATACACCAAATCTACACCCTTACCCTCATTTATGTAAGAAGTAACCTTTTTCAAAGAATACCAAAAGATTTGTAAAGCAAGATTTTCCTTTAGTGAAACCATGCTGACTATTCAAAAAATTCTAAACTTGTTAAATGACTTTGAAAAGCATTTTTAACAAACTTTTCCTGCAACTAATATAAGACTAATGGGCCTATAATTACTGGGATAATTTTTGTCACCTCCTTTGAAAAGAGGAATTACATTAGCTAACTTCCAATCCTCTGGTGCCTGCAAACTCTTCAAGGAATAACAAAAAAACTGAAGCAAATGGCTCACATATCCAAACATTAACCTCCTTCCAAAGCTTTAATGAAATATTATCTGTCCCAGGAGCTTCATTATTCTTTAAACTTTCCCATTTTTTATTAACAAACTCAGAATTAATGCAGTCATCTTGTTTCCATATATCAAATGTTCAAGATGTAAAAAACCTGGTTAAATCTTTGTTTGTAAAAACTTAAAAACAAACAAACAAAATTTAGTAACCCAGCCACCTCATAAGCATTACATAAGGACCTTCCTTTATCATAACTCAAGGGTAAACCATCCATCCTTACATTCTATTTACCCTTAATGCATTTAAAGAAATCCTTACTGTTAACTGTTTAAATTTTCAGCCAATCTTTCATCATACAGAAGTTCTGATGTCCTAATTCCCTATTTTACCAATTCTCTTAATCTTCTGTAATTTTCTAAATCTCCCATTACAACGTTCAATTTAAATTTCTTAAATTAATGCTGCTTTTCTTTAAGTTTCTCTCTTATGCTCTTTGTAAGCTAACCTGTTTTTTTTTTTACTTGCAACTACCTTTTCTTTCTATAAGGTATATGTTTACCTCAAATATTTAAAAATTTATCTTTAAACATTTTCCACATCTGATCAGTTGACAAATAATTCAGCTACCAAATAATTCAAGTACCAGAGGATTGGAAATTGGCTGTTATTCCTACTTTAAAAGGAGGAGATAAAACTGTCCAGTAATATATTAATCTGACATCAGTGGTGGGAAAAATCTGATAAAATGTCCTTTGCAAAATCATTTAACAAAGTTTGAAACTTTTTTAGATAATCAGTATGGTTTCACAACAGAAAAAACTTTGCTCTACAAATATATTAATATTCTTTGAATAAGTTACTGTTTATTTAGATAAAGACAAGAGTGTGCTTTTGGTGTATTTTAAATTTCAGAAAGAAATTGGCAAGATGCAATCTAAAAGATTTGCTAAAAATTAATCTTTAAAGATGCAAGAGATAAGTTGGTTCATTGGATAGAAAAGTTGTTGGATGGAAAGAAAGCAAAGGGTTGTTAAAATAGAGTACTTCATGGCTCAATGTTAAGATGTTTTCTCTTTTGTTTTACATCATAAAAACAGATTTTTTTTTTTAATTTGCTGAAGAGGATATGATCTTAGTGGTTGCTGGCTATGAGGAGAATGCAACTGCTTTATAAAAGGATTTAAATCATTTAGTGAATTTGACAAATAAATGATAAATGACAGGTATTGTAGGTGAGTTATTATTTGAATAATATAAATAATTCTGATGGGAAAAACCTTAACACTTAAGAGCAATAAGGAGAAAAATGATCTTGGTATTCTGGATGATCAGTCTCTTAAGCCATTCAAGACTAAAGCATGTCTCAAGAACTCTCAGGTGTTAGGTTGTGAACAGCTGAACTTTTCATCATGTACCCATTGTTTTCTCCCATTCTATTTGTGCATAGGACTGTGCCAAATAGAACTTGAAACCACAATAGTTCTCGAATCTTTGAAGTCCACAACTTTCTGTAATCCTCAAGATATAAATAAAACTTTGTTTCTTGGATTTTAATGAAAGATTAGTGCTTCTTCATATATTTTCTTTAAGGAAGTGCTGCAGTTGACCAAACATTACTAATTTTGTGCCATTTTGTTTTTCTTCTTTTTCTCAATTCAACCAGTCATTGCATGTGTTTAGACTCAAATGGAACCAAAGGTAGTTAGTTCAGGCAGTATTATTAAGCAGTCGTTGGTGTTATGTGATTGTTAGCATGCACTCGTTACTGTGAAGACAAGTAAATATATGTGTCTCATATTTCCTGGTACAAGCAGTAGTGAAGTTAATGTTAGACACACCTGGCTTCTGAGGTTTTGGACTGGCTTCTAGATCTGAAAATATTTGTCAAGACCTAAACTAAATTATAATTACATTATACAGGCTATTGTTTAGGCCACACTTGAAGTACTGGGTTTAATCTTGGGCTCCTTACCTTAGTACTTTTTTGTAGTTAAGCACAAGCTACATAATTGGCTATCTTTGCTGTATCCACCATCAGTATTGAAACTTAATTGCTAGTGTTTTAAGTCCATAAATTCACCACCATGTCACAGGAATGTTTTTACCTCGGGAAAGACTTTGAATCATTGGAAAGGATTCAGAGAAAGGCTACAAGGATAATACATGGGATGGTAAAATTTGTCATATGAGAACAGGTTAAATCATTGTCAGTACATAAGGTAAGACTAGAGAATGTAAGCATAAATCTTGGATGCATACGAGTTATCTTCAGTTAAGACAGTTTAATTTCTTTTAACAGGTTAGTTAGACTTTGAGATAAGTTGCTTTCAGACATAGTAGAAGCAGTAAATTAAACAGAGTTTAATGGATGGCTTCAGAAACATTTTACAGTTATAGGATTTAAGATATATCTTTTATATAGTTTATATTAATGGATGGAACAACTTAGATAGTCCAACAAGTCCCTGTTTCCATACAGTTCTGTTAATTTCCCATAGTTCACCAGCAGTTTACATTTTTTGACAGACTAAGTAAAACTTGTGTTTCAAATGCTGTTTACATATGCACAGCTTTAGATATGAAAAATGTTTTGATCTAGTTTTTGTTCACACATACAGTACAGTTCATCTTCTTATATTTTCATTTACATAGCTTCAATTTGTTCAAGATTTTAGCTAATATTTTTTTATTTGGGCTTTTTTTCATATAACAATTTAGGTTAGGTACCAAAATCAATATAATGACTGGTTAAGAGCTCTAGTGTTTGTTCTCATCAACCCAACAAGACCAGTAATGAAAATTGTCATCAATAGTTTTATATGGCAAATAAACATCTTTATAGCACATACATATCTAGTTTGAAGTTCAAAGTCATAATGTATGTATTACAAAAAATGCTTGAAGGTGGTTGAAAAAATAAAGTTTTAGTGACATACTTCAAATAAAAAACAAACATTTATTTATAAGTTCAGTTGTTTTCTCATACATACATATACCTGAACCATAGTGTAAAAATAATTTTACCTACTTTTGATTGAAAGATAACACTCTCACAAACTTAACATCTATGAATAATAATAATAATTTATCTTGTTGTTACAAGTTATACTTTTTAAGATAAAGAATAATTTGAAAGTGTTTTACTTTCAATACAAAAAAATCAATCCCAATGTGATAGAATTGGCTATAAAACATTGAGAAAAAATCTGGTTTGTTCCTTAGATTTTCATGTGCAAAAGATATTTCATTATGTGTTATCAAGACCACACAGTACAAAATTTTGTTAAAAGGTTTCTATTTTAAATGTTTTCGAGATGTGCCAGTTTGAATTCTTTATTTTTGGTTTTGCAAATTTCCTAGGAAACTTGAAAGTTAAATTAATACTACTTCTGCTTTTCACAGCAATTTGCTAACAAACATTCTTAAAACATTTATATTTCTAAGTGAATCTTAAAGAGCATAGCTATATGCCTATAGTTATCAAGTGTTTTTAAACCTTAGAAAATCACATCCATTATCCAAGTAGATGTGAAATACAAAAACATATTTTACATGTTATAACACTGAGTATGATTTTTGCATAAATTTAAAATTAAAATTCTGTAATTTGATTTTACATAATTTGTTACTATAGTTAATTAGTTTGAAACTTTTGGTTTAGTATTACTGGAATCTTAGTAACATATTACATTTGTGAGATTCTATTTCTAGTACCACTAGTAGTATGAATAAAATTACATTACTATGTTAGTATTATTATATTATTTATTCTTTCACTTTTATAGGATTATTCACAATCATCATCAATTGAAAGTACGAATAAGTATTATTGTGTGATAAAAGTGAGTGGATGAACAGATAAAAAAAACAACACAAACCTGTTCAACAAATTATGTAAAAAATAAAAATGTCAATATGAGTTAACAAATTGTATTTTTTTTCTATCAATGCTTTTCTCTAATAGACGTGGCTAACAGGAAATCTATTTCACCCCAAATTAACAGTAATTAACAAGCTATAAACTAATAATAACTTATATATAGTATAATCATGTAACTGTAACTTACATATATATAATTTATTTTTACTGAAAATATAGTTTCACTCAGTAATATAAGTTATAAATGGTATCTCTCGTCATTAATCGATTATTCTTTAATTTTTAATTAAATATTAATAAATATCAGTGTGAGGCTTACCTGTTTGTCATCGTTGGAACAACCATCCACAAAACCACACCATAATCAGCATAAAATACCGCTACATAAGTTAATATTATACAAATAATTCCACAAGGATCACTTCGACAAATCATTATTAATACAAAACGTAAATCATAAAGTTACCAGACCACCTAAATCTTATGAGGGCAAAGGATATAGCTTAACAACTGAGTTTTATGTTATAACTTATAGGTCATCATAGCAACCAAATGATTCTACATACACAAATTACGTCAGTCCTAATGCTATAACAGAAAACAGTAAACATAAGACTTTAACATGCGGTCAAAAAAAAATTTAGGATTTTCCAGAAGTTAATGTTATATATGTATTATCTAAAAGAAAATAATTATTCGAATAGATAATAAAATTAATTTTAAAATTATGTTAATTTTTTTCTGTAGCACATTTTCATAGTCTGTTTTTCGTGTGCTTTACGCATCACGTTTTTAACAACTATCATTCACAACGACATCAAAAATTTAATTGTAAAATAAAAAAAACAGTATAATTAAGATACGACCGATAATTAATAATATCGTACTTTTCAATATTAAATTATTTTTATACTTATTATAAAATAACAAATGCGTCAAATCATCATGCTTTGATGGACAAAGTATTACTAAATATTTTAAAAAATTACGTAGCATAGAGAACCGAGTGAAAATTCTTCAATTCCTTAACATTTCTTATTATGGTTTTATCAAGAAGTAGACTTTCTATATAGCAAAATCCCAGTCTTAACAAGACATAAAATTAAAGACATTAAGGTTTGCAGACGAATGCAATATGTCTTCATTACTCACAATCTCGGTACGACTAATTTTGATAACATAAAAATTGAAAACTGTCTGTAGCACTGCTTGGGACCTGCAAGAAGGCATCTTTGTATCCAGTCCCATGTCACTGGTTGACATAAAAATAAATAGTTCACAAAAAACCCAAATTGTGTTTTCTTTTCTGAAAAATGTCGTCAAAGAAAAATCCAAAAACGTCTATATCTCTATTTGGGTCCTGCAAAGTGCATCTTTGTACTAAATCCCTAGTAAATTGCTGGAAATGTGGTCAATAAATGGACCATAACTCCTAAAATTATGGTATACCTAACCTTTAAGCTCATCGTAAGCTTACCAAAAATGGATATATCCTACATTTTAGTATGTATATGTTTGGGGCCTGTAAAATGTATCTTTGTACCACATTACACTTAAATTGGCCCAAATAAAGTGAAGTAATTAATACTGTGTTTTTGGGCAATCCAATATTTTTTTCTATGGTAGGATGTTTGTGCATGAGAAGTTGAGTCAGTGTTTATTAAGATTGCTGTAAATGACTGCCCAGGAGCCCAAAATATACATTTTTGGGATCGTTTGGCTTTTTATCTCATGAAATTCTTTTAAATACCTACATTTTAAAAAATGAAAATAGTATCTGGGCGTATTGAATCAAGGCATTATCCTACTGAGTTTCAGGTAGAAGGTGTTAAAATGTTCACACACATACATAAATTCACGATTTAAGGTGATAACCCTCTATTCCTGTTGATTGTAGGAATCTCAGATCTGAGAGAAAGGGCTTCTTGTTTTTTTCTAAATCAATACTGAACAGGAAGTACAAGGAGTCTCTCTTCATCAAATTTGTGAATCCTTTAATCAACAGGGATAGAGGGCTGCCACTTTTGAATGGTAAATTTATTTCCTTTTGAATAAATCTAGTTATAAATACATTTACGATTTACATGAAAGTATTTATTAGATTTGAATGTTCACGTAAGTCATATTTTAGCTTCGATTTTAAATACGCATTTTCTTCAGGCTAGTTATATTATTCCAAACTATTTATTACTCTTATATTTTCATTGTTGATAATGTGATTTCATGTCAGACTATAGACAAAAACACATTGTTATTATTTCAAATTCCATCAGCTATTTTGTTCTATTTGTTTACTTGTAACTGAGCACAAAAATAAACAATTGTAAGTTTGCAAAGGAGGTTTTCTTTTCATAAAGCTGTAATTGTGTTCTGTAGGGTGTCTACCTTTAGATAAAGCTGTAAGATGAAACTTTGAGGAATTGAATAATTAATAATTTCAATTTGGTATTGTCTATTTCTCTTCATAAAACACGTCTGTGTGTTTACATATAGCAAAGCCACATCGGGCTATCTGCTGAGTTCACCGAGGGGAATCGAACCCCTGATTTAAGCGTTGTAAATCCTAGACTTATCGCTGTACCAGCGGGGGACATTAAACATGTTATCTTAGCTTATTTTTTCCTAAGATAATTGCTTGAACTATAAACTATGTTTTGTTGTTGGTATTTACTAATTATATTATTTTGTGCCTTTACTAAAGCCTTCTTAATTCAATTCTACATTGGTCATATTAGGCATTTACTAGATACAAAAATTATGTAAAATGTGTTTAAGGAAACTCAAGAGACATGAGTCACTTCTAGTGGATTATTATAAAACTTTATCTCTGTCGTACACAAAACAACGCTATAATTTTTTATTACTCTTTAACAGTCCTGAAGAGAAAGTGAATCAAAATGTATAGAAATGCTTCTGAGAAATAAACACACATATAATTTTCGTTTCGGTAACGCCATCGCCAGTTCACTTCTCATAATTCTTCGATGTTGAACCGTCGTCCATGATTCATATTCATAACATAGTACATGTATTATTTGAGGTGAAACTGATTGTTCCAAAAGCAATTTAAGGCGTGCGCTTCGTAATCTGAGGGTCGCGGGTTCGCGCCCGAATCGCGCCAATCATGCTCGCCTTCCCAGCCGTGGGGGCGTTATAACGTAACGGTCAATCCCACTTTTCGTTGGTAAAAGAGTAGCCCAAGAGTTGGCGGTGGGTGGTGATGACTAGCTGCCTTCCATCTAGTCTTACACTGCTAAATTAGGGACGGCTAGCACAAATAGCCCTCGAGTAGCTTTGTGCGAAATTCCAAAACAAACAAACAAACAATCCAAAAGCAATGAACTGGTCAAATAAAACAACAGGAAGTCCGTCAAAATGTTTATTAAAAGTAAAATTGAATTTCTCTGAATTACCTCAGTTCGTTAATAGTAACTAAAGGCTTGACACAATATAGAACAAAAACTATAAATTTTACTACAAAAGAAAACACAGATTCGGTGTGTGTGTGTGCTTGCGTAAATGGTGAACGTTTCCTTTTATGGGGTTAAACTGTTCTCTCCCCAATCTATATTCAATGATAACTTTTATCAGACTGTTTACATCTAACATTTCTTAGTTAAAACGTAAAATCAAATTTACCAAGAGCGACTTTAGCTTCCCACGTGATTGATCATTCTCATTTCAACATGTTTGTTCGTTTGTTTTTGAATTTCGCACAAAGCTGCTCGAGGGCTATCTGTGCTAGCCGTCCCTAATTTAGCAGTGTAAGATTAGAGGGAAGGCTGCTAGTTATCACCACCCACCGCCAACTCTTGGGCTACTCTTTTACCAACGAATAGTGGGATTGACAGTCACATTATAACGCCCCCACGGCTAAAAGAGCGAGCATGTTTGACGCGACGGGGATGCGAACCCGCGACCCTCAGATTACGAGTCGCACGCCTTAACACGCTTGGCCATGCCGGGCCTTCATTTCAACATAAGTAGAGTTGTAACAAGAAATTGCCTAAGTAACCATTGGAGTATACCGTTGTTCACCTGCTTGCACAATGTGCGGCATTACAGCTATATCTTTTAGTGAAAGAAGAAGTGTTATCTCCAGAAAATGACAAAAAAATGAAAGCAGTTAAAATGAAACCAATTTAATGACTGTCTTGACCATGTGTTACATAAAAACTGCAAAGACACAAAATAACAAATAACAGAAAATACAGTGGTACCTCGGTTCTCGAACTTAATCTGTTTCAGAAGGATGCTCGAAAACCGATTTCTTCGAAAACCGAATCAATTTTTCCCATAAGTGTGTGTTTTTCTTATAGCAAAGCCACATCGGACTATCTGCTCAGCCCACTGAGGGAAATCGAACCCCTGATTTTAGCGTTGTAAATTCGGAGACATCCCTTTGTACTAGCGGGGGGCGTTTTCCCATAAGAAATACTGTAAATTAAATTAATCCGTTACAGACCTCCAAAAATTACGCATTATGAAGCATATTGAGTAAAAATATTGCTTAATTATACCTGTATAATAATACTTACATGCATATAGTCAACCACAAAAACTATAAACACAATAAAAAAACAATAAATGAAAATTTAACTGCACTTTACCTGTGCTGAGGAGAACTGATAGCGTAAGTGAAAGGTGGTGAGGAAAGTGGAGAGTAGGAGGGTTATTATTGTTTGGAAGAGGAGTCACCTTCCATAGAAACGTCAGGTAACTCTCCTTCTGTGGTTCTTTCTCTTTCCTGTCTCTTTGCACCGCTACAACCTGCTTGACGACTCACTGGACCTATTTCTCACTAAAAACTTGTCTAATGAGGTTTGTTTCTGTCTGCATTTTAAAATGTTTCTGAAATTATCATTGAAAAGGTTTATGCTCCAGTTTGCTACAGCTTTGTCAGGGTGAAAACTTTCCATAAAACTTTGTAACTCTCCCCATTTTCTACACATTTCCTTGATTAGTGAACTAGGAACATCCTCTTTTCCCTCCTCCTCATCTGAAGACACTTCCTCAGTTGCCTTCTGTTGCTGCTCCTACTGAATGTCTTGGAGTTTTTCCGTGGTGAGCTCAGTGGTGTGATCTTCCACCAACTCCTCCACATCATCACCACTCACATTCAAGCCCATACACTTGCCTAGTGAGATAATATCCTCGACAACAGACTCAACCTCAAAGCCTTCAAAGTCTCTATCTACTACTTAGTCTGGCCACAATTACTTCCAGGCTGAGTTCATGGTCCACAAAGACATTTCCCTCCAGACTTTTTCTATGATCTTCAAGCAATGGAGGGTATTAAAGTGATTTTTCCAAAACTCTCTGAGGGTTAACTCTGTGTCAGAGATCACTTCAAAGCACCTTTGAAACAGTGCTTTTGTGTAGAGTTTCTTAAAGTTCAATATGACCTGCTGGTCCATGGGCTGAATAAGAGGAGTCGTGTTAGGGGGCAAGAGCTTCACCGTAATGAAACTGTACTCCTCCACCATCCCGTCCTCCTAACCTGGTGGGTGAGCAAGTGCACTGTCTATCACAAGAAGGGCCTTGAGTGGTAATTGTTTTTCCGTGAGGTAATTCTTTACACTTGGGGCAAACACTTCATGGACCCACTCCATAAAAAATTGCCTGGTTACCCATGCTTTACTATTAGTCCTCCACATGACATTTAGTTTACTTTTCAGGATATTATTTTTATTAAAATCTCTCGGGTTCTCAGAATGGTACACAACCAAAATCTTAAGTTTTAAGTCCCCACTTGCTTTACTACATAACAATAGTTAGCCTGTCCTTCATTGGCTTGTGTCCTAGCAGTGACGTCTCCTCCTTGGTTATGTAGGTCCTCTTTGGCATTTTCTGCCAAAAGAGGCCTGTCTCATCACAGTTGAACACTTGTTGGGGAATAAAACCCTCAGTTTCTACATAGTCCTTAAATTCCCTAACAAATTTATCAGAAGCGTCTTTTTTAGAACTGGCACCCTCCCCATGTCTCACCACACTATGTATGCCACTTCACTTCCTAAATTTTTCAAACCATCTCCTACTAGCCTTAAATGAATCACTTGTATCAGCACTCGTTCCAGGGGTGTTTTTCAGGAGGTCAGCATGCAACTGCTTTGCTTTCTCACAAATGATGGTCTCAGAAATGCTATCACCAGCTAACTTTGTTTCGTTTACTCAAATCAACAACAGTTTTTCTACCTCTTCCATTGTTTGTGATCTTTTTTTCGTAAGCACTGTCACTCCTTTTGCAATATCAGTTTCTTTGACAACCTCCTTTTTATTTTTCAGTACGGTGCAGACTGTAGACTTCACCATACCAAACTGTGTAGCAAGGTCAGACACGCGATCACCACTCTCATACTTCGCTATGAGATCTTTTTCTCCTCTACTGTGGTTCTAACAACTTTTCTTTTTGGTTTTTTGGTTTCTTTGAGTCCATGGTGGCTTATTTAATCAAAATATTCAGAAAAAACAAAACAACAACAACAAAGTAAAACGATAGCATTCACAGCAGATTTTAGCGGGGGTGTGGACCGAACGACAGGTGCGGGTAAAATGTTTCGGGCAAGCTTGGCGTGGGCCGAAAATGGTCGAAGTGTTGTTCGCGTCATCAGTCGGATTATTTCGGGAGTTCGGGCCACGACAACCTGGTTCGGGAACAGAGTTTATGTTCGAGAACCGAGACATTTTTTTCTCAAACAATATGTTCGAAAACCGAATTGTTCGAGAAGGGAGTCGTTCGAGAACCGAGGTACCACTGTATGTTTATATGTGACGCTTTTCTCCTTCCCTTACTTCAAGCTTTGTCTCAAGATGACGTTAATATTAATTTTAAACCTATAAATTCTAAATGTGTGCACTAATCAAAAAAACTGTAATATTGTTTTAATTCTATAAGCAGTTATGCACAATAGAAAGAGAAAATCCTTTAACAAATAAAAAGTTGTACATGATCAATAACATCTTTAAGATAGATGCAAGTGCATGTTGTGAAACCTTTTGGTTAAAAAAGTCTGAGTAATTATATCGATTAATAATTTTACAATACTAAAACTCGGTAACAAAAAAGTGGAGTAACTTAAAACTATTCAACAATGATTCACTTAATAAAATTTCCATACTACAAATAAAAATACCTATTAATAATGTTTCCGTAGAATACTATGCATTAGCAATTGAACTGCATAAAGTACAATAACAACCTAATATGATAGAAAGTACAATTCAAACTTCAAAAAATATCACATTACAAGTGCAATCCCTTCAACAACACCTAGGGGCAGAGCAGTATGTCTTAAGACTCACATCAATAGAAAGCAGGTTTTGATACATGGATGGGCAGAGCACAGCTAGCCCATTGTGTAGTGTTATGCCTAGTTCTAGAAAACAAACCCTTTAACAAAGATTACCATTTAATGGTTAACTTTAAAAACGCTTTTAAAGATAATAAATACAACCAATCTATTTAAACAGTGAAATTGTGCATTAAATATAAAAGTAAAAAAATATAATCCAAACTTTAGACAATAAAATGCCAAATAACCCTTTAACAGACTTGGAACATACAAGGAAGCCATTTATTAAACAAAATTTAGATAGTCTAATAATACAACTTTTTTTTTGCAATTATTTTATAGAATATAGAAAGCAATTTCAAATCAACATTAAACCAAGGAGTTTAACCCTTTACATATTAAATAAACTTATTTTATAAAATATAAAATGTGCTAAACATAACATAAAATAAAACTTTTAAACAGAGTTTATAACCACTTAATAAACAACAATGGAATACATTAAAAACATATATGCTCCAAAAGTGGTACTTTTAGATGAAAGGCCCAGCCAGATGATTAAGGCACTCGAATCATAATCTGAGGGATGTATGTTCAAATCCCTGTCACACCAAACATGCTTGTCCTTTAAGCCATGGAGCATTATAATGTGACAGTCAATCCCATGGTTCATCAGTAAAGAGTTGGTGGTAAGTGGCAATGACTAGTTGTCTTCCCTCTAGTCTTACACTGCTAAATTAGGGACAGCTAATGCAGATAGCCCTCATGTAGCTTTGTACAAAATTCAAAAACAAACTTTTACATGAAATATTAAAATACACAAACACAGCTAATGCAGATAGCCCTCATGTAGCTTTGTACAAAATTCAAAAACAAACTTTTACATGAAATATTAAAATACACAAACGAATAATATTTTAAATATGCAATTAATCTTTATTTAAATCCATCAATGGTTATAAAAGTAATTCTACATGTTTCAATGGGGTTTCATGTCATCTTAAGCTAGAATAAAGAATTGACTCTGAGACTGAGATTTCAAACACAACACTTTAACACAGTATCTCCTAATCAGCTACATTGGTACCCTAAAGGTACCCTGGAACATATTAATATCAAAACTATCAAACTCATCAATCTGGACTGGTAATAGTTTTTCAATTATATTTGCTATAATATCCATTAAGTAACTCAACATTACCAATAAGTTATCAATTATTACATTGATTGAATTTGATTCAGTCATGTTTTAACACTATATATTCAGTTCTAGCTATGCTATTTAATTCTAGGGAGGTATGTCAATAATTTACTTACACAGAGTTTAAGCAGGAATTATTTAACACACTGAACTTAGTTGTGGACATGACTTCTAGTTCAGAGATTGGTAGGGACTTCAAGAAGAACTTGTGCAGATTAGGTACTGCAGAGACTGACTTTCTGACCCCAAACAGATGTTCTTATATTGATTCTTTCTGGTATTCTTATGATTTTCCAAATAGTGTACACATCTACCTACAAGTGTGTCTGACACTTCACTGGTCAAGTTTTGCAATCTCATCATGATCATTGGAACCAGAACCGAACACACTTGACCATTGGTTATAGATAACAATAGTGACTCAGAAGTCTGGTTGCTTATAGATCTCCATGCATTTTTGAAGTGTCTTCTACATAAAAGTTCCAATGCATCTCCTTTACAGTAACTGTGTCTTATCCAATGTAAACACTTTTGTTGCTTTTGCTCTGCTATAGTAGCATTGGTCTGTTTATAATGCCATTATTTTCAGTCTCTCTCATGAGGCTTTCTTAAACAATCTCACGAATGTGACAGTGTCATATATAGATATTATAAATATTTATTTCATTTACATATCTTCAGTCAACCTTCATTAAATAATTTCTCTTATGCATTCAGTAAATGTGTGCTACAATTCTTCTTATTTCATGTATGTACAGCACACATGTAACTTTTCATAATATGCATATTTTCTCAATACTGGGAGCATTTGAATTATGGTGAATTGTCCAAAATGCTGCAAGCACTTGATTCCTCCCACCTTTAGAAGTGTTTATTACTGATAAAAATTTTGCCACCTAACCACCCTATTTCCATATCAACAGTTACAATAATTTTGCTACATCATGCTTCATTGAAAAATCTTCTAGTTAAATAGCAATTACTATGTTTACTTATTAATTGCTACCAATTTTCATTACATTAATCCTCTTAACATATCATAACATAATCTATTTATCTCCATTAATACTAAAAAATATTTATCCAACAATAAACCATAAAATCACAATGATCAATTTATAAATTGATTAATGTCTTATAAAGCAAGAACTTATCTAGTATTAAATAAAAACAAAACACAGCAAGTTGAAAACCATCTTATGACAATTAAATGATGTCTTCTTTCTTCACTTCTTTCAGCTCTTCTCTTTTATTGTTCCATACTTTTGAATCTTATAAAAAGATAGGACTGTCATGGTTTAAATTTCTGTATGCCTGGCATCCCAAATCCTCTATATGGACACATGTCACTCTTGTCAACCATTTTATCTAATCCCTTAGAGTAACTTTATTGTATGTAAGATTTATATTGTGGTAGAAAATTATTAAATTTGTTAAAATGTATTGTTCTTCTTCTTACGTGATGTTGTGCAAGTAAATCATAAACCTCTTGGCATGTCTCTTGTCTTCCTCAGTCAGAATTTATCTTGGGAACAATGCTCTAAAAGTGGAAGTGTCAGTCAGCCCTATAAATGTGTCCAACTTGGTGGCCAACTTCTTCACTATGTAACTGTCTACTATTCTAAAACCTTCAACCTCAACTTTGACAGCTTATTTCTCTTCCACCCCAGTGGCTCAGCAGTATGTCTGTGGACTTACTACACTAAAAACCAGGTTTCAATACACGTGGTGTGCAGAACACAAATAGCCCATTGTGTAGCTTTGTGCTTAATTCAAAACAACAACAATTCTTTCTCTTCCTGCAACTGCACCTTACCGAGTTAGGTTAAACCTAAAACATTGTCACCATACTATTTTTTTATATCACAGTTCCATCTGCTCCCTTGTCATCAATCTTATGTGTTTATGGGTGACTTTCTGTTATTTTCTCAAAGTTATTTTAATTCCCTCACACACTCAAAATGTAATCACTCAAAATGCCACAAATGATTTCAAAACTAATGTTTCTCTTCCACCCACATGTGTTTTTTAAAGTTACAGCTAATTGTCAGCAAACTGTAATGCAAGTATGTATGAAAGGTTTGGAGATTAGATATAAATTACGAAAATAACAAAAAGGAGGAGACTGAGAACAGAACTCTGCAGACTGTCAGCTTTTAATTGAAATGGGTGAAAGGTTATATTGTCAATTTTAACTTATTTGGTTCTACCCAGGAGAAAGCTGAATGTCCACCTGGGGGTAGGTATAGGAAGTCTCTTACTATTTAATTTGTATTTAATGGTGTTGTTTGTTTGTTTGTTTGAAGTTAAGCACAAGGCTACACATTGGGCTATCTGTGCACTGCCCACTGTGGGTATCAAAATCTGATTTATATTGTTGTAAGTCTGGGTACATACTGCTGTGCCACTGGTGAGTCTGACTGTGTATCAAATGCTTGTTTAACATCTAGGAACGTGATCTGTAAATAAAACATGGTTTTCCAGGAATTGGGCATTTACATATAAATTTAAAAATATATATATTTAGTTAGCTCAAAGTTGTTTTAACAGAACATTTTGTGTGTTTGAAGTTAGAAGGGATTACCTTAATACATATTGCTTAATGTCTAGCAACAATTTGGTTCAGGTATTTCATTTTAATTACTTACTTTTAAGTTTTCAGAATGGTTCCTTTTCAGGACTGAGATCAGAGGATCCAAAGTTCAAAATAAAATTTTGCTGTGGGGAAAAACAGAAGTGTTCTTAGAAAGCTGACTTTCACAGCCAGAACACCTAAAAATTGCCCTGATTATGCCTAATCAAATCTAAATGGGAAAAATGAAATGGGTTAGTATAGCCTGTGGATATGATAAACAATGATAAAATAAACTTGAAGAAATGAAGGTTGATGTAAAGCTCAGATATTCCTGATCATAGTTGTTGTCAGGATCAGATTTGTATGTGTAACTGGCATTCTGGTATCAATAACTTGACTTATAGACTAGATGCTTTTGGTTAGACTGAGGTAACCCTGTACAACTGCAAATGTAGGTTGAATGTGACTGCTTGGTTAAATGCAAAAACATGTGAAAGTTGTCAGTTGGTTCTACATCTATTTGAACTTTTCTTCTTCTTAGCAATTCAGGTTTGCGATTGTTAACTAGAAGTCATTTGTGGAAGTTGAAGAGCTAGTCATGATGATCCATGGTGTTTGGGTGTAGGCTGTATGAGTGCTTGGAGCCTGCTTTCTTGCTTTGGTGAATCTTTCTTTGATGTCAGGTGTTTTCTGTAAGTGTTATTTAGTTAGACTTCTCTAAGGCCTGTGGCTCTTATCATAGCTCCCTTATGGCTATTTTAAACTTAACTGCTCAATCTGGCTTGTTTATGGCAGCATATAACTGAAAACTTTCAACTCTTCAGTTCTGCTGATTTGTGTGGGATGGTTGATAGGGGTAGTTGGTGGTGGGGTGTCAGTTAGATCGTTCAACTCTAAAATAAAAAGAAATGAAACCATAGGTTAATAAGTGGTTGTCATGGTTTTTAAAATGAGAGAAAATATTCATGAAGTGGGTATGAAGCCCTGCAGTACTTGAATGGATTTGATGGATGACACAGATAACATAGTTTGGTGTCTTCATAAGTGCAGAGAATATCTCTTCAGGAGAGATTGAGAAATTAACACCCCTCAGAAAGACAAAAGAAAGGTTTTTGTTATATTTCTGAAAATTGCAGTTGATGGGTGGTGCTGAATAGAGAACATAGATAATGTAAGTCAGTGGGTGCAAGAGGCTGAAAAAATATTCCACCCCTTTAAAAACTCTCATTTGATGTGATATATGCTGGCATTTGCCTTGTATTGTCAGAGGAAGGCATTTATTTGGCTAAGGGAGTAGTCCTTTGGAATGTTGTCAATAATGACAGATGAAACATCTGGTAATGCCACCCACTTAGTCTAACAGAGCAGAATGGAACTGTATGGTATCAGGAACTCAGTCACTTGTAACCCACCTTGAGTATGAAAATCCTGTTTTCTCTTATCCTTGGCAGTAATTCTGATTTTAAATTTTCAAAGGGGCCTGAAAGATAATGGGGTAACAAGAAACTGTTCATTCGTTTTGCTCTACTTGCAGAATTACAGGTGATTTTTTTTTTTTTTGTGAATGAAGTAAATTTTAAAATAATGGATTGAAATTTAAATGACTTGCTTAAGATATATTAGAGGGCTGTAAAAGTAAATCACTGGTGATTTGTTGAGTGGTTTACTTTACTAGAGTGTGAAATAAGCATAGATAATGAATAACTGAATCTCTTCAGAAAAGCTTTGAGTGCCTCAAGAGGAAAACAGGAAGTTACTATGAAGAAATGGAAGGCTTAAAGTGTTGAAACACAATGTAGTTGTTGAAACAGAACAAAGCTGTAACCAAACACGTAATGAAAACACAAGTTTTGTGAAGTATGTGATCTATAAATGAATCATAGTAAAACAGGGATTAAGCAATGACATAGAAACAGAGAAGTTTTTAGTAAACTTGATATAGTTTTGCACTACATTTTGTGTACTTATAATTTGAAAGAATTGCTTTGTTAAATATTGGCTAGGGTCTAGCAATAATTTCGTGGTGAGCAGAGCAAGATAGCTCTTTGTGTAGCTTTGTGCATAATACTAAAACAAACCTATCTACCAGTCTCATCATATTCATCTAACTGGAAACAAACAAAGTCATGATAACCAAGTAATGAAATGGGTGGAGACTTGAATCTTCTGTTGATTGAACTTTATCAATTACATGTATACATCAGCAGGTTAAGCAGACATCTAGCTGTTAAAATATATTTATATGTGAATACCCTTCCCCTGCAACCTGATATGTATGTACAAACTTACCATCAACAAATTGAAATTTGTGATTATTTAGTAGGATAAATATGCCATGGTAAGTCTATCAAGATAGTATGTAATAATGCATGCTTTTAATCCAATTTAGCAATATCACAAACTATCTTGATAGCTTTACTATGGCATATTTATCCAACTAATGTATAGTGTTTTTGTTAAAGATTTTACAGTTATATAGCATATTTTGAGGAATTTGTAAGAACAACATTAATGTTAATTTCTCTGTTTCTTTTAAGCTAAGTACAAAGCTACACAATGGGTTATCTGTGCTCAGCCCATTACAGGTGTTAAAATATGGTTTCTAGCATTGCAAGATTCCGGCATCCCTGTGCTACTGGGGACGTGGATTTGATACTCACTATTATCAAATCATATATTTAACTAAAACAAACATTAATATTAAAATATATATATAATAGAAATCCGTTACACTTTGTACTTAATTAAGAATAAACAAAATCAAAATTGGAAGTAAAATTAATTTTAGTTCTTGCTTTTCAAGTTCGTATGTTATGTTGCGTTGTAGTATGAACCTTCTCGCGATTCATGACATGCGCACGTTTTAGTGATGTTACGATAGTACAGATTGTAACGTAACATCATTTTAGCGTCTATTGATTGATTGAGAGACAACACACTGCTATATTGTGGTGTGAATGACTAAAAAAGATAATCCTCTAAGGTGGCCTTTGGCCCTCTTTCAGGGGGCATAAAGTGTTTCATCTGAATTTTGTTTGCACAAGAGGTTCACTATTTTTACACTTCAGCATGGGGTCATCTTTATTTCATTATGAAAATTCCTGGGAACTCTCTTCCGTTTCGGTGGAGCCCAACATGGCTAGTTGGTTAAAGCACTCGAGAGCTTTGCACGAAATTCAAAACAAAAATAATCATTAAGAATTTAGCTGTAGTGTTCAGGCTGTTCAGTCAAAATGTTTCGATGTTGGTCACTTCAATATATATTGGTTGCTTTGTATACTACTGTACTTGGTTTTGCCTATAGATTATTGCAAGTACTTTAATTTAAGCGCATAGCCACCGATGAACGCTGTGCCATATTCGACAAGGCTTTAAAGTTCAGTTATTCACATCAGTTAGTAATGTTTAAAAATATCGAATTTTACAAACAGTTTTTTGCCTTTTTTTTGAGTTTATACGGTTGATTATGAAATATGGCGAGCATTTCTCTTATTTCATATTGATAAAAATATATACTGTAGAAATATTCATTTTGTAATTCAACTGTTAAGTTCTTTAGTGTGACTCGATAGCATTGACTTACCGATACTGCTGTTTACTAATAGTTGCAGTAATAGGAATCTTAATCCCAAAATAACAACAACGAATGGAAACGGGACGTGTGTTTGGTGTTGGCCCGGGTGTATTTATTGTTGCTGTTATTTGGTCTCTTGCAGTGTTTGTTTTTTTGGCTGTTTCTAGAACGAAAAGAGCAGGAGCTAAGTAAGTATTTTAAGCCTAGGTTAGCCTATTGAGTTTGAGCTTTAGCTCAATCATTGCGAAAAACATTTATCGCGAGGCGTAATTTCATCAAAATTTTAATGATAATTTTTTTAAAATTTTAAATACAGTGGAACACAGCTAAATGAAAAATACGCCTAACATAGCCTAAATTAAAGGGGTGGTTGACATGTTGCTACGTAAAACAAAGTAGGTTCGGAAAGATTTGGACAAATCATAAAATAAAAACCCAGTCAACAACTTGAGACAGAGCGTTTGGAACTAGAAGTTAGATATATTAGCATTTCATGGATGAATTACTACCATTGACTGTTAAACGTTTTATTCCTTGCACTTAAAAATGAAGGTTTTTTGAGGTTTTTACTTAAGAGTTCAACAGCAGGCTTAGGGCACAAATTACATTACATATTTTACATCAAGTAAATTATGTTTTAATTTTTAAAGAGTGAATGGTAACTGAATGCTTGATGACAATGTGTAAGAGACATACTGTGTGATTTCTCTAGCACTTAGTAATAGTGTGATTAACAAATAGAATAAGTTGCCACAGAAAGTAATAGAGGCAAACACTTAAAAAAATTATAGAGCTTAAAATGGAAACTTGTAATTTTGTAAAATATAAATTAAAAGTTGGGTTTAAATTTTTATTTAAGGTTAGGTGTGCAACAACAGTGTTGAAGAACCAAATGATCCCTTGTCTTTACATGATGTTAAGTTTTCAGTGTTAAATTTTTCCACTGTTATTAATATTAAAATATTAAATCCAGAAAGTTGCTGTGCTATTGGAAATAAGCTGTGTTGATTTGACAACTTTTATGATTATTTTCTTTCATACTGATGAGAGAAAAGAATTATAAGTTCAATGAGGTATTTTTGTACAAAGTTTTGAAACAATGTTGAATGGGCTAGCAGAAGCTTAGTGGTTAACGTGCCAAACTAAATTTTAGATTAACAATTTGAGGATTCACATTCACAATCTGTTGCCACATTTTGGGTGCATTGATCCACAATAATAGTACAGGAGTGATTTTAAAATCTTACTAATACTATTTGGTCAGATAAGATTATCTCCATAGTTGTCAATTCAACATGAAGGATGGCTGAAAAGAGCTACCACATGTTGTTTTGTACAAATTTCTGGAACATTGAATTCAAGCTAAACAAGTTCTTGTAAGGTGAGTCTGTTCTCTCTCTTATGTTGAAGTGAGAAACTGTTAGAAAAAAACTGAGAAATTTGTAGAGAAAAAGTTTTGTGATACTGATACTATTTGTCATAAAACATTAAAGAAGCTTAACTAAAAGTTATTTTTGAAAAGCATAAAATATTTTCCTGAGGACTAATGCCTAACAAGAAATAACAAAGTTTAATGCTTATGAAAGGTGAGTAGTAATTATAAAATTAACATTGTGCTAGTAGTGATGAAAAGCAAATAGTAGTAATGAAAGAACATCTTTCCATTTGGGAGAACTTGAATGGTGAGGAGCTAACAGGGAACATTTTAATTATTTTGTGAATAATTTTAACATTTTTTTGGGATAGTAGTATTTCCATATTTGCCAGTGATGCCAATAAAGTTGATTCACGGGAGTGTCAGTTATACCAAAGGTCTTCATAGTCATAAAAGAAGAGTTAGAATGGGAAAAACTAGATTCATTGGATTCAAATGTAAAATAGTGCCCATAAAACATGAAAATTTAAAAAGAATATTGTGTATAAAATGAGCATCATTACAAACCTGTATAACAAAAGTGGATATAGGTGCAATAATTGTTATTAAACACCTGAAAACTTGGCCAGTGCTTTATATGTTTTGGAAAGAGGTAATTGAGTATTACAGTTTATTTACAGAATTGTTTTTATTCTAAGTGGGGTACTATATTTTTTAGCAATAATAAAGCATAGGTTTACATACTGGGTTTAATTTTGATGTTCCTACTTTGTGTAGGAAAGATAACATGTTTCAAAGAACAGGGAGATGAATTAGTACCTAGAGTGATAGCTGTATAAGTAATTTGATCTAAGAGAAGAAATTTAGATTTGTATGTACATACAAACTTTTATTCTTGAAGCTTTGAGAAATATACAATTGTAATATAAATAATGGAAAAATACTTGATTCTGTTATGTCTGTGAGAAAATCTTTATAGTGACATCTGGATCCCCCTACTTCTTAAACTCTTGGATCTGCCCATGGGAGATTATCAGAAAATTGAATTAGATAGCAAACGTTATGTAAATTGAAAGGAAGCTAAATGTATCAACACATCCCAATTTATTTTGTTATGAACATGTGTTTTGGAAAAGAAAAGGACCTTGACAACTGTGTCAGTTGAATTTTTTTTAGGCAAGATTATATTAAACTATGAGCTCTTTTTTTTTTTCCTTTTATTAGCTATATTTATGTGCACCTGCACATCAAGCATGGAGCATGCTTATACCTGATTTCATTTTATTACTCAAAGAATCTATTCCCACCCTCAAAATGGAATGATTTTAGGCAGGATTAGAGTAAATTAATGTATGAAATATTGGGTGTGGTTGAACACATCAATTGTGCACCTGACTCCAAGACTGTAATTAGATCTCAAATCAGTCAAGAAATGTTGTAGCTATGATCTAAAAGTTTGTATTTAAATAAAGAAACATAATTCCCTGAGCCCTTTAGACCTGAAAGTTTCCAAACCAAAATATCTTCCAAGGAATTTTCCTTTGTTTTTTTAACTGTGCACCACTCCCCAATTGCAATATTGCAATGGATCAATGAGCAGCTTTGCGTGAGGATTCTCTGCTCACTGGTATAGGTCCTTTAGGACAGTGCAATCAGGTGGGGTATCTTAACTGTAGTAGCCTTAAGAAAGGCTATAAACTACCTGGGATACACATTGCTTAATATGTATACACAATATGTAAATGTACTGCTTGCTGTATCCATCATATGCTAGGACAACTAGCACACGTCTTAGAGCTAAAACTTCATTGTATGGTCATTAGTAGTCACATTTTTGTAGATTGTACATGAATGCTCAGTGTTCATAAATTTGCAAAGGCCCACACATGGTTTGTCTTATGTTCTGGTCAGTTGAGAAATTCTTAGATCAATTTATGTGAAGTGTCAGGCTTTTAATGATTATTTCGATTTTAAAAGGCCACATAGACTAGGAGACCTTTTACAGACCCATTGACATTGTTGTGGGGTCATTTTGGGTCCCTGCAAATTTTCTATCCCTGTGTCCTGATGGAGAAGTAGACTGATCTGTCACATTGCAATTTACCAATTCAGTTGAGATCCCAAGTCCAACTATTTTATGGATGGGTTTGAAGTAACTCATCTAGGGTTCAGAGCAAGACCAGTTAACATAAGTCTTCAAATGTGTTTCCTGTGTTTTTCTTACTCATCACTCAATTTTTCTTATTATCATACAAATCAAAGGAGATCATTTTGAAGGAGGTGACAGTTCTCCCTCTGGTGGTGCTCCTCAAGGAGTGCTTGTCAGACTGAGTATAAATACAGTGTGACCTCTTACTGTTGTCATTCAGATGTCAGGTTCCTGGATGTATAGCTTGTTGTGATAGTGGAAATGTGCTTGTTTTGTAGATCAGTTTGGACAGTATATGTGTTGGTTCTACTGAGCTTGAAGTGAAGATGGTGTGAATCTGCCTTCTACCAAAGATCAGAGGTTATATTCCTAATACCACTTGGAATTGACCTGCTGTATGTAGTCCATCACACTCTAGCCACTTTACACTTTGGAGTACATTCAATTTCACCTTTCAACCACATAACTGTGTGTAGAGGATTCATCTACACACTGTTTTCAACAACATTAAGAGTATGACATCATGTGGTTTGAATTCAAATTCAACTGTTTTTCTCTCTCTTTAGGTCTTGTTTCTATTTTGTTTTGTTTTTATACTAGTGTCTGTCAAACCTCTTTTTATACTGGGTGAAGAATATATCTGGTACAAATGTGATGTGATCTCTTACTATGATTTTCTGTTAATTCTCCCAGTATGAGCTCTGTCAATTTGATCAACTTTCTGACCTCTTTGTACTCAAAGTTCTTATAGAGTTGATACTATTAACTTTTAATATCATTTGTATGTCTCAAAAAATTGGCAGTTTTTCAGTAAACATTACAAGTCTTTCATATATAAAAAAATCATATTTTTAGTGAAGTTTGTTTAAAAAAACTAAGAAAAGAGTTTTCTGTGAATATATTGAGCACTTGTTTTGCATAGTATGTATGCAAAGTGATTTTTCATGACAAAATATCAAATTCATTTGTTTAATACCTAAAACATCCTACATGTATTTCATATGTTTATTTTTGGTAAAACTTTATGCTTTATCTCTTTTTTTTCTCAACCCTAGCTCTATACAATGTTGGTCAATTTGACCAACCTCATGACCACCAACAAAAAAAATGAAATAAGTCTAAATTACTTTTTTTCTTTCTAGAATGATTTCAAATTTCAAATTATACTTTGAAACTGAATTTGTTTACCCTAAATAGCTTTAAACTTGTAACACTATAAATATATTTATATTTTATAGTTTTATTACCCATTGAACTATTATAAATTGTGATGACGAGAAACCCACTTTTAAGTAAAAGTGTATCTCAAGATGCTGATATGGGTATTAAAATTCATCCTAATAAATGTTTATTTATTTATTTTAATAGAAGTTTTAATACCCATACCAGCTGTTTTAAGATAAATTATAAAATGTAAATCACTTGGAAAATGCAGAGGTTTATGGTAAGTTATTAAATTATGTTACACATCAGCTGCTCATGTGCATGCCTTATGAAATATTTTTATTATATTATTATTTATTTTACCTAATCTGACTGTAA
Source organism: Tachypleus tridentatus (assembly GCF_004210375.1). Lineage (NCBI taxonomy): Eukaryota > Metazoa > Arthropoda > Merostomata > Xiphosura > Limulidae > Tachypleus > Tachypleus tridentatus. The sequence continues at coordinate 56,751,379 of NC_134835.1, read as the reverse complement.
CTAAAGAATCTCTGTTTTTACATTATTTCTTACTGTTCATGTGTATTCTTCATTTATTATTATAAAAGTAATTAAAAAGTGCTTATTTTAATCATCTTTTTCTTCCTGTTAATTGTTTGACACTTTACCCTCCTTTAATACCACTAAGTGTAGTAATGCACTAAATAATTTTTATTTGATTAAGTCATGCACCAAAGAGCATAGACTAATAACATGCAAAAAGTAGACAATTTCCCATAACTCTCATACTTTTGTGGTTTTCTGTGTGACAGGAGCTGTTACAAATTCATCCAAGCTAATTGTTATATTTTCTGTGGAATGAAGCTTGTATTAACAGTGAAATTGACATCTCTATATTCAGAAAAGAATGTAACATAATATATAATTTGATAGATAAAAACATTAGCTTTCTACTGTTTATAGGTAATATAGAATTAAACAAGAGAGAGAGAACTGTTACCATATTTTGAAAAAGATGATGTGATGTATGGGTGTAGTAAGAGGGGTCTGGTTTTCTATTTGATAGCTCTGTAAATAAATAGAATTGAAGGCTATAAAAATCATAGTTTGTATTAGCAATGATGAGTTTATAGTGAGTAAATTGTGTTTAATTTTGCCCTTATTGGAGGGGTGATGGATAAAATGAAGATACTTAGAGTAAATGTATCATACTAGAGGAAGTTCAGGATTTTTTTAAATATTGCCTTATAAAATTAAGAACTTGAAACCTGTATATAATTAAAATATGGATTATTAGCTTAGATTTTGGGATATAATAATTGTTATAGCACAAACAAAAAGTGGATTAATAAAAAATTTGAATGTAAATCACTGAAGCATTGTGACGTGCAGTAAAGCATGCCTGTCACAATACAGCTATAAAGATCATCAAGAAATGGTGTTTTTCAAATATGCCTCTCTATCTTCTCATTGTGGGATTCTAGTTTATATGTATATATAGGTAATGTACCATACCATAAGTAGTTTTCCTATACTGAAAATATATTTCTGATACATACTTACCACCTTTCACATTTTACAATTGTTCTCCCCACTGAAAACTGGAGCTTTCTTTTCTGCTGAACCTTTAATTGATAGTTTAGTAGAGTTGAATAGAAAAAGAGGATGTGTCATACTTCTGTTGGTGGAGGGTTGTCATGTGATGATTTACATGCGAGATGCAATTGAACCACTACAATTGTGGATGGCTTGTGGAATGCAAAAAACAAAACTGCATATGGAGAACAGCACTGAAAGAGAATAGTTATATGTTTGAGAGGAGGTAAGTATCTATTGGAAATACATTTTCATTGTAGGAAAATTATACTTCTGTTCATGCTGGTAAAATTGCCAGACGTAAATTTAAAACATCAGTATCCAAACAGATGGCAACTAATGAGTTCTTATTTGAGAAGGATAGTTTGTGATCTGGATATAGTAAGTAAATGTTAATTTCATTTGTTACTAACAAGTATGCTGTTACAAAGCATTTTTTGGTCTAAGTAACCATGTTGAGTTAAAAACTTGCCCTAATTTTCCTTTATTTTTGGTAACATTCCTAGTTTCATTAGAATTTAAAAGTTAATATATTTTCTTAGTGAAATGTCTGTAAACTAAGTAAAGCTAACAGTTTATTTTTACTAAAATTGTGAAAATACCTTTTAGAAGAAAAACAACAAAAACCAATTATGTCAAAGTTGTATTACAAGGATTAAATTTGTTACTCAGTATTGTAAACTTTTAACTGTTTACAGTACAGCAACTATTTATCATTTTTGAACTTAGATTATGAATTACTGATCTAAAACAAAGTTTTATCTGGTTCAAAACTGAAAAGGTGACAGTTACACATTAATTTTAATTTGTATGTATATTCAGGCATATTTTTGACATTATTGTCTGACTGTATACTGTTGTAGCTGTTACTCATTAATTTTAATATTTCTTGTTTTTACAGAACAGGAGGGTTAGCTACCATTTGTGTCTTGGTTGTTGTTGCTGTAATTCTGTTTTTGATCCCCCGTGAGCAGCATGATACATCAGAAAAGAATGAGTTTGAAATGTTTGACAGACTCTTCTATTGGAGAGTTGGTCTTCTTATTTTCATGGGTATATCCTTTGTTGGTGGATTAATATGTGTGCTTGTAACATCTTGGATGGAACCTGTGTTTGCCAAACCTCTTAAACAGTCTAAACAATGGACTCTATCTATGAGTGGGCAGTAAAAAGTGGTAAGTATTTAACTATAATATTTCAATCTTAAAGTAACTAATATGTAGAGATATAAAACAACCTTCTTCAGAACTGTCTTTCTGGAAGCACAGTGCAAATACAATTAATGAAACTGTTCACTGTCAGCCATCCAAATAGTTTCACATCAAGTAAAATTATCTTTGAAATATTAAGTGTGTCCTGCATTTGAACATGCACAGTCAACAAAACCTTTTGAATAAACAATTCTGAATTTTGTTTATATGTTGTAAAACATGCATTTTTTACCCATACTTTTTCACTCTCTTGCTTCAGTGTGACTTACTGTAAAATTATCAAGCAATCTTACACAACTTGTGTATTTCCACAGTAATTTAATTTTTTTTTCCTTTTAATTGACATAATATTCAGTTTGTTATGAGGTTCTTTCTGATAGAATTTTCAGAATTTCTTTTATGTTCCATAATTTGTCTCAAGTGCATGGCAAAATTGGGGGATTGTGTATCAACTGTAATAATTCAGTGTTTGTATAATTGTATACTAACATTTTTAACTACTGCCTAGTAATTAGTATAATTTACTAATTGATCACATTAAACTAATCAAGTATTTTTACAAAATGTTGTAAAAAATCTGTTATCCTTATGCAGGGAATAAAATATCGGGGTTTGCATCATAATTTGTGAATCACTTTCCTCTTTGTGTAACATTATGCGTGAATCGTTCCTTTCTGTTGTATGTTGCCTTTGAGACTTTTAACAACATAGTGAAAGTGTCATAACATTTCAGCTGAATATATGAAAGATAAAGCTGATGTTTTTATCTCAAATATTAAAACCAAAAGGTCACACACTTTGTCAGGCACATTGTTTACATACACATTTATAGCAATCTGTTCATGACATTTGGAATGAGTCTGGTTAGCACCCATAACACAGACAACTATGACTGACCACTTGACCATTTTTATTTGAATGCTGTTGTAGTACTATAACATTTAATACAACATGTGTATCTTCATGAAATATGGCATACTTTTAGTAAACATTACATGTCATTTGTATACAAATCTGTTTTTTAATGAGGTATTTTTACCAAGTCTTTTTTTTAAATCAATCTAAGTGTAAAATGGTTTTCGTGTTAAGTACATGTCAAATGTTTTTTTTAATAAAATATTATATTTTATCATTATTTTCTGTACACTAACTTTATACAAGTTTTTAAAGTTGAATGATCTTGTACTATTTGGCCTTATAGGTTTAAGTCACTTGGGGAATGTGCAGCTCATGTTATGCTGTCAAATTACATTACCCGTGAGCTAGTCCAGGCTGTGAGTGCTTCATGAAAATTCTTTTTATTATTATTAATTATTTTACCTAATTTATCTTTAAATAACTGAAGAGCTTTCTATTTTTACCTTTCAGTTACTTTTACAATAATAAAGAAAGAATACATATAAGAAATAAAAACTTACTTGTGCCTTCTTTTTTGTTGTCAGCAACACTAAACCAAACACTAATAGTAAACTAAATAATTTCCAAAACTAACCCAAATTTTCTGACTTTTTCACTAGAGTCATTATTGATTCATCCAAATTAATTGATGTGTTTCCTGTACAAATCTTGTACAGAAAAAATAAAATTATCAATTTTCGTAGGATAGTTAATAAGCTGGATTAATTTGAAAAAATTAGTTGTGATAACCTTGTTTAGTTGCAATATTTTCCAGTCACTTCTTTCTCTGGGTATTTGGTTTTCCATCATTTTGTGATAGCTGAGGTGTCTGAAATTTTTTTGCAGTTTTAAAGTTTTGCTTTATTTTATATATTAGGAGCTGTTTTGTGTATGAAATGCAATGTATAGTGCAATTACATATTGAGGTTTGAAGCTAAATAAATATATTATTTTAATAAAAACACACCATTTACCTCTTTTTTTTTTTTCATTAGTGGCTGTATTTTAAGAAAAAGGTAAGATCTTTATTGCTGGTTTTATTGTCATAGCATGCTAAAATGATAAATGTTAAGAAGACACTAAGCAGATTTTGCTAATCAAATCCACCAAATTATATTGTCATTGTCCCCTTTTATATGGAATGGCAAAAAATACAAAAATAAAAGTTATAATGCTAAAAACTAGATTTTGCTGCTCAGTGTGGACTGAACACATATAGCCTATTATATAGCTTTGTGATTAACAACAAACAATCATAATGGCAATTTTTCAGTTACTTGGATAGTTGGAATAATCAGAAACTGCACTTTCAGTTAGTTGAGTATAATTGTGGCACCAATGGCTTAAGCTTACCAAACTTTAATTAATTGAAAGTAATTGTGAAAATCATAATGGCAATACTTCCTTTACTGGATAGCTGGAATAATCAAAAATAGTAGCTACTGGAAACTCTGCTTGATTATTTTTGTGACATTAATTGGTTTAATTATAGTTTTGGTTAATCAGTAATTTTACTTAATATTATTTGATGTAATTTATGCTTATAAATAAATAAATTTCCTGCTCTATTTCTTTAGTATCAAGATCATGTTAATGCTCACTGTATGTAACAGTTGCAATCTTCTTTTATTTTTTTTGGAAGACTGAGTTGTGGGTCAGGTTAAATCTAATGATTTCATTTGTTTTTTCCTATTGGTTATTTTTAATTTTTTGAAACTATTTTTATTACACCTGTAGTGGCATGACTCAAGAGATATGATTTTCATACTTGATTCTCTTATTTCTCTCATCTTCTGATAATTTGTTTATGGTACCTATTGAAACTAGCTTTTTTTTTTTTTATTGTGACCCAGCTTTTGCTTTATACACCACTTTATAATTAATTATAGTTTTGAGACGTTCTTTTTTCTTCACCATTATTAGTTATTTTCCTTGTTATTTTAATAATGATCACATATTAGTTTTGAAGGATTCCATAACTGATGGCTCACTGTTATTGTTTCTATTACCATTACTACTCTTGTGTTCATTTGGAACTTGCTTCTGTCACACTATGATGCAAGGTATTCATCTGTTAATCAGCCAGCCGATGTATAAGTGACAATTTTATGAAAGTTTTTTTTTTTTTCATCAAGGTGTTTGGATGATTATTATTTGCATGTCGTGATTGACCTGTGTTCATTTTTCATGGAATGATGTCTCAGTTTATATCCCTTCCTTTTTGATTTGGCTTTGGAACTCCATGTCTACATATATGTAGTCTAACTATAAGATAGTTTTCTACACACATTCAGTGTTAATTGTCACCATTACATGGATGATTATAGGATTCCTCATTAGATTTGTACCATGCATTATCTTAACTTCCCAGTGAATTTCTTCTTTGGAATGGATTGTTCATAAATCAGAATCTTGGTTTAAGCATGCTCTTTCTTTCTCTCAGCTAAGATTTCTAATTAACACTTTTTAAGGAATTTTTTGCCTTTTTCTGTTTAGCTGTGCAATCTCTCATTTGGTGTACATATACTTCTTCACCTTCGTAACATCTATTTTCTGATAAGTGAATGGTGTTTTCTCTTTATATAACAATTCTCACGGACTGTGCTTATTTAAGTTACTCTTGATGATGAGAAACCCACTTGAAATAAAAATGTATTTTAAAATGGCTGGTATGGGTATTAACACTTTTATTAATAAACAGAGAACAATATTTTGACCTTTTTAGGTCATCTTCAGGTTGCTGTCAATGGAACTTTGTGTCATTTGTAGAGTCTATTCTCTGAGCTGTTGTCTTTTTGAATTTTTCCTACTAATTTTTGTTACCTTTTAAAGTGGATTATTTGTGAGTTTCCCATTGTAGGTTGCCCTTTTTTTCTCTGCCTCATTTAGATCTGGGTCTTTCTACTGATGCCTCACTCCAGGGCTTGAGTGATGTGTTGTGAAATGATGACACTTTAATGTACTTACTTTTTGATTTGCAGTTTCTTTAAATATCCCATTCTCAAATTTATCTTTTTAGAGATTTGGGCTATTTCACATGAATGTCAGGAGATCTTTTCTTTGTTATCATTTTGTTGTAGTGCACCAAGATAATTTGACTGTGGTGACACATATTAATAGGCATGGCTGGACTTGATAACATACTGTGTCTTTCTCTGATGCAATCACAGTGACAGTACCTTCTCAGAAAATCACAATGGCAATGCATTCAGTTTTGATACTTTTCCAATTCCAGGCCTAGCTTTTCTGATTACATACCTCTTTCACAATAAAGGGCTTTTCTCTTTCTCTTGCAAATTACAGAGCTGCTTTCTCAGGCACTTTAAGTGCAAAATAAATCATGTGTCTATTTCAGCCTCATTTTTTCAGGTTCTCTCTCTCTCTCTCTCTCTTTTTACATTATGCATCCCAAGATTACCTAGACATTGTCCTTAATGATATTTAACTCTGTTCTTCAGTTGTCTGGCTTCTTCTTTTAAACCATTTGTAACCTGTTCATTCTGCCATCTTCTCTGCTTCCTTTTGTTACTATAACTTCAGTGAGGAAATGTTCAGGTTTTTTTTGCAATTGATGTTTCTTGTACTCTTTAATTTTTTTTTCAGGAAGCTTCTATACTTGTACCTATGGAAGATTTCATACCTGAAACATGGGCTGTGAGAGCAACCATTGTTTCTCTTCTCCTTTTGGATTTCCGATTCTGACTGACCCTAATTTTCCTTATGATGAATGTTTTATTTGTCTATATTGTTGTTCCTATTTTGCAGTAACCATATTTTTTGAGGGAATTGACATAGCATATTTATACATTATGGCAATTCTTGTGCCTCATACATTGTACCATCCATGTGTTGGTGTGTTAAGTTTAACTGTCTTATTTATCGTGATGCTCCTGACCATCTTAAATGTTGACTTCAGGTTACATCAGGTTATAAATGAAGGTTACTTCATTTATGAAGTCTTTGGCCTCATAATTTTGGTATCCTTTAGTGAACATCTTGCAGGCTGAAATGGAAACAAATCTGCATTGTTTGACTATTTCTGCCTTCATCACATCACTATTTCTTCAGAATTCAGGTTTCTACTTGCCACCTGTAATTATTCTACACAGGGGCATAGATCCTGGGGGGGATAATATCCTCCCTTCATTTTAGGTGGGGGTATGATGCATACAATCATCCTCCCTACAGTTTGGTCTGTTGAATTGTTTTATTGCATCACAGGCCTACAAATTGTGTGTTTGTTCTTATGATTCTCATGTTCTTACCAATCGAGTTACATAATTAGGCCTAGATGTAGGCTTTTTTAGTAGCCGAAATGTACATCTTTAATATAGGCATGCTTCTAAGCTTTTCGATCTAAGCGATAGTTCGTACGTATCAGTCAGTAGGCCTAAGTATACATGCAAGTATCGTGGCAACAAGATTACTCTGTGATTGCATGTTTACAGCTTTCAGGTTCACGTAATCAGAGATTACATTACCAATTTGCAAATTGAACAGTCCACACAAGTGGTTGCAAAAATCATCCCCCCCATCAGGTGTAAAAAATCTACACCCCTGCTTTACAACTTAAAGTATGCCATATATTCTCTTAACATACTATTCTATTCTAGAGAATTTATACTGCAGGAACATAACATGGTATTTCACCCAGCTGTTAATGCCACCACCTGTGTTCCAGTGTTAACTTTAGTTAGTAACTTAACAGGTTCAAGACACCTTTGCTGCTCATATAATGGACCTATCTGCCTGAATTAAAATGTGATGTAGGCAAAGAGGCACTCTGTTAAGAAGAACTTTTTTCTGAGCATCCTTTATGTCCAGTGTTTTTTATGAGGCTGGTCCACTGAATTCATAATTCCTTTAATCCATTTCTCCAATTTTTTATATTATTCTGATTTCTACTCAAACTATTTGTCTACATATTTATTCTAATGTAGATTATTACATTCATGCCCTGTAACTTGTAGTTTCATATTTTCAGTTACTTTTGATGTTAATTGGCTTCCCATCTCCTTACTATGTGAATATTCTAGCATTTAGAGGTAACTCTATCTCATTTAAAGTTTAAATGTTTAGAATTAAATTGAGTTGTGAAATGATACCTACCTCTGAAATACCTTCCATAAGACTAAAATTTCATTATCTCTGCAACTTTCAATAAAAGCTATATCACAAGATAGCAGAATATAAATAAAATCTAGAGTAGAGAATTATGGTAAGTGATGTAGGCTCTACAATTCTATAAGAACATGATTCATTGACAACAACAGATCAAGCTCACCAAGGAAAGGGATTAAGTACTTCAAAGGTTATTTTCCTTCTATGAATGTAACATTTCATATAAGAAAACTTGGTATTGATAAACATTTAGAAGGTTTAAAATATTGCAATACAAGAATTTGTATTCTCAAGATGGCTGATATGGATACTAGCACTTTAACTGAAATAAAGTACAGAACAACGTTTCAACCTTCTTAGGTCGTCTTTGTTAACTTGATGTCCTAAAAAGGTCGAAATGTTATTCTGTACATTAATTTAATTAAAGTGCTAATACCCATTCCAGCTGTCATTGAGAATACATTTTTACTTCAAGTCAGTTTCTCATCATCATGAATAGAACAGTTTTTTATACACATTTACTTACACAATATGAAAGTTCAAAGAATAAAGTTATAAATAAAGAGTATATTTCAACCAAGAGTAAATATATTACTTTACATTTTTAATAAATTCAATAAATATTATATTTCTTAGATGTAAGAAATGAAAGTTTAAAAGTTAAAACAATTATTGTTTATTATTGTTTATTAAAACCAAATAAAACTGAAAAATATTTCAAGAAACAGGTCAATATTAAAAAAAAATGAGCTATGAGAAAAAAAGAGAATAAAAGAAGGAAAATAACTTCAGTAATAGATTTTTTATATATTTTAAAAGAAATATTTATATGTAACATAATGTTTAGTAAGAGAACTTAGTATTTCTCTTCTCATAATTAATGAACATCATTATAACAAATTGGCACAAGAGTGTGGTGTAGAAATGTTGTTGCCAATCTACGAATGAAATTTTCAAGTTAGGACAATCCTAATGCCAGTATGACCATTTGGCAACTTAAATGCTGCAAAACTCTCCTCCACTCTGTCCTATGCTTGTCTAGTTGTGTGCATTCTGTCAGTTAAGGACCTGTCCAGCTCTTGATATTGGTTCTCTAACTCTTCTTTGGTCTTTTTTTTTTTTTATGTCCACCTTTACAAATTGTGTGATAACATTATGTAACAGAAATTTTACTTGTTCCTGGGCATAAAGTGTTATTTCCTAAAGTAAATGGAAAAGACCTATTTCTTCTCTTCAAACTTTGCTTTTGTGGCCTGGGAACATATAACAAAAATGTGATGGGAGACTGTGTTTGGAGGCTGATACGTGAAAGTGATATACATTACAGTCGCAAATCTCGAAAAACTACTCACTTCTAAACATTTTTGTATAACTTTAGTATAAATGCATGTAAATCTTGTTTCATATGTTGTTTTATTCAGATCTTATGTAAATGAAGATGTGCAAATTTGCCTGTTTTTACATAGAAAATAGGTTAACTTCTAAATTTTATTATCCAGGTCATAGAAACAAAGTTTGATGGGAATGGTGGCCATTTTCTGTACATAAGAGATTAAGAAATGACATACTATCCAGTAACAAAATTTGTGTTACATAGTGGTAAGATCTGACCAAGTGCATAAAGCATATTTAAGTGTAGATCTAATATAAGTAATAGTATTTTAAAACTGTTTTACTAAAATAACATTTTATAGTATGTTTTTCAGTTGTATTGATTCTAGTTAAGTTTATAAACTAGTATTACAGCATGTCATTTCTTGTATAGGTTTGTAATTATAAGTTAATCATAAATATTTGATTGTTTTAGCTGAGGTTATAACTTTATTACATAATGTATTAAGATACTCAGTTTCAAATTTATATTTATTTAAAAAGTTTACCAATGAAAGGTAATAAATTATATAGTTTTTTTTTCTCCATAAATTGCATCAGAATTTATGATCAGTAAGAGCTATTTCAATATTTTTTTAAATTATCAGTGAGGTAATGGAAGAAGCAGACCAGTAAATAATATCATATATACCTCAATAGAAGTAATAATTTTATTGTGACAGAAAATATTATCAATATATGAAAAAGAGGGAGGTAAAGGATTTTGTACTTCTCCTTGATGTGCAGCAAATTGAAACTATTAATTCTAACAGTATTTCAGTTAAAAATCAATGTCATGGGTTACTTTATAGAGCAGATCATTCCAAAAATTGTATAAAATATTTGTTTCTAAATTAAACTGCAAGTGTGGTTGGGTTTTTTTTACTGGGTTAAGCTTGCTAATAATTAATCACCTTATTTGTTTTAAGACTGAGAAGTAGATAGTTAAATTATTATGTTTTATACATACAACCAAGGTTAACTAGCATTTGATTAGTTTTAAAAGGCTCAGACTTGGTTTTTCAATGATAATTTTGTTTGTTCTTTTCAGGATTTCCAGAAGAAAATAGATTTCCAAAACTTTTGCTTAAATAATTTGAGCAGATTTTAGTATAAAACTTATATTAATCTTTTCAAGATAATAATACACCTCATATATGCAAGATAATATTATTGCCTCTTCAAAGTTGAGTTTATCACTATTAGCATCAACACCATTTATTAAAATATTTACTCTCTTTTAGCTCTTAACTTCATTTTCCACATTACAACAAAGACTTTCATGATTTTTCTTTTCCATTTATGTCTAATTACTTGCGATTTTTTTATTGTACTTTAGTACTTCCTTAAATTTTTGTAATAAATAACTAAAACCAAAATTTGCAGATCACAAGCCTGTTGAACCCATGGGGAGCACATAGGAGATCAGATCCAAATGCAGAATCTTTCCACACTCTCCATATGCCAATACCAGGGAGTCCAAGAGAGGTTTCTAACATAATAATGAACATTACGTTTACTCAGTCTGGTCTGTGTATGTATATTTAACTCAAATAGGTGAACATAGAAGAAAACCATCACGTATGAGTAAGAGCAAATACACATGCCCTATTTGTGTTTTGTGTTCTAATAAAGACTGTTCATTTTGGATTACACTTTGTATCCAGCTTTGTTACTTCATTTTACATCAACGTAGCTAGTAAAAGTAATCGATATCTTGAGTGAACTCCTGTTCTCTAGTGGATCCATCCACTGTAGTGGTGATGTTAATTCAGTTTAACCTGGATGTGTACCACAGGGAAAATAGTTAGGGGGATATTTGCACATGAATGTATACAAGTTACTGTAAAGCCTGGTTAAAATATATAAGTATTTTAACAATTTTTCAAAGATGTGTTTGGGGTGTATCAAACTGAACTTAATTGAATATGATAGTAAAATAGCACAAACTAAATTAATTACATCCCATACCAGTTCTACAACTATCCTGTATCAGGTCTTTGTATAGGGCCAAGTTTTTTTATATTGGGTGTCTGTGGCTTATTGGTGATAAATTTCATCAATAAATGGTCAGTACACAGTTCACTTGTTTTTAAATAATATATTGAAAACAAATCAAGTTTATGTAAAAAAAAAGTATTACACTTTTGGTTATCACAGGTGTATCCACAACTTTAAATAACTGTATCATTTTTGTCAAAGTTCACACTGGTGGGTTCAATTAATTTAGAACACTCTTTGACAGGACAAGTTATTCTCTTCTACTGTGTTGTTAGAACCCAAAGTGTGAAAGTTTCACTTTAAAAATTATCTGTTATAGCTAAGCTCACAATTATACAGTTTATCATCACTTTTGCTTTCACTTATTTTAAATTCTTTTATCCACCCATTTATAACACACAACAAAAAATTCTGGAAATATATAGCCCTCCAGTGACAACAATATTCCCATAAAGAGAAAAACTTAAAAACTTCAAGTAAGATGACATCAACAGTATTACAAATACCTTATACAACAATTAAGCTACCTGTGCCATGTTTGACTCGTACAGTTACTTAATGAAACGTGTCATAAATATTGCTTTATAATATCATTAACTTTTAACATTCTTGTTATGAAAACTAAATTATCCTTTAATATCAACTTACTAAATAAATAAATATTAACTCTTTAACTAAACAATTGTATATTTCAACTCCCATATGAAGTCTCCTTTGTTGGTATATCTTTGCATAGAACATCTAATACATTTTTGATATTGTCCTTTGTTTTCATCTTGATTGTGTTGAATGAGGTCTGTTTTTTATGGTTCATTTAAGAAGACATCTGTGTACTGACACAGATGCTCCTGTCGGTCTTTCTTCTCATTGCCAGTTAGTTCTTCACTTTTGTTGACATCTTGGTTTGGCTCATCTCCATCCAATAGTATTAAAAGTCAGTATTTTCATATTCTGCTTCTATGACAGCTACATTTTCCATGACCATCTGTGTCTCAATGGCTCAACTGAATAATGTGGTAGATCTTGGTCTTCCCACCCATCTATTTTCACCTTATCTTGATCACCTCGTGTATATCAAAAAATCTTTTCCACTGCAGGGTGACTGAAACTTTCTGTTTGACCTTAAAATGTTTATCCTTGACCTTCTTGTAATAAAAGTGCTTCTTACTTCCTTGAGCTGCATTCAAGCTCTCTCAACAAGTTGATAGATCCCCTGCAGTCAGTTTCTGAGATGTAACATGTACCAGTGTGTATTTGTTACTTCTCCTCCTATCCATAAATCTTTCTTTATTTGCATTGGACCTCATATTGTTCTTGTGTACATTAACTCAGAGTGTAAATCCTGTACTTGCTTGAAGAACTTCTGATAAGCAAATAATACTGCTTGCAGGTACCCTGTCATCCCAGTCACATTGTCTCACTTGGTGCATCATCTTCAGTATACTCTCTAGAACTCCATTGATTCTCTCACAAAAGTCCATTAAACCTAGGACTGTAACAGGTGGTAAAGAGCTGCCTAGTGCTGATGAGTCTACACCTCTTGCATCAGTTCTGAAATAAACATGATATTATATACCTATATACTCAAGACTTCTTTTAGAAAGCTTATTCTGCAGAACATTTCAAAGAAGATTTCTGCTACTCTCTGTGTCTCTGTCTTTGACAGTGCTGTTGCTTCTGGCTAATATATCACGTGGCCAACTATTGTCAGTACATAACAATTGCCCTTGTCAGAAACAGGTGCTAATATTCCAGTTAAGTTTCTTTTATGAAAGGCATCTTCCCCAGTGGTACATTTCCTCTAGTTTTTGTTCATTGAGAGATGTTACATGACCTCCAGAATCTGCTTAAAATTCCAATGACCCCCAAAAGAAGTCATTGGTGATTGTGTTTGTCATCTACAATAGCCTCATGAGCCAGCTTCATCACTTGATTCAAGTATTCTGTTGGTGCTATGATCTCTTTACTTCCTCAATATAATTGCCTTCATACATCCAATACAGTACTCCCTTCTGGTCCTATTCTCTTAAGTCCTTTCCCCTTTGTTTTCTGCTCAACTTTCTCAGAAGCATTGCCCTATAGTTTTTGCAGGGAAAGGTCTTTCTTCTGTGCTTCCTTCAGTTCCTGCAGGTTTACATTTGGGATGTTGCCTTTTTATACTTGCATGGGTTTGATGTAATGCATTCTCTTCTTTTCTTGACCTTTAGTGGTGGGTGCAGATGCTTCATCCATCTTCTGTCTGATTCCTCAAAATTTCTGCCTGGTATATTTTTAAGCAGCAAGTTATAGGTGAGTTTCTTCATACACAACCTCAAGATCTCCCACAAAGTACAGAATTTTTATCTTTATTCTTACTCTCTCACTCTTCCATCAATCAGCACACACAGATATACTTTGTGGGTCATTTGGTCATCAGATACCATTACTGGTTCTGTCTGCTGCATCCAGTGTCTTGTAGAACTTTCAATTTCTTGTTCTTGGCATAGTCTTTACCTACTGGCATGATAAGATTTGTTGTTACTTCTCAGTGTTTGCCACATGCTTCAATAACCACTGACTCTTGAGGTAATCATCAGTAATGAACTGTTTAATCATAGAAATACCACTTTCTTCTCATGGTGAATCTCACAGATTATATCTAGATAGTTCTTTTTTCTTGCCAGCACCATCTTTATAGGTAGCTCCAGCTACTGCTTGTTGATATTATGCTATTACTTGTTAGTAATAGACATGCCTTTACAATGTTTCTAATTTATAACAAATATAGCAGTAAGTTAATGCCACCTTTGATGGTATCCTGTTTCTGGTCAAACATCTCTGGTTTCAACTTCAACTGGTTATTCAGGGACTTGTTATTATACCCCCTCCATGGGATTTCATATACTCACTTTTCTGTCAATTTAATCATCTTGTTGACATCTTACGGTGCTCGTTCCTTTTAGAATAGAGACATGTCAGTTGAGTACATGATCAGGAACTGTTCATATATAGTAGATTTGACAGTCTTTAACAACTATTTTGACACTTGGTTATGTCAGTCCATCTTGTATCTCTGTAGACATGCCAAAAACTGAAATACGGTTTCTCCAGTGTCAGTTTTTAATTCTTTGGACTTCTAATGAAACTTTACTTGGAAAATTCGTACTATTTCAGTGAGACCACTTGTAGGCCTTTTCCTGTCAGAAGAGGACTGAGACAAACTGTCTAATCATCTTTGTCTCTGATTTTATTACTTTGAGCAAGTGTTTCATATCTCTTCAGGAAAGTATTCATGTTGTCTTTCTGCTTATCAAATTTGGGAAGCTTAAGTCTACTTGCCTTGACCCCATTGTCATTCTTGGTTCCTTCTTTCTGTGAGGTGAGGTTGGCATCTGAATTGGTGTTCTTATTATGTATTTGTTGTCTCTCCTTTTTCTTCTTCCAGTTTTTTTTTTTTTTTTACTCTCCAAGTCTTCTTGTTATTTGAAAACTTGTATATCACCATATTTAAATCAAGTTACTCATCTCTCTCTACCCTTTTAACAAAATCTGTCGTGTTGGTTATTTCGCACGATTGTAATATCTGTACTGTTTTTGCCACCACTATACTTGCGTGTATATAGATCTGTTTCCACTGTCATTCACGTCTTCTTCCACTGCCTTTCACCAGTGAATAATCCTGATTGGCCCGTAAATTTCAAGGTTTCCTACAGGGCCAATATTTTTTACAGTAAGTTTATGTGACTTATTGACAATAAATGTCACAATAGACTGATAACATACAGTCCACTTGTTTTAAAGTAATATATTTAAAACAAGTCAAACGTGTGTACAAAAATTCGTTACACTATTGTTTATCATAGTTGTATACACAACTTTAAATAATTATCTCTTGTCAAAATTCACACAGGTGGGTTCCTTTAATTTAGAATACACTCTGAAAACACAAGACAAACTGTGAAACTTACAGTTTAGCAATAACCAG
Source organism: Tachypleus tridentatus (assembly GCF_004210375.1). Taxonomy (NCBI): domain Eukaryota; kingdom Metazoa; phylum Arthropoda; class Merostomata; order Xiphosura; family Limulidae; genus Tachypleus; species Tachypleus tridentatus. The sequence goes on along the minus strand of NC_134835.1, from coordinate 56,735,758 downwards.
TTACAGTTAAACTGGCATTCGCATGGTCTGTCTTCACTTTTACTTTCACTAATCAATTTTAACTTCTTGAATTCGCACATATTTATAATAACGGAGGCAAAAATTCTAGAAATAAATAGCTCTAATAATAACTAGATAAGAAGATCGTAATACAAAAATTAAACTTCATACACCATTTATGACTAGAACAGTTATATGATGAAACGTGTCATAACTTCTAAAATCGTTACGTTTAACACTTGTTCTAAACACTCATTTAATATTAAATCACTAAATAATAACTTAAACTAAAGAGTCGTATATCCAACATCTGGTCAACTTTTTTCTTCAGCATGCATTTATTTTTATTTTGACCACTAAGCTGTTATATTTGGTAATATATTTTCATATTTTTTGAAATTATGTTTTCAATTCTTATATAAATGTCCTAAAAGATGGAAAACGATGAATTAGATACTAATTTTAAAAGAGACCCTTCTCTTAAATACTATTTTGCATTTTACATACTTTTCGCCCCCCGTTAGTACAGCGGTAAGTCTACGGATTTACAATGCTAAAATCAGGGTTCGATTCCTCTCGGTGGGCTCAGCAGATAGCCCAATGTGGCTTTGCAATTAGAAAATACACACACATGACTATTTAAAGCGCAGATAGTTTTCGAGTAGCTTTGCGCAAAATTAAAAAAACAAACAAAACGCTTCTTAGTCTTTGCTGTCCCATTTTGTGCTAGAAACTTGTAACAGAAAAATATAGGCCAGGTGGGTTAAGGCGTTCAACTCATAATCTAAGGGTCGCGGGTTCGAATTCCGGTCGCACTAAACATTTTCGCTCTTTCAGCCGTGGGTCAATCCCATTTTTCGTTGGCAAAAGAGTAGCTCAAGAGTTGGCGATAGGTGATAACGACCAGCTGCCTTCCCTCTATTCCTACACTGCTAAATTAAGGACGGATAGCCCTCGAGTAGCTATGTGCGAAATTCACAAACAAACAAACAGAAAAATGTATTTAATATTGTAAAAATAAATTTGATTATTAGAGAGAGAGAAAAGAAAATGTGACCAGGCTTAGATATTTTTGTTTACTAAGCTTGGTCACCCGTGGGGGCTTCAACGAATATAAACATTTGTTATTAGTTAACTCTTAGACACATGTGACAGCACAGTTCTGAAATTCAACCAGTAATCAAGAGGACTGTACAGAGCAATCAACTGTTTGATCCAAGAGCGTTTTTACACCAAGATGGCAATGCCATTGCTATTAAGATGTAAGATTCAGAAAGTAACGTAGATAACTACTAAAGCAATTTACGAGAGAGTTAAAAACAGTCTATTATAAATCACTAGACTACTTAAATTATGGTGATAATACACATACGTAGTAATATATGTACAAAAATAAATATATCTGTGATTTCTTACGTACGTATATAAACATTAAAAAAAGTCATTCTCAAATGTTTCATAACGCAAATGAATCAATTAGATACTCAAAGAAAATAACAGTAAGCAACCAGTGCGTGGAGAAATATGATTTGATCTCAATTTTGAAAACTGATAAATGTGAAGCTGTGATAAAAGGCCTAAAAAGTCATTAACTCTTCTAATATAATGTTTTGGTTTTGACATTTAAATAATCAGCGTGTAATGACTTTTTGTGGAAGAGATAGAGTCATAATGAAAACTATACTATGTCTGACAGAGATAACATAGAGTCTTATACCCGTTTTGTTCCGCTACGTTTGTAATGATTTTGTTTCTTGCAATATTAGTGTTTCCTTAATTTTTAACTACTGACAAAATGGCTTTGAGCCAATAAACAAAACCTACTATCCACCCTCAGGAATTGACTCACTCTTATAATGCACACTTAGCTTGAAGTACCGAGAATACTTTGTGGTATCACATAGATTAAAACCCAGTTTGCGAGTTTAGAAATTTAGAGATTTACCACAGACCCAAGCCAATTTCAGAATTATTACAAATCTAATAATCATTTATAGTTTCCACTACAAAATGTCAGGCGCTAAAGACTGTGTTACAATATTAGTGCGTAACAAAAGGCGTTTGCCCGAAAAATTGCACAAAATAAACTACAGAAGTTTTCATTTAGACGTTTCAATTTATTCTTTGTCATTTATTGAAGTTTTTCTCTCACGCCTTGTAGAATGACACTCATTCAAGTGTTGCAGGTTATGGATGTATAGTCTTAAAAAAGCATATAAAATCAATACTGATGTGAGTGGGTAAACTGTTCACTTAAAAGTGATTATGACATCTAAAATACCTTTTTGATCTTATTTCTATCTTCTCGTGTTTCAGAAACAAAAGTTTCTATTAAAATATTATATATTCTGAATTTATCTTTTCGTACATGTGCAGGTTTCGTATAACACGTTATTAAGTTCATCTCATTCTAGTTGTCTTTGTTCCTTGGCCATTCTTTTAAGGGATAATACTTACTCTGACCTTGTCTGTTTTGCTATGATACTACACGTTGTGCAAGAATACCAACAGCTGTGTCCTTTAATGTTAGGATAGGTAGTATTTTCGAGGCTATGTTTAACACGTGTTTAAATTAAACTAACCAGAAGTATCAGTTGTTCTTGGTAAATAAAACTTTTCTTGAAAAAGACTGAACGTTTGATTTAAACAGTGTAATACGCGATCTTGAAGAGCAAGTGGTCTGAAGGAAAACCTAGTAAAAGTGATGATCTAATGTTCAAATTGAGTATACAAAGTGTTTCATGTTTTAATAAAGATTGCTTATTTTCTATTTGAATTTACTTTTGTCCCCTTATTTTATTCTTGTGACTCAATTGTTCAGGATTTCAATATTATTCTGGAACAAGTATCTTAAACAAACTCTTGTTATTATGTACATTTATTTTTTTTTTTCGCTTTTAAGTACAATCAATTTTAACCCGAATGTATTACCTTTTCATAACTTTCCACTAAATACGTTAAGCCTCAGTTTGAAATATGTCTAGGTTTTGAAGCATGTAAAAGTGTAAGTCATGAAAGGTGCAGTCATAATGAAAGTCGGTACAAGTTAAAGTGCAACATAATAAAATTTTTTGTTTGGTTTTGAATTTCGTGCAAAACTACACGAGAGCTGTCTGCGTGAGCCGCCCCTAATTTAGCAGTGTAAGACTAAAGGGAAGACAGCTAGTCATCACCACCCACCGCCAACTCTTGGGCTACTTTTTTACCAACGAATAGTGGGATTGACCACATATTATAATGCCCCCACAGCTGAAAGGGCGAAAATGTTTGGTTTGACGGGGATTTGAATTCGCGACCCTTAGATTACGAGTCGAGTGCCTTAACCACCTCGCCATACCGGGCCAATAACAAAGGAATATGGCAATCAGCTTCCTATTACATACGAAAGAAAGCTCTAAGAAGGTCATTGTTTGAAACACGCATCTATTAAAGAGAAAATATGAGGTTTCTAATTTCAGTAGTTATCTAGTATCATTCAAATATATGATTTATGTTACGAAGAAATCTATTGTCGTAAAACAAATTATTAGTACATACATGCTTTTCTTATGTGTAATAACAATATACTTCAATTTTAATGCAAAGAAGAAAACTTACCAAATATCAGTCCAAGTTTTAATTACATTTAAAGTCTTTTGAAGAACGTAGCTTGTTATACAAAGATTACGTACTGTCTGTAAATGGAAATATAATTTGCAAAAATAGAATCATTATCACGTCATCTAAGATGTATAAAATAACATTAAGTAAAATAGGGTGGAAGAGAGAGTATTCTGAATTTAACTGCAAGTGTTAACCATCTAATTAATTGTCCAACTATCATAATATCTTACTTCTGTATCCAAGGCGTATGTGTGTTTTCTTATAGCAAAGCCGCATTGGGCTATTTGCTGAGCCCACCGAGGGGAATCGAACCCCTGATTTTAGCGTCGTAAATCCGTAGACTTACCGTTGTATCAGCGGGGGTGGCATATCCAAGCCTATAATTTTTTTTAGGAAACCATGAAATTAAAAAATACAAAAAAAAGCAAATTCACTACCTACCAAAACAACGTCCACATATCCATGATGAACAGAGACAAACAAATGGATTCTTAAAGGTAGTACTTCTGTCTTTTCAAAATGCCAACGCAATCGAACGATAATATGTCAAGAATGAATCTAATATTCCATGCTTCAGTTTGTTTGTTTTAGAATTAAGCACAAAGCTACACAAAGGGCTATCTGTGCCATGCCCACAACTGCTGTCAAAACCTGGTTTCTGGTGGTGTGAATCCGTAGACACACCGCTGTGCTGCTGGGGGGAGCACTATGCTCAAGAACTAGTATGTCATTAACAGTTAGATCAGTTAGGCACTGTGTCATATACACAACTGTTTTAGTTTGATTGTAGTGCGAGTATTAAATCTGCATAACTTTAGAAGTGATAGTTTATCTCAGGTTTGTTTACGAAACTATGTGAATTATACACTGTGTAGTTCAACTGTTGTAAACTGGCGATTGTTATGTGAATGCGTCATGTTAGTAGAACCTTTTCAGTTTTCTACAGTATTATTATATATAGTATCTCGTGGTGCATAGAATGTTATAGGCCTCAGTTGCACTATCTGTAAATACACGTACAAATTGTAGTTGGAGTAGGTAAGACGGAGTTAGGTAGATCTAAACGTATGATTGTGAGTTTAGCCATAACAGCCGATACTGGAGATTTCTTAAATGAAGTTATCATTCGTCTTTGGCGGTGGGGGGGGGTGATGATTAGCTGCCTTTCCTTTAGTCTTACACTGCTAAATTAGGGACGGTTAGCACAGATAGCTCTCATGTAGCTTTGCGCGAAACTCAAAACAAACAATCATTTGTCTTGTTAATTGTTTTCTGCAGTAATTGAACAAACCTGTGTGAACATTGACGAAAAGAGAGAATTCTTTAAAGGTCTGGATACACTGTATGTATGTTTGACTTATTTTGATATATTATTTTAAAACAAGTTGACAATGCGATTTTGTTTATTGTCAACAAGTCAAAGATGTCTACTGTAAAGAATGCTGTCTACACATATGTACAAAAACCTGGCAATGAGAAGCTAGCAAGGATTATACAGTGGTAAATAGCGGTAGAAAAAAACTGTAAACAATAGCGGAAATAGGCCTGTATAGGTACAGCTGTACTGGTGGCTAAAATATTGTTAACATTAAAATGACATGCACACATCTATATATAGAGCACGCCGATTGACTTTGATAAGTAGGCAGAGAGGAATAGGCGTCTTGGGCTCAAAGATGGTGATCTATGGGAGTTTGTTAAACAACAATAAAATCTAGAGGGGAAATAGTATCAACAGAGAAGAGAGGAAGAAAGACAAAGGCAAAAAAAAAAAAGAAACGAGAGAGAAGAGAGATTGAAAGTAGGGAGAATGAGAGCACAAATTGATATTGCCCAACATATAAATGGAGGACTCCAGAATAACAATGAGGGTTAGCTGGCATAAGCTGCTCAAACTTAATGAAAAGAAAGATGACATGGATGCTTTCCTGGAGAAGCATGAACGATCAGTCCAAAGTCAGAAGCATGAGAAAAGCAAGTGGACACTGTCTCAGTCCTCTTTTCATAGGAAGAAACTAATAAGTGTATGCGAGATGCCATACACTATAACAAATTAAAAGTTGCCTTGCCATGGAGGTTTTCGCTGCACTGTAGAGGAAGCAAACCTGACTCTGAATAAACTGTATATCAAGTTGTGAGAAACCTACAGTGATATTTGACGAAATGAATTGATATGGCCAAGCGTGCAGATAGTTTTAATGGACTGACAGATCTACCAATATGTGAACAATTTATGATGATGAATAGTTTATGAGTATAGGCATCAAAATACGTGGATGAGATGATCAAATTGGCAAAACAGTATATGGAAATTCATGGTAGGAGTACAAGTGTCAAATCCAGGAATAACCATTTGAGTTTGAAATCAGAGATGGCTGACCAGAAGTATGATGCCGGAAAAGTCGACAAAAAGTCAACACACAAAATGCTGAAGAGATATTATTATTATTATAAAATGAGGCACATTTCAAGTGGGTGAAAGTCTATCACCAACAAGCAACAGGACATAATCCAACTGGAGCTACCTACAAAGATGGTGCTGGCTAGAAAGGAGTGACTATTACTATGGATGCTGCTGCCAGAAAGAAACAAAAACAAAATAGAGACAGCTTGTCAGATTTCCCCAAAAAGAAGTAACATCACCATGATTAAACATTGCATGGTTGATTGTCAACTCAAGTGCTAATGGTGTTTGAAGCATGTGACAAACATTCATAAGTGTCAACAAATCTCAACATGCCAGCAGATAAAGGTTTAGCCAGGAACAAAAAGTGAAAGTTATACGAAGTACTGGATGAAGCAGTGTGAACCAGTCTAGTATCTAATGGCTAGACGACAAGCCAAATGCATCGTTTTGTGTTGATTTATGGGATAGTGAGAACGTTTTCCATAGCAAGAATATAGATAAACAGTCCATATTACATGGGAAATCTTGAGGTCATGGGTATGAAGACATCTATCTATGACTTGGTGATCGATAATATACCAGACAGTATGTATTTGGAGAAACCAGACAGTAAGAAGACTGATGAGGCACCTGCAGTCACTACAAGAGCTCAAGAAAAAAAGCAAGCAAGACATCAAGCCCTGTAGGTCTCATAAAACTACATCCTGAATGTAGATTTGCAGGAACTGAAGGAAGCACAGAAGAAAGACTCTTCAGTGGAAAAACATTTGGCCTGTGCCCAGGAGGAAGTGGAGCACTAGACAAAGGGGAAAGGGACTTACAGAAAGGATCATAATGGAGTGCTGTACCAGGTCTATCAAGGCAGTTCTACTGGGAAACTTAAACTGATCATTGTACACACAGAATGCCAGGCTTAAGTGATGAAGTTGGCTCATGAAACCATTGTGGTAGGACACCTATGAGTAGCGAAGACGGCATACAGAATTACCAGTAACGTTCATTGATTGGCAGCTATTGAAGATGTAACCAGATTTTGTACTCATGCAACATCTGCCAAAGGACAGTACCTGGAAGGAAGGTAGCCAAGGCGCCATTCATGGAAAAGCCATTCAGCAGAGTAGTTGAGGACTTTGTCAAACCACTAACGCCTTCATCTGACAAGAACAGACAGTATGTGCTGTCGGTACTGTTTCGACTATGCAACATGTTATTCAAAAAACATTGTCCAAAATAGATATTGAGAGAGTAGCAGTAATCCTGACATGAATAGACATGCCAAAAGAAGTTTTAAGTGATATAGGTACCATGTTTACCTCAGAACTGATGCAAAAGGTGTGCAGAGTCATCAGCATTTGGTAGCTCTTCACACCCTCACAACACAAGATGTAATGGACTTTATGAAAGAGTCAATAAAGTTTTAAAGAGCATAGTGAAGAAGATTTGTCAGGAGAAATCACGTGACTAGGACTGGTTCCTGCAGGCAGGATTATTTCCTTTCCGAGAAGTTCTGCAAATAAATCTAGGATTTTCACCCTTCCAGTTACTGTGCAAAAGGAGAGCATGAGGTCTAATGTGGATATTGAAAGAATTGTAGACAGGGAATAACAGTCAAAAGTAAGAAATATATGCCAATATACAAGTTAGATATCAGCAATCGATTTGAGAAGACCTGTGAACTCACTCAAAAACGTTTTATGCAACTCAAGGCAGTTAGAAGTGCTTCTACGAGAAGAAGGAATAAATCAACGTTTCAAGATTGGACAGAAGATATTGGTTTTGCTTCCACAGACAACAACAAACTCATCTTAAAATGGAAAAAAATATTTGAAACGCAAGAAGTAGTCAACAGAATGAACTATAAGCTAAAAATTGATGGGAAGACCAATGTATATTACGTGAAAACCTAAGACGTGTAGCTATTGGGGCGCAAGTGGACATAGCAGGTATGGCTGTCATACATCCAAAACCAGAAAATGATGATTTTGTCACAGAAGAGAAAGACCAGTGGCTATAGATGATACATCAACATCAGTGTAAAACTGAATAGCATAGAGAAAAAAGTATATAAGATATAAAATATCAGTACGCAGATGTCTTCACAGATAGACCAAGAGAATCGAGATCATGACGAAGGATTTAGGTGACTAGGTTTAACTTTGACCCTAGGGAAAATTCCAGAACTATCTCTATAGAAAAGAATTCGTCATCAACACACCCCGACAGCCACTTTTATACATCTAGAGGTGTAAAATTGACAGTGAGAATCATGAAATGGGCATTATAATTCGAGAACTACACGTTTCTTATTGAAGCCATTAAGAGAACTGCAAATGTTGGTGTAATCAGTATCAGTAGACTTTGTACATGAATTGAAAACAGACTCTGTACATAAGATAAATATATAAAAATATTGTAAATATCCTTGATGAGGGTCTTATTGTTACGCATATACAACTGTTTTAATTTAAGTATAGGATGAATGTCACATTTAGCTATTTTTAAAAGAGATAGTTTGTGTTTAATTGCATTACTGCAATGAAAAGATGTGATGTTTTCATATTTAGCTCGAGATGATTGTAAAGAAAGCTCTTCTCATTTAGTGTATGTGCTAAAAGCTATGCTTGAAGAATATTCCGATATCTACTCAGGAATAGTAGAACATATTCAATAGTGTTTATAAGGACCTCCTGATTCACGTAATCAACCAGAACTGTTACAAATCTGTGTTATTGTAAACTACAATACAGTGATTAGCTTGTATGACTGTGAATCTAAGTTTATTGGTTGATTCACTATTACCATTAAAATACTACTCTGCACTTTGGGGCTATGGGTATATTATAAAAGTAAGTGCAAATTCCACTATCTACTTTCATAGCCCGCTAGTTAGTCGGGTGATACTGACTAGGTGCCTTTCCTCTAGTCTGTCACTTCAAACTTATGGACGGCGAGTATAAATAACTGTTGAGTAGTTTTCTACAAAAATTCAAACGAGCAAATAAATTGAACTGATCAGGGAACATTATAAACAAGCAAATAAATTGAACTGATCAGGGAACATTATAAACAAGCAAATAAATTGAACTGATCAGGGAACATTATAAACAAGCAAATAAATTGAACTGATCAGGGAACATTATTCGGCTATGCGATAGCTTATTTTTCATGTCTTACATTTTCCACGTTTTTGTTGTAATTATCTACAACTTGGTGATAAATAAATAAGAAATAAAAAGAAGTAGATCACTATTTACAGTAGGCAAAAGCTGAATTTTGTCTACAAAATCTTATTAGCGCCAGATTTCTGCATAGGTCAACGAGGCCCGGGCCTAGAGCGGCACCTTGAATAAGGGATGCATCTAAAGTAAGGGTGGCAACTTGAATAGGGGTGACAACAAAATTAAGAAGGATGACTCGAGTGAGTGAGACACCTTATTTAAGAGCGGTGATTTGAGTAAGGGAGACAAATCAAATCAGGATGGTAGGTAAAATAAGGTCGGCAAAGATGGTGATTCGGCCTATATATGTAATATGATAACTATGGCCACTAATTTTATGTTTGCTTATTCTTCTGACACAATACAAATCCTAGTGATATGGATGTAGAGAAGCGTCCATATGATTCTGTATGGTTTTTAAAATAAACTTTAAGTAAAAGAAGTTGTTTTTTTAAAACAAGTACTATTTTACTTATTAAGATAAAAATGTATATGCTAAATTTCTTTATATCGAGGGTGAATAGTCATCACGTTTATAAATCGTGTAGTATACGACAGGAATACTTGCGTAAAGAAAAACCAAACCTCGTATGGTTGTGATGCGTATAGTTCAAAAGGAGAAATTCGCAGATGTGCTCTGGTCCAGGTCTTGCTCCAATCGATCCTGTGAGCGTATGTGAATTCAAGAATGCTAGCTAAGGGAACTGTACTCTTCCCTTCAAGTAAACAAACACGGTGTCACAAATGGTTGCATGCAGTGTGCTTGCTTGGGTAACAATGGGGTTGTAGGATTTCCAGAGAGGATGAACTTTAGTTAACATCGTATGGATGCTGTCCTCCAAAGAGGGGATAGAGTAAGTGAATCCATAAATGCATTTGTAAGTTCTCTTCAGGCTTGCTTCACGGAAATGAGACGAGTACTCGGTGTATTCGTGAGATTGATACTGTTTGTATATAGATTCCCTGTCATAACCAGTGATGACTTTCGTTCCGTATTCTGTACGGTTGTAATACGCAGTAGCTTTAAACTGCAAAATAATAATATGCATATATACATGTTATGATTTATTGTTGTAATGTTGTTTTACACAGAATAGGTGAAGACAAACAAAAGTTCATTTAAGAAATTCGTAATGTTGTTAAAGTACTGATTATCGTATGACACTTTTATCATAAATATTGAAACCTAAACAGATAACTTGCAATACATTTATAATAAACACCGAAACATAAAATATAGTTTGTAAACATATTTATCATAAAAACAGAAATCTAAAGGGATACCTTATAATACATTTACCACAAATACCAATAACCTTAAACTATACTTTAAAACAAATTTAGCATAAATACCAAAACCTTAGAAAATATTTTGTGACACGGTTATCACAAACACTGAAACATAAAAAAAAGATACCTTATAACCACATTTGTCATTAAACACCAAAACCTTAAAAGATACCTTGTGACACATCCAACATAAATACAGAAAATTAAACAAATGCTCTTGTGGCATCCAACATAAACACGACAATCAGAGATTTTACATCCCCTGATTTTAGCATTGTAAATCCGTAAACGTACTGCTGCACTAGCGGGAGGCGAACCACCATTAATAGATAGTTTAATTATATTTTTCTATTTTGTGTTGCTGAACAATATTTTATAATTATATCCAACAAAAACTTTCATCTTGGTACAGTGGGGCAACAGAAAATATAAGCTTTCCTTAAGTCTTATCATTTTTTTTTCAAATATTATTACGAATATAAATATGTATGTTATGAATTCATCGATGTCGTGGCAGCAATATTTTTAGAAGTTACGACACCCAAAGTGACGATCATTAAATATTATTCTCTAAGCGTAGACTCAACACCAGATATGTCACTCGTGGACCAACTATACTCATTATTCGATATGTCAGAATATATGGTGTATCTGTAGAACGATTACTAACATTTATTCCAAACCTTGAACATAAAGCTGAGACTTCATTCAAAAGAGTCACCAGTACACTAAAATATAATCAGTTTGATTTACTGAATAGCAGAGAACAGCCGTACAGCAATGCAAACAACATGATTGGTCCTTATTCTGGTCTTGAATCTCTAACCAAGGAAAGAAACCCCTTGGATGAGTATATCCTTTGCTCTATACGTTCATAAAATATTTCTTTCTTTAGAACCAATCAAAAGTTATACAGTTTTTAGCTCTGGATCCGCACAGAAGTGGGAAGTGATAACCATTCACAATCTCAATGTAGTGTGATAGAAAGTTCGTCCATCACAAGATAGTTTGTGTGAAATGAAGTATGTTTGAGAAAACCACGGAACAAAAACTTTAAGGCCTGGATATAGTCAAAGATAACATTCCCTAAAAGCTAGTGACTCGAAGCAAAGCTACAGCATTGAGGGAAAACTTGCAGAGGGTGGATGTCATCATAATGACTATATTTTGAAGCAACATTTTCTACAAATTAAATGCCATCAACAAACGCCTTTCGAATATCGATATGGAAATAAGGATTGTTGTTAGATATGGCGCTCTTTTCAAGCTTGTACAACAACGTAGAAATGATTTCTACGAGTTAAAAAAAGAAAGGAAAGAGCTAACTGGGCAAGAGAATTATGACATTGGTACCACTATATATAGGAGAAGGAAACTACGGTTTGTCGTCAGAGAAGAAAGAAAAATAGAGCTCAATACCAGGGATGAGTCCTGAGTTAACATATTATTCTCAGTCCTGAATAATTATTCCTGTGAGTTTCGCTGAAGAGCAGAACTGGTGCATAACGAGTTCAGTTTCTTTGAAATTGGCAAGTGAGTAAAGCTGATAAATTCTACAGCATCAATATTAAATACTCAGTATGGGCCATTCTGTAGTAAGTTAGGTACAGTGTAGGTTTGGGCAAGGCGGCCAATCTGAAATTGGCCTAAAGAAAAGGTGATTTCAGTCTTAAATGTTACGCACTCCATTTTCATTTTGAGCATGAAATAAAAACCTATTGAAAGCGTATTTTGAGCTCCATTGAATATATAAATATAAGTTTCATCCACGTAGTGAATATTTTCTTTTTCATTTTGTCAAGAAAACCGGTGAACAAATAATTTTGTGTATGGATTTAACCACTGTTCAATGAAATGATGATTTTATGTGATGAAATGCTTATTACGTGAACTACATTAAGATTTCGAAAAATAAAATATTTATTTTCCACACAGAAATTCGTACTGTATAACGAAATACATATTTCATGGTCTGAATACTCAGCTGGTGCAACAAAATCCATATTTTTCAGGCCAAAACTCACACCATGAAAGGAAATGCATTTTTGTGTACCAAATGCTCACTTCGATTGCACATTGAAACCTCATTTCACATGATGAATTTCGTATTTCAAGGAGTAAAGTCTCACTTCGTGGATTGAAACATATATATCTCATGGACTGAATGCTAATTTTATGCGACGACCCGTCATGGCCAGGTGGGTTAAGGCATTTAACTCGTAATCTGAGGGTCGCGAGTTTGAATCCCTGACGCACCAAACAGGCTCGCCCTTTCAGCCGTGAGGGCGTTATAATGTGACGTTCAATCACACTATTCATTGGTAAAAGAGTAGCCCAAGAGTTTGGCGGTGGGTTGTGATGGCTAGTTGCCTTCACTCTAGTCTTACACTACTAAATTAAGGACGGCTACCGCAGATAGCCCTTCTGTAGCTTTGCACGAAATTCAAAACAAACTTATTTCATGTGATAAAATGAATATTTTGTGCACCAAAAACTACTTTTATATACTAAATGCTCATTTTGAGCACAGATATTTATTTCGTACAACAAAATACGCATCTTGTGAACTAACATATTTTTTCTTAAACTAAAAACTTATTTTGTATTGCAATAAAGAAATGTGTTTGGTTTTAGTCCTCCTTCCTTTACTTGTATAGTCATGCAGTGTTGGTTTGTTTGTTTTTTGAATTTTGCACAAAGCAACTCGAGGTCTAGTCATCACCACCCACCGCCAACTCTTGGGCTACTCTTTTACCACCGAATAGTGGGATCGATCGTCACATTATAAAGCCCCCACGGCTGAAAGGGCCAGCATGTTTGGCGCAACCGGGATGCGAACCCACGACCCTTAGATTACGAGTCGCACGCCTTAACACGCTTGGCCATGCCTGGCCACAGTGTTGGTTGGTGTTAGTTACTACTTTAGGGTCAGAGTGGGCTGAATTGCTCCGACCCTTTTCAGGGCAATGTCCATGTACTGGTATACATTTACAGATATTCTTTTGCCCTGTCAGTAGGAAGTCTAGTCTGATGGTGGCCCTTCCCCCCCCCTCTCTCTCTATATATATATGTACATATTTTTTTCATTTATTTATTTTTATGTTTAAAATATATGTTGACTGGGGAGAGGTGTTCAGGACATCATCATGCATGAGGTACCTGTCTAGTTAGCATAACAATTCATTTTTCATCCAATTTTTATTAAAATACGTTATTGTACCATGTAGGTGTCTATCTGGTATAGTTGGTATGTTTGAATATTTGTGTATGAATTTAGATGATGTTGCTTTGGTAATTCTGTATGTTGTTGTGAGGAATGTGTTTTGTATTGTTTGTAGCTTGGTTTTAATTGTTTTGTCACTTACAGTTATCCATGCTGGAGCTACATAGTCTATTACTGGTCTAATATGTGTTCGCTTGTGATGTGGCAGTCTGGAAAAGTGCCACAACACCAACAGTAGCAGCCACAAACATACAACCTCAACTAAATAGAATAAGCGAATATTGTCAAAAATATAGAATGAAAATAAATACAGCAAAACACAATTTGTCATCTTTACAAAGCTAAAAAAATACAAAACCTACAGCCTGAAATATATGTGAATGGAATACTATTTCAGACTGCCAGATCACAAGCGAACTGTGAAGAGAATCCATGATTTGGATCCTTCAATGGCAAATTGTTTACATACATGATGAAGAGTACAGGGCTAACCACCCATCCCTGAGGGACGCCAGCTTCTGGAGTAAAGTACTCAAAAAGGTTCCCTCTACATATTCTATTTTCCAAAAAGTTAGATAACCAGAGAATAATTCTACGCGGTAGTCCCGTTTCATTCATACGGAACTTTAGACTATTGTGCCATACAGCGTCAAATGCTTTCTCAACGTCAAGAAAGCAGGCGACGTGCATTGTTTTTTGTTAAAGCTATCTATTATCTCTTCAGTTAGTCTGAGTAAGTGGTCGTTTGTTTGTCTAACTTTTCTGAATCCATTCTGTTTTTCTATTCTTCTGGTAATTTTGATGTTATCTTCAAGAATGTAGAAAGTCTGTTGCTTATTATTCTCTAAGGATAGTGATAAGTTAGAAAATGCTTTTAGGTAGTCAAACAATTTTGGAGTGCCCTTTTTTAAAAGGATGGTTTGTATCTCATATTTACCCGGATATTTGTTTTTTATTGCTTCAAAAAGTTCATGTATAGATACTTCTTTCGTTAGGTTCGTGTCTTGTGTTTGTCTCAGATAAACGTGTTGGGAAAATTGGTTCAAATTGTTCTTTATTGTGTAACATATAATTTGCAACTTTGTTGTAAAAATAAGTATTCATCTCTGGAAAAGTATGTGTTTTAAATGTATTCTGTAGCGGGTCTTTGAAAGTTTCGGTTTTTCTTTATTTGTGTATGCTATTGTATTATTCTGTTCAAGCGTAGGCTATTTCTTTGCGGCTGAATTGTCGTTGGTGAGTCGTCTGAGGTGTGTCCAGAATTTTGTCTGGTCATTTTTATTGTTTAATTTTGAGCAGAAATTATCCCATTTACCTTGTTTTTGTTGTTTTATTTGTGCGCCAATATGATTTCTTATATTGTTTATTTGTGTTTTGGTTTCTCTATCTATTATTGTCATGAATTGTCTTCGTTTTTTGATTAGATTTTTTATTTGGGTGTTAGGTTTCCATGTGTTTTATGGTTTTGTTTCAGTATTGTTTTATGTGTGTGTGTTGTTTTAGTTTTTCTTTAGCAAAGTTTTCTTGTCCACTTTAGCGTTGTAAAAGACATACCGCACTCCGTTATTGTTTGACAGTAGTTATCCAATTAAATATGTTTTTTTTTTACTTCTATAACGTTATTAGTAACTGATTGTCTAATTCCTTTTGATAGTCTTGCCAATTTGTTTTATTATAATCGAATTTTTCTTTTCTGTAGGTTGTATTTTTATGGGGGCGAGATCGAAGACACAACATATTGGTAAGTGGTCGCTATCAACATCTTTTTCCACCTGAAATTTTACTAGCTTTTGGCTCGTATGTGCTAAGACACAGATCTAGTATGTCACAGGTGTTAGTGACATACGCTGTGTGTGTGTGTGTCTGGGGGTGTTATTATTCAGTAGGACTACATTATTATCATCTATAAACTCAAGATACTTCTTCCATTATTGTTTGTATAGTTGCATCCAAAGTTAAAATTTTTGCTGTTGAGATCTCCAATGGCTATAGAGTTATGGTTGTGGGAAAAGATGTTATTGAGTAATGCTATGTCTAGTTGCTTATGTGGTGAACAGTATATTCCTGCTATTGTCACATTTTTGTTTTGTTTTTTGCAGAATATTTACAGTAATATGTTCATTCTTACTGCTCAAACTGATTTCTGTGACTGATTTGGTAATTTGGTATCTTAAATCTGTTGTCATTGTATATTAAAGTTTCGCTTAGTATTATAATGTGAGGGTTAGTTTATTGTATAAGGTCTTCGATCTCATGTTTCTTGGAAGCTATTGCTCCTTGGATGTTGATATATACCATTGTGAACTTTATGTTGTCAGCAGTTGTCTCGTAAGTGTTGTTGTTATGTGTGGTATATGAGGTATAATGTGTTTTTCAGGATGTTGATTATCAAATCAATATAGTTGGTTGTTTGATTTGGTTTTATGTAATCTGTTATAAATTCTGTGATTATGTTAGTCAATAGGTATGTTTTGTCAGGTGTGTTAGCGTTTGTTTTTGGGAGTGTGGTATTGTTTTCTTGTGATTTTTGTGTTTGTAATGAGGTGTTAATTTTTGTGTAGTATTACTTTGTTCTTGCAGTTTTTGTGTTTTGTTTCCTTTTAATATTTGTGCATACTTTGCTTTAGATGTTTTGCTAACTTCTGTTATTGTGTCTATTGCGTACTTGTATTTGTTTATTCGTGTTCTGACATTGTTGTTCTTATCTGATATATACGTTGTTTTATTTGTTTATATTTGTCATATCCTTTGCAATTTCCTGTGTGGTTTTGTCCACAGTTACATCATTTAGGTGTTTCTTGTTCCTTTTTGCAATGAGGTGTATGGTGTTCCCTGCTGCAGAAACGTGCCCATATTTTTGGCAGTTGTAGCATTGAGTTACTACAAATGCTGGAGTTTTTAATTGTTCAACTTGATATCTTTGATACCAAAGCATAATTCCATTATTGATGAGGTTTTGAATGTTATAGCCGTCTTCTATGTTAATTCGTATTAAATTTATAGGTGCTTGTGTTTTTTCTTTTGTAAATTATTCGTTGTATATTTGTGTGTGGTATATTTTGTTTGTCTAGTGCTTGTGTAATGGCGTCAAGGTTAATAGATTGACGCTCCCCCTTACGACTATAGATTTAGGCTGCGGCTTGTTTGTTTGTTTGTTTGTTTTTGAATTTCGCGAAAAGCTACTCGAGGGCTATCTGCACTAGGCGTCCCTAATTTAGCAGTGTAAGACTAGAGGAAAGGCAGCTAGTCATCACCACCCACCGCCAACTCTTGGGCTACTCTTTTACCAACGAATAGTTATAACGCCCCCACGGCTGAAAGGGCGGGCATGTTTGGTGCGACCGGGATTCGAACCCGCGACCCTCGGATTACGAGTCGAACGCCTTAACACGCTTGGCCATGCCGGGCCAGGCTGCGGCTTACTGCCTGGCAGATGAATTTTATTTTACCAGGCTAAAAAAAGCGTCTGCAGGCCATTTTTTCAATAGCCTACTTAGGTCAGCAACCTCTTGTTCTCGAACAAGAACACCGCCTCTGGGCAGACGCTTGATACTAACAATAGAAGCTTGTGGTTTGCATCGTTTAACCTCTGTTACAAGTAGGGGTTGATTGTACTGACCAGGTATACCTTTGATTATTACTGAATATTGTGGAGGCTTGGTTTTTTTGCGAAATGTTACTGTAATCTGTTACTGCGATTTATAATCTGAGGGTCGTGGGTTTGCATCCCCGTCGCGCCAAACATGCTCGCCCTTTCAGCCGTGGGGGCGTTATAATGTAAAGGTCAATCCCACTTTTCGTTGGTAAAAGATTAGCCCAAGAGTTAGCGGTGGGTGGTGATGACTAGCTGCCTTCCATTTAGTCTTACACTAAATTAGGGACGGCTAGCACAGATAGCCCTTGAGTAGCTTTGTGCGAAATTCTAAAACAATTGTCAGTTGTGGGAGAAGCTCCCTGCTACCGCAGTATTAGTTGCTTCTCCTACTTCTTCCTCATTTTCAAAATTTTCCGTCAAATTATTTAATTTTATTATTTTTCTTTTCAATTTTCGTCTTTTTCTAATATTGTTATATTTGGTTTTATTTAATGTGTTTAATTCTTTTTTTTTCTATAGCACATAGAGCTAGCAGAGGGGAGTTTGTATCTTTGTTAAATGTTTCGCCACCAACTAAACTTGTTTATCGTGTTGTTCCGGTGGCTTGAACAATTTCGGCAATTTTCTCGTCTGACATCACGTATCTTGGCCCAGATGTAGCTTCCCGCTCAATCGTGAGAGAATTGTTCAGGTAGCTGTTTGTATAACTTTGTTTTTGTTTGTTTTATAGGTTTTGTCGTTCGCCCAGGGGGAAGAAAATAAACTTTTATTCGATAATGGTCGAGGGAGCCTACTTCAATCTTTCGTTTTAGATATCACGAAAAACACATCTGTCTCCTATCTCACTCTCACCAAAAGTCCAAGCACAAAGCTGTTCGCTTATAAGCAAACAAACAAAATATTGACAGTTGTTTAGGTTTAAATTCTCCATCGCCTGAGGAAATAGAGAAAACCGGGGGTGCTCAGAAAGATGAACTGTCTCTTCACCCACACTTTATTTAAGAGTGAGATTGAGCGACTGGAGAGAAAAAAATCAATACATAAAGTAAAACGAGATAATCTTGATAGTAATGATATCAGTAGAGATAATGAGCAGGCGAAAATAAATACGAAAATCCGACACCGAGCACCCGCTCTGCATGAATATCACAAAATCAACGACCGATACATGACTTAGGGTCCTTCAGGGAGGCTGGGATCTATAAATCTGATGCCACAGTTTTGTCGTGGGTGAGACGGGAGAACCCTGATAAAATCCACTTTCACTGGCTGGTGCCAATAATCCAACTAGTGCTTGTTTAGTTGACTTGAGGAAGAAGAAGGGTCTGGGTAATAGCTCAAATCGAAGTAAGGGGCTATTCCCTAAAACATCTTGCATGTTTGATCATCGATAAATGGTTAAAGTAAGGTGGTGAGTCCACCTCCCTGTTCGACTGGACTGCAGGTAATGGGGTCTCTTTGATCTGGTGGTCACTCGTGGGTGAAGAAGGAAGGTTTGGGTAATTGGGTAGTGGATTACAAACACAATGCATGAAGAGCATAGAACTGATGAAAATTCAGGTTGTGCTCCCTGAGTGTTTTGTTCTTTTTTGGTTGTCTGGACTAATTTGTATCTTCTTGCAATCTTAGTATGTACCTTCTGAGTGTTTTTAATCTTGAGGTTGGTCTGAACTAGTGCAGTTGTAGTCTTGGTTCGCATGGTTTGTGTCTGGATTGAGATTGTAGTGCTTGAAATTACAGCTGTGGTCTGGCAAAATTTGTCGTGAAATCCCCTTTCACAGGCATTGCACCATGCTGATATATTGTTCCGTGAAGCTTGAACTGTCAGTTGCAGCTGCAGAGTTGCTTGATGTACTCCAAATTGCCACATCATCATCAGCATATTGAGACACGTGTGTATATGTGTTTTTTTGGGGGTTGGAAGGTTGTTAACGTAAATAATATAGTATAATGGGCTAATGGCAAACCCCTGCAGGATGCCAGCCTAAAGTGCAAAACAGTGTGAGAGTGCCTGGTTTACTCGTACTTTTGCCTGTCTGTTAGATAAGAAACTTTATCCATCGCAGAATTGTGTGAGAGATTTCTAGATTGGCATAACAGACTACTATTTAGATTACACAGACACTATTAAATGCTTTTCTGACATCTAAAAACACTCCTACTGTCATGTATGTGCAGTTGGAAGCTTGAAATACTGTTTCAGTGAGTTAAACTAAATGATCGCTAAGTTTGTCTTTTGTGTTGGCTGCGTTTTGAATATCGTTAATGATATTATTGGTTCCTAAAAAAAGCAGGAGTCGGCTGGCAATAATGTTTTTTTCCAACAGCTTACCTGTGGAATACATAAGACTTATGGGTCAGTAGCTAGTGAGATTCTGTGGGTCAGTGATTGGTTCAGGGATGACTGTTATTATTGCTGATTTCCAGTGTTTAGGGAAATACCCTGTTGATAATGATAAGTTGTAAAGAATAGTAAGGTAGTGTATATGTGTCTGGGAGGTTTTTAAGAATAAGGTTTTTAACTTGATCTTTGCCAGAGCCAGTGTTCTTGAGTTTAGAAATGTGTATTTTAAGTTCAGCACATGATATAGGGCGAGATATATCAGTGTGGGTGTGAGCTGCATCATTGTCAGATAAATGTACAAATTTGGGTTGGAAAATATCTTAGTTATCAGCTATGACGTTATGACTGTATGAAAGTAGTTAATGCCGAAAGATGGTAGGTTTGGTGTCTGAAAGGCAGACTTGAGATGTGTAAGTAGACTGGCTTTACCCAAGTCTCTTGTGGCTGTTGCTCTGTGGAATTTTAATGACCGAGTTGACTTGCATCTTAGACTATTCCATATTCATTTGAACTTTTTTTAGAAGGCTGCTGGATATTGTTTACTCTCATTGATTGAGATACAAAAGTTTTCCCAGTTGATTTTTTGTTTTTTTATGAGTGATTTTGATAAGGTTACACTGCACAACAATTTTTTTTGAAAAGTTTTGCTTCCTGTAAAGTTTTTGCTGATTGTGACAGGTACCTGGTGGGTATGCACAAATATAGTTTTGGTTTTATTTCATCATGTAGTAACTTTGAGAAATAGACAGTTAACTGTTTACCGACAATAACGTATTTAATTGCGTATATATTTCTAATATGGTCTTAAGTTCAACATAATTATAAGTGTTTTGCTCCCGATTTTCATTTGTATTCAATGTCCAGTGCACCACGTTGCAGTGTCCAACAGTAGTCAGCAAGCATTGATGGATTCCAATTGTCCTGATATTTTTTCATTGTAACAATGTTCTGGTGAAACATTTCACCGTGTTCGTCACTGACAGCACCGAGATTTGTGGGGAAGAAATCCAAGTGTGAGTGGAGGAAATGAATCTTAAGTGGCATGTTGCACTTCATTGTTTTGTATGCTTTGAGAAGTTTGTCTTCCAGCTGAATGTAATATGGGGCTCTGTAATTGCCAAGAAAAATGTCAAGAACGTCTTTTGAAGGCTTTTCAGGCAATATCTTCCATCCTAACAGATCTTGGAACCACTTGTCACTCATAACATGTCTGATCTGAGGGCCAACAAAAATGTCCTCTTAGATGTTCCGAAGAATAACTGAGGCTAAGATCAGTCATAAATAACAAAAACCTTTGCCTTCTTTGTTCACTGCTTTCATGAAATTCTTCATAAGTCCCAATTTTATATGAAGAGGAGGCAAAAAACATCTTTGCCGGGTTGACAAGCAGTTCATGCACCACATTTTTTTGTCCTGAAACTAACTTTTTACAGAGTGGCCAGCTCTGTCTAGAATGTGACTCTTTGGCATGATTGTCCCATTCACAGATGAAACAACAGTACTTTGTATAGTCGAGCTGCAATCCCAGCAACAGAGCAATGACTTTCAGATATTCCAGTTGTTGCTGAAGCACATCCAGTAGAGCAAGTACATTTCCATATTATCGCAGGTTCCTTTCATGTGTGCTGCATAGCCAACAGGCATTGAAGGGTGAACATTGCCATTGTGTAGCAGAACAACTTTGAGGCTTAACATTGATGAATTAATAAAAAGACACCACTCTCGCGGGTTATGGGCACAACCCAAAACATAGAACAATCCTTCGATGTCAACACAGAAACAGACTGTCAACTTGTGCAAAAAATTTAGTTATATCATCTTAGAGGCTTTGAAAAACAAATTTTTGTACCTGGTGACAGCAAACACCATTACTACAGTCTCAAACCCAGCAATTTTGCTTTTGGCAGACCCAAATCTCTGTTTAAATCTGACTGTATTATGAGATGTGGATTGCCTGAGGAACAATCTGTTCACTGTTTAAAATCTGGATCAATATCATTGCCAGTTCACTGCATTGCAGTTTCTTCACCTGATTTGTATAAAGTTATTTTCTCTGGTTTCGGAATTGGAAGTCTGTCATCATGTGGCACATGTCTCATTGCTGAAGGTAGATTAGGGTATTGAATTGACTTGTGTTTGGCAGAGAAACCAGACACATTAGTCAAACAGAAGTAAAAGTCTGCCACATGGTCTTTCTGTTCTCTCCTTATCACTGGGACAGCAAATGGCATTGTCTTTTGAGTACCTCTGAGCCAAATTCTTGGACGGACAGTTCATGTTGCTCAAGAAATGTGAGGCACCCTTACCTGGTCTTTATTACCAAGTTTACAGCCAAAGTTCAGATGATATACTGTTTTCATGAGTAGTCATTGAACATCTTTGATGAACAAGTGTATACTCGCCACAAACATAGAGGAATATATCACGGCTGTTACGACATTGACGAGACATATTGACTGACACCAATCGTCCTGTAAAACGTCTATAACATCTAACTTGCTTGTTACAGTGCTACTGAGGCAGTGCTATCTTCTGAAACAATACGTCCAAACTATAAAGACAATATTAATCCAATGAGCAGCATCTGTGTATGCAAGCCACTTTTATAGCCTGCCTGAGACAGTGTCAAGCTGGGTCCAGCCTGCCCAGGCTGCATACTTTCACAAAACAGCTTCCAACCTGACCTGATTTCATGCCTGGTCACGCCCAGAATGCACAAAACATTGTTAGAGACCTATGAACAGAAACGAAAATTTTTGAACACAAATATAAGAACAACATGACAAAACTGAAGATTTCAATGAAATGGTATGTGATGGACAAATTTGTATGTGATTTTCATGATCAGCAGCTGAAAATATACAAGGAATGCCCAACATGTTTAAGAAGCAAAAACTTTGTTGTTCAGTGTTAAATACAGTGGTACCTCGGTTCTCGAACTTAATCTGTTCAAGAAGTCTGTTCGAAAACGAATCAATTTTTTTCCATAAGAAATACTGTAAATTAAATTAATCCATTACAGACCTCCAAAAATTACGCATTATGAAGCATTTTAAGTAAAAATATTGCTGAATTATACCTGTATAATAATACTTACATTCATATAGTCAACCACAAAAACTATAAACACAATAAAAAAAAGAAAATTTAACTGCACCTTACCTGTGCTGAGGAGAGCTGATGGTGTAATTGAACTTTGGTGAGGAACGTGGAGAGTATGAGGGTTATTATTGTTTGGAAGGGGAGTCACCTTCCATAAAAAAGTCAGGTAACTCTTCTTCTGGGGTTCTTTCTCTTTTCTGTCTCTTTGCACCACTACAACTTGCTTGAGACTCGCTGGACCTATTTCTCGCTAAAACCTCTAATGAGGTTTGTTTCTGCCTTCATTTTAAAATGTTTCTGAAGTAAGACATGGCATTGTCATTGTATAGATTTATGCTGCACTTTGCTACAGCTTTGTCAAGGTGAAATTTTTTTCACAAAACTTTAACTCTCCATTCTCCATATTTTCCACACATTTCCTTGATTAGTGAACTAGGAACATCCTCCCTTCCCTCTTCCTCATCTGAAGAACTTTTTCAGTTGCCTTTTGTTGGTTGTCTTTCTGAAAGTCTTGGAATTTTTCCGTGGTGAGCTCAGTGGTGTGGTCTTCCACCAACTCCTCTACATCATCACTACTCACATTCAAGCCCATACACTTGCCTACTGAAACAATATCTTCGATAACAGGCTCAGCCTCAAAGCTTTTAAAGTCTCAATCTACTACTGAGTCTGGTCACGATTTCTACCAGGCTGAGTTCATGGTCCTCAAAAACACTTCCTTCCAGGCTTTGACAAAGAGTTAACCCTCAGAGAGTTCTAAAAAATCATTTTAATATCCTCCATTTCTCGAAGATCATACAGAGGTCACTTTAAAGCACCTTTGCAACAGTGCTTTGGTTGGTATAGAGTTTCTTAAAGTTCGATATGACCTGCTGGTCCATGGGCTGAATGAGAGGAGTCATTTTAAGGGGGTAAGAGCTTCACTGTAATGAAACTGTACTCCTCCACCAACCAAGCCTGGTTGGTGAGCAGGTGCATTGTCCATCACAAGAAGGACCTTGAGTGGCAACTGTTTTTCTGTGAGGTAATTCTTTACACTTGGGGCAAACACTTGATGAACCCACTTCATAAAAAAATTGCCTGGTTACCCATGCTTTACTATTAGCCCTCTACATAACATTTAGTTCACTTTCAGGACATTATTTTTCTTAAAAACCTTCAGGTTTTCAGAATGATATACAAGCAAAGTCCCCACTTGCTTTGCTACATAACAACAAAGTTAACCTGTTCTTCATTGGCTTGTGTCCTAGCAGTGACTTCTTCTCCTTGGTGATGTAGGTCTTCTTTGGCATTTTCTTCCAAAAGAAGCCTGTCTCATCACAGTTGAATGCTTGTTGGGGAATAAAACCCTCAGCTTCTACATAGTCCTTAAATTCCCTAACAATTTTATCAGGAGCATCTTTTTTAGAACTGGTACCCTCCCCATGTCTCACCACACTATGTATGCCACTTCACTTCCTACATTTTTCAAACCATTCCCTACTAGCCTTAAAGGAATCACTTGTATCAGCACTCGTTTCAGGGGTGTTTTTCAGGAGGTCAGCATGCAACTGCTTTGCTTTCTCACAAATGATGGTCTCAGAAATGCTATCACCAGCTAACTTTTTTCGTTTACCCAAATCAACAACAGTTTTTCTACCTCTTCCATTGTTTGTGATCTTTGTTTCGTAAGCACTGCCACTCCTTTTGCAACATCAGCTCCTTTGATGACCTCTTTATTTTTCAGTATGGCACTGAATGCAATATCTAGTTCGCATAAGAACTTACTTTTTCGCCAATTTTTATAAATATATATTTTATTGTACTATGTAGAAGTCTATCTGATACTGTTTGTGTATTTGAGTAAATGTGCATGAACTTTTGAGGAAGTGATTTTAGGTACTGCGTATGCTGATGTAATTAGTGTATTCTATAATTTTGAGTTTGGTTTGTATTTGTTTTCCACTTACGTTGATCTATGCAGGAACTGCATAGTCTATTACAGGTCTGATGTATGCCTTTTATATTTTAATGATGTTTTCTGGTGTTGTTCCGTAGTTTTTACCAGTTAGACTCCTAGCATAGTTTATTTTTTGCCAGATTTTAGTTTTTAAGTTATTTACATGTTTTATCCAGGTAAGTTTAGAATCATATGTTAACCTTAAACATTTTGCAGATGTAGCAGTTTGGAGAAGCTTTCCATTCATGTAGATCTGGGGTTGAACTTTTTGATGTTTTGTTGATTTTAAAAATATTACTAATTGTGTCTTTGCTGTTTTTATTTTAATTATATATTTTTGGCAGTATTCACATAATCTGTTTAGTTGTGGTTGTAAGTTAGTGGCTGCTATTTCTGGTGTAGGGGCACTTTTCCAAATTGCTACATCAGCGAACTGTGACGCGTATCCATGGTTTGTGTCTTTTGAGTAGAGTATTTTTTACATACATGATGAAGAGAATAGGACTAATTACCCCTCCTTGAGGGATACCAGTTTCTGGAGTGAATAACTCCTAGAAATTCCCTCTGCGTTTATTCTACATTTTTTATCTTCCAAAAATTTAGATAACCAGTGAATAATCTCATGCTGTAGTCCCATTTCATACGTACAGAACCGAAGACCATTGTGCTATACAGTGTCAAATGCTTTCTCGATATCAAGGAAGCAGGCAACAGCGCATTCGTTTTTATTAAAGCTGTTTATTAATGTTTCATTTAATCTAATTAAATGATCTGTTGTTTGTCTATATTTTCTAAATCCGTTTTGTTCTTCTCGTAATTTTGAATTAATCTCAAATTGTGGAGAGTCTATTGCTCATTATTCTTTCAAGAATTTTGCCTACACAGCTGGTCAGGCTGATCGGTCGACAACTGTTTGGTTTATTGACTAATTTTCCTTCTTTGAATTTGTTGCATAGGTAATATGGGTAGGTGGTAGGTGTATTATCATTAATAAGGGATATGCTATTGTTATCTATGAATTGTAATAGATGTCTGTCAGTGGAGTTGGTGGATTTACATCCAAAGTTCTTATGTTTACTATTCTGATCACATATTACAATTTTGGTTATGGGAAAAGATGTTGTAAATGAGATTTATGTCTATGCACTTTGTTGGAGAACAGTATAATCCTGCTATTGTTATTATCGAGTGGTTTTCTAAGAGAATATCAACCACTATATTTTCATTGCTACTGTTCATTTGGATTTCAGTAACAGAAAGGTGGTTTTTATATAATAACAAAGTTCATCTGATGTCTTGATTATTTCTTCTATCTCTTCTTATTGACGTATAGTTACATATTTTGAATCTATTCTTAGGATAAATTAGTGTTTCACTTATATAAGAATATCGGGGTTAATATCTGTTAAGTCTTCAATCTTGTATTTCTTCTAAGCAAGTGCACCTTGAATGTTGATGCTTAGGACTGTGAATTTTAAGATTTTAGCATGTTTCTTGTGATTGTTGTTATTAGTTGCAGTATGTGTGGTGTTATGTATTTTTAGCTATGTTTATGAAAAGGTCTATGCTATTTTGTGATTGGTTCGGTTTTGTAAACTCTGTAATGAACTCTAAGAAAATGTTTAATTACGTTTACTATTAGACATGTTTCATCGTTTGTTTTCTTTTACTGTAAGATTGTTTTCTTGGTTACTTGTTGTATCTGTGATTTTGTTAGGTTCTTGTAAATTGGTTACTGTTTTCGTTGAATTTTGTTGTTGTTTTTTTGTTTTGGTTGTGTGTGATATTTCACCTTTTGTTCATATGTAATTGGTCCTGTAGTTGTGTGTTTGTTGTGTTGGTTTTATTGTTTTTATTTCATAGATGAGTTGTTTTATCTGTTTATATATGTCGCTTATTTACTGTATGTGTTTCTTCACAGTTACAGCATTTTGGTGTAGCTTGTTCTTTTTTATAAGCAGATATGTGGTGTTCACTGCCACATCCTGCAACACCTCGGTGTTGCTAGACATGCCGCTGAAACGCGTTGGCAATTAAAACTGTGTAATTACTACTGCTGGTGTTTTTAGTTGTTCCACTTGGAATTTTTGGTACCACAAAATGATACCATTATTTATCAGTTCCAAGATACTGTAATGTTGTTCCATGCCAACTTTTACTAAATTTGTTGCTTTATTTGTGACCTTGGATATAATTCTTTCCACTTTGGTGTATTGTATATTTAGATTGTGTAATGCTTGCTCAATATCTTGTTTGGTTATGGAGTGGTGAACCCCACGGATTACAATTGCCTTAGGCTGTGTTTTAGTTCCTGGTAAGTGTATATTTATGTTCCCTAGTGTGAAGGTGTGAAGTGTCCGAAGTCAAGGACACCGCCCCTAGATAAACACTTAACATTGGCTATTTCAAACCTGGTTTACATCTGCTAATTTCTGCTGCTAGTTGTGGTGTATTATATGTGCCAGGCATGTCTTAAATAATAATAGAATATTGTTTTTTTAGGTGTATTTATTGGTTGTGTACTTTCGGTTTTTAGTGAATTTCTTCATTTTCTTTTTGATACTACTAGAGTAAACTCTTGGTTTTCATTAGTTTGTTCGTCGCTTTGTTCAAGGTTTTTTTCTTATGATTAGTTTTTGTGTTATCTACATCCAAGTCTTTGTTTAGGTTAGTATCATCATTTGTATTATTTTTAATGTAAGAAGGAACTGTCTCTACCTCAGTATGAGAATTTTCTTCTCCATCGTTTTCAGAATTTTCACTTCAATTATTTAATTTAACTATTTTTCTTTTTGGTTTTCGTTTTTTCTTAAATTCTTTTCTTTATCACTTTTTAGAGATGTTAATTTTGCTTTTGCTACATTGCAAGTGCCAGTAATGGGGAATTTTTTTCCATGTTCGAAATTAATTCTAATTTTTGGCCACCAAACGAATTACTTTTTTTTTTTCAGGCCACTCGTTGTAGATGTTCCTTCTTTTTTCCGGAGTCATGGTTGTATTTCCTGCTGCAGTGGTCGGCATCGCTTTTTGTTTGGCAACCCGCACTTTCGTCGTCCTAGTTGGATCTTTTTTCTTTCTTTTCTTCAACTGGTGCTGTTTCTTATAATATGGGTAATTATTTTTGTCCAAGTGGATATAGTAGTTTATCTTTGCCCAGATAAGTGAAGGTGGTTCTCGCAGGAAAAGGGTTATCAGTTTTCCTATACTATTTCTATATACTCAATAGCTTGCAAAAAAAAAAAACTCCTATCTCTTAGTTCACTCTCGCCAAAAGTTCTCTCACAAAGCTTCGCTTTGCTTCTTCCGTATGGGTAGGTTAATTTTGGTGAGCAGCATCAGGAGTTGAATCAAACATTATTCCATAGTATTTGG
Source organism: Tachypleus tridentatus (assembly GCF_004210375.1). Taxonomy (NCBI): domain Eukaryota; kingdom Metazoa; phylum Arthropoda; class Merostomata; order Xiphosura; family Limulidae; genus Tachypleus; species Tachypleus tridentatus. The sequence continues at coordinate 56,707,665 of NC_134835.1, read as the reverse complement.
CTCTCTGAATGTCACACGTTTTTTTTTAACAGTAGATGCTAAAAGCTGGATGAACTCATTCTGTATTTCTGGGGAAAGGTACATATTTGATCCTGAATTTTGCTGCACATACCAAAGGTGGCCCTTCATGACTGGATCGAACTCTGCAACTAGCTTCAGGAGTTCTATAAAATTTCCAGCGTTTCTGAGACTCTCACCTTTTTCAGTTTCAGTGGTACTTTCTCTGTGGCCTCTTAGGGACAAATTTTGTTCGGCTAAATATTTTATGCAGCATAACTCCCTCTTAAGTACTTGTCACCATTTTTCCTTCTCTTTAGTAACTTGATTTTGTAGCTGTGCATCTATTAAACCTTTTTTTTTATCAGCCTCCTTTCCATTTCCTTCCATGTTGTGAAAGAATCCAAATGCCTTTGGGAATTCTCATGTGCAGTAATTTTTTTCTGTTTTTTTCAACTATTTAAACCATTTTCAGTTTCTAGAGAAGAGCAGTTACTGACTTTATCTTTCGATGGGAAAAGCAGACACGAAAAACAAAATGCTGCCCCCTTCACAGGGGATTACACCAACCAAGATCGATTCACCGTACCTTCTTTTCCTAATTGTTTTATATACTATGCTGAAGTCATTTATCTATTATTTTTTGTGCAAAATACTCTGCACTATTCTGAAAATAAATTGACCCTCTCTCCACTATTTCTATGCATCTGACACGATTGCTTTTCCTGATGCCTTGTCAAAGTTCATATATCCAAATTTTTGATGGTGAATCGCATCAGCTACAATTTTAGTACATTTTGGCTTTTATCTAAATATGGCTGTTTTGAATCGGTTTCACTGCTGTACTTCTCTTCTAAGTCTTCTTGTTCAAGTCTTTTGTAGAGTCGTGATGTGTGTCTCGTTACAGTCAGAATTTTGCTTGACTTCGCACATCCTTCATCTTGGGCCTTCCTTCTACCCCACTTAATTTTCTCTGTTGTGCTCGTTTCATTTTATTGAGAGTCTGTAAAAAGAAATGTATATATAAAATTAATAACTGATCATGTTGGAACTTAATTATTGTTTATATTATAAATATTCGAACTAGTATAATTTGAAATTTTCCCTATACATTAACCTACAAATAGATGAACATTACATTTCAGAATGAAACCAGAAATGACCAGTGACATTTTATCCTTTTGAGATATGACTATAGACCTCTTATAGTAACATTATTATTATACAGGCTTTGTTCGGTGAAGTTCTGATTACTGATTTACAGCATATAATGTTACATTTCACAATGTTACATAACAACGTTGATTATTCGCTATGTAATGACTGCATTTTGACGTTTTCATAACGTTTAGACAACTTTAATAGAAAAATGTGACCAATTAAGACCTTGTGGCAAAGTTACATAACGTCCATTATTCGTTAGGAAGTGACGTTGCAATCTGACGTTTTCACAGCGTTTAGATAGCGTTATGGTATAACGTGACCAAATCACAACCAACTTGTGGCAACACATGACGTTGAAACTTCCATATATAGGACACTGGGCATTAATTGGTTAAGAGGGGAAAACATTTCTTTCTGAAGTTCATTCCTAATTACGTAACATCATTTTGGCGCCCCCCCTTAGCTTCGCCACTGGTGTTTCTGTATTTGTTTTGTTTTTTCTGACTTCTAGTCTTCACTAGTGTGAAGCCTTCGTCTTCAGAATTCCTTTCGTTTGGTTCCGAATTAGTGTTAGTTTTAATATCCAGAGTGGGGTTTTTAGCATTTCCTTTTCCAGTTGTTACTTTTCATGTCTAACAAGCTTCATTGTCGACAGCAGTAGATTTTACTTTTTCTTCAGTTATTTTATATATTTTGTTCCTTTTTTCTCTTAGCTTTAATCAAGAGATATCCACTGGGGAGGCGATAGTTCTTAGTTATTTAGCAAGTTCATTTAAAGTTTTTAACTTTATATTTTAATCTAGAGTTATGCCACATGCATTGAACTTACTTTTTGAACATTGCCCTTGATTTTCAATTTTCGAAGCCGTTACAAGGTTCGATTTGCCGGTCTTCTTCGGCATTTCGGCCGATATGGCTCCATACTTCATATGATGGGTAGCCCAGATAATTATATGATGTGATCGGTTCTCGATAAACTAATTCTTCGTTATAAATTTGCTCAATTTTCCGTTAAAATTTCCTAAGCTCAAAAGTACGTCTCTCTTACTTTTTGTTTTTGATATTTTACTTTCCTCTATAGAGAAAATACTACTACTACCAGTAGTAATAATAAAATAATAATAATAAAGAAAATTAGGGAACAATAATAGAAAACAAGGATAAAGGGTCTAGTGCATGATGGCCAGCTTTTGTGATATTCCTTAGATATATGTTAAAAGGGGAGAGGTATTTAGGACAATTTACATCATGTACGTAATATGTCGAGATCACACATTAAGTTATTCTTATGCCAATTCTTATTAAAATATTTTAGACCAGTGGTTCTCAACTTTTTTTTACCCATGGATCCCTTTTCCCTTCTTTTTTTCTTGGTGGACCCCTTCATAACTATTGGTCATAAGAAGACAATAATTCTATTTTTCACTAATATAAATTTTGAGGTTTTAATAATCAAAGAAATAGTATATAATTAAGCTTTATTTTTAAATGAAAACTAATTGAATGCAAATAAAGTATTCTACAACAATTATAATAATAATGATAATTAGTAATAATAATAATAATAATCAAAATTATTGTGATAATAATTCTTTACCAATATTTTGTATTACAATATTATAATGTTTCTTCCATGGTCAAGCCCATGGAGATCAGAGCTCTTCAGGCAATTGAATTCACTGCAGCATTTATTTATGTACACTGGTTAAAAGTTTTGATAAACCAGTTAAAGTTAAGTGTGTGATAAGAAAAAAAAAAAGATAGGCATATTTATTCAATGAGATCCCTGTGGTTGATGCTGCTCCGCGAGTTTCTTTATATCTGGTTCCATCGATGTTAATGATAGTCGAACATCACCTCTTTTCACAATGTCAAGTTTATTGCGAGCTTTTGATAACAGTTGAGAAACACGACTAAATCCCGATTCAACAAGATAAGATGTTGGAAAAGCAATAACATAGAGCTGTGCTTTATCCCAGAGCAAAGGGTACTTTGTAGCAACATCATTTGTCTTCCATACATTGTACTTTCCATCTTTGAATTTTGCACGCATTATTTCATCACTTTGTAATTCGATGAGAGGCTCTTGCAAAGATATGTCGATATCGGCAACATTAACTTCGAAAGGAATTGAAACCCAAGTCGGTATAACCATCATGAGTAGGTCACTAAACCGAGTTTGCATATCTTCATGCATATTTTCCATATATTCACCATATAATGCAAGATCTTCATCTTGAAAATCGCTGCTAACAGAGGCCAAACAAGGAAACTGTTCAAATGCACGACGCCTGATATTATTCTTATACAACTGTAGTTTCCTCAGAAAAGCAGCAATAGCACTTTTTTACTAGATATCAGATCAGAATCTTTTCTATGGAGCTGTTTATTAAATGAATTCAATTTTTCAAATATATCTGATAAGAAAAACACATCACATTTATTTGCAAGCAGCTGTTCTCCAAGTTGTGTGTCAGCAAGAAAGAAAACAATAGAATCCCAAAGTGCAATGTATGTAATACAAGCTGCTCAAACTCTTCTCCATTTTGCTTACATAATTCATGAAAAAGGCGGTCTCGGAGAGAATTTGATTTAATATGGTTAACTACTTGTATTACGACAGTAAGGGCATCATGCAAACGTGCACTCATTTTCTTTGCAACTAAGTGTTGACGGTGTATCACGCAGTGAATACAAAATACTTCCGGGACAGCTTTTTTTTAAATGTGCAATAAAACCTTTGTATCTGCCTGTCACAGATGGTGCACCATCAGTAGCACAAGCGATTATATTTTTGAGTGGAATATTGTTTTCCTGGAAATAAGTAACAACTTCATTAAAAATTGTTTCACCTTTTGTGTCTGTCACAAGACTTCTAGCAAAAAGCATTTCCTCTTTGGGTCCTTCATCATTGTTAAATCTAACATATGCTAATAAAATGGCCTCATTATCTCTTAAAGTGGATTCATCAAGTTGAAGGGCAAACTGTTTCACTTGCAAATGGGCTATCAATTGTTTTTCTACATCCTCTGCCATTTCATCAATGCGTCGTGACACAGAAGAGTTGCTTAAAGGGATGCAATTAGTAATTTCACTTGCATTTTGTTTCATAACTGACGAAATTATAACAGACACTGCTGGTAGAATTACTGTTTCACCAACATTATGGGGTTTTCCTACCTTTGCTATTATTTTGCTAATTTCATATGATGCCAGTAAACCATCACTCATTTTACACACTTTGTTATTAAACAATTGAGACACTGTTTTTCTAGCTTGGAAATCATCACGAAGTTTTTTAATGTATTCTACTGGTTTATCTTTCTCTCCTGTGTGCTTCTTTTCTAGATGGATTTTTAGTTTACGAGGTTTCATACTATCATTTGAAAGTACATCCATACATATGAGGCACATTGGTTTCGTTTCATTATGTGGTGTTGGAATAAATCTGTAAGACAAATATTCAACGGAGTACTGTCGGCACTTCTTTTTACTTGGAGCAGCTATGGAATGTCTGCAAAAAATAAAAAAAATACATACATACATACACACACACACACAGCTGGTAATACAATTATTGCATTTCATAATATCTAACTACCGTATTTTCCGCCTAATAAGCCGAATTTCTGGCCCTAAATTTTGGACCTGATTTTTGGGGGTCGGCTTATTGGCCGATCACCAGCTTTGGACCAAAAAATACCGAAGATTAAAATTGGCCCCAAAATCATACCTTTGATCTCAGTTACGACAGAGTTATTTCAGTTGAATAAACTTTATTTATTAATAGAAAAAGGTCTATACATTACGAATGACATGTACTCATAGAAATAACAAAATTAATAAAAAAATACACACTTTAATCTCAGAAATTTATTAAAATCCATCAAATTCATCATCTTCATCGTCAGAAGCACCAAATAATAGATTCCAATCCTCGGCAGAGACCTGGTCATCGTACGGGTCATTCTCTGGTGTTATTAGCTGAGTCAGTGGAATGTTGTCTTCTTCGTCGTCGTCCAACAACAACATATCATCTTCCGTTCCATTTGAGATGCTGCATTTTTTAAATGACTTTTCCACAGTATATCGTCCCACGATGTCACGACCCACTCACAGACGGTAGCGAGTGATGCAGCGCGCATATTTCCGGCAGCAGTAAAACTTTGATTGCCGGAAACCATCCACTCATTCCAGCATTGACGGAGCCTGTCTTTAAAAGGTTTATTTAAACACACATCTAAGGGCTGTATCACAGATGTCAGCCCACCGGGAATAACTGCAATATCGGTATTGCATCTTTTGATCGCGGCTTTAACATTTTCACACAGGTGGGACTTAAACATATCCCAAACGAGCAGAGATCTAGATTTCATCAGTCTGCCAGGACGACGCGCCCACACTTCGTTAATCCACTTGATGCATCCTTCGTCATCCATCCATCCGTTTTCTTGTACATGGACGATCACTCCTTTCGGAAATTTCTTCTTCTTAGGAAATGTTTTTCTTTTGAAAATTACCATAGGCGGTAATTTTGTCCCATCAGCAAAGCACGTTAAGACTACAGTGAAACGTTGCTTCTCGTGGCCCGTTGTCTTAACCCAAACGGTTTTCTCGCCAGCTTTGTTAACGGTTTTGTTTCCAACCATATCGAAAAAAATCAGAGTCTCGTCCATATTCCCAATCATTTGTAGAGGGTAGTTGTGTTTTTTGGCGATGATGAATGATAAATTTCTGGAACGAGGTGATTTTATCATCCAAGTCACTTGGCAGTTTCTGCGCGATCTTTGTTTTGTCTCGAAGTACAAGGCTGTGTTGCTTCATTAAGCGGGTACACCAGCTGTTGGTTGCCTTAAAGTCTCTTGAATTTTCTTTATTTCGACCAGCCCACTTTAGTGCAAAAATACGGATCTGGGCACGCGTGACAGTCAAGCCACTCTGCCGGTTTTCATTCACCCATGTCGCTACATCTTCTTCCAATTTTGGCCACTTCGGTTGATTTTTCTGGTTACATTTACTTGTTTTCGACATTTCTTTTAGCACACATTCTGCTTTCTTCCATTCACGGACCTGTTTTTCATTCACACAGTAATGGCGAGCGGCATTCATATTTGAGGTTTTTAAGGCTAGCTCTACTACTTTCAGTTTAAAAGCAGCATCATAACGCATTCTTTTTTTTGCAGGTGTAGACATCTTTGGCTTTTGACGGTACAATGATAAACTCCCACTACATACCCCTGGTATTTATACCCTGGGTTAGTGATTTTAATTACTGAGTAAAAATTCTGGAATTTCATTAGTTACCTAATTACAGTGAGTGGAGCCAATAACGAATGACATATTGATTCCATCTCTGTCTCAATACGACACGTTCTGCTTTACTACAGAACGCCAATGATCACACACAACATGCATGCTGACGTTGAAACGAGACTAAGAAATCATTTTGAAGAAACTTGTCACTTCTTAAAAATGGCCCCGGCTTATTGGGCAGTAATAAGCAAAAACCCTCATTTTCAGAGCTGAAATTTGGCCTCGGCTTATTCGGCGATCGGCTTATTAACCGGAAAATACGGTATATACATTGCTATTCATTTTTAGAAATTTTTCGACAAATAAAACACATATTTAGAAACAGAGTGCATGGTAAATGTTCGAGGTAAAACTGGTAAATAGAAATGCTATTGTTAAAATAACTTGAATTATTAAAAAAAACTATAGAAGTCATTCATTATTATCATTAGGGTCACCATTGGCATTTTTAACTTCCTCAAAGCTGATAATTATATCAGATAACTGCCAAGATATGAATTGATATTTGAAATTTGTATCAAAACGGGAAACATTTGCCATTTTTCTCTTCAGTCTTTTTATACTGGGAAATAATTTTTTCATTATTGAAATGCAGAAATTTAAAAAAAAACGAAATAATGTCTGTACTAGGAACTTTTAATATCTCTTACCTTTTCACGATGGAGTTCAACGTTAAACTGAAGTGAACTGCTTGGGTCAAGTCGACATTTTAATAGATTTTCCCCTAGAAGGGTTTGACAGATCGAAGTATTTCTGGAATAAATTCCCTAAGGAGATTAGTATGGGAGAGCGAAGGTCAGACAGACAATATAATAGGAAAAGAACCGACTGCCTGAGGCGCATATTTAAAACCAGCTCTTATCACTTATTTTTTTCTTTTTTTATTGCTCTCAAGGCAATTTTCTGGAAATTTTTCAAAATCTAGAAAATACATCCAAATTCGTTTGAATGTCTACTTCAGCTTTTTTCACGTCCAACCAAAATTACAGTAGAAATTGAATTTTTAATAATAAAAACCATTCTAAGTTGGGTTTCTTCATGGATCACCAAAATATCATTGTGGACCCCAATTTGTTATGTTTTGCCTGTGGACCCCCAGAAATATTCCATGGACCCCTAGGGTCCATGTGGACCCGGTTGAGAATCCATGTTTTAGACAATCACGCAAAGAGTCTTTCAGATATTTCTATGTTCGCATACTTGTGCATGAATGTGGATGAAGTACCACGTGGTACTTTATACTCCGAAGATAAAACTGAATGTTGTAAATGTGTGGGTGCTATGTTAATCCATCCAGGAGATGCATATTCTATTATGGGTCTTATGTACGTTTTGTAGATTTTAAGTATGTTGTCTGGTGATGTTCCTTGGTTTTTACCTGAAAGACTTCTTTCATAATTTGTTCTTTTCCAGATTCGTATTAGTATATTTTTAGTATGCGGTAACCACGTTAATTTTGTATGGTAAGTTGAACCGAGAAATTTAGCAGAAGTAGCAGTTAGTAAACGTGATCCATTCATGTAGAGCTTTTGTGGATCTTTTTTCAGTTTATTGAGTCTGCTGAATGATATCACTTGGGTTTTCGGAATATTGATTTTTATTCTGTATTTCTGGCAGTATTCTTCGATGTTTTTAGGACTGATTGGAAGTTTGTTGCTGCAATTGAAGGAGTGGGAGCACGTTTCCAGACTGCTACATCGTCAGCAAATCGTGATGCAAAATCTAAATTTAGGTCCGACAGTGGCATATTACTCACATACATGATAAATAATATAGGGTTAACTACCCCTCCCTGCGGGACTCCCGCTTCGGGTGAAAAGGACCCTGAGTGGGCCCCATTCACATGTACTTTGCACATTCGGTTGTCCAGAAAGTTGGACAGGAAGCGAATAATTCCCTGGGGTAAAGCCATTTCCTGTAACCTGTGTTGTAAACCATTATGCCACACTGTGTCAAAAGCTTTCTCAATGTCGAGAAAGCAAGCTACAGTGCATTGATTTTTATTAAAACTGCCTGCAATTGATTCTGTAAGTCGAATCAGGTGGTCTGTAGTTGTCGTTTGTCGGTATTTTCGAAATCCGTTTTGAATTTTGGGTAATTTTGAATTTTCTTTTAAGTATGTGGAAAGACGATTACTAATTATCGTCTCTAATATTTTGCCAATACAACTGGTTAGGCTAATTGGGCGATAGTTGTTTGGTGTATTCGCTGGCTTACCTACTTTCTGGAACCTTAATATTATTGCTTCCTTCCAAGAAACGGGGATACATCCAGCGGATAATGATAGGTTATATAAAGCTGTTAGGTATTCATATAATCTCTGAGTGCCATGTTTTAGGAGGATGGCTTGAATACCAGGGGCCGCGGAACGTTTTTATGAGTGGGGGGCTGACAGGCGGGTTCCAGGGGCCCGCCGTAGGACCCCTGGCGGGGGTTCAGGGGGCAGAGTCCCCTGAAGCTCCTCGATTTTAATCATATTGATAACCCATTCTGAGACCCTGTTCACATTTCTTCTAGTGGGGACTATTAAAAAAATCTATTTTCTCTTTCTGTGCCTTCCGGTATGAGTTAAATTAATCTTAAATTACTGTGTTTAACTTTGCTACTTTGAATTCTGCAACATCAACTATCATTAGCAGGTCCTTACAAGGAAATTTCCTAAATAGAGACTTAACAAAGCTCATTGAGATATTCTGATGCTAGATGCTAACCTAAATTTAATGAAGTAAAATGTGTTTTGATGTGATGACGCAAGGTTTTTTGTCAAGGAACTAGGAACGTTTCAGATTGTGTTTGTGGGGAGGGGACTGAGTATGAATATGCATTTAGGTTGCTTACAAACTTAGGACTGAAAAAAAATCGAAATAGAGCTAGCCTTAGTATCTCAGTAAAATTATATACATGGATGACACGTTACTTCATCAATGCACAGCTATATTAATGATCTTTTAAAATGGAAATATAAATGAATAATGCCACAGTTGCTCTACTGGCCTGTTCACCTTTATATATCAAATTTCATATGAAAACTGATATCATAATTTTACTGACCTCATTATGATATCGCAAAAGTATAAACTGATGTACGTCGGTGGACAGAAATACAAATCACTTTTACCAAGGAAGAGTAAAATTACCGTATGTGATCTAATGATGGGAACAACTTCCTCCAGCAAAGTCGTGTTCCGTGAATACACCAAGCTTCACCTTCCTTCTGTCATTCTTTTGTACAAAGTCATTGGCAATAGAAATGAGGTCTAACGATGCTGTGCATTCCTTGTGGATGTGGAGAACTGCAAAACTATTAAAACGAGATTGGTTCATTGTTGATCGTAGCCATGTCTTGAGTCTTCTGGCCGTCGAGAAGCTCCTTTCTCCTACAGCATTAGTTGATGGGTTAACAGGCAGGAGTTTGACCAGAATTATCACTTCTGAGATTTGGCATCTTTGAGGTTCTTTCAGCTGCTTCACGGCCAGATAAATGTCGTTGAAGCATTCAAAGTGACGTTCTTCAAAGTCACCGCGTAACAGTCCATTGAGGAGAGGTAGTTGTGCCTTGAGAGAAAGGATGTCCAGATCATCGCCGTATTTGTCCGCCAAGTACTTCAGCTCATCAGGAGTATCCTCTTCTCGAAGAGATTTCAAGAGGAGATCTTCCATATGTCGATACGCCTGGAAGCCTGGCTGATCAAAACTACGGTTGATTGCGTTAATGGTAAGGTCAAGAACCTCAAAGTACTGCCTTCTGTAGAATTCCTTTGGAGACGACGGGAACGATGGCTCACTGGTTCCTACCTCAAAACGCTTGGGCGCTCTCTTCTGTCTTGGCATTTGAGGTTCGGAAATGTTGAGCTCCATTGCCTTTCGGTGCACTTCTTCATATATCTTGTCAAAATTACCATCATTCCTCATTTTATCAAGAACGCCTGATACCAGTTTTGCATTTTGTTGCCCCTGTGCTGCAGACATGCAGGTCTTCTGCAATGTTTTTCACAAATTGTCCGTCAAAGAGTACACGGCGACACCAAGATGAAGAGTAAAGAAGTACTCAAATTTCTCCATTTGGGATCTGACACCTATTATTCGTGCCCTTATTTCAGAGTCTAGACGATCTTCCAGACAAACGTCCCACTCCAAGAGAAGCGCTTCGTAGTTGGCAATGATACGGTCGAAGCTTTGGCCGCGAACTGTCCAGCGAGTTGGGCAAATCACCTTTAGACCTGCTGTTTCTAGGTTAATGTCAGCTTTTATTTTTTCGAGCAGACCTTGACGCTTTGGTGAAAATTTTATAAGCTTGCAGATTTCGTATATGATGTCTAGGGTATCAGCTAACAACTTAGACGCTTTTGTTGCGTCACATACTGCCAAATTTATGGTATTCCCATGGCAATGTGTATAGTGTGCCTTAGGAGCATCTTTGAGGATTTGTTCAGCAACACCTCTTCGTGATCCAGCCATAGGACATCCGGCATCGTAGCACTGGCCCCGACAGTTGGTCAGGGTCAAGTTCATCCGAATTATCGCGTCCTTGATGGCCAATACGATGGTATCTGCCTTTATGGTGGGGATTTCATAAAATCCGATGAAGTCCTCGTTGGGTTCCAGATTGTCGTCAATCCATCGAATACATATTGTAAGCTGTTCCTTGTTTGCAACGTCAGTGCATTCATCGGCAAGGATGGAGAAATAATGACCGTTTCTGATACAAGACGCCACATCTCGCAACACCTGCAATGCCATTACCTCTAATATTTCGTTCTGAACATCATGTGTAACATACTTGTTTGTTTTTTTTTCTGAAGCCACTCTATCATTTTAGAATTGTCCTTTGCTCTGAGGTGATAAAGCTGTATGAAGGTCGATTCTTCATCGCTGTGTCATTGCAAAGCCAGTCCCTGTCTAGCCAAGAACTGTAAGTTCTCGATGATCTTGGCCATGTTGCTCCTAGATTCTTTCTTCTCTTCTCCCATTGTCATGTCCAACATTTCGCCAATGTCAGAACATGTTTTGGGAAGAACTATTACATTTTCTACTGCCATTTCATGGCACTGCGACATTTGGTGATCTCGAAACTTTTCCCTTGCCTTCTTCCAGTTTGAAAAGCCATCTCGGAGGAAAGCCGATTCCTTGTACTTTGCATTGAGTTTCTGCTCTTTTTCTGCCAGTAAGCAGGTGTGACAAAGAACCGTACCTGAAAACTCTATGTAGTGTAACCAAGGAAATTCTTCGTACCATGACGGTTGAAATGATCGTTTGAATTGCTTG